>NC_087266.1:755000-2171250 GCF_015220805.1 Pogoniulus pusillus
AGTCCCATTCCCATTTCCAGAGGAAGGTCCAACTCATAGCACTGCCAGCCTCATACCTAAAAGGTCACAGCCACAGCTTTTGCTGATTCCCATCTGGGTAATGAGACCTTGAGACTAAGCCACAGAGTCGGAAGGCAAAAATGGAAGAGCGAGCTTTCTGCGGGGCACTGCCCAGCGAGGTAGCATTCCCGGCATACACCCCCTGATCATTGTGCTCTCTGGAAACAGAACTCGAAACTTCCGAAGGTCTGGTACTGTGCCCTCCCCATTGCTCAGTCCTGCTCACCAGTTCTCTGCTAGGTGCACCAAACCAGTGGCAGCAGCCAGCAAATCTTCCGAAAGTCCTCAGCTACAGTCACGGGTTTGTAGGAGTCCTTCTAAAACACCCCAGGAGCCTCAAAGGGAGCCACGGACGCAAGAGGCAGTCTCAAAAGCGGTTTTTCTCCCCTCCATTATGATTCCTATCCCCTCCATTATGATTCCTATAACTTGGCTCCAGCTTAGCTGAATAGAATCCCATCACCGAAGCAAACAAGCTTTTGTTTGAAAGAATATTTTAAAACCCCGGGAAAGGTTAAATTGTGTCTTGACTTGTTCCCTGCTGCTGGGAAGGGAGCAATCCTTCCTCTAGCTGGCAGCAACTTTGGAGGGGTGCTGCCCGCAGTGACCTTCTGGCCTCTGAGTTTGGTAGCTGGGACCTTGGTCTGTTTTTTGCTTCCTCCAAAACGGAGAAGCTCTACCGGTGGCCTGGAGAGCCCACGGGTGCAGAGGCACTGCACTGAAATCTCACGTTGCAAGTTGTGACTAGTCCCGGGCCACACGGGGATGGCGGGTAGCAGGATCTCAGCCTCTTGTGCTGTTCGGATCTCCTCGGCAGCTGGTTTAAGCCACTACTCCCTTAACTGTTGCTTATTTTTAAGCAATACCGCTGTTCTGCACAATCCTAACCACCTCTTTGATTGTTCATTAGGGACCTGCAGTGCTCTTGGTTTGTTCCGTTTAAGGCTGGATTTAACGAACAGCAGTTATGTGCCCCATCACCCCTTCAGCATTAGACTGAATTGCTTCCTAAGGACCAAGCCATGTCGAGTGCCACAGCCCTGCGAGGCGCCGGGCACCCTCTGCTCATCCATTTCACTTAGGCAGCCGCTTGCAATGGAAATTGACGGCAGGCTCAGGCTGGGCGAGCCCCGACCCAGCGCTCAGCCTCTGCACTGGGAGCCTTCACCTGCAGCAAACAATGCAGTGCTGCGCATGGCTCTGCTTAGTGCCAGGGAACGCCCAGGCCACCGCCGGCCAGCGGAGGCATCGCCGAGGATCAGTAATCACAGTCTTGGGGGTGACGGGTTTGGAATATGGAACCAGAGCAACAACCGAGGCTCCCCTGGTGTTGCATACTTACTCCTGACCCTGAGCCAAGTGTTCACCCACAGTGATGGCAGAAGTTTCCCTACACGATGCTCCTCCAGGCTCATGCTCAGCTACCCACAGAGCCAGCACAGAAGCAAACAGTCTCACTTCAACAATGCCCTGAGTTTCCAGGGAACGTCCTCCCTCACCATCTTCCTGGCACTTCTGAACAGCGCTGAGCTGAAGCTAAGGTTTACCACCTAACTGGTGTGCCAGCCGGGCGTGAGCAGAGTCCCAGGGAAATGCCGGTTACCCTACAGCACAGAGACCTGGCGGCACTCCGCGGCTGATGGGTGCCGAGACACTGCCGGGCTTTGAGGCTCCCCTCTTCGGCTTGGTGCTCAGGCGTGGGGAGCGGAGAAAGGACGTTTGCTTGCCAGCGGCACGAGTGCCCCCGAGACACAAGCCCCTGGGGTGACAAAAGAAGCCAGAGGCAGGGCGTGCGGCGTGTACCATCTCGCGTTAAGGAACGCTGGCAGCTTAAGGCCATCTGTACTGAAACCCAAGGACAGATGAGACATTTAAATTTTAGTAGCACTCAGTTACACACCTGACAGAGAGAAATGGCTGTAATCCTTTTTATCAGCCTGCAGAATAGGCATCCGATGACAAAATATTAGTCAGGCCACAGATCCACGAGACCTGTAAGCTCTGCAGCAGCTTCATTACATCTGCTTTTTTATCGGAGGGGAGAGCAGGGTCTGGTAGCAGGTTAGGGCTTTTCGGGGGGTGGCTGCCAGCACCTCCATCCATCTGTCTGCTTCCATATTTATTGTTTGGGCAATCACTTTATTCATCCATCTGTTCACCTCTGTAAACCCATTCTTTAAGATTTTAATTTTTATTTATAGACTGACCTTAATAAACTCTGCTCGAGTCCCACGTGTTTGTCACTGTCAGGGATGAAAACGTTATTAATGGCAGGGGGGCCGAGCGGGGGGGCGCCTGCCCTTTGCGTTCCTTCTCAGCTGACTGGGCCGCGGCAGCTCAGCTGGGTAGAGGCGGCAGGATCGATAAGGTCGGGGTTCAGCCGCTGGTCCCATCTCCTCTATCATCCCCATCACTGCCAGCTAACGATGCCTGCAGGTGGAGCAAGGGCACTTGGCTATGTTTATGAATGGCCTCGCTCCCTAGCCAAGGCTCTTCCATCCTGCAAGAGAAGCTGTGGGGAGCTCAGGGTGTCTGTTTTGGAATGCACAGACAGGCGTCAGCCCTCCGTGGTTAGAGGAGAGAGGGCTGGCTGCTAGCACAGCTCTGGCGGTCTGGGTGTCAGCTTCTGCAGGGGAATTCTGCTCACACACAGGACAGGATGCGCTCCGCACCCAATGCTTTCCGCAGCACGGGAAGGAAGGGACTCAGCTTGCAGCACAGCCACCAGTAGCTTCATAGAAACAGAGAGTCACAGAATGTCAGGGGCTGGAAGGGACCTCAAAAGATCATCTGGTCCAGGCCCCCTGCCACAGCAGGAACACCCAGAGCAGATCACACAGGAATGCTACCAGGTGGTTCCTGAATATCTCCAGAGAGGGAGACGCCACAATCCCCCTGGGCAGCCTCTGCCAGGGCTCTGTCACCCTCACAGGTTAAAAATTCTTCCTCAGGTTCACATGGAACCTTCTGTGCTTCAACTTCCACCCATTGCCCCTTGTCCTGTCATGGGCATCACCCAGCAGAGCCAGCTCCAGCCTCCTGGCACTCACCCTGCACATAGTGATGAACATTAATCAGGTCACCTCTCAGTCTCCTCCTCTCCAAGCAGCTCAGCCTCAGCTCCCTCAGGCTCTCCTCATGAGGAAGATGTTCAGCTACTCAACAGATGTTTTGACACCCAACTACCTAAGCTGCCTCAATGCCCAAGATTTGACGCTGACAACCACAGCACCACAAATGCCTCTTGAGTTGCGTGCGACAGCCTGGGCTGCGACACCTGCGCCTGCTTGGGGCAGCAAGGTAGGGGTGTGTGTTGGTGCAGGTGCATAACTCACTGTGCAGTGCAGAAAATGCCATCTGTACCTGCTCCTCGTGCCCTGGTTTCACGGCAGTGTGGGTAATTCCTGCACTGGAAAGAGAAGGTGTGCAGAGTATCTCCCTCCGACTGCCTCCGAGTACACCTACGGAATAAGAGCACCTCAAATTTATGCTGGGTAATACTCACGAGGTGGCCGTAAACGCTCTGTGGGTTCACTTAGTTGACATCAGGTCTAACCTTGCTGCACAAAGCATGCTTTTATTCTGGCCACTTAAAGCAGGTTTGACAAACACTTTCCAGGACATCTCAACCCTCAGGTTTTATCTTTGGTCAGCCTAGGTGCCGTCCACGGCAGAGGTTTACTGTGAAAGATGTGGCCGTGAGGCTGGGGACGCTTCCCTCACGGCTTCATCCTCACCTCCCGGCTCCTTAGAAGCCTTGGATTCCTGCCTGGGATTCTACTTTGACATCAGAGGTGTAAATCAAGCCATAAACATATTCAAACGAATGTTGTTGCAGATCGGCAGCGCTGGCAGGGAGATGAGTGCCCCAAAGCGCATCTGCTCTCGGCTGACACCTAATTTTAACTTCATCCACTCCCTCTGCCTTTGAGACATTGGTACCTGCAGCAGCAGGCAATAAAACAAGGATGTACAAGAATGTGTCAAATGTAGGGCTTCCCTAAATTACGCTCTGAGGCGCAGATTAATACATTTAATCCATTCCAGTCATGAGTGAAGTACTTATAGCAGAACAACTGCTCCTTCGGTGATATCACTCACTGGAATGAACTGCAGCGAGCAGTGACAAGCTGGAAAAATGCCCCCACTTTTCAAACTGTACAAATGGCATTTGGACACAGTAACTCAAAACTGGACACTTCATTTCAAGTTTAAAGCTAGTGGCCCAGTCAAAAGCTATTACTCCATCTTCTTTATTTGTAGTCCATGCTTTTGTGCTCTTTAAGAATCAAATAAATACTGCTGTAATGGGTCGCGACTGCCAGTCCCACGAAACATACTGCTCAGCTCCCCACTAACTCTTCCTGCTGCACACTCACATCTGTGACACCAGAGCCGAGCCCCTTCCTGCTACCGTGTCTGCAGAGTTTGTTAATGGAGAGGGAGACTCACTTTAGTGATAAGAGCTTAAACCTCAACTACTTTTTCCTTCTCTCTGGATCATACATCTAGACAGAGAGGCGGCAGGAAACGAACGAGCGGCGCGTGTGAGCCGAGCTGTGCCCAGCTGGGCTGTGCTCAGCTCCATCAGCCTGGCAGAAGCAAGGCAGCTCCTGGCTCTGCAGCCTCCTGCACCCACTGCTCCTTCCCTTTTGTGCTTCATAGAATCATAGAACCAAGCAGGTTGGAAGAGAGCTCCAGGCTCAACCAGCCCAACCTAGCACCCAGCCCTGCCCAAACAACCAGACCATGGCACTAAGTGCCCCAGCCAGGCTTGGATTCAACACCTCCAGCCACGGCCACTCCACCACCTCCCTGGGCAGCCCATTCCAATGCCAATCACTCTCTCTGCCAACAACTTCCTAACAACATCCAGCCTGGACCTGCCCTGCCACAGCTTCAGACTCTGGCCCCTTCTTCTGCTGCTGCTTGCCTGGCAGCAGAGCCCAACCCCACCTGGCTACAGCCTCCCTGCAGGCAGCTGCAGGCAGCAATGAGCTCTGCCCTGAGCCTCCTCTGCTGCAGGCTGCACACCCCCAGCTCCCTCAGCCTCTCCTCACAGGGCTCTGCTCCAGGCCCCTCCCCAGCCTTGCTGCCCTGCTCCAAACACCTTCCAGCACCTCAACAGCTCTCTGCAATTCAGGTGCCCACAGCTGGACACAGCACTCCAGGTGGGGCCTGAGCAGTGCTAAGCACAGGGGCACAAGAACCTCCCTTGTCCTGCTGCCCACACTGCTCCTGAGCCAGCCCAGGATGCCACTGGCTCTGCTGCCCACCTGGGCACTGCTGCCTCATGTTCATGCTCTTCCTTTTTGCCACTGATATTTGCAGAGAAGCCTTAAAGCCACAGGGCTCTTCTCAGGGCTCTCCTCACCAATGCACTTCTGCATTGGTGCCATCATCAGAAGACCTGCAGGGGTTGAAGCACTCCAGGAAAAAAAGGTGTCTGAGCTCAGCACTGGTTTTAATTCCCACAGAAAAGACTTAGAGTTTCCTTAATTGAGTTTCTTAACCACACTGACGTTGAGGTGAACAAGGACCTCGTGATGCTCTAAGTAACTTCATTTGGTGCCGTAATTATGTCTTGATTAACTCTATCCACGTGGAAAATTATGAAGGTGTTTTTTTTTTTCAGGATGATGATTTTTTCCCTCCCCTTCTCTGCAGGGCATATTTTAAAGATTTATATTTGCTGCAAGTAATGTAGGCTGGGGAGGGCTGAGACAGTCTGCAAAACAAAGCACCTCAAGCGACTGAGAAGGGCTGCTGACAGGTCTGGCAGGGACAGGACTGTGCCCCTGCTCTCTGCAGTGACATGATGAGAATGCAGAGCCCCTGGAAGCCAGCGAGCAGGAAAAAGGAGGCTGCTAGGACACAGACATCTGCTCTGCTGAGACCCCACCTGGAGTATTGCATCCAGCTCTGGAGCCCCTGGGACAAGAGGGCTGTGGAGATGCTGGAGAGTGCCCAGAGCAGGGCCAGGAGGATGCTGAGAGGGCTGCAGCAGCTCTGCTGTGAGCACAGCCTGAAAGAGTTGGGGCTGTGCAGGCTGGAGCAGAGGAGGCTCCCAGGGGACCTTCTTGTGGCCTTCCAGCATCTGAAGGGGGCCTAGAAAAAGGCTGGGGAGGGACTTTTGAGGCTACTCTATAATTCAATACCTCTGCTACTTCACTTCTTCCACTGCTGTTGCAAAACACAACCTGTCTGTTGTCAGCCTTCCTTCCCAGAGAGCTCCTGGTGAGCTTTGGGGCAGTCTTTTTTGCAGAACCTGTCAGGGCAGGAGAAGGGAGAATGGTTTGGAACTAAAAGAGGGGAGATTTATAGAACCACAGAATCAGTCACGGTTGGAAGGGACCACAAGGAGCAGGCAGTGCCACCCCTCTGCCATGCCCAGGGACACCCTACCCTAGAGCAGGCTGCACACAGCCTCAGCCAGCCTGGCCTCAAACACCTCCAGCCATGGGGCCTCAACCACCTCCCTGGGCAACCCAGTCCAGCCTCTCACCACTCTCCTGCTCAACAACTTCCTCCTCCCCTCCAGCCTCACTCTTCCCACCTCCACCTTTGCTCCATTCCCCCCACTCCTGACACTCCCTCACACCCTCCAAAGTCCCTCCCCAGATTTCTTGGAGCCCCCTTCAGATGCTGCAAGGCCACAAGAAGGTCCCCTGGGAGCCTCCTCTGCTCCAGCCTGCACAGTCCCAACTCTTTCAGGCTGTGCTCACAGCAGAGCTGCTGCAGCCCTCTCAGCATCCTTCTGGCCCTCCTTTAGCCTGGACAGAAGGCAGAAAAGCTTTTACAGTGAGGGCAGTGAAATACTGGCACATGCTACCCAAAGAGGTGGCAGATGCCCCATTCCTGGCAACATTTGGCCTCAGGCTCTGAGCAACTTGATCTTGTTTAAGCTGTCCCTGCTTGCTGCAGAGGGGTTGGACCAGACGACCTACAAAGTCCCTTCCACCCCAAAGCATTCTCTGATTCCATGGTTTGCTGCATGGTGAATGAGAGAACTGAGATCAGCTGCCTGCCCCGTGGGGCATGGCTCCCTCAGGACACGACAGGCTGCAGGACTGGGGCTCTAGGAGGGTTGCCCAATTCATTTCAGGTTAGTTTAGTCCTTCTACCTCTGCACCCCTTTGGATGGTCAGCTAGTGGTCCAAAAAAGGACACCAGTAACTTCCTAAGCAGCCTCAAAGAGAATAGGAAAGACCACGGAGGCTGAGGAGGCAGCTCCCAGCTCCCCATGCAAGTGTCCTGCAGTGCAGCTCCTTCAGTGCTGAATTCCCCAGCTCTGGCAAGGTCTCCCCTTACTGAAAGCATTTGCAGCTCCTTCCTGGAAGTTTCCATATGTCCTTCATCCCCCAGTGATTCCTGTAGGAGCAAAAGATCAGGAAAGGGACCTGGGGGTGCTGGGAGAGAGGAGCTGAACATGAGGCAGCAGTGCTCAGGTGGGCAGCAGAGCCAATGGCATCCTGGGCTGGCTCAGGAGCAGTGTGGGCAGCAGGACAAGGGAGGTTCTTGTGCCCCTGTGCTCAGCACTGCTCAGGCCACCCCTGCAGTGCTGTGTCCAGTTGTGGGCTCCTGAATTGCAGAGAGCTGTTGAGGTGCTGGAAGGTGTTTGGAGCAGGGCAGCAAGGCTGGGGAGGGGCCTGGAGCAGAGCCCTGTGAGGAGAGGCTGAGGGAGCTGGGGGGGTGCAGCCTGCAGCAGAGGAGGCTCAGGGCAGAGCTGATTGCTGCCTGCAGCTGCCTGCAGGGAGGCTGTAGCCAGGTGGGGTTGGGCTCTGCTGCCAGGCAAGCAGCAAAAGAACAAGGGGACAGAGTCTGAAGCTGTGGCAGGGCAGGTCTAGGCTGGATGTTGTTAGGAAGTTGCTGGCAGAGAGAGTGATTGGCACTGGAATGGGCTGCCCAGGGAGGTGGTGGAGTGGCCGTGGCTGGAGGTGTTGCAGCCAAGCCTGGCTGGGGCACTTAGTGCCATGGTCTGGTTGGTTGGGCAGGGCTGGGTGCTAGGCTGGGCTGGCTGAGCTTGGAGCTCTCTTCCAGCCTGGCTGAGTCTGTGATTCTATGAAGGGGCTGCAGGGCCTTGCAGGATGAGCCCCAGGGATAAGGAAGTGCTGCAGACACTCAGAAAAATCCTCACAACTGAAACGCATTTGGAAAATGGAATTGGCCTCTCCTTTCCCTCCCCTGCCTGCTGTTCTCTTGTGAAATAGCAGCACAGTGAGAACCTATTCTTGGCTACTGCACATCATTAATTTTAGCATCATTTCTCTCCTGCTGCATCTCACAGTCCTGTCTCACACTGCACAGCCCTGCCGGCCCGGCGCAGGGAGCGTGGCTGCTTCGAAGCACAGCACTGCAGGCCTGCGAGCAGCCAGCACGGAGCACGCAGGGCTGCAGCTGACAGGCAGGCAGGCAGCCAGGAGAACCCACTGGGGATGAAGAGATGCTGCTTTATGTAAGGGCACTGGGAGTGCAGGTAACAGCTGTGTGGCTTGGGAGGTTCCCCAGCAGCGTCTTGATCAGACATTCAGATGTCAGGAGCAGAGATGGACCCTTTTAGACTGACCCCATGAAGAATGCACTCTGTGAAGAAATACAGCAACAGAAAGATGCTTGGGTGTGTTTGAGAACTACAGGGAGGATTCAGTAGCTCCTGTCTTGGATGGCTTGTGGCAGAGGACATGTTTTGGTTTACCCTGGAATGGGGCGCCCAGGGAAGTGTTTGAGGCCAGGCTGGCTGAGGCTGTGTGCAGCCTGCTCTAGGGTAGGGTGTCCCTGGGCATGGCAGGGGGGTTGGAACTGGCTGCTCCTTGTGCTCCCTTCCAGCCCTGACTGATTCTGTGATACCTACTGCAGGAGCAGTGAGCCCACAAATAGGCCTCCTGGAATCACAGAGTCACCCTGGATGGAAAGGACCTCTAAAGGTCATCTACTCCTACCTGCTGCGCCGACGGCTTTGTCCCCTGGCAGAGCTCAGACGTGCCAGTGGCTACGGCCAGGCAGAGCTTCCAGCAGCAGAGAGGACACCACTGAAACCTGAGGCCAGCCAAGGCCTGCAGGGTGCATTACACACTCCAGGGCTGCGGGCTGAGCCTGGCACCACCGTTCCCTGCCGCTGCGGGGGCAGCTGTAGTGCAGTGCGACTGAGCTGACTCTGCTGGCAGGAGCCTGCCTTGGCGGCAGAAGCAAAAGGAGGCAGGGCTGGGGCTGCTTCCCTAGCAGCACCCATTTTTCTCAGAAGCAGTCTGGGCAGAGGTCTGCATTAGCCCACGCTCAATCCCAACCCATCTCGCAAACCCTCTGAAGCAGAACCTTTTAGCCGGATAACAGGTCTGGGTGCATCTGGTGCAAGGGGCCACAGCTCGGCCTCCGGGATCAATACACACCAGAATGAAGCATCGCAGCCCCTTCTAAAGGGCTGTGACTAATTCCTTCTATTCCCGATACCAAAAACCAATTCAATCCGTACCGCAGAGCTTCTCCAGCAGCCGAGTGCCCTACTGAACGCCCCCAGTGCCTGCCCGCTTGCCCCGGCAGCGAACGGCACAGCGCAGCTCCCCTCCTGATCTCTGACTCGTTCAATCCCCTGCACAGAACCGTTTGGGTTAAGGATGAAACGAAATCCTTGTCGGGAGGACTTTCCCCGAGGTGCAGGCAGGGGAGGCAGCCCTGGGAGGTGTCCCTGTCGGAAAAGCCAAGGTGACATTAGGAGCCCTGCAGCCCCCGCGGGGCGCGGGGCCGAGCTGACAAAATAATTGGATTACACAGGCACAATTCAGCCCCTCGCTTTGCTGCCTGCTTTCTGGCTCCTGCCCGCCACAGCAAAGTCAGGGTTTTGTTCCTCGAGTCCTTGTGCTGCTTATTTGCATGTGAAAAGGTGAGTTTATAAAAGAGCCTTCCTCTTTTTACTCCATCTAATAGTTAATAATTTAAATCTGCGGCCATTATCATCATATAGCCTGACACAAACGGCATATGGATCGTTCCGGGGACGAGGGTTAGCTTCTTTTAAGAGAGAATTGTTTTAGTTTTTGCAGGAAATTAATCAGGGGAACGGGCTTTGTGGAGCACGGAGCAAATCTAATCTGTTCTTTGTTCGGATTTGCCTTGCTCCAATTCCTAGCAATTGCAGACAACATGCTCTTTTGTTCGGCGGCCACTTGTTACATGCATAATTAGAGGCTGCAGGAGCTGTGTTTAAAGGGAAAAAAACTGTTTTCCAATGTAATGTGTGATCTTGATAATAGTATTTTCATCAAAGGTAGCAATTACATTCATTAAGCTGGGACTGGCCAGGCAGCGAGGAAATTAAGTGGAAGGTGAATAAAAAAAGCTCCCCGTTTCTTTTTAACGTCTCTTGTCTCTTCAGGAGTTGAAATGCACCACGTCGAGCTGCCAACTGCAAAATGCATACTGAAGGTAAAAGGAGAGAGAGGCAAAAAATAAAGTCCTCCTTAACCTTTCTGAATAATGATGCAGGAGATATCCTAGGGACACCCTGCTAGAGATGCACTTTTCAAATCAAAGGGCTTTATTCTACATTAATTCCTTATGCAAGTTTTAAACGAGCCCAACATACGATGCAGGTCTTTAAAGGCTCCAGGGCTCTCCAGGATTAATTCACTGTTCTTTGCACACATAAATTAATTGTTTTGTGTTCCCTTAAACCAGCAAACAGCACATAAATCAACCAGCTCGGCACAGGCGCGGGGCTGGTGCCTCCTGCAGATCCCCGGAGCTGGCTCTTTGCTCTCCATTGTTGTGAGCTGCAACTTGCAGAGGCAGCGCCGGGAAAGCAGGGCAGGAGCTGCTGCTTCTAAGCAGACTTCTGGAGCGCGCAACTCGTTTTAGCAATTTGATTCCTTGAAAGCCCAAGCTGAGGTCTTTCGAGCCATTCTGCCAGCACTCCGATTCCATTTCTTCCCCCGGGTAAGAATCAGTTAGACGTCACTCCTGTATTCGCAAACACCCCCACGTAAAGACAGCCACTCCTGCTGCTTTGGCCTTTATTAACTCCCTGCTTTTCGCCTTAAGTCCTGCAAGAGTGAAATCTGCAGGTGAGGAAATGGAAACAAATCCACGAACGCGAATTGCAGAGCCCCGGGAGGGCTGTGCCCAGCCCGGCCGCTGCCCCGGGCACTCCTCCCGGACACTCCCGGACAGAGTGATTGGCATTGGAATGGGCTGCCCAGGGAGGTGGTGGAGTGGCCGTGGCTGGAGGTGTTGCAGCCAAGCCTGGCTGGGGCACTTAGTGCCATGGTCTGGTTGGTTGGGCAGGGCTGGGTGCTAGGTTGGGCTGGCTGAGCTTGGAGCTCTCTTCCAACCTGCCTGATTCTGTGATCTATGATTCTGCTGCCTGCACATAGAACCATCTCGTGGTTTAACTCCAAAATGTTACCCTGCTTCTTTTCCCAGGCACCACATCACAGCCTGAGAAGCAGGGGTGAAGCAGCTCCACCCCCCTGTACCTTTGCCCTGTTCATTCGAAGCCCTCACCTAAAACCTGGCCCAAGCCCAGCCTGCTTGAGAGGAGGGCTGAGCCCCAGTTTTGCAGAGAGGCACAAGGCTGCACTTCAGGGATCTCAGCAAGGCTCAGCCAAAGCAGATGACGCTGGCAGCAAGAGGGGCAGGTTTCATTTCCAAGCACTCAGAGTGGGTGGGGTCCCAAGAAGCAAGGCAATGGCAGGTGCCCGAGCAGGGGCGTCCCAGCACACTCTCATCTCAGGGCAAGACTCAGATCTGCTGAAGCCACGAGCTGGCTCCCTAAAATAGCAGTTTCTCCCTCTGCCCCTCCCAGAAATAGAACATGAAGCCACAGCATCTTGGCCAAATGGGGATCTGCATAGTTCTGCAAAGCATTTCCTTCAGTTAGGAATGATTTAATTACTGTGCACTTCCTCTTGTAGAAATCACTCCTGGCTAATGAGGTTAGCATAGAGCAGATATGTTTCAGTCAAGACATGGCTGCAGTTCAGTGCCAGAAGGATTCTACAGTTAAAGAAAGAAGAGAAAAAGCAAAGCAGATTTGGGGGCATTTCTCTACAGAAGCAGCAGCACAGCACAAGTTGGCTGCTAAATGCCAACAGCCTGGGAGCCAGGCCACCGGGGGCTCTCACCCAGCCCTGCAGCAGCCCCTTGCAGAATGACAGGACCACCACAGCCCTCTTGCAGCCTAAATTCTGCCACGAGGGAAACAGAGGCACATTTTAACCAATTATTCAATTCAGGCTCTATTACCTCCAGAGAACTGTTTCATCTCTGCAAATCCAATCACTGCAGCCATACTACAGCACAGCTAACATACTTTAGCAAGAGAGGGAACAACTCCTGCTGCACCTTGCTTTGGCCCTTGGAAACCCAGAGCTCTGCTCAGCAGCCAAATCTTATTTCGTGCCAAGTAAGCTCACTGGACCAAGCTTTTATCACCCAACCAAACCACCCTGCCTCATCAATTACATGCAGCATAGAGTCATAGAATCAAGCAGGTTGGAAGAGACCTTCAGGCTCATCCAGCCCAACCAAGCACCCAGCCCTGCCCAACCAACCAGACCATGGCACTAAGTGCCCCAGCCAGGCTTGGCTGCAACACCTCCAGCCACAGCCACTCCACCACCTCCCTGGGCAGCCCATTCCAGTGCCAATCACTCTCTCTGCCAGGAACTTCCTCCGTGTCTGGAGGTGCTAAGAGAGTAGCTGGACTTGACTGCTGTGGTGTTTGTAGTCTTAATTCTAGCCTGACCATCTCCATGGCCATTTCATGTGAGCTGAAAAAGGCTGCAAGCAAGCTCAGATGCATGAATGAGGAGATAATAACAACAATCATAGAATAGAGCCACAGAATCAGTCAGGGCTGGAAGGGACCATAAGGAGCAGCCAGTGCCAACTCCCCTGCCATGCCCAGGGACACCCTACCCTAGAGCAGGCTGCACACAGCCTCAGCCAGCCTGGCCTCAAACACCTCCAGCCATGGGGCCTCAACCACCTCCCTGGGCAACCCACTCCAGCCTCTCACCACTCTCCTGCTCAACAACTTCCTCCTCCCCTCCAGCCTCACTCTCCCCACCTCCACCTTTGCTCCATTCCCCCCACTCCTGACACTCCCTCACACCCTCAGAAGTCCCTCCCCAGCTTTTTTGGAGCCCCCTTCAGATGCTGGAAGGCCACAAGAAGGTCCCCTGGGAGCCTCCTCTGCTCCAGCCTGCACAGCCCCAACTCTTTCAGGCTGTGCTCACAGCAGAGCTGCTGCAGCCTCTCAGCATCCTCCTGGCCCTATAGCAACAAAGATGCTAGAAGAGAACTTCAGAAATCATGTAGTCTCCCCTCCCACCCATCCAGTCTCACAGCTGATGATATGGGGGGGGGCTTTTTCACTTGCCATAAGGATAATTTTCACAGCAATTCTCTGCCTGTCAGCAGCAGAAGTGTGTCAGTAGGGGATGACTGCACTCAAGCAGTTACTTTGCTCTGAAGTTGGCAGAAAGGCAGAAAACTTTGTCACTGTCTTCCCTGCTTGCCTGTGTCTCAGTGTGAGGCACTGCAGGCTGTGTTACAAATCACACTTTGGCAGTGGCACCTGCCCCAGTTCTGCTAGAAAATCCCTGGGCAGTAACAGCCCAAGCTCCACTTGAAGGACTCACCAGTGGCTGGCAAGCTTCAAACATCAGACTCTTCTAAGTCAGCCAAAAGCAGAACCCAAATCCTCCCTCCCAAAGCCACTTGAAACAAACTGCCAGTGGCAGCAAGTAGAATGGTTTTTCCTGTGTGAACCCTAGTCTTAGCTCATTAGCTCTCCAGCCCTGGAGAGGTTTGTGCTGCAAACAAAGCATCTAGCAGAAAGAGCAAGAGGAAGATGTTGGGTGTTATGTGGGACTCCAGAATACCTGGCCCCTGGAACAGCTGAGGGTTACCACAGGACTGGGGGGCCACAGGAGTGTTCATTTATGAAGCACCATGGAGAAAATGAACTCTGTCCTAGCCCCAAACTTGCATTTGAAAGCAAACAGACAGGACTAAAAATGCAACTCTGCTCAAAACTTGCCTCTCTTTCTCTCTCAAGACACTGGAGAAGCACTAAGAGCCATGAATGAGTTGTCTGGGCACCCAGGCTCTAAGGATTAAAGCTGGTAAAGGCACTGAGCATGGCAAGGCTGCTGTGAGGTAGCATCACAGCACCGCTATTACCCAGCTCCCCTCTGCCTCCCTGCACAACCACCAGAGCTTTTTTAACCCCATTTCACTAAGATTTCAACTCAACCTTCTATGAAAGGAGAACTATAAATAGGCTTTTAGATTAAACCCCTCAACAGCTGAGGAGGCTGCAAAGGGAGGCAGATATTATCCACCTTTCACTACTACAGATTGGGGCTGGAAGGGCTTAATTACCAAGGCAGACTTAAGAACACGCTAAGGGCTGCTATAAAAACGACTCCAATTACAGCAGCTCCACGGACATGGGGGAGAGGACAGCAGCACTTCGGTCTCTGCCACAGCCCTCTCCTGTGCCCCATGCTAAGGTGGGGCACAACGAACAAAGAGCAGCTCTCTGCCAGGCAGCAGTGCACCAGGAGAGTCCTTTCCCCCAGGTGGCTTAACAGAACCCTTCACACCACTCAAGCCAAGGAGCTGGCTTCACTTTGACATCTCAAAGTGGAGACAAACCTCCTGCATCACCTAAGGCAACAAAATGATTTTAGCCAATGTAGTAGCTTAGAAATGTCTCAGGCAGAAAGAGATACTCTTGAGCCATGGTTTGGAGCTGAAGATGGAATTCCACACTCACTCTCTTGAAATGGGGGCTCCCTGGCTTTCCCTGTGGGGCTGCCTGTGCTGATGGGTTACAAGGAAATGTGCAATTCACAACCACTGCTCAGGAAAAGAAAGTTCAGTCAGAGCCAAGAAGTCCTTCTGGCTTCAGTACTCCTGTGCTAAGCATTTTGCAATGGTGCTCAGTTGGATATTTGAAGTTCCTTCATATATGGTACCTGGAATCAAAAGAGACTGAGTTAGAATAGAAATGCAGCAGGAGTGTACCAAGGGAGACCAAGACATGGCTCTGACAGTCCAGGTAGGACATTCACAGCTATGAAGAGCAGTTTACTGAGCAAGTTCTAGAAACAAGATGATTACTGCTCTCTAACTCAGTCCTGCACCAGGTACTGTGTGTGTCTGAGCTTCACTGCTCTCTAACTCAGTCCTGCACCAGGTACTGTGTGTGTCTGAGCTTCACTGCTCTCTAACTCAGTCCTGCACCAGGTACTGTGTGTGTCTGAGCTTCACTGCTCTCTAACTCAGTCCTGCACCAGGTACTGTGTGTGTCTGAGCTTCACTGCTCTCTAACTCAGTCCTGCACCAGGTACTGTGTGTGTCTGAGCTTCACTGCTCTCTAACTCAGTCCTGCACCAGACACTGTGTGTGTCTGAGCTTCACTGCTCTCTAACTCAGTCCTACACCAGACACTGTGTGTGTCTGAGCTTCACTGCTCTCCAACTCAGTCCTACACCAGACACTGTGTGTGTCTGAGCTTCACTGCTCTCTAACTCAGTCCTACACCAGGCACTGTGTGTGTCTGAGCTTCACTACTCTCCAACTCAGTCCTACACCAGACACTGTGTGTGTCTGAGCTTCACTGCTCTCCAACTCAGTCCTACACCAGGTACTGTGTGTGTTTGGGCTTCACTACATCAGGTACTGTGTGTGTCTGAGCTTCAGTGCTCTCTAATTCATCCTACACTTAGCTCTACCCTCCTATATCTAAGCCTTTAAATCAGTTGATTAGTGCCAGGGAAAAAACGCCTCCCCCCCAAGCTGTTCCCCCCCAAGCCTCATCACTACTAGTGCCAGAGGCAGTGCCTGCTGAGGAACTGTCACTCACCTATCTTGCAGTCCCGGTAGTACTTTTCTATGGGGTAGTTCTTGGTGAAGCCAACACCACCCATCCACTCAATGCATTTACTAGTGGTCAGTGTTGCAACCTGTGAGGAGAGCTTCACAGTTACCACTGCAGGTTTGGACTGAACATAGGTGGTAACAATGAAAGCAGCTGTTAGAACAAGTGGGAAGAGGAAGGACTGGATTTTCCCATTCATCTTACCTATGCAAGTCATTTTAGACTCAAAATGGCTCTTGTCTGCTCCAGAGGACATCAAGAATGCACTTACTGGAACTGCAGCAGTTTGGATACTGCACTAAGAAAAGGACTTGCAGGGCAACACCAGGCAAACTGCAGAGAGGCAGAAGTAACCCAGGATTGAATCCTACCACCTGGACTTTTGAATGTCCTCCTGCACTCAGCACTGCTGAGGCCACACTTTAAGTGCTGGAGTCAGTTTTAGGCCTCTCACTTCAAGAAGGACATTGAGGGTCTGGAGCAGGTCCAGAGAAGGGCAACAAAGCTGGAGAAGACTCTGGAGAACAAGGCTGGGGAGGAGTAGTTGAGGGAACTGGGGGTGTTCAGCCTGAAGAAAAGGAGGCTGAAGGGAGACCTTCTCACTCTCTCCAACTCCCTGAAAGGAGGCTGGAGTGAGTTTGGGGCCAGCCTCTTCTCTCTGGTAACAAGTAATAGGATGAGAGGAAATGGCCTCAAATTGCAGGACACATTTAGGGTGGGTATTAGAAGAAAATTCCTCACTGAAGGGGTTCTTAAACACTGGCATAGGCTCCCTGGGGAGGTGGCTGAATCCTCACCCCTGGAGGTGTTTAAAAGATGCAGAGGTGTGATGCTGAGGGACATGCTGAAAGGAGGCTGTAGCCAGGTGGGGTTGGGCTCTGCTGCCAGGCACCCAGGGACAGAACAAGAGGACACAGCCTCAAGCTGTGCCAGGGCAGGTTCAGGCTGGAGGTCAGGAGGAAGTTGTTGGCAGAGAGAGTGATTGGCACTGGAATGGGCTGCCCAGGGAGGTGGTGGAGTGGCCGTGGCTGGAGGTGTTGAAGCCAAGCCTGGTTGGGGCACTTAGTGCCATGGTCTGGTTGGTTGGGCAGGGCTGGGTGCTAGGCTGGGCTGGCTGAGCCTGGAGCTCTCTGCCAGCCTGGCTGGTTCTATGGCTCTATGAACGTTACCCAGGGGCAGGAGCAGTGCCTTCTGCGAATGAGCCGCAGGGCAAAGCGCAGCCCCGGATCGCGCTGCCACAGCTGACCTCACAGCCCTCATGCCCGTGCCAGGAGCGGCTCTCACCTCGGCAGCGTAGTACTTGGCCATGCTGGCGTGCTTGACGATGGGCTGGCCTGCCTCCACCCGCCGCGCCGCGTTGTAGGTCAGCAGCCTGGCCGCCTCCAGCTGCGTGGCCACCTGCGCGATCTGGTGCTGCATCCCCTGCGAGAGCCACGCCGCAGGTCAGCCCCGGCCGCTCCTGCTGCTCCGCTCTGCCCACAGCCGCTCCTGGCCCCAGCCACCGCACCCACGCTCCACAAGAGAACTACCGCGTCCAGAGGGGCTGGGCATTGCCCTGCCCTCTGCACCTCGGCACACCGCGGCTGGGAAAGCCTCTGACCACCAAAGCCCCTTACGGGCTGCACTTCTGTTTTCTACTGGCTGGGTGGGGAATGGCTGAGAGCAGCCCTGAGGAACAGGACCTGGGGGTCTGGGGTGGTGCAAAGCTCAGCATGAGCCTGCAGTGGGAGTGCAGCCCAGACACAACCCTGTGCTGGGCTGCAGCAAGAGCAGTGTGGGCACCAGGGCAAGGGAGGGGATTCTGCCCCTTGGCTCTGCTCTCCTCACACCCCACCTGCAGTCCTGGGGGCAGTTCTGTAGCCCCCAGCACAAGCAGGACATGGAAGTGTTGGAGCCAGTGCAGAGGAGGCCACCAAGATGCTGAGAGGGCTGCAGCAGTTCAGCTGAGAGAGTTGGGGCTGTGCAGCCTGGAGAGGAGAAGGCTTGGAGGAGACCTTGGAGTGGCCTTGCAGGATCTGCAGGGGGCTGCAGGAGGGCTGGGGAGGGACTAGTGACAAGGTCTTGTTGTGACAGGACAAGGAGAAATGGGTTTGAACTGGCAGAGGGGAGATTGAAACTGGATGTGAGGAAGAAGTTCTTGACAGTGAGGGTGGTGAGACACTGGCACAGGTTGAGGGTGGTGAGACACTGGCACAGGTTGTCCAGGGAGGTTGTGGCTGCTCCCTCCCTGGAGGTGTTCAAGGCCAGGTTGGGTGAGGCCCTGAGTGACCTGTCCCTGCCCATGGTGCAGGGGGTTGGGACTGGCTGAGCTTTGAGGTCCCTTCCAACCTAGACCATTCCATATCTCTATGATTCTTCTCAGATTCAGAGGTACTGGGGAACTCTTAGTCTGACCAACTGGACAGGAGAGTCCAATGCTAGGAGCTGCTCAGGGAGGTGGTGGAGTCACCTACCTTGGAGGTGGTGCTTAGGGCTATGGTTTAAGGTGAATCTTGTAGAGTAGGGTTCTAGGCTGGGCTTGGTGCTCCTGAGAGGCTTTGCCAGCCTGCATGGTGCTGTGGTTCTGTAATATGAACCTCTGTGCACCTGTGAAGGATAATCTCAGCACCATCTTAACATCCTCCTCAGCACCCCAGAGATGCAGGCAGGTCACTGCTGTGAGCTTAGCCACCAAAAGCGTCAAATGAAGTGGAGAAACAGGCAGGTGCCAACCACTTCTCCCCATGTCCCACCAGCAGAGGACAGGAGTGAGGAGCAGTGCAAAAGCCTAGAGAATGTGAGTGATGGATCCAAAGGGATGGATGAGGCTGGTGGAGCTCACCTCCAAATGCTGAGTATAACAGAAACCCAGCTTCATTTTAGGAGACTCAAACATGATGATGATTGAAAAGGAGCACTCCAAAAAGCCAAGGAAGTCTTTTCACCTAATGGCAACATTAACACTGCCCTCATAGAAAACTTGCAACAACATCTATGCAGCTCAAAACAGGAAAGGGACTTGGCAACTGCAAACTCCATTTTCCAGGGTCCAGTCATTCCCTAGGTGCCTGTGGGTGCTTCCTAGAACTGATGTAAATGACAGGCAGCACTGATGTCCCTCCCCTTCAGCCCAGATGCAGCCCTCTTCCAAGAGGAAGCCGACAAGAGTCACTGCAGTTAGCTATCTTCCTCACTAAACCATGCAGCACACTTACAGCAAGGAGTCCTTAGCTTTTGGGTTTAAGGTGCAGCTGCCACTGTGAGAACTAAAGCTCTTTGTGTGTGACACAGTGAATAATTCAGTCACTTCTCCTCACCTCTCTGTGGTGTCCTTACCCCTGCACCTTGTGAAGGCTGCCAAGCCTGGGACAACATGTGCCACACTGCAACAGAAGGGAAAGGAGCTGCACAGGTTCTGCTCTCAAAGGCAGTGAAGATACCAGGACAAGGAGGTCTGTTAGCATGGTCTGCAGCTGGATGGAGGCAATGCCAAGCGCAAATGCAGGCTGGGCAGTGCCAGGCTGGAGAGCAGCCCTGAGCAGAGGGACCTGGGGGTGCTGCTGGAGGAGAAGCTCAGCAGGAGCCAGCAGTGTGCACTTGCAGCCCAGAAAGCCAAGCAGAGCCTGGGCTGCAGCAGAAGAAGTGTGGCCAGCAGGGCCAGGGAGGGGATTCTCCCCCTCTGCTCTGCTCTGCTGAGACCCCACCTGAAGTCCTGCATCCAGCTCTGGAGCCCCTGGGACAAGAGGGCTGTGGAGATGCTGGAGAGTGTCCAGAGCAGGGCCAGGAGGATGCTGAGAGGGCTGCAGCAGCTCTGCTGTGAGCACAGCCTGAAAGAGTTGGGGCTGTGCAGGCTGGAGCAGAGGAGGCTCCCAGGGGACCTTCTTGTGGCCTTCCAGCATCTGAAGGGGGCTCCAGAAAAGCTGGGGAGGGACTTTTGAGAGTGTGAGGGAGTGTCAGGAGTGGGAGGAATGGAGCAAAGGTGGAGGTGGGGAGAGTGAGGCTGGAGGGGAGGAGGAAGTTGTTGAGCAGGAGAGTGGTGAGAGGCTGGACTGGGTTGCCCAGGGAGGTGGTTGAGGCCCCATGGCTGGAGGTGTTTGAGGCCAGGCTGGCTGAGGCTGTGTGCAGCCTGCTCTAGGGTAGGGTGTCCCTGGGCATGGCAGGGGAGTTGGCACTGGCTGCTCCTTGTGGTCCCTTCCAGCCCTGACTGACTATGATTTGGAAGTCTGAAGTGACTCCTGTGGCACTTGCAAAGGCAGAGGGCAGTTTAAGTCTTTCACAAGGCAGTTGAATGCTCAGCTGGAAGCCTTCTGATGAATTCCTCACAAGACTGAGAAGTAAAGACAAGACAGGAGGTGGAGCACCAATTCTGCACGAGGTGGGGCACCACTTATGCAGACAGCTGAGTCCCATGGCTGAGTTCAGCTACTGTGGGAACTAACAGCCTCTGGGAGGACACTCCCCCCCGTGTGCTCAGCAGTACCTGGAAATCAAAGATGCTCTTCCCAAACTGGACTCTCTCCTTGGTGTACGGAATGGTGCGGTCAAAGCAGCCCTGTGCCAGTCCCAGCATCTGGAAGGAAGAAGGCAGGGAGTCAGAGCAAGCAAAGCCAACAGCACCTCTAAGGAACAGGCTTTACTCCAGACTGGTCTGTTCCTGACAGTAACAGAAAGGTAGGGGCTGGAAGGGACCTCTGCAGATCACAGAGTGGGTTAGGTTGGAAGAGACCTCAAAGCTCAGCCAGTCCCAACCCCCTGCCGTAGGCAGGGACATCTCCCACTAGAACAGGTCACTCAAGGCCTCATCCAATCTGGCCTTGAACACTCCAGGGAGGGAGCAGTCACAACCTCCCTGGGCAACCTGTGCCAGTGTCTCACCACCCTCACTGCAAACAACTTCTTCCTAACATCCAGTTTCCATCTCCCCTCTGCTAGTTTAAACTCATTCCTCCTTGTCCTGTCATTACAAGACCTTGTCAGTAGTCCCTCTCCAGCCTGCCTTGTTGAATGCCAAGAGGTTGGCCTGGGCACACCTCTGCAGCCTGTCCAGGTCCCTCTGGATGGATGCCTACCCTCTAGCAAGTCTCCTGTGCCACACAGCTTGGTGCCACCTGCACACTTGCTGAGGGTGCACTGATTCCTCTGTCTATGGCACTGACAAAGATGTCAAACTGCACTGGTGCCAGCACTGACCCTCAGGGAGCCACTTGGCACTGGTGGACGTTGTGCCCTTGACCACCACTGTCTGTGCCACCATCCAGCCCATTCCTTATCCAGCAGTGCTCCTCCCAGCAAGTCCATGATTATCCAGTTTGGTGATCATCTAGTGCAGCTCCTGCTAAAGCAGGGTCACCCAGGGCAGGACACCCAGGATCGTGTCCAGGAGTGTCTGGGTTCTCTCCAGAGGAGACTCCACAACCTCTCCAGGCAGCCTGCTCCAGGGCTCCAGCACCCTCACAGGGAAGTTCTTCCTCAGGTTCAGATGGAAGTTCCTGCACTTCAGCTGGTGCCTGCTGCCCTTTGTCTGATCACTGGGCACCAGCGACAAGAGTCTTGCCCCCCTAGATACTGCCAAGCACCAACCACATCCCCTCTCATTCTTCTCTTCCTACAATCAAACCCAGGTCCCAGCTGTGGCTGCACAAATATTCAGTGTTGCTGGAAAAAAAATTCCTAATTATCCAAGAAAATGACTGCAACCTCCAGATCTATAGATCTGCACTGCACTGGTGAAGGGAGAACCAATTAGAGCCATTTTCATAAATCAAAATAACTTCTCATTTTCCAGAGGCCACTGGATTGTCAGAACCTGCAATTCATCCCACAGCTCAGCAGAGCAGTGTCCTGGAAGGAGAGAGAGCATTTTCTTCCAGCACTTTCCACAGCACAGTCTTGGCAGCCCCTCTGTCCCTTCACACTTTCAGCAGCTGACAGCAAACACAACTCCTACCTTGCAGGACAACACAGCACAGGAAAGCTACAGAGGACCTGTACCTTGCTTGGGAGTCACAGAACCAAGCAGGTTAGAAGAGAGCTCCAAGCTCAGCCAGCCCAACCTAGCACCCAGCCCTGCCCAACCAACCAGACCATGGCACTAAGTGCCCCAGCCAGGCTTGGCTGCAACACCTCCAGCCATGGCCACTCCACCACCTCCCTGGGCAGCCCATTCCAATGCCAATCACTCTCTCTGCCAGCAACTTCCTCCTCACATCCAGCCTAGACCTGCCCTGCCACAGCTTCAGACTCTGTCCCCTTCTTCTCTTGCTGCTTGCCTGGCAGCAGAGCCCAACCCCACCTGGCTACAGCCTCCCTGCAGGCAGCTGCAGGCAGCAATGAGCTCTGCCCTGAGCCTCCTCTGCTGCAGGCTGCACACCCCCAGCTCCCTCAGCCTCTCCTCACAGGGCTGTGCTCCAGGCCCCTCCCCAGCCTTGCTGCCCTGCTCCAAACACCTTCCAGCACCTCAACAGCTCTCTGCAATTCAGGAGCCCACAACTGGACACAGCACTGCAGGGGTGGCCTGAGCAGAAGATCCTCCCTTGTCCTGCTGCCCACACTGCTCCTGAGCCAGCCCAGGATGCCACTGGCTCTGCTGCCCACCTGGGCACTGCTGCCTCAGCTTCAGCTACCTTAATATCTGATTTGTGGGCCTAAGGAAATGTTAAGAGCTCTGGAAAGAAAATTTTCTTCTTGGATTTCTAACTATCAGACTTTGAGCATTAGATCCCATTCCAGTTCAATTTTGGGCTCCCCATTTGAAGAGGAACAGAGATCTGCTGGAGAGGGTCCAGCAGAGGGCTATGAGGATGATGAGGGGACTGGAGCACAGCCTGATCAGGAGAGGGTGAGTGCCCTGGGGCTGCTTAGTCTGGAGAAGACTGAGAGGGGATCTAATAAATGTTAATAACCATCTGAGGGCTGGGGGTCAGCAGAGGGCTCTGCTCACTGCTCCCTGGCACAGGACAAGCAGCAATGGATGGAAGCTGCAGCTCAGGAGGTTCCAGCTCAGCACAAGAGGCAACTTCTTGCCTGGAAGGGTCCCAGAGCCCTGGCACAGGCTGCCCAGAGAGGCTGTGGAGTCTCCTTCTCTGGAGCCTTTCCAGGCCTGTCTGGATGTGTCTCTGTGTGCCCTGAGCTGGATTGTGTGGTCCTGCTCTGGCAGGGGGATTGGACTGGATGATCCCTTTGGGTTCCCTCCAGCCCCTGACATCCTGTCTGCCTGTGATCCAAACACAACAGTGAAGAAGGAAGTCTGCCTTTGTAGCCTGGGATATACAGCAGCTCAGTCCCACTACTGTTGATGCTGTAGCACAGGGTATGGGGTTTTGGGGCAGACTCACACCACATTCAGCTGAAAGCCAAGAGCTCCAAGAAGGCAAACCCATGGCTGCCTGGGGTCTGACATCCAGCCTTTAA
This sequence comes from Pogoniulus pusillus, assembly GCF_015220805.1. Taxonomy (NCBI): domain Eukaryota; kingdom Metazoa; phylum Chordata; class Aves; order Piciformes; family Lybiidae; genus Pogoniulus; species Pogoniulus pusillus. Next base: position 778,336 of record NC_087266.1, read on the forward strand.
TAATGGAATGTTCTAGTAAAAAACCTACAATGCAGAGGGAAGTGAGGGTGTGGGAAAAGAACACAGGAAACAAATGAGCCAAACTATACCTCCTGTTGTTCTCTCCTCAGAGAAACTCCTGTAGCTGAACCCAGCGCAGCAGCTCCAGCACCTGTGACAGTGTCTGCACCAGAGCTTGCACTAAAACTATCTGAAACCCTTCTCACAGCCACAATTACCTTTTATAAGGTGTTCATTATCCTTTAAAACTATGACTGCTTCAAAACTGAATTCAATAGCACAGGGCTTTAGAGCTGCTGTTCTTGCCCATTCAAGTACATTTCTCTTCATTGGAAGGTGTCAAGAAAGTAGTGATTAAGATATAACAACTACCTGACCTTAACTTTAATTAGGTTCTAAGCCTAGCTTGGAGTAATTAAGAGTAAACCTAGACCATGTATTTTACTGTCAGAGCCTCTACATTACATTTGTATCTCTGGGAACAATGGGGCCCACAGCTCTGCTGTTTAAATGTCATGTCAACCGCAGCTCAAGCACAGATAATCTTCAGGGAGGGGTGGAAGAGCCAATCCACTTAGCAGCACAGCACAGTGCCACGTGGAAACAGAATACTTCTGGTCTGTCTGCAAAGCAGGACAAAAGGCAACAGGAGGCTGGCAGTGCAGGCACACATACTCTGTGCTTCCCAGAGAGAGTGATTGGCATTGGAATGGGCTGCCCAGGGAGGTGGTGGAGTCGCTGTCCCTGGAGGTGTTGCAGCCAAGCCTGGCTGGGGCACTTAGTGCCATGGTCTGGTTGGTTGGGCAGGGCTGGGTGCTAGGTTGGGCTGGCTGAGCTTGGAGCTCTCTTCCAACCTGCTTGATTCTATAATCCTATGACTCTAAGACACCTCCTGTTCTTGCCACTGAACCAAGCAAGCAGCTCTTGCCATCACTGAGCACTTCACCACCACCCTTCAGCTGTCCCTGAAGGTGAATTAAGGCCCATCTGAAGCCCTGCCGCTGCCTGCAAGTTGACTTCTTTCCTCTTAACACACCCAAAGCACTCCAGCCCTGCCTTCTCTGGCCATTCAGCACAGATATCCTCACAACTGTCACAAGCTGTGACAAGGCTTGGTGCAACGCTGCAAGCAGCCTGCAGGGCCTCCTGCTCCAGCCAGTTCGAGAGCACAATTTCATTTCAGGCCATAAATGCTAATTTCCTGCTTAGGTGACCCCCAGCACACCAAGTGGCATCTGGAAATTGGGGATTTACTGCTCTGCTTTAGGCTTTCCTGTGGTTATTTTACTTCTGTTAATGTCAGAGTGGGTACAGCCTGTAGCAGCTTTGCTTTCTTCAGATGCCTGCAGATTGTTTGCTGAATGGATTCTTCTGCACACTGAGAAGTCCTCCTGTGTGTGTGGCAAAAAGTTTGTGACTCTCTGGTATTGCAGCTCAGCCACATCCACAACAGGGAGAGAAAAGCCCCAAGATTACTTTGAAAAGCAAACTAAAAGTATAAAAACCTGTAAACCATTTGCCTGTGGGGCTAAACCTGATTTCCACTATCAGCAGCAACCTGAGACCTAAACTGACTTTACACCATCCTACAATGTTTGGAAGTAGCTCCATGGTCAGCCAAGATTCCTCCCTGTGATGCCATTAGGTGCAAATCTGGAACACAAGGATGAAGTAGGATATTTCTGCTATGAACCAAACAGCTGTATTTACTTTAAAGATAACTGTGAATTGAAACAAAAGGTGCTGGGAAAGCACTGCTCAGCATAAGGTCACATGTCCAGAGAAAGTTGTGTCCAGAGCAGGGTGACAAAGCTGGGGAGGGGCCTGGAGCAGAGCCCTGTGAGGAGAGGCTGAGGGAGCTGGGGGGGTGCAGCCTGCAGCAGAGGAGGCTCAGGGCAGAGCTGATTGCTGCCTGCAGCTGCCTGCAGGGAGGCTGTAGCCAGGTGGGGTTGGGCTCTGCTGCCAGGCAAGCAGCAAGAGAAGAAGGGGACAGAGTCTGAAGCTGTGCCAGGGCAGGTCTAGGCTGGATGTTGTTAGGAAGTTCCTGGCAGAGAGAGTGATTGGCATTGGAATGGGCTGCCCAGGGAGGTGGTGGAGTGGCCGTGGCTGGAGGTGTTGCAGCCAAGCCTGGCTGGGGCACTTAGTGCCATGGTCTGGTTGCTTGGCTAGGGCTGGGTGCTAGGTTGGGCTGGCTGAGCTTGGAGCTCTCTTGGTTGATTCTATGGTTCTGTGTGGCAGTAAATGGAAGCATAACCATGCCAGGTTCCAAAAGCTGGCTTGTTCTGTAAAGCAAAGCTGCCTAAGGGAAGAGGAAACCCTTGATGTACTTCAGGAGCAATAAGGTAACTACCGAAGACAGACTCACTGCCATGCACTGCGCTCCAGGCGCATCGCTCATGGCAGCGAGCGGCGGGGCAGGAGTCTGCCCCCCGGAGCCAGCGCTTCGCCGCCCCTTAGCCACAGGCACAGCGGCACCGTGTGGCCGCCGCGGGTATAGCACCGCGCCGAGTCCCTCCCCGGGAGCTCTGACCCCGCGCCCGCGGCCACCTGCGCCCTACCCACCGCGACCCGAACTCACCTGCGCAGCAATACCTATTCTGCCTGTGTTCAGCATTCCGATCGCGTACTTATAGCCTTGGCCGACCTCTCCCAGGATATTGCTTGCAGGAACCTAAGGAAGGAAATCACTCAATTACTCCTCTCTGTTGTGCTCTGCAGTTGCTAGCTGGGTTCACAGGTGATGATGCTCACTTAATGCTCCCCAGAAGTGAAGGCAGAAAACACAAACCAGACACTTAATTTCTAGAGCAGTTGATAAGAACATTCCCTGACACGTGATTATAAACTGATGATTAAGAAGATCTGTACCCCAGCTTAAGAAACCAAACCTCTCTGATGCCACCCAAGAAGAACTGTACCATTTAGAGTCATTTCAGTATTTGACTGTAACAGATACAGGATTTTGGTGAAAGAACAGGGAAGAAATAGTAAAAATATGCCCCAAAAATGGTGTCCAAGGCAAGATGTGCAGAGTTAATGTGTTTTCCTCAGAGGTGGTCAGGCACCAAGTACACAGAAATCATCCTTCAGTAGCTAAACTTGGAGTACCTTAACATTTTCAAACGTTACTGGGCAGGTAGAAGATGCTCTGATTCCAAGCTTGTCCTCCTTCTTCCCCACCTGGAGCCCCTCTGTGTCACGATCCACTATGAAGCAGGTAATCCCCCTGTATCCCTAGGGGAATGAAAAAATAAGCAAGAATTGGGGCTTGTATTCATAGCACCAAAGGCTGCTCCAAGTGCCTCCTTCCAGTACTTGAACTGTACACCTGCTGGGAGTCGTGTGGCTGGGGAGGCTGGAAAAGAGCTTCCAGCCCATCTAGTCCAGCCATTAACACAGCACTACCAAGTCTGGAAGGGACCCATCCAGAGTCACCTGGGCAGGCTGCAGAGGTGGGCACAAGCCAAGCTCAGGAGGTTCAACAAGAGCAAGGGCAAGGTCCTGCAGCTGAGTCGAGGCAATGCCAAGCACAATTCCAGGCTGGGCAGTGCCAGGCTGGAGAGCAGCCCTGAGCAGAGGGACTTGGGGGTGCTGCTGGAGGAGAAGCTCAGCAGGAGCCAGCAGTGTGCACTGGCAGCCCAGAAAGCCAAGCAGAGCCTGGGCTGCTGCAGCAGCAGTGTGGCCAGCAGGGCCAGGGAGGGGATTCTGCCCCTCTGCTCTGCTCTGCTGAGACCCCACCTGGAGTCCTGCATCCAGCTCTGGAGCCCCTGGGACAAGAGGGCTGTGGAGATGCTGGAGAGTGTCCAGAGCAGGGCCAGGAGGATGCTGAGAGGGCTGCAGCAGCTCTGCTGTGAGCACAGCCTGAAAGAGTTGGGGCTGTGCAGGCTGGAGCAGAGGAGGCTCCCAGGGGACCTTCTTGTGGCCTTCCAGCATCTGAAGGGGGCTTCAAGAAAGCTGGGGAGGACTTTGGAGGGTGTGAGTGAGTGGCAGGAGTGGGGGGAATGGAGCAAAGGTGGAGGTGGGGAGAGTGAGGCTGGAGGTGAGGAGGAAGTTGTTCATCAGGAGAGTGGTGAGAGGCTGGACTGGGTTGCCCAGGGAGGTGGTTGAGGCCCCATGGCTGGAGGTGTTTGAGGCCAGGCTGGCTGAGGCTGTGTGCAGCCTGCTCTAGGGTAGGGTGTCCCTGGGCATGGCAGGGGGTTGGCACTGGCTGCTCCTTGTGCTCCCTTCCAGCCCTTGGCTGATTCTTTTATTCTAAGCCTACTGCTAGCCCATAGAATCATAGAATCAACCAGGTTGGAAGAGACCTCCAAGATCATCCAGTCCAACCTATCACCCATCCATGTCCCTTAGCACCACATCTACACAGCTTCCAAACACCTCCAGGGGTGAGGATTCCACACTGCCCTGTGCAGCCTCTTCCAGGCCTCAACAACCGTTTTTGTGGGGAATTTTTTCCTAATGTCCAACCCAAACCTTCCCTGGTGTGACCTGAGGCTGTTCTCTCTGGTCATGGAACCATAGAATCAGTCAGGGCTGGAAGGGACCACAAGGATCAGCCAGAGCCAACCTTCTGCCATGCCTAGGGACACCTCACACTAGATCAGGCTGTCCTCAGCCTCATCCCACCTGGCCTTAAACACCTGCAGGGATGAGGCTTCCATCACCTCCCTGGGCAACCCCTTCCAGGCTCTCACCACCCTCATGCTGAAGAGCTTCCTAACATCCAGTCTGAATCTCCCTATTTCTAGCTTGCTTTCATTCCCCCCAGTTCTATCACTTCCTAACAGCCTAAAAAGTCCCTCTCCAGCTATCTTGTAGTCCCCTTCAGATACTGAAAGGCCACAGTAAGGTGACCTGGGTGCCTTTTCCCCTCCAGACTGAACAGCCCCAACTGCCTCTGCCTCCCAGCAGAGTCCCTTCACTGGTCACTTGCAGGGGAGACTGCCTCCCACCTTCCTGCAGCCTCCTTTCAAGAAGGGCTGGTTTTGGGGGTTGCTTTTTCTAAGAGCTACTGGGAGATGCTTTCAGAAGTGGAGTTTTAAACCATTCAGTTTGGTGCTGCACTATCAGCCTGCAGCAGTGGTGCAGTACACTGTAAGGCCTGCAGCTGCCTCTTCTGGATTTACTCTCTACCTACTGAAGCACCTCTCCTGCGATCACAGGCTCAAAGAGTTGGGGTTGTTCAACCCAGAGAGGGCTCCAGGAAGACCTTAAGGGAGCCTTCCAGGAGGCTGCAGGAGAGCTGGAGAGGGACTTTTCAGGAAGACATGGAGTGACAGGATGAGGGGCAGTGGCTTTATACTGGAAGAAGCTGGATTGACATTAGACAGTAGGAAGAAATTCTGCCCCACAAGGCTGGTGAGGCACTGAAACAGGCTGCCTGGAGAAGTTGTGCAGGCTCCAACCCTGGAAGAGTTCACAGCCAGGCTGGATGGGGCCTTGAGTAACCTGGTGTAGGAGGAAGCATCCCTGTGGCAGGCAGTTGGAACTTTAATGTCCCTTCCAACCCAAACCATTCTACGATTCTGACACCCCAACCGGTAACCAACTCTAAATGTGCATATTCAGCTATGCAGTTTTCCACATGGACAATCTGTGTGGTACTCCTGTTAGTCTTTCAGTGCATGCAGCCCAGGCTCTGTTTAAGCCAGCTGCAAGTCAGTTAAGGCAGTGGAGTCAGCAGGGCTGGAAGCCAACCCGTTCCACGTCACTCAGCGCAGCGGCGCACGCTGGGCTCTTCTGCGAAGCAATCCTGCCTCTGACATCTTTGCTTTCCCTGCTGGGAGGAACTGGTGGCACTTCGGAGCAATTCCCAATTTTCATTGGGAAATATTTGCAGAGGTTTGCTGTGAGCTAGGAAAAGGTTCCAAGAACATTAACCTTGAACATCAGCTTAGCAGTACAAAATCCATCAGCTGTCACCGAGACGCAACTATTCTTGAGCAGCTTACCAAGGATGGATCTGTGTTTGCCATCACAAAGAAAACTCCTGCGTGCTCTGCCAAGCTGATCCACATCTTGGAGCCATTGATGACATAGTAGTCCCCTTTCTTTTCAGCCCGAGTCTTCAGAGCAAAAGCATCACTGCCAGATCCAGCCTCCGACAGACAGAAACTGCCTATCTGCCAGAGCAGGAGGGAGAGTCACTGCAGTGCTCCCCGGACACAACACACAACACAGAACACATCTGCCACAGCAGCAGCTCCAGACAAGCACCACTCTCTTACACTCACACCTTTTAACCTCCTGCAGCAAAGTGACTAAGTTTCAGGCCTGGAGATTAAGACTAGAAAGAGCAGGTAAGGCCACGCCTCCCCAAGTCAACTGCTTTGCAGTTCTTTTGCAGAGTAAATTCCATTCCATTGAAGCTAGGAAGTGCCACTCTCACCTCTCAGCCACAGGCTCCAGCCCTAACCAGTGTTTCAAAGCTCACAGCTGGTTTCCAGTGCTGCACTCACCCATTTAGTTACTGAAAAACCCACCCTGCCACCACTGAACTAACAAACTCCTGTTACAGTTTAGTGGAGCGAGACTTGGACTCACCAGATCTCTGGCAACCCTGGGCAGGTAAGTTCTCTTCTGCTCCTCTGTTCCATATGTGGTAAACAGCTTATTTGTCAGTGTGTTCTGGAGTTCACAGAGAAGGGCTACAGCTGCATCGACTTTGGCCAATTCTTCTACCACCAAGATGGTTGAAAAAAATGAAGCTCCAGTTCCTCCATATTCCTCCCCAAGCTCAATAGCCATCAGCTGCAACATGAGAGAGGCAAACAGATCAATCTGTCACTCCCTGACAGCACTTTGTTAGTCCAAGCTGGCACTTGGCAGTTTAAAATGAAACCCACAGAATGGAAGCATTTCCAGATCCCTCCCCAGAGGCCTTTTCCCTTCCAGAGCCTTAAGAAGCCAACAGTTCTCTGCAGCTGGCAGGTCATGCAAGACACAGGCTGGGGACAGAATGGCTGAGAGCAGCCAGGCAGAAAGGGACCTAGGGGTGCTGGCAGAGAGGAGCTGAAGAGCAGGCAGCAGTGCCCAGGTGGGCAGCAGAGCCAGTGGCATCCTGGGCTGGCTCAGGAGCAGTGTGGGCAGCAGGACAAGGGAGGTTCTTGTGCCCGTGCTCAGCACTGCTCAGGCCACCCCTGCAGTGCTGTGTCCAGCTGTGGGCTCCTGAATTGCAGAGAGCTGTTGAGGTGCTGGAAGGTGTTTGGAGCAGGGCAGCAAGGCTGGGGAGGGGCCTGGAGCAGAGCCCTGTGAGGAGAGGCTGAGGGAGCTGGGGGGGTGCAGCCTGCAGCAGAGGAGGCTCAGGGCAGAGCTCATTGCTGCCTGCAGCTGCCTGCAGGGAGGCTGTAGCCAGGTGGGGTTGGGCTCTGCTGCCAGGCAAGCAGCAAGAGAAGAAGGGGACAGAGTCTGAAGCTGTGGCAGGGCAGGTCTAGGCTAGATGTGAGGAGGAAGTTGTTGGCAGAGAGAGTGATTGGCATTGGAATGGGCTGCCCAGGGAGGTGGTGGAGTGGCCGTGGCTGGAGGTGTTGCAGCCAAGCCTGGCTGGGGCACTTAGTGCCATGGTCTGGTTGGTTGGGCAGGGCTGGGTGCTAGGTTGGGCTGGATGAGCTTGGAGCTCTCTGCCAACCTGGCTGGTTCCATGATTCTATGAACTAGCTAATCTGTGCAGTGTCAGATGCAAATCATCACTCTCATTTTGTTTTTCCAGAACACTTGCAGCCTCAAGACAAGTCTAATACTTAGAGCTGCTCTTGTATGAAATGACATTTTACAAAGACAAACAAGGTTTAGGTTATAGTAGGAAAGGCTAAAATTGAAGGCAGGAATCATCAACAGGATATCTGCAACACAAGTCCTGGTGGCAGGCCAGTAAGGACACAGAGGACTCTTGATAGCCTTTTCCAGCACTACTCGTGAGAGTCCTGCTGGCTCTGGCATTCTACACAATCATGATTGTCCAATCAGAAAAAACAAGAGAGGGGAAGGAAGGCAAGAAACTCAAAGATGAGATGAAGAAGGTGGTTTGGGAGGAATGACAAGAAGGTGACAGTAAAAGACAGAGAAGGACAAAGCAGTAAAAGCGAAGGGAAAGTTGTGTTGCTGTAGCCAAATCGCAGACGTATAAGGACTCATTGGTCCATCTGAGCTCTACCCCTCCATCTTTTAGTCTAACCATCTGCAGAGTGCACAGACAGGCATTCACAACTGCCATCAGTTTCTGAAGGAGAGAGCAAGTGAAAATGAGCAGACCCCCTGTTCAAACAGTCCCTGGATCACAGACTCTTCCATCTTCGAATCCTCGTCCATTTTCTGCACCAAAGGTGCAACTCGGTCCTGAGCAAACTTTGCCACTGTAAGGAAGAGAAGAAAGCAGGGATGTGAGTGTTCTGCAGCCTCTTGCAGATCAGAGCCACTGCAACCTGCTGCTTCTGACCTGTGATCCCTGACTCTCCCACACAAATTCATCAGGACGACTTGCCCAAGCGAGGGGAGGGGACGTGCCACACGCGCGGAGATGTAACTGCTTTCTGAGCTCAGCTCCAGCTCTCTGAGCAGAAGCAAATCCTTCCTACACATTCACAGGCCTGGAAGGCATCTCACTGACTGCTATGAACGCTGAGCAAAGAAAGAGCAGGGACAGGACATATCTCAGACATGTCCACTACTTGGTCAGCTAGATGGTGGTCCTTCAAGGACTGAACCTGCAGCTTGGGAAGACAGTCTCAGCTTTTATCATGCTATTTTGAGTGCACAAAGTCCTGTGAGGCTGTCTCTGCTTCATCAGAGCCTTTGTAAGCTCTCTCTCAGATGGACAGGTCCTCACTCTTTCACTTTTGCTCCAAGGATCCCTCCTGAGCCAGTCTCCTTTACCACATGCCATCTGTCACCATTCCAGTGCATCTGAAAGCTCTGAGAAGCAGCCTGAGCAGTTACTGTAGCTGAACTCAACACTTCGGGAAACGGCAGGAGGCAGTTCCAGGCAAGTTCACCTCTGTAACAGCCACGGTGTGAAAGAGTTAATGTTTACGTATGCAGAGAAAGCTGCTCTGTGGCAGGAGGAACTCTGCTAGGGTGAGCTGTAACAAAGAGCATTACCTTCTCCTGCCAGCTAAAGCACTTCTGACCCGCGGCACACTCCCACACAAGGACTGCAATGCTTAGCTCCAAGGAGAGCACGGCAAGGAGGCTGGAGGCAGAGCTGCCCTGCGGCAGGCGGCCCTGGCCTCGCTGCGCCCCGAGCAGGTACCCATGGTTTGCAGCATGCTCTCCTCTTCGCTCAGCGTCTGAAGCGGAGCGCAGGCGACTCCACCGCTGGCTGCGTTTGGCTTCACTTCGGATTTGGAGGATCTAAAGACGCGTGGAGAAGCCCTCCAAGGAGCCAGGTAGGCTGGTGCCTTCCTTTGCAGCTGCTGACAGCAAACACAGACCATCAGAACGTGCAGCAGCACTGGTACTGGTACACAGGCAGCAACGCACAACCCTACCCAGCGCTTCCATTCAGCAGGGGCACAGGAAAGATGGCCAGCCAAGGGCTGGCTTGAAAGCTTTGGAGAAGCTCCTCAGCTCCAGAGTCCTGAATGTCCTTCAGCCGCTCTCCTCTTAACCCCAAACCGTTTTCTTTGAGAGCTTTGCTACCACAGTGGCATTCTGCACATTTACTTTAACGCCAGTCCGCTCTCGTGTTGGCAGCAAGCAAACCCTGCTGGCAGCACTTCCTCCGCACTGCCTCCCTGGATGGGCTGCAAGGTGGCACTGCCTGTTGGGATGCAATTAACCCCTCATTAGCAAATGTGCTGAAGGCAAACCAGACACACACAGGCTTTCATGGAAGAGCAGTCAGCAGTAATGGCAAGAGTGGCTTTCTCCCTGCATTTATACCTCCATCCTACACTTTCTATCTGCACTTTCATTACACTTCACACTCTGCACTTTGGCCACAGCAACCCCCAGCAGCACTAGAGGCTGGGGCCAGAGTGGCTGAGAGCAGCCAGGCAGAGAGGGCCCTGGGGGTGCTGGCAGAGAGGAGCTGAAGAGCAGGCAGCAGTGCCCAGGTGGGCAGCAGAGCCAATGGCATCCTGGGCTGGCTCAGGAGCAGTGTGGGCAGCAGGACAAGGGAGGTTCTTCTGCCCCTGTGCTCAGCACTGCTCAGGCCACCCCTGGAGTGCTGTGTCCAGTTGTGGGCTCCTGAATTGCAGAGAGCTGTTGAGGTGCTGGAAGGTGTTTGGAGCAGGGCAGCAAGGCTGGGGAGGGGCCTGGAGCAGAGCCCTGTGAGGAGAGGCTGAGGGAGCTGGGGGGTGCAGCCTGCAGCAGAGGAGGCTCAGGGCAGAGCTCATTGCTGCCTGCAGGGAGGCTGTAGCCAGGTGGGGTTGGGCTCTGCTGCCAGGCAAGCAGCAAGAGAAGGGGACAGAGTCTGAAGCTGTGGCAGGGCAGGTCTAGGCTGGATGTTGTTAGGAAGTTCCTGGCAGAGAGAGTGATTGGCATTGGAATGGGCTGCCCAGGGAGGTGGTGGAGTGGCTGTGGCTGGAGGTGTGGCAGCCAAGCCTGGCTGGGGCACTTAGTGCCATGGTCTGGTTGGTTGGGCAGGGCTGGGTGCTAGCTTGGGCTGGCTGAGCTTGGAGGTCCTCTTCCAGCCTGGTTAATTCTGTGATTCTATGATTCCAACCTGGTTGATTCTATGATTTTGCAGGCATCAGAAGCTCTTGTTTCTACAGCACTCTCCCTGCACTGCCCTGGAGGATTGGTTATGTTGCTGTGAAAGGGCAGAACTTTCACAGCACTGTGGATTTTTGTATTCTGAGCTCTTACCCACTTCATCATTTTCAGAGTGAGCACCCACTTCATAGCCAAAGCCCTGGCAGCTGAGCCTCTCTGTGCTGTTGGTTTGTACATAGCTGGCTGAAATCCTAGAGCTGCTCTGGTGATAGCACTATGGAGCTAACAACTACTGGGTCTTACTTGGTTGATTCATGTAAAAAGGGCAGGAAGGAGCCAAAACTGAGTAATCTCTGCTCACCCTCTCCCAGTGTGCCTATGACATACAACCATTTCAAACACTATCAAGCAGCACTGGGGGCATTACAGTGTTTTACTGCAGGGGAATGGCAGTGAGCACAGGTGGCAAAAGTCCTAACTATGAACAAAACAGAGCAGTGGCTTTGGGGAGCAAGCTGCATGGTGACTCTGAGGTGAGGGGACACAGATGAAGTGACAGTTTTGGGTCCTGGTGAACTATACCTAAGTGTTCAAAGACTCGAGCTGGTAACAGCAGGCATTAGAAAGGAAGCTTGGTGTGAAGGTTCTTCCACTTTCTAACCACACAGTAACCTCCCAGCACTTTAGAATGACTGGAGGTGAGGAGGAAGTTGTTGAGCAGGAGAGTGGTGAGAGGCTGGACTGGGTTGCCCAGGGAGGTGGCTGAGGCCCCATGGCTGGAGGTGTTTGAGGCCAGGCTGGCTGAGGCTGTGTGCAGCCTGCTCTAGGGTAGGGTGTCCCTGGGCATGGCAGGGGGTTGGCACTGGCTGCTCCTTGTGCTCCCTTCCAGCCCTGACTGGTTCTGTGATTCTGTGAAAGAAGTTGGTGTAATGATCTGACTCAAACAGCAACAGGCTCAACTACTGCACAATGCATCCCTGAAAAGCAGCACAGTTCACCTGAGTGGTCTCAAAGGAGGCAAGACAGAGAAATGGCTCTGCTCTCAGAGCTCCCCAACCCCACCTTACTCTGGCTAACGTCCTCACATCAGATCCCTGCTGTGGATTACTGTCCCCTGCTATGCCAGTCTGAAGTGTGGAGACATTCATGTGTTAGCAAGCCAAGTGCTGACAGACCCCAGCAGGGACACAGCTGTCCCATGCCAGTGCTGTAGAGAGGAGCACACACTGAAGCCTGCAGTGAGCAGAGGGCCTGGCTGTGCCATACTCAAACTGTGAGCAGTGCCCATGGCATGGAGCAGATTTGCCCTGCTCTGAAGCTCTTGGCAAGCAGAAGGCCTGGCTGTGCCACACTCAGACTGTGAGCAGTGCCCATGGCATGGGGCAGCTTTGCCCTGCACGCCAGGAGAGCAGCATTCCTCACAAAACACCAGAAACTTTGGAGTCAGGAAGTAAAAATTCATTTGACCTTTCTAATAATTCCCCCTCCTTCATGTTGGCTTCCAGCACTTGTCACCTCCCTGGCTGGAGAGCCAGTGGAGAACAGAGATATGGACTCCTTTTGTCTTAGGATATGCTGAAGTCTCTTACGTGTGAGTCTAAACTGGCTCCCCTTGTTCATGCAAACCAACAGATACAGAGCTCCTCTGCTGCCCTCCTGGACCTCAGCTGCCCCGGGGCTGGCCTGAAGCCTCCGGGATGTAAAGTGACAGGGATGCAGATCGACAGGGACGCAGACTGCCTTTGCCTCTGCTGCCCTGGTGCCTGGCCTCAATGCTCATGATGGGGAGGATCAGGCTGGATGTTAGCAGGAAGTTCTTGCCGGAGAGAGTGACTGGCACTGGAATGGGCTGCCCAAGGAGGTGGTAGAGTCGCCAAAACAAGCCTGGATGGGGCACTTAGTGCCATGGTTTGGTTGTTTGGCCAGGGCTGGGTGCTTGTTTGGACTGGATGACTTAGAGACTCTTCCAACCTGGTTGATTCTGTGATGTGTAGGAAGATCCCGGCTACCCTGGCAAGAAAGGACGGTGTAAAAGGCTGCTGGAGGATGCAGCAGAGCATCAGAGTCCCAGCTCCAGAAGCAGCAAAGGCAGATGTGGTCTGACAAATGCTTGTCTGATACCACACCGAGGTGGCACTCCAGGATGAAATGAATATTCTTAAGAAGGTTACCTCAAGAAGCCATGAAACCACTATTATGGCCCCAAGGGATGGGACCTACACTGGCAACACAGGGCAGCAACCCACAGTGTGCCAGAGTAATCATAGAATCATAGGTTCCAACCAGGTTGGAGGAAACCTCCAAGATCATGAGTCCAAGCTAGCACCCAGCCCTGCCCAACCAACCAGACCATGGCACTAAGTGCCCCAGCCAGGCTTGGCTGCAACACCTCCAGCCACGGCCACTCCACCACCTCCCTGGGCAGCCCATTCCAATGCCAATCACTCTCTCTGCCAGCAGCTTCCTAACAACATCCAGCCTAGACCTGCCCTGCCACAGCTTCAGACTCTGTCCCCTTCTTCTCTTGCTGCTTGCCTGGCAGCAGAGCCCAACCCCACCTGGCTACAGCCTCCCTGCAGGCAGCTGCAGGCAGCAATGAGCTCTGCCCTCAGCCTCCTCTGCTGCAGGCAGAGGGTAGAAATGATTGAGTCCAACAGTCAGAGTGAACAAAAACTACATTATTTTCCACACTTCTATTCTCAGAGTCCCTGCACACAACATACCCTGCAGACACAAGGTCCCTCAGTGCTAACATTGCTTTTTCTACCTGAATTCTTACCTCCACCTCAACTCTTTAAGGGTTTGTTCTGGTTTCCCTCTGTCTGTTTTACACTCCAACCCAGGCTTTTAGAGCTGGTGGCCCCGGCAGCAGCCGTAAGCCACAAACCAAAGGCGGCCGGAGCGGAACGCTTTCCTAAGCTGCCTTTGCTGCCGTTGGTGCCGCCCAGGCCGGTGCCCGCCGCGGCGGCTGGCAGGCAGGCTCCCGGCCCGAGCCGCTCCAGCGCACGAAGCTCGCTCGCCCCTGCCAGCCGCCGCGGGCAGGTCGCGGGGCAGCAGCTGCTCGCCCCGCGCAGCACCAGCCTGTGCGCGGCACAACCGCCTGCCCGCTCCCCGCTCCCGCTGCCAGCTGTTTCACAACCCGGGCAAGAACGTTCCGTCTCAAGAAGTTACTCAACGCACAGCCCCCGCCAGACCCAGGCACTGCCGAGCTGCCCTCCGGCCGGCCGCCCAGACCCCGCACCCCGCCAGCTCCCGGGCCCAGCGGGCGGCTCCCCGGGGACCCCGCGGCGGCAGGCGGCCGCGCTCCTGTCCACAGCAGACCGCAGCCCACGGCGAACACGGCTGCCCCTTGCCGCGGGCCGCACCGGAGCACCGCGTCCTGCAGACCTCGGCAGCCTCGACCGGCGCTCTGAGGTGAGAGGCGAGGCGCGATCCCCGCACCGAGCGCGGAGCCCCGGGCTCGCCGCTCCCTCGGCCGCCGTGACAGCAGGCACGGCCGCTCCCGCAGGCTCAGCAGCCGAGCGAACATCGGCCCCTGGGTAGCAGAGGGATCCCACCCGGCCCGGGCGCCCCGCTTCACCTTGGCGCAGCTCGCCAGCCAGCCGCCCGCCGCCGCCATCTTGCCGCCGCCCCCCTGCCACCGCCCCCCGCGTCCCTGCCCGGCCCTGCCCGCCGCCGGGGCCACCGCCCCCCTCCGCTCCCCTCCGCCCCCCGCGTCCCTGCCCGGCCCTGCCCGCCGCCGGGGCCACCGCCCCCCTGCCACCGCCCCCTCCGCTCCCCTCCGCCCCCCGGCGGCGCGCTCTCGCGAGGCTGCGGCGGGCGGGCCGGGCCGCGGGAGCACGGCAGACATGGCGGCGGGCGGAGGGGAGGGGAGCGCTGCGGTGCGGCGCCGGTGGCGGTGAGTAGAGCCCCGCTCCCGCTGCCCCGCGCCCGAGGGGCTCGGCAGCAGCACGGTTCGTGCCCCCTCCCCGAGGTGGGGGCGGCGGCCGTGACACGTCTGCCCGGCGGCCGCGGGGTCCCCCTGCCGGGGCCTCCCCTTGACGTGAGGGGGCCGGGCGGAGGGGAGGCTGCTTTCGGATCCCCGCGGGGAGCAGGCGGGCAGAGGCGGCGGAACGGCGGACGGGCCGGCGGGGAGGGCCGCGCTGCCCGGCCGGGAGCGGCGGATCGGGTCAGCCCCTCGGCTTCTCCCTCGTTGTGAAGCCGGGAGGCAGCCGGCTTCGGGCAGAAGTGGTGTGTGGCGTCCCGCCCACGCATGAACGTGTCGTGGGTCGAGAAGGTGGAAGAAGCGCAGGAGCATCCGTCTGGGGCGGGAGGGCGGCGGCGGCGGCCGGCGGCTTGCTTTGGCGGCAGGTCGCGGGGTCGGGCCGGCTGCCGTGAGGAGGAGCGCCAGGGGCTGCGGTGGAGCTCGGGATCCTGCCTCCTTCCTCCCTTTAACTGTAGGGAAAGCTGTGTCCGGGGCAGAGACACCTCCGCTTCTGCCCCCGGGTGCCTCCCCGGACAGCTGGATACATACATGGGGTTCTTAGTCGGCTTACTCTCCTGCCCTGGGTGTTAGGTGATTTTGCTGGGTCTGGATCACTTTCTTTAGGCATACAAAAATATTTCTGAGGCCTTTCATGCCGTGGACCTTCTTGGACAGTCAGCTCCGTCCACACCAGCAGGGCAACCGGTGTGAAGTCAGCAGTTGTGGCTCTGCAGACAGCAAGAAACCACCGTGCCACTGACAGCCTCTGCAGCTGGAGAGTCACAGACGGTCAGAGAATGGTTTGGGCTGGAAGGCACCTCAAAGCTCAGCCAGTTCCAGCCCCCCAACATAGGCATGGACACCTCCCACTAGAACAGGTCGCTCAAGGCCTCATCCAACCCGGCCTTGAACACTTCCAAGGAGGTTGTGGGACATAGAATCACCCAACGTGATTGAAGATCACATTCTGTGATTCTGTGCCCCATAACCTCCCATGGCAACCTGTGCCAGTCTCTCACCACCCTCACTGCGAACTTCTTCCTCACATCCAGTTTCAATCTCCCCTCTGCCACTTCAAACCCATTCCTCCTCCTTCTCTCATTCCCAGACCTTGTCACTAGTCCCTCCCCAGCCCTCCTGCAGCCCCCTGCAGATCCTGCAAGGCCACTCCAAGGTCTCCTCCAAGCCTTCTGCTCTCCAGGCTGCAGAGCTCCTGCTCTCTCAGCCTGTGCTCAGAGCAGAGCTGCTGCAGCCCTCTCAGCATCTTGGTGGCCTCCTCTGGGCTGGCTCCAACACTTCCATGTGCTGCTTGTGCTGGGGGCTGCAGAACTGCCCCCAGGACTGCAGGTGGGGTGTGAGGAGAGCAGAGCCAAGGGGCAGAATCCCCTCCCTTGTCCTGCTGCCCACACTGCTCTTGCTGGAGCCCAGCACAGGGTTGTGTCTGGGCTGCACTCCCACTGCAGGCTCATGCTGAGCTCTGCATCAGCCCAGACCCCCGAGAAGGTGGAGCTGTTTTGCAGAAAATGTCCTGAGCAGCACTTGAGGAACATCTGCTGCCATCAGCCCATGCAACACGAGCTGCTCTGCTCGGGTTTCTAACGATTGGAATTGCATTTACTGCTCTGCGCCGATGACAGCGAGCATCTGATCCCTGTCATTCTGCCCTGGAAGGAGAACTGCTGCTTGTATACCTGTAAAAAGTGCCTCATGCAGACACAAAAGGCTCTTTGTGGAGGCCTGAGGCAGTACTTCAGCTGGGGCAATTTACCTGCACTGACATTAAAAAACAACGACAGAAAGGCTGAATGTCAAATTAGATGGATGAGGCAGGGAAAGGAAGTTTTGTAAAGCTGCTCACCAAAACAATGGCTTTCCCTGCTCACATTTTTTTTTGGGGGGGGGGGGGATAATTTCCTGTGAAAATGAAGTGTCCTTATAAAAATAATCAATCAAAGGCCAGGCTGGATGTGCCTCTTGGGCAGCCTGTTCTAGTGGGAGGTGTCCCTGCCTGTGGCAGGGAGTTGGAACTGGATGAGCCTTGAGGTCCCTTCCAACCTAAACCATTATTTGATGCTATGAAATAAGTTTCCCTGCCTTACACAAAGTGTTTCACAGATTCTTCTCTGACAACACCTGGCTCTGAGCAAGGCCCTTGGCACTGTCCTGCACCACATCCTGGTCTCCAAGCTGGTGACACATGGGTTGGATGGGTGGACCATGAGATGAATAAAGAACTGGCTTGATGGTTGCACCCAAAGAGTGGCTATCAATGGCTCCATGGCCAAGTGGGGGCCAGGGACAAGCAGAGTCCCTCAGGAATCAGTCCTGGCACCAGTCTTGTTCAACATCCTTGTGGGTGCCATGGACAGAGGCACTGAGTGCAGCCTCAGCAAGTTTGCTGCCCACACCAAGCTGTGTGCTGCAGCAGCCAGGCTGGAGGGCAGGATCCATTCAGAGGGAGCTGCACAGGCTGCAGAGGTGGGCACAAGCCAAGCTCAGGAGGTTCAACAAGACCAAGGGCAAGGTCCTGCAGCTGGATGGAGGCAATGCCAAGCACAAATGCAGGCTGGGCAGTGCCAGGCTGGAGAGCAGCCCTGAGGAGAGGGACTTGGGGGTGCTGCTGGAGGAGAAGCTCAGCAGGAGCCAGCAGTGTGCACTTGCAGCCCAGAAAGCCAAGCAGAGCCTGGGCTGCAGCAGCAGCAGTGTGGCCAGCAGGGCCAGGGAGGGGATTCTCCCCCTCTGCTCTGCTCTGCTGAGACCCCACCTGGAGTCCTGCATCCAGTTCTTGAGACCCTGGGACAAGAGGGCTGTGGAGATGCTGGAGAGTGTCCAGAGCAGGGCCAGGAGGATGCTGAGAGGCTGCAACAGCTCTGCTGTGAGCACAGCCTGAAAGAGTTGGGGCTGTGCAGGCTGGAGCAGAGGAGGCTCCCAGGGGACCTTCTTGTGGCCTTCCAGTATCTGAAGGGGGCTCCAAAAAAGCTGGGGAGGGACTTTTGAGGCTGTGAGTGAGTGGCAGGAGTGGGGAGAATGGAGCAAAGTTGGAGGTGGGGAGAGTGAGGCTGGAGGTGAGGAGGAAGTTGTTGAGCAGGAGAGTGGTGAGAGGCTGGACTGGGTTGCCCAGGGAGGTGGTTGAGGCCCCATGGCTGGAGGTGTTTGAGGCCAGGCTGGCTGAGGCTGTGTGCAGCCTGCTCTAGGGTAGGGTGTCCCTGGGCAAGGCAGGGGGGTTGGCACTGGCTGCTCCTTGTGCTCCCTTCCAGCCCTGCCTGGTTCTGTGATTCTATGAATATTGCACTTTTAGCATCAGTTCCTGTGGAGCCATTTCGAGTGGTTCAGTTCTAAGTGGTTATTTTTGATGATTGTGACTCAGCCTGGTCAGAACTCTGCCTTGCATTGTCCTCCTTTTCTCTGCCTTTAATTCATATCCTCATATCTTTGTTTTATTGCAGGAAACACCAACAAATGGAACACAAATTGACTTAAGCCTGCAGAAGGCTGGTGATACTTGAAAAGAGGGTAGGCAAAATTGGTATGTAAAGAAGTGTTCAAAACTAAGTCTGTGGTGATAGTTATGGTGGTAGTTGAGCACGCTGAGGTGTGATGGAAGACAAGATACTCATCTGGATACTGAAAGGGAACTGGCACTTCTGAATCACTTTAGAAATACAGGAGAATGTGTGTAAATGTGGTCTTGAACTTGGGGCTTGAGCTTTTGTAGGTCACCTCGTGCCTTCAGTAGCTATTGGGAAAAGAAAAAGAGGTTCTTGCCAAAATGCAGCATCAGAGATGGTTTCTCTGCAGGAACAATAATGTGGCTGACTCAGTGCTCTCTATCCAACTGAATCCTAAGCTCTCTCTTCGCAGAGTCACTGCCAATGGAGGCTCTGGAGGTTTGCATTTACAGTCCCAGAAGAGAGTATGACCAGTGCCTTCTGGTGAGGGTGCTCATGCTTTTGGTGCTGCAGGGTGACATGAGTGGAGGGGGCTGTGCAGAACAGGAGCACTAGGAAATACTGCTCTTTGTAAGGCTTCTCTCCACCTTGGCTGGTCAGTGGTGTTCACTTGGTTTCCCAGCCTTACCACTGCTGTGACTCACTGACCCAGGTGTGGGGTTTGTGTCGGATCCATGTGTTCCCCAGAGACGCTGTTCGGATGCTCTGAAGGTAACCTGGGGTGGGTGCAGACTTTGGAAGGCTTTTGCTGGCAGTGTGATTGTTTGCTAATAAAACTTAGAGCAGTGCAGTGTTAGAAGCAGTATTTCAAAACTTTAATGTTAAAATTTCTTTCTTGCCACTCCTGGGGGTTGGGAAGAAGAGTGGACTACATTTCCTGTTTTTTCCTTCCAGGGCAAGTCTAGGAGCTGTGCTGTGTGTTTTCTGTCTGACCTGGTGGGAGCACATTTTGGAGCATGTTTGCTACTTAGCAGGGGACTGAAATTCAGGTACAGTCTATTGCAGAAAGAAAAAGACACTATGATTTTGATTGTTTTATCCTGTTACCTGATTTGCTGCTGTCCTTATGGTGCTGTTGCTGAAGATGTTGAGACAGCCAACTGTGTGCTGGGCTGCAGCAAGAGCAGTGTGGGCACAGGGCAAGGGAGGGGATTCTGCCCCTTGGCTCTGCTCTCCTCACACCCCACCTGCAGTCCTGGGGGCAGTGCTGGAGCCCCAGCACAAGCAGGACATGGAAGTGTTGGAGCCAGCCCAGAGGAGGCCACCAAGATGCTGAGAGGGCTGCAGCAGCTCTGCTCTGAGCACAGGCTGAGAGAGTTGGGGCTCTGCAGCCTGGAGAAGGGAAGGCTTCCAGGAGAGCTTGGAGTGGCCTTGCGGGCTCTGAAGGAGGCCTAAGGGAGGGCTGGGGAGGGACTATTGACAAGGTCTGGTAATGACAGGACAAGGGGTAATGGGTTTGAAGTGGCAGAGGGGAGATTGAAACTGGATGTTAAGAAAGGTTTCTTGACAGTGAGGGTGGTGAGACACTGGCACAGGTTGCCCAGGGAGGTTGCGGCTGCTCCCTCCCTGGTGGTGTTCAAGGCCAGGTTGGATGAGGCCTTGAGCAACCTGTTCTAGTGGGAGGTGTCCTGCCTGTGGCACAGCGGGGCTGGAACTGGCTGATCCTTGAGGTCCCTTCTAGCCTAACCCACTCTGTGGTTCTGTGTTTTCTCCAGCAGTATCTGTTGCCTAAGGCATGTTTTAGTGAGTTAAAAATGCCCTTTGTTGTGGATGGGTGCATTGAGCCATGCTGCCTGGGACAAGGCACCCTTCACTTGGAAACAAAACCCCTCCCAAACCGAGTGTGGGTCTTGATTGTTCAAAGTCAGTGTCACTTGGGTCTTGAGAGGATTTCTCTTCCTAGGCACGAGAGGCTGTAAACTCCAGGAGTGAATATGGGTGAGAAGAAGCCAGAACCTCTGGACTTTGTGAAGGACTTCCAGGAGTATCTCACGCAGCAGACCCACCATGTGAATATGATTTCTGGATCAGTCAGCGGAGACAAGGAGGCAGAGCCTCTTCAGGGAGGTAAGGTCATTTCTGGGCTGTTTTTTCATGCAGAATAACTGCACTGTTTGTGTTCTAGATAATGATGCAGCCTGCTCTGGCTGCCTGGAGTCATTTCTGAGAGGTGTTTTCACAGCACCCAAGATATGCACATACCTTTGCTCCAGTCAGGGTATGATTTCATAGTCCTGTGTATTTGAAGGGCACAGAGAAGCCAAAGATCCTTGGCAGGTTCTCACAGCACCACAGGTACCTTTTCATCCTTAACTGGCATCTCTGTTGCCTTCTTTGTAGCTGGGACAGAAGGTGATCAGAATGGTCTGGATCATCCTTCTGTTGAAGTCTCACTGGATGAAAACTCAGGAATGCTAGTGGATGGGTTTGAAAGGACCTTCGATGGGAAGCTGAAGTGTCGGTACTGCAACTATGCCAGCAAAGGGACAGCACGGCTGATAGAGCACATCAGAATCCACACAGGTGGGAAACCTGCCCTGCTCTGCTCACAGGGGCTCTGCTTTCAGCTTGGTGTTGGGGTGTGGGGGTGGCAGTTAGCATCTCCAGGTAATGGGATGGCTCTTAGAGTTCCTCAGCAATTAGAGCTGGCGTATGAGGTTTATTCAGAGTGGTAGGGGTTGGGAGCACTTCTGGAGGCTGTATTTTTTTAAGGTGTGCTATGTAGCTATTTAAATTTTGCCAAAGTCCTGCTTACAGTTATTGGAGACTCCTGAATCCAAAGTGACTTTGTATGGCAGTAAGGTTTACCATGAAAGCACCAGTGTAAGTTGGAGGGCCCCAAATGTGACTTCTGGTCTGTGCATGCTGATGAGAAAAGTGCAACGTGCACATGCTGCAACATGGAGATTTATAGAGGCTTTTCCTCCTCTCTTGCTTAGTCGTGAGAGTGTTTCTGGTCTGTCCACCAATCTGGATGGGGAAGTACAAGACACTAATAAGAGGGATGTTTTCTTGATGGCAGATAGTCAGACTTGAGGGTGTGTGATCAGACAGGTGGTTAAGAACGGTATGAAAAGATTCTTAACATGGCTTGTTTAAGAGCATTTGTCCCTGTTGGATTTGCAGACCTCTCAGTACAGGTTAGAATAGCCTAAATTCTTCAGCTCTAACTTCTTGGTGGAAACAGACAAAAGGCCCTTGTGAAGTCTGTGATGTCTGCTGCGTGTCTTACACCAATAGAAAGCACTTTATGGCTGCTACCTAGAGTAAGAAGGGGGGAAACAGGGTTATTCTGCAGAGAGCACGAGTTTGCACAGGTTCCCAGTATGGGATGGACTGTCCTGAGGTGTATCTTTCCAGTGGGCCTGGGTATGTGTCAGTCTGGGACTCACTTGGAGGAGACACCTTGTTGTAGCCTGGGTGTAAGTGTAGCTCTCTTCAGTTAGGCTTGCTGCTGGTGGTTGTGGCTCTTGCTTTGCTGTGACCCCTTGCTGTGACACAGCCACTGCCAGGATAACGTTTTGGGGAAGTGAAGTGCTCCTTGCACTGGCCCTGCACTGTCAGCTTGTTTCAGCAAGGCAGAAAATCCAAGAGTTCTGAGGTTCAGGAGCTCTGGTAGAATTCTGCTGCTGTGCTAGCAGGGGCTACCTCTGGGGGAAGCTGTTGCTATTTTCAGACTCCCAGTGGAAATTCTGTGCAGCTCCAGTAGTGGGTACAGCACTGTGGCTTTGCCGGTGTTTGACGTGGCCTTAGTACCATGGCTGGCTGCAGCTCTGCAGAGCAGCACTGGGGGCTGGAGCAGTTACAGCTTCACCTGTCACTGCCTCATCTGCTCTGTGGACAGCAGGAGATTACTCTTTTTGGTAGCAGCTTTACTCTGCAGTACTGTTTCTGAGCTTGTGACATAGAATCAGCCAGGTTGGCAGAGAGCTCCAAGCTCATCCAGCCCAACCTAGCCCCCAGCCCCATCCAGTCAACCAGACCATGGCACTAAGTGCCTCAATCAGTCTGTTCTTGAACACCTCCAGGGATGGCAACTCCACCACCTCCCTGGGCAGCCCATTCCAATGCCAATCACTCTCTCTGCCAACATCTTCTTCCTAACATCCAGCCTGAACCTCCCTTGGCACAACCTGAGACTGTGTGTCCTCTTGTCCTGTTGCTGGTTGCCTGGGAGAAAAGCCCAACCCCACCTGGCTACAGTCTCCCTTCAGGTAGTTGTAGACAGCAATGAGGTCACCCCTGAGCCTTCTCCAGGCTACAGTGAGGTCATGTAGCAGAGAGAGACTTCAGCAAGTCATTTTTGAATAGTGCTTAAGAACATGAGAGTAACATCAGCTTCCAAAGTCCAAGTTCCAGGTCTTTCCAGTGGCATATGGCTGAGGGCAGACCTCATTGCTCTCTGCAACTACCTGAAAGGAGGTTGTAGTGAGGTGGGGGTGAGTCTCTTCTGCCTAGCAACACGTGAAAGGATGAGAGGAAATGACTTTAGGGTGTACCAGGGGAGGTTTAGGTTGGATATTAGAAAGAAAATTCCTCACTGAAAGGTTCCCAAAGACCTGGAACAGGCTGCTCAGGGCAGTAGTTGAATCCTCACCCCTGGAGGGATTTCAAAGCCATGGAGATGTGGTGCTGAGGGCCATGCTTTAGCACCAGCCTTGGCAGGGTTATATAACAGTTGGATTCATGGTGTTAAAGGGCTTTCCAACCAAAACAGTTCTATGAAGTGCTTTGGTTGGGGTTTTCTGTGGGTTTTTCTGAGAAAGAGTTCTTTTTACTGTCTTGTTTTGGTTTTCTTGGGTTTTTTTTCACTCAAGGGCAAGGAGATCCAAGACCTGAGTGTAGTTTTACTCAGGAGCATGCTGAAAGGCCAAGAGATGAACTGCATAGACTGTGAAGGCTCAGAGTGGCTGAATCATCATTAAAACAGGGCAGTGGTAGCTGAGTGTAGCCTCAGAGCAAGGCAGGTATGAGATGATGCATCCTGGATAACATGCAAGCACAGCAAGGTACCTGCCAAAGTAATTATAACCCAGGCACCACCACACTACCATTGTTAAGTGCAGCTTACTGCAGAGTTAACTTCCTGCTGAGTCTGACAGCACTGTAATTAGTGGTTCACCAGCTGGGTTGTGTTCAGATCATGCAACAGGGCATGCATCTGCGTAACCAGTTTGGAATGACATAAGCCCAGGCTGCCAGGCTCTCTGAGAATGCAGGGACTTTGTCAGTCTTCACGTGGTGGTGGCTCCCAGATCTCCAGGTGGTTGCACACATCCATACATACCTGAGTACATAGATGTGTGTGTGGAGAACTGGCTTCATAGAATCAGCCAGGTTGGCAGAGAGCTCCAGGCTCATCCAGCCCAACCTAGCACCCAGCCCTGCCCAACCAACCAGACCATGGCACTAAGTGCCCCAGCCAGGCTTGGCTGCAACACCTCCAGCCACGGCCACTCCACCACCTCCCTGGGCAGCCCATTCCAATGCCAATCACTCTCTCTGCCAGCAACTTCCTCCTAACCTGGACTTCCCCTGGCACAGCTTGAGACTCTGTCCCCTTCTTCTCTTGCTGCTTGCCTGGCAGCAGAGCCCAACCCCACCTGGCTACAGCCTCCCTGCAGGCAGCTGCAGGCAGCAATGAGCTCTGCCCTGAGCCTCCTCTGCTGCAGGCTGCACCCCCCCAGCTCCCTCAGCCTCTTCTCACAGGGCTGTGCTCCAGGCCCCTCCCCAGCCTTGCTGCCCTGCTCTGGACACCTTCCAGTCAAGGTGGTGCAAATAAAATACTTAAAAGGTAGCACAAGAATTGCCTTTTTTCCCTATGGAGTAGCCAGTGATGTAAGCAAAATGTCTTCTAGTAAGTATTCCAGGCTTGGATTCCAAACTGTGGGATGCTCAGCATGGGAAGGAATTTCTGTGTCAATCAGGTGCCATCTTACAGGGCTCAGACAGTGCTTGCAGCATACTAGTGGCCCTTGCCACATTCTGGCTTTTAGAGTTGTTCTGGGTGGATCTGGAAGGCCTGTGTTGGAAATAGGAGAAAGTGCTTTAAAAAAGCCACAGAGGCTGAAGAGAAGGAGAGAAGGAGCCCACCCACGTTCCTTCTGAGTTTGTGTGGCAGGAGGATGAGCTGCACAGCAGTGCTGTAGAGATTGCCTTGCACTCCAGACAGGAGGATGTGTCATTTCAGCACCTAATGTGCCTCAGATCCCTTAGGCATTCATAGACTCAACCAGGTTAGAGGAGGCCTCCAGGTGACCTCTGGATCTGCACACTCCCAGCAGCGATCTGTTAGGAGAGGGTGAGCAGGAGTCCCACAGTGTTTTGTTACCGGTGTGGGGCCTGTAATTACGTTTGAAAGTTTTGGAAGTCCTTTTCAATGTGTTAACATCTGCAGATATTTAAACAGAGAGCACAGTTGTGCCTGCCAGGAAGGAGAGTGTCTGCTGCTGCTGTCTGAGGGAGCATGCAGCTGCCCAGGGCTGGCTTCTCTCTTTCACTCTTCATCTCCCAGATCCTTCTCCAGCCCCGGAGCGGGCAGGTGTGCACGTGGGTTACTCAGAGAACAGGACCAGGGTGTTTAAAAGCAGGAGCGTTTGGCAGACAGCGAGAGGATAGCCTGCCTCAGTCCTTCGGCGCTGGGAGCAGCGTGGTGGCGCAGGCGCTCCTGCGGCAGCGGCTCAGCTGCTCTGTGGGTAGGGCTTGGACGCAGCGGAGAGCACAGAGGCAGCAGTGCCTGCTGCCCTTGGCATCGCTGCTGCGCTCCCCAGTCAGGCTCTCTGCTTTGCTCACTGTCTGATGGTTGTTATCACTTGGGTGAGGCAAATGCTTACGTTCACTCAGCTCTTCCCCAGGTCCCCAGCTAAGCTGGAGGCTCAGTGTCTTGACTCTGAGGCTGAACTGTTGGCTGAGCAGCTCCCAGTTAGCCGCGGTCTGTTCTGTGCAAGGCCTTTGCAGAGGGCACTGCCAGGCGCTCTGGCGTAACCCATTTTTGTTTTCCAGGTGAGAAGCCACACAGATGCCACTTGTGCCCCTTTGCCTCAGCTTATGAACGTCACCTGGAGGCCCACATGCGCTCCCACACGGGCGAGAAGCCCTACAAGTGCGAGCTGTGCTCCTTCCGCTGCAGCGACAGGAGCAACTTGTCTCACCACCGCCGCCGCAAGCACAAGATGGTGCCCGCCAAGGGCACGAGGGCTTCCCTCAGCAGCAAGAAGATGTGGGGCGTGTTGCAGAAGAAGACCAGCAACTTGAGCTACAGCAGGAGGGCGTTAATTAACTTGAGCCCACCTTCCATGGTGGTTCAGAAGCCAGACTACCTGAACGACTTCACTCACGAGATCCCCAGTATCCAGCCCGAGGCGTACGACAGCATGGGCAAGCCGGCCCAGAGCAGCGGGCTGCCGAGGGACACGCAGGACCTCATGGTGGATAACCCTCTCAACCAGCTCTCTACCCTGGCTGGACAGTTGTCTAGCTTGCCCCCCGAAACCCAAACCCCAGCCTCTCCCGACGCCGTGTCCTGCCAAGATGAGAAGCCTTTCATGATCCAGCAGCCCGCGGCGCCCGCCGTGGTCTCGGCCGTGTCAGCGAGCGTGCCCCAGAGCTCCTCTCCCACCAGCCCCGACCCGCGGCCCGCGCACAGCCAGAGGAACTACAGCCCCGTGGCAGGCCCCAGCAGCGACCGCAGCGCCCACACCAGCACACCCAGCATCAGCAACAGTCAGCCCAGCACTCCGGCTCCCACCCTCCCGGTGCAGGACCCTCAGCTCCTGCATCACTGCCAGCACTGTGACATGTACTTTGCAGACAACATCCTCTACACTATCCACATGGGCTGCCACGGCTTTGAGAATCCTTTCCAGTGCAACATCTGTGGGTGCAAGTGTAAGAACAAGTACGACTTTGCTTGCCACTTTGCAAGAGGCCAACACAGTCAGCACTGACTGAGGAGCTGCTGCTGGGTAGTTTTTTAATGTATTACAGTATATTTTTCATACTTGCTGGAGGAAAGCTTGCACATTCCCCTGAGGAGCCTTTCACATCCACCACTTCGACATAGGAAATGAATTTATGTTGTGGTAAAACTTGCCAGGGAATTTTTATCTGAGGTGTGGTTGCTCTTTTATGTGTAGCCTTGCAAAGAAGCCGAGAGCCTGGTCTGAGGGTTGGAAAACCTTCAGCTGCTCTGGCTGCTTGATCTAAGATGCTTGCTCTTAATCCCAGCACACCTTCTGCAACTGCAGAGGCAGAGCTTGTGTCCTGAAACACAGGGTGCAATTATCAGACTGTTTACTGGGCAAGACAAAGCATATTCACCATAAAGTAGGAAAGGTTAATGCAAAGGTTGAGCGTGGAGGCATGCTTATCCCTACAGACCTAGCTGGAAAAACTGGAAAACCAAACACAAGCAGCTTTGATTTACCAATTCCATTTGCTGTAAACCTTGCTGTTCCCTGCTGAAGGTTAATGAGATGGTTTTGCTTGGGATAGTCTGAGCTGTTCTTGCTAGGGCTTGAACACCAAGTTGCTGTTTCTAGAGCTCACCCCAGAACTAGAAGGTAACAGGTGACAGTGAATGAAACTTGGGTGGGAGAAGAGTTAAGAGCTTTGCCATTCACTACTTACATGTGACACAACTTAAACCACACTTATCGACCTGTCACAGCTCACTCTTGCTAAGAGGAGGGCACAGTAGAGAGCTTGTAGAACTAATAGACATTCTGTGAGAGTTTTACCTGCCTTTAACTTGTCCAGCTGTTTGAAATTTGCACAGTTAGGCTTCTTTCTTCTGGCAGAAGTTCTAGCAGGGACAAACAGGTGGCTTACAAATGCACTGTCAGTTCAGTTTCCTCTGGGGCCAAGCCACAGCTGACAGGCTGCACGTTGTGTGATCCGGCGCATCGTCAGCTTCAGCCCTCTTTGACAGCTGCTTCGCCTTGCCCCCTCCCCCAGATTCCTTGTCCTTTGGGTGTGCTAGAAATAAGGGGCAGGGCACCTGGGCTGTCTGAGCTGTGGGGGGCTGGCAGAGGGGTACCGGCGTGGGCAGTTGCAGGTAGCAGACGGTGACTGAAGATGTACACAGAGTCCCTTGCGCTTGTCTGCTCTTTTGATGCTGCTCAGCTGGCTTCAGAAGCACCTAGGCTGAGGGACAGGCACTTTAACAGGAACCTCAATAAAACACCCCAGCAAAATGAATAAAGGCTCTTGATGTGCTCCATAGGAACTGGTAATGTGAAGAGCTGCTGCTTTGCCTGTACTTGGACATGCACTTTTGCCTCGGTTTGGCTTACTCTAGACAAATTCAAGCTTCCCTTAGGTACTCCCCTTTTACTACCAGCAAAATGCAACAGCAGATGGATTTGTTAAAAGCAGGAAGATTTGGTCCATGCTCTGCCAGTCAAAGGCTGGAATCTAAACAGCAAACGTTTGGCTTACTCAGATTTCTGTGGTTGTGGGAAGATCAGAGTGACTGCAGTGTGAGGTCAAGGCAGGGTGGAAACACCCTGCTGAGAAGTGTAGCTTTAGAGGGAGCCTGAATGATTTGGAAATTTGGGAGCCAAGTGTGTTTCTTCTGCTCTGGCTTCTAGCTGCTGTTGGATTTTCCCCTGCTTCTCTGGGCAGCATGATAGATGTCCCTGCTTACTGTGGGAGGGCTTGTCCTGGATGACCCTTAAAGGTCCTTTCCTACCCAGTGCGCTCTCTGATTTATGAAGCAACCAGCTGAAGAAACTGCATTTCTGGCTGCACACAGCCTTGTAGTAATGAGAACAGAGATGTGCCACTGGAGCATTTCTAGTCTGGTGAAGGTGAATGATAACAATCCCTCCTAGCAACAGGTTTGGGCCCAGGCCTTGTTCCAAATCCATTGCAGTGGGTTTGTAAACCAGAATGCAATTCCCACTCTTCACCATGCCCTTTAGAACTCCAGAACAGCTCCTTGTTGCTTTATACTTTTATTTTATAAGCAAACCCCTGCAACTCTGTGTGTATCCAGAGCCCTTTATTTTAGGACTGGAAGTTGACCGAAGTGGAACCCAGCAGGAAGTTACTGCTCCTCTGCAGGGTTTGCCACATGACTCTTCTAACCCCAGATGAGTACAGCAAGGGGAGCTCTCTCTTGAGCCTCTGTTGACACATTCTAAAACCTGACTTTGGCCAAAACACAGCGTTGAACAGCAGGAGCCACTGCTGAAGGCTGTGACCATTACTAAGTCGTAGAGGTCTCTTGCCTTGCCTCTTGATAGAGGACCCCAACTTCTATTCTGAGCCTCTGTTGACTGCAAGGAAACTTTTGAGCTGGTTGCTCCAGGGATCACCTTGCAGTGCTGTATGGTACAGTCACACAGCCAGGTTCTCCTTGGCCTCTGGTCCCAACCTTTCTCTCTCTTGGTACCAGTAGGGAGATCAGTGTGAAGCTGGAGATGTTGTCCTTCCATTTCTGCAGACTTCACTGTCAGTGCCTGTAAACGTTACAGACTGTGCCAGCTCATGGGCTGGCAGTTCAGAACAACAGCCTCTGAACCACTGTGCCCCTGAGTGAAGCTTTAGGTAGGAGAAGAGTTAGGTCACTACTGGAGGTAGCAAGAGGAAGCCTGCATGATCTTACTGGACAGGGGCCCTCAGCTAGGGGGGGAATCCTCTGTTGCTGGGGAGGGAATGTTCTTAATGGTAGAACTCTGTGAAAAAAATCATCTACCCCCAACTTGTGCAGAGTGTTGTTTAGAACTGTTTTAGGCCTGCTGACAGGGAGTTGTCTCTCCTTCCAAGCACCCAGGGAAGAGAAAACTCGATGTCTATCAAGTGCTGAGCAGTGCTCAAGAGATCTTCCCCTCTTTTCTTGAGCCAGCTCACGTTTGCTGGGGTAGTTCTTAGGTAGCAGCAGGCTTTGGTGTCCATCCCTTGGTTCTGCAGGCAGACTGTGAAGTGGGTCCCTGCTGACAGCCCAGCACTACCCTGAGGGTCACTCTCTGGACAAGGATCCTTCATTTTTCACCTAGAGGCTGTGTGTTCAGTTGTGCCAAGGAGTGCCCTGAGCCTGCTCTGGTTTTATGCCTGCTGAGCAGGTTTGCAGGTGTATTTCCAGGGTAGCTTTGCACCCTCTGCTACACAACAGTCACTGGCACATGGAAACCACCGGCAGTGCTGCCAGATTGGCTCAGATGCTGATGGTGCCCTTGCACAAGCAGGCCTTGGAGTCCAGCAGGGCCACTTGGCAGGGTGGAGCCCTCAGCCAGGAGGACTTTTCCAGGTGCTACACTGCACTAACTCCTGTGTTCTGGAACCCTCTAGGCCTCTGCATGTTGAGACAGTGATGAGCATTCTCACTTGCATTAACAGGAGAGCTTGGGAGTGAGCTGAACTTCCTCCCTACTTCACTCTGCTGGCTTCTGTAGTTGCAGAACATGAACTTGGTGAGGGTTTTGGTTTTCTTGCTCTGGATGGTCTGATAGGTGTGTTGGCATTTTTGACTCCTAATCCAGACTGGCTGAGGCTGAGTAGTGCAGTGGACAGAAGATGACAGCAGATGCCCTGGGTTCATTCTTAACCTCACTGTGATGCAGCTAGTAAGGAGGCAGTGTCTCACAGACACAAGTTGAGATGGAGAAGAGTTGGACAGAAGCCATTGGCATTTCCAGATGAACTCAAGTGCTGGAGGACACCTTCCAGCAGTGTTTCCTAGCAAAAGGGCCTGTCTCTGTTTTGTCTGGGGAGGGAGGTTTGCTCCTCTGTGTTCTGGTTCTTCCTGACCAAGGCAATGTAATTCGGAGTCTCCCCTGGCAAGTTTTCTCCTGATTTTAAGCTTCTTTGAAGACCTACAGCAAATGGATGTCCTGCTGCAGGAAATCTATCCCTGCTGAAGCGTTTTCCTTTGAGCAGTCTTGGTGTGTGTGCTTCAGAGTTCCTGCTTTGGTCATCCTCTGTATTCCAGTGTAAAGAGCATATTTTGTACACAAAGCCTGGAACCTGTTAGAGCTGTACAAGGACTTTAACCTGTAGTGACTGTTCTCAGCTGGCAGGTGAACTCTGGCAGAACTCGACTCTCTCCAGTGCAGTCCATGTTGTGAAGCTTTGCTTTTGTAAGACATGAATAAAGTAACACTTTCTAACGAAGCCTTGGGGTCGCTGCCTGGGCGGCAGCCGGCAGAGCTGCCGAGCTGCTCCTTTCCAGCTGAGCTCCAGCATGTGGTCAGGAAGCCAAGCCTGACTCCGGGTGAGCCAGGATCCTGTCTTTCATCCTGCTGAAATTGAACAGACTTAGTGTTAGTGCTGAGCCAGGCCACATTTTGCCTCCTGCTCACTGTTAACCTTGCACAGTTGCTCCTCCTCCAAATCCTTTCTTTCCTCGTGCTCCTGCTTCCAACTTACCAAGAGTTCTGTGTCTGAAATCGCTTTTGATCGTAGTGAGGTGGTGGCACTGCACGTGGAGCTCCTGTGTACGTTGCTGTTAGCAGCTCTGAAGCTGGCACCAAGTTGAAAGCTGCTGTGGGCACAGGAGCTAAGCACAGAAGCACACAACCAGCAGGCTGCTGCTGCTGCTGCTTCTGGGGGGGCTCTGGCAGGGCAAGGAGCACAGGCACCAGGAGCCACCCAGCTCCTTCTCTACCACCACCCTCACCTCACTTACCTCAGAGCCTGGAGCAAGACAGCACAGAGAGGAGCTCAGCCTAAGTGAGGAGGTGCAGCCACCACCCGTGAGCAATGTTAGAGCAACCATCTGAGCCTAGCCCTAGCTGACCGGGGGGCCAAGCAGGCCCCCCGGCCTTTGGATCCCCTCCACCAGTCACCCAGTGGGCACCACAGGCACTCACCAGTGATGATCCGAGGAGGATCTTCTGCCCAAATGGGCAAGCTTGGGGCTTGCCTTGCCTGGGGCCATTAAATAGGGGAGTGGGCAGGGAGGGCAAAGTGGTCGCAGCTGGGGTGGGAGGAGACTCCAACAGGACCCAGGTGCTGTGGGTTTGGGGGGAAAGGGGAAAATGCAGTGTGGGGTGGGAAAGGGGCAGGTGTGGTGGGGAAGGGGAGGTGGTGCTGAAAGGAGGGGGATGGAGAGGAAAAGGGGAAGATGGGGGAAATAGGAGATGGGGAGGAAAGGAGGAATATGAGGGGAAAGAGGAAGATGGAGAGGAAAGGAAGGAGGCGGAAAGAAAAGGAGGAAGATGAGGGAAAATAGGAGATGGAAGGGGAGATGAAAAAACAGAAAGGACTGAGCCTTTGCTCTGACATTTCTGCTTGGAGCAGTAACCAGACATCTGCACTGGCTCCCTTGGCTGGAGAAGAGCAAACCACAGCTGTCTGTGAGGGGGAAAGGAGGAAACAAAGAGGAGAAGTAAGAACTCAAAATGAAAAGACAAACCAAACACACATCATACACAGATACAGGCACAAAGCATGAGGTCCTCCAGCAAGTCCTCCATGGACAGCAAAGTGCCCTTGTGGCCAAGAGGGCTGCTGGCATCCTGGGGTGCATCAAGAAGAGTGTGGCCAGCAGAGCCAGGGAGGTTCTTCTCCCCTCTGCCCTGCCCTGCTGAGAGCTCTCCTGCAGGCCTGTGTCCAGTTTTGGGCTCCCCAGCTGGAGAGAGACAGAGACCTGCTGGAGAGAGCCCAATGGAGAGCTGTGAGGGTGCTTAGGGGCCTTGAGCATCTTCCCTAGGGAGAGAGGCTGCGAGCCCTGGGGCTGTTTAGTCTTGGGAAGAGAAGGCTGAGAGGGGATCTGAGCAATGCCTGTCAGTGTCTGAGGGGTGGGGGTCAAGTGGAGGGGGCCAAGCTCTTGGGTGCTGCACAGTAATAGGACAAGGAGCAATGGAGACAAACTTGAAGGCAGAAGGTTTCACCTCAACATGATGGGAAACTTCTTTACAGTGAGGGTGCTGGAGCAGGCTGCCCAGAGAGGTTGTGGAGTCTCCTCCTCTGGAGACTTTCCAAACCCATCTGGATGTGTTGCTGTGCAGACTGCTGTGGGGGATCCTGCTTTTGGTGGGGGCGTTTGCCTTGATGGTCTCTGGAGGTCCTTTCCAAGCTCTGGCATTCTCTGATTCTGTGCCCACTGAAGTCTTCATGTGCTCCTCAGGAGTCCAGGTGAGGAGCAGGATGCTGCAGTGGGTGCTCAGGGAATGGTCTCAAACCAGAAACAGGACAGCAGGAGAAAAATAACCACAAGAGTGGTCAGAGACTGGAACAGGCTGCCCAGGGAGGTGCTTGAGTCACCATTCCTGGAGGTGTGTAAAGGTCATTTAGATGTGGTGCCTGGGGCTATGGTTTAGGGGTGAACATTGCAGAGTAGGGCTAATGGTTGGACTTGGGGATCCTGGGGGTATTTTCCAGCCTGAATGATTCTGTGATTCTAGGCAGGGACTGGCTGGAAGTGCTCAGCCAGCTGTTTGGCAGAGCAAAGCAAGTCACCATCCAAGGTGCCCTCCAAAACCTCAGCTGGGGAAGGCTCTCCAAAAGCTGATCCAGTCCTGCTGCACACAGCAAACAGGAGCAGGTGGCTTGTGGCTATGCCTCCCAGGGCAACCTCTCCTATGAGTGTCTGACATGCAAGTACAGTGGCAGCTGCTGTGGGCTTCAGAGGCAAATGCAGCATGGGAGTGCACTTCTCTTGCAGCATTGTGGACCAAATTGGGTTGGAAAAGACCTTTAAATGTCATCAACTCCAACCCTCCTGCAGTAAGCAGGGACACTGCCAACTGGATCAGGCTGCTCAGAGCCCCACCAAGCCTGACTTTGAATGTGTCCAGGCATGGGGCCTTCACCACCCCCCTGGGCAACCTATTCCCCAAAGCTGCCATCACATCACCCCCCAGCCTGTAAGGATAATCATAGAACCACAAGGAGCAGGCAGTGCCAACCCCCTGCCATGCCCAGGGACACCCTACCCTAGAGCAGGCTGCACACAGCCTCAGTCAGCCTGGCCTCAAACACCTCCAGCCATGGGGCCTCAACCACCTCCCTGGGCAACCCAGTCCAGCCTCTCACCACTCTCCTGCTCAACAACTTCCTCCTCACCTCCACCTTTGTTCCATTCCCCCCACTCCTGACACTCCCTCACACCCTCAGAAGTCCCTCCCCAGCTTTTTTGGAGCCCCCTTCAGATGCTGGAAGGCCACAAGAAGGTCCCCTGGGAGCCTCCTCTGCTCCAGCCTGCACAGCCCCAACTCTTTCAGGCTGTGCTCACAGCAGAGCTGCTGCAGCCTCTCAGCATCCTCCTGGCCCTGCTCTGGACACTCTCCAGCATCTCCACAGCCCTCTTGTTATAGGGGCTCAAGAACTGGATGCAGTGGGGAGATTCTGGGAGGATCTGTTCCATGATCCTCCTGGGCAGAGAGGGAGAAGGGCTGCAGAAAGCAGAGGCCCCCAGAGAAGGCAGCTGCCGCAGTGCTGGGAGCTGCAGCGCATGCCAAGCACTCTGGACTCCCCAGTGAAAACTCAGCACCATGGCATTACTGGAAAATATATTTATTAAGTAGATTGGCTACTTCATGCTGGAATGAGGAAGTGACCCAGGCAGCAGGGGCAGAGTGTGGATTTTCCAGGCAAACTTGGCCTTTCCAACAAGTTCCCTGGCGCAAGGCTTCCAGAAGTTCTGCCTTCAGTTCGTGCAGCTCTTCTGCCAGGCTCTTCATCTCCCCTGGGAGTACCTTTTTATCTGGAAGAAAATCAAAGCTGACCTCTCAGTTTACAGGCTTTGACGGCAGTTCTCCCAGCAGAGAGCTGAGCAGCCTGCTGAAGGCAACTGCCTCAGCCACACCTGCAGGGCTGTGACTCCTTAACAACTGCCTGCAAGGGTGGTCCAGAGGTTCGGTCTCTGGAATGTGCTACCCGTACCTTTAGCGTCCCTCATGGCCTGGGAGATGATGCGCCTGCAGCTCTGGTCCGCCTGGTGGATGGCACTGGCAGCACACACTGCTCGGTCTGCTTCCTGCCCAGGGGCACCAACAGGAAGGAAGAACACAGGCAAGCACATGACATCTGACCCAGGCTGGCAGCAGCTTCTCAAGTACCTCAGCAGCAACACTTGACCAGCACAGCTCACACCTGCTCTGGTGCACTAGGAGCAGGTAGGTGCACTTGGGTACCCAACTGCCAGAGACTGGCATCTGTGGCACACATGTGGCCAGTAGGCCGTGGGAGCTGATTCTGTCCCTCTGCCCTGCTCTTGTGAGACTACACCTGCAGCACTGTGTCCAGCTCTGGAGCCACCACACAAGAGGGATGTGGATCTGTTTGAAAGGGTTCAGGAGGGCCACAAAGATGATCAGAGGGCTGCAGAACCTTCCCTGTAGGGACAGGGTAAGGCAGTTGGGGCTGTTCAGCCTGAGGGGGAGAAATCTCTGGGAAGACTTTATAGCAGCATCCCAGGACTTGGAGGGGGCTATGGAAGAGCTGGAGAGTGGTGACAGGACAAGGGGCAGGGTAGATTTACATTGGGCATTATGGAGGAGTTCTTTACTATGAGGGTGGTGAGACACAGGAATGAGTTGTCCAGAGGAGCTGTGCACATCTCATCCCTGGAAGTGTCTAAGACCAGGCTGGAGGAGGCTTTGAGCAACCTCGACTGGTGGGAGGTGTATCTGCCCACAGCAGGGGGGCTGGAACTAGATGATCTTTAAGGTTCCTTCCAACTCAAGCCATTCACTGATGCTGTGCTATGAAGCAAAGGTCTTTTTTGTCCAAGCTCAGCCAGCCCAACCTAGCACCCAGCCCTGCCCAACCAGCCAGACCATGGCACTAAGTGCCCCAGCCAGGCTTGGCTGCAACACCTCCAGGCACAGCGACTCCACCACCTCCCTGGGCAGCCCATTCCAATGCCAATCACTCTCTCTGGCAAGAATTTCCTGCTAAAAGATGTGGCTGTGAAGACAAGCACTGCTACCTTGCTCTCAGTGCTCTCCTCGTTCTGCTTGACTGGATTTGCCAGAGCAGTGGCCAGCAAACCAATGATCTGCTCACTACGAAAACAAACACAAGAGTAAAAGGCATTATTCAAGCATCCTCACTGAGGTGTCCCTGTTTTCGTTTGGTAAGGACACCTCATCACAGAGACAGAAAGGCAAGTCTCCAGGTGCATTAATGAGGCAAACAGTGCAAGTGAGGTGAAAACCAATTGCAACTACAGAAATGATTTCCAGTCTGAACCTCTCAGACCATTTACACAACTGCCCAGCTGCAGTTTAATAGTGCAGTTAGTTTGGAAGTTAAGTGCAAGGAGTGGTGGCTGCAAGCTCCCAGCAACTGGCAGATGTTGTGTGTGTAGTGAGATGGAAACCAACTACAACTAAAACTACAGAAATGATTTCCAGTCTGAACCTCTCAGACCATTTACACAACTGCCCAGCAGCAGTTCAGAAGTGCAGTTTGTTTGGAGGTTAAGTGCAAGGAGTGGTGGCTGCAAGCTCCCAGCAACTGGCAGATGTGTGTGTAGTGGGCTGGCTTCCAACCACCACCACAGGGATGTTTTTAACATACTGCCTCAACACATTAACATGCTTCTGCCCTCTCCCATTTCCGAAAGCAGCTCTTGGTGAAACCCCTCACATCAGTCCAGCAGCACAACGATCCTCTGAAGTGCCAGCAGCACTTTGCAGAAGGAGACTGTTCTGCTCCCAGGCATTTTTCTTGAGCTCAGGCATTTCCATTTTTCTTGCCATCAAGCATATTGTCTGCTCAGGTAATGGCTGGCTCCTGAGACGGTTCCTCTGCAAGCAGCACTCAAGTGGGCACTCTAAAAACAGCTGGCAGAAGCTCAAGGAATCTAAAAGAACACAAAGAGACAATTTTATCTTTGAACTGGTCAAGTGAAAAATGAAAGCAACAGGCATGGGAAAGGCTTTATGCAACCGGGGAGCTCCTACACAGCTTTTGAGCCTCCACACAACGCCAGCCTGGACAGAGTACAAACAGCCTCCCAGGCTGCTCAGGTAGCCACTTCGGAGACTGATGCACTCAAAAAAGGCTTTAAGTGCCCATGCAGTGTCGAACAGTGCAGCGCTGAGGGCGATGATGGCTGCAGCGCAGGAATCATGTGATGAAGAGCAGCAGATGTAACACGAGAGCACCGAAGGAAAAGCAGTTAAAGGCCACCGAACCTCCCACGAAGCCGAGAACGCTCCCATGCACAGGAAGGAAGAGTAATTACACCTGCGGGCCAGCTGGTACACCTCGTATCTCATGCTCTGGTAATAGAAGTTATCATCCAAGACCAGGTAGAGTGGCCCAGGCGTGGCTGCGAGTGTCCGGTAACCGGCTCCGGCGTGGCTTTCTGCCGAGAGCAACCCCTGCTGCCGGCAGCAGGCCAGGAAGCGCTCCCAGGCCGGCTGGGTGGCGGCGGCAGGGCGGGCGAGCGGGTCTCCGGTGAGCAGCGCCCGCAGGAGGCTCTCCAGGCACTGCAGCAGCTCCCGCCGGCTCCGCTTCCAGCGCGGCAGCTGCGTAGGAAGGCAGCGGAGAGGTGAACGCCCGCGCTCCCATGTCGCCCCGCCGCAGGTCACCCACTGCCGCCGGTGCCGAGCTCCCCGCGGTCCCGCTCCGCCGGTGCCGAGCTCCCCGCGGTCCCGCTCCGCCGGTGCCGAGCTCCCCGCGGTCCCGCTCCGCCGGTGCCGAGCTCCCCGCGGTCCCGCTCCGCCGCCCGCCCAGCCCAGGCCCCGCCAGGGGAGCCCCGGTCCCGGTCAGAGACGCGCTGCGCTGCCTAGCAACGGACACCGCCCCCCGGCCGGCCAATCAGAGCAGCGAACGCAGAGCCCCACTGACCAATGAGGACGGCTCCTCCGGCCCGAAGGCTTCCGGCGGAATGAGTTCGTCGTAGGCGAGCACGGCGCAGGCCCAGCCGGTGCGCGGCGGCAGCTGGCGGTGCAGGGCGCTGGCCAGGGTGGACTTGCCGGCCGCGGGCAGCCCGCACAGCACGCACAGGCCCACCCGGGCACGCCCGGCGCCCCCCGAAGCGTCCTCCTCTGCCGCCGCTGCCGCCATGAATCGGACGGGCACGGTCCCGGTTCCCGGCGCAGCACGCATGCGCGGGGCGCCCCCTGGCGGGCGGCTGTGCTCCGTGCGGGGCGGCAGGGAGCCGAGCGGCCGCGGCTGTGCTCCGTGCGGGGCGCCCCCTGGCGGGCGGCTGTGCTCCGTGCGGGCGGGCGCCCCCTGGCGGGCGGCTGTGCTCCGTGCGGGGCGCCCCCTGGCGGACGGCTGTGCTCCGTGCGGGCGGCGGGGAGCTCACTCGGGGGTCACTGGAGGGGGTGCATAGTTAATCGTTACGGTTGAAGGTTCCGAGGAGCTGGGGCAGCTGGCCCTTCTGCGGGCGATGCTTCGTGCCGGTGCAGAGTTTTGCCTGCAGGATCTTTTGGGTTCTTACATTGGGAGTTAGAAATGTCTAATGAGGCCACTTCACAGTTGGTTCATTCTTCTTGCCAGTTCCTGGACACAGTCAGTGTGGGGTTTGCTTTCTGACCACGGAATGCTTTAGGTTGGGAGAGACTCCTAAAGTCAATCTGAGAGGTGCCTGCAGTCAGCAGGGACAGCTCCAACTGGAGCAGGTGGCTCAGAGCCCTGTCCACCCTGACTTGGAATGCTCGCAGGGACTGGGGCATCTGCCACACGGAGTCACAGAGAAACCAGGCTGGAAAAGACCTCTGAGATCATCCAGTCCAACCTGTCTCCTAAACCCTCTCATTAGCTAACCCATGGCACTAAGATCCTCATCCAGCCTCCTCTTAAACACCTCCAGGGATGGGCATTCCACCACCTCCCTGGGCAGCCCATTCCAATGCCAATCACTCTCTCCAGCAAGATCTTTCTCCTAACATCCAGCCTGAACCTGCCCTGGCACAGCCTGAGGCTGTGTCCCCTTGTTCTGTTGCTGGGTGCCTGGCAGCATCAGTGGTGAGTATGAGCTGACTGCTGGTGGCTGGGTTTGATGGTGGTTTGCACCTCTCTGCTTGTTTAATGCTGTTGTTATTCTTTACATTAAAGCTGGTTTAGTTTTTCAATCAGCCTTTCTCCCTCATTCCCTTTCTCTTCCCTTTGGGAAGCAGAGGGATGCACAGATAGTGTCACTGTCACAAGTCCTGAACCTTGACATTCCCTTGCAGCATTTTGGTTTGATAGTTTTGTTCTACCAAAGAGCCACAGCCTGGCGAAGGAGCTTCTCAGGCACTGGGCCACAGACTCCAGACTTCAGTCTTTGGATGCTCTGCAGAGCAGCCTGTCCCAACCAAATCTACTCACAGCCTGTCCCAACCCAACCTACTCACAGCCTGTCCCAACCAAATCTACTCACAGCCTGTCCCAACCCAACCTACTCACAGCCTGTCCCAACCAAATCTACTCACAACCTGTCCCAACCCAACCTACTCACAGCCTGTCCCAACCAAATCTACTCACAGCCTTCCCAACCCAACCTACTCACAGCCTGTCCCAACCAAATCTACTCACAGCCTTCCCAACCCAACCTACTCACAGCCTGTCCCAACCAAATCTACTCACAACCTTCCCAACCCAACCTACTCACAGCCTGTCCCAACCAAATCTACTCACAGCCTTCCCAACCCAACCTACTCACAGCCTGTCCCAACCAAATCTACTCACAGCCTTCCCAACCCAACCTACTCACAGCCTGTCCCAACCAAATCTACTCACAGCCTTCCCAACCCAACCTACTCACAGCCTGTCCCAACCAAATCTACTCACAGCCTTCCCAACCCAACCTACTCACAGCCTGTCCCAACCAAATCTACTCACAGCCTTCCCAACCCAACCTACTCACAGCCTGTCCCAACCAAATCTACTCACAGCCTTCCCAACCCAACCTACTCACAGCCTGTCCCAACCAAATCTACTCACAGCCTTCCCAACCCAACCTACTCACAGCCTGTCCCAACCAAATCTACTCACAGCCTTCCCAACCCAACCTACTCACAGCCTGTCCCAACCAAATCTACTCACAGCCTTCCCAACCCAACCTACTCACAGCCTGTCCCAACCAAATCTACTCACAGCCTTCCCAACCCAACCTACTCACAGCCTGTCCCAACCAAATCTACTCACAGCCTTCCCAACCCAACCTACTCACAGCCTGCCCCAACCAAATCTACTCACAGCCTGTCCCAACCCAACCTCCTCGCAGGCTGTGTTGACAGAGAAGGCCATCAAGCCCATGCTGACCCAACCAGAAATCCTATCAGCAAATCACAGAATGCTTTGGGTTGGAAGGGACCTTACAGATCACCCAACTCCAACCCCTCCACCACTAGACCAGGTTGTTGAAGGCCTTGTCCACCCTAGCTTTGAACAGTTTCTCATCTCCAGTCTACATCTGCCCTCCTCAAGCTTCAATCACTGCATCCCTTGTAAAAAGTCCCTTCCTGGCTTTCTTGTAGCCCCCTTCACGTGCTGGAAACATCTGGACTTGGAAAAGCCCTTGGGCAGTCAGCTGGTGTCAGTGCATCAGAGAGCCACGAAGTGATCAGTGGCTGTTAGAGAGGAGGACCTGTGGAGTTTGGGTTACTCATCTGGAAACAGTGCAAGGATGGATCTGTCCTACCTGATCATAGGCTGTGCCCTGGCTTGGGCTGTCCTGCTTTGGTGGCTGCAGATTGCTCTCCCTGAAAGCAGCCCACATGGGCAGGCACATCCCTGCCACCCGCCTTGCCGCCAGGGCTGCAGCAGCGCTCGGGGCGCGAGGCTGCGGCTCAGAGCTCTGCACTCTGCTCCTCACTCCAGCCCTTTCTGTCCCTGGTACACACCTCAGCGTGCCTGTGCAGCACACTTGTCCAGGACAGCAAGGGAGGTGAAGGGTGTCTGGGGAGGAAAGGCTTGAGAGGCGACACTGGAGAGCCTGTGTGAGACACTCGCGGGCAGGCTGCTGGCCCTGCAGCAGGGGTGTCCTGTGTGCAGCTCTTGGCATAGCTAAACCTTGTCCTCCCTGCTGCACTGACCTGCAGCATGATCATAGGATCACAGAAGCAGGCAGGGCTGGAAGGGAGCACAAGGAGCAGCCAGTCTCAACCCCCTGCCATGCCCAGGGACACCCTACCCTAGAGCAGGCTGCACACAGCCTCAGCCAGCCTGGCCTCAAACACCTCCAGCCATGGGGCCTCAACCACCTCCCTGGGCAACCCAGTCCAGCCTCTCACCACTCTCCTGCTCAACCTCCAGCTCAACAACTTCCTCCTCACCTCCAGCCTCACTCTCCCCACCTCCACCTTTGCTCCATGAAATACTCTGCAGGAAGGAAATACCTGTGCTGTCTTCTGCTTCTGCTGCGAAACTTCCTTCTTACTGCATCTCTCTTAATCACTGCTAGCACAGCCAAGATGAGTACTGGCAACACCAGGGGGAAAAAAAAGAGCAGGCCATCCCGAAGTGATGTGTCTAGACAACAGGAATGAGAACCATGTAAGAGGTGACCTTGTTTAACTTCATGCTAAAGCATTTTCTGTGCTAAAGACACATTCATCTTGAAACAAACTGCAGCTCCACAGCCAAAGAATGGTGGTGGTTGGAAAGGACCTCTGGAAGTCATATAGTGTGAGCCTCCTGCTAAAGCAGTGTCACCCAGACTTGCTTGCCCAGCATCAAAACCTCAGGGGTGCTTGGCATCTCTCCAGAGGAGACTCCACAACCTCTCTGGGCAGTCAGCAATGAGCTCTGCCCTGAGCCTCCTCTGCTGCAGGCTGCACACCTCCAGCTCCCTCAGCCTCTCCTCACAGGGCTCTGCTCCAGGCCCCTCCCCAGCCTTGCTGCCCTGCTCCAAACACCTTCCAGCACTGCAACAGCTCTCTGCAATTCAGGAGCCCAGAGCTGGGCACAGCATTCCAGGGGTGGCCTGAGCAGTGCTGAGCACAGGGGCAGAAGAACCTCCCTTGTCCTGCTGCCCACACTGCTCCTGAGCCAGCCCAGGATGCCATTGTCTCTGCTGCCCACCTGGGCACTGCTGCCTCAGCTTCAGCTCCTCTCTGCCAGCACCCCCAGGGCCCTCTCTGCCTGGCTGCTCTCAGCCACTCTGGCCCCAGCCTGCAGTGCTGCTTGGGGTTGTTGTGACCACAGTGCAGAACCCTGCCCTTGGTCTTGTTCAGTCTCATCCCATGGCCTTTGCCCACCCATGCAGCCTGGCCAGGTCCCTCTGCAGGGCTCTGCTACCCTCCAACAGCTCCACAGCTGCTCCTAGCTTGGTGCCATCTGCAAACCTACTGATGCTGGGCTCAAGTCTGTCTCCATTGCTCCTTGTCCTATTACTGTGCAGCACCCAAGAGCTTGGCCCCCTCCACTTGACCCCCACCCCTCAGACACTGACAGGCATTGCTCAGATCCCCTCTCAGCCTTCTCTTCCCAAGACTAAACAGCCCCAGGGCTCGCAGCCTCTCTCCCTAGGGAAGATGCTCAAGGCCCCTAAGCACCCTCACAGCTCTCCATTGGGCTCTCTCCAGCAGGTCTCTGTCTCTCTCCAGCTGGGGAGCCCAAAACTGGACACAGGCCTGCAGGAGAGCTCTCAGCAGGGCAGGGCAGAGGGGAGAAGAACCTCCCTGGCTCTGCTGGCCACACTCTTCTTGATGCACCCCAGGATGCCAG
The DNA here is from genome assembly GCF_015220805.1 of Pogoniulus pusillus. Lineage (NCBI taxonomy): Eukaryota > Metazoa > Chordata > Aves > Piciformes > Lybiidae > Pogoniulus > Pogoniulus pusillus. The sequence continues at coordinate 819,961 of NC_087266.1, forward strand.
CAGCCCTCTTGGCCACAAGGGCACTTTGCTGTCCATGGAGGACTTGCTGGAGGACCTCATGCTTTGTGCCTGTATCTGTGTATGATGTGTGTTTGGTTTGTCTTTTCATTTTGAGTTCTTACTTCTCCTCTTTGTTTCCTCCTTTCCCCCTCACAGACAGCTGTGGTTTGCTCTTCTCCAGCCAAGGGAGCCAGTGCAGATGTCTGGTTACTGCTCCAAGCAGAAATGTCAGAGCAAAGGCTCAGTCCTTTCTGTTTTTTCATCTCCCCTTCCATCTCCTATTTTCCCTCATCTTCCTCCTTTTCTTTCTGTCTCCTTTCTTTCCTCTCCATCTTCCTCTTTCCCCTCATATTCCTCCTTTCCTCCCCATCTCCTATTTCCCCCATCTTCCCCTTTTCCTCTCCATCCCCCTCCTTTCAGCACCACCTCTCCTTCCCCACCACACCTGCCCCTTTCCCACCCCACACTGCATTTTCCCCTTTCCCCCCAAACCCACAGCACCTGGGTCCTGTTGGAGTCTCCTCCCACCCCAGCTGCGACCACTTTGCCCTCCCTGCCCACTCCCCTATTTAATGGCCCCAGGCAAGGCAAGCCCCAAGCTTGCCCATTTGGGCAGAAGATCCTCCTCGGATCATCACTGGTGAGTGCCTGTGGTGCCCACTGGGTGACTGGTGGAGGGGATCCAAAGGCCGGGGGGCCTGCTTGGCCCCCCGGTCAGCTAGGGCTAGGCTCAGATGGTTGCTCTAACATTGCTCACGGGTGGTGGCTGCACCTCCTCACTTAGGCTGAGCTCCTCTCTGTGCTGTCTTGCTCCAGGCTCTGAGGTAAGTGAGGTGAGGGTGGTGGTAGAGAAGGAGCTGGGTGGCTCCTGGTGCCTGTGCTCCTTGCCCTGCCAGAGCCCCCCAGAAGCAGCAGCAGCAGCAGCCTGCTGGTTGTGTGCTTCTGTGCTTAGCTCCTGTGCCCACAGCAGCTTTCAACTTGGTGCCAGCTTCAGAGCTGCTGATGCCAACCCTGAGAAGCTTGCTCAGCATCACAACCTCAGACCTGTGTGCAGTCTGCAGAGGAGATTCCACAACCTCTCTGGGTGTCTGCTCCAGGGCTCCAGCACCCTCACAGGGAGGAGTTACTGCTTGCTTCAGAAGAAACCTCCTGGGTTCTGGTGTGTGCCTGTTGCCCCTTGGCCACTGCCCACTGAAAAGAGCCTGCCCCGATATTTTTGAGCCCCTCCAGTTAGGTATTAAGCACTGATGGAGTCTCCCCTCAGGTCCCTCCTCTCCAAGCTAAAGAGCTGCAGGTTTCTCAGCCTTTCCTCCTTCCATTCCCCTCAGCACCTTCATAGCCTCCCCTGGACTCTCTTTCCAGTAGTTTCTTCTTGGCATCTTCAAATGATTATAGATTAAAAGGTGTAGCTGCACTGGGATGCTGTGATCAGAGAGCAGGATTTATCCCTGTGGTACCATGAGCTCTGTCTGCTCTGCTCCCTGCCTGTTGTGTCATGCTTGACTTTTTTCCTTTCCCAAGCATTCTAAAGCGGACAAAGGGGCCTGGAGCAGAGCCCTGTGAGGAGAGGCTGAGGGAGCTGGGGGGGTGCAGCCTGCAGCAGAGGAGGCTCAGGGCAGAGCTCAGTGCTGCCTGCAGCTGCCTGCAGGGAGGCTGTAGCCAGGTGGGGTTGGGCTCTGCTGCCAGGCAAGCAGCAAGAGAAGAAGGGGACAGAGTCTGAAGCTGTGGCAGGGCAGGTCTAGGCTGGATGTTGTTAGGAAGTTGCTGGCAGAGAGAGTGATTTGCACTGGAATGGGCTGCCCAGGGAGGTGGTGGAGTGGCTGTGGCTGGAGGTGTTGCAGCCAAGCCTGGCTGGGGCACTTAGTGCCATGGTCTGGTTGGTTGGGCAGGGCTGGGTGCCAGGCTGGGCTGGGTGAGCTTGGAGCTCTCTGCCAGCCGGCTCGGCTCTGTGCTCCTGCGGCGGCAGAGCCGCGGGCAGCAGCAGCTCGGCGGCTCAGCCCAGCACGCACCGACAGGCTGCCGCCGCCGCGGGGCGCTGCCGGTACCGCAGAGGGTTCCCGCCGCACAGGCCCCGTCCCGCCGCGTTGCGCAGGCGCTGCCGCCGGTGCCGTGTCCGGTTCCGCCGGCGGCGCGGCCATGGCGAGCGGCTGCGCGGCGCGGGAGGCTGCCGCCGGTGTGTCTGGCGGCCCGCGGGAGCTGTGCTGTGTGGCGGCGGAGTGCTCCTGGCCCTGCGCGCCGCCGGGCGGCCTGGCCCGGGCGCTCTGCCTGCAGCGGGACGCGGGTGGCGGTGAGGCCAGGTGAGGGCGGCGGCCAAGGGTCCCTCCCCGGGAGCCGCGGTGCCCCGCCGCTTCTCTGCGGCTGCGGGCCAACGGGCGGCCTTAGGGGGTGCCGGCTGGGCCCGGCGGGGCAGCGCGGCCCTGACGCTTCCCTCCCTGCAGCACCGAGGCCGTGGTGGTGGCGCGGCGGACGGGCGGCGGGAGCGAGGTGCCCTGCGTGCTGCAGCTGCAGTGCCGGCCTGCCGCCGGGATGGTCTCCGTCCGTGTCCTGAGCGAGGCCCGCAACATGGAGGTGTACGTGGGCGAGGAGTACTGCGGCACCAGCCGGGGCGAGAGCCTGGGCACGGCCCGGGGCCCGGGGTGAGTGGCAGGAGCCCCGCGGGGGCTGGGGCCGGCGTTGGGCGGTTTGCCCCTGGGTCCCGGGCAGCCTTTCGCCCTTCCCTCACTGGCGGCGCCATTCGCTGCCCAGCTGTAGTGTTCGCCTACCGGTGAAGACCTGATGCCTCCCCGGAGGGGCTTCCGTGCAGCTCTGTGCGGAGCCTGCGGATGGGCATAAGCACCGCAGGCGCCTGGGATGACCTGGGCTGTGCCTCGGCGGTCCGGGCGGCTTGCACCGCCGCAGCCGGTGTGACAGCAAACCACCCTGCAGCTGCAGCGCTTACTCGGTGTTCTTTGCGATTAGTGAAACGAGTTCAGTAAGCCGTAAAGTGCTGCGCTGGAAAACTCCTGTGTGAGGCTGCAGAGCCAAGTACCAACTTCAAACCATGTCACAAGTTATGTCCCAGTCGGTCTTGCATTTTCCCTGGGTATTTCTCCTCGCAGAAGTACTACAAATACTGAGATGTACTAAAGAAAGACTGCTTTGTAAGGTGGTGTCACAGCCTGTTCCTTGTCTCCTTCTAGTGACACGGAAAAGGTTACTTTGTACCAAAAATACCTCAGGTTCGAATGCCCTGCAGCCTCCTGTAGAATTAAGGTAAGGAATCATAGAATCAGGCAGGGCTGGAAGGGAGCACAAGGAGCAGGCAGTGCCAACCCCCTGCCATGCCCAGGGACACCCTACCCTAGAGCAGGCTGCACACAGCCTCAGCCAGCCTGGCCTCAAACACCTCCAGCCATGGGGCCTCAACCCCCTCCCTGGGCAACTCATTCCAGCCTCTCACCACTCTCCTGCTCAACAACTTCCTCCTCACCTCCAGCCTCACTCTCCCCACCTCCACCTTTGCTCCATCCCCCCACTCCTGCCACTCCCTCACACCCTCAAAAGTCCCTCCCCAGCTTTTCTGGAGCCCCCTTCAGATGCTGCAAGGCCACAAGAAGGTCCCCTGGGAGCCTCCTCTGCTCCAGCCTGCACAGCCCCAACTCTTTCAGGCTGTGCTCACAGCAGAGCTGCTGCAGCCTCTCAGCATCCTCCTGGCCCTGCTCTGGACACTCTCCAGCATCTCCACAGCCCTCTTGTCCCAGGGGCTCCAGAGCTGGATGCAGGACTCCAGGTGGGGTCTCAGCAGAGCAGAGCAGAGGGGGAGAATCCCCTCCCTGTCCCTGCTGGCCACACTGCTGCTGCTGCAGCCCAGGCTCTGCTTGGCTTTCTGGGCTGCAAGTGCACACTGCTGGCTCCTGTTGAGCTTCTCCTCCAGCAGCACCCCCAAGGAGTTGAACAGAATCGTTTCATTGTTCTTTTGTCTTTTTAGTTACTCAACTGACTACTTTGCATTGCTCTTTACAGTTCCATTAGCCTTGACAGCAGAGTTCTCTGAAATTTAAACCACAGCTTTAATTTTCCGAGAGCATTCTTTGTGAGAGAAAATACAGTCTTAGAGGGGAGAGAACTTGAACTGTTATTTTTGGTGTGGTTAAATGACCTCACGAAAGTCTGTGTGGTGCTTAGATCAAGACTTGGTTTATCTTTGGGTCGTGCAGACAGTTCTGTTCCTGTTAGGATTTTCCAGAGTCATAACAAGGAGACACTGGCTTAATTTTCCTGCAGGAGAGCTAAGTGTTGCTCAGTAATACATTGCCCTGTATCCCTACAAAGAAAACCCCAAACTACATTCTTTTTTCCCTAACCAAATACTGCCTTTCCTTCTTGCAACAGCTGCTCTCCATCGGTGAGAAGCAAACGGTGCTCATCAGTAAAATAGCGGTAGAAGTGAAAGCAGTGTCTGCAGAGCCAGCACCTGCCTTTGCTTCGCTAGGCTCAAACATAGATCTGGACAGAGTGCAAACCATCATGGAGTCCATGGGATCTAAGCTGTCTCCAGGTGCTCAGCAGCTCATGGACATGGTCCGGTGCCAGCAGAAAGTAAGTTGCTGTTGTTGTCCCTGCACCTAAGGAATGCTGGACTGGGACCTCAGCTAAGCATGTACCTAACTGACTAGGGGAGAGGTTTTTGAGCTGTTTGCTCTTAACCCACACTTTGTGCCATTTTCATCTTTATTTAGCTGTTGCCACTGTTACATGAATTCAGTGAAGAAGGATTGTGTACTGAGGGATTCACTCTGCATGCAGTGAGTCCAGGGTTAAGAGTTCTCTCATCATCATGTTCAGCTTCACTGCCATCCTACCCTCCCTTTGCTTGTTGCCATGGTCACTGTTTGTCAGGAGTGGTGGGTGTTCTTCCCCGTGGTGTTTGGACTGCTTTGTCTCCTTCATGGTTACTTAAAGTGCATTGCCTTCAGGGAGCCTACTCCAGCAGAGCATTTAGTTGATCTGGATCCTCTTTCAGCACAGTCTTGAGTCTGTCTGGGGCTGGTAACCTTCAGTCCTGGGGCAGAGCCTGGTGAAAAGTCATTCAAGCTGCTCCATAGAATCAAGCAGGTTGGAGGAGAGCTCCAAGTTCACCCAGCCCAACCTAGCACCCAGCCATGCCCAACCAACCGGACCATGGCACTAAGTGCCCCAGCCAGGCTTGGCTGCAACACCTCCAGCCACGGCCACTCCACCTCCCTGGGCAGCCCATTCCAATGCCAATCACTCTCTCTGCCAGCAACTTCTTCCTCACATCCAGCCTAGACCTCCCCTGCCACAGCTTCAGGCTGTCCCCTTCTTCTCTTGCTGGCTGCCTGGCAGCAGAGCCCAACCCCACCTGGCTACAGCCTCCCTGCAGGCAGCAATGAGCTCTGCCCTGAGCCTCCTCTGCTGCAGGCTGCACACCCCCAGCTCCCTCAGCCTCTCCTCATAGGGTTTGTGTTCCAGACCCCTCCCCAGCTTTGTTGCCCTTCTCTGGACACCTTCAGCACCTCAACATCTTTCTTGTATTGAGGAGCCCAGAACTGGACACAGCACTCCAGGTGTGGCCTGAGCAGTGCTGAGCACAGGGGCAGGAGAACCTCCCTTGTCCTGCTGCCCACACTGCTCCTGAGCCAGCCTAGGATGCCATTGGCTCTGCTGCCCACCTGGGCACTGCTGCCTCAGCTTCAGCTCCTCTCTGCCAGCACCCCCAGGGCCCTCTCTGTCTCGCTGCTCTCAGCCACTCTGTCCTCTGCCTGTAGTGCTGCTTGGGGTTGTTTCATTGCTTCATGACTGAGGAAACAGGGGAAATCCTTGCTTCTGCTTCTCTCTTTGCAGAACTGCTTCTAAAGTCTTCCATCACTCCGGCAGATTGCTGAGTTGTGGCCTGTTGGTATTGTTGTCCAGGTAGACTTTGAATTATCCATCCTGTTGTTTTTCTTTCCATCAGAATTGTTCACCTTTTGGAGACAAACTTAACTGGATCTTGGGGAAGCCTTCAGCCTTTGGAGGTGACCACACAAAAGATGGGTTGCACAGTGCAGCCATTCAGATCTCACAAGATGAAGCAGCTGGTGAGCCTCTCCCTGTTAAAAGTCACCTAACAAGTGAAACAGCATCTGGAGACTTGCTTCACACTAGCACGCCAGGTGATCTGAACGCAGCGGCACCCGAGGGAGGGAAGGCTTCTGATTCTGAAGGACTGACTGCCCAGCAGAATACAGCTGACCTCAGGAATTACTGTAAAGCTGTGGGATCTCTGTGCATGCAGCAACAAGTGAGCCAGCTCCCCAGGGCAGCAAATCCCCAGGTGCTGCTTCCTTTCCTGCAGAGCCTGTGCAGTCAGGTGAGCCACCTCCGGCTGAAGGACGGCGACAGGCAGCTTGGTAGAAGTGCAGGCACCAAAGAGGAAGGCATTCAGCTTGTTGGGTAAGCTACCTTTGCTGCCCTGGTTGAGGTAGTGGTTTAACTGGGGAGACACTGGCACAGGTTGCCCAGGGAGGTTGTGGAGCGCAGAATGTGATCTTCATTCTGTGCTTCTGTGCTCCACACCCCCCCGGGAAGTGTTCAGGACCAGGTTGGATGAGGCCTTGAGTGTCTTGTTCTAGTGGAAGGTGTCCCTGCCTGTGGCACAGTGGGGCAGGGACTGGCTGAGCTTTGAGTCCCTTCCAACCTAAACCATTTTATGATTCTGTTCTCTGACTGCATTTACAAGAGAATAAAGTCTGGATTGATGGCTCAGGCCAAGTGCTGCATCCTGCACTTAGGTCACAAGGACCCCATGCAGTGCTGTAGTGTTGAGGAAGAGTGGCTGGAAACTTGCCAGCAGAGGAAGACGTGGGGATGTTGGTCAGGAGCTGGCTGAATGTGAGCCAGTGTGTGCTCAGGTGGCCAGGAAAGCCAGCAGCATCCTGGCCTGTATGGGGAATAGTGTGACCAGCAGGACCAGTGGTTGTTCCCTGTACTGAAACTTCTGAGGCCATATGGAGTCACAGAATTGTTTCACTTGGAAAAGACCTCTAAGATTATGGAGTCCAACCATGAACCAGACACTACTATGACCACTGAACCCTGTCCTGAAGCACCCTGTGCATGTTGAGTACTCTGTTCAGTTTTGGGGCCTTCACTATGAGGAGGACATTGAGGTGCTGGTGCAGAGAAGGGCAGTGGACCTGGAGGAGAGGTCTTGTGAGGAGTGGCTGAGGGAACTTGGGTTTGCTTGGTTGGAGAGAGGAGGCTGAGGGGAGGCTCTTGTTCTCTACAACTCCCTGAAAGGAGGTTGGAGTGAAATGGGGACCTGTCCTTCCTCGTAACAAGTGATAGGATGAGAGGAAATGGCCTCAGGTTGCACCAGTGGGGGGTTTAGGTTGGACATTAGAAGGAAATTCTTCACTGAAAAGGTCCTCAAACACTGGTGCAGGCTGCCAAGGAAGGCAGCTGAATCCCCATCCTTTAGGTGTTTAAAAGCTGCAGAGAGGCCTGGTTTGGTACCAGTCTTGGTGGAGTTAGAGGGTGGTTGGACTTGATCTTAAAGGCATTTCTCCTGCTGAAACCATTCTGTGGTTTTTCTGACAAGTGTGGAAGATAAAATGGCTGTAGGAAGCATTTTGTTCTCTTTACAGCAGTAGTGTATCTTAGAAGCTGTGGCTTGGGAGGCTCTGTGGTGCTGACCATGACTGCAGTTAGTTTTTCAGATCAGCTGCCTGATATGTGGGACTTAGTTCAGAAGAAATCACATTTACTGAATGCTCTTTTGTGTCCACTTAACCCTTAGTGGTTTCAAGTGTGCTCTTGGCAAACTCATACACATTTGGTTTGTTACTACATCTTAACTGCTTCTGCTGCCTGAATTCTTCCTGTTTTCACACTGTGCCATAACTTCTCTGCTTTACAATTTGCACCTCATCCCACTCATCTTGCCTGTCCCTCATTGGCTGGCATTTACAGTGCAGACCTCACAGTAGTAGTGCACCCAGTTTGCTACCTAAGGAACAGAAGTGGAAATAGTGAGATGTTGGGATGCTGCTTAGGAATCAGGGTTCCAATAGAGCCTGAATGTCTCCAGCTCTTGGGAAAGTGCAGTGCTTTTAAAGAGTGCAGATGGAGAAGATCAAGAATGGTACAGTCTGTGGCTCATTAGCTGAGAGGAATCAAGTCTGTCATGCTACAGGCTGGGGCCAGAATGGCTGAGAGCAGCCAGGCAGAGAGGGCCCTGGGGGTGCTGGGAGAGAGGAGCTAAAGCTGAGGCAGCAGTGCCCAGGTGGGCAGCAGAGCCAATGGCATCCTAGGCTGGCTCAGGAGCAGTGTGGGCAGCAGGACAAGGGAGGTTCTTCTGCCCCTGTGCTCAGCACTGCTCAGGCCACCCCTGGAGTGCTGTGTCCAGCTGTGGGCTCTTGAGTTGCAGAGAGATGTTAAGGTGATGGAAGGTGTCCAGAGAAGGGCAGCAAGGCTGGGGAGGGGTCTGGAGCACAGCCCTGTGAGGGGAGGCTGAGGGAGCTGGGGGGGTGCAGCCTGCAGCAGAGGAGGCTCAGGGCAGAGCTCACTGCTGTCTGCAGCTGCCTGCAGGGAGGCTGTAGCCAGGTGGGGTTGGGCTCTGCTGCCAGGCAGCCAGCAAGAGAAGAAGGGGACAGCCTGAAGCTGTGGCAGGGGAGGTCTAGGCTGGATGTGAGGTGGAAGTTGCTGGCAGAGAGAGTGATTGGCGTTGGAATGGGCTGCCCAGGGAGGTGGTGGAGTGGCTGTGGCTGGAGGTGTTGCAGCCAAGCCTGGCTGGGGCACTTAGTGCCATGATCTGGTTGCTTGGCTAGGGCTGGGTGCTAGGTTGGGCTGGGTGAGCTTGGAGCTCTCTTCCAACCTGCTTGATTCTGTGACCTAAGCTCCATGCACTGTTTTGTTGTATGGGTTTTGTTCTGTGTGACTGAGCTGTGTGGTGCTTAACTGAGCCCTTGGAAGAAACCCAGGCTGAAGAAGCCTGGCCTAGCATGCTGATAACGTGCCTCTGGTCACAAAGAAGCAGATCATGCTTACTCTCACATTTGCTCTTTTCACAGGGTAGAGCAGCAGCCTATTTGCTCCTATTTGGAAAAGATCATTTCAAAAAACATGGACCTGATGGAGAGAAAACTAATGGACTATATTGATCGTCAGATCCAGGCTCTTCAGACACACATAGATGACAAAATAGTTCTCTTAATGGACTTGGTACAGAGCTCAAAGCCACCCAAGCTGTCAGAAGCAGCCTATGAGTCTAATGAGGGCTTCTCTAATGGGGAGAGATAGGTGCTGCAGCTCCACACCAGGACAGCAGGGGCACAGAGCTGGGTGTTGGTGGAGCTCATGGCTAAAGAAGCTCAGTGGTTTGTTGCTGTAATTCTGTCCACAGTTGTTAGTTCTGTGAGATGCCCTAAGGAGGTGTGGGGTTGGTTTGGTTTGGTTCCTAAGTACAAGAATTTTGTATGCCCTTTGGGGCTTATTTATTTAAAGAGCACTGCTAAAAGACATCTGAAACACAATTTCCTAGTTTCAGTTTGAACAGTGGAGAAGTACTTTAAAGTGAGTGTTAGCAGTAGGACAGGGTAGCTTCTCTGTGCTTGTACTTTTTCATTTCAGTCCTGTCAAAGATGTTTATTCCACCTGTAAGAGGAAGGGCAGTGCTGGCATTGCTTGTTTGAGCCTCTTCAAGGACTCAGGTTTAGATATTTGAAGCCCAGCCTGAGTTCTTTTGAAACCTTGCTGGCTGTACCAGCACCTAAGTTAGGAACCTCAGCTCCTTCAGTGGTACCTAAACCAAGACTGTCACACTTTATCCCTCCTGAAACACCTCGGCCATGCAGGAGCAACTGACATGAAAGTGTATGTGGCAGACTTGTGGTTGTCCATCTTCTACAGTGCTGAGAGGTGAAAGCACTTCATTTGTGGTTCCTCCTGAGGGATTTTATTGCCCGGTGGAACATGCTGGGAGATCTACTGTTTTTTACAGCTGTAGCCTAGAGAGGAGTAGCTTCATCACACCAGGTTTCCTTTGACCTGTGGGGCTCAGCTCTGCTGTCAGTTGGAGGTAGAAGTGACTCCAAATCCCTGTGTTATGGAATATCAAGCTTCCACTTGGTTCTGTGGATTGCTCTTTGAATTCTGGGGTGCACCATTGAACTCTGTAGGTGCTTCATTGTCGGCTCCTGAGCTGAGTCTGCAGATATTGGTTATGCTTCTGTGTCTTTGTATGTACTGATGGGGAAGCAAGAGTAGGCATGGACAATCCAGGTCCTTGATCTACTCTGTCTCCTCTTTCCTGCTTCTCCAGGGAACCTGATGTCTTGTGGAGACTCTCAGGAGCTGGGTGGTAGCAACACACAGGAGCAGTTCTTTGAAGGGAGGATAATTTGCCCCATGCTGACATCTGGCAGTTGTGGTTCAGTGTAACTCGTGGCAGGTGCAGTTGCAAAGTGGTTCAGAGCAGTCAATGATTCTTTTAAGAGGAAGGGACCTAAATTATGTGCTACTTTACAAGTCAGTTTGCACCTCTAAAGTCAGTTTTTAGATGAACACCTCCTTTCTCACTTGGCAACTGAAAATCCACTCCAGGCTGAGAGGTTTCCTTAGTTCCATAATAGGCTGAAATATGCTCCCAAGCACTGTTAGATTCCAGGGCTGTTTGTTTGCTGGTTTTTGGTGTTGCTTTGGGCTTTGTCTTCTCCTCTGCCCTCTTTGGGTGACACGAATTTGGAATTAAGATGAGCTCTGGAGTTTTTGGTAGCCATTTCCTGTGTGGTGTTTGTGATATTTTAGAGTCACAGCTGTCACAATGGCAGCACCTGAGATGAAAACCATGAGGGCGAGAGCACAGAAGTGGTTTTATTGAAAGTTCATGGTTCCTTCAGCATCTGCTGGAGTGAGGGCTTCTCTGTAGAGAAGAAATAAAACAAGTTTGGAGCACCCTGTTGCTTCAGTGAAAACTGAGTCACCAAACTAGGTAAGAAATACTGAGGAGCTGCCCCACAGTGTTTCAAACTCTGTGTAGCACCGAGGAGTTGTAAAGGTTTGTAGTAAAGCAGTGGTGCCGGAGAGCATCACTGCTGTAACAGTCCCTTGGTGCTGCTGCAGCCAATTTGTGCCCAGCAGTGCTGTCATCTTTGGAACTGCATAGATGGCAGATGTGCTGCTGAAGCAAAGCTGGGCAGAAAGGCTCTAGCCCTGCTGGTTGTAGTGACTTCCTGCCTGTTCTTTGGCAGAATTTGGCTTCTGATAAATCATGAGCTATGCTGTGAGAATTGGTCTGCTTTATAAAGAGGCTTTGTCACTGTGATCTGTTTGCACTTGGATCCTTCTCACACTATACACCTGTCCCTTCTGGCACAGGCATGCAAGTCTCACTGCTGAAGCAAAGGGAGATGTTTGCAGTGCTGCTGGAATTCAGAAAGGTTAATCATTATTAACGATTATGTCCCAAACACTTAAGAGGGTGTGGCTCGTTGAAAGGATGATGCACAGAAGCAGAAGTTGCTGGGGCAGGTGGGACTTTGTGTCCTGTGTGGCACAGCTGCTAGACTGTGGACACGTTCAGCACAGGGCACCTCCGTGTGAGCTGCAGTCACATGCAAGCCCTTGTCCTGTGGAAACAGAGCAGTGGCCTTAAAGCTGCTTGTCACAGTCAGGCCAGGGTCACCAGCTGGCCAAAAGGTAATCTGTTCCTTCTCTTGAGGTGGCAGTTCTGAACCCAACACTTTCTAGGCATTATGAATTTCCATCTTTCTTGTCACTGAGTCATTCCAAGGGGGACAGCTTAGCAGAGAGGCTCAGAGCGATACTGCCTGAACAGCTGCTGAAAGAAGAAGGCTGAACCAAGTGCTTCTAACCATGTCCATTTAGGTGTGCAGGGGTTTGCAGCTCTGCTCTGCAGTCTCAAAACCTGGCACGGGTTAAAAGTGGCTTCATTTGTAGCCGTTTCAGAGGCTGCTTCTCAATTCACCTACAGCTTTGGTTTGGGCTTTCTGCTGAAGGGTGGCTGTTGGCTCTCTGTTTCAGCTGCTTGTGTCCTTTGCTTGCTGTCTCTGTCAGCTCAGAAGGCAGCACTGCCATGTGCTAACTGTGGCCCCGAACATCCCTGGAGGTGTTTACGGCCAGCTTGGATGAGGCTGTGGACAGCCTGAGGTGTCCCTAGCTATGGCAGGGGACTTGGAACTGGATGGTCCTCGTGGTCCCTTCCAACCCTGGCTGATTCTGACTCTGGCTGTGTGACTCAGTGATTCTGTGATTGACCCTTGGCTCTGTAACTCTGTGACCCTTGGTTCTGTGACTGTGGCTCTACGTTTCCATGTGTGTCCGTGAGGCAGGTCTGTGTTGAAGTGCTCAGTGTCGGGGCTGTGTGGAGCAGTGGAAGCACTGCGAGAGGGAACAGGGTCTCGGTGAGGACAAGGAGCAAGCTGATGCAGTCGGTCTTTGCCACAGAGTGTTTACTGAGGTTTAAGCTTATACAGGTCTGGAAGGTCTGGGATGTGGAGTGGAAGCGCAGTTAGGATTGGAAGGGACTGACCCCCCCTAGCACAAGGAACGGCTGGAAGCTGGCAGCCGCGGCGCAGCGACCCGCAGCACCCCGCTACGGCAGCAGCAGGCTGAGGTCTGTTACTGACTGGGGCTGATGATGGCGACGACGCTGCCCTCGGCGCCGCGCTTGCCCCGGGGCCGGTACCCGAAGCGGCGGCGGGGCGGGGGCCGGCGCGGGGCGCTGCAGGCCAGCACCTCGCAGCGCAGGCAGGGCCGGGGGGCCCTGGGGCCCGGCAGCCTGAAGCGGATGATCCTCGTGTCGGGTAAGCTGTAGCTGCCGCAGGATGGGTCCCTCACACACCTGGGAAGGGTCACAGAGTGTCAGGGGCTGGAAGCGACCTCCAAGGATCACAGAACCAAGCAGGTTGGCAGAGCTCCAAGCTCATCCAGCCCAGCCTAGCACCCAGCCCTGTCCAACCAACCAGACCATGGCACTAAGTGCCCCAGCCAGGCTTGGCTGCAACACCTCCAGCCACGGCCACTCCACCACCTCCCTGGGCAGCCCATTCCAATGCCAATCACTCTCTCTGCCAGGAACTCCCTCCTACATCCAGCCTATCCTGTAAACTCAGCATCCCAGAGCTCAGTGACTGCAGCAGGACTGGCTCTGGGGACAGCTGGGTCGGCAGGCAGGCTGCGGCAGGAGCAGAGCTGGTTTGCAGAGCTCACCAGGAGCAGCCAGCAGCAGTGTGGGTGCTTAGTCTCGTACCTGAGCTTTGGAGGGCTGTAAGAGCCCGGGGGGCTGGCCTCGATGACCTGTTTGGGTCCCTTCCCACCCCTGACACCCTGTGATCCTGTGCAGGACCACTCGGGGGGGCTGCAGCTTGGCTGGCACCCCTCAGGAGCGTGAGGAGATGCTTACCTGTGCAGCTGCACACTTTGCATGCCAGGTCTCCTTGGCTGGCACAGCTTAGAGAGGTATCTCAGTAACGCCAGGCGCACGTAGTTGGGCAGGTAGGTGAGGCCTGCTGGAGAGGGAGAGACTTCAGGTTTCTGACCCATATGCAAGCCCAGAGCAAAATGCAGCATGTGTCAAACCCTGGCTGGGTTTGCAAGTGCACCTGGGGGCCTCACTGCTGCACTTGGGAGGAACAGCTGGGAGCAGAGGAAAGGGAACTTCTTTGGTGGTGCAGAGGCTGCTCCTCTGCCTGTGAGCCCTGCAGGGCATGTGGGCACTGGCTGCCCAGCAGCTGGCAGGCTCCAGGTGGGCCTTTTACATGTACTTCCCCACATGATGGTGCAGACACAGGCCAGCTTGTTCCCTTGAGGCATCCCACCATAGCTGCTTTGGCTGCCAGCCCCTTTAGCAGTGGCATGGTGTCCCCGGGTAAGCTATGGCATCCCCAAGCTCTGTCCTGCTACCCCTCCTACCTTTCCCCTTTCATCTGCTCCCAGACACCTGCTGCAGTTCAGCTGCCAGGCTTCCCCAGCTCAGCACTTACCCAGCAGGGACTGCCCTTGGGAAGAGAAGTCGTTTGCTATGGTGGTGATGGAACACTGCAATAGGTTGCCCAGGGAGGTGGTGGAGGCCCCATCCCTGGAGACATTCAAGATGAGGCTCGGTGGGGCTCTGAGCAGCCTGATCTAACTGGGGGTGCCCTTGCTGACTGCAGAGGGTTAGCCTGGATGACTTCTAGTGGTCCCTTCCAGCCCAGCCCATTCTGTGACTCAGTGAAAGGAACAAGAATATCTCACCTGTGCTGGTGGGTGCTGGCTCTGTTCCTTGGTGAGCTTTTAAGGCAAAGGAAACAAAAGGAACTGAGATTGAAAGAGGAAAAATTGTGCTCTTACCAAGTTATAGACATTGTGATCAGCTGGGTGAGTTAGACTGGGACATGTTAGTAGCCACAGTTCAGAGCAATAAAGGTGCAAAGGGCAAAGGGCTCCACTAAAAAGTGCAGGGTATTGAGTACTGAAGCTGACATATCCTTGGCATTAGGGGGAAGGAGATTTAATTCTGCTCCTTCCTTGTGCAGGCAGAGTCCTGTGCTCAGATGCACACTTTGCCTTCAAGTTCAGGCTGCTGTATGCTGCCAGCATAGGGATGTGTTTGAGCAGCCAAGTGCCCTCTACCAGTGTGAGGCTGGCAGGGGCAGACTTAATCATGGAATCAGTCAGGGTTGGAAGGGACCACAGGGATCAGCCAGTTCCAACCCTTCTGCCATGGGCAGGGACACCTCACACTAGATCAGGCTGGCCACAGCCTCATCCAGCCTGGCCTTAAGCACCTCCAGGGATGAGGCTTCCACCACGTCCCTGCGCAACCCCTTCCAGCCTTTCAGCACCTTCATGCTGAAGAACTTCTTCCTCACATCCAGTCTGAATCTCCCCATTTCCAGCTTTGTTCCATTCCCCCCAGTCCTGTCACTACCTGACAGCCTAAAGAGTCCCTCCCCAACCTGGAGTCTGCTGTGTGAGCATCTGAGGCAGAATACTTACAGTCAGTGAGCACATCATAGAACCATAGAATGTCAGGGGCTGGAAGGGACCCTTCTGCCAGAGCAGGGCCAAGTTTTTGAAGAGGCACATCCCAGTGCACAAAAGCAGACAGCACTGAAGATGTCAGAGGGATTCTCACCAACTCAGCTGCCAGCAGGGATGCAGCTTTGAAAGCTCAGGGAGGCTGACTCTAGGAGGGAGGTGATCCAGAGGGAACCTGAATTTGTACTGGGCAGTGTCTGCACCAGCAGCTTCCCTCTCCTTGGCACTTCCACCAGTGAAGGCATTTCTCCTATACTGATACCCAGAGCTTTTTTTCCACCCCTTAATTTGCATGGAAGCCAAAGGAGTTGTTCTCAGTTAAGTAGTGGAGCTGTGGGACAATGCAGCCAGCTGACAGGTCATCGGGGGAGGCTTCAACACAGAGCCCCGAGGGTGGCCACCAAGCGATGCTGTGGTACTCACTAGTGGTGGTGGCTCCTGCCCCAGGAGTGGGAGAGGCTGACACGATGGCTGAGCTTGTCACTGGGGGAAGAGAAGACAGGGAATGAAACCTTGCCCATGCTTCAGGAGCATTGGTGGCTCGTGGAGAACAGCCACTGCTTTGAAAGCAGCAACCCACGGCCGAATGCAGGGGCACAGACAAGTACCTGGGTTTGCAGCTGGTGTGGCCTCGGCTGGGGCTGTCAGGGGAAGCAAAAGCCATGCTTGAGTAATTGTTCCATTACAGTGTGAGTGAAGCAAGGACTGGGAAGGGAAGGAGTAGCTTACTCCCAGGAGGAAGCAAAAAGACCAATTCTACTAAAGCTGAAGTCATGCTCACCACCTGGTTCAGGTGGTGGTGTGCTCTCTGCAGGGGCTGCAAATTAGCCCTTCATGGAATCATTGCTCAGGAAATGCTGAGGAGATCTGTGCTGGACTACCTGCGCAGAGGCTGCTGTCCCTGCACAGTGCCCCTGCTGTACCTGCGCAGAGGCTGCTGTCCCTGCGCAGTGCCCCTGCTGTACCTGCGCAGATGACACCGGCATCCTCTTTGTGCTGGCAGTTGTGGACAGCAGCCCCTCTGTGCGAGCAGTCCCACAGCTGTTCCTCGTCGCCTCTGCACTCCACATCGTCCAGGAGGATGCTCCCCGAGCCGGGACCGAACTGACCTTCAGCCAAAGCCAGCAGAGGCTCTCCGCAGCCCAGCAGCCTGCACACCACCTTGGCGTCCTCCATGTCCCAGGAGTCGTCGCAGACTGTTCCCCAGCTGCCGTTGTAGAAGAGCTCCACGCGTCCCGAGCAGCGGCTGTCGCCGCCCGCCAGCCGCAGGGGCAGCGCGGAGGTGACTGCTGGAGGAGACAGAGCCCAGGCCGGGAGTCACTGCTGGTCACCCGAGGTGGTGGCACAGCCTGCCCTCAAGCCAAGAGCCACCCAGCGAAGACAGCATCCAGCAGCCTGCAGCGGTCTGCCCTGACAAAGGATCCTCCCGAATTACAGCTGCTGGGGGACATCCTAAGAGCTGGAATCCTCTCCTCCCTTGGTGGGCACGGACACAGTCCTCTTCCAGCTTGCTGCCTGCCGCAGCTCTGCTCTGTGCAGCCAAGGGAATGGTCCCACCCGCAGCCCCTGCTGCTCTGCCTGAAGGGTGAGCACAGAGAGCCAGAGCCCATCTTTTCCTGGGGCACCTGGCAGCTGCAGGGCTATCGTTTGGGGCTGGCTTTGCCCCTCCCTTTGAGCAATGCCTGGCTCAGTGTCTCTGCCCCTGGCGTGGCAGATGGTTGGCACAGCACCACTTCCCCGGAAGAGCAGCAGAGCTGTTTCTGAGAGCTGGCTCCTCGTGGAGCACTGCCCACACCTGCCTCGCTTCCAGGGGGAAAGGCTTGCACAGATCTGAAGGGCAAATTGGTTTTATGGGCCTGGGGTGCATCTTTCTTTCAGAGCAAGAGATCAGAGGCAGCACTGGCAACGTGATCAGCTCACCCCCAGTTTGTGGCTGCCATCAACTGCACCAAGGGTACACATCTGTCTTGCTCCTCGGTGGGGCAGTAATTAGGAGGTTTTCATTTGGGGGCGTTTTGCTGTCACCTGGCAGCCATTTGTGCCCAGCTAATGCACACCCATTTGGAGGCAGGGCTATGTTGCCCAGGACTCTCTTTCTCCCTGACTCCTTTATTTTTTCTCTGGCCATGATCAAAGCTCCTTCAGGCTCAGCTCACGAGTTACTTCTGCAGAAGCTGCCTGTAAGGAAAAGCCAGCAGCAGTGTGCTTGGCTCACTTCCCATCTTCACACTTCTGCCTCTGAGCTGCTACAGGGCTGCCAAGTATGATTTCAGGGAGGGAAGAAGGGACTGAGGCAAAAGGAGCTGCCAGCTGTGCCAGGAGCTGCTTGTGGCAGAAGGTGCCAAAGGCTTTTGTGCTAGTTTGAAGCTAGCTAGACTGTTTTGATGGAAAGGACTAGATCACAGGCTGTGCAAGGAAAACAGTGGTGATGTCTACTCCCCTCAGAGTCTTGCTGAAGAAGAAACAAAAACCATTAGATAACACTCTGGCCATTTTGACTCACTCTGGCTGGGCTTTGGCTGAGCTGCATCTCCCTAACCTCACCTGCCACTCACCTTTGCTTCTTAACCCCCTGGCTGAACCTCCATTCTTCCTTGGGACTGGGGTAAGGTTGAGAGGGGCAGGGGGAAGGTGCAGGGGTGGTTTGGAGCCCCTCCTCGGGACTCAGGTTTCTGGGAGGGGAGTTGTGTTTCTGTATTACCTTTTACCTTGTCTATTTCTGTCTATAACTGTATGTACTGTAACTATCTGCTTGTACATTGTGCTGCTGTAAATAAATAGCTTCATTTATATTCCCAGAGCCAGCTGAGACTAGTCTGGGTGATCTCTAAAAGTGTGGGGGGGGCGGGGAACACCCAAACCATCACAGCTTTGCTGCAGTCCAGGCAGATGCCACCACATTCACCAGGCAGGAACCTGGTCACAAAAGGAGCTCAGGGACCTCCTGAGCCCAGAGTGGTGCCTTGCACAGTGATGCAGGACAGAGACATTTTGGCTCCTAAGGAGCACAAGGTACACAGGCTGCACCTGGTTGTTCCTTACCTTGGCTCTTCGTGGAGAGTGATAGTGGAGTTGTTAATGGCTTAGTGGTGGCTGTGGCTGGGGCAGATGTGGTGGAGCTGTCTGTGGCTGCATCATCTGTTGGAGCATTAAGGGGAAAAAAAGCCCAAGAAGAACAATGAACGAGAAGGACCAAGCCTGAATAGGAAAGAGGATCGAACTTTTTTGGGTTAAAATCCTCTGAGTTGGTCATTTTTGCTAGAGAGTGTGAGAAGAAAGGAAGCTTTACTGCAGAGAACAAAGCCGGACTTATCCCTGTGGCTCTGCCATTGCCTGAGGGGGGTGAGACACTGGCGCAGTTTGCCCGGGGGGGCTGCGGAGCACAGAATCACCCAATGTGATCTGCTGCAGTAAGCACTGCTCTCACCGGGCTTGAGCCGCGGTGCCTGTTCTTACCTTCAGCAGCTGCGGCAGTGCTGTTTGGAGCAGAGACAGCCTCTTCTGCCGGGGGTCTGGGTGAATTGAGCTCTGCAGGACTCTGGGAGGCTGTGAGAAGGAAGGAGGCAAAAACATGGAAATGAGAGGGAAAGAGCATCCAGATTTGGGCTGAAATGACTGAAATGGGCCCTTGATGACTGTAATTGTCTTCAGGCTTTCTGGAAAAGGAAGTCTGTGTGTTGGTTGTCTTCTACATCCACTGGCATGGCCCAAACAGGGATCCTCATCTTAAAGCTTTGCTTTGTGAACATCAAAAAGGCTTCAGGCTGCTCTAGGGTAGGGTGTCCCTGGGCATGGCAGGGGGGTTGGAACTGGCTGATCCTTGTGGTCCCTTCCAGCCCTGACTGACTCTATGATTCTAAGAGACTTGGGCTCTGCAGGCTGGAGAGGTGGAGCACAGCCCCATGTTTTGGCTGAAAAGAGAGACTTGCCCCTCACTTGATATTTAGCAACAGAGGCAGCAAAGTGCATCTCTGACTGCACTCTTCAGCTGCTGGAGGTGCAGCAGTCACTTGAAAGATGCCAGGTGACCACTGCTGGGGGAAATAAAGAAGGAGCTCTGTGCTGTGGAAGTGCCTTTCAGCATTGCCTCACCTTTCCTGGGGCTCGTCCCTGGAGCAGAAGGTGTCCTGGTCTCTGCTGTGCTCGAGCTGAGTGCAGAGCTGGGGGCTGCAGAGGTTGCATTCGCAGGGGTTGGGTCTGCAGAGGTGGGCAAGGGGTGGGGCAGTGTGTCACCAAAGAGAATCACCACCGTGTTCAAGAAAAGGCATTTGCAGGGACTGTGAAACCATTGTGGGTCCATGGGAAGGAAAGTCACCCCACAGTGACCTGGCTCAGAACAGCTCCCAGGCAGTGGGAACTTCAGGGGTGGCTGCAACTGGAGCACCTCTTGGCAGGGCATAACCACTCCTTATTTCCATTCTACTGCACCATCCTGTGCTAGCTTCAGGCTAATTGGAATATTGTAGTGAGAAGAGTTCGATGTTAGGCGTGAGAAGGAAACAGTGGTGATGCCTGCTGCACTCACAGGCTTGCACTCATAGTCTGCACACCTCTGTGCCAAGAGGAGCCAGGACCAGGTCAGAGATCCTCTGCCTCTTTCCCAGCACCCTGGGAAGATCTGGAAGCCTCTCAAGGGCTGAGCAGTTCCAACACTGCCACAAAGCAGCCAGGCACTAGCCTGAAATGTCTACTGCCTGCAGTGAGCAGCACAGACCTGCCCTAGGGCTGCAGCTGCCTGTTTGGGAGTGAGGCAAAGCCATTGTGTGGCCAAACCTTTCCCAGTGTTCTGATTCTGCTCAATGAATGAGTTGCCCAGAAGCAGCCTTGGGAAGCTTTTCCCCACTGAATTAGACCCCAACTGTAACTCCTTTGTATGGAGCTGTGGGCAGGGCTGGCTGGAAACAATCCTAACTACATCTTCTGTAATCCCTGTCTTGGTAATTGCCCAAACTAAATGCATTCGTTAGCTTCCAGCTTGGCTGTGTCTAGTCTGGGTGAATTCACTGTGTGTGTGTGAGAAGACAACTCCCAAACCATCACAGAAGCTGGGAGGCAGGAGAAGTTCAGTAGGGTGATCAGAGCTACCCAGGCAAGAGTGCTGCAGGTGAGCCGGCTGCAGGGGTCTCACCACTCACGCATGGAGCTCTGCCCACTGTAGGTCACTCACATGTCCATTTCCCCCCAGCTACAATCTCCTGTGAAAATGAAGCTCTCCCAAGGCTAACCACTTGCAGAGTTAGCAAAATACATCCCTGAGTTCCCAATATTGCCCCTGTCTGCTCTGACAAATGCAGGTAGCCTCAGCATTTCCTTCCACACCGTTTGCAGCTGGTCCCTTACCTTTGCCTCTGTCAGCAGGGGTTGGGGGTTCTGTGGTGAGTGTCACAGCTGTGGTGCCTGTGGAAAATGGTGATGCAGGAGTGGAGGTCTGGGGATTCTCTGGGGCTGCTAGAAGTCAAAGGAAATAAATGATGAGAGGGCTCTCAACATCTGGGGAGGCTGTGAAGAGCCAATGGACTTCTGTCTCAAGAGCCCTGCCTTACCTGATGGTGTGGCCGTGGGGACAGCTGCATCTAGGAACAAGAAAGCAAAAATGTTGGTTTTGTGGGCAGTTATTCACAGGGGCTCAAAACAAGCTGCTTCTGGCTGTGTGAGCTTTGAATTCAGTTTAGCTCCTGACGAGAGTATCCATTTTTCTTTTCAGCTCAGACATGGTTCACATCTGGATGTGCTTCTCTCTCCTAGCTGGTTGCCTTTCTCCCCAGGGAAGAGCCTGTCAGCAGGCTTTGACTAAAGTGCTCCTGAGCTACCTTATTCTCACAATCTTCCCACTCAGTGCTTGCTGCCAGTCTGGGTCCTTTAGTCCCTCAGTCACACAGCCCAGCAGGAATGCAAGGGACCTTCAGCCTGGAAGTGAGGAGGAAGTTGTTGAGCAGGAGAGTGGTGAGAGGCTGGAGTGGGTTGCCCAGGGAGGTGGTTGAGGCCCCATGGCTGGAGGTGTTTGAGGCCAGGCTGGCTGAGGCTGTGTGCAGCCTGCTCTAGGGTAGGGTGTCCCTGGGCATGGCAGGGGGGCTGGCACTGGCTGCTCCTTGTGCTCCCTTCCAGCCCTGCCTGACTCTGTGATTCTGTGACTTCCACCTGCACACTTGGCAGCTCTAGTCTGACTTGCAGGCTCTGCTCTGCTCTTTCTCACATTCATGGTCACCAGGAAAAGCCAAGGAGATCTTTAAGAGCACACAAGGTATCCATTTTAACCTGAGCAGGTGACACTGACAGCCCCGTGGTGCCCACAGCCATGCTTGCTCAGCCAGCATGCTTACAGTCCCCAGGGAAGTCTTCACTTCCTCTGCACTGCATCTCATCCAGGTGGATGTCTCCTTTGTCAGGGTCAAAGTGAGACTGCCCCAAGACAGCCACGACTTTGCCACAGCCAAGCTGTCTGCAGACAACACTGCCCCTGCTCATAGTGAAATGATCCTCCTGGACTGTGCCCCATTTGCCATGGTGTCAGCTCCCACCCTGGCTGCACATCTGCCCCTCCGGCACAGCTGTGGGGGCTCTGAGAGCAAAGCAAATGCTGACAGGTGAACACCTCCCTTGCTTCTTTCCCTGGGCAGAGAAACTTCTGAAGTCCCCATCTGTGCAGGCAGGTTTGTGTGTGCCCAGTTCCTAGGGCTTACTGGGGAGTGCCTGCAGTGCACAGGGCAGCAGGGGCCAGGGAGATGAAGAGCAGAGACCAAAGCAGTGTGGTTAGTCCAGCCCCACTCACACAGCTCTGCTGCATGCAGGACTGGAGCTGCCATGGCTGTGCTGCTGAGGCTCCCAGCTGGCTCATGGAAAGGTCTGGATTGGAAGGGATTCAAGACCATAGAATCACAGAATCAGGCAGGCTGGAAGAGAGCTCCAAGCTCAGCCAGCCCAACCTAGCACCCAGCCCTGCCCAACCAACCTGACCATGGCACTAAGTGCCTCATGCAGGCTTTTCCTCAACACCTCCAGCCACGGCCACTCCACCACCTCCCTGGGCAGCCCATTCCAATGCCAATCACTCTCTCTGCCAGGAACTTCCTAACAACATCCAGCCTGAACCTCCCCTGGCACAGCATGAGGCTGTGCCTGGCATGCTCACGCTTTCAGCCTCTTACCTCCGGGTTTCAGTTTGTCTTTTATCCATTCCATAAACTTGTTCCAAATATCCCCTCCAGTTCCTGAGCCTCCTGAGGAGTTCCACCAGGCAGCACTTGCTGTAGCAGAGAAGAACACATTTGCATTGCTGCAGTGCCAGAGTTGTTGGTGCGCTTTGGCAGCTGGCAGGCGTTGACACAGAGCCGGGCACAGCTGGCATGAGATCTGCTCTCACAGCAGCCCTGTGGCTCCCTCCCCACGGCTCATGGGAGCCGTGTCATCAATGGACAGGCTCATTTCCTCATGGCTCAGTGGAAGGTGATTGGAGAGGACCTTATGTCATGGCAGCACAAAGAGTAAGGGCATCTGACCCCAGAAATCATCGTGTACATCCTTCACCTCCAGTGGGGACATGGACTGCTGGGAGCTGAGCTCTGCCAATCTCTCTGGGGCAGCAGCAAACCACAGACTCACAGCACCATGCAGGCTGGCAAAGCCCCTCAGGATCTGCAAGCCCAGCCTAGAACCCTACTCTGCAAGGTTCACCTTAAACCACAGCCCCAAGCACCACATCCAAACCACCCTTACACACGCCCAGGCTGGGTGACTCCACCACCTCCCCTGGGCAGCTCATTCCAGTCCCTGACCACTCTCTCCATGAAAAACTTCTTCCTAATGTCCAATCTAAACCTCCTCAGTTTCAGCTTGAGGCCATTCCCCTTGTTCTGTCTCACGTTATGTCTGAGAAGAGCCCAGCAGCAGCCTCCCTACGATGTCCTTTCAGGTAGCTGCAGGCAGCAATGAGGTCTGTGCTTACCTTTGCCATATGTGACTACTGTGGAGCCTTTGCAGGCCATGGCAGTAACCTTCAGCCTTTGCAAATGCCAGCTCAGCTCTGCAGGGGAAGCCCAACTGTGTCTGCCTCTGCAGTGAAGAACAGGCTGTACACTGCTTCAGGCACTTCATGGAACCATGGAATCAGGCAGGCTGGGAGAGAGCTCCCAGCTCAGCCAGCCCAACCTAGCACCCAGCCCTGCCCAACCAACCAGACCATGGCACTAAGTGCCCCAGCCAGGCTTGGCTGCAACATCTCCAGCCACAGCCACTCCACCACCTCCCTGGGCAGCCCATTCCAATGCCAATCACTCTCTCTGCCAGGAACTTCCTCCTAACATCCAGCCTAGACCTGCCCTGCCACAGCTTCAGACTCTGTCCCCTTCTTCTCTTGCTGCTTGCCTGGCAGCAGAGCCCAACCCCACCTGGCTACAGCCTCCCTGCAGGCAGCTGCAGGCAGCAATGAGCTCTGCCCTGAGCCTCCTCTGCTGCAGGCTGCACCCCCCAGCTCCCTCAGCCTCTCCTCACAGGGCTCTGCTCCAGGCCCCTCCCCAGCCTTGCTGCCCTGCTCCAAACACCTTCCAGCACCTCAGCATCTCTCTGCAATTCAGGAGCCCACAACTGGACACAGCACTCCAGGGGTGGTCTGAGCAGTGCTGAGCACAGGGGCAGAAGAACCTCCCTTGTCCTGCTGCCCACACTGCTCCTGAGCCAGCCCAGGATGCCATTGGCTCTGCTGCCCACCTGGGCACTGCTGCCTCCTCGTCAGCTCCTCTCTGCCAGCACCCCCAGGGCCCTCTCTACCTGCCTGCTCTCAGCCACTCTGGCCCCAGCCTGCAGTGCTGCTTGGGGTTGTTGTGGCCCAAGTGTAGGTCCTGCAGAGGAATTTAAATTCAAAGCTAGCCTATTGGAAACAGAATGTTTAGAAAACACCCTCAGCAGAGAAACAAAATGTTCCTCAGCCTTCCTCACTCTGCAGCCTCCAGGGGTTTGGTCTGACCCTTTGAATCAGAAGGCAAACCAAGCCATCAGTTGAGTGTTGCCCAGCCTGTCAGCAATATTCTGGAAGGCTCTTTGCCCCCTCCCCAGTAGCTAGCTCTGCCTGTGACGCTGCCCTGCAGCACCAAGGTGTCCTAGGCACAGTACCTGGCTGAGTCAGAAGGGCAGCGCTGAGCAGCAGCAGCAGGGTGAGGCTGCCTCGCCTGTCCATTGCTGCGGTGGTTGTCTGCCCTAACCCAGGGCAGCCTCAGCATTTATACTCTCTGAGTTGTGGTCTACCCCAAAGGTGTGTGCTGTGCAATTTGATCTTCCCTCCTGAGCTTCCAGCTCCATGCCAAGGAAGTGATTTAGTGGCATTGTCACTGCAGAGGGTACATCCAGACATCCGGATGGACAGATCCAGGTCCCGGTGCGGTTCCGGACTGCCTACCAAGCTCTTCCCAAACAGTCCCCAGGCAGCTGTGTGACCTCTGATGTGCTTGTTCCAGGAAGCAGTGACTGACTTTGGGAGATTAGGCTGTTTGGTAAGGATTCTCACACTGCCAGTTACGATGGTTTCCAGCTGAACCCCATGCTGAGATTGAACTGGTGCCAGCGCTGTGCCAACAGGAGATTAGCACCTGAAAGATGCCAGTGGAGTCTCAACCAAGTTCTCTCTGACCTTTACAGGCTGCTCCTCTAAGAAGCAGTTTCTTTGCTTTCTGGTCTTCCTCTGAGTCCTGTTCAACCTGGGACTAGATCCCACCAGCCTGTTTCAGACCTGCAGTTCTCTCCCTCTCTCACTCTCAGCCCACGGAGCAATAAAATGTCTGTAAGAGATACTGGCCAAGGCATGGCTGGGTGAGGAGAACTGGGAACAAGAAGGGCTAAAGCATGGCAGCCAAGGATAAGGAGCAAGGCAGAGCTAGAGGATGCTGAATTAAGCTTAGACCTGAAGTGAAGGAACTGTGTCAAAAGAGAGCAGTCTGACCAGCTGCCATGCCCTGTCCTGGGCAACAGCCAGCCTTGCTGCCCTTCTCTGGGCACCTGCCAGCACCTCAACATCTCTCTTGAGTGGAGGAGCCCAGGCTGGACACAGCACTCCAGGTGTGGCCTGAGCAGTGCTGAGCACAGGGGCAGAAGAACCTGCCCTGTACTGAAGTGACTGAGTGAGCTTATCCCCACCAGTACCCACGTAGCTGTGAGCGGGGCCAGGACAGCACAGTGTGTACCAGCTCTGAGCTGGCAGCAGCCCATGCATCTTCTGCCAACACTGTTTGCTTCTGAATGGAAAAGAAGAAACAATCCAGACCCCAGGGGAGAGCTTCTCATCGAGGTTTCATTCCCAAACCAAAGAGGGTCCAGCAGAGAGCTATGAGGATGATGAGGGGACTGGCCTTTAGCAGCCCCTTGAGAACAGGGCTTCAGCAAAACTCCTGCCCCTCTACTCTGCCCTGGGGTGACCCCAGCTTGAGCACTGCCTTCAGTTTTGGGCTCCCCAGTTGCAGAGGGACAGGGATCTGCTGGAGAGAGTCCAAGGGAGGGCTACGAGGATGAGGAGGGGACTGGAGCACTGCCTGGGGCTGGGGCTGCTTAGTCTTGAGAAGACTGAGAGGGGATTTAATCAATGCTTAGAAACATCTGAGGGCTGGAGGTCAGGAGGGGGGGACAGGCTCTGCTCACTGCTCCCTGGCACAGGACAAGCAGCAGTGGATGGAAGCTGCAGCACAGGAGGTTCCAGCTCAGCACAAGGGGGAACTTCTTGCCTGGAAGGGTCCCAGAGCCCTGGCACAGGCTGCCCAGAGAGGCTGTGCAGTCTCCTTCCCGGGAGCCCTTCCAGGCCTGTCTGGATGTGTTCCTGTGTGCCCTGAGCTGGATTGTGTGGTCCTGCTCTGGTAGGGGGTTGGACTGGATGAGCTTTTTGGGTCCCTTCCAACCCCTGATATCCTGTGAGCCTGTGACAAACAAATTGGTTCTGTCTTGTGAGCTGCCCTGGATCAAAGCGCTCTGGGTCTAAAGGTCTGGCTCTGCCCAGTGTCACACAAGCTCCCTTCATCTCCACCTGAGAAGGAAAGCACTGCTTTGGCTGCTGCCAGGCTATCAGCACTGCTCGGGTGTCCTGTCCTCCACGTGCCGGGCTGCTGACTCACCAGCAAGGCCACTTGCCCCAGAAGTGCCAGGCAGCAGGAGCGTGGCAGTCAGTGGGCAGTGGGGACACATTCCCCAGCTGCAGGAATCTGATGTGTTCATGGAGCAAGCTCCTGGGCAGGGCCACGGCTGTGCCTCTCCACTGAGAGCCTTGCTGAGAGCAGTGCGGCAGCGCAGCTGAGAGCAGACATCCTCAGTGTGGAGAAGCATCAAGATCTGCCTTTGCAGCATTCTTCAGTCTCTTCTAGGTGACCCTGCTCTGGTAGAGGGTTGGACTTGAGGATCCTTCCAGCCCCTGATCAGTGCTGGGCCCGACCCTGTTCAATATCTTTAGTGATGATCTGGAGCAGAGAATTGAGTCCAGCAGCAGTGAGTTTGCAGATGGCACCAAGCTAGGAGCAGCTGTGGAGCTGTTGGAGGGTAGCAGAGCCCTGCAGAGGGACCTGGCCAGGCTGGATGGGTGGGCAGAGGCCAAGGGGATGAGACTGAACAAGGCCAAGTGCAGGGTTCTGCACTTTGGCCACAGCAACCCCAAGCAGCACTAGAGGCTGGGGCCAGAGTGGCTTAGATCAGGCAGGCAGAGAGGGCCCTGGGGGTGCTGGGAGAGAGGAGCTGAAGCTGAGGCAGCAGTGCCCAGGTGGGCAGCAGAGCCAATGGCATCCTGGGCTGGCTCAGGAGCAGTGTGGGCAGCAGGACAAGGGAGGTTCTTGTGCCCCTGTGCTCAGCACTGCTCAGGCCACCCCTGGAGTGCTGTGTCCAGTTGTGGGCTCCTGAATTGCAGAGAGCTGCTGAGGTGCTGCTCCAAGCAGAAATGTCAGAGCAAAGGCTGCCTGCAATGGAAACCCTGCAGGCCAGGCTCAGTCCTTTCTGTTTTTTCATCTCCCCTTCCATCTCCTATTTTCCCTCATCTTCCTCCTTTCCTTTCCGTCTCCTTCCTTTCCTCTCCATCTTCCTCTTTCCCCTCATATTCCTCCTTTCCTCCCCATCTCCTATTTCCCCCATCTTCCCCTTTTCCTCTCCATCCCCCTCCTTTCAGCACCACCTCCCCTTCCCCACCACACCTGCCCCTTTCCCACCCCACACTGCATTTTCCCCTTTCCCCCCAAACCCACAGCACCTGGGTCCTGTTGGAGTCTCCTCCCACCCCAGCTGCGACCACTTTGCCCTCCCTGCCCACTCCCCTATTTAATGGCCCCAGGCAAGGCAAGCCCCAAGCTTGCCCATTTGGGCAGAAGATCCTCCTCGGATCATCACTGGTGAGTGCCTGTGGTGCCCACTGGGTGACTGGTGGAGGGGATCCAAAGGCCGGGGGGCCTGCTTGGCCCCCCGGTCAGCTAGGGCTAGGCTCAGATGGTTGCTCTAACATTGCTCACGGGTGGTGGCTGCACCTCCTCACTTAGGCTGAGCTCCTCTCTGTGCTGTCTTGCTCCAGGCTCTGAGGTAAGTGAGGTGAGGGTGGTGGTAGAGAAGGAGCTGGGTGGCTCCTGGTGCCTGTGCTCCTTGCCCTGCCAGAGCCCCCCAGAAGCAGCAGCAGCAGCAGCCTGCTGGTTGTGTGCTTCTGTGCTTAGCTCCTGTGCCCACAGCAGCTTTCAACTTGGTGCCAGCTTCAGAGCTGCTGATGCCAACCCTGAGAAGCTTGCTCAGCATCACAACCTCAGACCTGTGTGCAGTCTGCAGAGGAGGTTCCACAACCTCTCTGGGTGTCTGCTCCAGGGCTCCAGCACCCTCACAGGGAGGAGTTACTGCTTGCTTCAGAAGGAACCTCCTGGGTTCTGGTGTGTGCCTGTTGCCCCTTGGCCACTGCCCACTGAAAAGAGCCTGCCCCGATATTTTTGAGCCCCTCCAGTTAGGTATTAAGCACTGATGGAGTCTCCCCTCAGGTCCCTCCTCTCCAAGCTAAAGAGCTGCAGGTTTCTCAGCCTTTCCTCCTTCCATTCCCCTCAGCACCTTCATAGCCTCCCCTGGACTCTCTTTCCAGTAGTTTCTTCTTGGCATCTTCAAATGATTATAGATTAAAAGGTGCAGCTGCACTGGGATGCTGTGATCAGAGAGCAGGATTTATCCCTGTGGTACCATGAGCTCTGTCTGCTCTGCTCCCTGCCTGTTGTGTCATGCTTGACTTTTTTCCTTTCCCAAGCATTCTAAAGCAGACAAATTCACCCTGGATTTGCCTGCCCACTGCTAGTCTGCCCCTCTTACTTGCCTCCCCTTTCCCACAGTGTAGGTGTGGATAAGCTAGAGCAGCTGTGAATTGGGGTTGGGCTCTGCTGCCAGGCAAGCAGCAAGAGAAGAAGGGGACAGAGTCTGAAGCTGTGCCAGGGCAGGTTCAGGATGGATGTGAGGAGGAAGTTGTTGTCAGAGAGAGTGATTGGCACTGGAATGGGCTGCCCAGGGAGGTGGTGGAGTGGCCGTGGCTGGAGGTGTTGCAGCCAAGCCTGGCTGGGGCACTTAGTGCCATGGTCTGGTTGGTTGGGCAGGGCTGGGTGCTAGGTTGGGCTGGAGGAGCTTGGAGCTCTCTGCCAGCCTGCTTGAGTCAATGATTCTATGATTCTAAACCTCCCATGGCACAACCTGAGGCCATTTCCTCTCCTCTTAGTGCTAGGTAATAGGGAGAGGAGAGCATTGCCCACCTTGCTACAGCCTGCCCTCAGGGGGCAGTGCAGAAGGGATGAGGAAGGGCTGGCTGCCTTGCTCCCCTCACTGTATTTCTTGTCCAAGCATCTATTTGCCTTGAAAAAAGAAACCACCAATCCTTGTGCACTCACACAGTGGTTCCCTGCTGCCCATGCAGGTGGTGCATTTCTTACCCCTACTGCACTTTTGAGACTTCCTTTGCCCCAATTCCAGGCTCACAGGATGTCAGGGGCTGGAGGGCACCCAAGGAGATCATCCAGTCCAACCCCCTGCCAGAGCAGGACCACACAATCCAGCTCAGGGCACACAGGAACACATCCAGACAGGCCTGGAAAGGATCCAGAGAAGGAGACTCCACAGCCTCTCTGGGCAGCCTGTGCCAGGCTCTGGGACCCTTCCAGGCAAGAAGTTCCCCCTTGTGCTGAGCTGGAACCTCCTGAGCTGCAGCTTCCATCCATTGCTGCTTGTCCTGTGCCAGGGAGCAGTGAGCAGAGCCTGTCCCCCCCTCCTGACCCCCAGCCCTCAGATAGTTACAGACATTGATTCAATCCCCTCTGAGTCTTCTCTTCTCCAGACTAAGCAGCCCCAGGGCCCTCAGCCTCTCCTCACCAGGCAGTGCCTTCCAGTCCCCTCATCATCCTCATGGCCCTCCCTTGAACCCTCTCCAGCAGATCCCTGTCCCTCTGCAACTGGGGAGCCCAAAGCTGAAGGCAGTGCTCAAGCTGGGGTCTCCCCAGGGCAGAGTAGAGAAGTTTTGCTGAAGCCCTGTTCCCGGGGGGCTGCTGATGGCCAGGGCTGGTCCCTGGTGGAGCTGCTCCCAGTGCCGAGTGGAAGCAGCCCCAGCAGGCGTGAGGGAGCAGTGTGCTGACAGCTGGGTCCCTGCACAGGGGAACTCATCTGCTCCGTTGGGGCCGACCTGGGGAGACAAGGGAAGCATTTCCCTCGGGCCATGAGCACCTTGGGTGAGGACCTGTTTGGAGCATTAAGTGCTGGTCTGAATTCCTGCTCCCAGAGGAGTGGCTCCCTGGGACCAGGATGTCCGCCCAGCCTCTGGAAGCCCCAGGCCAGCCCTGAGAATGGGGCACAGGAAAGTCTTTGCCAGAGGTGAAGGCCATGCCAAGGTAAATGGACAGGTGGCAGGGCAGGCCATTTCAGCCTGCTACCCAGCTAAGGCTGTGTGTCAACACAGGTTGCTTAACTTGGCCTGTGCTGCCTCCTTGCAGGTTTTCCTGCTGCTCATTTTCACATGGGAAAAGAGGTAATGAGCTGCTGTGGCAGTGCCTTGTGGCTGATGGCAGTCAAACCTGGAGCTTAAAGAGCTGCTCTCAGCTTCTAGCATGTTCCAACAGGTTAATGGACTGGTATGGCTCACCCAACCTAGCACCCAGCCCTGCCCAACCAACCAGACCATGGCACTAAGTGCCCCAGCCAGGCTTGGCTGCAACACCTCCAGGCACAGCCACTCCACCACCTCCCTGGGCAGCCCATTCCAATGCCAATCACTCTCTCTGACAACAACTTCTTCCTCACATGCAGCCTAGACCTGCCCTGCCACAGCTTCAGACTCTGTCCCCTTCTTCTCTTGCTGCTTGCCTGGCAGCAGAGCCCAACCCCACCTGGCTACAGCCTCCCTGCAGGCAGCTGCAGGCAGCAACGAGCTCTGCCCTGAGCCTCCTCTGCTGCAGGCTGCACACCCCCAGCTCCCTCAGCCTCTCCTCATAGGCCTTCTCTAGGGGAAGGGGCACCCTGAGCTGGCTGAGGTCTTACCCCCATGCTCCCATGGCCCACAGCCCCAGGCCCTGCCTAGCAGAGCACCTGCAGCTGTAAGCATCACCAGGGCAGTGCATTGATGTAGTTGCTAGGAAATGGAATGCTTCTTTCCAGACTGCCAGAGACCCCCCAAGGCCATTGAAATCCTAGCCTGAGTTGCAAAGAGTTAATTTCCAGCTTGATCTGTGAGTGTCACCCCAGCTGCCATACTTCAGGGGAGCCTCTCTCGTGATCAAGGATGAAGGCTTTTGGTGCTGGCTCCTCGACAATGCGTTCCTCAGAGCAACCCAGGGAGCTGCCCTGAGACAAAGAAGGTTTGTTCCACACTGGCAAGGCTCAGCCCAAGGGTTTGCTCCACATGCACAGAGTGCAGCTTTCAAATGCACACTGCCCAAGCTGCTCAGGACCTTGACAAGAAGCTGAAGCAACAGAATTTGGCCACCCTCTTGCAACTGGGGCTCCACCGAGGCTTTCTGAGCCTGTAGGTAGGGGTGGCAGGGTCCAGCCTTTTGGAAAGAAGGCCTGGTTTTGCCACATCCCTGCTCTCTGGCTCTTTGAAGAGGAAGTGCTCTGTGGCACTTCTGTGCATGCAAGAACAGAGCCCTCACGCAGTGGAGCTCAGTTCTCATCACATTGCATGCAAAGAAGCTCTGCTCGAGTCCAGGCTTACTGATGGAAGGTGATGATAGCTGGGGAAGATGATGGTAACTGATGCCAAGTGCTTCAGGAGCACCTGTGGGCAAACCTTTGCAACCAGGAAACTTCAGGCCTCAGGTCAGGGTCCCTTTGAGTGAGCAGCTGGGCTCCACTCAAGAGAGATGTTAAAGTGCTGGAAGGTGTCCAGAGAAGGGCAGCAAGGCTGGGGAGGGGCCTGGAGCACAGCCCTGTGAGGAGAGGCTGAGGGAGCTGGGGGTGTGCAGCCTGCAGCAGAGGAGGCTCAGGGCAGAGCTCATTGCTGCCTGCAGCTGCCTGCAGGGAGGCTGTAGCCAGGTGGGGTTGGGCTCTGCTGCCAGGCAAGCAGCAAGAGAAGGGGACAGAGTCTGAAGCTGTGCCAGGGTAGGTTCAGGATGGATGTGAGGAGGAAGTTGTTGTCAGAGAGAGTGATTGGCATAGGAATGGGCTGCCCAGGGAGATGGAGTGGCTGTGCCTGGAGGTGTTGCAGCCAAGCCTGGCTGGGGCACTTAGTGCCATGGTCTGGTTGGTTGGGCAGGGCTGGGTGCTAGGTTGGGCTGTCTGAGCTTGGAGCTCTCTTCCAGCCTGCTTGGTTCTATTCTATGATTCTATGCTGCTCCCCTCAGATAATTGTTTGGAAGCTATGACCTAGCTGCTGGTGTTTGTTTCTGGATAAACCAAGCACTGTTGCCTGTGCATTCCTTACCTCTCCCACGTCTCTAGCTTTTCTCAGTGTGAGCAGAGCTACTGCTGAGCAATATTGTGCTCTTTTAGACAAAGAGGTCAGTTGTGGGTCACAGACTGCATTGTTTTCTTTAGCTGGGATATTTTTTTAGCTGGCTGCATTCATGAAGTGAGAATTGTGAAGTAAGTTGCACATATCCCTGGCCACACAGTTTCTTCCTTGCTTTGTACCTTGGTGTGATAAGGCTAAGCCAACAGCATGGACCACTCACTGGATAAGGAATGGGCTGGATGGTGGCAGGCAGAGAGTGGTGAGCAAGGGCACAATGCCCACCTGGAGAGCAGTGCCAAGCGGCTCCCTCAGGGGTCAGTGCTGGCACCAGTGCAGTTTGTCATCTTTGTCAGTGCCATGGACAGAGCAATCAGTGCACCCTCAGCAAGTGTGCAGATGGCACCAAGCTGTGTGGCACAGTCGACTTGCTAGAGGGCAGGGATCCATCCAGAGGGACCTGGACAGGCTGCAGAAGTGTGCCCAGGCCAATCTCATGGCATTCAACAAGGCCAAGTGTAAGGTCCTGCACCTGGGCAGGGGCAATCCCAAGCACAGCTCCAGGCTGGGTGGGGAATGGCTGAGAGCAGCCCTGAGGAACAGGACCTGGGGGTCTGGGGTGGTGAAAAGCTCAACAGGAGCCTGCAGTGTGAGTGCAGCCCAGACACAACCCTGTGCTGGGCTGCAGCAAGAGCAGTGTGGGAAGCAGGGCAAGGAAAGGGATTCTGCCCCTTGGCTCTGCTCTCCTCACACCCCACCTGCAGTCCTGGGGGCAGTTCTGGAGCCCCCAGCACAAGCAGCACATGGAAGTGTTGGAGCCAGTGCAGAGGAGGCCACCAAGATGCTGAGAGGGCTGCAGCAGCTCTGCTCTGAGCACAGGCTGAGAGAGTTGGGGCTGTGCAGCCTGGAGAGGAGAAGGCTCCCAGGAGACCTTGGAGTGGCCTTGCAGGATCTGAAGTGAGCTCCAGGAGGGCTGGGGAGGGACTAGTGACAAGGTCTGGGAATGACAAGGAAAGGAGGAATGGGTTTGAAGTGGCAGAGGAGAAACTGGATGTTAGGAAAGGGCTCTTTGCAGTGAGGGTGGTGAGACACTGGCACAGGTTGAGGGTGGTGAGACACTGGCACAGGTTGCCCAGGGAGGTTGTGGAGCACAGAATCTTTGGTCACGTTGGGTGATTCTGTGCTCCACAACCTCCCTGGGGGTGTTGAAGACCAGGTTGGATGAGGCCTTCAGCAACCTGTTCTTGTGGGAGGCTTGGAACCTGATGACGGAGGTTGTGGAGCACAGAATCACAGAATGGGATCTTAGATCCCTTTGGAGACCACTGACAGCAACTCCTCCACTCACTTTGGCTACTGCCTGATGCTATGTTGTGAGCAAATCCTTCACTAATTGCCATGAGCAGAAAGGAGCTTCCTGTGCCCTCTGGCGGCTAAGTGGTAAAGTCAACCCCAAGACTCTTCCAGGATCATGTTTGAGTTTGCCACTTTAAGAACCAGGTGCTCTGGGTTTGCCTGTTCCCTGTGTGTGTACATTTCCAAACATTGGGTTTTGCACCCTGTGAATCAGTTTCCTGGGCAGATCTAATGTTACTAAGCAGGTTTCATAGCTGGTAACAGTCTTCACCTGGCTGCCAAAATTCATAGAGGTGATTAATTGTGCACAGTCTGTCACAGACCCTAGGGCCAGGTGCTTGCTGTATAATTCACCTGTACAGAAAAGAATCAACTCCTTCTTTTGGAGGCTGCATTAAGATCTTTAGAAGTTCCACCTGCAGCACCTAAGAAGCAGGGGCTCAGTCCAGCACTTGGTGAAACTTCAGTCCAACAGACCACACTCTTCATCAGGTCTTTGTTTTAATCACAGAGGTGCAAATGTGAAAGGCAAATCAGAATCATTGCTCTGCAAACATGCTTGCCTTTGATCTGCAGCTGTACTGCTCACACCCAGCTTGCCTCCCACCTGGAAATCTCTGCCCTTGAGAAACGAGCCCAGAGCCAATATGGTTCCAGTGAGAAATGCAGCACTAAAGCAACGCTCAAAAGAAGTGACCTTCTTGTGGCCTTGCAGCAGCTGAAGGGGGCTACAAGAAAGCTGGGGAGGGACTTCTGAGGGTGTGAGGGAGTGTCAGGAGTGGGGGGGAATGGAGCAAAGGTGGAGGTGGGGAGAGTGAGGCTGGAGGTGAGGAGGAAGTTGTTGAGCAGGAGAGTGGTGAGAGGCTGGACTGGGTTGCCCAGGGAGGTGGTTGAGGCCCCATGGCTGGAGGTGTTTGAGGCCAGGCTGGCTGAGGCTGTGTGCAGCCTGCTCTAGGGTAGGGTGTCCCTGGGCAAGGCAAGGAGGTTGGCACTGGCTGCTCCTTGTGGTCTCTTCCAGCCCAGACTGGTTCTCTGGTTCTGTGATTCTCTAAATGGAAGTGTGTACAGCCACAGCTCCCTGGCAAGGTCGATTTTGACCTCTCCTTTCCAGATGTGGCCTGTTACTGCTCTCCACCTGAAGTATTCCTCCTTTTTAGTGAACCTTGGCATACTTCTCCATGTCTCATCCATGTTCTCTTCCCAGCTCACAAAGTTTCAGGCAGTGAAATGAGTGAAGGATGCAAGATGGGAATTAGAGAAGGATGCTGAAGCGATTGCATCAAACAACTGGTGAGGTGGATGTTGAAATGGTTTCTTAATCACTTGAGAGGGGTTGGGGTGACAAAGTTGCTGTAAGGCATTGTGACAGGTTGGGCTCCGTTGCAGATGAGGATACCAATGGCACAGCTCCTTAAAACCTACACCTGTGTGGCTGTGGCTGAAGCATTTTGGTGGCTCATAACGCAGGATTCTACCCCGTGGCCGTTTGGTGGATGGGGAGACCTCTGCCCTCACATTGTCTCACGTGAGAGAGATGTCTTCAGAGCAGGTCTTGCAAGGAACCCAGCAAGAACAAAGACAACAACTGCCAGGAGGGCGACGGCGGCCACGAGCGGTGCCAGAGGCTTGTCAGCGGCGGCGGCGAGATCGTGGGCAGGAGGCGCGGGAGGGTCCGGCCCTGCGGGGGGAGGCAGAGGGAGTCTGGCCTCAGTAGGTGAGAGATGTGGGTGGGTCCCAGGGCAGAAATGAGCTAACGCAGAACAGATCTGATCTTTAGAGCTACTTGAGCAGGCCTTGTGTTAGCAGGGAGGACAGCTCAGCTGAGCACACTCCACCAGCAGACAGGAGCTAAAAGGGCTCTCAGGGAGGCTGGGATCACAGGCTCACAGGATGCCAGGGGCTGGAGGGCACCCAAGGAGGTCATCCAGTCCAACCCCCTGCCAGAGCAGGACCACACAATCCAGCTCAGGGCACACAGGAACACATCCAGACAGGCCTGGAAAGGCTCCACACAAGGAGACTCCACAGCCTCTCTGGGCAGCCTGTGCCAGGGCTCTGGGACCCTTCCAGGCAAGAAGTTCCCCTTGTGCTGAGCTGGAACCTCCTGTGCTGCAGCTTCCATCCATTGCTGCTTGTCCTGTGCCAGGGAGCAGTGAGCAGAGCCTGTCCCTCCCTCCTGACCCCCAACCTCAGATAGTTACAGACATGACTAAATCCCCTCTGAGTCTTCTCTTCTCCAGACTAAGCAGCCCCAGGGCCCTCAGCCTCTCCTCTAATCATTCTGTCAAGAAGCTCCCCCTTGTGTTGAGGTGGAACCTCCTGTGGTGCCGCTCCCACCCGCTGCTGCCCACTGGCCATGACGTCACACAAGCAGACTGGAGCTAAGTGGTTAATGGAGCTGTAGAACTGAAATGAATCATAGAATCATTAAGATTGAGAAGACCTCCAAGAACATGGAGTCCACCTGTCAACCCGTGACCACCACCCCCACTAAACCGTGCCATGAAGTGTCACATCTGCACTGGTTTTGAGCACCTCCAGGGATGATGCCTCTCTGGGCAGCCTGCTCCCCACTCATTCAGCAAAGAATTTTTACCTCATACCCAATATAAACCTCCCCTGGAGCAAACTGAGGCCATTTCCTCTTGTCCTATTGTTAGCTACTTGGGAGAAGGGACCAGCACCCATCTCTGTGCAACACCCAAACCATCACAGCAGCTTGCAGGGAGCAGCCCCAAGCGCAGGGCTGTGGCTTAGCTTCGAGCATCAGGCAGAGAGATTCATCGGACTTTACCAGTACTCCCTCTCTGAGCAACCCCTTCTCGAAGCCGAAGTGGTCCAACAACGACGCTGACTTTCTCCTCAGCGGAGCCTGTGTCTCTCTTGGTCCTGCTCACACAGCCCCGGTAGCAGCGGGAGGAGCGGTCCCAGCGCCCGCAGACCGCCAGCTGGCAGCGCAGGTACACAGCCGGGTGGCGGCTGAGGAACTCAAAGGCGCTGAACTTGAACCGAGCAAAGTGGCTGTAGGGGGAGTACAGCGTGGTGTAGGAGGGGTCTCTAGGGCATCTAGAAAGAAAAACGAGAGAATTAGTCTTCGGGGGCACAGCTCTGCAGAAATGCCACAGAATAAAGCCAAATTAGAACCAGGGAATCACAGAATCAGTCAGGGTTGGAAGGTACCACGAGGAGCAGCCAATGCGAACCCCCTGCCATGCCCAGGGACACCCTACCCTAGAGCAGGCTGCACACAGCCTCAGCCAGCCTGGCCTCAAACACCTCCCTGGGCAACCCAGTCCAGCCTCTCACCACTCTCCTGCTCAACAACTTCCTCCTCACCTCCAGCCTCACTCTCCCCACCTCCACCTTTGCTCCCTTCAGCATCTTTTTGGCTCTGTGCTGGACTCTCTCCAGCAGTTCCATGTCCCTCTTGCACAGAGGGTGCCCAGAACTGGACACAGCACTCCAGATGTGTCCTCAGCAGGGCAGAGTAGAGGGGCAGGAGAACCTCTCTCAACCTACTAACCACAGATCTTCTAATCCACCCCAGAATGGCACTGGCACTCCTGGCCACCAGAGCACACTGCTGGGCTATGGGTCAGCCTCCTGTCCATTAGGACTCTCAAATCCCTTTCACCTTCATTGCCTTCCAACAGGTCAGTCCCCAACCTGTACTGGTCCCTGGGGCTGTTCTTTCCCAGGTGCCAGACTCCACACTTGCTGAGTTTCATTCCATGTCTCCCTGCCCTCCCCTCCAGCCTGTTCAGCTCTGGCTGAATGGCTGCACAGCCTTCTGGTGTGTGGCAGCCACTCCACCCAGCTCGCTGTCATCAGCAAACCTGCTGGCAGTGCCCCCTGTGCCCTCAGCCAGGTCGTTGGTGGATATATAGACCCGAACTGGCATTTCTAATTCCCAGGCTCATACTGCAAAACCAAAAGCAACCCCCAAAGACCTCTTTGAAGAGTCTGTTGGCAAGGAGAGCTGCACCAGCTCGGAGTGGCTCTGTTCAGTAAATACAGAGAGGGTGCTGCAGCCACGAACCGCACCCCAGCGAATGCACTTACCCATCCCTGACTATGTCATAGGTCACGGCGTTAGAACTGTACGGGTCAGGAGATGCCACACAGGTGTCCACAAACACGACCAGGTTGGGGTCAGAGTTGTGAAGATGAGCTTGGAGGTACAGATTTTGGTTCAGGTCGATGTAGTAGGGAGAGTCTCGCACTTGCCGCACGAAGGAGGGGGAGTCATAGAAGGTGATGTTTATGTCGTAGCTTCCAAACTGGTTCTTGTCCACCTCCACTGTGTCCTTGGCCACATACATCACTTGCATCCAGGTGTTCTGGAGCATTTTGCAGCTGATGTGCAAGTTGATATTCTTTCTCCTCCTGATGATGTGGCCAGAAGACGTGACTCGGATCACGTTGGAGTAGTTGATTGTGTCATTGCTCTCCTGCTCAATGTGGAATTGAAAACGAGGAGCTGCTCTTATTTTATGGCCAGATTCCACGTTCTAAGCCTTGGCAGAGTAGTGTGCCATGTAAAAAGCACACTGGACTCATTTTGAGCTCTTTAAACAGAGAAGCTATGTGCTACTCTTTCCTGCTCACACATTGGAAATAAACTTGCTGAAGTATGTGATGAAACAACCACAGAATTGTCAGGGTGGGAAGGGAACTCAAGGCTCATCTAGTTCCGACCCCCCTGCCATGGGCAGGGACACCTCGCACTAGATCAGCTTGCCCAGAGCCACATCCTGATCTAGGGTAGGGTGTCCCTGCCCATGGCAGGGAGGTTGGAAATAGATGATCCTCGTGGTCCCTTCCAACCCCAACTGATTCTATGATTCTATCCAGACTGGCCTTAAAAACGTCTAGGAATGAGGCTACAACCACTTCCCTGGGCAACCTGTGCCAGTGTCTCACCACCCTCATGGTGAAGAACTTCTTCCTAACATCCAATCTTAAGCTCTCCTCCTCTAGCTTGTATCCTCTTCCTCTAGCTTGAATCTCCTCCTTTAGCCTGGAGGAAGTTCTTCACAGAGAGAGTGATTGGCATTGGAATGGGCTGCCCAGGGAGGTGGTGGAGTGGCCGTGGCTGGAGGTGTTGCAGCCAAGCCTGGCTGGGGCACTTAGTGCCATGGTCTGGTTGGTTGGGCAGGGCTGGGTGCTAGCTTGGGCTGGAGGAGCTTGGAGCTCTCTGCCAACCTACTTGATTCTATGGTTCTTTGACCCATTTCCCCTAGTCCTATTGCTACCCAACGTGCTAAAAAGTCCCTCAGAGTCAGTGGAGAAAAGCTCCTTGCCAAACCCAAGGCAAAGCAAACTCACTGAACAGTGGTGCAGTACACAGCAGTCTCAGAGCTGCATGGCATTTACAGAGCCACATCCACTCAGTATCATGGGGACCTCATCTAAGTCCCTCCCAGGCTTTCCTCCACCAGTGGTGTAGTGCAGAGAGATCTCAGAACTACACAGCACTTGCAAGGCTGCACCCAATGTGCACCACGGGATGTTCATACAACTCCCTCCCAGGCTTGCCTCCCTAGCAGCTCATTTTAGTGGAGCCTGGGGATTCCCTAAGGCCTGGCAGGGTAAGGCACTAGTAGTAAGGCTGGTTCACTGCTTAGCAGCAGGCACCACAGTGGCCCCTTCATGACTCTTCCTGCAGCACCCGAGGCTGAGCCTACCTCTCGCGTGGTCCCACAGCCGCTGTAGGGGATGTTGAATATAACCTCTCGCGCGGTGACTGTGGGTCTGCAGCCTCTGTCCTCCAGGGTGACCATCTGCTCCGAGTAGCCTTGAGACTGCAGGTAGTCTCTGCTCACCACGGCATGCATGTAGTCTGGTAAGCACAGAAGGGCTGGCAGAAGAAGAAGACACAATGGGTTCAGGAATTTGTCATCGATTCAAGGCTGTAACTCAGCCAAGTGTTGGGGGTTTCTCCATTTAGAAGGTAAGCATCAAGACATCAGCTTGACCTACTTCACACACGTCATTTGGACTACTGCACCCAGTTCTGGAGCCCCTGGGACAAGAGGGACATGGATGTGCTGGAAGGTGCCCAGGGAAGGGCCACGAGCATGAGCAGAGGGATGGAGCTGCTCTGCTGTGAGGAGAGACTGAGGGAGTCGAGGCTGTTCAGTCTTGGAAGGAGAAGGCTTCCAGGCGACCTTATTGTGAGCTTTCAGTATCTGAAGGGGGCTGCAAGAAAGCTGGGGAGGGACTTTTGAGGGTGTGAGGGAGTGATAGGACTGGGGGTAATGGAGCAAAGCTGGAGGTGGGGAGAGTCAGATTGGATGTAAGGAAGAAGTTGTTCAGCATGAGGATGGTGAGAGGCTGGAATGGGTTGCCCAGGGAGATGGTGGAAGCCTCATCCCTGGAGGTGTTTGAGGCCAGGCTGGCTGAGGCTGTGTGCAGCCTGCTCTAGCGTAAGGTGTCCCTGGGCATGGCAGGGGGGTTGGCACTGGCTGCTCCTTGTGGTCCCTTCCAGCCCTGACTGAGTCTGTGAGTCTATGATTTGGTTGCCTAACACCTCTACACGCACATTGATTTTGGAACCAGAAGCAACACACAGGCCTGAGTGGGGACTTACTTGTGTTGTGATCTGCTGGGATGGAGGCGTAGTGAGCCTGGAAGCCTCTGAAGCTGTGCCTAGCATCGCTGTGAAAGCGAACGGTCATCATGTTCGAAGAGGATGTGTATGTGGGAAGGGAGCCAGAGCAAAGCCTCCCCAGGAGTGGGGATGAGTGGAGAGGCCCATCATAGAGCTCAAGGTAGTCATGCTGGCATCCACCACCTTGCATCCTGGAAGGGAAAAGTCAGCACCTTGTCCAAGGCGTTTCAGGCAGCCTGGCTGTTGCCTGCCACGTGGTAAAATCTTTCAGCACTTGAAGTTTTCAAAGGTTTTATTCCTTTTGTGCACAGCTGGAGCTGAAAATTTGGAGCAGAAAATCCTACAGGAACCCAGATCTCTGGATAGGTTGCCCATTCCCAAGCAAGTTTTCAAACTCCTCAACTAGTGTTTGACTTTGTTACTTGCCCAGAGAAGCAGAGCTGTGCTTACTCAATGTCTCTGAAGGTGAGCAGGACTCGGAAATTGTTCTCTACTTGTATTTCCCACACGCAGTCAGCGTTGTCTGGGTAGCTTCCAGGGTAGAAGGGACTCTGCAGCACCCCAGAGGAATTTGAGGTTGAGCCACCACAAAAATAAGATGCTGCAGAAAGAAATGGAAGAGAATTTACTCACAGTGACCTCTACAAAACTGTACCTGAGCTGTAAGTGTCTCAGCCACAGCTTCTGTGTCCAGTTGTGGGCTCCTCCAGTCAAGAGAGATGTTAAGGTGCTGGAAGGTGTTTGGAGCAGGGCAGCAAGGCTGGGGAGGGGCCTGGAGCACAGCCCTGTGAGGAGAGGCTGAGGGAGCTGGGGGGGTGCAGCCTGCAGCAGAGGAGGCTCAGGGCAGAGCTGATTGCTGCCTGCAGCTGCCTGCAGGGAGGCTGTAGCCAGGTGGGGTTGGGCTCTGCTGCCAGGCAAGCAGCAAGAGAAGAAGGGGACAGAGTCTGAAGTTGTGCCAGGGTAGGTTCAGGCTGGATGTTGTTAGGAAGTTGCTGGCAGAGAGAGTGATTGGCATTGGAATGAGCTGCCCAGGGAGGTGGTGGAGTTGCCGTGGCTGGAGATGTTGCAGCCAAGCCTGGCTGGGGCACTTAGTGCCATGGTCTGGTTGGTTGGGCAGGGCTGGGTGCTAGGTTGGACTGGCTGAGCTTGGAGCTCTCTTCCAACCTGCTTGGTTCTATGGTTCTATGATTCTGAAAAGCAGATCACCTGCTGGCTGCAAATGACCTTCTGTATGACCTAAATCACAGCAAATATTTGTTTTTACTTCAGGTTTACTTTCATGTTGGATTTGGGGCTGCCTGTCCCATGCACGGTATCAGACTACCCTCTTCAGGCTGGATTGGTAACACCTTGAACCTTTCTGCTCTTCCTGAATAGACAGCAGCCATCCCCTTGGCTGCTCTGCTGCCTCGTTTTATTCCCCTCAGGACTTTTGAGGATAAGTTGGAAGTCTTCTAGGAAAATCTGTAATCTGAAGGTCTCAGACTGAAGCAGGCAGCCCAGGCTGCTGGGCTAAGTCTTACCTATATCTCATCTGCCCTATAAATGTAGCTGCAGAAAGGTTTTGTGATCATGGAGACAATTCTTATGTTAAACACACAGGTGATCCTAAAACCTTTCCTCATAGGAAGGGAAGCACCAGGTCTGAACTTAACAGGTGTGAGATGCAAAGGCAGCAAGCACCCATTTCACTTTCCTGCACAGTGCAGCACTCTCCTCTCAGCACTGGGATTTGGGGATACGAGGCTGCTCCAAGCTTGGGAGCATCAGCTGCACCCAGACACTGAAACCTCTTCAGATGAGATGGGACAGGCTTTCAGGTGCCTTCAATTTCGTACTGTTTCCTCCTCTGAATGGTCAAGCTCTAATCTAAAATCCCTTTTCTAAGACAAAAACAGCAGGTGAAGATCCAAACAACTCCAGTGTGCAGAACAGCCACCAAGGTACACAGGGCAACACCTGAACATCACCCTGCCAATACGCATGTACGAGGGTGAAAGGTAGACATTAAGACGTTTCCTAAGTCATGACCAAGTTGAAGAGCAGAGCAAGAAAGTGGTCTGAGCAGAGCCAACCAGCAGAAGTGCCAAAGAGCCATCAGTGAAATGCAAGGGGAGATCACAGCCTGCCTGGGGATCCCTGTGGAAGTGTACAAGGAAATGGGTGAAAGCCCAACGTGAGGAAGCCACACATGAGAAAGGTGAGAAGAGCCACAGATGAGCATTACCTGATGGAGGTGTAGGACTGGTCTCAGGAGCTGTGCATGTGGAGGAAGGAAGGACACAAGTGAGATTTGTTGCTCAATTGAGAGGAGCTGGGGAACAGGCCTGGCTCCATACAGGGACGTGTGGCACCATGATGGGCATTGCAGTGAGGAGGGGATGGGGCTAGAAGGGGGTGGGCAAAGAGGACCATGAGATCTAAGGAGCAGGTGTGTGGGGACAGGAGTTACCTGTTGAAGGAAGACGTAATGTGGTGGTGTCTGCTGGATCTGCGGATGCAAACAAGAATTTGTTGGCACCGAGAGGCTCTGCACACACTCAGTGTCTCTCGTGTGCCCCAGGAGCAGCTTGTGAGCAGCCAGCCCGGTGGCCTGGTGCATCCTGCCAGCGAACATCTGCCATTCCTCTGAGGTGACCATCATGGCTTGTTTCATTCACACAGCACCCTGCTCCCTGGACAGCAGCCCCCTGCCCATCGAGCTGGGTTCCTGTGCTGCCCACGCACCTGCACAGACGACACTGGCATCCTCGTGGTGCCTGCAGTTGTGCAGGCCCCAGCCGTGGTGCCGGCACAGCTGCAGGGAGGCTTCTTCCCCGTGGCACTCGACGTCGTCCAGCAAGATGCGCCCGGAGCCGAGGCCGAAGCGAGCGCTGCCCGGGGCGGCCAGGGCATGGCCGCAGCCCAGCTGCTGGCACACCACCTGGGCGTCGCGCAGGTCCCAGGAGTCGTCGCACACCGTGCCCCATTCGCGGCCGTCGCTCAGCTCCACGCGTCCCTCGCAGCCGTGCCGCCCGCCGGAGAGACGCAGGCGGCTGCCTGGGGTGGGGCACCAGGCTCGGGGTGAGGGCCCCTGCAGCCTGGCCCCCTGCGCTGCCCAGCTGGCAGCCAGGCTGCCTGCATGGCTGCTGCCAGGCCGGGGATGGCTCTGTGGAGCAGGAGTTACCTGTCGAGGTTGCCCAGG
Source organism: Pogoniulus pusillus (assembly GCF_015220805.1). NCBI lineage: Eukaryota > Metazoa > Chordata > Aves > Piciformes > Lybiidae > Pogoniulus > Pogoniulus pusillus. The sequence goes on from NC_087266.1 coordinate 863,032, forward strand.
TGGTGGTCGCTGGAGCTGCGGAGACAAATCAGTGTTGGTTAGCACCGAGAAGGGCTCTGCACACGCTCAGTGTATCTCGTGTGCCCCCAGAGCAGCTTGTGCCCAGCCAGCTCCTGTGCCGTGGCACTTCCTGCCAGTGAAAGTCTGTTGTTCCTCTGAGGTGATCATCAGGGATGGTTTGTTTCACACAGCACCGTGCTCCTGGGGCGGGAGGCACCAAGAAGTGGTGCCATTGAGAAAGGCTGTGCAGACATGAGTGTGTGTCTGGCACCCCAGAGCAGCTGATCTGCAAGGCGCCCTGTTCCGTGGCACCTCACCGCGAGTGGCAGCCTTTCGTTCAGCTGAAGTGACCATCAGGAGCTGTCTGCTTCACGCAGTGCACGGGAGGGCAGGGACTGAGGCCTCGACCCGCATAGGCAGCAGGGAGAACCTCCCTGCCCAGGGATCTGCTGGCACGGCCCACAGGGCCTGCCAGGGGGCAGAGGTGGTGCAGGCATGGGGAGCACTTGCAGGGAAAACTTCTGCAGACGTTGCCTGTTGCCCACCCCTGAGGGGGATCACTCATAGGCTCTGCAGATACCCTGGGCAGAGGGGAGCTGCAGCCATGAAGTGGGCAGGCTCAGCTTGTCATGTCTCCCTGCTCTCCTCTCGTGCTGGGGCTGGCTGCAAGGCTGAGAGAGAGCAGCAGTTACCTGCTGAGTGTGACGGTGGAGCAGGAGTGGAGGTCTGCGCAGCTGCAGGGAAGAAGAGAGGGAGAGTGAAGTGGCTGCAAATGCAGACGAGTTGTGGTGATGGATGGACATGGAGATGGACAAGAGAATGAAGGTTTGGAGCACTCCTGGGGTGGGACCGTGGGGCTCTGTCTTGGCTCTGCCTTCTCACCCCAGCCTAACCTCTCTGCAGTGCTACTGCTTCCTTCCAGAACATGGTCCTGCAGTCCTGCTGTGTGCCAGTGCACCAAGCGCCTACACCTGTGAGCCTGGAGAGCCTGCCGTGCCCTCTGTGTGCCAAAACAGGGCCCCTGCATGGCTCCTGCTTCCAGCAGCAGGCAGCAAACATCGCCAAACGCAGCTCTTCTGAGGGAGGAAGGTGCAGCTGCTCCCAAGGGAGGGCACTGCAATGTGCCTTGTAGGATCTGCCATTGAGCTGGGTTCCTGTGCTGCCCACGCACCTGCACAGACGACGCTGGCATCCTCGTGGTGCCCGCAGTTGTGCAGGCCCCAGCCGTGGTGCCGGCACAGCTGCAGGGAGGCTTCTTCCCCGTGGCACTCGACGTCGTCCAGCAAGATGCGCCCGGAGCCGAGGCCGAAGCGAGCGCTGCCCGGGGCGGCCAGGGCATGGCCGCAGCCCAGCTGCTGGCACACCACCTGGGCGTCGCGCAGGTCCCAGGAGTCGTCGCACACCGTGCCCCATTCGCGGCCGTCGCTCAGCTCCACGCGTCCCTCGCAGCCGTGCCGCCCGCCGGAGAGACGCAGGCGGCTGCCTGGGGTGGGGCACCAGGCTCGGGGTGAGGGCCCCTGCAGCCTGGCCCCCTGCGCTGCCCAGCTGGCAGCCAGGCTGCCTGCATGGCTGCTGCCAGGCCGGGGATGGCTCTGTGGGGCAGGAGTTACCTGTTGAGGTTGCCCAGGTGGTGGTCACTGGAGCTGCGGAGACAAATCAGTGTTGGTTAGCACTGAGAAGGGCTCTGCACACACTCAGTGTATCTTGTGTGCCCCCAGAGCAGCTTGTGCCCAGCCAGCTCCTGTGCCGTGGCACTTCCTGCCAGGAAATTCTGTTGTTCCTTTGAGGTGACCACCCTACTCACAGGGCAGGAGGCACCAAGAAGTGGTGTCAATGAGAAAGGCTGTGCAGACATGAGTGTGTGTCTGGCACCCCAAAGCAGATGATCTGCAAGAGCACCCTGTTCTGTGGCTCTTCACAGAGTGGGGGAGGTCTAGGCTGGATGTTAGGAGGAAATTCTTGCCAGAGAGAGTGATTGGCATTGAAATGGTCTCCTCAGGGAGGTGGTGGAGTCACTGTCCCTGGAGGTTGCCAAGCAAAGCCTGGCTGGGGCACTTAGTGCCATGGTCTGGTTGATTGGCCAGGGCTGGGTGCTAGGTTGGGCTGGATGAGCTTGGAGCTCTCTTCCAACCTGCTTGAGTCTATGATTCTATGATTTTATGACTCCTTCCAGTGCAATTAGATTTGGGAAAGGGGAACTGGGGTGCTGGGGTTTGAGCAGAATGGAATAGTCTGAGAAGTGAGAAGAACAGCAAGAATAAGACTAGGGTCACTCTGATAAGAGGCACAGCTGCAGGGAAGTTGCCTTGGGTAGAAGCTGGGAAAGTTTAGCTGCTATCTTGTAGCTGAGCTGTGCGAGGGGGCCTTGAATGGGGGCAGGCTGGTCAGCCCTGGGAACAGGCAAAATATTGTGGCTAGCGGAGCCTGTCAGAATTACCTACGTATCACCCATTCCACTATCTAATACCACACTTAGCTTCAGTACAGGGATTGGCCTTCTATGTGTAATACTGGCATCAGCTCGTGTCTTTCTGGTCTCCTGCATGGCCTTTGAGCAACCCAGCACTGGGGCAGTAAGCAGCTCAGTGGGTGACAGTGGACAACTTAACCTGATGAGCTGTACTCTGCTGTGCCGGTCGTCATTTCCATGCGGGTTGTATCTGCCAGGGAGGTTGTCTCTAATATGGTGCTTGATGGCAGTGATGATGTTGTCTCTAGTGTGGAGGATGCCTCTGGCGTGGAGGATGCCTCTGCTAGGGAGTTCAGAAATGCTGTGCTGGTGGCTCCTGCTGTGAACGGCACTGCGGTGCTCATCTCTGCTGCAGAGGACCAGAGTGCTGTGGTTGCCTCTGCTGCAGTGGTTGGTTGTGCTGCGGTGCTCATCTCTGCTGCAGAGGACCAGAGTGCTGTGGTTGTCTCTGCTGCAGTGGTTGGTTGTGCTGCGGTGCTCATCTCTGCTGCAGAGGACCAGAGTGCTGTGGTTGTCTCTGCTGCAGTGGTTGGTTGTGCTGCGGAGCTCATCTCTGCTGCAGAGGACCAGAGTGCTGTGGTTGTCTCTGCTGCAGTGGTTGGTTGTGCTGCGGAGCTCATCTCTGCTGCAGAGGACCAGAGTGCTGTGGTTGTCTCTGCTGCAGTGGTTGGTTGTGCTGCGGAGCTCATCTCTGCTGCAGAGGACCAGAGTGCTGTGGTTGTCTCTGCTGCAGTGGTTGGTTGTGCTGCGGAGCTCACTGCTACTTCAGTGGTTGTCTCCTCTCTCATGGTCGTGCCCACTGGGGAAGCTGTCTCTTCTGTGAGGGCTGTTGACTCTATGACGGTTGTCTCTGCTGGAGTGGTAATGTGTTCTGTAGTGGTTGTCTCCTCTAATGAGGCCATGTTGGTTATGGAGGCTTCCTCCAGTGTTGAGGGTGTCAGTTCTGTAGTGTCTTTTTCTGTGAGTATAGAAGAACACCACCCAAGTAAGGACCATGCTCATGCAAGGGGTACACCTACAAGCTCAGTGCCTCAAAGGATGAAGTGAAATCAAGACCAAGTACTCTGATGGCATAGTCCATCCTGCCTGGGGGTCAGTGAAGGGAATGGAGGTGGGTAGTAGTCAATCAAAATCTTTTCTTGAAAGTAGTATATCCAGGTGGTGACAGCAGGGACAGGTACTGATGTGGCATCCACTGCCAGCCACAGGACCCCACACCTCAGGCATGGCCAGAGGCTGTTCTCTGCATGCTCCTGTCACAGAGCTAGGAGGTACGTCTGGTTGCTGGCAACAGTAGAGCTTGGACCTACCACAGTTGTGGATGCCTTTCTGCAGGGGACTGGGTCATTCCTAGGAGCAGCCTAGGCAGTGGTTGTGGGGTGGTGCTTGGCACAACAACAGATGGATCAGCCCAGCACCAATCATCTGTTGAATCTGGCCAGTTGGTTGTGGGCACTGGGGTATGAATGCAACTGAGAAGCAAACAGCCCTTAAGGTAGCACTGAACGCAGCACGTGTGTGGTGGCAGAGTTGCCAAGGCAAGTCTGGGAGATTTCAGTGCAAAGCCCTGATGAAGCCAGAATTTCCTGCTAGCATGGAGCTCCCTGGGCTCCTGCTCCCTGAGAAAAATGGGGAAAACTACAGTGTGTGTATAAAACACCTGAATGACCTCCATGGCTCAGCTGGTGACCATCTGCTGCTAACACAGGAGAAAATAACATAAACCAAGAATTAACTTCTCTTAAAAAGCAAGGGGAAAGTGGTATCAGAAGGCAGCACAGTGACACAGTACTCAGAATGGATGGGTACTGCTGAAGGATGGACCTGAACTTGAAGGAAAACTTCAAAACCACAGAAACGATGCAAAGTGAGCCATCAGCTGTGGCAGTGTGGCAAAATTGTTATTGCCTCCATGACAGCCTTAAGGACTGCCACGGAGAGATGGGTTCCACCTCACCCCCTTCCTCTCTGATGAGCACTGCCTGTCGTAGAACCATAGAATCAATCAGGTTGGAAGAGAGCTCCAAGCTCAGCCAGCCCAACCTAGCACCCAGCCCTGCCCAACCAAACAGACCATGGCACTAAGTGCCCCAGCCAGGCTTGGCTGCAACACCTCCAGCCACGGCCACTCCACCACCTCCCTGGGCAGTCCATTCCAATGCCAATCACTCTCTCTGCCAGCAACTTCCTAGCAACATCCAGCCTAGACCTGCCCTGCCACAGCTTCAGACTCTGTCCCCTTCTTCTCTTGCTGCTTGCCTGGCAGCAGAGCCCAACCCCACCTGGCTACAGCCTCCCTGCAGGCAGCTGCAGGCAGCAATGAGCTCTGCCTTGAGCCTCTTCTGCTGCAGGCTGCACCCCCCCCAGCTCCCTCAGCCTCTCCTCACAGGGCTGTGCTCCAGGCCCCTCCCCAGCCTTGCTGCCCTGCTCCAAACACCTTCCAGCACCTTAACATCTCTCTTGAATTGAGGGGCCCAGAGCTGGACACAGCACTCCAGGTGTGGCCTGAGCAGCATTGATGCAGCTTCACCTCTACCCTTGACTTACTCTCTGTGTCAGTGCTGAGTGATTAGGTGGAATGGGAGTTCTGTGCACTGCAGTGCATATCTCACCCCTGGGGCTTTTAGTTGCTTTGCACAGACAGAGTCAGCACAGCTCTACACCACCCTAGGGAGAAAAACAGGAGTCCATGCTGGTTCAGTGGGGTCGGGGGAGTGACAAGGCAGGGCTGCTGGGCAATCAGACTCTGTCCTGAGGACAGGGAGTGACAAGGCAGGGCTGCTGGGCAATCAGACTCTGTCCTGAGGACAGGGAGTGACAAGGCAGGGCTGCTGGGCAGTCAGACTCTGTCCTGAGGACAGCCTTTCGAGAGGCAGTGTCCTCTTCCACAGACACAGCAAAGTAGAAAGATTTAGACATGCATCTGCTCTGTCTGCTGTAGCTTTCCACCATCAGCCCCAACTGAATGCAATCTTCCCTCAGGAGAGTGGCAGAACCAGTTAGAAAAGAGGAATGTGGCAGCACCTGAGCAGACAACGCTGGCGTCTTCGTAGTGGGCGCAGTTGTGCACCCTCCAGCCAGAGTGATTGCAGCGTGCCAAGGAGACCTCATCTCCCCTGCACCTCACGTTGTCCAGCAGGATGGGGCCCGAGCCTGGCCCGAAGTAAGCGCTGCCCAGAGCTGCAATGGCCTGGCCACACCTCAGCTGCCTGCACACGACCTGGGCAGCAGAAAGGTCCCAGTAATCATCACAAACTGTTCCCAGGTGTCCTCTGTAATAAATCTCCACTCGACCTTCACATCTGTGCCTTCCGTTCGCCAGCTGGAGAAGGTTCACTTTGGGAGAGAGCAAATGGAGCACAAACACAGTCAGACAAAAAAGACAGGGAAGCCACAAAGCTGGTGAAGGGTCTGGAGCATAGATCTATGAGGGGTGGCTGAGGGAACTCGGGTTGGAGAAGAGGAGGCTGAGGGGAGACCTTCTTGCTCTCTAGAACTACCCAGGAGGAGGCTGGGGCAATGTGGGTGTTGGTTTCTTCTCCCAGGTAACAAGCAATAGGACAAGGGACAACAGCCTCCTGTCTTGGAAGAGGACTCTCCTGCTAGGTGTAAGAGAGCAAAGAGATGCTGTAAGCAGATTTCAGTGTTGACACTCTGGAGAGCAGAAGCAGTGTGCTGCACTCGACACGTTTTGCCTTTCTGCCAGATCCATGTTTAGCTTCTTACTAAACTCTGAGTAAGTCACCCAGAGCAAAACAAACCTGAGAAGTTACCAGCTGTAGGATTTCTTCACACCAGCTAATTTCCTGTCCTTGGAGCAGAACAACAGCCAAGCCAGTGTCCAAAATAAATTTGCCCCTATTTGTTTCAGTCTATCTGGCAGTTCAAAGGGAGAAGCTACAGAAGTGCCCCTTGGCTTGTCTCATCAAATACTGCTTCAACACCAACAGTTTTGAACCTCACTCACTTGCAGAGCTGGCAAGCAGTCAGAGCAGGATTAGGGAAGCAAAGCTGATTTAAGCCACTTCTATCTGCTTTCAGTCAGGGTCTCTCATCACCCTGAGAGCACAACCATCAGCTGGGTGTGAATTCGGTAGGTTGAGTCCTGCCTCACACTTTGGAGGTGTCAAAAGAACAAAAGCTTGTGGTTATAGAAACACAGCACTTACTCTGACCCAGGGGGCAGGGGCTGGGGAACACAGCCAAGAGCACAGAGAAGAACAGGAGCAGCCAGAGAAAGTTGATCACCAGGCAACAGGAGGGTTGATGATTGAAGTATACATGATCATAAAGATGCTTGAATTACAGAATCATGGAATCTACCAGGTTGGAAGAGAGCTCCAAGCTCAGCCAGCCCAACCTAGCACCCAGCCCTGCCCAACCAACCAGACCATGGCACCAGCGACTCCACCACCTCCCTGGGCAGCCCATTCCAATTCCAGTCACCCTCTCTGCCAAAGAGCACTGTTAGAGGAACCAAAGAGCACTGTTAGAGGAACCAGCGAGCACTGTTAGAGGAACCAAAGAGCACTGTTAGAGGAACCAGCGAGCACTGTTAGAGGAACCAGAGAGCACTGTTAGAGGAACCAGAGAGCACTGTTAGAGGAACCAGAGAGCACTGTTAGAGGAACCAAAGAGCACTGTTAGAGGAACCAGCGAGCACTGTTAGAGGAACCAAAGAGCACTGTTAGAGGAACCAGAGAGCACTGTTAGAGGAACCAAAGAGCACTGTTAGAGGAACCAAAGAGCACTGTTAGAGGAACCAGAGAGCACTGTTAGAGGAACCAGAGAGCACTGTTAGAGGAACCAAAGAGCACTGTTAGAGGAACCAGCGAGCACTGTTAGAGGAACCAAAGAGCACTGTTAGAGGAACCAGAGAGCACTGTTAGAGGAACCAAAGAGCACTGTTAGAGGAACCAGAGAGCACTGTTAGAGGAACCAAATGGCACTGTTAGAGGAACCAAAGAGCACTGTTAGAGGAACCAGAGAGCACTGTTAGAGGAACCAAATGGCACTGTTAGAGGAACCAAAGAGCACTGTTAGAGGAACCAAATGGCACTGTTAGAGGAACCAGAGAGCACTGTTAGAGGAACCAAATGGCACTGTTAGAGGAACCAAGCAGCACTGTTAGAGGAACCAAAGAGCACTGTTAGAGGAACCAAATGGCACTGTTAGAGGAACCAAAGAGCACTGTTAGAGGAACCAAATGGCACTGTTAGAGGAACCAAGCAGCACTGTTAGAGGAACCAAAGAGCACTGTTAGAGGAACCAAAGAGCACTGTTAGAGGAACCAAAGAGCACTGTTAGAGGAACCAAAGAGCACTGTTAGAGGAACCAGCGAGCACTGTTAGAGGAACCAGAGAGCACTGTTAGAGGAACCAAAGAGCACTGTTAGAGGAACCAAATGGCACTGTTAGAGGAACCAGAGAGCACTGTTAGAGGAACCAAATGGCACTGTTAGAAGAACCAGAGAGCACTGTTAGAGGAACCAGAGAGCACTGTTAGAGGAACCAGAGAGCACTGTTAGAGGAACCAAAGAGCACTGTTAGAGGAACCAAAGAGCACTGTTAGAGGAACCAAAGAGCACTGTTAGAGGAACCAAAGAGCACTGTTAGAGGAACCAGCGAGCACTGTTAGAGGAACCAGAGAGCACTGTTAGAGGAACCAAAGAGCACTGTTAGAGGAACCAAATGGCACTGTTAGAGGAACCAGAGAGCACTGTTAGAGGAACCAAATGGCACTGTTAGAAGAACCAGAGAGCACTGTTAGAGGAACCAGAGAGCACTGTTAGAGGAACCAGAGAGCACTGTTAGAGGAACCAAAGAGCACTGTTAGAGGAACCAAAGAGCACTGTTAGAGGAACCAAATGGCACTGTTAGAGGAACCAGAGAGCACTGTTAGAGGAACCAGAGAGCACTGTTAGAGGAACCAAAGAGCACTGTTAGAGGAACCAGCGAGCACTGTTAGAGGAACCAGAGAGCACTGTTAGAGGAACCAAAGAGCACTGTTAGAGGAACCAAATGGCACTGTTAGAGGAACCAGAGAGCACTGTTAGAGGAACCAAATGGCACTGTTAGAAGAACCAGAGAGCACTGTTAGAGGAACCAAAGAGCACTGTTAGAGGAACCAAAGAGCACTGTTAGAGGAACCAAAGAGCACTGTTAGAGGAACCAGCGAGCACTGTTAGAGGAACCAGAGAGCACTGTTAGAGGAACCAAAGAGCACTGTTAGAGGAACCAAATGGCACTGTTAGAGGAACCAAAGAGCACTGTTAGAGGAACCAAATGGCACTGTTAGAAGAACCAGAGAGCACTGTTAGAGGAACCAGAGAGCACTGTTAGAGGAACCAGAGAGCACTGTTAGAGGAACCAAAGAGCACTGTTAGAGGAACCAAAGAGCACTGTTAGAGGAACCAAATGGCACTGTTAGAGGAACCAGAGAGCACTGTTAGAGGAACCAAAGAGCACTGTTAGAGGAACCAAAGAGCACTGTTAGAGGAACCAGCGAGCACTGTTAGAGGAACCAGAGAGCACTGTTAGAGGAACCAAAGAGCACTGTTAGAGGAACCAAATGGCACTGTTAGAGGAACCAGAGAGCACTGTTAGAGGAACCAAATGGCACTGTTAGAAGAACCAGAGAGCACTGTTAGAGGAACCAGAGAGCACTGTTAGAGGAACCAGAGAGCACTGTTAGAGGAACCAAAGAGCACTGTTAGAGGAACCAAAGAGCACTGTTAGAGGAACCAAAGAGCACTGTTAGAGGAACCAAAGAGCACTGTTAGAGGAACCAGCGAGCACTGTTAGAGGAACCAGAGAGCACTGTTAGAGGAACCAAAGAGCACTGTTAGAGGAACCAAATGGCACTGTTAGAGGAACCAGAGAGCACTGTTAGAGGAACCAAATGGCACTGTTAGAAGAACCAGAGAGCACTGTTAGAGGAACCAGAGAGCACTGTTAGAGGAACCAGAGAGCACTGTTAGAGGAACCAAAGAGCACTGTTAGAGGAACCAAAGAGCACTGTTAGAGGAACCAAATGGCACTGTTAGAGGAACCAGAGAGCACTGTTAGAGGAACCAAAGAGCACTGTTAGAGGAACCAAAGAGCACTGTTAGAGGAACCAAACGGTGCTGTTAGAGGAACCAAATGGCACTGTTAGAGGAACCAAATGGCACTGTTAGAGGAACCAAAGAGCACTGTTAGAAGAATCAAATAGAACTGTTAGAAGAACCAAACAGCACTGTTAGAGGAACCAAAGAGCACTGTTAGAAGAATCAAATAGAACTGTTAGAAGAACCAAGCAGCACTGTTAGAAGAACCAAACGGCACTGTTAGAGGAACCAAACAGCACTGTTAGAAGAATCAAATAGAACTGTTAGAGGAACCAAGCAGCACTGTTAGAAGAACCAAGCAGCACTGTTAGAAGAATCAAACGGCACTGTTAGAGGAACCAAACAGCACTATCAGAATAACCAAATAGAACTGTTAGAAGAACCAAATAGCATTGTTAGAGGAACCACAGAGCACTGTTAGAGGAACCAAAGAGCACTGTTAGAACCACCAAATAGCAGTGTTAGAGGAACCAAAAGCAATATTACACAGGCAGGGCACACATGTGTGCATATACTCTGGCATAATTGCACCCCTAAAGGAAACAAACCAAGTCTCCCTTAAGTCTTAGATCAGACTTCTGCAACTGGCTCATAACATCCTCATGGACACAATTCCCACAGTGATACAAGGAGCTCCAGACAAGTGAGAGCCTATGTCAGTGAAAGGAACATTCTCATCAGTCACCCTGGTGATCAGTTCAGCAGCTTAGCAGAGCAACACTGTGCTGTTTCCTTCACCCAGTTCCCCTGTAACCACCTGCTCAAACCAAGAGTGGCATGAACACAAATGTGATTCCTGTCCATGGAATTAAGAGAGGTTCCCAACATTCTTTACAGTCCTTTTTCTGTGCCCTGAAATGTATCTCAGTGCTTTACCTGATTTGGCCTCCAGAACTGCTGAACCTATCAACAGCAGCCAGGTCAAAACCACAGCGGTGCCCATCTCACCAAGCGGTGCTGCCAGCAAGGACAGCCACAGTATATACTCTCTCCTGCTGAAGGGGAGTGGCTCTAGAGCTTTCTCTTTCCACAGCAGGACAATAAAGCAAAGACAGCCCTGTGGTCTGAAACAAACAAACAAAGGAATGTTTGATTTGTTATTTCGGATTTAGTAACTTCCTGGGTTATCTGGGAGGGTAATATCTCAAGAGCAACATTTTCCACTGCCTGGAAGGCAATGTTTGTGCTGCCATAGATTTCACAATCATCTCAGTGCACAAAGAAAATGATCTCCTCTCCAAAAAAAGAGAAGAGAAGAGAAGAGAAGAGAAGAGAAGAGAAGAGAAGAGAAGAGAAGAGAAGAGAAGAGAAGAGAAGAGAAGAGAAGAGAAGAGAAGAGAAGAGAAGAGAAGAGAAGAGAAGAGAAGAGAAGAGAAGAGAAGAGAAGAGAAGAGAAGAGAGAATCAACCAGGTTGGAAGAGACCTCCAAGATCGCCCTTCTCTGGACACCTTCCAGGACCTCAACATCTCTCTGCAATTCAGGAGCCCAGAACTGGACACAGCACTCAAGCTGTGGCCTGAACAATGTAGGGAACAGGGGAAGAATAACCTTCCTTGCCCTGCTGCCCACACTGCTCCTGAGCCAGCCCAGGATGCCATTGGCTCTGCTGCCCACCTGGGCACTGCTGCCTCAGCTTCAGCTCCTCTCTGCCAGCACCCCCAGGGCCCTCTCTGCCTGGCTGCTCTCAGCCACTCTGGCCCCAGCCTGTAGTGCTGCTTGGGGTTGTTGTGGCCAAGGTGTAGAACCCTGCCCTCGGCCTTGTTCAGTCTCATCCCCTTGGCCTCTGCCCACCCATGCAGCCTGGGCAGGTCCCTCTGCAGGGCTCTGCTACCTTCCAACAGCTCCACAGCTGCTCCTAGCTTTGGTTCCGAATGATGAATCTCAGTGTTTTCTGGCAGGGTTCTTTGCTGGGTCTGGGGAAGGCAGTGGAATCTTGAAACTCCAATGGGTTTCCCCCAGAGGAGTAATAAAAATGCTTCATAACTTGGTGGCAAATCTCTCTAGGGAGCTGTGAAGAGCTTACAGTTTCAGCAGACTTTAAATGACATAATGTGAGACCTGATGGCCCTGATCAAGTTTGACTGGGGGCATCCTTGAAGAACCTTGACCCTGATGTAAACACCTTCAGCTCTGATAGCAACCCATTTGTGGGTTGCCTTTTGGGCACTCCTAAGTTCAAGCCAAACCCCTATTCACTGAGAGGGTGTTAGAGTGCAAGAAAGTGTCATAGAATCATAGATTCAGGCAGGCTGGCAGAGAGCTCCAAGCTCAGCCAGCCCAACCTAGCACCCAGCCCTGCCCAACCAACCAGACCATGGCACTAAGTGCCCCAGCCAGGCTTTACAAATGTGTGAAGACAATCAGAGCCAACTGACAACTTGTGTGAAAGCTACTCAAAAGGGAAGGTTCAGGTTTCTGTTAAGAAGATCCCCTGGCTCACTCTGTGTAGTGAGAATTCCAGCTCTGCCATTCCTTGAGTCCCAAGCTTTCCCACAACATGGAATAATGCTGAATTCTCCTCCATCGCTCCTGCCAGAGTGGTCACTTCCCTCTCTTTCTGTGTTTTAACCACTCAAGGAGAAAAGCTGACAGTCAGCCCAGCACTGGCGACCAAAACATTGCTCCTCACCTGATTCCTACCTCTTACATCTTGGGTGGCCTCATCAGGAGCTACCATCTGTGGCACAAGAGCTGCCACACACAGATGTATTGTCTCTGGCAGCAGTCATCAAGGATGAAAACTAAAGTCCAGGAGCTCAAGGGAAAATGTGAATGACTTGTAAGGTCTTCCCACAAAGGAAGAAGGAAGTGCAAATCACCAGAGGCCAAAGATAATGTTGGAAACCTTGAAAGTGAACGTTGAGAAGGGTAAATATGCTTCTTTTTTGTACAAACAGCCACATTAGCACATGAATGAGGAAATGCAGGCAGCAGCAGGTGTTTGCTGTTCATATTGTGCTGGTTTTGACACCTTGGCAAGAAGGAGAGCAAATGCAGTGTGTGTGGCTGGCCAATCAAACACTACCACCAGTGAAGCAGCAGTAAGAGATGGACAGCAAATCATCTGCAAGCTCTTGTGACAACTGTAGGGGCTGGAGAGGAAGGGGAGCACAGAAGTGATTGCAGGTGGTTCAGGTGACGTGTCGAACTGCCCCGGACAGCTTGGCCAGCAGATGACTAATTAATTCTTCACTGCATTCTTCACCACTGAACCTCTCGCTACAAACATCAAAGCTCTCAGTAGTTCTGAGGGTCTCGGTTACCAGACAGCCTCTGTCCAGCAGGACTTGCTAAATGCTACCTTCCCATTAACTGGAATTCCTCAATAGGAGGAAGTTGCTGGCAGAGAGAGTGATTGGCACTGGAATGGGCTGCCCTGGGGGGTAGTGGAGTGGCTGTGGCTGGAGGTGTTGCAGCCAAGCCTGGCTGGGGCACTTAGTGCCATGGTCTGGTTGGTTGGGCAGGGCTGGGTGCTAGGTTGGGCTGGCTGAGCTTGGAGCTCTCTGCCAACCTGGTAGATTCTATGAGTCTATGATTCTATGTTGCACACTTCATCACAGAATGGTTTAGGTTGGAAGTCACCCTAAAGATCATCCCTGCCATGGGCAGGGACACCTCCCACTAGGTCTGCACCAGCCTTGTCCAGCCTTTTCTACATCTTTTCTGGTGTGCTACATCCTCTGCCCTTGTGGCACCAGCAACAAATCCTGCCTTGCCAGTTCATCTCACCGGTTGTGTGCTGCAGCATATGTTTGCAGGACACTTCTTGCTGACTGTTCCAGATGGTGATGTTATTTATCTTTGTGATAATCTTAGCTCCAGCTGTGTCAAACAGACCCTTGCAGTCCATGTAAATCAGACATGCTATTTATCTCAACATAGAACCATGGAATGGTTTAGGTTGGAAGGCATCTGAAAGCTCATCCAATTCCAACCCTCACTGCAAAGAACCCTTTCCTAACATCATTCTCCCCTCTGCCAGTTCAAAACTATTCCTCCTCCTCCTCCTCCTGTCATTAGCAGACCTTGTCAATAGTCACTTCCCAACCCTTCTATAGCCCTCTTCAGATACTGGAAGCCCCTCCAAGGTCTCCTGGAAGCCTTCTCTTCTCTCAGCCTGGCCTCTGAGTAGAGCTGCTGCAGCCCTCTCAGCATCTTGGTGGCCTCCTCTGCACTGGCTCCAACACTTCCATGTCCTGCTTGTGCTGAGGGCTGCAGAACTGCCCCCAGGACTGCAGGTGGGGTGTGAGGAGAGCAGAGCCAAGAGGCAGAATCCCCTCCCTTGCCCTGTGCCCACACTGCTCTTGCTGCAGCCCAGCACAGGGTTGTGTCTGGGCTGCACTCACACTGCAGGCTCCTCTTGAGCTTTTCACCACCCCAGACCCCCAGGTCCTGTTCCTCAGGACTGCTCTCAGCCATTCCCCACCCAGCCTGGAGCTGTGCTTGGGATTGCCCCTGCCCAGGTGCAGGACCTTACACTTGGCCTTGTTGAATGCCATGAGGTTGGCCTGGGCACAGGTCAGCAGCCTGTCCAGGTTCCTCTGGATGTTTCCCTTTTTTCTAGAGAGTCAACTGTGCCACACAGCTTGGTTCCATCTGCACACTTGCTGAGGGTGCACTGATTGCTCTGTCCATGGCACTGACAAAGATGGCAAACTGCACTGGTGCCAGCACTGACCCCTGAGGGAGCCACTTGGCACTGCTCTCCAGGTGGGCATTGTGCCCTTGCTCACCACTCTCTGCCTGCCACCATCCAGCCCATTCCTTATCCAGCAGTGCTCCACCCAGCAAGTCCACAAGTCTGTGTCCCTGTTAACTCCACATTCCTGTGAAGGAAACAGGCTGCAGTCATGGTGTGTGAAATGCTTTTCTTTCCTGCTCTAAATTTACCTCCCTTTAAGTGAATCCAGTCCTTCTGTTCAGGTGTTCAGCAGCTGCTGAAGAGAAAGAAGCAGAGTGTGTGCTTCAAATACTCTGAACTGCACAGGAAAGCAGTGGATGAAATCCCTCTACACTGAGGTCCTAAGCATTCCTGCCAGGCACTTCACGTGGCAGACATTCACCCTGTGCACTGAGCTGAGATGCTCTTCCCAGCACTTCACCTTACTGATGCAAGATAAAACTTCTCTCCTCCTACCCCAGCTGGTTAGCTGCTGGGATATCCTTCCCACTGGCTGGGTAAGTCTCTTGCAGTAACATATTCCCGTGGTCCAGGACTTCTCCTGGCAGCTTGAAATACTTCTCAGCTCACTACTCTGCGAACGAAGCCTTGCCAAGCTCAAATCACTTTCTCCTCTGCAGGCTGTTGTCAGGTCCAGATGAAAGCCATTGAAAGGACAAGAGGTGATCCAGCTTTCACCTGTGATGCAGTAAGGCTACCCACAGCCTTCTGCACAGCAGGATGAGAGGCTGGACCCATGCACTGTGATGCACCAAGGCACCTTAGTATAACTTATCAGGCTCCCTGGGTCCTCCTGGGCTCAGTTATCTGTGCCAGGTTGAGCACACCAGTACAAAGTGATTTGCATCTGTGCAGTGGTGAGGCTGCAAGTGGGTCCCAACTGCCCACCACTGAGAGTTGGACCCACTGGGTTTACGAGTAGAGGATTCCTTGAAGGTGAGAGGAAAGGTTTTTGGCAGAGAGCTGACTCACCAGACAGGTGTGTTTAGAGCAATCCCCTCTCCAGGAGTGCTCTAAAGGAAGGGAAACATCAGGACACGAGGATGAGCCCAAGACAGCAAGCAACAGCTCCAACAGTTTAACAGCATTTTATATGGGAACAACTGAACCTGGGAGCTCTGCCTTGCCTTCTGGTGCAGCATTTGCACATCTCCAGTTGGGAGCTCTGGGGAAGATAGCTCTGACCAGCACAGGCACCTTGCAGGCAGCAGCATTCTAGCTCTGGCACCTTTCTGCTTCCTGATCACAATAACATTCAGCAACTAGAAGAAGAAGAAGCAGAGAAGTGCCAGCAAGCTATGCCCTGAAAAATTTGGTGGGGTGGCAATACCACAGCAGCAAGGCCACAGCAGGAGCAGGAGAGAGCAGAGAAGGCCTGGGAAGAGCAGGGGCTTTTCTGGGGAAGGAGGAAGCTCTTCACTCTGCTGAGCAGGCTGCTGGGTTCCTCTGGGGCTGGGCAATGGCTGGTCCACAGGAGTGAGCAGAAGGCAGGGCAGCCTCCTGGATTGCTCTGCCCTTCAAAGGTGGCTGTAGGCAGAGAGGACAGGAGGACCCTCCTCAGTTCTTGGTGCTCATATGTGGACAACAAAATCCATCTCCTTTTCCTGTGGTCACTGTCAGAGTCCCCCCTTGTGTGGTCCCTTCTCCAAAGCACGGAGAGGTGACAGGAGGTCTGCCTGGAGACACCAGGAAAAGGCAACTTGGAGGAAGAAATGGTGCGGGCTGCAGTGATGATTCCCGTCAGAGCTGCCCACATCCTTCTCATCAGGTCAGGACGTCAGCCCAGAGCACAGCTCACCTTCCTTACACGTCACTGCTTCGCCTCTGGCTCACCTCTGCCGGCCCCAACGAACTTTCCTCTTTCACAGCTGGCTAGAAAATGGGAAAGTTTGGAGAGGAGCATTTCTCAGCCCAGTGCTAACGACCTTCTGACCTGCAGCAAGCAGCTCCTCCCAGCTCCTGTTCTTATTTTCTGTGTGCACGGGGGCAGGAGCCAGCTCCCACTGCCACTTGTCTGCATTCTCTGTCCACTGCCACCCCCAGCACAGCTGCAGCAATGCCCAAGAGCAGGAGCCACTGCCTGGCAAAGCTGCCCCCTCAGGAGCCGGATTTGCCAGCCTGGCAGTGCCTCGGCTGGGAGTTCAGACACGCAGGTGGCGTCTTTGCAAGTGCCCCTCCCCCCCAAAAAGCATTACTCAAGCCCCTGCCTTTGTTTCTCTGCATGTTTAATTACATATTTCTGTAACAGATTTGATCCTACTCATCCTTTGGGCAAACTCTTGGAATTGGACTAGATTTTCCCAGAGAGGTGAGAGCCATCCCCCCAGACCCATGGGATTCTGCACAGGAGCAACTCCTCCGATGCAGTCCCTGTGCATTCACTGGCACAGGCTGCTCAGAGAGGTTGTGGGGTCTCCTTCTCTGGAGCCTTTCAAGGCCTGTCTGGATGTGTCCCTGTGTGGTCTGTGTTGGATAGGGTTGTCCTGCTCTGGCAGGCTTTGGACTGGCTGCTCTCCTTGGGTGCCTTCCAGCCCCTGATGTCCTGTGAGCCTGTGCATCTTCACTCATGGCTCTTCACTCAGGTATTTTCACCACAAGGAAACGTTTCTCTTGGACTGCTAGCTGCTTCCCAGGGTGTCTCCTGGTGCTGCACAGGTGGTCCATCTGCACATCAGCAGGGGCAAAAGAAGTCAGGTCTTCTTTCTCCAGTCACCTACAGCAGCCTTCTCAGCCAGACATCAACCAGCAGCTCAGCCGAGATGCTCTCGAGTCCAGTGTTGAAGGTGGTCGCTCCTTTGGATGCAGGGGTGCAAGAACTCTCTCTTCTTTAGGCCTTGGGTGTGTCTGGATAGAGGATTTTAAAGCCAAGCTCCTGTGTGGCAGTTCCATTGGTTCGTTGAGTGTTTCCTTGGTACAGCACAGCCTTCAGACCAGATCTGGCTGCTGGAACAGTCATGGAAGAGTTGCCCTCTACACGGACAGCAAAACCAAATCATGAAGCAGGGAGCCGGTGAAAAGATGCTTCCACCGGCAAGTCGTGGGCTGCTCCTCACATGATCTGGTAAGGGACAGGCTCCCGCAGCTTGCGCTTCAGAAGAAGCCCTCCTGCCGTGAGCAGAGCAGCTGCCAGCACCGCGGCGCCCACAGCCACCGCAGCAGCCTGGGAGCCAGCAGCAGGCGCTGCGCGCTCGGACTCCGCTTCCACCTCGGTGTCAGAGAGCAGCTCTGTGCACAAGAGAGAGAGAGAGAGAGAGAGGCTTAGATTTGTTGTCCTGACCCAGTCAATTTCAAAGGTAATTAGGCGAAGTTCAGTCAAAACGTTGCAGTGTGGATCAGGTCAGAAGCTAAATGCTTCTATTACACACTGCTTGGCAAATGCTTCCGTGGCTGTGCCAGGCAAGTAAAGACAGTGGCCAGGAAGGAAAATGCAGCTCAGAGACTGTGGTGCTTTTACACTCTTAAGATCAAAAAATGCTGGTTTCTGACAATGGAAACAGCAGCTACAGGACACTGGAAAGAACAGAGCCTGAAGCTGTGCCAGGGCAGGTCTAGGCTGGATGTTAGGAGGAAGTTGCTGGCAGAGAGAGTGATTGGCATTGGAATGGGCTGCCCAGGGAGGTGGTGGAGTGGCCGTGGCTGGAGGTGTTGCAGCCAAGCCTGGCTGGGGCACTGAGTGCCATGGTCTGGTTGGTTGGCAGGGCTGGGTGCTAGGTTGGGCTGGCTGAGCTTGGAGCTCTCTTCCAACCTGCTTGATTCTATGGTTCTGTGATTTCCAAGGGGACCTGCATATCGATTGTCAACAAATAAGGGCCCTGCCAATCAGTCACAGACAGCCATGGAAAACTGGTAGCCAGTTTGGAGCCCCTGGGACAAGAGGGCTGTGGAGATGCTGGAGAGTGTCCAGAGCAGGGCCAGGAGGATGCTGAGAGGCTGCAGCAGCTCTGCTGTGAGCACAGCCTGAAAGAGTTGGGGCTGTGCAGGCTGGAGCAGAGGAGGCTCCCAGGGGACCTTCTTGTGGCCTTCCAGCATCTGAAGGGAGCTCCAAAAAAGCTGGGGAGGGACTTCTGGGGGTGTGAGGGAGTGTCAGGAGTGGGGGGAATGGAGCAAAGGTGGAGGTGGGGAGAGTGAGGCTGGAGGTGAGGAGGAAGTTGTTGAGCAGGAGAGTGGTGAGAGGCTGGACTGGGTTGCCCAGGGAGGTGGTTGAGGCCCCATGGCTGGAGGTGTTTGAGGCCAGGCTGGCTGAGGCTGTGTGCAGCCTGCTCTAGGGTAGGGTGTCCCTGGGCATGGCAGGGGCTTGGCACTGGCTGATTCTATGATTCTATGGTATAAATCCTGCAGGAGACATGTTCCAGCTCAGCTTCCCCCCCCAGAGCTGCATCAGTTGCCTTTTGACACGTGCAGGAGAAGCACTGGATCCAGACCGTGGTGCAGAGGACTCGTAAAGCTGCCCAAGCATTTTCATAAAGGACACAAAGTCCCCAGAGGAGTTAGAGCAGATCTGAGGGTCTGCCAGGACAGGAGCGTGTCAGAGCTGGTGAGCCATCCCAGCTGACATGCACACACCCAAGGTCCAGCTAGCCAAACTCACCAGCCCTCCTGCTCTGCGCCACACCTTCCCGAAGCTTGATGGGCCCCACCACGACGTTCACTGTCCGATGAGAAGAGTCTGTGCTCCTCCTGAGCCTGCTGACGCAGCCCTGGTAGCAGCGGGAGGCGTAGTCGCCGTAGCGGCACACCAGCAGCTGGCACTGCAGGTACACGGCCGGGTGCCGGCTCACGAAGGAGAAGGCGCTGAAAGCGAAGCGAGCGGTGGTGCTCTGCGGGGAGTAGTAAGAGGAGTAGGTTGGGTCCTTAACGCACCTGGGAAGACAGAGAGCTAATGCGTTAGCTGCTGTGAGCAGGAACACTCTGACCCTCTCTCTGTGCCACGTTTTGAGCTTAAACAGAGGATTATGGAGTGAGATGATGAAATCAGAATTAACCAGGCTGGAAGAGACCTCCGGGATCACCCAGCCCAGCCTAGCACCTAACCCTTCTCATCAACTAACCCATGGCACTAAGTGCCTCATCAGCCTCCTTTGGAACACCTCCAGCCACGGCCACTCCACCACCTCCCCGGGCAGCCCATTCCAGTGCCAATCACTCTTTCAGTGAAGAATTTCTTCCTAACATCCAGCCTGAACCTGCCCTGGTGCAGCTTGAGGCTCTGTCCCCTTCTTCTCTTGCTGCTTGCCTGGCAGCAGAGCCCAACCCCACCTGGCTACAGCCTCCCTGCAGGCAGCTGCAGGCAGCAATGAGCTCTGCCCTGAGCCTCCTCTGCTGCAGGCTGCACACCCCCAGCTCCCTCAGCCTCTCCTCACAGGGCTCTGCTCCAGGCCCCTTCCCAGCCTTGCTGCCCTTCTCTCAACACCTTCCAGCACCTCAACATCTTTATAGTTAGTGTTGAAAGGGATCTTTAAAGGTCCCTTTGGACAGGGACAGCTTCAGCTAGATCAGGTTGCCCACAGCCCAGCCCAACCTGGGCTACTTAGAGGCATAGGGCATCTACTGCCTTCCTGGGCAGCCAGGGCCAGTGTCTAACCACCCTGGGATAAAAAAGAGTCTTCCTTCTAGCTAGTCCAAAGCTCCAGGCTTTGCCAAAAAGTCTTCCTTGGAAGTATATTTGTGATGAGGATTTCAACCAACTCCTGCTGGCCCTAAATATCCTCCCTCACCAGCTGGGCTCTCCGAACCCCTCAAGCAGGCCCTGGCAGGCAGCTCCTCAGGAAGCCCTTACCCACTGCTGATCAGTTGGTAGGTTCCTGTTTCAAAGTTGTCAGGGTCAGGCGACGCCACACACGTGTCCACGGACAGCAGCAGGTTCGTGTCAGAGCTGTGAAGAGAAGCCTGAAGGAACAAATTCTGGTTCAGGTCGACGTAGTATGGGAAGCTCTGCACGGGCCACAGGAAGGATGAGGAGTTGTAGAAGGTCAGGTTCACGTCGTATCTGCCGTACTGGGTTTGGCTGACGTCCATGACGTCATCTGCAACGTACATGACCTGCACCCAGCTGTTCTGCAGCATTTTGCAGTGGATGTGGAAGTGAAGGTCCTGTCTCCTCTTGATGAGGTCACCAGGAGCAGGCACTCTGATCACGTTGGAGTAAGTGATGGTTTCACCGTTGCCCTGTTTGACACATGAGATGTGAACATCAAACGTTGAGGTGTTGGAAGGTGCCCAGAGCAGGGCAGCAAGGCTGGGGAGGGGCCTGGAGCACAGCCCTGTGAGGAGAGGCTGAGGGAGCTGGGGGGTGCAGCCTGCAGCAGAGGAGGCTGAGGGCAGAGCTCATTGCTGCCTGCAGCTGCCTGCAGGGAGGCTGTAGCCAGGTGGGGTTGGGCTCTGCTGCCAGGCAGCCAGGGACAGAAGAAGGGGACACAGCCTCAAGCTGTGTCAGGGCAGGTCTAGGCTGGATGTGAGGAGGAAGTTCCTGGCAGAGAGTGATTGGCATTGGAATGGGCTGCCCAGGGAGGTGGTGGAGTGGCCGTGGCTGGAGGTGTTGCAGCCAAGCCTGGCTGGGGCACTTACTGCCATGGTCTGGTTGGTTGGGCAGGGCTGGGTGCTAGGCTTGGAGCTCTCTTCCAACTGGTTGATTCTATGATTCTGTCCTGTCTAGATGTGTTCTTTTCCGACCTGAGCCAGATACTATGGTCCTGCTCTGGCAGGGGGGTTGGACTCAATGATCTATGGAGGTCCCTTCTAACCCGTAACATCCTGTGAGCCTGTGATCCCATGCAGTCAGCATTCACAGCAGACACCTGCATGTGCCAGGTGCCAGCAGGCATCAGAAAGAACAGGTTATACTCAGCCCCACCAGTGTGTCATAGAACCAGAATCAATCAGCTTGGAAGAGACCTCCAGGCTTATCCAGTCCAACCTAGCACCCAGATGAGACTGTTCACTTAACTGCTTCCTATGACTTGTTCCCAAGAACACCACTGTCAAACAGACACAGGGATTACCTACAGCCTGGGAAGGATGAGTAGGAATGTTTAACAAACCACAGGGAAGTGATTGTGTCCTTCTGCTTGGCACCTGTGAGGCTGCACCTCAACTGCTATGTTCACTTTTGGGACCTTGCTACAGGAAAGCCATTGAGGTGCTGGAGTGCATCCAGAGCAGGGCAACAAAGCTGAAGGTCTAGGGAGTAAATCTTCTGAGGAACAGCTGAGGGAACTGGGATTGCTTAGCACAGAGAAGAGGAGGCTGAGGGGAGAGCTCATTGCTCTCATCTGCAACTCCCCCGAGAGAGGCTGTAGTGACATGGGGGTTGGTCTCTTCTCCCTAGTGATAGAACAAGAGGCAATGGCCTGAAATTGTGCAGGGAAGGTTTAGGTTGGATATTAGGGAAAAAGTCTACACTGAAGGTCAGGCACTGGAACAGGCTGCCCAGCAAGGTGATGGAGTCCCTGTCCCTGCAGGGGTTCAAGGAGCGTGGCACTTGGGGACACGGTTTCACAGCTGAGGTGGTGTTAGGTGGAAGGTTGGACTCAATCTTAAACATCTCTTCCAACCAAACCAATCCTATGGCAGGCTCCAGAATCAGAAGCTGCTGCTCTGTCTCCGAGGACCCAGTGGGCTGCATCACCCCTGGCAATCCGTGCCAGTTTCCCAGGTGCCTGTTAAACATCCACCCCCAGGCTGGGAGAGCTCTCCAAGCCGTGCTGACACCAACCTCTCTGCGGGTGCCACATCGGTTGTAGGGGATGCTGAAGGCCACCTCAGCTGCTGTGATGGTTGGCCTGCAGGCAGAGTCAGGCAGGCTGACGTTCCACACCGAGTAGCCCTGGAGCTCCAGGTAGCGTCTGTCCAGCGCCGCGCGCATGGAGCTCGACTGGCACACCAGGGCTGGGGGAGGAAAGGAGCACACGTTAGGAACGCCCTGCTGGCCCAGAGGGCCAAGGGCATCCCGGGGGCATTGAGCAGAGTGTGTCCAG
The DNA here is from genome assembly GCF_015220805.1 of Pogoniulus pusillus. NCBI lineage: Eukaryota > Metazoa > Chordata > Aves > Piciformes > Lybiidae > Pogoniulus > Pogoniulus pusillus. Next base: position 885,265 of record NC_087266.1, read on the forward strand.
CAGATCCAGGGAGGTTCTCCTCTCCCTCTGCTCTGCCTGGAGAGACCCCAGATTGAGTATCGCCTTCAGTTTGGGGCTCCCCAGTTGGAAAGGGACAGGGATCTGCTGGAGAGAGTCCAGCAGAGGGCTAGGAGGATGATGAAGGGACTGGAGGGCACTGCCTGATGAGGAGAGGCTGAGGGCCTTGGGGGCTGCTTAGTTTGGAGAAGAGAAGACTGAGAGGGGATTGAATCAATGTCTATAACTATCTGAGTCTGGATGTGTTCCTGTGTGCCCTGAGCTGGATTGTGTGGTCCTGCTCTGGCAGGGGGTTGGACTGGATGATCTCCTTGGGTCCCTTCCAGTCTCTAACATCCTGTGAGCCTGTGAGTTTCTGCTGCTTGAGGTTGTTGTGGCCAAAGTGCAGAACCCTGCACTTGGCCTTCTTCAGTCTCATCCTCTTGGTCTCTGCCCACCCATCCAGCCTGGCCAGGTCTCTCTGCAGGGCTCTGCTACCTTCCAACAGCTCCACAGCTGCTCCTAGCTTGGTGTCATCTTCTGACTCACTGCTGCTGGACTCAATCCCCTGCTCCACATCATCAATAAAGATATTCAATAGGACTGTGTCCCCAGCACTGATCCCTGGGGCACACCACTAGTGGCAGCTGCCAGCTGGATGTGGCACCATTCAGCACCACTCTCTGGGCCCTGTCCTCCAGCCAGTTCTATATTGCTGTCCATAGCTGTAGATACTGTAACTATCTGCTTGTATATTGTGCTAAGCTGGGAACATGAAACTTCATTCCTTAAGTGCCATCCAGCTGAGCCTAGTCTGGGTGATTTCATTGGGGGGGAGGGGGAAAAGGTAACTCTCAAACCATCACATTCTTAAAATGGAAAAGAGAAGTACTGTCTGAAAGTGATTGGTCAACAAGCAGCAGGAATGTAATCTGTCTGGGACTGCTGCAGCAGCATTAGCAAAGGCTGATTCAGCAAATAAGAGCAGGCTATAAAGACTTCTGGGCAGAGAAAGCACTACAGACAGAGCAGAAACTTACTGGAGGTCTGGTCTGCTGGAAAGGACTGATACTCAGCATGGAACCCTCGACTGGAGTATCTGGAGTCACTGTGAAACCTGACAGTCAGGAGGTTTGAGGATGATGTGTAAGTGGGGCGAGAACTAGAGCAAACTTTTCCAAGCAGAGGAGAAGTGTTGGGTAGTCCATCGTAGACCTCGATGTAGTCATTCTGGCACCCACCCTGCAGCCTGGGGAACACATAACAAAAGGAATTGGGTGACCTGGGGGCTCTGCAGCCTGCAGAAGAGAAGGCTTCAAAGGGACCTTGGAGTGGCCTTCCAGGATCTGAAGGGGGCTCCAGGAGAGCTGGGGAGGGACTATTGACAAGGTCTAGGTGATGACAGGAGGAGGTGGAATGGGTTTGAAGTGGCAGAGGGGAGATTGAAAGTGGATATTAGAAAGGAGTTGTTTGCAGTGAGAGTGGTGAGAGACTGGCACAGGTTGAGGGAGGTGAGACACTGGCACAGGTTGCCCAGGGAGATCAAAGATCACATTCTGTGCTTCTGTGCTCCGCAACCTCCCTGAAGGTGTTAAAGACCAGGTTGGATGAGGCCTTGAGTGACCTGTTCTAGTGGGAGGTGTCCCTGCCTATAGCACAGGGTTGGAACTGCATGAGCTGTGAGGTCCCTTCCAACCTAAACCATTCTATGATTCTATCACCTCAGTGTTCTAAGTGCCAAACAAACCCTTGCTGAGCCAGCAGTGTGCACTTGCAGCCCAGAAAGCCAAGCAGAGCCTGGGCTGCTGCAGCAGCAGTGTGGCCAGCAGGGCCAGGGAGGGGATTCTCCCCCTCTGCTCTGCTCTGCTGAGACCCCACCTGGAGTCCTGCATCCAGCTCTGGAGCCCCTGGGACAAGAGGGCTGTGGAGATGCTGGAGAGTGTCCAGAGCAGGGCCAGGAGGATGCTGAGAGGGCTGCAGCAGCTCTGCTGTGAGCACAGCCTGAAAGAGTTGGGGCTGTGCAGGCTGGAGCAGAGGAGGCTCCCAGGGGACCTTCTTGTGGCCTGCCAGGATCTGAAGGGGCCACAAAAAAGCTGGGGAGGGACTTTTGAGGGTGTGAGGGAGTGTCAGGACTGGGGGGAATGGAGCAAAGGTGGAGGTGGGGAGAGTGAGGCTGGAGGTGAGGAGGAAGTTGTTGAGCAGGAGAGTGGTGAGAGGCTGGAGTGGGTTGCCCAGGGAGGTGGTTGAGGCCCCATGGCTGGAGGTGTTTGAGGCCAGGCTGGCTGAGGCTGTGTGCAGCCTGCTCTAGGGTAGGGTGTCCCTGGGCATGGCAGGGGGTTGGCACTGCCTGCTCCTTGTGCTCCCTTCCAGCCCTGACTGATTCTGTGATTCATTGTCTCAGGCACTGCACTCACACAGTTCCCATTTCACATCTCTCATCCACTTACAAAGATGGGAAATGTGCTTGGGCACTGCAGATGTAGCTGAGCTTTGGGACCTGTTTACAGCCCAGGCAGAAGGGGGTTTACTTACTGAACACTTGCAAAGGTGAGCCTAATGCGGAAGTTATTGGCCACTTGGATCTGCCACAAACAATCTGCATTCTCCGGGTAGTTGGAAGGGTACAAAGGACTCTGGAATGTACCAGAGGGATTAAAGAGGAAGCCACCACAGTTATATTTCCCAGCTGGAAAAAAAACAAAGGAAAATAAATGTACTGCACACAAGTGTGATGGCTGTTTGCAAGGAGAGACTATTGTCCAGGTCTTGTAATGGCAGGTCAAGGGGTAATGGCTTTAAACTGGCAGAGGGGAGATTGAAACTGGATGCTAGGAAGAAGCTCTTTGCTGTGAGAGTAGTGAGACACTGGCACAGGTTGAGGGTGGTGAGACACTGGCACAAGTTCCTCAGGGAGGTTATGGAGCACAGAATCACCCAATGTGATCAGATCACATTGGGTGATTCTGTGCTCCACAACCTCCCTGGAGGTGTTCAAGGCCAGGTTGGATGAGGTCTTCAGCAACATGCTCTAGTGGGAGGTGTCCCTGCCTATGGCAGGGGCTTGGAAATGGATGAACCTTGAGGTCCCTTCCAACCTAAAGCATTCTATGAGCCTATGATTCTATGCTTTAGATTTAGTTCTGCTCAAAGAAGAGAGCTTTTAGGTGTCCAGCCCATGGCAACAGCAGCTTACAGCTCTAGGGATACTTAAGCTACACTTAATCACACTTAAGCTACAAGAGAGATGCCCTCTGCAAAGACCTCTGACTCTCCCTGACCATTCTGCATTTGACAGGCTAAAGGCAGAGAGGTGAATGAGAGCAAGCAAGAGCTGCTGTCCCAAATCATGTGAAAACTGGAGAAGAAAAAGTGCCCAAAGGCAACGCTCTCTGTAATCCATGGCAGGCAGCAGTCAGAGAGGCAAAAGGCACTGATGTGTAGTGTATCCAGAGCCAGAGGCAGCAGTGATGTCTTCCAAAGGCATTGCAGATAGCAATGGAAACAACTGCAACCCTTAGAGCAGCAACTACTGCAAGTGCACAGGAGCCCAGCAAAGAGCAGCAAAAAGCAAACACACCTGTAGTGGTTGATGGTGCAGGGGTTGTGTTACTGGCACCTGTAAGGGAAGGAAGAGAAGGAGTAAGTGAGCACTTTGTAGATGAAAGAGCATGGCCAGGTGTTCTCCCAGCATTGAGGCTGTTGGTGCCACCTTCCCATGTGGGTGACAGAGACCCTGGGGGTCACTGCCAGGAGGTCATACAAGTGAGTGCAATGAAAAATGATCTTTGAATGTATCCAATCTTGAAGGGACAGCAAATTGTGTCCAAGAAAGGGCCAGGTGGTGAATGTGTCCCTGCACGAGCAGGTAGCTGCTGCAGAAGAAGAGGAGATGTTTGCCCTGGCTGTGCAGCACTGTGCTTTGGTTGCATTCTCCCTGCTCTGATGGCACCAACGTTGCTCTCTGCTTTGTCAGAGAAATGCAAGGCCATTTCCCACTCTAGGCCAGGTCAGACACATCTCTGTGTAGCCACAGCAAAGCTGTTTATGCAGGCATGCTTAGACAGCTCTGCCGTGGGACTTGCTTGGGTCCCTGCTTATTATTTGAGCGCTCTGTGGCAACTTGTAGTGAGCATTTGGTAGCAAAGAGGGACAGAGAGTGCAGGCAGCCAAAGCAGCTGAGCGTGGCCCCAGCACTGCCAGGTCCCTCTGAGCAGAGCTGCTCTGCAAGGCTTTGAAGAGAGTCGTTGAGCACAGAGCCACCTGTGGCCAAGAAAGGGGCAGGTGGTGAAGGTGCCCAGTGCTCGCTGAGCAGGACCAAGCAACAGTACCTGAGCACACGACGCCAGCATCTTCGCTGTGGCCACAGTTGTGGACGCCCCAACCACGGTGCCAGCACTGGAAGAGGGAGGACTCGTGCCCCGTGCAGTTCACATCGTCCAGGTAGATGTTGCCAGAGCCTTGTCCAAAGTAGGCATTGGATGGTGCAGAAAGAGCAAAGCCACATCCCAGCTGCCTGCACACCACCTGGGCAGCTTTCAGGTCCCAGCCGTCATCGCAGACGGTGCCGCGGCCCCCGGGGTGGGAAATCTCCACCCGACCCTCACAGCGGTTCCTGCCGTTCACCAGGCTGAGGGAGGCACCTTGGAGAGGAGCAGAGAGGGGAAAGGTGGCAAAGCAACCCAGCACTCAGCTGCCTTCCCTCAGCATGGCATGGGCAGTGCTCTGTGCAGCTCAGCCCTCCCTTCACTTCAGTGCACCTTGCACTGCCCTTGCGTTGCCCTGGCGGTGCTCTGCCACGGCGGAGACCAAACTGCAGCCTGTGAGCTGCTAACTGCTGCTGCCGAAGCTGCTGAGCAGAAAAGCCATGGCAGACTGAGACCCACCTGAAGGGACCTGTGTGGATACTGCAGTGGTTGGTGGTGTGCTCTCTGTGGTCCAAGTTGTGGCACCTGTATGGAGAAAGAAGCTGGTAGGAGCCACGTGGGTGGAGGAGTTTGCCAGGCTCTGGGAGAGACCTTGGGAAGACAGGCAAGGGGAAGACATGGGAAAGCCTCTGGCACACCTGCTCCTGCTCTTGCTGGGGCGCTGCTGCGCTCTGCAGCTCTAAGGCCACCCTCTGCTGAATGAGAACGTGTGCTTCCCTGGCTCTGCTGCAGCACTGAGAAGAGCCAACCTGCCCTGCAGGAGTGAGCAGGGCAGGAGCTCTTTCTCCTCTGAGAACAACCCTGCACGAGCAGGTAGCTACTGCAGAAGAAGAGGAGATGTTTGCCCTGGCTGTGCAGCACTGTGCTTTGGTTGCGTTCTCCCTGCTCTGATGGCACCAACGTTGCTCTCTGCTTTGTCAGAGAAATGCAAGGCCATTTCCCACTCTAGGCCAGGTCAGACACATCTCTGTGTAGCCACAGCAAAGCTGTTTATGCAGGCATGCTTAGACTGCTCTGCCGTGGGACTTGCTTGGGTCCCTGCTTATTATTTGAGCGCTCTGTGGCAACTTGTAGTGAGCATTTGGTAGCAAAGAGGGACAGAGAGTGCAGGCAGCCAAAGCAGCTGAGCGTGGCCCCAGCACTGCCAGGTCCCTCTGAGCAGAGCTGCTCTGCAAGGCTTTGAAGAGAGTCGTTGAGCACAGAGCCACCTGTGGCCAAGAAAGGGGCAGGTGGTGAAGGTGCCCAGTGCTCGCTGAGCAGGACCAAGCAACAGTACCTGAGCACACGACGCCAGCATCTTCGCTGTGGCCACAGTTGTGGATGCCCCAACCACGGTGCCAGCACTGGAAGAGGGAGGACTCGTGCCCCGTGCAGTTCACATCGTCCAGGTAGATGTTGCCAGAGCCTTGTCCAAAGTAGGCATTGGATGGTGCAGAAAGAGCAAAGCCACATCCCAGCTGCCTGCACACCACCTGGGCAGCTTTCAGGTCCCAGCCGTCATCGCAGACGGTGCCGCGGCCCCCGGGGTGGGAAATCTCCACCCGACCCTCACAGCGGTTCCTGCCGTTCACCAGGCTGAGGGAGGCACCTTGGAGAGGAGCAGAGAGGGGAAAGGTGGCAAAGCAACCCAGCACTCAGCTGCCTTCCCTCAGCATGGCATGGGCAGTGCTCTGTGCAGCTCAGCCCTCCCTTCACTTCAGTGCACCTTGCACTGCCCTTGCGTTGCCCTGGCGGTGCTCTGCCACGGCGGAGACCAAACTGCAGCCTGTGAGCTGCTAACTGCTGCTGCCGAAGCTGCTGAGCAGAAAAGCCATGGCAGACTGAGACCCACCTGAAGGGACCTGTGTGGATACTGCAGTGGTTGGTGGTGTGCTCTCTGTGGTCCAAGTTGTGGCACCTGTATGGAGAAAGAGAAAGAAGCTGGTAGGAGCCACGTGGGTGGAGGAGTTTGCCAGGCTCTGGGAGAGACCTTGGGAAGACAGGCAAGGGGAAGACATGGGAAAGCCTCTGGCACACCTGCTCCTGCTCTTGCTGGGGCGCTGCTGCGCTCTGCAGCTCTAAGGCCACCCTCTGCTGAACGAGAACGTGTGCTTCCCTGGCTCTGCTGCAGCACTGAGAAGGGCCAACCTGCCCTGCAGGAGTGAGCAGGGCAGGAACTCTTTCTCCTCTGAGAACAACCCTGCACGAGCAGGTAGCTACTGCAGAAGAAGAGGAGATGTTTGCCCTGGCTGTGCAGCACTGTGCTTTGGTTGCGTTCTCCCTGCTCTGATGGCACCAACGTTGCTCTCTGCTTTGTCAGAGAAATGCAAGGCCATTTCCCACTCTAGGCCAGGTCAGACACATCTCTGTGTAGCCACAGCAAAGCTGTTTATGCAGGCATGCTTAGACAGCTCTGCCGTGGGACTTGCTTGGGTCCCTGCTTATTATTTGAGCGCTCTGTGGCAACTTGTAGTGAGCATTTGGTAGCAAAGAGGGACAGAGAGTGCAGGCAGCCAAAGCAGCTGAGCGTGGCCCCAGCACTGCCAGGTCCCTCTGAGCAGAGCTGCTCTGCAAGGCTTTGAAGAGAGTCGTTGAGCACAGAGCCACCTGTGGCCAAGAAAGGGGCAGGTGGTGAAGGTGCCCAGTGCTCGCTGAGCAGGACCAAGCAACAGTACCTGAGCACACGACGCCAGCATCTTCGCTGTGGCCACAGTTGTGGACGCCCCAACCACGGTGCCAGCACTGGAAGAGGGAGGACTCGTGCCCCGTGCAGTTCACATCGTCCAGGTAGATGTTGCCAGAGCCTTGTCCAAAGTAGGCATTGGATGGTGCAGAAAGAGCAAAGCCACATCCCAGCTGCCTGCACACCACCTGGGCAGCTTTCAGGTCCCAGCCATCATCGCAGACGGTGCCGCGGCCCTCGGGGTGGGAAATCTCCACCCGACCCTCACAGCGGTTCCTGCCGTTCACCAGGCTGAGGGAGGCACCTTGGAGAGGAGCAGAGAGGGGAAAGGTGGCAAAGCAACCCAGCACTCAGCTGCCTTCCCTCAGCATGGCATGGGCAGTGCTCTGTGCAGCTCAGCCCTCCCTTCACTTCAGTGCACCTTGCACTGCCCTTGCGTTGCCCTGGCGGTGCTCTGCCACGGCGGAGACCAAACTGCAGCCTGTGAGCTGCTAACTGCTGCTGCCGAAGCTGCTGAGCAGAAAAGCCATGGCAGACTGAGACCCACCTGAAGGGACCTGTGTGGATATTGCAGTGGTTGCTGTTATGCTCTCTCTGGTCGAAACTATGGCATCTGCAGGGAGAAAGAGAAAGAAGCTGGTAGGAGCCACGTGGGTGGAGGAGTTTGCCAGGCTCTGGGAGAGACCTTGGGAAGACAGGCAAGGGGAAGACATGGGAAAGCCTCTGGCACACCTGCTCCTGCTCTTGCTGGGGCGCTGCTGCGCTCTGCAGCTCTAAGGCCACCCTCTGCTGAACGAGAACGTGTGCTTCCCTGGCTACTCCAAAACCTCTCTGGGCAGCCTCATGTTTAGGTGGAACCTCCTCTCTTCCTGTTTGCATTCACTGCCTCTTGCCCTGTGACTGGCCACCACTGGAAGGAGTTTGTCCCCATTCTGAGCGACCTGTTCTAGTGAGAGGTGTCCCTGCCTATGGCAGGGGGTTGGAACTGGCTGAGCTTTGAGGTCTCTTCCAACCTAAACCATTCTGTGATTCTATGATTCTATGATCTTCTTGACTCTAAACCTTCAGATGTTGCTCAGCATTCCTCATATCATGGAATCAAGCAGTTTGGAAGAGAGCTCCAAGCTCATCCAGCCCAAGCTAGCACCCAGCCCTGCCCAACCAACCAGACCACTAAGTGCCCCAGCCAGGCTTGTCTTGAACAAGTCCAGGGACAGCGACTCCACCACCTCCCTGGGCAGCCCATTCCAATGCCAATCTCTCTGTGGCAACAACTTCCTCCTAACTCCTCTCAACCTTCTCCAGGCTGAACAGCCTCAGATCTCTCAGCTTCTCCTCTTAAGAGGGGTGCTCCAGTCCCCTAATCACCTTCAACCACATTCTTGCAAGTCTCATATTCACAGATGTGAGCAAAACACACAGCTCTGGGACTTGGGGGCAGCATACAGGATGGTAGCCCTCTTGGGCTTCTCTTAAATGATATACACTTAAATAAAGTTGGCCAGGGCTGGGTGCTAGGCTGGACTGGATGATCTTGGAGGTCTCTTCCAACCTGGTTGATTCTACAATTCTATGAAACCCTGAGTGGCTTTCTAAGGCTGAACTTGAAGTCTGTTAAAGCAAACCTGCAGAGAAGCTGTGCTCCCTCTTCACTCCCTGCTGGAACTCACAGTGCTCTAAGAACAAACATTTCCAGCAGTGTTTTCATGGGAGGTTTCAAGAACTAATGATGATTTGTTGTTACTTCAATGTGGTTTAAACTGCAGTGCAGCGAGGGCAGCGTGGATTTCACTGCGCTGCAGCTCCTCCAGCGCAAAGGAGCAGTGCATCCCAGCACTGAGGGGTCGTGGCTCTGAGAGGACAAGGTGATGGAATCTCATCTCAGGCTGTCTCATGGCCAATCCTTGGAAACAAGTCGATTAACTGAGCAAGTGAGCTGAGCGCATGGAACCGACACGGGAAGTCAGGCACTGCCTTGCCCACGCAGACTCACAGTGCCATGCAGGCTGGCACAGCCCCTCAGGAGCACCAAGCCCAGCCAAGAACCCTGCTCTACAACATTCACCTTAAACCACAGCCCCAAGCACCACCTCCAAACCACCCTTACACACATCCAGGGTGGGTGACTCCACCACCTACTTGGGCAGCTCATTCCAGTCCCTGTCCACTCTCTCCAGGAACAACTTTTCCCTAATGTCCAATCTAAACCTCCGCAGCCTCAGCTTGAGGCCATTCCCTCTTGTTCTGTCTCCAGCTACCTGTGAGCAGAGCCCAGCAGCAGCCTCTCCACAGTGTCCCTTCAGGTAGCTGTAGACAGCATTGAGGTCTCCCCTCAGCCTCCTCTTCCTCACACTACCCATCCCCAGCTCCCTCAGTTGCCCCTCATCAGATTTATTCTCCAGGCCCTTCCCCAGCTCCCTTGCCCTCGCCTAGACCCTCTCCACCACCTCCACAACTCTCCTGTATTGCAGTGCCCCAAACTGAACTCATTACTGCTGCCTTCTCTGGAAGAAAGCTCTTTGGAGGTGTGAGGTTGTTTACCTGAGGTGGCATGCAGGAGCGCTGCGCTCAGGAGCAGGAAGCACAGCCAGTGGGGGGTGGTACCCATCTTATAAAAGATGGCACTGAAGCACAGCATCAGAATTTATACTCTGCTCCTGGGAGCGAGTGGAGCTCCCAGGGGCAGCCTGGCCAATGACAGCTCTGGGTCCTTATGCAATGGTTTTATGGCTGCCTGATCTTGGCAGCACCATTGCTACCTAACGGTAAAGCTGCCATTTCCTGGAGAGTTTTGCTACTGCCCGTTAGAAATTATCTCTACTGCATGTTCAGGCCCAGCATTACCTTTGGAACCAGACTGCACTATCTGTGTGGTTCTTTGGCCTCAACAGCCCAGGTGTGTTTATGTACAGCCTGTGGCTGATGGTTTAATGAAGCAGATTGTGATGTGTTCTGAGTGAGCCCGGAGCCAAGCAGAGCCTGGGCTGCAGCAGCAGAAGTGTGGCCAGCAAGGCCAGGGAGGGGATTCTCCCCCTCTGCTCTGCTCTGCTGAGACCCCACTGGGAGTCCTGCATCCAGCTCTGGAGCCCCTGGGACAAGAGGGCTGTGGAGATGCTGGAGAGTGTCCAGAGCAGGGCCAGGAGGATGCTGAGAGGCTGCAGCAGCTCTGCTGTGAGCACAGCCTGAAAGAGTTGGGGCTGTGGCAGGAGTAGGGGGAATGGAGCAAAGGTGGAGGTGGGGAGAGAGAGGCTGGAGGTGAGGAGGAAGTTGTTGAGCAGGAGAGTGGTGAGAGGCTGGACTGGGTTGCCCAGGGAGGTGGTTGAGGCCCCATGGCTGGAGGTGTTTGAGGCCAGGCTGTGTGAGGCTGTGTGCAGCCTGCTCTAGGGTAGGGTGTCCCTGGGCATGGCAGGGGTTGGCACTGGCTGCTCCCTGTGCTCCCTTCCAGCCCTGCCTGATTCCGTGATTCTGTGATGCACTGCACTCACAGCAGGTTTGCTGAGCAAACCTTCAGCAGCAAGCCCTGCTCCCAGCAAGGTTTTTCTAATGCTTTTCACTTGCAGTCACTCTCTTGCTGCTTCTACACAAACAGCACATCACAAATGCGATGGTCTCAGAGAATCACAAAATGTTAGGAGCTGGAAGAGACCTCCAGAGATCATCCAGTCCAACCCTGCTGCCAGAGTGGGATCACCCAGGGCAAGCCACACAGGAACAACATTCAGGTGGGTTTGGAGAGTCTTCAGAGAAGGAGACTCCACAACCTCTCTGGGCAGTTTTTTTCTCATATTCAATGCAACCCTCCCCTGCTGCAAGCTGAGACCATTTCCTCTTGTCCTGAAGGCAGTCTCAGACCCTTCTCGGTGCTGCCTGTTGGCAGGATGGGCGTGAACTTGAGTACAGTGAGTTCCATTCAAACACGAGGACACAGGAACTTCACTGTGAGGGTGGTCAAGCAGTGGAACAGGTTACCCAGAGAGGCTCTAATTTCTCCATTCTTAAAGACACTCTCTGCTCCAGGGCTCTGCCACCCTCACTGGAAAGAAAATCTCTCCTTGTGTTGCACCGGAACCTCCTGTGTTCAGGTCATACCCCTCTTGCTTGTCCTATCCCTGGGCCCCACTGAAGAGAGCCTGGCACCTTCCTCTTCACACTCACCCCTCAGATATTTGTGGACATTGATAAAGTCCCTTCTCAGCCTTCTCTTCTCCAGACTAAGCAGCCCCAGGGCTCTCAGCCTTTCCTCACAGGAGAGATGTCAGTTGTCACAGCTCAATCAACACCAGCTAGTTGCAGCTGACCTCACCTGCTGAGTCTGCTTTGCTTTAGCAATGGCTTGTCTCAGCCTACTGCTCCTCTCCTTGACTGAATGGGATGAGATTGAACAAGTGCAGAGTTCTACACTCTGTCCTGCTACTCTGCTCTTGAAGCCAGGCTATTGCACACTTATCTGAAGAGAAGCAGAGGCCAGCTAGAACCAGCCCAACTGTTGCTCTGACCCTCTACTCACTGCACCTTACGCAGGCTGTGCTTATCTCTTCACTTCCGTAACCAAACCACAACGCTGATTGCTGCTGGAACCTTCCAGCCTCCTCCTGCAGGAAAGCACAGCTTGGGGCTATGGATAAAGGGCAACGTTTCACAGCTCCAGAACAGAGGAAAGAAGGACAAAAGGTCAGAGTGCAGAAACAGCATCAGAAGCGGTCGAAGCAGTCGCTGAGAAGAGCACAGCGGAGGACAATGGCAACCAGAGCTGATTGTGTTCAGATGTCAATACAGGAGTGTGAGCTGAAGGTTGCCATTCTCAGCTCTGCTGGCCCAGACTTCCTGACACAAGCAAAACCAATACCGTGTGCTCGGTGGAGCAACCCCACACCGTCACTGAGAAGGGGTTGTGGGGTCAGAATCCTGCCCCTGAACTCTCAGAAACTAAACAACTTTGCACAGAGCGAGGACCCCAAGCAGCTGGAAGGCTGGCTCAGGAGCAGTGTGGGCAGCAGAGCCAATGGCATCCTGGGCTGGCTCAGGAGCAGTGTGGGCAGCAGAGCCAATGGCATCCTGGGCTGGCTCAGGAGCAGTGTGGGCAGCAGAGCCAATGGCATCCTGGGCTGGCTCAGGAGCAGTGTGGGCAGCAGAGCCAATGGCATCCTGGGCTGGCTCAGGAGCAGTGTGGGCAGCAGAGCCAATGGCATCCTGGGCTGGCTCAGGAGCAGTGTGGGCAGCAGAGCCAATGGCATCCTGGGCTGGCTCAGGAGCAGTGTGGGCAGCAGAGCCAATGGTATCCTGGGCTGGCTCAGGAGCAGTGTGGGCAGCAGAGCCAATGGCATCCTGGGCTGGCTCAGGAGCAGTGTGGGCAGCAGGACAAGGGAGGTTCTGCTGCCCCTGTGCTCAGCACTGCTCAGGCCACCCCTGCAGTGCTGTGCCCAGTTGTGGGCTCATGAATTGCAGAGAGATGCTGAGGTGCTGGAATTTGTTGAGAGAAGGGTAGCAAGGAGCACAGCCCTGTGAGGAGAGGCTGAGGGAGCTGGGGGGGTGCAGCCTGCAGCAGAGGAGGCTCAGGGCAGAGCTGATTGCTGCCTGCAGCTGCCTGCAGGGAGGCTGTAGCCAGGTGGGGTTGGGCTCTGCTGCCAGGCAAGCAGCAAGAGAAGAAGGGGACAGAGTCTGAAGCTGTGGCAGGGCAGGTCTAGGCTGGATGTTGTTAGGAAGTTGCTGGCAGAGAGAGTGATTGGCATTGGAATGGGCTGCCCAGGGAGGTGGTGGAGTGGCTGTGGCTGGAGGTGTTGCAGCCAAGCCTGGCTGGGGCACTTAGTGCCATGGTCTGGTTGGTTGGGCAGGGCTGGGTGCTAGGTTGGGCTGGCTGAGCTTGGAGCTCTCTTCCAACCTGCTTGATCCTACGATTCTAAGCTTGGCTGTGGGAGTTCTTGCCAGGCCTCCCCAGTTCCAGCTGACTACTGCAGTTCTGGCACTGCCAGTTGGTGTTGTACAGCTCACTGTGGGGTTTGGTTGTGCAGCTCACCCGTGGGGTTTGGTAACAGGCACCTTTGATTTGCAGCCGCTAAGACGCCAGCGCCCAGGGTGCGAAATGTCTGAGGCTGCCTCTCCTTTCTTCTGCTCGCTCTGAGGTCAGAGGAGAGGGAAGTTTGCACAAAAATCAAGCACCATAAACACCTGTAGTGTTCCTGGGGTGGGAGGCTGCATTCCTTATCAGCAGTCCTCTGCTCTTCTCACATCAGGAGCAAACAGAAGCTATTGCCTTGGCTCCCCACCACATCTCACTGAGGCAAAGTGCAGGGATCAGGTTTCTCTTACTGCAACAGCAGAGCTGGCAGGCACACGAGACCTGAAGGTGCTTGTTTAAGAAAATCAGCCTCAGTTCACTCGGGATATGCTTGTGAGAGGTCAGCTCCCTTGGAACCAGTGCTCACTGAATTGTGCTGCTGTACTTGGAATGGAGCAAAGGTGGAGGTGGGGAGAGAGAGGCTGGAGGTGAGGAGGAAGTTGTTGAGCAGGAGAGTGGTGAGAGGCTGGACTGGGTTGCCCAGGGAGGTGGTTGAGGCCCCATGGCTGGAGGTGTTTGAGGCCAGGCTGGCTGAGGCTGTGGGCAGGTCCCTGGGCATGGCAGGGGTTGGGTTGGGACTGGCTGCTCCTTGTGGTCCCTTCCAACCCTGACTGACTCCATGATTCTGTGAAGGTGTTCTCAAAGGCTGGGCAGCAGAGGCTGCACAGTGCTGCTCAGTGCTGTGTCTCTTTCGGGAGCTGCATCTTCCCTCAGAAGGGTTCTCAGTGGAGCAGAGCAGAGCAGAGCAGAATCCCCTCTCCTGACTGCTGCCCATGTTTCTCTTGGTGCAGCCCAAGCTACAGCTGGCAGCTCCTGCCCAGGTTTCATCACACCTCTTGCTGCATTATGTAATGGCATCCTCTGGCATTTAACTGGGAGCCAAAAGCTGTCACTGAATTAAATATTTGGACTGGCACTGAAGCTTCACAAACATTTAAATGAGCTCTGGGCAGAGTTTTTCTGCTGTGAGTAGCCTCCCTAGATCTTTGGAAGCCATCGAGGTAGTTCAATGTTTGACTTAACCTGAGCAGGATCAGGCCTCCAGAACACTTCTCAGAATCCCTCCTGAAGATGTTTGCTGAAGCACTTAGTGCTCAGCTGAGGCACTCAGCTTGCAGATTGCGCAAGGAGGGGGCACGCTGAGGACAGCACAACTCAACCTCCCCTCTGGGAAGCTTCCAAAAGGCCAAAGCAAACCATGCAAGACCTTTCTGCAGAGCCTGCAGCCACCAGAGCATGAGCACACTGCTGCTGAGCAGAAGGCTTTGCTCCTCATGAGAAAGCACAGGAACCATAGAATGGTAGGGGCTGGGAGTCACCCCTGGAGGTCACTGAGTCCAGCAGGGGCTGGGAGTCACCCCTGGAGGTCACTGAGTCCAGCAGGGGCTGGGAGTCACCCCTGGAGGTCACTGAGTCCAGCAGGGGCTGGAAGTGACCCCTGGAGATCACTGAGCCCAGCAGGAGCTGGGAGTCACCCCTGGAGATCATTGAGTCCAGCAGGGGCTGGAAGTGACCTGATTTAAAAGTGGTAATGATCTCCTCATCCCAATCATTGATAAAGACATTAAACACAACTGGCTCCAAACCTGAGCCTTGGGCTGGCTGCCCACTGCAGTTGCCTCCATTCCCCACCACTCTTTGTCCCCAGCCAGCCAGTTCTGCACCCAGGGAAGCATCCACCTATCCCAGGAGGCTGCTGGAGAGACAGTGCCAAAGGCTTTGCTGAAGTGCAGGCAAGCAGCACCTAAGCCTTGCCCCTGTGCACTAAGCAGGTCACCTTGTCCCAGGAGGATCAGGCTGCCAGGCAGCAGCTGTCCTTCCCAGCCCCATGCTGACTGCCTGTGATCACCTGCTTGTCCTGGCCATGCCATGTGCAGGCACTCAACATTATCTGCTCCAGACGTTCCCCCAGCACCAAGGTCAGGCTGGCAGCCTGTGCTTGCCAACTTCCAGTCAGCAGGAACCTCCCCAGCCAGCCAGGAAAGGGGCTTGGTGAGCACTCCCCCAGCTCTTTCGGTCCCTTTGGGTGGCTCCCACCTGGCTCCATAGCCTGCATGTGCCTGTGGTGCAGTAGGTCATTAACCATTCCCTTTGGATTCTGGGGGGCTTCATTCTGCTTCCTGGTCCTGTCTTCTAGTTCAGGGGGCTGGGTACCCCCAGAACAACTGCTCTCACTATCAAAGCCTGAAGCAAGAGGACAATAAGTACCTCACCATTCTCTTCTCTCTTTGTCACTGTGCTTTCCCCCACATCCAGTTAAGGATGGGGAAGAAACTATAAGGGACTCTTTAGGCTGTCAGGGAGGGACAGGACTGACCCTGGGGGGTCAGGACTGGGGGGAATGGAGCAAAGCTGGAAACGGGGAGATTCAGACTGGGTGTTAGGAAGAAGCTCTTCAGCACGAGGGTGGTGAGAGGCTGGAGTGGGTTGCCCAGGGAGGTGGTTGAGGCCCCATGGCTGGAGGTGTTTGAGGCCAGGCTGGCTGAGGCTGTGTGCAGCCTGCTCTAGGGTAGGGTGTCCCTGGGCATGGCAGGGGGTTGGAACTGGCTGCTCCTTGTCCCTTCCAACCCTGACTGAGTCAATGACTCTGTTCTATGATCCTCCTTGGTCCTCCTTCAGTTACAAATGTATTTACAGAAACCTTTTTTGCTTGTGTGGCAGTACCCAGGTTAAAGTTCTAGCTGGGCTTTGGCCCTTCTAATTTCCTCCCTACATAATCTCACCACATCCCTGCAGTCCTCCTGAGCTGCCTACCCCCTTCTTCAATGGCCATAAATATTGCACTGATGGTACCAAAGGTCTGTTGACTCTGCTGGAGCTGATCTGAGAGCAGTCTCTGGAGACCATTCCGACCTACCTTGGCCACAGCCCAGGGCCAGTTCTGATCCCACACCATCCAGCACTGTGGAACTGTGGATGAAGCTCAGTTTGCAGACACCAAAGCAAAGCAGAGCTGCTGTGCAGGAAGGGCTCCGCTGAGCTGTGCTCCGCTGCCAACGCCACTGTGCCCTGCCTCTCTATGCCCCATCTCATGCTGTGCTCACCAAGGTGCAGCAGGACAGCAGCCCAGCTCATGCAGGTACTCACAGCCAGGAGATGAAGATGCCAAACCTACAAGAGTAAAGCTGTGCAGGATTCTGAACTAAGCCCAGCATCCAGAGACCTTCTGGTTCTCCAGGCATCAAGAGCCCTTCCCCGCCGGGCACCAGCTCACACAAGACGCAGACAAAACCTGCTCTTTCCTCGCCTGACCTCTTCAGGCTCTCAGAAAGACGGAATCAACACTGTCGTGAGCAGAACCTTCCTCTCCTCCTGAGCAGCCACTCGGTTCGGATGCCCACGGCCACCTGCTTTCCCGCTGCGTGGCTCTCCGCGGGAGCGCAGCGCCACCGAGCAGCGCCGCGCACGGCACCGCCTGGGAGCGCTCGCTGAGCACCGCTGCCTGCGGCTGCCGCCGAGCTGGGGCACGGCTGCTGCCTTTAGCCGTCCCCGCGTGGACCTGCCTGGCAAGAGCTTGGTGCGGAGCAGTGGAATGCGTGGAGCTGGAAGGGACTTTAAAGATCATCTGGTTCCAAATCCCTGCTACGGGCAGGGACACCTCCAGCCAAACCAGGTGGCTCAAAGCCTGCTCCAGCCTGGCCTGTCCTGGAGGCAGGGAATTAACGTGGCTAAGGAATTGTCTTAGAACCGCAGAATCAGGCAGGGCTGGAAGGGAGCACAAGGAGCAGGCAGTGCCAACCCCCTGCCATGCCCAGGGACACCCTACCCTAGAGCAGGCTGCACACAGCCTCAGCCAGCCTGGCCTCAAACACCTCCAGCCATGGGGCCTCAACCACCTCCCTGGGCAACCCACTCCAGCCTCTCACCACTCTCCTGCTCAACAACTTCCTCCTCCCCTCCAGCCTCACTCTCCACACCTCCACCTTTGCTCCATTCCCCCCACTCCTGACACTCTCTCACACCCTCAAAAGTCCCTCCCCAGCTTTTTTGTGGCCCCTTCAGATCCTGGCAGGCCACAATGAGGTCCCCTGGGAGCCTCCTCTGCTGCAGCCTGCACAGCCCCAACTCTTTCAGGCTGTGCTCACAGCAGAGCTGCTGCAGCCTCTCAGCATCCTCCTGGCCCTGCTCTGGACACTCTCCAGCATCTCCACAGCCCTCTTGTCCCAGGGGCTCCAGAGCTGGATGCAGTACTCCAGGTGGAGTCCCAGCAGAGCAGAGCAGAGAGAGAGAATCATCCCTCTTAATAGAATTGGTTTACTTTCCTGGGACCCTGTCCCCAGACTATATACAAAAGTTAGTTTAGTTTATTGACAGATTCAGTTTGATCAGGAATTTCTTCAAAAAAAACCAAAAGGATGTTATAAAGAACCTTGGAGGTTTAGGAAGTCAGGAAATGGAAAAGGCTAAGCTATAAACACAGCTGTAAGTCACTATCAGTCAGGCTGAGCAGAATCACAGAACCAACAAGGTTCTGGGCACCTTCCAGCACCTCAACAGCTCTCTGCAATTCAGGAGCCCACAGCTGGACACAGCACTCCAGGGGTGGCCTGAGCAGTGCTGAGCACAGGGGCACAAGAACCTCCCTTGTCCTGCTGCCCACACTGCTCCTGAGCCAGCCCAGGATGCCATTGGCTCTGCTGCCCACCTGGGCACTGCTGCCTCAGCTTCAGCTCCTCTCTCCCAGCACCCCCAGGGCCCTCTCTGCCTGGCTGCTCTCAGCCACTCTGGCCCCAGCCTGTAGTGCTGTTTGGGGTTGCTGTGGCCAAAGGGCAGAACCCTGCAATTGGCCTTGTTCAGTCTCATCCCATGGCCTCTGCTCACCCACCCAGCCTGGCCAGGCCCCTCTGCAGGGCTCTGCTACCCTCCCACAGCTCCACAGCTGCTCCTAGCTTGGTGCCATCTGCAAACTCACTGCTGCTGGACTCAATGCCCTGCTGCAGACCATCAGTAATGATGTTGAACAAGATTGGGCCCAGCACTGATCCCTGGGTGACAGCACTGGTGCCAGCTGGATGTGGCACCCTTCCCCACCGCTCCCTGAGCCCCAGTGACAGGCAAGCAGGACGAAGCAGGAAAGTGCTCTCCGGCCTCGCCTGCCAGCGGCCAGCAGCGCAGCCGCAGCCCACTAGAGGGCGCCGCGGGGCTGGCTCGGGCTCCGGCGCCCGGCCAGGGAAGCAGCCAGCAGCCAGGGACGGCAGCCCCAGGCGTGCCGCCTGCCCCAGCGCCTCGGCAGGGGCGAGCAGCGCGGCTCAGAACTGCACTTCTCACGCCGGTGCTGCAGGAGGGTCGGCAGCTGGAAGAGGTCTGCGTTGGCAGGCTTACCTCGGAGCTCGGAGAGGCTGGCATGCGTTAGTCGCAGGGAATGGTGCCTCAGCTCTTCTGGGGGGCCCCAAGTGAAGGCAGGGGAGCATGCGAAAATGCTCTGCAGGGCCAGGTTCTGTGCCGAGCCTGGCTGGTTTAATAGCGGTGAAACCCAAGAGCTTCGGGGATGAAATGGAGAGAGGAATGGAAGGGAGGCAGAGAAAGGAGCCTGGTCTGGTTCTGTTAGTAGGATGACCCAAAGCAATTGCCCAGGGCAGCCTTGGCACAGAACCCCCTTCCTGCCCTTTAACCATGAGCTGACACGGCTTGCCACAACCACTCCTCAGCTCAGTCTGCTTCAGAACATGTTCTGTGTATGGCATTCGTGGAAGCTGCTGTATGGAGGAGTGAGAGCATCTCAGCCCCATCTCTGCAGCCCTGAGGAGAGGGACTTGGGGGTGCTGCTGGAGGAGAAACTCAGCAGGAGCCAGCAGTGTGCACTTGCAGCCCAGAAAGCCAAGCAGAGCCTGGGCTGCAGCAGCAGCAGTGTGGCCAGCAGGGCCAGGGAGGGGATTCTGCCCCTCTGCTGTGCTCTGCTGAGACCCCACCTGGAGTCCTGCATCCAGCTCTGGAGCCTCTGGGACAAGAGGGCTGTGGAGATGCTGGAGTGTGTCCAGAGCAGGGCCAGGAGGATGCTGAGAGGCTGCAGCAGCTCTGCTGTGAGCACAGCCTGAAAGAGTTGGGGCTGTGCAGGCTGGAGCAGAGGAGGCGCCCAGGGGACTTTCTTGTGGCCTTCCAGCATCTGAAGGGGGCTCCAGAAAAGCTGGGGAGGGACTTTTGAGAGTGTGAGGGAGTGTCAGGAGTGGGAGGAATGGAGCAAAGGTGGAGGTGTGGAGAGTGAGGCTGGAGGTGAGGAGGAAGTTGTTGAGCAGGAGAGTGGTGAGAGGCTGGACTGGGTTGCCCAGGGAGGGGGTTGAGGCCCCATGGCTGGAGGTGTTTGAGGCCAGGCTGTGTGAGGCTGTGTGCAGCCTGCTCTAGGGTAGGGTGTCCCTGGGCATGGCAGGGGGACTGGCACTGGCTGCTCCTTGTGCTCCCTTCCAGCCCTGACTGGTTCTACGACCCCTTGTCCTGTCACAACAGGCCCTGCTAAAAGGTCTGTCCCCAGCTTTCTTGTAGCTCTTTCAAGTAAAGGCAGGCTGCAAGGTCTCCCTGGAGCCTTCTCTTGTCCAGGCTGAACAACCCCAACTCTCTCAGCCTGGCCTTACAGCAGAGAGGCTCCAGCATTGCTATCATGCTTGTGGCCTCCTCTGGCCCCAGTCCAATAGGCCTGTGTCTCTCCTGTGCTGAGGACTCCAGAGCTGGCCCTAGCACTCCAGGTGGGGTTTCTGAACAGCAGATTCCCCTCCCTCCCCTGCTCCCCACACTGCCAGCTGTGCAGCTGGCTCTGGGCTGTGAGCACACACTGCCAGTCCATGTCCAGCTTTTCACCCAGCAGCATCACCAAGTCCTTCTCTGCAGGGCTGCTCCTCATCCCTCCATCCTCTGGCCTGGATTGATACTGGGAATTAACCCAACCTGCATGCAGCACTTCGCACTTCCCCCTGTTGAACCTCCCGGCGTTCACAGAGGCTCACTTCACCATGTCCAAGTTCCCCTGGACAGCATCCAAGCCTTCAGGCACGTCAACCACATCCTTCAGCCTGATGCCATGAGAAAGAGAGAGAAAAAGAAGGGCTCGTCCGGGATTTGAACCCGGGACCTCTCGCACCCTAAGCGAGAATCATACCCCTAGACCAACGAGCCAACGCACTGCAGGCTCACACTGACTGCACACGGCCACGCCTGCAGCTCAGGGCACTTCATAACCTGCTTTCAATCAAATAACTGCATCAAAACATCAAGAACTGCATTTGCCAGTCCCTAAAATCACTGTCCCTTGGGGCCTGATCCACTGCAGAGATTAAAGGAGAGCCGCACATGAGTTCTACACACGCATCGAGGTAGCGGCAAAAAGAACTTCACTTCTCAACAGGCAAATTTCATCTACTTGTGCCTGTTTCAGTTGGAACTTCCATGGTGAAAAGCTCTGTGGTTCGTGCTGCCTCAACATCATAGAATCAAGCAGGTGGGAAGAGAGCTCCAAGCTCAGCCAGCCCAACCTAGCACCCAGCCTTGCCCAACCAACCAGACCATGGCACTAAGTGCCCCAGCCAGGCTTGGCTGCAACACCTCCAGCCACGGCCACTCCACCACCTCCCTGGGCAGCCCATTCCAATGCCAATCACTCTCTCTGCCAGCAACTTCCTAACAACATCCAGCCTAGACCTGCCCTGCCACAGCTTCAGACTCTGTCCCCTTCTTCTCTTGCTGCTTGCCTGGCAGCAGAGCCCAACCCCACCTGGCTACAGCCTCCCTGCAGGCAGCTGCAGGCAGCAATGAGCTCTGCCCTGAGCCTCCTCTGCTGCAGGCTGCACCCTCCCAGCTCCCTCAGCCTCTCCTCACAGGGCTGTGCTCCAGGCCCCTCCCCAGCCTTGCTGCCCTGCTCCAAACACCTTCCAGCACCTCAACAGCTCTCTTCAACTCAGAAGCCCACAACTGGACACCTTAAAGGACCTCCAGCAGGACATCTTACTATGGTTTCCTGTGTCTTAGGGCAATGTGCAAACACAGCGGGGGAAAAGAAAAAAGAAGTTGCCACGACTAAAAGCTACCTCCCAAAGGAAGATTAAATTCTCTGGGAGGCGCAGCTTGACTAAGGAACTCAATGCCACATAAAAAAGCAATTCACATTTTATTTTCAATTGCAATAAACTGTACAAAAAAAAAAAAAAAAAAGAAGTTTCCTTCTTGCCAAAAGTAACAACAACATTTTCAGTCTTGTTTTATTCCTTCCTGGGGGAGCTCACAAATAAACAGACAATAAGATGCGTGGGTTTGGGTCAGAGTCAGGGTAGAACAAAGAGACCGAAACGTTTGTGCAACAAAGGTTAAGGTTCTTTGCATTTTTAGGAGTTTCAGTACTCCTGCCATGCCTCTTAAAAAGCCTGAAGGGAAAAAAAAAACAAACAAAACCCAACACAAAAGTTTTGTGTCTCACACAAAGGAATGTAAACAGCCACCGAGAGATTAAAAGAGGTTGACTCTTCCAACCAAACTGCAGACGTACCTCAATACCACTAAGGTCCACTTTACACCGAGCACAGGGAACGTGCAAGAGCTGAGCCCACTCTCCAAATGCCAATTCAATGAGACAGCCAGAGACTTCTGTCTTTCAACGAGAAGGAAGATCCCAAGGGACGCAGAACTGAAATGGATTGTCCTCTTGTGAAGCATTCTGAGGTCTGTTTCCCTTATCCTGACCCATCAGACGTACAAACCCAACGCTGCTTTTCCAAGATGCAGTAAAGTCAGGGAGCACCTCGCTAGGCTGATTGCACGCAGGAAGCACCGAGAGGGTGGGCTTCTGTACGGGCTTAGTTTTGTTTGCATGACACATTTAATGCAGACTAACCAAACCAATTTGGGTCACTGAAAGTACCTGCTTCTGTCCAAGACCTGAAATGGCAATACAACTGCAGTGACTTTTGAGATTTCAGGGTTCCCCCCCCCCCCATTCTCCTCAGTGCTGAAACTTAGCTAAGAAAAAGCTGTTCCAACAGCTTGGGTAGAGCTCAACAAAAACTTAAGCATTTTCTGTTACTTCTGAGTTGTTTGAGGGAATAAAGTCTTGAAATTCCACTTTATCTGGGTAGAGTTTAATGTAGGTGTCCACCATTAAATCCAAGTCATGTTTTATGTCAAAGTTTATGTTCAGCAAAGCCAGGTTGCTTGACCTTGACAGAGCAGAGGTGCTTCTGAGGTAAGCCTTTAAGCGCTTCCGCCCCATTTCATACTTTTCATTCTCCACCTTCATCACTGGCAGTATGCACAAGACCTTAAGCAGGGCATAAACATTAGGGAAAAACTTGATATCAGGCAAGTGAAGTACTTCGTAAATAGAAGCTGGAAGTTCAATGTCCTTCCCTCGATGTTTCCATTTGATTCTCCAACAGTGAAGCTCAGCTGAAAGCGTATCTGGATTGGGCAGGTCATTTTTGTACACGTCAGCATGATGTTCCTCAGACGTACTGAACTTGAGCTGCCCCATGACTGAGGGCACCAATGATAAGCACTTGAGAGCTTTTAAATGTTGTTCTGAGAATATATCTTTCAATTCTTGAATAATATGCTCCACTGTGGGGACACTAAGGATTTCCTTGTAGTAGTTTTCCGACGTTAAATCGGAGTCCAAGCTCCTTTGCTGCGCCCTGCGGAATTTTCCCGGGAGCTTAATTCTTACATCCAGTTTTGTGGCCAAATTTGTTGCTTCCTCGAACCAAAACTCATGGTAAACGTCAATGTTCTCCATCACTTCATTCAGAGAATGCAACACTGCTGTCAAGCTGCTAGCTGCAAAGAAGACATCGATTGTTTGCCCCTGGAGGTTTTTTCCAAATGCTCTTGTGAAAGACAGGACATTCTTCAGAATGACAATAGTGACAATGAAGTCAAAGTCTGTTAATGCACTCGAAAGTACAAAGGCTCGACCCACAATGAAGCTGCTCCACCTGACAGAGGAGTCACTGCTTACTGCATCCAAGCACAGAACCAGCGCTTGCACGAGGTCCACTAAAACCTCGAACGTATCGTGCCTCCCTGTCCACTGAGAACGGCAGATCTGCTTCAGCTCGTTCCCCTTCTCCTCGTTGTCCTGAAAAAGAGCAGAAATGGTGGTGTCCAGTTCTGCCAACAGCTGAGGAGCCTGCTGAAAGAGACAGCAAACTTCTTCCATCGTTCCCAGTGCAATGGAAACGCCAACCACAGGAACGGATTTTGCCAGCCAGACATTTAAGGCACACGAGGAGCACAGCGTATACACAGCTTGTGGGTACTTCTCCAGCAGTCTTGTGGCCACGACTTTCATTTTAGAAGCAAACCCACTAGAGACAATGTAGGCTTGACCTCGACAGTATTCC
This sequence comes from Pogoniulus pusillus, assembly GCF_015220805.1. Taxonomy (NCBI): domain Eukaryota; kingdom Metazoa; phylum Chordata; class Aves; order Piciformes; family Lybiidae; genus Pogoniulus; species Pogoniulus pusillus. The sequence goes on from NC_087266.1 coordinate 908,719, forward strand.
ATGTTTAGACCCCATTCTTCAGTAATAGTTGTGTGGAACTTAACAGCTAAGATTTCAGGGTCAGCCTCATAGGGTAAAAACCCTACGAACTCTTCCCTTAGGTTATGAGAATCATCAACAAACCTCACCAACACCGGCAAATGCTCCTCTCCAGCTATGTCTACTGCTTCGTCGGTGACAAGAGAAAAGAAGTGCGAGTCTCTTACTTCTCTCAGTGTCTCTTCCCTAACACAGCTTTCACAGATCTCCAGCATCTGCTTCTGCTGAGTTTTCGAACAATACTCCAGATTGACTGCAGTCATCTCAAATCGTTTCCTCAGAACTTCGTCTCCAGCATTTATTCTGTATTCCAGCAGAGCCTGGAAGTTATCCGAAGTAAAAATACCCTCCGGAAGCTCATCCACATTATGGCCATCCAAGGGAATATTTTGTTTACCCATCAGGATCAAAATTTCAAACAAGGATTTAAGGTAATCTTTTTTCTCTCTTTCTTCCAGCGTTAAGGGAGCAGCTTTTTCCTCTTGTCCCTCCTCCAAGACAGTGTTTTGTTCATTGCTTGCATTCAGCCCTTGAGTTGCCTGTTCACATCCAAAACCTTCACCAACTAGAAAATGTGGAAAAAAACACACTGAGTGTCAACACAACTTGAATAAAACATAACATTTGCTTTCTCTTGCTCCCCCCCCACTACTTTTTATCTCACTTACTGAGAAGCATTTCAGACAGAGTTGAGACTGGCTGCTTGAATCAAGCAGAACTCAAATGTAAGTCGATATGTATCAGGAGGATGATTAAGTGTCCTGCATTACCTTGGCAGTCTTAGTAAACAAGGCTTTAATGAGCTCAATTATTTTGCCCACTTACTCTTTTGTTGCTTCAGCATTCTTATTTCATCTTCACTCTTAAAAAAAACAAAAACAAAACCACACTTATACTGATGACAACACCCAGCATGCTACCTTAAATTATTAAAACACTCCAAGACACAAATACTTCAGCTGAGACAGTAATATCTACCAAGAAAGGGCTAGGAGAGACAGACGCCTCTTAAATGCTGGAACAGGTTGCCCAAAGATGTGGTTGAAGCCCCACCCCTGGAGACACAGGTTAAACGTGATGGGACCCTGAGCAAACTGATCTACTAGGAGATGTCTCAGCCCAATGCTGGGGAGGTTGGATAAGATGACCTTTGAGGGTCCCTCCCAACCCGATGCATTCTGTGATTCTTTGGGCAGCTTGGTGTTGCCATGACCCCTATCTACTAACTACATAAGAACAGTTTGCTACTACTGCTAAAGTTTCCATTCCCATTCAGTTTGTTCAGCAACAGAAGAAAGGGACACAGCCTCAAGTTGTGCCAGGGGAGGTCTAGGCTGGATGTGAGAGGAAGTTCCTGGCAGAGAGAGTGATTGGCATTGGAATGGGCTGCCCAGGAAGGTGGTGGAGTTGCCCTGCCTGGAGGTGTTCAGGCAAAGCCTGGCTGGGGCACTTAGTGCCATGGTCTGGTTGGTTGGGCAGGGCTGGGTGCTAGGTTAGGCTGGCTGAGCTTGGAGGTCTCTTCCAACCTGCCTGAGCCTATGATTCTATAATTCCTCTTAAATATATTCCAGTAAAGAATTTAAGAGGCACTATCAGTAGACAGAACTGTCTTTAGCTCTATTCTTACTCAGTAAACAAACTCAAACTCTGAAAAAAAATATTTAAAATTTGTAATTTCCCAACAATTGTAATTGTCCAAATTTAGGAGCTGAATTCTTCTTAACTCAGAGACCCAGAGACTCTTTCTCTGTGCATGATAGAGGTATCAACAACACAAAAAAAAATCAGCTCTTGGTATTGGTTCCATACATGAATGACCTTCTCAGGACAAACCAAGCATGCATATAGGCCTCAAGCTGGGCCAGGAGAGGAGGTTCAGGCTGGATGTTAGGAGGAAGTTTTTGACAGAAAGAGTGATCGGCACTGGAATGGGCTGCCCAGGGAGGTGGTGGAGTCACTGTCCCTGGAGGTGTTCAAGACAAGACTGGATGAGGCACTTAGTGCCATGGTCTGGTGGATTGGCCAGGGCTGGGTGCTAGGTTGTACTGGATGATCTTGGAGCTCTCTTCCAACCTGGTTGATTCAATGCTTCTATGTCTCAACTGGTGCAGACTGCAGCAGTTAAATGGGTGAACTCAAGATCACAATCAGTATGAAGGAGAAATTTCAAGGTATAATGCATAAGATGTACTCAGCCCAGTGATAAGAAGCCAAAAGATGATGTGCACTTTCTTTGGAGCACTGTGCCCTGTTCTGGGCTCTCCAGTGCCAGAGAGACAAAAGAAGTACTGGAGAAAGCCAGCAAGCGCTACAAGGATGAGAGGGCTGGAGGATCTCTCTGGGGAGGAAAGGCTGAGGGAAATGGAGCTGTTCAGCCTGGAGAAAACTGAGAGAGGATCTTCTCAATGCTTGCCAGTAGCTAAAGGGTGAAAAGTCAGGAGGTTGGGGCCAGACTCTTTCAAATGGTGCCTAGTGACAGGACAAGGGTCAATGGGCAGAAATTGGAAAAGAGGAAGTTTCATCTGAACATGAAGAAAAAAATTCTTTCCTGTGAGGGTCCTGGAGCACTGAAAAAGGCTTTCCAGACAGGTTGTGGAGTCTCTTTCTCTGGAGAGATTCCAAAACCTGTCCAGCTATTGTGATCCTGTGCAACCTTCTCTAAGCAATCCTGCTTTTAGCAAGGGAGTTGGATGAGATGAGCTCCAGAGGTCACTTCCAACCCCCATCATTCTGTGATTAGGAAGAAAGAATCAGCTCTGCTCACCACACTTCATTTTGCAGATTCTATCTACCAAGGAAAGTGTAAGTTGGAGTCAACACAAACATACTTCCAGTAGGCGGCAGAGAAAGGGCAACCACTCGAGTGATAAATATTAGTATTCAACGCTTCTGTAAGAGAGTTTGACATGAATTTACTTGTCTGTTTGCTCAGCTAATAGCTCTCCATGCAAAACTTACCAGCTCTTTTATCCTTTTCCTGTGCCTGCTGCGGGGGTTGTTCAGGTGACTCGTAAGGTCAAATATAGTTGGCACAGCATCATCCCGTAAAACCGTCCTGTAAGGGCTCTGTAAGATGACAAACATCTCGATTGGGGACTTTTAGGGAAGGACTTCTGAAGGAACTTCAGAATTTCAGATGCCATGCACCTATCCACCTGCCTTTTCCCTTTTTTTTTCAGTATTTTCACTTTCTGATATTTCAAAGCATCCATATTTTAGGGGAATCAACAGAACAATGAAGACAAGAAAAGAGATACTAAAGCAAACTCCCAATCCAAACTAGAAATGGCTTTTCCTCCCTGTGCTTTTATAGAATCATAAAATGTTTTGGGTTGGAAGGGACCTCATCTAACCCAATGTTCCCCACCTCCCAGCACTGAGCAGGGACATCTTTAACTAGATCAGGTTGCTCAGCACAACCTGACATTGAACATTTGTAACGATGGTGCAGGGACGTTCTTCTGCCCCTGTACTTGGCACTGGCCAGGCCACCCCTTGAGTGCTGTGTCCAGTTGTGGGCTCCTGAATTGCAGAGAGATGTTCAAGAGGTACTGGAAGCTGTTAAGGGAAGGGCAGCAAGGCTGGGGAGGGGCCTGGAGCACAGCCCTGTGAGGAGAGGCTGAGGGAGCTGGGGGTGTGCAGCCTGCAGCAGAGGAGGCTCAGGGCAGAGCTCATTGCTGCCTGCAGCTGCCTGCAGGGAGGCTGTAGCTAGGTGGGGTTGGGCTCTGCTGCCAGGCAAGCAGCAAGAGAAGAAGGGGACAGAGGCTGAAGCTGTGTCAGGGCTGGATGTGAGGAGGAAGTTGCTGGCAGAGAGAGTGATTGGCACTGGAATGGGCTGCCCAGGGAGGTGATGGAGTGGCCGTGGCTGGAGGTGTTGAAGCCAAGCCTGGCTGGGGCACTTAGTGCCATGGTCTGATTGGTTGGACAGGGCTGGATGAGCTTGGAAGTCTCTTCCAAGCTTCTTGATTCTATGGTTCCCACCTCTCTAGGAACCCTGGGCCAGTGTTTCACCACCCTTATAGAAAAAAAAAAAAATCTTCCTTATATCCAGTCTAAATTTTCTCTTTTAATTTAAAACCATCAACTCTTGTCCTGTCACATCAGGTCTTGTTAAAATGACAGCACACCACGTTCTTATAGGCCAACTTTTAAGTACTAGAATCCACAGTGAGGTCCTCCTAAGTCTTCACAAAGACCCCAGATGCACCAATTTTAATTGACTGCAATATTATGGCTCTTGACAAACGAACACTCTGGTTAGGAAAATGTTTGTGCACCAGAAAGGAAGGGATTTGGTACTGCTGTGCTTTGGTTGTTATCACTTTTATTAGAAACAATCAGATAAACCTTTTTGTTTGAGATAGTCTTCAACTGCTTCTTTATGCAGGCTTATGAATTCCACAAAACTCTACAATGGAGGATCATATTGAAGGAGAATTCATCTGTCAGATGAGGAGGAAGAATGATGTAAATGTTTCTAGCAGGTGAGTGAAAAACATACGTATAATTTATATTTGGCCATACTGTAAGCTTCTGTTGTTCATGCTGGCTCATTTCCAGCAAGCAGAACTCTTTAACTGGTGATGCTTACTCCTGTCATGAGACTGAAGTGTATTTTAAACAACCTATGTTTTATAAGTTACATTTCAGGTGCAGAATGACTTCCAAACCCCCTCTGTTTGTCTCTGGAACGCTGGCTAATAGGAGACCCTGCCATGTGTGATACCTCAGGAGCTAAGCCTGCCCTGTATATTTTAATTATCCTTTGTAACTGAAGGAATAACTTTGCCTATGTATCAAAGGGAAATTCAGCCTAGAAATTAAAACTCCATACAAAGCCCTGTGTCCATCAGCTCAAGAGAGACAGGGGTCTGCTGAAGGATGAGTGGGGGACTTGACCATCTCAGTTGTGAAGAGAGATTGAGAGTCCTTGGGATGTTTAGTCCGGAGAAGGCTGAGAGAAGATCTGATCAATGTCTATCAATATCTGTAGGGTGAGTGTCAAGTGGAGGGGGGCAAACTCTTTTGGGTGGTGCACAGCAATAAGACAAGGAGCAATGGATCCAAACTTGAACAGAGAAGGTTTCAGCTCAACGGGAACAGAGACTTCTTCACAGTGAGGGTGCCAGAGCCCTGGCACAGGCTGCCCAGAGAGGTTGTGGACTCTCCTTCTCTGGAGACTTTCCAAACCTGCCCGGATGTGTTCCTGTGTGAACTACCCTAGGGGATCCTGCCATGGTAGGGAGGTTGGACTGGATGATCTCTGGAGGTCCCTTCCAACCTCTAAAGTTCTGTGATTCCCACTGCTCTGTAAGCTGTTAAAAACAAGGTTAGCTTGAGAATTGTTTTGCATAAGTGAGGAACTGCAGTGAGTGCTCCACAGATTCAGACAGCAGGAGCAGGTCTGCTTTTGTCATCCCCAACTGCTCATTTCCACCTTACCCATCGTGCCGACACCTGCAGGTTCTGTGTCCTGGACCATGACAATGATCTCACTTATGACTGAGAGAGAAATTTTCCCAGAGACCAGTTACCCAGCAGATCAAAGGTGAAAAGGCAGCACTCTGCTGGAAAAGGTCAGTCACATTTTGCAAGATGGAATAACCAAAAGCTTGTACTTACACTTCTACATATCATAGAAGTCTCAAAGTGTTTAGCACACAGTCTGTAATGCTTGTTGAGCTGATCTGGAGTTTTACCTTCCAAGTCTGCCCTTCGACAGTTCTCTACCCATCTTTGACATCTGCATGAAAGCAAAAGAATTAGCTAGCCAAAAGATGAAGCAAAGTCCCCTCCAGTTTCAAAGTGCCCTGAGCACTGCCCTTTATACAAGACTACAGAAAGCTGCAATGTAGCACAAATCACTATTGTATTTTCCCCCTTTTGCCCACCCACTTCACACTCAAGAATCAATTCCATCCTATATATCCTGGCCTTCATCTCACACAGGCACACCAGACTATAAACACAGCTGCTCATGAAGCCAGACCATTTTGCTCTTAAGCATTTACCCTTGAATAGTTAAAAAAGAGATGTGCTTATTGACTCAAGCCATAAAACATTTAAAGGAAGCTATTCAGAGCTGTCTTCTCCACCTCCCTCCACAGCAGTGCATTTTTCTTATTTACTGTGGTCACTGGGGAAGTTAGGGTGTGGAAAAAGGAAACAATACAAACAAAAGAGAAAAGGAACCATTCTACAGACAGTGCTCACATGCCCAAAGTAAGTTTCCATTAGATGCAGATTTTTACAACGTTTACTTCTGCTTTGGATAATTTCTCTGAGCTAAAACACAAAGCTGATGGCTTGGTGTGAGTTAGAACAGAAGCAATTCTGCTCAGTGATTTGACTTCTCAGCTCAGTCTCTGCTCAGCGAGGGCACTTTGTGAACTCCAGGACATGACTGCACAGGCAGAGTCTGCTTCTAGCAGTGAGAAGCTGATGGGGAGAGTTACTGCCAAGGGCTGGGCTGCAGAAAGGCTCTGGCTTAGACTTGCTTCTACGGAGACCAAGGTCACTGCTAAACCTTGTGCATCACATAGGGCTGCAGTAAGAAGTGGCACCTGTAGGGAGAAACAGACAGAAGAGATGACCCTAAACTGACAAATAAGGGAGTCCATCCCATGGATGTCATCTTCAGAATAAACCTGAGGGATCACCAGAGTCAAGCCTTTTCTTCAATGTCCAGTGCCTAAGGACTCTGTTCTGCCTCCAATCACAGCCCATGTGTTCCTGTATCCAGTTCCAAAATCCAGAGTCTGACTCTGGTACCCATCTGACACCCAGTTCACTCTAGGACTTGCCCAGTGCCTGCGCAGAGTTTCACTGGTGACAGTAACACAGTTGCCATCAGGAGGCTGGTTTCATTATTTGCTTGTATCCATTTCATTTTACTGCTATTACTTTCATTAAAGCTGGTTTAGTTCCTTTCCCAACCCCATCAGCCTCTCTCCCTTACTCCCTTTCTCATCTCCTTGGGGAATGCAGAAGGGTTCATAGAGAGCGCTTAGTGGCCTGCCCAGCCCCAACCCTTGACAGCCACAGAAACATTTCCCTTACTAACAGTCCTCTTTTTAGATCTGCCAGATGCTGCTTCCTCTGACAAGTACAACACTTGCAGTAATTGATGCAGACGCATTCAGCAGGTTCTATTTCGCCCAGTGGGGTCTTTGCAGTCACTTCCTTACTATGAATTTCTGAGCAAAAACATGCCTGGACCATGCCTGCAGAGTGACTCCAGAAAAACTCACCTGCTATCTCACTGTGCAATGAAAGTCTATAAATAAATCAACAAGACTCCAGCAGCTATGGCTACACCTGGATTTAAAAGTTGTTGTTGTTGTTGTTTTTCAAGTAACTCTTTCCTGTAAAACCAGCACTGCTTCAAAGGACTGTTTTAGTGCACCTGCTTGCAACCCATAGTACCACAGTACTGTGTGCAGTTTGGGGGCCTCGCTACAAGGTCATGGAGGTGCTGAGGAAGGTTCAGAGAAAGGCAGCAAAGCTGGTTAAAGGTCTGGAGAGGAGCGGCTGAGGGAACTGAGGGTAGCCAGCTCTACAAAAATGAGGCCGAGGAGGGACCTCACTGCCCTCTACAAGTCACTGAAAGGAGGCTGCAGTGAGGTGGGTGTGGGTCTCTTCTATTAACACGAGAATGGGGTGAGAGGAAACGCCCTCAAGTTGCACTGGAGGAAGTCTAGGTTGGACATCAGAAGACATTTCTTCACTGAAGGGCTTCTCAAACACTGGAGTAGGCTCCCCAGGGAGCTGGTTGAATCCCTATCCCTGGAGGAATTGAAAAGAGGTAGAGATGTGGTGCTGAGGGACATGGCAGAGTACAGCAGTGGTTGGACCGTGTGGAAAATATCCATTCTCAACATCTTTCAGAAGAGCATTTCTAGCCTGAAGGCAGTGAACTGTCCCATAGGGATTTTACACTACTTGGCATCACTCAGATTTTACAGTATGGACTCCTGACACATTAAGATCGAAGTTCAGACAGCACCACAGAATGGTGGGATTGGAAGGGTCCTCCAGGGGTCATCCAGTCCAACCTCCCTGCTAGAGCAGGGTCACTTTAAGCAGACTGCATAGGATCAAGCCTACATGCACACTGAATCTCTCCAGAGAAGGAGATTCCACAACCCCTCTGGGCAATCTGGTCCAGTGCTCCATCACTCTTCAAAGTAAAGAAGTTCTTCCACATATTTAGGTGAAAATCTCTTCAGTTCTGCACAAACTGTGATCATTCTTATGACTGTGTGAGAACCTGCAGGCTCCAAAGTCTGAGAGTGGGAAGAGGCAACACCAAGAAGTGAGTCATACAAACGAAAGTTTAGGAGTAGGCAACAAACTGTTTGGATTTCAGTCTTCATTTAAAGCATAAATGTGTGTCACATGGATTTGTACTGCAAATCCTTGCCTATGTGGGCATCAGGAAGAGGTCTGGTTATCCCAGCATGAACACAAGGCCTTCAGCCAGGACAATTTTGCTGACAGACCAGAAAAGGCAGCCCTAAGTAGCAGCTACTACCTAGGGGAGCTTTTTAATACACACTCTTTTAAAAATCACTTAGAGAAGAGTGCTCTGTTAGAATGAACTACAGATCCAAAATACCCAGAGGCACTGAAATTCTCCACAGAATCAGCTCAAGCAGCTTCAAGGGAGGGAGTATCACATGTCAGACACTGAGAATTTCAGCCTCAATTACCTGCTCGTATCAGAGATAACTGATACGAAAGATGAGGGGCGAGCAACTGATGCCATTTACCTGGCCCTGAGCAAGGCCTTTGACACTGTCCCCTTTGACACTGGTCTCCAAGCTGGTGACACATGGGTTTGATGGGTGGACCAATGGATGGATAAAGAACTGGCTTGATGGCTGCACCCAAAGAGGGGCTGTCAACAGGTCCATGTCCAAGTGGAGGCCAGTGACAAGCAGAGTCCCTCAGAGATCAGTCCAGCAGTGTGCACTTGCAGCCCAGAAAGCCAAGCAGAGCCTGGGCTGCAGCAGCAGAAGTGTGGCCAGCAGGGCCAGGGAGGGGATTCTCCCCCTCTACTCTGCTCTGCTGAGACCCCACCTGGAGTCCTGCATCCAGCTCTGGAGCCCCTGGGACAAGAGGGCTGTGGAGATGCTGGAGTGTGTCCAGAGCAGGGCCAGGAGGATGCTCAGAGGGCTGCAGCAGCTCTGCTGTGAGCACAGCCTGAAAGAGTTGGGGCTGTGCAGGCTGGAGCAGAGGAGGTTCCCAGGGGACCTTCTTGTGGCCTTCCAGCATCTGAAGGGGGCTACAAAAAAGCTGGGGAGGGACTTTGGAGGGTGTGAAGGAGTGTCAGGAGTGGGGGGAATGGAGCAAAGGTGGAGGTGGGGAGAGTGAGGCTGGAGGTGAGGAGGAAGTTGCTGAGCAGGAGAGTGGTGAGAGGCTGGACTGGGTTGCCCAGGGAGGTGGTTGAGGCCCCATGGCTGGAGGTGTTTGAGGCCAGGCTGGCTGAGGCTGTGTGCAGCCTGCTCTAGGGTAGGGTGTCCCTGGGCATGGCAGGGGGGTTGGGACTGGCTGATCATTGTGGTCCCTTCCAGTCCTGGCTGATTCTATGATACTGCTGTGGTGTCTGTGTACCTTCCAAAGTTCGAGTCAGGTCATGGCTTCATGAGCATTACCTAGATTTTATAGTGATCTTCTACATGGAGGCTGCCAGCTCGTTTAAGTGCATGAGTTATTATTCATGGCATTTCTCACCACCTCTCACTCACACACTTCTCTCTCTAGCAGTGCACCCCTGCTTTTCACCACCGACAACTAGAATATCCCATCACTTCTGCTGCTGCTCTTGCTTCACCAGCAGCACCCTTGGCACCCAACGACAGCTGTCACATCAGCATCCTATGTGCCAGACACACACTTCCTTGTCCAGCACCACATCACCTCAGCACACACAGCACAACTGACAGATTTCCACCATCTGAGCCAGTGCTGGGCCTGCATCCTGCATGGACTCCCCTGCCTCAGCCCACAGCTCCGGCACCCCTCCAGCTGCTCCACACATCTAACAGCCATGCATCCCCTCACTGCTCCACACTCCTAACAAAGAGGTGTCCCTTCCACGTTCCTTCGGGGCAGGTCTAGGCTGGATGTTGTTAGGAAGTTGTTGCCAGAGAGAGTGATTGGCATTGGAATGGGCTGCCCAGGGAGGTGGTGGAGTGGCTGTGGCTGGAGGTGTTGCAGCCAAGCCTGGCTGGGGCACTTAGTGCCATGGTCTGGTTGGTTGGGCAGGGCTGGGTGCTAGGTTGGACTGGAGGAGCTTGGAGCTCTCTTCCAACCTGGCTGATTTTGAGATTCTCACAGCCAGGCAGGCTCCCAGCCCTGTACACACTTCACAGACAGACAGACCTCTCACTCCCCTCACAATCAGGCAGCTCCTCAGCCCCTCATTCCCCTCACACCTTCCCATGCCCCTAATGATCAGGCAAGTCTCTCATACCCTCAGACACCCTCCTGTCTGCTGCTGCTCACAGCCAGGCAGGCACTCATTCGTTCAGCCTGCCGTGCCGCTCAGAGGCAGCCCCCACGTCCCTCAAGATCCAGGCAGCCCTGATATTCTCAGGCGTGTCCCCTCGAGCAGGCAGCCGCTCAAAGCCTCCCACTCCCCTCACAGCCAGGCACCCCCTCACTGCCTCCCAATCCTCTCACAACCCGAGCGCCCCTCACTGCCTGCCTCCCTCCCACTCCTCACAGCCATACAGCCCCTCACTCGCCATCCCCCGGAGCGGCCCCGCCGTCCGTCGCACCGCACACCCGAGCCCCTTCCCTGTCCCCCGAGGGCCGCGGCGGCGGCGCATGCGCAGCTGTTCGCCGCCTCCCCGCCGCAGCCGGAGGGTCCCGCCGAGCCCCGCCCACCGGCGCACAGCGCGGGCGGCCTCCGCCGGGAGCCGCAGCTCCGAGCGGCCTCCGCCAGAGAGCCGGCAGCTCCGGCGGCCGCGGGCCCTGCGCGGCACGCTGCCTGCCCCGGCCCGCCGCCGGCCCTCAGCGTGGCGGCTCCCCGCCCAGGTGAGGAGGCGCGGAGACGGGTTATACTGGGGACGGGGAGGGAGGCGCCTTCCCACCGGGGTGTCTGCTTCAGGCACAGCGTCAGCCTGCGGGCCGGCGGGGCTGGAGAGGCCTGAGGGGAGAAGCGACCGCACCGCCCCCCTCCCTGCCATTACTTCCCCCCTGCCGCCCCTCCGCTGCCTTCCTTGAGGCGGCGTCGGCAGTGCCCGGCTTGGCTCTCACCTGACCGGGTCCCGGGGGAAACGGAAGAAGGCCAGATCGGACTGGGTGCTCTTGCAGGTGCAGTTGGGAGCCGCACAGAAGTTCGGCATGGTCCCCCGGGCGGACGCCGCTGCCCCTTTAAATTCGCGGGCCGGAGGGAGGGGGGGGGGGGTGGGGGGGTGTATGTGGGGTGGTGGAGGAGGAGGAGGACGGGGGGCGGGACGGGGGGGTAGGGCGGTGGGGGGGGAAGCGGCTCTACACTGCTGTGAGCGGCCGGGAGGATTCACCGCCAGCCTCCGCCGGGGCCAGAGCCGCCTCCTTCCCGCCGTGCCCCGCGCCGGCCGCCGGCGGGCCCTGCGCATGCGCCCGCTCCGCTCCGCGCCGCCGGGGGCAGGGCCCGGATGGACGGGGCGCGCGCGCCGGGGGCGCCTGCGCGGAGCCAGAGGAGACGCCGGGGCGCGTGCGCGGAGCGGGAGCGCGAGGGGGCACCGTGCGCGTGCGCGGAGCTGCGCCGGGGGCGCCGTGCGGCGGGGGGCGGTGAGCGCCGTGCGGCGGGGGGCGGTGAGCGCCGTGCGGCGGGGGGCGGTGAGCGCCGTGCGGCGGGGGGCGGTGAGCGCCCTCACCCCGGCGGTGAGCGCAGGGAGCGCCTAACCTCCGCCTCTTCTTTCCTGCCGTTGTGCTGCTTAGGAGGATGAGCCTCTACAGCCGGCATGGGTCATGAGCGAGTGACTGCATCCTGTGCGGAGCCGTGGGTAAACCTGGCACAGGTAACATCGCTTAGCAGGAAAGGAGCAGGCAGCATAACAGTGGAGAGTTGGAACAAGGAAAAGACTTATTGAGCAAGTTAGGATGACAGAAAGTGGCCGCAAGTTGCACCGGGAGAGGTTTAGGTTAGATATTAGAAGAAACTTCATCACTGAAAGGGTTTTCAAACACTGGAGTAGGCTGCCCAGGGAGGGGGTTGAATCCTGTGAGGGTTTAGCTGTTACCCGCCCCCCTCCCTCTTAGGCAATCACCCAGACGCGCTGGAAACTAAGGAATGAAGCTTTGTGTTCACAGCTTAGCACAATATACAAGCAGATACTTATATACTGGCATTGGAATGGGCTGCCCAGGGAGGTGGTGGAGTCGCTGTCCCTAGAGGTGTTCAAGCAAAGCCTGGATGAGGCACTTAGTGCCATGTTCTGGTTGGTTGGGCAGGGCTGGGTGCTAGGTTGGACTGGCTGAGCTTGGAGGTCTCTTCCAACCTGGTTGATTCTATGATTCTATGAAATATACAAGTTAAAAGTGACACAGAAACACAGCAGTCCTCCAGAAACCAGAGTGCCCAGCAGGGGCTCCCAACCACCGTTCCACCTCCTTTCCAACTTGTGATCTTATCAAGCAGAGTGGATTTCTTACCTCTTTTCTCAACTGCTGTCAAGCTGCTACAAATAATCCATTTCTTTCTTCCTTGATTTTCTAATTGTACTTGGGAAATTAGCAGTGTGAAGCTCTAGGCTGCTGCAAATCAACTGTTTATGGCATGGAGGGAGCAGCTGCAGTAGCTGTGTGTGGTTCCCTTCTAGCACCAGGCACTGATTTGCATCTCTCCTACCTGGGGAAGGCTGCTCTGAAGAAAAGGGATTCTTTTGGTGTCTGAATCAGCCAGGCTGGGAGTGGACCTGCAGTTAATAACCCAGCAAGAACTGCACTGAGGGCTGAGAAGTGCAGCTGTGTCCTGCTGATCTGGGTTGCATACAAATCACTTTGTCCGTGTGAAATGTGCTGCTTCTCCCTTGGGCCATCTCACTGCTGATGCTTCCACAGCTCCAGCTCCTTGTCCTTCCCTTTCCGTTGTCTTCAGGGATAGAAGGGAACATGGTGAGGCATAGATTAGTGCCCAGAAAGATTAATTGCCTAAACCACCACCTGCAGTTGAGGAGAATCATTTTTAGAATCATAGAGTCATGGAATGGTTTAGGTTGGAAGGGACCTCAAGGATCAGCCAGTTCCAAGCCCCATGCCATGGGCAGGGACACCCTACTCTGGATCAGGCTGGCCAGCCTCATCCAGCCTGGCCTTAAGAACATCTACTCTGCCCTGCTGAGACCTCATCTTGAGCACTGCCTTCAGTTTTGGGCTCCCCAGTTGCAGAGGCACAGGGGTCTGCTGGAGAGAGTCCAGCGGAGGGCTATGAGGATGATGAGGGGACTGGAGGGCACTGCCTGGTGAGGAGAGGCTGAGGGCCCTGGGGCTGCTTAGTCTGGAGAAGAGAAGACTGAGAGGGGATTGAATCAATGTCTGTAACTATCTGAGGGCTGGGGGTCAGGGGGGGACAGGCTCTGCTCACTGCTCCCTGGCATAGGACAAGCAGCGATGGATGGAAGCTGCAGCAAAAGAAGCTCCAGCTCAACACAAGGGAAGGGTCCCAGAGCTGCCCAGAAAGGTTGTGGAGTCTCCTTCTGTGGAGCCTTTCCAGGCCTGTCTGGATGTGTTCCTGTGTGCCCTGTGCTAGATTGTGTGGTCCTGCTCTGTCAGGGGAGTTGGACTGGATGCTCTCCTTGGGTCCCTTCCAACCCCTGACATCTGTGAGCCTGTGACCTCCAGGCATGAGGCTTCCACCACCTCCAGGCTTTCAGCACCCTCATGGTGAAGAACTTCTTCCTCACATCCAGTCTAAATCTCCCCATTTCCAGCTTTGTTCCATTCCACCCAGTCCAGTCACTACCTGACAGCCTAAAAAGCCACTTAAGATACCAAAAGGTCACAGTAAGATCACCTGGGAGCCTTCTCTCCAAACTGCACAGCCCCAACTGCCTCAGTCTCTCCTTACAGCAGAGCAGCTCCATCCCTCTGCTCATCCTCGTGGCCCTTCTCTGGACATGTTCCAGATGCATTCTTCTCTCTCCTGCAAAATAAAACCAGACTATTGCAAGCTACTTCCACCTTGTGCTTTGGGTTTTTACTGTTTTACACTGTTGAGCCTTGCTTCCTTAGGAACCAGTGATGAAATGTTGCTGCTGCCCATAAGTTTCTCTGCTGCTTTGCTTTCTGAACCGTCAGGAAGTGCTCTGCAGGTTTGGAACTTCCTGAACTGATGACTCAGGATGTAAATAAATAAATAAATAACGAAGGAAGTGATTAACATCCTGGAAGGCAACAAAGGCTAGAAAAGCTGCTAGCAATATTTTCACATTCTGCATTTTGCTCCTTTGCTCACCTGTTGGAGGGTAGCAGAGCCCTGCAGAGGGACCTGGCCAGGCTGGATGAGTGGGCAGAGGCCAAGGGGATGAGACTGAACAAGGCCAAGTGCAGGGTTCTGCACTTTGGCCACAACAACCCCAAGCAGCACTGCAGGCTGGGACCAGGGTGGCTGAGAGCAGTCAGGCAGAGAGGGAGCTGGGGGTGCTGGGAGAGAGGAGCTGAAGCTGAGGCAGCAGTGCCCAGGTGGGCAGCAGAGCCAATGGCATCCTGGGCTGGCTCAGGAGCAGTGTGGCTGAGGGCTGGGGGTCAGGAGGGGGGGACAGGGTCTGCTCACTGCTCCCTGGCATAGGACAAGCAGCAATGGATGGAAGCTGCAGCACAGGAGGTTCCAGCTCAGCACAAGGGGGAACCTCTTGCCTGGAAGGGTCCCAGAGCCCTGGCACAGGCTGCCCAGAGAGGTTGTGGAGTCTCCTTCTCTGGAGCCTTTCCAGGCCTGTCTGCATGTGTTCTGTGTGCTCTGAGCTGGATTGTGTGGTCCTGCTGTGGCAGGGGGACTGGACTGGAAGCTCTCCTTGAGTCCCTTCCAGCCCCTGACATCTGTGAGCCTGTGATTTATTCTTTACTTTGTCACTGTAACATGCAGCAGCCACAGCCTGGAGCTTTTAAGATTCACCGAGACCTTTTCTATTTCTTATCTCAGGACTTTTAAAGATATAAATGTCTGTGTTTCTGGGAAGTACGAAGATAAGGAAAGTTATAATTGCTGTAATACATAAAATAGGTGCCGGGCCCAGGAAATCAGGGTGTTGGTCTCTTCTGCCAGGCACCTAGGGACAGAAGGGGACACAGCCTCAAGCCGTGGCAGAGGTGGTCTAAGGTGGATGTGAGGAGGAAGTTGCTGGCAGAGAGTGATTGGCACTGGAATGGGCTGCCCAGGGAGGTGGTGGAGTGGCTGTGGCTGGAGGTGTTGCAGCCAAGCCTGGCTGGGGCACTTAGTGCCATGTTCTGGTTGGTTGGGCAGGGCTGGGTGCTAGGTTGGGCTGGCTGAGCTGGGAGCTCTCTTCCAGCCTGGTCGATTCTGTGATGGTGTTGGGATGTGATGGTTGCTCTGCTCAGTGACTCGCTGCAGTACGGAGCGAAACTACCCAGCAGCAGTTTCACGCTGCGGATGTAATGACCTTATTGTTTGCACAGAAGCGCCGCTGACTACGTCCCTACCCTGCACGGCTTGCAGCCAGTGCTCGTTTGAAGTCAGAGTGCTGCAATCGGCCAAATGACAGTGCTGCGGATGCCAACCACGCCAGAATCCTTTGCCAGATGCGGTGTTACTGCCTAAAGTTTAGGGGCACGCAACATACATTTAAACGCACCGCTTCCACGGCTGGACCAAGGCGGGCGGGACGCGCGCGAGGTGTTTTGTCCTCTCTCGCTGCCCGTAGGCGGCGGGCCCGCCATGGCGGGGCGAGCCGCCGCTGCGTCCCCATGGCGTCGGCAGAGGCCGCGGGGACTACAGCTCCCGGAGCGCCGTGCTCGGCCGCCATGCGCCTCGCTGCCGCCTCGGCACTGCCTTTCTTCGCCTCGGCACTGCCTTCTCTCTGCCTTCCTCCGCCTCGCCGCTCGCCGGCCGTGAGGAGCGGGACTGCAGCTCCCGGCGTGCTCCGCGGCGCGCGCGCAGCCGGCGCGCTGCCATCTTGGCCCGGGGAGCGCTGCCGCCGCCGAACGGAGCCGGAGCGGCGCCGGAGCGGGGGGATCGGGGCTTGCCGCCGAGGAGCTCTTCCATGTGCCAGGCGCAGCCGGGCAGGTGGGTGCCGTGCCCCGGTAGAGCCGTCGCGCCTCTCTGTGTTGCCCAGGGCGCTCTCCCTCGGGCAGAGGCTCAGCTCCGCTGCTCCCGGCGCCGGGGACCCGCCGCCTCTTCACGGGCCCGCGCCCGCGGCAGCTCTCTGTCCGGCGCTGCAAGCTGCCGCCGCTGCTCCTCCGCCCTGCGCGGGTAAGCAGCGGCCACCACCCGCTCGCTCGCTCGCTCCCTCCCTCCCTCCTGCCGGCGGGGGCCCCGGGGATGGTTACCCCCGAACCTGTCGGGGATCGAGCGTCGTCGGATCCCGCCAGTCCCTCACAGAGGGCCTTGGAGGCCCCGAGAAGGGCGGGCGGGCAGTTCCCGGGTGGTGGCTGCCTCCGGGCGCCTTTGTAGGAGGTCCTCCCTGCAGCCCCGCGCTGGAAGGTGCGACGGCGCCGGGGCTTTTGTTCCCGGTGTCCACCCCCACCCCTCCTGCGCTGTGTCCTTCTCTGCCCGGCGAGCGCAGCGCGGCGCGGCCGCGGGCCGGCCCAGGCCGGCTCGACCCGCTCCGCTCATCTCCGGCTCATCTCCGGCTCATCTCCGGCTCATCTCCGGCTCATCTCCGGCTCATCTCCGGCTCCTCTCTTTCGCTTCGTTTCCCCGTTGCACCGGGGAGAGGCATCTCTCTTCCCCGCCGCCCCCGGGATCTCTGCGAAGTGCCGTCGGTCGGAGGGGTGTTCCCGTGCCAGGCGATTTTTTCCGGGGGGCTGCCGTTGGTTGGAACGCAGAATTCTGACACTGTTTTAGCTATTCTGTCGTATTATGGGCTAGGACTGAATGCATTGCCCGGGGGGGAGGGAGGGCGTGCGGTTAGCTGGAAGAGTTCTTATAATAGGTGCTCTGTGCATAAAGAGGAGGAGGAGACTTGGGCAGCAGTTCGGAGCGTTTCAACATGGGAAAAAAAGGCTGAGGAAGAGATGGGAAACTCGGTAAAAGGCTCTGGTGATGGATCTGAGCAAGAGAGTGCAGGAAGTGCGTGCCCTTGTGAAGCTGCTGAATTCCGGCGTGGCAAAGAATGCCGCTACAAGGTTGGAACCGAGAGGGGAGCGAATGTGTCTGTGGAGTCGTGAGCAGGCTGAGGAGAGTTTGCATTTATCGGCTCGGGAGATCAATAAGTGATGGACTTGCACTTAGTGCATTTATGTTCCTTCTCCAGCGAGGCTGAGCTCGGTGGGAGCGCAGACAGGCGGCAGAGATGCCCGTGGTGTGGCCAACTCTTCTGGATCTCAGCAGAGATGAATGCAAGAGGATCCTTCGCAAACTGGGTACAGTAAGATGCGATCTGTGGCTCTGTATGTTTGCCCTTTTAAAGCTTTGCCTGCCCGCTGCTTCCCTGAAATACTTTAATCTACCTCCAGGCAACTTGCAAGTGATTACCCGCTTTTTGCCTGTGCCATTGGTTGGACAGCCCTGGCTTACAGTGATGTTTGGCAGAGGTTCTCTGCCTGAGCAAGATGGGTAAAGAGGATTGGTTTGGTTGCATCTGCCATGGATGTCCCAGTCCCTCTCTGCCTCGCTGATGTTGTTCTTTTTACAGCTACTGACGTGCAGCAGGAGGGTCTTCATTTGTATTGGACACCTTTTTGTGCAAAATCCCCCATGACAAAATCATAGAACCCTGATTTAACTGTCACTGTGGCTCTGAGTTGAAGTATTTAAGGTGCTGTCAGAAACACCTGAAAGAGGAGGAAAACAAAAGGTGATGGTTTGTGGTTTTGCAGTTACACAGGGCAGGGTTAAAACAGTGTTTGTCACTTCACTGCCATAACAGTGTTTCAGATGTAGTGCAGTATCTGAGACCCCTGCCTGATAAATACATGTTGGGAGGTTGTTTTTTGTGCTCTGTCTTAAAATGTCTCTGTACCAGGAAAGGGTGATAAAAATATCTGCTCTCTCCTCATGCATCCCTGTTTCTGCTATCACAGGAGAGAGAATCCTTTGTTAAACCATGGCTCTGATCTGTGCAGTCATTACTGAGTTCTTAGAGATTAGTTTGTTTGGTTAAGGATTATTTGTGTTTCCCAGTTAAATGATGCATAATACTAGAAGGAGGGAGGAGATTTCTTTTCGAGCTTTCTTCTGGGGAGCATAATCCAGGAGATGATGTCAGGGAGAGAGTTGCGGCTCCCTCTAACTTGCTGTCACCGTTGTCACAGCTTTTCTTCTCTCTGTACTTGAGTATGCTGCAGTTCTTAACTCTCTTGAGGTTCTCATAGATTACCAAGCCACCCACTTTATTTTCTGAGAGCCGAGGGCTTTATTTTCCCTCTCTTTCTGCTTGCATTTAATTTCTTGGGAATCTGGGATTGGCTCAAGCAAGCGCAGACATCGCATGCAGCGTTGCAGCTAAGCTGTACATCTGCTAACATCTGCTGAAGTGACGACTCTAGGTCTTAAGTGAGGCTCAAGAAGTACAAAAACCAGGAGCAAAGTGCAGGGTGCCAGGAGATTTGGACTGCATCTGTGCTACAAAATGAAACCCAAGAAAAACCTCACTTCCACTCCAGCTGTGTGCTGGCAGAACCTTGCTGCTGCCCCTGAGCCAAACAACTGCAGCTACACCTCCTTCAGTGACATAACCTAGGCTGACAGGAAGGAAAAGAAAATATCCAAAAAAGAGGTTTTTTTCTTTCTCTCTCTCTCGCTGGCAGGAGCTGTGTCCCCACAAGGGGGCCCTGCCAGCAGAGCGGCGGCAGAGCCTGTAGCAGCCGCCTCTTGTAGCTCGCAGTTAAACAGACACAGCGCAAGCCCTGAGGGTGAGGGAGCCTGGTGGTCCCGTCCAGCCGTACTCGTCTTCATTGCAGAAGCTCACTTTTCCAGCTCTCAGCCCATCATCTCATCTGTTGGCCACTCAGCAACTCCGTCGTGAGCCAAATGTAGTGGTGTAGGTGAGGCTGAAATGCCTCCTGTGGTGTGCGGTAGCCTCCTGCTGCAGCGCTCCTGGGCTTTAAGTGCACAGGGGATGGTGACAGCGCCTTAACGCCAGGGAATAATGAGGTTTGTTTGTGAAACCTCTCCTGGCCTTTTGTGCTTCGTGCTGGAGAGAGAGCAGCAGTTAGTGATTGATACCTAGATGTAAGGCTGAGGAAGGTGGGTACAGCTGCCCTGTAATATTTTCTAGCTTCCCAAAGGTCGGAATGTGCCTTTTTAAAGCTCTGATGTGGAGGGTTTCTGGTTGAAAAGAATGCAGAGAGGAGGCAAAACTGAATCTATTCTTGCTAAATAATTACACCGTGGTATCTGAGAATTACTTGGTGGTGTTCAGGGAGGAAAGTAATTAGCATCTCAAATATTTTAACATGATTGTCTAAATAAACGTTGATATTAGCAATAACCATTGCAGTAATTAGCAAATGTTTTCTAACTGAAGCTCTAAATGCTTCTGGAGGTCACTCAGCATCCCCAGAGCAGGCTGCGTAGTTAACTAAAGCAACTCTGCTTTGTGTTTTTGTCTCTTTAATCGGGCCAGGAGAGCAGGGCTTCTGCTCAGCACAGTTCCTTGATTTGATTTGTAAATTAGCTCTTTGGAATCCCAAACTGAAAGCTTTTCAGAGTAGCATCAGTCTTTCTTTTGCAGCAAACTTCAGAGGTGTGAGGCTTTGCCCAGCCCCTTTTCTTCTTGCCTGTTTTTATTTCCTGGTTAGCTGGGATGTGCTGTGGGGTAGGTCTGAGTTGGCTGCGGGCATGGGGGACGCTGAATAGAAGGCGTCAGTGAAAGTATCCAACTCATTGGCCTTTCTGGTTTAAAGCAGGAGCTTCAGGAAGGCTTCCTTAAGTTCTGCTAAGCACAGAACAGGAAATCATCCTCTGGCAAGTTAGCAGGCTCTGTTATTGGCACTGAGTGCATTTTCACCCTGCTTGCTAGGACAGAAAATCAGCACTTCTGGTGGCGTTTAACTATTTCTTCAAGTCCTGCTGGCATGATGAGTCACCTGGAATTACAGACTTACATTAAATCAGAGCTGGGCTTTTGTGAGTTGATGCTGATTGCTGTGCACTTAAGAACGGCCTGGTTGTTTCTTTTGTGTTGAGCAGGTTTAATTCGCTCTGTTGCCTTCTTTCCAGCTTCAGGCAGTTGCACATAGCTAGTAAATGGGCATAAAGGCTTCTGATGGTTGTATTTAACAAACTGGAGCTGATGTTCTCCATGCTAATTAAAGCAAGCAATTAAGAACAAAAAAGAAGGTGCTGTTTTGGTGGTGTATTTCTCTTCCACGCTGAGCTTCTCCAGGCAGCTTCTCGTAATGATGCCTGTTCAAGATTTTCTTCTGCTTCTAGAGAGTTCTGAGCAGCTCTCCAGATTTGAGAAGTGTTCAAGTTTTGTGTCTGGACTGTCAGCCCAGAGAGAGAGAGCTTGCAGTACTTGGTTGGGTTTATAAACCAGATAATCCTCTGTGCTGGTAGAATTGTTTCATAGGAAAGCTGTGCGCTGCAGAGTAATTGGCTGAGAGGGTTCTAAATCATCAGCCCCTTTCCAAAGGCACTGCCTAATTGAGAGACATGTTCCTGTTCATGGCTTTGAAAATTAATAGAATGCTGTAACTAAGACTGGCAATAACATTTTCTTTCTTTTCTGCTGTGAGCATTAAGTGGCAATGTTGTTTGCTCTGATTCTTCAGAACTGGAGGCATATGCAGGTGTCATCAGTGCCTTACGTGCACAGGGGGACCTCACGAGAGAGAAGAAGGATCTTCTTGGAGAGCTCTCTAAAGTGCTTAGGTAAGCTGACCTTTGTGGAAGAAGAACTGACCTCCTCTTTTCTGTTAAGGTGTTGTGTGAATCCCACAGGCAGAGTCTCAGCAGGATAGGGGTTGGAAGGGACCTCTGGAGATCATCTGCCCGTGCCTCCCTGCTAAAGCAGGGTCACCCGCAGCAGGCTGCACAGAGCTGCGTCCAGGCGAGTTTGGAATCTCTCCAGAGGAGACTCCACAGCCTCTCTGGGCAGTCTGCTCCAGTGCTCTGGCACCCTCAGAGTTTTTCCTCATGCTTAGGTGAACTTTTGTGTTCCAGGTTGTGCCCATTGCTCCTTGTCCTGTTGCTGGGCACCACTGAGTTGTGCTGGGGGAAGTATAGGCTGGATGTTGTTAGGAAGTTCCTGGCAGAAAGAGTGATTGGCATTGGAATGGGCTGCCCAGGGAGGTGGTGGAGTGGCCGTGGCTGGAGGTGTTGCAGCCAAGCCTGGCTGGGGCACTTAGTGCCATGGTCTGGTTGGTTGGGCAGGGCTGGGTGCTAGGTTGGGCTGGCTGAGCTTGGAGCTCTCTTCCAACCTGCTTGATTCTGTGATTCTATGAAAAGAGTCTAGCCCCATCTTTTTAGATACTTACCAGCAATGAAAAGATGCCCTCTCAGTTTACTCTTCTCCAGGCTAAGCAACCCAAGGTCTCTCAGCTTCTTGTAGAGGAGACATTCCAGTCCAGTAGCCAGCAAAACTCAACTCAGAGAAGTAATTCTCCATCTTGTGGAGATGTAATTCCCATTCTGCTCAAAGTTCTGAATGAGGAAAGGAACTCTTTCTGTAGTGGGAGGTTTAGTGTTTTGAGAGACACTGAGTATTAAAAGGACTACATCCAGCTCAGGAGTGTGAGCTTGTTCACATGGAGCCTCCTCAAGGCAGGACCTTTGGGCTGAGGTTACAACAAGAAGGAACTGTCAGTGTTCGGTGTGATTTTTTTAACATATGCTTTACTGCTCTCATTAGGAGCTTGGATTCTGGTTGCTTTTCAGGGCTGCCCAGTGAGCAGTAATGACAGGGATTGAGTGAGCCCTCAGCAGATTTGCTCATGATAAGAAACTGCAGGGGCAGCAGCCTGTCAGGCTGTGCTGCCATCCAGTGAGATCTGGACTGGCTGGAGGGCTGAGTGAATGGAAACCTCAGGAGGTTCAATAAGGACAAGTGCAGAGTCCTGCATCTGGGGGGGAAGAACACCAGGCACACTGGTGTCTGCCCAGGGATTGTCCTACTGGAAAGCAGCTCCATGGGGAAAGACCCTAGATCCATAGTGGACAGCAATTCTCCGTGAGACAGCAGTATGCCCTGGTGGCTAAGAAGGCCAATGGCATCCCAGGGTGCATCAAGAAAAGTGTGTTCAGCTGGTCTAGGGAGGTTCTCCTCCCTCTGTGCTCTGTCCTGCTGAGATCACACCTGGAATAGTGTCCAGTTTTGGGCTCCCCAGTTCAGGAGAGACGGGGATCTGCTGGAAAGAGTCCAATAGAGCACTGCGAAGATGAGTGGGAGCTTGAACATCTCTGCTGTGAAGAGAGACTGAGAGCCCTGGGGTGATTTATTCTGGAAAGGAGAAGGCTGAGAGGAGATCTTTTCACTGCCTATAATTATCTGAAGGGTGGATGTCAAGATAAAGGTGCCAGGTTCTTTTGGGTGATGCCCTGTGATAGCATAAGGAGCAGTGGGTACAGGCTGGAACATAGCAGGTTCCACCTCACATAGAACCATAGAATCGGGCAGGGTTGGAAGGGAGCACAAGGATCAGCCAGTTCCAACCCCCTGCCATGCCCAGGGATACCCTACCCTAGAGCAGGCTGCACACAACCTCAGCCAGCCTGGCCTCAAACACCTCCAGCCATGGGGCCTCAACCACCTCCCTGGGCAACCCAGTCCAGCCTCTCACCACTCTCCTGCTCAACAACTTCCTCCTCACCTCCAGCCTCCCTCTCCACACCTCCACCTTTGCTCCATTCCCCCCACTCCTGACACTCCCTCACACCCTCCAAAGTCCCTCCCCAGCGTTTTTGGAGCCCCCTTCAGATGCTGGAAGGCCACAAGAAGGTCCCCTGGGAGCCTCCTCTGCTCCAGCCTGCACAGCCTCAACTCTTTCAGGCTGTGCTCACAGCAGAGCTGCTGCAGCCCTCTGAGCATCCTCCTGGCCCTGCTCTGGACACACTTCAGCATCTCCACAGCCCTTGGCTTAAGGGGACACTTCTTTATGGTGAGGGTGATGGAGTCCTGGAACAGGCTGCCCAGAAAGGTTGTGGAGTCTCCTTCACTGGAGATTTTTCAGACCCTTCTGGATGCATTCCTGTCTGACCTGCCCTAGGTGATTCTGCTGGCTGCTCTGTGGAGGTCCCTTCCAACCCCTCTGAGTCTCTCCCCATTCTCCAGTGGTCCCTGAGCACAGCAACACATTTTGTTTGTTCTCACCGCAGTAGCAGAAGGTGAGGCGACAACCTCCTAGATGCAGCTGTGCCTCTTGTCTCTTTGAGTAGGTCGTTCCTAAGGTCAGTTTTAGCTCGAAGTTTGAGATGGATGTTCTGCCTGCCTGCTGACTGAGCTGTGTGGCTGGCTTTCTTTCACCAGCATTTCCACAGAGAGACACCGCGCCGAGGTTCGGAGAGCAGTGAATGATGAGCGGCTAACAACCATCGCGCACAAGTAAGTTAGGGGTCATTTTCTACATGCTTTCCAAAGCTAGCCTTTGCAAAATCCATTATCCCTCCACTGAAGGATAGGACTTGGAAGATGGATGGGGGATTTGAAAGAACAATAGCTACAGCAATTCCTTCATCCATACACTGCTTTGTCAGGTTGACGTTAGAAGACTGGAAGCAGGTCTTCAGCAGCGTTGCGGTTGGGAGCTGAAGGCTTCTCGCTCACTGTACAAGTGCAAGGGATGATTTGGGGGTTTTATGATCTTAGATTGCCCTAAGAAATTCTGAAGGCAACAACCCTGGAAGTGTTCAAGGTTAGGGATCTCCAAAGCTCATCCAGTCCAACCCCCCCTGCAGAGGAGCATCACCTACAGCAGATCACACAGGAGCACATCCAGGCAGGTCTGGAATAGAATATCTCCAGAGAGGGAGACTCCACAGCCCGCCTGGGCAGCCTGTGCCAGGCTCTGTCACCCTCACAGAGAAAAAATTCCTCCTCATGTTTCCATGAAACTTCCTATGGCTCAGCTTCCACCCAGTGCCCCTTGGCCTGGCACTGGGCATCTCCCAGCAGAGCCTGGCTGCAGCCTCTGGGCGCTCATCCTGCACATCTTCACAGACATGATTGAGGTCATCTCTCAGTCTTCTTCAAGCTCAAGAGCCCCAGCTCCCTCAGGCTCTGCTCATAAGAGAGGTCTTCCATTCCCTCCATCATCTTTGTAGCTCTGCTCTGAACTCTCTCAAGCAGTTCTATGTCCTTGAACTGAGGGCCCAGAACTGGACACAGTACTCTGGATTCAGGCTCACCAGGGCAGAGTGGAAGGGAAAAGAAACTCTCTCAACTTACCACACCCCTTTTAATACTCCCTACCATGGCATTGGCCCTCCTGGCCACAAGGGCACACTGCTTTGTTATTTGATTTGCCTTTAGTTTTGTTTAAATCCCCTTGGAAAGAGTCTGTGAAGAGGGACTTAGCTTGATCTGGAAAGACAAAAGGAGGCAAAGAGGTGGCAGAGCTTAGTGGAAAGCAGTGTGTCAGCACAGAGGGGAAAAATGGCCAGAGTGAAAAAAGTGGAGGTGGTGACCTCATTGTACACTCTTAGCTGCTGCATGCAGCTGCTCCAGTGGCATCAGCTGGGTGAGTTCCTCCTTGCATTTGCTTTTGCAAGCGGCACATGGTTTGGAGAGGTGAGGAGCAAGCGGGCAGGTGCTCATGTGTCTTTGGTGGCTGCTCAACAGTGTTGCTGCTTTTTAGAGCTGGACTGTAAGTGCCTGTATTTGTTTTTCTGTGTCATCACCATTAATTTGTAACTGTTGTAGGTTAGGTGTTGGGGGGAGGAAACAAAGAAGCCAGACATGCAAATAGCTGAGTGAGCCATTGTCTGATCCCAGGCTTGCCAAAAATCAGCCTGCTCTTCTAGTGCTGCAGATGGGCAGCTAAGAGTTCAGTGTTTCATGTTCAAGGTTAAGAAGTTAGAAATACACTGTTTACCAAACAAACCCCACCCTTCCCTACACTCTTTCAAAGCCAGAGGGGAAAAACAGCTAATAAACAATGAGCATTTAGTTGGCAAATCAGGCTAAGGGCAAGGCCCAGCAGCTCTGTCAGGGCAGTCCTCAGTATCAGTACAGGCTGAGCCTGATGTTATTGAGAGCAGCCCTGAGAAGAAGGCCTTGAGGGTACTGATGAGTGAAGAGATGGGCATGAACCAGCACTGTACACTCCCAGCCCACAAGTCCTGGGTTGCAGCAGGTGGAGGAAAGGGACTCTCCCCCTCTGCTCCACTCTGCTGAGATACCCACATGCAGTGCTGGGTCTGTCTCTGCAGGCCTCAGCACAGGAGAGACATGGACCCATGGAGGCCACCTTCCAGATCTTGAACGGGGCTACAAGAAGGCTGCAGAGGGCCTGCTTCTAAAGCCCTGCAGTGGCAGGACCAGGGGCAATGGTTTGACCTTAGAGAAGAGGAGCTTTAGGTTGGATATTAGACACAAGTACTTTATCAAGAGAACACTGGAGCAGGTTGCCCAGGAAGGTGGTGGAAGCCCCATCCTTGGAGCTAGTCAAGATTGGGTTCAACAGGGCTTTGGGCCCTCTAATGGAGGATGTGACTGCTGACTGCAGGGGTATTGGACTAGATGACCTCTGGGGGTCCTTTCCAACCCAAACCATTCTGTGCTTCCATGAAATAAAGGTTGATATTCCATGACACTGAAATACAGGTACAGCTCCACGCGAGCAGTGTTGGGAGAGCCTGTGGCTCCGAGCTGCTTGAACTGCCTTCAGCTGTTGACAAAAAGGCCCTTGGAAAAGGTCAGTGAGTGTTCTGGAAGCTCAGCAGAAGGCTCACAGAAGGTTCATTTCTCTGTAGCATGACTGGGCCAAACAGCTCTTCGGAGTGGTCCATCGAAGGTCGTCGCCTGGTGCCGCTGATGCCTCGGCTCGTCCCACAGACGGCTTTTACCGTTACCGCCAACGCCGTGGCCAATGCAGCTGTCCAGCACAACGCCTCTCTTCCCGTTCCTGCGGAGACTGGGAGCAAAGAAGGTGAGGGAAGGCTGGGATTCTGTGGGAATCTAAAAGTGAGCTCAGAGTGTAAGCTGTTACCTTGGGTTTGCTGTGTTAGATACTTACTGACCTAAGTGTTTCTTACTGCACGGCGCTGGTAGGAATGCACGCAGAATGCTGCTTTGTGGTGGTGCTTTAGAGATGCTTTTGCATCATCTGCAGTGTCAGTCTGACAACTTCGTGTTGGTGAGCACACAGGCAACTGAAATAGATTGCCAAGAACTCTGGCCTTCCAGCATCTGAAGGGGGCTACAGAAAAGCTGGGGAGGGACTTTGGAGGCTGTCAGAGAGTGGCAGGAGTGGGGGGAATGGAGCAAAGTTGGAGGTGGGGAGAGGGAGGCTGGAGGTGAGGAGGAAGTTGTTGAGCAGGGGAGTGGTGAGAGGCTGGACTGGGTTGCCCAGGGAGGTGGCTGAGGCCCCATTGCTGGAGGTGTTTGAGGCCAGGCTGGCTGAGGCTGTGTGCAGCCTGCTCTAGGGTAGGGTGTCCCTGGGCATGGCAGGGGGGTTGGAACTGGCAGATGCTTGTGGTCTCTTCCAGCCCTGACTGATTCTGTGATAACTGGGTAAATGCACTGGTTAACCTGTGAAACTATAAGTCCCCTAACTGTAAATGTTTGAGCCACTGCCTTAAGATCTTGTAAAGGTCTTTATGTGATGAAATATTTTTCAGAGCATGTAAAGAATTTTAAGTAGCTTTTGGTGGCAGTCAAGAGGATTTTGTTGGTTTCCTTTTTGTTGGGGTTTTGATTTATTTATTTAGCTTCAGATGAAACGTGAGAAGTTGAAGAGGTTTCCTCCTGCTTTCCCTGTGTCTTTTAAAAGATCCTGGTAGACATTCCACCTAGCTCAGCTGAATGGACTCAAATTATGCTGCATGCAGCTGGAGAATGTGGTAACACCTCTTGAAACAGGCTCTTTTATTCTGGTCAGACTGGATCAGTGTGCTGTTACTTCTGAGTGGCAGTTCAAAAAAGCTGAATAGCAAAACACTTGCTCATTACTGAAGGAATACTTTGGTTTCTTCAACTGACGTGCTGTGAAGAAAGCTAGCTGGCTATTGTCTGTCAGTTACCAGTCTGGATGTGACTGTGTCCAGAAAAGCAAAAGGATCAAAATACTGAATTAATGCTAAAAAGGAAAAGTATGAAGTGTGAGGTAAACCATCAGCTTAATACCTGCAAGTGAAATCTGGAGCAACAATAAACCATCAGCTTAATACCTGCAAGTGAAATCTAGAGCAATAATAAACCATCACCTTACTACATGCAAGTGAAATCTAGAGCAACAATAAACCATCTGTGTTGTCTTTGAAGGCCATTAATCTCACACTTAGGTCAGATTGGGAAGTATTTGACAGTAGAAGGTTTGTAGAGGCAAAGATGTGGATAGTCACCCACTGAGTCTTTGACTTCATGTCAGTTGTTAAGACAGCAATAGAGGCATGGGATTCTGCACTTGGGTTATATGGAAGGTGTCTTTTCTCCTCTTCAGTGGTGGTTTGCTATTCCTACACAAGTACCACTTCAACCCCAACATCTACCCCTGTTCCAAGTGGCAGTGTAGCAACAGTGAAGTCCCCCAGGCCTGCCAGTCCAGCCTCCAATGTAGTCGTCTTGCCAAGTGGAAGTACTGTTTACGTCAAAAGTAAGTGATGCTAGCAACTGATTAACCATGGACTGACTTAAACACTCTTAAACTGACTTAAACACTTGGGCAAGCCATTTAGCACCTTTCTGCTTTTGTTCAGTCTGAAGAATGAATTTCTTGCTTCCCTTTTTTCAGGGAGATTGTGTTCAGGAGAAGGCTGCAACCTGCCAAGCGCCTGAAGGGAGCAGTAGTGGCAAGGGCAGCAAGAGTGGAAAATGGTTTGCAGATAACATAGAGCAGTTGCTGCATATCAGAGCGTTGCTGATCCAGCTCGTTCAGAACTTCTCTTTAAGGTGACTCTGCTGGTTGCTGCTGCAGAAGACTTCCTTCTTCCTCCTGTGTAAATAATGCACTGCGGTCATTTGTTGGAGGTAGAGCAGGGTCCCTGCTTTCCACTTTGATATTTGACCTAGATCACTGTTTTTAGAGCACAGAAGGTTGACAAGCTTTTATATGCCTGCTTAGCTGTGTCTGGACATGCTGTCAGTTATTGAGGCAGCTCTTACTGAGACTTGCATTCCTGGGCAGCTGTGAAAGCTCCAGATCAAATCTCACCAGATACCCACCTGCCTGTAATTAGATTTGGAAATCCAGGGCATAACATCTAGCAACAGGCTTGGGGTTTCTTTTTACCCTCTTTTCTCCTTCTTTTGAGTTACAAACCAGCTAATTCCAAGTGGAGCTTGTCCTTGCCCATATGCCCAGCTCGGCATAGGTAATTAACAATGCTTCCTTGTTTCACAGGATCACAGGTTGGAAGGGGGCCTCAGGAGGTCATCATGTCCAACCTGCCAGCAAGAGCAGGACTGCATAATCTAGTGCAGGTCACACAGGAACACATCCAGACAGGCCTTGAAAGGCTTCAGAGCAGGAGATTCCACAGCCTCTCTGGGCAGGCTGTGCCAGGGCTCTGGGATCCTTCCATGAAGAAATTTTTCCTCACATTGAGGTGGAGCTTGCCATGCTGCAGTTTACATCCATTGCCCCTTGTCCTCTCACAGGGTGTACTTGGGCAGAGCCTGTCCCCTCCCTCTTGACCCCCAGCCCTCAGATACTCATGAGCATTGATTCAATCCCCTCTCAAGCTTCTCTTCTCCAGACCACACAGCCCCAGGTCCCTCAGCCTCTCCTCACAGGGCACTGCTCCAGTCCCTTCAGCATCTCCCTAGCCCTTTATTATTTCTGTGTTTGCTGTTCCTCAGAATTCAGATGACAGAAGTGAAAAGTGGAGCTGCTAAGAGCTGCTTTTGTGTTTGCTGTGGCTACCTCACATACTTTATGAATTGACTCTTTAGGGGAGGTGTAGATGTCAGCTTTTAATTCCTCAGAAATGTCACACTCTGCATTCATAGACTCACCTGCAGTCATGGAATCATAGAGACAAGCAGGTTGGAAGAGGGCTCCAAGCTTATCCAGCCCAACCTAGCACCCAGCCCTGCCCAACCAACCAGACCATGGCACTGAGTGCCCCAGCCAGGCTTGCCTGCAGCACTTCCAGGCACAGCAACTCCACCACCCCCCTGGGCAGCCAAGCCACCACCTCCAGTGGCTGCTCCAGCCCTCAGAGCCCAATACATTTAAGCACTCTCATTTCTCTGATTTAATGCTCTGATCACTCAGCTTTAATTTTAAAGTTCAGGAGGCAATGTTCTTAACCTCCTAAAAATTAGTTTAGCCCTCTGTTGAGTGATGAGAGGGTAATGAGAATAACACCAGTCTGGACACATGATGGAGGGATGAGAGCTTCTCATTTTCATTCTGTCCAGCCCTAGGAGTTACTCTTTTTCCCCCTCTCATTTCACATGCTGCCTTTTTTCCTCCCTGAGGAATCTGTGCCTTTCAGAGTGTGTTGTATCAGCCACATTAGTTCTAATAAACCTGCTGTAAGTCAGGAGGGGCCTGACTTACAGTCTTGACTTTGCCACTGATCTGTTGTGTGACCTCATCCAAGTCAGAGTCTGATTGAGCCATTAACCTCTCCAAGCCTCTGCTTCCTTGCTTCTCAAGTGTGACTTGTAGTCAGGCTGCATTACTTTTGAGCTAAATGCTTGTGGAGAGCCTCCTGCAAGTGCAGTTTCTGACATGGTATCAGAGGAGTTATGTTTTTACAAGACCCCAGCAGTGCAAACAGGAGAAGAAACAAGCAGTATCTAAGATAAATGAATGGTCACAAGGTCACAGGACATTAGGGGTTGTAAAGGACCTTCATAGATCACCTCTGTAGTTCTTCTACTTAAATCTGAATCTCCTACTTCTGTGTTGTGGTGGTTTGGAGGTTTTTTATGGATGACAACCACAAATCATAGAATTAACCAGATTGGAAGAGAGCTCCAAGCTCAACCAGTCCAGCCTAGCACCCAGCCCTGCCCAGCCAACCAGACCATGGCACTAAGTGCCCCAGCCAGGCTTGGCTGCAACACCTCCAGGCACGGCCACTCCACCACCTCCCTGGGCAGCCCATTCCAGTGCCAATCACTCTCTCTGCCAGGAACTTCCTCCTAACATCCAGCCTAGACCTGCCCTGGCACAGCTTGAGACTCTGTCCCCTTCTTCTCTTGCTGCTTGCCTGGCAGCAGAGCCCAACCCCACCTGGCTACAGCCTCCCTGCAGGCAGCTGTAGGCAGCAATGAGCTCTGCCCTGAGCCTCCTCTGCTGCAGGCTGCACCCCCCCAGCTCCCTCAGCCTCTCCTCACAGGGCTGTGCTCCAGGCCCCTCCCCAGCCTTGCTGCCCTGCTCCAAACACCTTCCAGCACCTCAACAGCTCTCTGCAATTCAGGAGCCCAGAACTGGACACAGCACTCCAGGGGTGTCCTGAGCAGTGCTGAGCACAGGGGCAGAAGAACCTCCCTTGTCCTTGCAGAGCTCATTGCTGTCTGCAGCTGCCTGCAGGGAGGCTGCAGCCAGGTGGGGTTGGGCAAGCAGCAAGAGAAGAAGGAAACAGTGTCTGAAGCTATGGCAGGGCAGGTCCAGGCTGGATGTTTTAGGAGGAAGTTCTTGCCAGAGAGAGATTGGAATTCCCAGAGGGAGCCCATTGGAATGGGCTGCCCAGGGAGGTGGTGGAGTGGCTGTGGCTGGAGGTATTGCAGCCAAGCCTGGCTGGGACACTTAGTGCCATGGTCTGGTTGGTTGGGCAGGGCTGGGTGCTAGGTTGGGCTGGCTGAGCTTGGAGCTCTCTTCCAACTTGGGTGATTCTATGATTCTACGTTTAGACTGGGTATAAAGAAGACAGTTGTTGAGGTTGCCCAGAAAGGTGGTAGATGCATCATCCCTGAAAACCTTCAGGGTCCAGTTAGGGCTTTGAGCAACCTGATCTCGGTGACGAAGTCCCTGCTGGCTGCAGAGGGGTTGGGCTGGGTAAGCTTGGATGATCTCTCTGACCTAAATCATTCTCTGATTCAATTCATGAATTCTTTGCCTCCTTAAGAGCATTGTATATAGATTTAAGTACCATCAGTTAGGAACTGATGACACTGCAGAAGCAGTTATCCATTACTCAGCTGATTATTCAGCAGACTTATTTTTCCTACACTTGCAGCAGTAGATTGTGAGGAGGAGTGAGCTCCTGTGAGGCTGGAATTTGGTTTTCCTGATGGTCTGTGTTAGATGCTGGATTATATCTGTTGGATGAGAGCAGAGCTAACAAAGCAGAAGCTGATAAAGGTGAGGTTTAACCTTCACAGTTAAAGTACATCTTTAAAAAAGGATCTCCGGATGCTGTGCTGAGGTGAAAGGAAGAAGGCTGCTGTGATGATAGAGGCATGTCATGAGACTAGAATCATAGAATCAGTCAGGGCTGGAAGGGGCCACAAGGAGCAGCCAGTGCCAACCCCTCTGCCATGGGCAGGGACACCCTACCCTAGAGCAGGCTGCACACAGCCTCAGCCAGCCTGGCCTTAAACACCTCCAGGTATACCAGTTAGGTGTAGAGGTTGAAAGAGGAGAAGACTCCAGGAGGATCAGCTTCAGTTTGTCCTTTGTAATTTTGTAACTTCAGCTCTGTAAGCAAAGCAGGAGCGAGGCCAAGCAGCAGTGCAACGTTTGCACCTGGGACATGCACCCCTGGCCTGCAGAGTCCTGTGAGTCGAACTTCTGGAGGCAGAGTGGAGCCCTGCACTGGTTCCTGCATTAGTTTAATCTCTTAAACTGAGTGATGTAAGCCAGTAACTGAGTGGCTGGTGGGGTCTTGGCTTTCTTTTGTGTTGTGGCACTCTGAAGTGGGGTCTGTCTCAAGGGGTGAGACCATCTGTGGTGCGGTACAGGTTAGTGGTGGTCGTAAGATGTCCTTTCTCCTCTGTTTCTTCTTCCTGGCTGTGAAGGTGGGTGTAAAACTCAGCCATGCTGTGTGTGGTGTGGGAGCCACAGGTGGGGAAATCATGATTTAGAGAAGTGCTTCTCTTGCAGGTGTCAGCTGCTCAGATGATGACGAAAAGCCCCGCAAGAGGCGGCGAACCAACTCTTCCAGTTCTTCTCCTGTCCTCCTGAAGGAAGTCCCGAAGGCGGTGACTCCTGTCACTAAAACCATCACCGTGCCTGTAAGTGGCAGCCCCAAGATGAGTAATATCATGCAGAGCATTGCCAACTCCTTACCAGCACACATGTCTCCTGTGAAGATCACCTTCACTAAGCCCTCCACGCAGACGACGAACACGACGACGCAGAAGGTACGTGGGGAGCCCAGGCGCATGTGGTGTGGGACTCTCCTTTCTGTCAGCTCCCTGCCCCGTGCTGGCTTTGGTGTAAGGATTGCACTTGGGCTAAGTCATCATCCCTCCTCTAAGAACACAGAACAAAGACAAAACCCACCTCGTGTGTGCCTTTGGTTCAGCTGTGTGTGAAGGGACCTGGATTGACAGCCGTGGAGACTGAAGCCCTCTTTTTATCCACAGAACAGGTACAGCACAGGCAGAGGGAGTGCAAGCTTCCCCCAGACTGCCCCACCAATGTGCCTCAGCCCTGACCTGAAGGGACCACTTCTAGGGATGAGAGGGGGTTCAGTCTCCATGCTCATTCAATTCTTGGCCTCTCTGGTGAGACTGCCAACAAGGTTGCCAGTTAGTACCATTTGTGGTGTTGGGTTTTGTGCTGTGGACACTGAGAACTGGATCACTTAGGTCACTGACCAGCCTTCAGATGGTAACAACTATTGGTCAAAGGTAATCTTTCTTATTTCTGTTTTCCTTGTTTCTGATAACTCTTTGCAGTAGAACTCCAGGGGAGGTGGCTTGGGCTTTCCCTTGCCAGGCCTTTTATCTGGAGACTGCTTTCTGGGGCTTTGTAAAGCTTATTCTTGGAGCTGACCAAAGGCTGTGTGGGGAGGTGTGTCCTTGTTTTCCTTTCAGTGCTGTTTCTCATTCACATGAGCAGTGCTGCAGTGCTCAAAGTCAGTGATTGCAGCTGAGTGTGCCAGGCTTTTGCCAGAATGCAGCATGTGGAAGAGCTCTGCCCTCTGTGGCACTCGGATTTTTATGTCCCTCACCCGTGGCCTGGCTATTCCCCGTGCTTTAGGAGGCATTTCAGATGTGTCTGCCTTTTTGTCCTTAAAAGTAAAAGGAAAGATGAAAGGCTCAGACCGAGTTCATTCTTGGTAGGGTTATTAATTAAGGCAGACTTGAGCAGGGGGTGGCCTGTGGAATTCATTTGGCCTCGGTACCAACACACTGATGGTAGGTTGGTCACTAGCAAGCCTGTTTCTCCAACTGTGAGAGTCTGACTGTTGAGCTCGAACCTCCTCCTTCTATTAGTCTTAATTGTTGTATGACTCTGTTTGGATTAAGAGTGCCCATGTCCTGATTCTTGGAAGCTTTAGAAGCAAGGAAGATGAACTGATGTGCAGTGGAGAGCTTGCTTTCTGGCCTTTTCCCACTCCAGAGCTCTTTGATGCTTTTATTTGATTCACTCTTCTTTAACAGTGCCTTTAATCAAATTCCATCTCTCAGTACATGTATAGAAATTCATGAGTGAGCATAAACCATCAAATAAAATGTCCTGCACTCAGTGCAGCAGAGCCACAGCTAGGGCAGGGCTTAAATTAACCCATTCTGTTGTTCTTAGAATCATAGAGTGGTTTAGGTTGGAAGGCACCGCAAGGATTAGCCAGTTCCAACCCCCTGTGCCATAGGCAGGGACACCTCTCGCTAGGAGAGGTTGCTCAAGGCCTCATCCAGCCTGGCCTTGAACACCTCCAGGGAGGTTGTGGAGCACAGAAGCACCCATTGTGATCTTTGATCATATTCTGTGCTTCTGTGCTCCACAACCTCCCTGGGCAGCCTGTGCCAGTGTCTCACCACCCTCACTGCAAAGAACCTTTTCCTAATATCCAGTTTCAATCTCCCCTCTGCCAGTTCAAATCCATTCCTCCTCCTCCTCTCATTCCCAGACCTTGTCAGTAATCCGTCCCCAGCCCTCCTGTAGCCCCCTTCAGATACTGCAAGACTACTCCAAGGTCTCCTGGAAGCCTTGTCTTCTGCAGGCTGCAGAGCCCCAACTCTTGTAGCCTTCTTGTTAGGCTCATTTTGTGGTTTTGAGCAGGAAGAATGATTTTCCTCTGACAATCTGTAGTGTTGCATTAAGTGATGAGTGTTGCACATCATTGTGTTTAAAGGTGGAGTGTGTTAAATCTCCTAGAGGAGGAGAATGGTCTATTGAGAGGCTTTTCTGCACTTAGAATCATAGAATCAGTCAGGGTTGGAAGGGACCACAAAGATCATCTAGTTCCTACCCACTGCCATGGGCAGGGACACTTCACACTAATCAGGCTGGCCAGACCACATCCAACCTGGCCTTAAACACTTGTGGCATGGAAGCTGTAGGGTTTGCTCTGCTAGGACTGTTTGAGTCTCTTGCTAATCTGCAGGGGTAGGGAAATCATCACTTGCTTATTTAGGGAGCCAGCATCATGCTTGCAGCTGAGTTTGCCAGGTTGTCCTCTTTGGCTGGATTTAGATGCACCAGACTGCAGAACTGGATTATTTTGGTGGGAGAAATCCCTCTTAGTGGTTTAGAATGAAATGTCAGACTTGTTACACTGGAATTGGAGATGAACTATTTTGAACAAGTGCAGTTGGCTAGGAGTGAAGCTGGTGGATGTGAATGAAGTCCTTCGTTTCTGCACGCCTGCTCTCTGAGTTGTTTTGACATTTCAGTAGGTGGGAGGAAGATTTATCATAACTAATAATGTCACAGCTCCACTCTCTGGAGTCCTCTGTCTGGGACACAGATGGAGTCTTGGCAGTGAAGCTTCTGGCAGTCAATGCCTTTATTTCTTCAGGAGTTAAGTTCTGATGTCCCTCAGAACAGAGCTGACAGAACTAATTGCAGATGTATGTTAGGGATTAGTTTTTACCACAACAGAATCAAAATCCACCTTGCTTAGATTTTCCTACCAGGAGTTTTGAATCAGGCCACCTCTCTGCTCTGAAAGATGGGAGGCAGGTGAGGTGCCCATGGTGAGCTTACATTGATCATTTGCACATACAGGAGAAAAGAGTATCATAGAATAGAATATCATAGAATAGAATATTAGAGAATCAAGCAGGTGGGAAGAGAGCTCCAAGCTCCTGCAGCCCAACCTAGCACCCAGCCCTGCCCAACCAACCAGACCATGGCACTAAGTGCCCCAGCCAGGCTTGGCTGCAACACCTCCAGCCACGGCCACTCCACCACCTCCCTGGGCAGCCCATTCCAGTGCAAATCACTCTCTCTGCCAACAACTTCCTCCTAGTATCTCAAAAATATAATCACTGTGATAGTTTTCAGTTTTTACCCCAAAATTCTGTTTCCTGGATGTATTTCATACCTGGAGGTCACTAAACTTTGTGCTGCTGTGGTGATTTTTGAAAGAAGGAGGAAAATTGTAGAATAGAATCAGAGAATCAGTCAGGGCTGGAAGAGAGCATAAGCATCAGGCAGTGCCAACCCTCCTGCCATGCCCAGGGACACCCTACCCTAGAGCAGGCTGCCCACAGCCTCAGCCAGCCTGGCCTCAAACACCTCCAGCCATGGGGCCTCAACCACCTCCCTGGCAGCGCAGTCCAGCAGGGGGTTCCTCAGGTAAAGCTAGGACAGGCTTAGCTGAGCAGCAGGGACAATAAGATTGGACTCTAGGGCAAAAGAAGAGGCAGCCACGCTGGGGAAGTTTGCTGCTGCTCTTGTCCTGCCCATGTGGTTAACATTTATTTATCCATTGATTTCTAACAGCAAATGCTGCACTCTCTCTGTGCTTCATCTGTCACTTGAATCTATTCCAGGTGCCACTGCCATGTCATTTCTTTCCCTGTCAGGCAAGGGTTCAGTAGCCCTTGGGCTGGTAGTCCTTTTGGTTTGAGCTGAAGCCAGGTGTGCTTTGCTCCTGTGCCCTTTTGTTCCTGCTCTTGTTTCTACTTTGAAGGCTTTAATCAATGCTGGGTGTTTTCCTGGGGACAATCACATGGTGGAATCAGCTCCTCAGTGTTCTTGCATGGTGAGCTGAAAATCTGCTGTATCTCTGTGCACTGTCTGCTTGTGTTTTGTTTTTAACCCTGTGTTGGTGAGTGCAGGGAGGTAAAGCAGAGTGAAGGGAATGGCTTTATGCAAACAGTGCTGGTATTCAGGGCTCCAGAATTGGTCAGTTGCCTAAGAAGAGATCTCTTCCAGTCTTGTAATCGATTCTGTGGTTTTCCCTAGCCAGCATGGATTTACCAAGGGGAAGTTGTGCTTGACTAACCTGACAGCATTTGATGATGCCATAACTGAATGGGTAGATTCAGGGGGAGCAGTGGATGTAGTCTACCTTGACCTTAGCAAGGCCTTTGACAGCATCTCCCATGACATTTTAGTGAGCAAGCTGAGGCAGTGTGGGCTGGAAGAGCAGACATGAGGTGGGTTAGGAACTGGTTCCAAGATAGAATTCAGAGGGTGGTGATCAATGGTGCCAGGCCCAGCTGGAGAGCTGTGACCAGTGCTGTCCCCCAGGGATCAGTGCTGGGGCCAGTCCTGTTCAACATCTTCATCAATGGCATTGATGAGGGCACAGACAGAGTCTGCTCAGCAAGTTTGCTGCAGACACCAACAATGGGAGGCTTGGCTGAGACAGCTGCAGGCTGTGCTGCCATCCAGAGAGCCCTGGGCACAGAGCTGGGCACAGGGGAACCAGATGAAGTTCAACAAGGCCAAGTGAAGAGTCCTGCATCTAGGGAGAGATAATAAACTGCAGCAGTCCAGGCTGGGAGGTGACTGCTGGAGAGCAGCCCCAAGGAGAGGGAGCTGGCAGTGCTGGGGGAGAACATCCCTGGCACAGCAATGTGCCCTGGGGGCCAAGAGGCCAATGGGGTCCTGGGGGGCATTGAGCAGAGAGTGTCCAGCAGATCCAGGGAGGTTCTCCTGCCCCTCTGCTCTGCCCTGCTGAGACCTCATCTCGAGCACTGCCTTCAGTTTTGGGCTCCCCAGTTGCAGAGGGACAGGGATCTGCTGGAGAGGGTCCAGTAGAGAGCTACAAGGATGAGGAGGAGACTGGAGGGCACTGCCTGGTGAGGAGAGGCTGAGGGCCCTGGGGCTGCTTAGTCTGGAGAAGAGAAGACTCAGAGGGGATTTGATAAAGTTTGTAAGTATCTGAGGGCTGCCAGGAGGGGGGGACAGGCTCTGCTCACTGCTCCCTGGGATAGGACAAGCAGCAATGGGTGTAAATTGCAGCACAGGAGGTTCCAGCTCAGCACAAGGGGAAACTTCTTTGCTGGAAGGGTCCCAGAGCCCTGGCACAGGCTGCCCAGAGAGGCTGTGGAGTCTCCTTCTCTGGAGCCTTTCAAGGCCTGTCTGGATGTGTTCCTGTGTGATCTGTGCTAGATAGCATTGTCCTGCTCTGGCAGGGGGGATGGGCTGGATGCTCTCCTTGGGTCACTTCCAGCCCCTACCACCTCGTGAGCCTGTGAGCCTGTGTCGGGTCAGGTTCGCGGTGTTGTGACTGTCACTAGGGGTAGTGTTTCTTCTCTTTGTACAAATGGTTTTCAGACAGCTGAAGAGTTGAGAGTGTTAATGAGAGCAGAAATTGTTTCAAAGCTAAGCCTGAGGTTTTTTCACAGATGTCATATTGATTGTTTACAGCTTGTGGACCAACAGCCACATTTCCCATTCCTGACTCAGCAACTGCTTGCTAGTTGTTAAAGAGCAGGGGGAAATAAAAGGGATGTCTCTTCTCTTGTTGCTGTTTCTGGATGTGTGTGCAAGGTTTGGGAGAAGGGTGGATAAAACCTGGTGGAAATCTCCTTTTAAAATGGGCTTCAGGCTTCCTGGCCCATGTTACCCAGGCCAAGGAGTTCATTCTTGGCTGTTCACAGGCAGGAGATAATTCTGTTTCACCTAGATAGTGATTGTTTTCCTCACCTTTCTGACTTTCAGGAAATGTTAATTACTTCTTCAGACTGAGTCTTTCCTGTGGCCAGCAAATGTGACCATGATGCTTTGAAATGGTCTTAACAAACAGGTGTCCCTAAGGCTAAATGCAGACAGACAGCTCTGTCAGGCAGGTGTTATTGTGCTTTGAAATGAATGCAAAGGACAAAGGAATTTCTTCTTGTTCTCTCTCTTTCAGGTGATAATAGTAACCACCTCTCCAAGCTCAACTTTTGTACCCAACATCCTTTCCAAGTCCCACAACTATGCAGCGGTTACAAAACTTGTCCCAACGTCTGTCATTGCCTCCACTACCCAAAAGCAGCCAGTGGTTATAACAGCTTCCCAGTCCTCTCTGGTCACTAGCAGCAGCAGCAGCAGCTGTTCCACTCCTTCCTGTACTGCAAGTACCATTGCTGTGACTGCTGTGGTGTCATCAACACCCTCCGTGGTTATGTCCACAGTAGCCCAAGGTATGGCAGCAGCACTCTGGTTGTGAAAGCTCTTGCATGGGTGAGCTGGGGGGGTTGTTTTCAGAACAGCCTAGAGCAAATGCACTTGGGGTTTGCACCTCCCACATGGGCACAGGCTGTGAGGGTTGGGGCCATTCAGCCTGGACAAAAGAAGGCTTCAAGGAGCAGCATTCTAGCACCTGAAGGGCACTACAGGAAAGCCAGGAGGGGACTATTCCAAGGGCTTGTAGTAATAGGGCAAGAGAGAATTGATTGAATCTGGAAGAGAGGAGATTTGCACTGGGCATTAGGAAGACATTCTTGACAGGGAGGGTGATGAGACACTGGCACAGCTTGCCCAGGGAGGTTGTGGGTGCCTCCTCCCTAGACATGTTCAAGGTCAGGATGGACAAGGCCTTGAGCAACCTGTTCTAGTGGAAAGTGTCTCTGCCTGTGGTGGAGAGGTTGGAGCTAAATGGTCTTTAAGCTGCCTTCCAACCTAAACTGTTCTGTGAATCTGAGCAAAGCACAGGAGATGCCAAAGAAGTCTACTGACAGCAATCCTAGATACTCCACCAAAGGTTCTTGCTGATCTCCTTCCCTCTTCAGCAATTAAAGTGCAGCTCCTCTTTTTAAATAGCATGTGCTGAGACAGGATGGCTCAGCTTTTACTTTGAGCAGATTTTACTTGCAGCCTCAAAATGATATGCTTTAAGAGCTCTGATGCATGGGAAATGGATGTTTGCAGCATCTGAAGGTAATTGCTTCTCACAAAGTCTGATTTGCAAACAGATGCAAAGTTAAAATGGAATAAACACAACTTACACTTGGTGTGCCTGGACTATAGAATATATCTTGTGGTAGCTGTTCTTGATGGCAATTCTGAAAGCTGCAGGAGCCTCTACACCTTTTTCTCCATGTGTTTTATCAGCATGGCAGCTCTGCAGAGCCTTAACAATTGAGATCTGAGTGAGCCTGGATTGAAATTCCTGGTTTCTGGGTGTTTCAATTCCAGCTCTGTGTGCCAGCTTGTCTCTTGGGGACAGAGAGGCTGAGAGCAGCCAGGCAGAGAGGGACCTGGGGGTGCTGGTAAAGAGCAGCTGAACATGAGCCAGCAGTGTGCCCAAGAATCACAGAATCAAGCAGGTTGGAAGAGAGCTCCAAGCTCAGCCAGCACAACCTAGCACCCAGCCCTGCCCAACCAACCAGACCATGGCACTAAGTGCCCCAGCCAGGCTTGGCTGCAACACCTCCAGCCACGGCCACTCCACCACCTCCCTGGGCAGCCCATTCCAATGCCAATCACTCTCTCTGCCAACAACTTCCTAACAACATCCAGCCTAGACCTGCCCTGCCACAGCTTCAGACTCTGTCCCCGTCTTCTCTTGCTGCTTGCCTGGCAGCAGAGCCCAACCCCACCTGGCTACAGCCTCCCTGCAGGCAGCTGCAGGCAGCAATCAGCTCTGCCCTGAGCCTCTTCTGCTGCAGGCTGCACCCCCCCAGCTCCCTCAGCCTCTCCTCACAGGGCTGTGCTCCAGGCCCCTCCCCAGCCTTGCTGCCCTGCTCCAAACACCTTCCAGCACCTCAGCATCTCTCTGCAATTCAGGACCCCAGAGCTGGACACAGCACTCCAGGGGTGTCCTGAGCAGTGCTGAGCACAGGGGCAGAAGAACCTCCCTTGTCCTGCTGCCCACACTGCTCCTGAGCCAGCCCAGGATGCCATTGGCTCTGCTGCCCACCTGGGCACTCTGCTGGCCTCATTACTTGTTGGATCACCACCACCTAACCTGGCAGCCCCAGTCTTAGTGCTCCATACATGATTTGCATCCCATTACTGGATTCATTCTTTTGCAGTTAGGTTGCACTCACTAACGTGTTCTTGGTTGGTGTTGGTGAGTTTGACATTTGTTATCCACACATCCTTGCTTATTTTACAGCCCTAACTGTAAATATTTTTCTTGTTTGGAGATCAGGCTTGGAAAATATTTGTTGAAGTGTTTGTACTACAGAAAGTGTGGGAAGTAGACTGGGACTGTGGTGCTTCCATTAGCTGCTGTTCTGCTGCCACAGTGAACATCTATGTAAAGCTCCTTTGTCTCTGACCAGAGCCCTTCTTCTGGGTGGAAGCTTTTATCCCTCATGATATCTGTGCTTCTTCTGCTTTATATCAGCAGTAAAAATGCAGAAAGTTTCAGGGTGATGCAGTTTTTTTCTTTCATGTTGCACTGTTCCATCTTAAACCATTTACTCTTTTCCAGGTGTGTCTACATCAGCAATCAAAGTTGCTTCTACCAGACTACCTTCCCCCAAAGGTTTGGTTGGGAATCCAACTCAGATTTTAGCACAGTTTCCCAAACAGCATCAGCAGTCCCCCAAGCAGCAGCTGCACCAAATACAGCAACAACCACAACAGCAGCAGCAGCAGCAACCGCAGCAGCAGCAGCAACAACAGCAGCAACAACAACAGCAGCAGCAGCAACAGCAGCAGCTGGTGCAGTCATCGGTAGCTCAACAGCAGCCACAGCAGTCTCAGTTGCCACCTGGCATCAAGCCCACCATTCAGATCAAGCAAGAATCAGGTAGTTGGCAGTTAATCTTGGGTCATATTCGTGAAGTTCTAACCACAGCTGAAGAAATCAGGGCAAAATTCTGTCCCAAAATGTGCATGGGGAGCCTGTGTGCAGGATTTGGCATGAAACCTGGACGTAAGCAAGTAGTGAAGGATGTCTGTCTGCATGCTTTTATTTAATGGTGATTGGGGAATTTGCTTCTGACACACCTGTTTGGTTCAGGTATTTAACAGAGCATGTTTTAGGAGTAAATGTTTCATCTTGAAAGATGGAAAGGTATGTAAAGATCTGCACAAGCAGTGTGATTGGCAGCCTGGAAGACACCAGTTCTCTCAAGATCCAAGAGCTGTTCAACTCTGACCAACTGGGAAAAGAAATTGATCCATGCTTTAATGATTTTCTTGAGTTCAGATATCAAAAGCTGCTTCTGAGGTACTTGTCTAAACAAATGCAATTAGAGTGGAATTTGGACTGAATTCTTTTTGTCACAGCAGTCCATTCATTGGCTTTGGGCAAGTTGTGTAACCTTTCGGTCTCGGCTTTCCTCTGGTGTGGTTTTTACCTCCGTAAGATGTAGCCAAAAGCAATGCCTGCAGAGTTACCTAATTCTAAAGGAAGAAGTGCTATAAAAGTGCAAAGTATTTTCATGTGGACAAGTTACAGTAGTCATGCCAGCAGAATTGGTTTATTTAGCTCAGAGAAGTAAGACAGACCACAGCATGACAAGAATAAACAGCCCTACCTTGATACATTGCCTTTTGGATTATAGGAGCATTGCCTAAGGGAAAAAGAGATACCTACTGATGAAGGCACCTAAGAGGCCTTCATCCTCCAGGCACTGAACAGTATCTGATCAAGAAGAGCCTGCCCCTTAGCTTGGGGGTTTAGGCTCAGTGTGCTTGTCAGTTAACGATTCTTTGGAGGATGAATGAATTTTCAGTGAGACTTTTCTTTGTCCAGTTTTGTGTCTGGATGATGCAAGGCTTCAGTTTCTCTTTCCTAGCTTCTTTCTGTGAGTTTGGAGCTCACTTGCTCCTTACTGCTTTTATTGTCAGCATAAAGAAGAGATATCTCTGGAGGATGTTTCATGTCATGAGTGGACAGATTTGCTCACCTTGAAATACTTGTAACTAGAAGTTGCCTCCATTTAGATTCATTCAAGCTGGCTGTTTCGTGGCTTTGACCAACACAAAGCCCTCATCATGGAACAGAACATAAGATGAAGTGTCCTGGATGTACTCTGAACAGCTGACATGAATCTCCTGCTTTGCAGCTAAGAAATGAATCTCACAGAGGTCCCATTCTACTGCACAAGGCAGAGGGAGCAGAATCCTTGCTGTACTAAGGTGTCCTCATCCTTTGTTCTTGCTGATTCTACCCAGAGCTTGTTTCACTCCCAGTCCTTTTGGGGCTTTGTTAACCAATGAATGAGGAGGAAGGAGAGAGCAGTTTACTTATAGCAGCTTTCTCTAGCCACTGTCCCAGTTCTTCCTTCCAGGCAGCAATTCTCAGTGCAGAAAGCTTTGGAAGTACTCAGAGGGGTGAAATTCATCTAGGTTGGTTAAGCCACTGAGGAGTGTACAGAGTAGATTGATGCTGAACTGTTTACCTTCTGGGTGGTTCATTCTGTATGAACAAATTCAGTGTTGGTTGTAACCTACTGGTTAGAATGATAGAGTGGCCTGGGTTGGAAGGGACCTTCAGGGCCATCTGGTCCAACCCCCTCTGCAGCAAGCGGGGACATTCTCAACTGGATCAGGTTGTCCTGTCGAGCCTGACCTTGAGTATCTGCAGTTTAGTAGCTCCTTGTCGTGGCTCAGCTACAGCATAAAAAGGGAAGTCTTTCACAGGCTCTCAATTCACCTTTGTACTGCAAAGCAGCCCAGACAGTGCTAGGATCCTGGAAAACGTTTTCTGTTTTGAATCAGGGAGCAGAGAAGGTTGAAAACTGTTAGAGCAGTGGAATGGAATGCCATGCCTCAGTGGGAGTAGCTAGGCTTTGAAACAGGCACGTGAAAAGCAAAGGTCTTGTTCTTTGCAAAACAAAAGCAAGCAGCCAAGCCCAGCCCACTCCAAAAGCAAAAGTCTTTTCAGGATCAAGA
Organism: Pogoniulus pusillus; assembly: GCF_015220805.1. Lineage (NCBI taxonomy): Eukaryota > Metazoa > Chordata > Aves > Piciformes > Lybiidae > Pogoniulus > Pogoniulus pusillus. The sequence continues at coordinate 952,108 of NC_087266.1, forward strand.
GTACGTGGACTCAGAGTAAAAGCCTTGTGAGGCTACTGGCCCACTTGGGCTTGGTCTGAGAAAGCATTACAGAAAGTAACTTTTGGTGCCTGTATTTTAACAGTGACCTTTCTCCTTTCCTAGGTGTTAAAATAATCACTCAACAGGTGCAGCCCAGTAAAATCCTTCCCAAACCAGTTACAGCGACCTTGCCCAGCAGTAGCAATTCACCCATTGTGGTGGTTAGCAGTAATGGGACTGTCATGACAACTAAACTGGTCACTACTCCCACTGGTAAGTTCTGACTCTGAGAAGGGAAGGGAGGGTAAACCCAGGCATACAGGTGATCAAACCAAGGGCCCCTGTCTCTTTGAGAGCAGTGAGCACAGCAGCACATTCACAGCCTTGTTGGTATTCTAGATGAGGCTTTTTGCACTGAATGCTGTCATTCCTCTTAGGGTCTTTTTGCAGTGGTACACACAATAATGATCTTCCCTGCCCCACTGGGTTTGTTTTAAAGGGCATTTTCTTGCACCTTAAACTGATACTTTGCACTTTTGTAGCATCTTGATGTTAGACAATTCACCTTAATTTAACTTCTTCAGGTACCTCAAGCAGATCATTCCTGTTTTACTAAGCTGTCTGGACTATAACTAACAGCTGACTTGCTCACAGTCAATACAAGCCTTATCAAAAAGGCCAAGCAATTGGATTTGAAACTCCCCAGTGATTTTCTGGGCATCTAATTGTGTTTGTTTCCTTACTGAAATAATGCAGACTGTTCACAGTACAAACTTGGGTGAGGAGAACTTGAAAGGCAGCTTCAGAAACCTCTTCAGTCAAATTTTAGCATCAACCAATGGTTAATGTTATGCTCTTAACTACTTCACAGAAACACCCTGAAGTGTGTGTGTGTATATCTACATCTGAAGGGTTGTGCAGTTCATGTAGTTGATGAAGGCAGTATGGTGCTCTCCTGGATTTCAACAGGTGGCTTCCTTGTTGCAATGAACTGTTTTGCTCTGCAAGCTTTAGCAGTCGAGATCTGCAGTGCACTGTCTGCAGCAGTGCAAGCAGAGTGGAGCTGCAGTCTGTGTGTAGCTGTTGGCTCATGCTGTTATTTTGAACAGGGGGGGCTTTTTTTGTGTGAGTTCTGCTTCCATTCTCAGAAGAAGTAGGTCTGCAAACCCCACCTGCTGTACCATGTCAGGAGGTTTCTTTTGTGCTGCCAAATGCTGGATCCATAAAGCAGCACTATCACTGTAAATCACATTTTTCTTTGTAGTGATATTCTGACCAGTTCTTGGTAGTGTTCATAGATTAATAGGCTTGGAAGGGACTTGGAAGTTTCAACCTCCCCTGGCATAGGCAAGGGCATCTTGGTTGCTCATGGCCTCATCCAGCCTGGCCTTAAACACCTCCAGAGAGGGGGTATCATAAAATCAGTCATGGCTGGAAGGGAGCACAAGGATCAGCCAGTGCCAACCCCCTGCCATGCCCAGGGACACCCTACCCTAGAGCAGGCTGCACACAGCCTCAGCCAGCCTGGCCTCAAACACCTCCAGCCATGGGGCCTCAACCACCTCCCTGGGCAACCCAGTCCAGCCTCTCACCACTCTCCTGCTCAACAACTTCCTCCTCACCTCCAGCCTCACTCTCCTCACCTCCACCTTTACTCCATTCCCCCCACTCCTGACACTCCCTCACACCCTTAAAAATCCCTCCCCAGCTTTTTTGGAGCCCCCTTCAGATGCTGGAAGGGCACAAGAAGGTCCCCTGGGAGCCTCCTCTGCTCCAGCCTGCACAGCCCCAACTCTTTCAGGCTGTGCTCACAGCAGAGCTGCTGCAGCCCTCTCAGCATCCTCCTGGCCCTGCTCTGGACACTCTCCAGCATCTCCACAGCCCTCTTGTCCCAGGGGCTCCAGAGCTGGATGCAGGACTCCAGGTGGGGTCTCAGCAGAGCAGAGCAGAGGGGGAGAATCCCCTCCCTGGCCCTGCTGGCCACACTGCTGCTGCTGCAGCCCAGGCTCTGCTTGGCTTTCTGGGCTGCAAGTGCACACTGCTGGCTCTCCACTGTTACGGTATCCATAACACCCCTGGGCTACCTCTCCAGTGTCTCACCACCCTTTCTTAAAGAATTTCTCCCCAATATCTGGTCTAAAGAAATTCCTTGGCAGGGCTGGTGAGGTACTGGAGCAGGTCTTTGTAACATGTTCTTTATAAACAGTTTGTCCTACAGAAGAAGTGGGAGTGTAGGTCTCCACCTCATCTTGTTCTTTCATCAGTGTCAGCCTGTGTCTTCCCTTTACCCTGTGCTCTAGCTTAGATTTTTCCTCCCAGCCTCTTCCAGGCCCTGCTATTCATCCTTCAGTTGTCTTCTAAGAGAGGAAGAGATAAGTTTTTGGTAGTGATGCCCGACTCATGGTCATCTGGGAGAGGAAGAGGCAAAATGCAGGCAGATTCTAGGCACCTGTTGAAGATGAGAGTCTTCATCAGAAGGGTGTGAAGTAGAATACAGAGTCATGGAACACTGGTAAAATACTGCAGAAGGTTCTTAATTGAATGTTAATTTTACCAAGTTCAGTTAACCACGAGGGTGATGAGGCACTAGAGAGGTTGTGGAGGCTCAAAACCAGGCTGGATGGGGCTGTGAGCAGCCTGGTGTGGTGGAAGTTAACCCTTTCTTATGGCAGGTGGCTTAAAATGAGATGATCTTTAGGGCCTCTTCCAACTCAAACCATTCTGTGATATACTTCAGTGTTGCTCCCTGGGTTTAAAAAGCAGTAGAAGTGTAAAGGATGGTCCTAAATGACAGTGTGGGCTCTCTTGGAGTCAAATGGCTAACTCTTTTTTCCCTTAGCTCATGTATTTTGCCACAAACACCAATGGGGGATGATGTTCTAACAGTGGATTTTCTTGTTCTCTTTTGAACAGGCACTCAAGCAACATACACAAGGCCAGCAGTCAGCCCCTCCATCGGGGCTCGGGTGGCAGGAGCTCCAGGGGCTGCTACCTATGTGAAAACTACCAGTGGCAGCATCATCACCGTGGTACCCAAATCTCTGGCTACTCTGGGAGGGAAGATAATCAGCAGCAACATTGTTTCTGGTAGGCACATGAGTTACTTGGGTTTGTAAGGCTTGTTGGAACAGGGTTTTTCTGTGGGTTACAGGCTCGTGGAATTATTAGAGGGGCCAATTCAGAAGGAAGATGGGTGAGGATGGAATAAAAAGGAGTGAGAAGGCCTGTGAGGAGAGGCTGAGGGAGCTGGGGATGTGCAGCCTGCAGCAGAGGAGGCTCAGGGCAGAGCTCATTGCAGCCTGCAGCTGCCTGCAGAGAGGCTGTGGCCGGGTGGGGTTGGGCTCTGCTGCCAGGCAAGCAGCAAGAGAAGAAGGGGACAGAGTCTGAAGCTGTGGCAGGGCAGGTCTAGGCTGGATGTTGTTAGGAAGTTGCTGTCAGAGAGTGATTGGCATTGGAATGGGCTGCCCAGGGAGGTGTTGTAGCCAAGCCTGGCTGGGGCACTTAGTGCCATGGTCTGGTTGGTTGGGCAGGGCTGGGTGCTAGGTTGTGCTGGCTGAGCTTGGAGCTCTCTTCCAGCCTGATGGAGTCTGTGATTCTATGACATTGTGCAGGTGAAGTGCTTTTAAGGGTTCTTATGTTTGAGAACATCCAATAGGAGGGAGGACTGGAAAGAGAAGCGTGAGGGAGGAGGTCTGCTATGTTGTCCTCTGTTAGAGGGAGGAAAGGTCCCTCTGAATGAGCTGAATTAGCCCCAGTTCAGAAGCATTTTGTGAGCTAGATGCTGCCCTTTACTGTTCCACTGCATGTCCAAAGAGCCAGAAGCAAATGAGCTGTGCATTCCAGGCTAAGCTGTGCAGTCCCTGCCTCAGCTTGTAACTTACTCAGTGTCAGCCTGTCCTCCCCTTGCCCTCTGTTCTAGCTTGTAAGCTTTACCTCCCAGCCTCATGCAGACCCTGCTGCTTGTCCTGGTCTGCTGCCCAGCCCAAGCCACTCACACCACTCACAATTCCTTTGTAACTGCTTTGAACTTTGACAGAGCCCAGGCAGAGTTTTGCTGCATTTTCTAGCTAGGTGCCCATGTACAGCAACGTTCAGGTCTCTTCAGCCTGTCTAGTCACATTTTTCACTGAGGGGTCCTTAACAAGGACCTGCCATGGCCCCAGCCAGCTCCTGTCACTGGAATGTGGTGCACAGGCTATCCACTAAGCCTGCCCCTGGTAGCAGTGCCTCAGGTTTTCAGATCCTGGTATCTACAAAAAGCTAATTCAGGGTTGACAAAGAAGCTTCTTTGTGAAGAAGTAACTCTCTTAGCCTGCCTTGGGTGTGATGAGTTGGTAAGAGTTCTGCATCTCTTAATGGCTTCAAATGTTATTCCCCTCAGCACCAGCTCATGCAGGGAAACCCTTGGCAGATCCTGATAAGCATAATGATGATTGGCCTGAAACAACACAGATTAATGATGATTGGCCTGCAACAACACAGATTTGGATGGGTGTCTGCTGTTCTGTTGTTGTTGTTGTTTCATGGTGAGGCTTTGGGGGCTGGTTTTGAAGGGTTTGGGAATTTCTTGCTAGGGGAGCGGTCTTAAGGTGCTTTTGAAGTCTCTAGAATTAAGTAAATCCTGGTCCTGACTCAGCAGGCTCTTCCCTTTCTCAGAATTAGTAGGACTACTAAGCTGAAAGATGTAGTGAGGTACCTACAGGCTGTGATTGATCAGTAGAAGGCAGTGAGGTACCTACAGACTGTGATTGATCAGTAGAAGGCAGCGAGGGGAATCCTTGGGTTTGCAGCTTTGCAGTGCCTGAGTGATGCTCACTTGAAGGAGATAGTGGAAGGTGTTGCTAAAAAGCTGTCTGAGTAGATTCTGGAGTGGCAGTTTGGTGATGCTGATGAGATGTATCAGTGTGTGTAGGCTGTTGGAGGGCTCAGCAGAGTTACCTCTCACTGCAGGTAAATGAAAACCTTGGTTCAGGGAGTGGAGCTAATTAAATAGTGGGAGAGGAAGCCAAGTAGCCAGCACAGCACTTCAGATGAATGAACCAAGCAAACCAAAGCACCCCACGCTTCTGAGCTCAGCTTTTAAGAACTGCTGCTACAAACAATAGCATCTGTTTCTTTTTCCTTTCTTTCAATCCACCACTCACCACTTGTATTACACCAGTTCAGGGCCAGAAAGAGCTGGTGTTTCTCTTGGCTTGGAGACTCACTCTTGGTATGTAAATGCTTCTGCAGAGGCTATCTGTAGAAGAGTATTTGTCTGTGGAAATAGGACCTCGAGTTGAGTATTAGTGGTGTCCTTACTACCCCCCTGGAAAGTTAGATGTGCTAGCCTGAGAAGTGCTCTGTAACTCCTGAGAAGGGACTGGGTGTCTTAATAGAGAGTGAATGACTTGCTCCTGGGGATGTCTGTTTCACCTGTAGGTGAAAGGCTTGTAGATTGGGCATCTAAATCTTCCTGTGGTGAGTTGGGTGAAGTAAACTCCCATTGGGCATCTTCCTGTGTTGAGTTGGGTGAAGTAAGCTCCCATTGGGCATCTTCCTGTGTTGAGATGGGTGAAGTAAACTCCCATTGGGCATCTTCCTCTGTTGAGTTGGGTGAAATGAATTCCCATTCCATGTGCCTCCCTTCTTTCTCCTTTTTTCTTCCTGTTGTCCAGTCACATTTAGATGTGATGAGACCTGTGTAGCTCACCAACTCCTACAGCAGTAAGAAATGTACACCTGATAATCTGCACATTGTTTCTTTTCCCCACCAAAAAAACCCCAAACAACCCAAAATGCAGGAACTACAACCAAAATCACTACAATTCCAATGACATCCAAACCCAACGTGATTGTCGTGCAGAAGACTACTGGAAAAGGAACCACCATTCAAGGGCTTCCAGGCAAAAATGTTGTCACAACGTTGTTGAATGCTGGGGTAAGTAAGAGTTTGACATCTCTGCTCCATGGCTGAGTGGTGAGGCTGTGTCAGTAAGGGTTTGACATCTCTGCTCCATGGCTGAGTGGTGAGGCTGTTTGGTGGCTGCTACATTCATTCTGCTCCAGGCACTCTTCAAGCAAACTGTGCATGAGCTCCTTAACAGATAGAGCATGCCCTAAGGCCAGGGGTGTTTGAAAAGCAAGTGTCTTTTGCAGGATATCAAAGATGCTGAAATCAAATTGGCAATGTTCTCAAGGGGAAAGAGTAGTCTTGGCAATGTTCTCAAGGGGAAAGGAGAACCTTGGGGCTTGCCTTCCCCCCACCCCATGGTGAACAATTCTGTCATCCTGAAGTGCTGAAGTAGAAGAAAATGGTTAGAATCTTGGCCTGTTTGTGCTCAGGTGAGGGCTGTGGCCCTTTGGTAGTAGCTTACACCTCCAAGCATTTATCCTGGGCTGTAAAGGGCAGGAGTACCCTGGCCCTTCCCAGTGAGGGGGTCCTACTTTTCAAGTGCTGTGATGTGCAGCATCCTGTACCTGAGCACTGCGCAGGGTTGAGTTTATGTTTTGGATAACCCGAGGAACACGTTCAAGTTTCCAGCTTCAACTGAGTTTCTCTTTTGAGTGCCACTGAACAAGAAGTGGTGAAGGTGCTCTGTGTTTCTGGGCAGAAGTGGGAGGTGCATCAATCAGATCATTTCACAGGCAGCAGAGCTGAGTAGGGAGGGGGTTTTAAACCCTTCAGGATCGGTGAGCTTCCCTCACAGAACTGCAGCCTGTATTTTCATGTGGAGATCTCATGGTGCTGCACAGCAGGAACCACCAGAGCACAGTGATATTTCTGCATCTCTTGGGATTTCCAGCTCCTTGGTGGGAATTAGTAGGAATACTGAGAGAACAGGCAGCAAATCCTGTTCCTCACCTGGTTTGTTGCTGTGCAGAGCTAAAAATCCACACGGGCTCAATGTCTTTGCTCTTCTTAAGCTGTCAGGTGTCTGATCATGTGTCAGCACTATTGCCAAGTCAAGTGTTTGCTGTGAAACAGCAGGGAATTGGCTGCTTTTTTAACCAAGTAAACTTTTGTTAGCTTAAAAAAGAAAAGAAGACTGTAGACAATTCATGTCTTGGCCATGAGAATGCTACAAAGGTCTGTGTGTAGCTGACTTCTTTCTAGGATCTCAGTTCCTGGATTTAGATCATTCCGGCTTAGAATCTCAGTTCCTGCTTTTAGGTCATTGCTTTTTAGGATCTCCTTTCCAGTTTTGTAGCTGTCTTGCCAAAATTCAGTGTTGAGAGAATTAAGAAGGTTTTAAAAGAGCTTTGCCAAGGGTTGGAAGGAAGTTCTGATTTAGTGGGGATCCTTCCAAGCAGCTTCAAAAAGAAACCTTCTCAGTGTCTTTTAGTTGCTCCTCCTGTTTGTTTTTGTTCATCCTTTCAGAGCTGCTCAAAAGGTAAAGTGATGGAGAGGGGGACTTTGGTAACTTTGCCACTCCAAGCCATAGGGGCTTTTTGTTCTTGCTCTGGGAATACTCTGCTACCAGCTCAGTCTAGCTGAACTCTGCTGCCAGCTCAGTCTGGCTGCAGCAGCAGGTGGATTTCCTGGTGCGTGCTCACCTCTCACTGTGTGTCTGTGGGAGAGGAGTGGGTCTCTCGGAAGGATCTCACCAAGTTAACCTGTAAACTTTGACTTCTCTACAGGGGGAGAAAACTCTTCAGGCAGTGCCAGCAGGAGCAAAGCCTGCTATCATCACTGCCACGAGACCCATCACGAAAATGATTGTTACCCAGCCAAAGGGAATAGGGTCCACGGTCCAGCCAGCCACCAAAATCATCCCAACTAAAATTGTGTATGGGCAGCAAGGGAAAACACAGGTACAGTGAGGACCCATTTCTGTCTTGAAGTGTACCCCAGCATTGTGCTGGAAAGTGAAAGCCTTTTCCTTGCATTGTGTTGCCACATTTGTTGCAGGTTTAATGTGTGCCTGTGGGGAATGAGGCTCAGGGGTGTAACCAGGTGGCCTTGCATCTAACTGTGCAAGCACAGCGTTTGCGTTTGCTAACTGCTTCTGGAGGCCTAGAGCAAGCCTAAAGGGTTCCCTGAGCCTTGCACGGAGCTGAACAGGCACTGGAGCAGGCTGCCCAGGGAGGTGGTGGAGTCACCATCCCTGGAGGTGTTCAAGAAATGGGTGGATGTTGCACTTTGGGACGTGGTTTAATGGCCATGGTGGCCTTAGGGCGGTGGTTGGAGTTGTTGATCTTAGAGGTCTCTTCCAACGGAAGTAACTCTGTGACTCTGGTTCTGAACCTGTGGTCATGGCTCTGGGTGCCTGTTTAAATACACAGGGAATAGCTACACCGTAAGAAATAAAGACACAGGCCAGATCCCAGGGTTTACTGATGTCATGTCCTGCTAACGTATGCTCAGGTTGTCCCTGCAGCCTTGTGTAGCTGCTGGGGCTGTCTCCAGAGAAAGTAGATTCCTTCTGGGTGCTTTCAGCTGCTTCTGTGCTTGCACTTAAAGAACTAAACTACAATTCAGATGGAATATTTTCATGTCTTGATTGTTCAAGACTATGTTTATTGTGGATTGCAGAAGAGAGGTGCTTGCCCTTATCAGTGCAGTGCATGCTGGAGCTCACTTGCGAAGCTTTCTCTTGTCACACCAGCCCTGCAAAGTGGTTCTGTAGTGACCTTTTTGGTGCCTTAAGAGCTCCAAATTACTAAATGAGAAGTACATTCCTGTGCACTGCCATTTACTTGAGCTTTGTGGTTTCATAATCAGAGCTGCTGAATTTACAGGTAGACTTTTTCAGTCAATTATTAATCTAGTGATAAATCTACCTTGTGGTGAATCCTTTAGAATCACAGAACCGGGCAGGGCTGGAAGGGAGCACAAGGATCAGCCAGTGCCAACCCCCTGCCATGCCCAGGGACACCCTACCCTAGAGCAGGCTGCACACAGCCTCAGCCAGCCTGGCCTCAAACACCTCCAGCCATGGGGCCTCAACCACCTCCCTGGGCAACCCAGTCCAGCCTCTCACCACTCTCCTGCTCAACAACTTCCTTCTCACCTCCAGCCTCACTCTCCTCACCTCCACCTTTACTCCATTCCCCCCACTCCTGACACTCCCTCACACCCTTAAAAATCCCTCCCCAGCTTTTTTGGAGCCCCCTTCAGATGCTGGAAGGCCACAAGCAGGTCCCCTGGGAGCCTCCTCTGCTCCAGCCTGCACAGCCCCAACTCTTTCAGGCTGTGCTCACAGCAGAGCTGCTGCAGCCCTCTCAGCATCCTCCTGGCCCTGCTCTGGACACTCTCCAGCATCTCCACAGCCCTCTTGTCCCAGGGGCTCCAGAGCTGGATGCAGGACTCCAGGTGGGGTCTCAGCAGAGCAGAGGGGAGAATCCCCTCCCTTGACCCACTTTTGATCTAGTGGAAGGTTTGCCTGCCCGTGGTAGTGGGGGTTTTAACTCGATGATCCTCGAGGTGCCCTTCCAAGCCTGACAATTCTGTGTTGCTTTAATGTAGCTTTGTACATGGATCTGTTTGCCTGGCACTGCCATGCTCTTGACTACTCAGGTCTGTTTCCCTGAGTGCTCTTTACCCAAATGTTCTCTTTCTAATTAGGTTCTCATTAAACCAAAGCCAGTGACGTTTCAAGCAACAGTTGTGAGTGAACAAACTCGGCAGCTGGTGACAGAAACCTTGCAGCAGGCATCAAGGGTAACAGAGACAGGAAACTCCTCCCTGCCAGAAGTGAAAGAAGAGCCACAAACCTACACTGACAGCAGCTCCTCTTCTACAGAGTCCTCCCAGAGTTCCCAAGGTGAGCACAGCTGGGCTGCATCCCGGGCCTGCTGGCCAGTGTCAGACAGTCACTGTCTCCTAGGCTTCCCTAGGAGTTTTATTTGACTTCCATGGGCTCTCTAATGTCTGCCTCCATTTCCTATATGAGGACTGGAGATAGTGGTTTCTTGCTGCTGCCAGTGCCTGTGGCCTTCAGCCTGCTCCCTCTGAGGATTGCCAGAGGTAGGCTGTGCAGCAGGCTTGGCAGTGAAGCCTGCACCTCTCTGTCACCTTGTCTGTGCAGTTCTGTAACTCTTGCTCTGTGTTACCATTGTAAGCAGAGTTTAGAAAGCTCTGAAGATCCAAGAGGGTTGAGAAAATTCAGGAGCTGTTAATTCAGCATGAGGAGCACAGATTGAGCAGCTGAGCTACTGAAACTGGAAGAGTTCAGCCCAAGGCAATCTTATCAAGGATGATCAATACTTTGTGCCTTTGTGCCCTTCTGGCACAAAAGGGGCCAGACTCCAGTGGTGCTCAGCAGCAGACACAAACTAGAGGGCAGGACGTTCCCTCTGAACGTGAAGAAAAGCTTTTCTGTGAGGGTGCCAGAGCACTGGAACAGGCTGCCCAGACAGGTTTGGAGTGTCCTCCTCTGAAGGCTTCCAAACCCTGCCTGGATGTGATCCTGTGCAGCCTGCTCTGAGTGACCCTGCTTTAGCAGGGAGATTGGACCAGATGGCGTTCAGAGGTCCCTTCCAGCCCTGATTCTCCTGAAATCCACCAGCTCAATTTGGATTCTTCAAACCAAAGCAGCTGCAAACAGTTCAGATTTAGGACTCCTTTTTTTTCCCTCCCCCCTTCTTTTCCCTCCCCCCAGAAAATGTCCATAGCATCAACAGAGTCAATTGTGATAAACCCTAAAGTGTTCCCGAACGGGATCATGGATCAGTGGCAGTGTCCAAACCACCAGAGGATGGGCAGTAACCTGGTCTGACTGTGAGCTGTAGCCCTGTGAGCACGAAGCTGGGAGGCAGCCCCAGCCCAGAGTGGTGCTGTGCTGACTGCCCCCTGTGCTGTTTTGCAAGCAGATTCTCAGCCCGTGGTGCATGTGATCGCTTCCAGAAGTCAGGACTGGTCGGAGCACGACATCGCTGTGGATGCCAGCCCCACCATCATCTACCAGGATGTGTCCAGTGAATCCCAGTCAGCTACTTCCACCATCAAAGCTCTGCTGGAGCTGCAGCAGACATCAGGTGTGAGAACAGAGGCACTCCTGCAGGATAGCTTCAAAGCTTAGTACCTGCTTAAGCAGCAGCTTGTAATAAGTATTGTAATTACAGAGCGCCTCTCTTGAACCCGCTTGCTTCCTTTCTTCTTCCCCTGCAAGAGCTGATTTGCATCTGCTGTAATTAATTAAGCTTTTGCATTTATAGTGGTGGTTTGTTGTGGAGGTTTCTCATATTGGAAGTTTATTGTGGAGGTTTTCTTATATTGTGGTTTATTGCATTGGGGGTTTGTTGTGGAGGTTGTTAGGCTCCGTCGCCAAGTGGAGGCCAGGGACAAGTGGAGTCCCTCAGGGACATCTCTGTGGGTGCCATGGGCAGAGGCACTGAGTGCAGCCTCAGCAGGTTTGCTGCCCACACCAAGCTGTGTGCTGCAGCAGCCAGGCTGGAGGGCAGGATCCATCCAGAGGGAGCTGCACAGGCTGCAGAGGTGGGCACAAGCCAAGCTCAGGAGGCTCAACAAGAGCAAGGGCAAGGTCCTGCAGCTGGGTGGAGGCAATGGCAAGCATAACTCCAGGCTGGGCAGTGAGTGGCTGGAGAGCAGCCCTGAGGAGAGGGACTTGGGGGTGCTGCTGGAGGAGAAGCTCAGCAGGAGCCAGCAGTGTGTACTGGCAGCCCAGAAAGCCAAGCAGAGCCTGGGCTACAGCAGCAGAAGTGTGGCCAGCAGGGCCAGGGAGGGGATTCTCCCCCTCTGCTCTGCTCTGCTGAGACCCCAGCTGGAGTCCTGCATCCAGCTCTGGAGCCCCTGGGACAAGAGGGCTGTGGAGATGCTGGAGAGTGTCCAGAGCAGGGCCAGGAGGATGCTGAGAGGGCTGCAGCAGCTCTGCTGTGAGCACAGACTGAAGAGCAAAGGTGGAGGTGGGGAGAGTGAGGCTGGAGGTGAGGAGGAAGTTGTTGAGCAGGAGAGTGGTGAGAGGCTGGAGTGGGTTGCCCAGGGAGGTGGTTGAGGCCCCATGGCTGGAGATGTTTGAGGCCAGGCTGGCTGAGGCTGTGTGCAGCCTGCTCTAGGGTAGGGTGTCCCTGGGCATGGCAGGGGGTTGGCACTGGCTGCTCCTTGTGGTCCTTTAAACCCTGACTGGTTCTGATTCTATATTGGAGGTTTCTTACATTGGAGGTTTTCATATTGGAAGTTTCTTGTATTGGAGGTGTCTTATAGAGACTTTTACACTGGAGGCTGGTTATGGAGAGAGGATCTTACATTGGAGGTTTATATGTTGGGTGTTTATTTTGTGTTCTTCTTTCCTCCTAAAGCAGTGAAGGAGAAGTTAGAATCCAAGCCAAGGCAGCCTACAATTGACCTGAGCCAAATGGCTGTCCCAATCCAGATGACCCAGGAAAAGAGGCATTCTCCAGAGAGCCCTTCCATTGCTGTAGTAGAGTCAGAGTTAGTTGCTGAGTACATCACAACTGGTAAGTAGCTGTGGTGCTGCAGTGGTGGGTTTGCTCTGGCAGTCTGGGGACTTCACTTTGCAGTTTCCTTGCAGTGGGTTTCAGCTCAGTCTTTCCACTCTCAGTTACTGTAGAGGAAATGAGTATTTCCTTCCACTCCTGAGACCCTGTGCAGAGGTCAGAGATTACATCTGCTTTTCTGGGGCCTACTGGAGACTCTTTCTGTCTGAAACAAAAGGTTGTGGCTTCAAGGCATTCTAGCTGAAGGGATTTTTCTCTCCCCTGATCTTGATTGAGAGGCCAGGCTGTGCAACTTGTCCTTAAGGACAATGGGTAGTGAGGAAGAGGTGGGAGACTGCAGGCAGTCTTGAGAGGAGTCAGACCCTGAATTAGCTTAACCATGGCTGCGAAATGCTGTTTGCTTCCCTGAGCTAGGAGGCTCTGAAGCCAGGTCTGCATTTACTCAGTCCCTAGGTGCTTCATTTGCCTAGAAGGCTTTGAGCTGATAAATTTGCACTTTAGCAACAAATACATTACCCAAATTGAAGGTGGATTTGGGATCCAGCTCCTAAAACTTGAGACATCCCCTTCCTGGTTGTCCATGTTTGTCTAAGTCCATGACCCTCCTGTCTGTCTGATGCTCCCTGCTGCTCCAGAAGGCTGGCTGTGAGCCACTTCTATCCATTCTTGAGAGGATCAAATGACATGATTTAGGTTTTAATTTCTTGAGGCCACATCATTCATCTTCCTGCTTTACTTGGAGCATAAAACCAGAAGTGTGGAAAATCTCAATTAACATTAAATTGTCTAAGTCCATGGCTACAGCTGCAGTGCATTTAGGCTAACCTGATGTGTTCAGTTTTCCCTTTGCCTGCTCTCTGCCTGCTCCCAGTGCTGCCACCTCCTGTGCCTGCTCCCAGTGCTGCCACCTCCTGTGCCTGCTCCCAGTGCTGCCACCTCCTGTGCCTGCTCCCAGTGCTGCCACCTCCTGTGCCTGCTCCCAGTGCTGCCACCTCCTGTGCCTGCTCCCAGTGCTGCCACCTCCTGTGCCTGCTCCCAGTGCTGCCACCTCCTGTGCCTGCTCCCACTGCTGCCACCTCCTGTGCCTGCTCCCACTGCTGCCACCTCCTGTGCCTGCTCCCACTGCTCCCATCTCCTGTGCCTGCTCCCATCTCCTGTGCCTGCTCCCACTGCTCCCATCTCCTGTGCCTGCTCCCAGTGCTGCCATCTCCTGTGTCTGCTCCCAGTGCTCCCACCTCCTGTGTCTGCTCTCACCTCTTGTGCCTGCTCCCATCTCTTGTAGGGTCTAAGTGTAAGTGGTGAGTGGATTTGGGGGAGGGTGTTATTGTTGGTCATTTAACATTTATTGTATCTGGCTTGAGTTTTGAATGTTTGAGTCCTGCTCTCTTGGAACTGTTTGAAAACAGACTCAAAAGTAGAGTCATAGAACTGTCAAGGCTGGAAGGGACCTCAGGGATCATCCAGTTCCAAGCTCCCTGCTGTGGGCAGAGACACCTCACACTTGATAAGATTGCTCAGAGCCCCATCCAGCCTGGCCTTAAAGACCTCCAGGGATGAGGCTTCCAGCACCTCCCAGTAAGAAGTGTTCAGGCAATCTCCAGTTTACAGCCAGCTCTCATCAGTGACACAGATGCTGTGCACTCAGCTTCTTTCTGTTCCTGGCTCCAGCCTTTGCTGGGCCTTGATGTAAGCCAGGGCCCCTCGCAGGGTGGGTGGCACAGTACAATCAGGATCTTTGCTCATGTAAGTCCCTTTGTGCAGCTTAGAAGCCAGGCAGAGTACAAAGGTTGAACATCTCTTGATCTGTGCTTAATTGTCAAAATCCTGGGATTGTTATAAACAGGAAACATAGCCAGGGAAGTGCAGGCTGGTTTGGGCTAAGCAACACTGGAAGCTACAGCACCAAAGTGGTTCTTCTGCTGGGGTTTTTTGGCCTCTCCCCCTGGTTTCTGTGAACACTGCTGGCTGATGGTTTAATCTGGCCTCTTAGAATCCAGCAGTAATCCATGCAGCTTTATTTTCTGCTACAGATCCAGCAGTAAGGTAGCAACCAGGCTATAACCTTGCTGTAAGCTCAGCTGCAGGGACCTAAAGCAAAGCCTTAGGCAGGGTTGGAGCTGTGTGGGAGCTGGGAGTCACGAGGTGCTTCCCAGCCAGACAGAGGGAGCTGCTCACCCCTCTTAGTGTCACCATTTTCTGTCTGTCTGCAGACTCAGGAAGACAACCCTCTCTTGCTTCTCACTCGGAAGAGTATCTGCACAACCACATAGGTTAGAACCTTTACTTTTCCATGGAGCTTTGCACTGTGCAGGAGCTGCTGTGGGGGATAGCCGTGGTGCACCGGCACAGCGGGCAGGCTGGGAGCGATAGGACCCAGCTCCTGCCCTGCCGTGGGGGAGTGAAGTTGTTCTGTCCATTGCAAGTGAGACCTTTCTTTGAGCTTCCAGAAAGGTCACTTGAAACCTAACTTCCAACTGAATGTAAGCTTTGCTTGTGCTCCTTCTGTTGTTTGTTGTTTCATAGCTACAAAGTTAATGGAAGCAAGTGTTTGTTTGTGGATCTGGCCAAGCATAAAGGACATGAGACTCATGTTTTTTACCAGCAGACAGTGGTCCTTGGGTGGGTGTTTGTTTCCAGCAGCAGGTCCTTTCCCTGCCAGTCCCCTCTTTCACCACAGTGCCATCACCATAGCTCTGTAGTTCACCCCAGGTCTGGTCTGAAAAGCACCACAGACCTATGGCAGGCTCTCCATTTTTTGGGGTCCTGATCAACTCCACTTGCTGTCATAGTACCCAACCATGTCCTGATGTCTCATCTTTCCAGTGCAGCCTGTGCTCTGGAGAGTGCTTCCTGGAGATCAGCCACGAGCAAGGCTTGTTACTCTTGCTCACAGTCAGTTGGGCAGCTGCTTTTAACAGTGAAACAACCACTGGGTGATTTGTGCCCTGCAGCTGGTGCTGTGCAAAGAACCCAGCTGGAAACTGAGTCTAAATTCTCTTTGCAAGGTTGATGTGTTGAGAGAGAGAAGCCAGAGGACCAAGTGTGACTATAGAATCATGGAGTTGTTTTGGTTGGAAGAGACCTCTAAGATCATCAAGTCCAACCATTGGCCTAACACTGCCCTGGCCATTAAATCATGTCCTGAAGTGCCATGTCCACATGTTCCTCCAACACCTCCAGGGGTGCTGACTCCACCACCTCCTAGGGCACCCTGTTCCAATCCCTGACCACTCCTAATACCAAACCTGAACCTCCCCTGACACAGTTTCAGGCCATTTCCTCTTATCCTATTGCTTGTTACTAGGGAGAAGAGATCAACCTCCACCTTACTCCAACCTCCTTTCAGGGGGTGGCAGAGAGCAGAGAAGTTTTCTCTCTGCCTCCTCTCCAGCAGACTAAACACTCCCAGTTACCTCAGTCACTCCTCACCAGACCTGTTCCCAGGACCCTTCTCCAGCTGCTTTGCCCTTGTCTGGACACACTTTAGCACCTTAGTGTCCCCTTGTAACCAGGGGGCCAAAACCGACCCAGTAGTTGTGGTGTGGCCTCGGGGCAGGTTCTGTGGGTTCCTTGGTTAGGAAATGGAGACAAAAGCAGCCCCCCTGAGTTGCCACTTGGAAAAGGCTTCTCAGAATAGATCTGCACTGGAAGGTTGAAGGCAGCATGCAGTAAAAGCTGGGTTTTTCCACACCCAGAGTCTTTATTTCACTCCTGTGCGCTTGCAGTCGAAGCAGACAGTTCAAAGTGCTTGCAGTTAGTTCTGGAGAAGTGCCACTGACCTCTTTGCTTTCAGTCAGCCATCGGTCCCAGCCCCACCAGCAGTCATCTCAGCCCCAGAGGACTCTGCTGCAGCATGTGGCTCAGTCGCAGACAGCAACGCAGACTTCTGTTGTGGTGAAATCTATCCCCGCATCCTCCACAGGCGCAATTACCCATATCATGCAGCAGGTTGTACCCTTTCTTTTCCCAACCAGTCTATCAACAGCAGCAGGTGAAGTGGGTGATGCAGGAGCAGGCCTTGTTCTGCACGGGCATACCGTGTTGCTGCCACTGGCAGTGCTAAGCACAGGGGCAGGCACGTTCGTGCCTTCAGGCTGCCTCTTTCGGTGGTGAGGGTGGTTTGATGAAAGGGAAGCAGCTAATGAGATTGCTTGAGGCTGTGAAGTAAGCAGTGTTGAGAGCCACTGTGCTTCCTAGATGAGTTCTTGCTGTCTGTGTGGCATCTCCTCAACAGCAACAGGCTGCTTGTTTTCAAGATCTTAGAGTTGCTTTGGGTTGGAGAGGACACTTAAGATCATTGAGTCCAACCTTTATATAACTTGACCAAGTCTGGTGCTGTAAACATGGCCCTCAGCACCACATCTCTCTGTCTTTTAAACACCTCCAGGGATCAGGAGGTTCAATCACCTACCTAGGGAGCCTGTTCTAGTGTTAGAACCCTTTCAGTGAAGGTTTCCTCTAATATCCAGCCTTAACCTGCCCTGGAGCACCTCTTGTCCTACAATATATTGCAAAGATATAGCCTCTTCAGACTGTCACAGAACTGTTTCAGTCGGAAAGTACCTCTGAGATCACTGAGTCCAACCTTCAGCCAAAGACCACAGCTGTGGTGTAAGTGTAGGGGAAAAGGAGTGAAGCAGAATCTGGTCAGTACACACTGCAGTGTCTTGTTCACATGGGGGCTTTAGTCTACGAATGGCTTAACCTTTCCTGAATCTGAAAGTCAGCCCCTGGGGATCCCAAACACTTCAGATAAGCAGTGGAGCTTGTAGTGAATCGTAGTGAAGCCACTCAAGTTCAAGAGCTTGTGTTCAAGAGCTGCTTAACGCTGCAGTGCTCTAAGTTCTGGACCTTCAGCTGTAGTCCAGGACAGTTCTGTGCTGGGCTTACAAACCCACTTCAGAGAGGCTGTTTTCACAGGTGTTTGAGTGGGCTGCTTCATCTTGCTAAGGGCTTTACTACCTTTGTACCATGGCATATAAAGCATAGTAATGCAGATCTCTTGCACCCTCAGATCCCTCAAAACATGAAACAGGGTTTGTGCAGTACCCAACAGAAACTGCAGTGAGCTTTTGAGGAAGGAAAGGAAGGAAGGGAGGGAGGGAGGGAGGGAGGGAGGGAGGGGAGGGGAGGGGAGGGAGGATCTCTGCTGAAGTATGGTAATCTGTAGGTATATGGGGAGGTGCAGAAGAAGCTGTGGTGACTATGTTCTCAAGAGGCAGAATGAGAATGCCTTGCACAGAGAGAATAACTTTGAAGAGGAGCTACTGGTTTAACAATCTCCTAAGCCTCCTGCTTCATAGCCAACTGCCAGGTGACCTCAGGGGCTTTGAACCTTCCTCTGACACACGAGAGCTGCCTAAACTCCACTGAGGATTAGTTGCACAGTTTGTTGTCGTAGCACAGTCTAACATGATGAAAATAGCTGTTGATTGCCTCCCTGTTCTGGATTCTCCACGGAAGGCTGTCCTCTTGTACATGATTTGGCAGCCCCCACTGGTAAAATAGGTTAGTCCAGGCGAAGCATTGCAAAGAACTGTTAGGTTTGTGTATTCTTAGAGCTTTTATTTCTCTACTAACTGGTTTTAACTTCTTCTTGTTAAGGCCTTAAGCAGTCACACCGCATTTACCAAACACAGTGAACAGCTTGGAACTGAGGAAGGAGAAGTGGAAGAGATGGACACCTTAGATCCTCAGACTGGCCTCTTTTACCGATCTGCCCTGACACAATCCCAGGCACAGAAGCAGCAAAAACTGAGTCAGCCGCAGCTGGAACAGACTCAACTGCAAGTGAAAACTCTGCAGTGCTTCCAGACTAAGCAGAAGCAGACAATCCACCTGCAGGCCGATCAGATCCAGCACAAACTCCCACAAATGCCCCAGCTGTCTATAAGGCATCAAAAGCTAACCCCCCTGCAGCAAGAGCAAGCACAGACCAAACCAGAGGCACAGCACCCCCCCCACCACACGGTGGCCAAAGAAAGGCAACTCCCTACCTTAGTGGCGCAGCCACAGCAAACTGTAGTGCAGGTGCTGGCGGTGAAAACCACGCAGCAGCTGCCCAAACTGCAACAGGCACCAACGGCACAAAAAATCTACGTGCAGCCCCAGCCCCCCCAGGGTCAAATGCAGCTACCTGCCTCTTCAGAGAAGCAGCCAGCGAGCCAGGTAACGGAATACTGATAGCATGCACACCAAACCCGTGCCCCGCCGATGTGCCAGCAGGGAGCCAGAGCGCGCTCCAGACACCGCCCTGGCGCTCTGGCACTGCCTCGGCCTGCCAGGAGGCACAACCAAACCTCCTCGTCCCGCTGGTGTTACATTCCCCCCTCAGGAGGTTGCCACTAGGAAGGAGAAGCAGAGGTTTTAGGGGAGAACCCCAGCAATGCAGTAGCCCGTAAAGCTCGCAGGTGTTCTGTCGGACAGCTTGGATGAGTTTCTGCCACTGCTGCTCCCTACTTATTTAAGTTTTAATATAACTTTTTTTCATTTTGATTCTTTTTTCTTTTTTTTTTTGAAGCTCTTGACACAGTTATTCATTTCCTTTCCCATAGCAGTTCATTTTTCTTTCTGTGGATAATAAAAGGTGAACACCCTGCAGTCTCTCCAGCCTCTCCATTGTACATCTTTCCTTTGTAGCTTACATCTTCCTCCAGTTAGGCAGCTTTGCTGGACAGGAATCCTTTTGATTTTCTTTCTTTTTTTTCTTGGGAGGGGAAAAATGTAAAGACTTGAGAAAGAAGGAAAAAAAAAATCCTATTTTTAAACTCCAGCAAAGTACAGTTTAATTTTTTGGGGGGGTTGGGTTTTTTTTGGTTGTTGTTTTTTGGCCCTGTGAAAATAAGAAGGTTAACCAACACGGGGATGTAAGTCCCAAAGGCAAACCAGGCTGCTGTGGTATTATACTGCTGCAGTGCTTATCTAGCAGCCTGAAAAAAACTAGAGCTGCTTTTCCCCAGGCTTCGGTTAACTGTTACCATATCACTGCTCATTCCTTTGTTCCAGCACTTGAGTTTCAGCTGTCTTCCTAATAGCAACTCTGTTGTTTTGTGCCATTCTGTCCTTGGAAACATTGGCTTTTTTTGCCATTCTTTTTAGAGATAGAGATTATTTTTTTCTCTCTGTATGAACTCCAGAGTCTAGCTGTAACATGCACAACCAACATTTGATTTTCAGGTGCAGCATCCCATTGTAACGCAAGGACCCGCTGTTACAAAGCTAACTTTGGAGGGGCGCCAGCCTCCTTCTGTTTCAGAGGTAGCAGGGGGCAGTTCTGTGCCCAAGCAGGCGTTGCCAGTTACCAGCCTGTTTCCCACTCAGGCCCCCGTGCAGCCAGCAGTAGCAGATGCTTTGTCTGTGGTGGAAGCTCAGACGGATGCGAGCGTAGAGCAGGCCCTAGCAGGTGCCCCCAGCGAGGCCATGCCCACCAGTGCTAGCGCAGCAGAGGCGCCGCCGTGCGCCCCGGTGCCCAGGGTGACTGCGACTTCCATCCCCCAGCAACAGACACGAGCAGAGTCCAGCTCAAGCCCTCCTGCTGTTGGTCCTGCTGTAACCGAGAGGAAACTCGATGCCCAAGGAATGCCTCCAGCAAAGCAGTTTGTACACAGTCAGAGTCTGTCCCAAAAGACAGCTGAAGAGAGCTCATCAGAAGTGGTTACCCAGGTAAGAGAAGACCGGAGCCAGTAAGGCAGAGCTTGAGCGGAGCAAACTCGTGGCTAATGTGATAGTAGCTGAACGGTGTTCAAGTGGTTTTTGTTTCCCATCTCCAGTTTTTGGTTCTTTTGCTGCTCTTGTCATGGATTACTTCCAAGTGTGTGCTGCTGAGATTGAGCTGGAGTCCCTCCAGTGCTGCATCACTCATTGTGTCCTCCCTGCCTGCCTTTTCTGTTACCAAAACAAACCGAGCTCATCTAATTTTACCTGGAGTGCTTCCACATCTGACCTTCAACATTTGCTGTGGGACTGTGATCTGGAATCCCTTTTTTTTTGTGTGGTATCCATTAATGTGATCTCTGAGCATGAAATAACAACAGCAACAACAAGAGAAATAATGGGAGTCTGTTCTCTGAGCAAGCTCAGCAAGTAAGGTGCGGATTCAGAAGAAAAGCTTCACTTTATAACCAGTCATTGATTTTTAACCTGAATGCCTTGAGTCGTTTACCTCATGCTTGATGCCTTCCCTGATTCTCCTGTCTTAAATATGATGCTTTGATGTAGTAACTCGTGGTCAGAATGTCAACTGAGGAGGAAGTACTGAAGCCGTCCAAGGAGTCACGGTGGTTGCACCTGAACCTTTGTAGACAAGTTGGCCTGGTTTTATGTTCACCACACGAATGCTAGAGTGGGTTGAAAAGGGGTTTTTCTTTTGTGTCACATTTGTGTTACTGTGAAAAATGCTTCTGCTGTGGGAAGTGACTTCTGTGAGCAGAACTTTCCAGTTTTTCATGCTGCTCTGTAAAGTCTTCATTGCAGCCAGCTTGGCCTCTGTAGGAAACATCACTTTTGTGCTTGTTTTTAGCCCTCGTTGCCCTAAATAGACCAAGGTAGATGTCAGTTTTGCTTGAAACCTGTGGTGTTCAGCTCTGTGGCGTGCTGCAGGCTGTCTCAGAAGTCAGATGCTGCCTGGAAATTGCAATCTGTAAAGTTGTAGATGTAGCTTCTAGAGCCTGTGAAAGTATACCCAGAAATAAATAGCTTAGATTCACTGCCTTTCTCTAACCTCTCTGCTGCTCTGGGCAGCTCTGGAGTGTCTGGAGCAGCCCTGAAGCAGCTCTGAGTATGGCTGGAACTTGTATACAGAGCTGTAACCAGTCCTTAGGTCTGAAAAGAGAAAGCTGAGGCTGTCAGATCTCCCTGCCTTTGGTGGGTGGTGGGCAGCAGTGCTTTAGCTGTTGGTTATACTGTCATGGATCTTTAATGAAGCTCCAAGGCTCAGGATCAGCGCAAGGCGGTTCCAGTTTTGTCTTTCACAACTTAACCTGGTGAAAAGGTGCTTTGAAGCTTTAGCTGATGGAGCTTTGGAGGTGATGTAGCTGATGTGGTTTTGAAGCTTTAGCTGATGTAGCTTTGTGGCTGATGGAGCTTTAGCTGATGTAGCCCAGTGGGCCTTAGCTGGGGCAGAATTGCTCCTGGAGACTGAATCTCCCTTTTCCACGAGAACCTGCACTTGTGCAGACACAGTGACCTGTGAAAGCTGCCAGTGCTGAAACACAGATCTTTTCTTTCTTACAGGCTATCCCTCACTATTCCATCCCTTGTCACTCCAGCTCCAACGTGGTAGTGGAACCCAGCGGGCTCCTGGAGCTCAACAACTTCACCAGTCAGCGCCTGGACGACGAGGAGACGGCAATGGAGCAAGACGTGGACAGTAGCACCGAGGACGGCACTGAGCCCAGCCCCTCCCGAAGTTCTGCTGAGCAATCCTGAGGGAATTGGGACACTTGGAGTGCACTTTAAACAACAACAAAAAAATACCTTGGGTTTTTTTTAACTGTTTTTTATTTTAAGTATCCAGGCTGCCCTTGTGTCGTGATGTCTTAGAGCACTTTGCCCTCTAGAGTCATTCGTTGGACCCCTGAAGCATCACCGTGTTTGAGCAGGACAGTCTTGGCAAAAGCTGCATCTTCAGAATGCTTTGCAAAAAGAGAGAGGGGGAGGGGAAAAGGAAAGGAAGAATAAGAATAAGATGTAGCCACCGAGGTGTAGTTCAAGCTGTGACAGTGGAATGTACTCTGTTCAAAAACAAACCAGCAAAAGGCGGGTGACAGCTGTCGAAGCCCTTGCCCGGCTACCGAAACAGCCTTCCCTGCAAAGGGGAGTCCCTGGAAAGGGGAGTGTTACTTGGCTGTGTCTTTGGGTTAGCTGTTGAGCAAAACGCCATCCAAAAAAGGGAAAAAAAAGAATGTTTAATAAATATTTGTATTTTCAACTAGCATGTGAGAGGAAAAAGTGTCTCTGACAGTGCTGGAAAAGCCCCAGGGATGTTTGGGATCGCCTGAGTAGGTACAAGCTTTCTTGCACTTGTGCTCAATTAAAAGAGTTAAGATCTTTTTTTTACCCCATTAAGCCTAAAAAAGATTTTTAAAGTATTTTAAAACATTTTTTCATGTTGGCTGTTTGGAAACGAGCTGGCAGCAGAGCAGATTCATTAGTGAATTGCTTTTTTGCTGTGGCTGTTTCTGTGCTTTACAAGAGGTAGAATAAGAGTGCGTGAAGCATTTCGTTGTGCCCTAAGCACACTCAGTGCTCCTCTGCTCTGCTTAGACCGTTGCTTATTGCTTGAAATAGAGGATTTGGGAAGAGGAGAGGCCAAGCTGTTTGCAGAGCTGCTGTGGGGCAGGCAGCTGTGTGCGTTCTAACGCAGAGAGAGTGGTGGTGTTGGGACGTGGCGTGGGGGATGTTTTGTTACAGATGTGGGTTTCAGAATTGGGGATAATGTGGTTCAGCATCTTCCAGAGCTGAACCTCTGACTTGAGAAGTCAGAAGGAAAAGAACAAACAGCCCAGCCCAGCAGGTGTATTTTCCTGGTTTTAAAGTGATCCATTCTGGGAGGTTCAGAGCTGCTACGCAGTGGTAGGTTTCAGAGAGCAGCCTTAGGACGTGGCTCATTGAAGCAATACTTCGTGGTGGCAGTTAACAAGCCACCAAGAGAGGGTTGGGTTCAGGTGGGGTTAGGAACCAATTTTAATGCATTCTGCTAATGAAGACAATGGTTTTTTTTTCTTTTTCTTCCCTTTTTGCCTCTTTTTTCCCCCCTCAACTGTATATAGCCCCCAGGTTTTTAACTGTTTTGTATAGATCTCGTTATAAATAATGAAGCAGTTTCTGCTGTACCATTTAATTGTACATACACATCTCTCAAGCCTACCTTGCCCACTTTTTGGTGCTGAAGTTGTACTGTAAGCAGATTCCATCAGAAGTCTTAATACAGTTTTTTTTGCATCAGTCTTTTCTTCTCCTTAAGCTGTGACTTTTACTCCCAGAATCACAGAAACACTGGGGTTGGAAAAGACCCTCAGGATCATCAAGTCCAAGTGGTAACTGTAGCTAAGAGGAAATTCCAGTTAAGGTAACTCATCCTGAGAATACAAACCCCTAAAAACTCCTTTTTGTCTTAACTTGGGCAGAGTATCCACCTGTGCAAGACCATTCGGTAGCCCCTAGATGGTGCTGCTGGTTTTCAGTCTAACCTCCTGTTTGTAAATCAGGTCCCTGTGACTCCCTTACACTTGTGTCCCTCACCTCCCTTCCCATTTCTCTGCCAGCAACATTAGTTCCAACATTAAGTTGCCTCTTAGGGTAAAGTGTTCTGATAAATTCAACCTGCAAATGCCAGAGTAGTAGGTCAGGAAGCTTGATTATTCATGTCTTTCTGTTGGAATAGGTTTGCCTTCTGCTGGCTTCAGTGCTCAGGATGGAAGAGAATAGTCTATGTGAAATGAAACATGACCCTACCAGGATGCCACTCCAGCTGGCTCAAATTTTGATAGCTCTGTGGGAGTTTTGGACACTGCCTTTGACCCCTTCTGCCACAACAAGCTCCTGAGCAAGCTGGCAGCTTGTGGCTGGGACAGATTCATTCTGGTATGGGTCAAGAACTGGCTGGAGGGCTGGGCCCAGAGAGTGGTGGTGAATGGTGCCACATCCAGCTGGCAGCTGGCACCAGTGGTGTGCCCCAGGGATCAGTGCTGGGCACAGTCCTGTTCAATGTCTTTAGTGATGATCTGGAGCAGAGGATTGAGTCCAGCAGCAGTGAGTTTGCAGATGACACCAAGCTAGGAGCAGCTGTGGAGCTGTTGGAGGGTCCCTGCAGAGGGACCTGGCCAGGCTGAATGGGTGGGCAGAGGCCAAGGGGATGAGACTGAACAAGGCCAAGGGCAGGGTTCTGCACTTTGGCCACAACAACCCCAAGCAGAACTAGAGGCTGGGGCCAGAGTGGCTGAGAGCAGCCAGGCAGAGAGAGCCCTGGGGGTGCTGGGAGAGAGGAGCTGAAGCTGAGGCAGCAGTGCCCAGGTGGGCAGCAGAGCCAATGGCATCCTGGGCTGGCTCAGGAGCAGTGTGGGCAGCAGGACAAGGGAGGTTCTTGTGCCCCTGTGCTCAGCACTGCTCAGGCCACCCCTGGAGTGCTGTGTTCAGTTGTGGGCTCCTGAATTGCAGAGAGCTGTTGAGGTGCTGGAAGGTGTTTGGAGCAGGGCAGCAAGGCTGGGGAGGGGCCTGGAGCACAGCCCTGTGAGGAGAGGCTGAGGGAGCTGGGGGGGTGCAGCCTGCAGCAGAGGAGGCTCAGGGCAGAGCTGATTGCTGCCTGCAGCTGCCTGCAGGGAGGCTGTAGCCAGGTGGGGTTGGGCTCTGCTGCCAGGCAAGCAGCAAGAGAAGAAGGGGACAGAGCCTGAAGCTGTGGCAGGGCAGGTCTAGGCTGGATGTTGTTAGGAAGTTGCTGGCAGAGAGAGTGATTGGCACTGGAATGGGCTGCCCAGGGAGGTGGTGGAGTGGCCGTGGCTGGAGGTGTTGCAGCCAAGCCTGGCTGGGGCACTTAGTGCCATGGTCTGGTTGGTTGGGCAGGGCTGGGTGCTAGGTTGGGCTGGCTGAGCTTGGAGCTCTCTTCCAGCCTGCCTGATTCTGTGGCTTTCTTTTTTACTTCTTCATGTTTTGATGACAGCTCCTAGAAAACCTGCGCAGAGCATCACAGAAAACCACAGAAACATTCTGGTTGGAAAAGGCCCTCAGGGTCACCAACCTCTGTCCCTGCTCTGCAAGGCTCACCCTCAACCATATCCCCAAGCACCACATCCAAACGACCTTTAAACACATCCAGGATTGGGGACTCAACCACCAGCATTTGCCTTTCTCCTGCTGCCTGTTCTTGTCCTGCCTTGCAGCTGGACTCGGTCTCAAAGATCTCTTCCAACCAAAAGGAGTCTGTGCAGATCTTCATTGCCTCCACCTGAGATTCTTAACTTCATCCTGCTGCAGCCCTGTACCCACTCCTCAGGGCCTCAGAAGCATCACTGAGCTGCTAAAAATAAACCACCAGTGTGTAAGGTTGCATTTGCATGTCCCAACTCCCTTAATAAGCTGCATCCTTCTCCCTGATAGGAGTCTGTCCCTCCATGGAACAGCAGAAAGCTGAGTTGTGCTGCTGCTGCTGAGCTTTGGTGGCAGGAATTAGCTGCTCTGAGGCTTGTAAGTTGTGATGAAGCTGTGAATGAGTTGCAGAGTAACTGAAACAGCATCCAAGAGCTGCTCTGAATTCGTTGCTTCTAACAGCTGGGCTCTGGCTCTGCAGGACAGCCCAGGTGAGTTTTCACAGGATGCTAAAAAAGTTCAAATGAGTCCTAGAAAGGTTTGGGTTGGAAGGGACCTTAAAGATCATCTAGTTCCAAACCCCCTGCCATGGGCAAGGGCACCTTGCACCAGGCCAGTCTGCTCAAGGCCCTGGCTGTAGTGGCTTCCACGGAGAGGGTATCCACAGCCTCCCTGGGAAACCTGCTCAGTGTCTCACTGGCCTCAGTGGAAAGAGTTTCTTTAGTCTCCAGTCTAAATCTCTCCTCTTACAGCTCCAGTCCATTCCTCCTTGTCCTGTCACTGTAAGCTCTTGTAAAAGCTTCCTCCCCTGCTTTGCTGTAGGCCCTCTTCAGATACTGAAATGCTGCTCTAAGGTCTCCATGGAGCCTTCTTTCCTCCAGGCTGAACAACCCCAACCCTCATCCCTGTGGTCACCTTTAGAGCCCTCCTCAATGAAATAAGCACTGAAGTGAGGATGAAGTTCCATGCACTGAGGGAGCTGGGGGTGTGCAGCCTGCAGCAGAGGAGGCTCAGGGCAGAGCTGATTGCTGCCTGCAGCTGCCTGCAGGGAGGCTGTAGCCAGGTGGGGTTGGGCTCTGCTGCCAGGCAGCCAGGGACAGAAGAAGAGGACAGAGTCTGAAGCTGCGGCAGGGCTGGTTCACGCTGGATGCTGTCAGGAAGTTGCTGGCAGAGAGAGTGATTGGCACTGGAATGGGCTGCCCAGGGAGGTGGTGGAGTGGCTGTGGCTGGAGGTGTTGCAGCCAAGCCTGGCTGGGGCACTGAGTGCCATGGTCTGGTTGGTTGGGCAGGGCTGGGTGCTAGGTTGGGCTGTGTGAGCTTGGAGGCTAAAATGATTGAGTCTTCTCAAATTGAGTCTTCTGAAGAAGCAGAGAGGCTGCAGGCTGCCATGCCTTGTGGAGCTAGACAGTTGCATTGGGATGTTAAGGCTTTAAATGATGAAGAAAATAGTACTTGGTGGTACCTTGGGGCAGGTAGAGCTGTGACTGACAAGTAGAGCTAATTGGTGACCTCAGGCCCCACGAGGAGTGGCTGAGGGAGCTGGGGTGGTTCACCCTGGAGAAGAGGAGGCTCAGGGCAGTGCTGTCTACTTCAGGTTTCTGTGTTCCTCACTCTCCTTGTTCTTAGGAAGCTGCTTTCCCCATAGCTTTAGCTCAGGCCTGTAATCTGCTCTGCTCTCTCCTGTGCTCCTTGCATGAAGTGGACAAAAGACAACCTGTGGGGGTGACCTGTCTGGACTCCTGCAGGGCCTTCAACACAGTCCCTCAGACATAGAATCACAGAGCCAAGCAGGCTGGAAGAGACCTCCAAGCTTAATCAGTCAGGGTTGGAAGGGAGCACAAGGAGCAGCCAGTGCCAACCCCCTGCCATGCCCAGGGACACCCTACCCTAGAGCAGGCTGCACACAGCCTCAGCCAGCCTGGCCTCAAACACCTCCAGCCATGGGGCCTCAACCACCTCCCTGGGCAACCCCTGCCAGCCTCTCACCACTGATCAAGCTGAGGCTGTCCCTGCTGACTGCAGAGGTGGTTGGACTGGATGAGCTTGGAGGTGCCTTCCAATCCAGATAGAGCTGTGCATGACCTCCTCCATTTCCATGGAGAGAGTGTGAGTGTTTGCATCCCTGCAAGGCACTTGGAAGGCAGGGGAGGACTGGGAGCAGCTCCTTGTGCACTCCTGTGGTCAGTGGGTTGGCAGGGACCCCTGGCCAGTGTCCTCTTGCTCAAAGCAGGGTCAGCTGGGGCAGGTTGCTCAGGTCCAGCTGGGTTTTTGGAAATCTCCTGTGGTGGAAACTCAACAACTCGGTGCAGTGTTTGACCACCAGCACATTTTTTTGTCTTCATTCTCCTATTTAAGTGGAATTTCCTGTTTTTGAGTTTGTGCCCATTGTCTTGTGTTCTTCCCTTGGTTACCACTCAGAGAAAGCCTGGCTCCAGCTCCTTCACACCCCCACCAAGTATTTAGAGACACGATGGAGGTCCTAGTTCACCCCTGGTACCCTCAGTCCTTCTATGATGATGATTCTGTGATGTAGATATAGATGATATAGATCATAGAATCAGTCAGGGCTGAAAGGGACCACAAGGAGCAGCCAGTGCCAACCCCCTGCCATGCCCAGGGACACCCTACCCTAGAGCAGGCTGCACACAGCCTCAGCCAGCCTGGCCTCAAACACCTCCAGCCATGGGGCCTCAACCACCTCCTTGGGCAATCCAGTCCAGGGTTGACATAGGTGATAGAGATAGAGGGCTGCTCAGGGAGGTGGTGGAGTCCCCATCCCTGGAGGTGTATAAGAGAAGCTTGGATGAGGCACTTGGTGCCATGGGTCAGTTAATGAGAAGGGTTAGGTGCTAGGTTGGACTGGATGATCCTGGAGGTCTCTTCCAATCTGGTTGATTCTGTGATCCTAAATGAGCTGCAAACTCAGTGTTGTACTTGGAGAAATCACTTCTGGTTTCAGTCTTCAAAAACCCAGCCCAAGGTTTGCTGCTTCTCTTGGGATCAATCATGCAACATAAAATTGATTGGCTTTGTGAGGATCATCCAGGTCCAACCCCCTGCCATGGGCAGAGACAGCTCACACTAGAGCAGGTTGCTCAGAGCCACATCCACATATCTACAGCTGCCTGCAGGGAGGCTGTAGCCAGGTGGGGTTGGGCTCTGCTGCCAGGCAAGCAGCAAGAGAAGAGGACACAGCCTGAAGCTGTGTCAGGGCAGGTCTAGGCTGGATGTTGTTAGGAAGTTGTCGGCAGAGAGAGTGATTGGCACTGGAATAGGCTGCCCAGGGAGGTGGTGGAGTGGCCATGGCTGGAGGTGTTGCAGCCAAGCCTGGCTGGGGCACTTAGTGCCATGGTCTGGTTGGTTGGGCAGGGCTGGGTGCTAGGTTGGGCTGGCTGAGCTTGGAGCTCTCTTCCAGCCTGGTTCATAGAATCAGTCAAGCAGGTTAGAAGAGAGCTCCAGGCTCAGCCAGCCCGACCTAGCACCCAGCCCTGCCCAACCAACCAGACCATGGCACTAAGTGCACCTCCAGGCATGAGGCTTCCACCACCTCCCTGGGCAACCTGTTGCAGGCTCTCACCACCCTCATGCTGAAGAACTTCTTCCTAACATTCAGTCTGAATCCCTCACTTCCAGCTTTGCTCCATTCCCCCCAGTCCTATCACTACCTGACAGCCTAAGCAGTCCCTCCCCAGCTCTCTTGTGGGCCCTCTTCAGACACTGGGAGGCTTCTGACTTGAGTCCTCTCTGGTGGGAGGATTTCAACTACCAGCAGTGCAAAATGTGCTGTTTCCAGGGCTCTGGGGAAGATCTGCACTCTGAGGCTTGTGGAGGCAGCTTGGAGGGATGAGAGCCATGGGGCTGGGGGGGGGGGGGGTGAGAAGAATACCAGGAAATTGCTTGCAGTGGCACTCAGAGAGGCTGGGACAAGATTTTCCTGGTGTGCATTGCATGGGGACCATCTCCCTGCTCCCAAGTCAGGATCAAGCACGTCCCATGGGGTGCCTGACATGTCCCAAAGAATGGAAACCAGGATTTTGGTCAAACTGATTTCTGCCAGAGAAGCAAGAAGTCCTCACCCTGTGGTTTGCTGTTTTCTTTCTCTGCTTTATTTTGTCCTTTGTTTTGTTTGTTTCCTGTCAAAGATTTTTTTTCCTCCTTCTTCTCCTTCTTTGTGTGAAGCAAATGTCACAGTGAGATGTCATAGCAAGCCTGGGCTATTTATAGGGGAAAGCAGCAGTGTCTTGACTTTCAAAGTCTCTAGCACAGAATTAGAGAGCAACTTTTCTGGTCAGGAAATGGGAAAGGTTTGTTTTGAAAGCAGCAGTAAAAGCAGAGCCTGCAGGATAAAGAGCTGCGTTGGGGCAGTGCCTGCCTGCACCCAGATCCTGAGCCAAAGGGAGGTTACCTTTCTCTTGTGATTGCCTCGCTCCTGCCTCACAGGCGGTTGGAGAGGATGCTGCTCCCTCTGTAGCTACACCTGTGGGACTGTCATAGAACCATAGAACCAAGCAGGCTGGCAGAGAGCTCCAGGCTCAGCCAGCCCAACCTAGCACCCAGCCCTGCCCAACCAACCAGACCATGGCACTAAGTGCCCCAGCCAGGCTTGGCTGCAACACCTCCAGCCACAGCCACTCCACCACCTCCCTGGGCAGCCCATTCCAGTGCCAATCACTCTTTCTGCCAGCAACTTCCTAACAACATCCAGCCTAGACCTGCCCTGCCACAGCTTCAGACTCTGTCCCCTTCTTCTCTTGCTGCTTGCCTGGCAGCAGAGCCCAACCCCACCTGGCTACAGCCTCCCTGCAGGCAGCTGCAGGCAGCACTGAGCTCTGCCCTGAGCCTCCTCTGCTGCAGGCTGCACCCCCCCAGCTCCCTCAGCCTCTCCTCACAGGGCTGTGCTCCAGGCCCCTCCCCAGCCTTGCTGCCCTGCTCCAAACACCTTCCAGCACCTCAACAGCTCTCTGCAATTCAGGAGCCCACAACTGGACACAGCACTCCAGGGGTGGCCTGAGCAGTGCTGAGCACAGGGGCAGAAGAACCTGCCTTGTCCTGCTGCCCACACTGCTCCTGAGCCAGCCCAGGATGCCATTGGCTCTGCTGCCCACCTGGGCACTGCTGCCTCAGCTTCAGCTCCTCTCTGCCAGCACCCCCAGGGCCCTCTCTGCCTGGCTGCTCTCAGCCACTCTGGCCCCAGCCTGCAGTGCTGCTTGGGGTTGTTGTGGCCAAAGCACAGAACCCTGCACTTGGCCTTGTTCAGTCTGATGGCTCTGGACTGTGCCCATCCAATCAGCCCCTCCAGGTCCTCTTCTCCAGGCTGAACCCCCCCTGATCCCTCAACCTGTCCTCACAGCAGAGGTGCTGCAGCCCCCTGACCATCAGGTCCATGTGCTGAGGGCTCCAGCCCTGAATGCAGTTCTCCAGGTGTGTTCTGCATCTCTCCAGATGCTTCTCTCAGGGAAGGCAACTCCAGAATCTTTCTGAGCAGTCTGAGGTCAGGAAAATCACCTTCAAAGCAGACTCTTTAGCCAGAAATTGATCTGGTTATTGTGATTGTTTTCCCAAGCCCAACCACTCTGTTCTCTAACTGGGCAGTGAAGCCTAAGCTTCTTTTGGAGCTTTGTTGGTGCTGTGCTGGCTGATAAGTTGAAAGAGGAACATGTGAGCTCCTTAGGGAAGAAAAACAGACACAAACCCAGAAGGGATTGACTAAACTGTGGCTAAAACCCTGCTGGCAATGAAAAGGTTTCTCTGCTCGACTGTTTTTCTCTGTGTGCTGTGTTTGCTGTTGTGGGTTGGTATTTTTTTCCTGCCTTTCTCCCCCCTCCTTGGTTTGTTTTGGACATGGAATAGAAATCCTCTATTGGCTTGAGGAGAGGTTAAAACCAGCATGAGAACAAACCACCAGCGGTAGGAAGTAGCACAAGTTTAGTGAGAACAAAAAGTTGTGTGGCTGCAGCGTTCCCAGAAATAGGAATGTTTGTTTTCCTCTCTGCACCTCTCCTCTCCCATCCTCCCTGCAGCCACGGTTGGGCGCTGGGGACACGAGGCAGGAGCAAAGCTCTGCACTGGGTCCCACTCTCTAGGAGCTCTTGAGGGTGAAAAAGTCTCCAGAGGAGGAGTTGGGTGCTCAGAAATGAGCTGCAGAAGGCTACAGTTGGGTGCAGAAGTAACCGAGAGTGCTGAGGCTGCATCCCCACCGTGAGAGTGGTGAGAGCCTGGCAGGGGTGGCCCAGGGAGGTGGTTGAGGCCCCATGGCTGGAGGTGTTTGAGGCCAGGCTGGCTGAGGCTGTGTGCAGCCTGCTCTAGGGTAGGGTGTCCCTGGGCATGGCAGGGGGTTGGCACTGCCTGCTCCTTGTGCTCCCTTCCAACCCTGACTGACTCTGATTCTGTGGAATCCTGTGCCTGTTCTGAGCCCCTCAGTGCCAGAAGGACCTGAGGGAAGTCCATGAGAGTCCAGTGCAGAGCCACAGAGCTGCTGAAGGCAGCTGGGGGAGCTGGGGCTTGGAGTTTGGGGCAGAGGTGCCTGAGGGACTGGCTGGTCCTGGCAGTCCTTGGCAGCCATAGTGAGTCATAGTGATTGGATGTGCTGAGGGCTTTGCTCTGGCCAAGGACAGTGTGGAACTAATGGTTGGACTCGGGGAGCTTGAGGGGCTGCTCCAGCCCAAGAGATCTTGTGGTGCTGAGGGCTCTATGATCTTGACACACACCCCTCAGATACTCACAGACATGGACAAGCTCCCCTCTCACCCTTCTCTTCTGCAGACACAGCCCTGGGGCTCTCAGGCTGTCTCCACAGCAGAGATGCTCAGGTTCCTGCCACCCTCGTGGCTCTCTGTGGGGCTCCCTGCAGCAGGTCCCTGTCCCTGCCAAGTGAGCAGACAGTGCCACGAGCTGAGGGCCACTGTGCTCAGCGTGGAGCCTCTCGTGTCAACACACAGCTAGGCTGGGGCCCTGCCAAGCCAGCCAGAAGGTGTCCACACTGGGCTCTCGGGTTGGAGGGTTTATGTTTTGGTTTGAAGATCTGACAAACAAACCCCACAGCACCCCTGGCCTGCCTCAGCAGCAGCAGCAGGCACTGCTGGGTTAACCTGAGCTGCTGCTCACCACACAGCACCTGTGGCCCAGGGAAGGAGCAGACACAGCTGCTGCACAGGTCACAGCACACTGCGGCTGCTGGAGGCAGGCTGCTCCTGCTCTCTGTCGGTGAGCTCCTTAGAGGGGGCTGGTGGCAGGGAGGGATGCCTGGGCTGGAGGCAGGGAGGGATGCCTGGGCTGGAGGCAGGGAGGGATGCCTGGGCTGGAGGCAGGGAGGGATGCCGGGGCTGGAGGCAGGGAGGGATGCCTGGGATGGAGGCAGGGAGGGAAGCCTGGGCTGGAGGCAGGGAGGGAAGCCTGGGCTGGAGGCAGGGAGGAAAGCCTGGGCTGGAGGCAGGGAGGGATGCCTGGGCTGGAGGCAGGGAGGGAAGCCTGGGCTGGTGGCAGGAAGGGATGCCTGGGCTGGTGGCAGGGAGGGAAGCCGGGGCTGGTGGCAGGGAGGGATGCCTGAGCTGGAGGCAGGGAGGGAAGCCTGGGCTGGAGGCAGGGAGGGAAGCCTGGGCTGGAGGCAGGGAGGGATGCCTGAGCTGGAGGCAGGGAGGGATGCCTGGGCTGGAGGCAGGGAGGGATGCCTGGGCTGGAGGCAGGGAGGGAAGCCTGGGCTGGAGGCAGGGAGGGATGCCTGGGCTGGTGGCAGGGAGGGAAGCCGGGGCTGGTGGCAGGGAGGGATGCCTGGGCTGGTGGCAGGGAGGGAAGCCTGGGCTGGTGGCAGGGAGGGATGCCTGGGCTGGAGGCAGGGAGGGAAGCCTGGGCTGGTGGCAGGGAGGGATGCCTGGGCTGGAGGCAGGGAGGGAAGCCTGAGCTGGAGGCAGGGAGGGATGCCTGGGCTGGAGGCAGGGAGGGATGCCTGAGCTGGAGGCAGGGAGGGATGCCTGGGATGGAGGCAGGGAGGGAAGCCTGAGCTGGAGGCAGGGAGGGATGCCTGGGCTGGAGGCAGGGAGGGATGCCTGGGCTGGTGGCAGGGAGGGATGCCTGCCCTGCATGGCAGAACACGGGGAGAGGCTGCTCAGGAGGTGCTGGAGTCTCCATCCCTGGAGGGCAGAAGAAATGTGTGAGCATGGCACATGGCTGGATGGCCCTGGTGCTCCTGGGGAGGTGGTTGGACTCAGAGGCCCCAGAGTCTTGTCCAAGCAAAACAATTATGTGGTTCTGTGAAGAGGAGGCTCAGGGCAGAGCTGATTGCTGCCTGCAGCTGCCTGCAGGGAGGCTGTAGCCAGGTGGGGTTGGGCTCTGCTGCCAGGCAAGCAGCAAGAGAAGAAGGGGACACATCCTGAAGCTGTGGCAGGGCAGGTCTAGGCTGGATGTTGTTAGGAAGTTCCTGGCAGAGAGAGTGATTGGCATTGGAATGGGCTGCCCAGGGAAGTGGTAGAGTGGCTGTGGCTGGAGGTGTTGCAGCCAAGGCTGGCTGGGGCACTTAGTGCCATGGTCTGGTTGGTTGGGCAGGGCTGGGTGCTAGGCTGGGCTGGCTGAGCTTGGAGCTCTCTGCCAACCTGTGTTTGTGTTCTTCCTCCCGCAGATGCTGAGGCAGAGAGCTGGCAGGCACTGGATGTGAGGTGTGAGTTAGACATTCCCCACCCCGGGAAACATCAGCCCACTGACCCAAAAGCCCAATCAAAGGCTCAGGTGTCTTCGTGGGCTGCCACCTGCGTGAAGCTCCCCAGGAGCACAGCCAGGCTCCTGCAGCCATCCTGCAGGCTCTTGTTGAGCAAGGAGCATAAACAACCCCGAGCAGCTGTTCCACCGCAGCCCGAAGCTGCACAGCACAAAGTGCATCCCGCTGCAGACGCAGTTTCCTGTGGGGAACAATGACATTAATCACTCCTTTATGTCACCGTCTGAGCCTGGTGCCAGGCTGCTCGCACTTGGCAAAGGAAATAGCTCACAAAAACCCAAGCGAAATGCCAAGCCCAAGCTCAAATTGCTACCAGAAAGCCTCCAGATTCTTTCATCTGGTCACAGCATTGTAAATGAGTCCTCTGCTCCTTTCCCAGGCTCAGCTGGAAGAGAGAAATGAATGTTCATGGAATCATAGAGTGGCTTCACCTGTAAGGGACCTTAAGGGACACAGTAGGCTGGAGATGAGGCAGCAGTGTGCCCAGGTGGGCAGCAGAGCCAATGGCATCCTGGGCTGGCTCAGGAGCAGTGTGGGCAGCAGGACAAGGGAGGTTCTTGTGCCCCTGTGCTCAGCACTGCTCAGGCCACCCCTGCAGTGCTGTGTCCAGTTGTGGGCTCCTGAATTGCAGAGAGCTGCTGAGGTGCTGGAAGGTGTTTGGAGCAGGGCAGCAAGGCTGGGGAGGGGCCTGGAGCACAGCCCTGTGAGGAGAGGCTGAGGGAGCTGGGGGGGTGCAGCCTGCAGCAGAGGAGGCTCAGGGCAGAGCTGATTGCTGCCTGCAGCTGCCTGCAGGGAGGCTGTAGCCAGGTGGGGTTGGGCTCTGCTGCCAGGCAAGCAGCAAGAGAAGAAGGGGACAGAGTCTGAAGCTGTGGCAGGGCAGGTCTAGGCTGGATGTTGTTAGGAAGTTGCTGGCAGAGAGAGTGATTGGCATTGGAATGGGCTGCCCAGGGAGGTGGTGGAGTGGCCGTGGCTGGAGGTGTTGCAGCCAAGCCTGGCTGGGGCACTTAGTGCCATGGTCTGGTTGGTTGGGCAGGGCTGGGTGCTAGGTTGGGCTGGCTGAGCTTGGAGCTCTCTGCCAACCTGCCTGAATCTATGGTTCTATGACTCTGTGATTCTCTATGCCTTGCCTCCCCAAGAGTTTGGCCACCTCCCTGCAGCACAGGGTGACATGAGGATAAAACCCATCTGTGTCTCTTGGATGCTCTCTGGGCTGGGGGCTAAACTAAAGTTTAAGAAGTAGGAGAAAAGGCATCTTCTGGAGCCTTCCCTCTGCTCTCCAGCCCTCCTCATGTAATTAGCCAACTGCTGTGCCTTCCCTTGGGCCAGTTTGCCACCCTGAGCTGCTGCTCATCTGCTCTGCTCCCCACAGGGCTCTGCAGCTTCTTTCCCTAATTGGCAGCTTTTAGCTGACAAATCATTGTCCTCTCGCTGCAGGATTCCTCCCTCTGCTGCAGCGGCCCTGGGTGGTGCCTGAAGGGTGAAGCATGACTGATAGCCTCTTCCAGGGCTTTCCCTGCACCAGCTGCTCTTCAGAGGAAGCCTTCTCCCTGGGAATGAGTGATGCTCCTTTTGAGTCTTATGTTATAGAAGCACAGAATGGCCTAGGCTGGAAGAGAGCTCCAGGATCATCCAGCTCCAAGCCCCTGCCATAGGCAGGGACACCTGCCCCTAGAGCAGGCTGCTCTCAGCCACTCTGGCCCCAGCCTGCAGTGCTGCTTGGGGTTGTTGTGGCCAAAGTGCAGAACCCTGCACTTAGCCTTGTTCAGTCTCATCCCCTTGGCCTCTGCCCACCCTAGATATCACCAGGCAGAGCTGTCAAAGTTGTTTGTTGTTCTGGTTGCCATCAGCCTTGCAGCAGCCATCACCCTCTTCTCTCCTCCAGAGGACAAATGTGTCCTGTGCTGCATCCCCAGCAGCAGGGGCTGCAGGTGGAAGGAGAGGAAGCAGCAAAGCCCCAGGGTTTGCTAACACACAGCTGCAAGTTGTGATTTGTTTGCAGCCCAAAGCAAAGCCTCACTTCAAAATAAATATCTTCATGGAACCGTTTTAAACTTCAAGAGGGGAGGCTTGGACTGGAGCTGAGGAAGGAATTGTTCCTGGAAGTGTGGTGAGGCACTGCCCCAGGTTGCCTGCTGGTGTTCCTCTGAGGTCTGTGTTGGGACCACTTCTCTTTAACAGCTTTGTTGATGACGTTGGCTCAGGCACAGAGAGTGCCAGCAGTGAGTCTGCAGATGGCACCAACTCAGGTGGCAGTGTTGATCTGAATGAGGGCAGAGAGGCTCTGCAGAGGGACTTGCATAGGCTTAGATCAGTGAGCCAACATCAATGGGATGAGCTTCAGCATGGCCAAATGCCAGGTCCTGCCCTTGGGGCACAACAACCCTAAGCAATGCTACAGGCCTGGGGCAGTGTGGCTGGAGAGCTGCTGGCAGAAAGGGACCTGGGGGTTGTAACAGACAGGAGCTGAGTGTGAGCCTGCAGTGTGCCCAGGCAGCTGAGTGTGAGCCAGCAGAGTGTTGGTTCTTTTTCCCCTCCTGTGCTTGGTGCAACAACTCCCAGAAGAAGAAGGGTAGAAAAACAGTTCCCTCCCTGGAGCCCAGCTTTGGTTGTGAGTGGACAAACAAAGTCCCTCAGAGCAGCTGCTGCGTTCTGTGCTGGCCACAAAGCAAGGAGAGCTGTGCAACTTGCAGCGATGTGTAGCAACTGCAGCAGGCTGCAGCATCTGGGGAGTTTGATGTCCATTTGTTCTTAGTAGATCCTCAGTTCCTGCTTGTGAGATGCCTCTCAGCATCTGCAGCCCTCCAACCATGCACTGTCATCAGAAGGTGGTTAGAGGAGGTTGTCTGCTTGGAGTGGTGGTGAGTAGTTAGAGGCTGATTTGCAGTGGAACGAGATAAAGCTTTGGTTGATACAAAGATCTGACTGGCCAGGGCTGGGTGCTAGGTTGGACTGGGTGACCTTGGAGGTCTCTTCCAACCTGCTTGATTCTATGACTCAGCTAGTCCAAGTTGGCCTGGGTCACTTGAGGGCTCAACTCTGCTCTGCCTTTCTGTTCTTGGGTTTAATCAAAACCATGTCATGGAATCCTAGTCACAGAATCATAGGAGCATAGAGTCATAGAGTCAGAGAGTCAAAGAATCATAGAGTCACAGAATCATAGGAGCAGAGAGTCAGAGAGTCATAAAGTCAGAGAGTCAAAGAATCATAGAGTCACAGAATCATAGGAACATAGAGTCACAGAATCACAAAGTCAGAGTCAAAGAATCATAGAGTCAAACAATCAGAGGAACATAGAGTCACAGAATCACAGTCATAGAGTCACAGAATCATAGGAACATAGAGTCAAAGAATTACAGAGTCATAGGAACATAGAGTCAAAGAGTAATAGTCATAGAATCATAGAGTCAAAGAGTCATAGTCATAGAATCACAAGGTCATAGAGTCAAACAATCATAGGAACATAGAGTCATAGAGTCATAGTCATAGAATCACAAAGTCATAGAGTCACAGAATCATAGTCATAGAGTCACAGAATCATAGGAACATAGAGTCAAAGAATTACAGAGTCATGGGAACACAGAGTCAAAGAGTAATAGTCATAGAATCATAGAGTCAAAGAGTCATAGAGTCATAGAATCACAAGGTCATAGAGTCAAACAATCATAGGAACATAGAGTCATAGGAACATAGAGTCATAGAGTCATAGTCATAGAATCACAAAGTCATAGAGTCACAGAATCATAGTCAGAGAGCCATAGAATCACAAGGTCATAGAGTCATAGAATCATAGAGTCAGAGAGTCAAAGAAGTATAGAATCAAAGTATCCTAAGTCATAGAATCAAAGAACTGGAGCCATGGAGTCATAGAATCATTGAGTCATAGAATCAAAGTATCATAGAATCATAGATTCACGGAGTCAAAGAAGTATAGAATCAAAGTGTCATAGAGTCATAAAGTCATGGAGTCAGAGAATCAAACAATCATAGAGTAACAGAGGGATAGAGTCATAGGATGGTTTGAGTTGGAGGAAGTTTAAAGGCCACCTGGTCTAACCCCTCTGCAATCAACAGGAACACCTTCCATTAGAGCCCCATCCAACCTGACTGGGAATGTTCCCAGGAGTGGGTCATTTGCCACCTCTCTGGGCAAATTGGGCCAGGGTTGCACCTCCCTGGTTGTGGAATTCCTGACTGGAATAAATTTCTTCCCCTTTTAGTTCCTCTGCTTCCCTCTTTCAGTTTCAAACCACCACCCTTTGTGCTGTTACAACAGGCCCTGAGAAAAAGCCTGTCCCCAGCTCTCCTGTAGCACCTCTTAAGTACACAAAGGGCACAAGAAGGACTTTCCAGAGTCTTCTCCATGCTGAAGAACCCCAACTCTCTCACCTTGACCTCATAGAAGAGATGCTCCTGTGCTATTTTACAATGGAATCATAGAACCAAGCAGGTTGGAAGAGAGCTCCAAGCTCAGCCAGCCCAGCCTAGCACCCAGCCCTGCCCAACCAACCAGACCATGGCACTAAGTGCCCCAGCCAGGCTTGGCTGCAACACCTCCAGCCACAGCCACTCCACCACCTCCCTGGGCAGCCCATTCCAATGCCAATCACTCTCTCTGCCAACAACTTCCTCCCAACATCCAGCCTAGACTTGCCCTGGCACAGCTTCAGGCTGTGTCCCCTTGCTGGATGCCTGGCAGCAGAGCCCAACCTCACCTGGCTACAGCCTCCCTGCAGGCAGCTGTTGTCTGTGGCTCACACTGTGGGTTTCAAATCTCCACACAGAAGGAGACCTCACAGCTTGCTTGGGCAGCCTGGTCCAGTGCTCTTCCCTTTCACAGGACAGGATTTCCCCTCCCTTATCTTTAGGCAGAGCTTCCTGCTCTGGTTTGTGCTCCTTGCCCTTGTCCTAGATTGGGCACCTGGCCCCAGCCTCCTGACTTTGTACACTGACCAGCACTGCTCAGATCCCCTCTCAGGCTTCTCTCCTCCAGTATAACAGCCCCAGTCCCTCAGCCTTCTCTTGGCACAGAGGTGCTGCAGGGCTGTGCAGCAGCAGCAGGGAGTGCCTGTGGCAGCAGCCCAGCAGCTGATCCTCCTCTGCTGCTGCGTAGGGGCGCGCAGGAGCCAGTCCAAACCCAATGCTGCTCAGGAACACGGCAGCAGTTAGCACACAGGCATCATCAAACCTCCCTGCCCAAAACAGCAGCTCGGAGCTCTCGTTTACCCACCCCTGCTGCCCACTGAAAACAAGCAGATTGAAGTCACAAAGCTCCTGTGTGAGGAGGGAAAGAAGCCAGCACCTGCGAAGCACAGCACGCTTGAAATGGCTCTCTGCTACACTTCCAGGCTGCCCCCACCTCCCAGCCTCCCTCCTGCAGCTGGCCTTGAGCTACTGGATGCTGTGGGACAGACACTCTGCTCTGTGTGGTTATCCATCACCCTCAGCCACGGCTCCAGGCTGAACTTAGCACTAAGGCTTCCACTCTTCCTTTCCTTTCCTTTCCTTTCCTTTCCTTTCCTTTCCCTTTCCCTTTCCTTTCCCTTTCCCTTTCCCTTTCCCTTTCCCTTTCCCTTTCCCTTTCCCTTTCCCTTTCCCTTTCCCTTTCCCTTTCCCTTTCCCTTTCCCTTTCCCTTTCCCTTTCCCTTCCCCTTTCCCCTTTCCCCTTTCCCTTTCCCCTTTCCCCTTTCCCTTTCCTTTCCGTTGTTTTCCCTCCCCCCTTATTAATTTTCTCTTTGCTCTGCTGCAGACATCAGAGCCCCAGGTTAGGATTCTAACCCTGGCTTTGCCACTGGCAAGAGAAGAAGGGGACACAGTCTCAAGTTGTGCCAGTGCAGATCTAGGCTGGATGTGAGGAGGAAGCTCCTGGCAGAGAGAGTGATTGGCACTGGAATGGGCTGCCCAGGGAGGTGGTGGAGTGGCCGTGGCTGGAGGTGTTGCAGCCAAGCCTGGCTGGGGCACTTAGTGCCATGGTCTGGTTGGTTGGGCAGGGCTGGGTGCTAGGCTGGGCTGGATGAGCTTGGAGCTCTCTGCCAACCTGCCTGAGTCTGTGAATCTCTTTGTGAGTCAGTGGCACTGCACCTCTTACATTCTGCTAGACAAAAGGAAGAAATCTCAAACCACAGAATTTTCTAGACCAGCTTTTCCAAACCCTTCTCTTAATTTAGGCTCTGCAGCCTATATTTAGCTGCCTCTTGTCTGGTGATGTTTCAGAGGAGCTGAGCCCCTCTGCTTTCCACTGACACAGACTTCTTCTCGACGCCTCTCGGAACCAGATGACATTTCTCAGGCAGCCTAACAATGGTGCAGACATCCAGTTTTGACTCACTGGCCCGGACATCTTCACAGCAAAACTGAGTCTCCAGACTGAAGACTGCAACCAATTACAGCAGAAAACCTCAGTGCTTCAGGGGCTGGTGAAAGGCACACACTGTGCTGGGAACCCTGGAGTCACAGAACCAGTCAGGGCTGGAAGGGAGCACAAGGAGCAGCCAGTGCCAACCCCCTGCCATGCCCAGGGACACCCTACCCTAGAGCAGGCTGCACACAGCCTCAGCCAGCCTGGCCTCAAACACCTCCAGCCATGGGGCCTCAACCACCTCCCTGGGCAACCCACTCCAGCCTCTCACCACTCTCCTGCTCAACAACTTCCTCCTCACCTCCAGCCTGAACCTTCTATGGAGAGGTTCAAAGCCTGCTGGATGTGATCCTGTGCAGCTTGCTACGAGTGGCCAAGCTTTAGCAGGGAGGTTGGAGTAGATGGTCCCCAGATGTCCCTTCCCACCCCCACTATGCCTTGGTTCTGTGATTGAATGGCCTTTTGGAACAAGCTGCAGATGCTGTGCAATAAGCTCATGGCTGTCAAGGCTTGAGCAAGGCACAGAGGATATGATTGCACACACCTGGCTTCAGACACAGCTCCCTCAGCCTCTCCTCACAGGGCTCTGCTCCAGGCCCCTCCCCAGCCTTGCTGCCCTGCTCCAAACACCTTCCAGCACCTCAGCAGCTCTCTGCAATTCAGGAGCCCACAACTGGACACAGCACTCCAGGGGTGGCCTGAGCAGTGCTGAGCACAGGGGCACAAGAACCTCCCTTGTGCTGCTGCCCACACTGCTCCTGAGCCAGCCCAGGATGCCATTGGCTCTGCTGCCCACCTGGGCACTGCTGCCTCAGCTTCAGCTCCTCTCTCCCAGCACCCCCAGGGCCCTCTCTGCCTGGTTGCTCTCAGCCTGTAGTGCTGCTTGGGGTTGTTGTGGCCAAAGTACAGAACTCTGCCCTTGGCCTTGTTAACCCCTGGAGATCACTGAGTCCAAGCTCTCTGCCCCTGCCAGAACAAGATCAGGCAGGGCAGGTCACACAGGAGCACATCCAGGTGAGTTTTGAATGTCTGCAGAGCAGGAGGCTGCACAACCTCTCTGGGCAGCCTGCTCCAGGGCTCTGCCACCCTCCACAAGACCACAGAATGTTAGGGGTTGGAGGGTACCCCAAGAGATCATCGAGTGGTGTGAGCCTGGTGTCCTGTTGTCCCTCCAGCACTGGGTTGAAGGTTGGGCTGCATGATCTTTGAGGTCTCTTCCAACCAGATAAATTCTGTGATTCTGTGGTATGGTTTAGTGGTGAAATTGATAGAGTAGAGGTAATGGTTGCACCTGATGATCTCTCAGTCTGGAGAGGGGAAGGCTGAGAGGAGATCTGAGCAATGTGCACAGAGAGCTGAGGGGTGGGGGTCAGGTGGAGGGGGCCAAGCTCTGTTGGGTGCTGCACAGCAGCCAAGGAGCAATGGATGCAAACTGGAACAGAGAAGGTTTCAACTCAACAGGAGGAGAAACTTCTTTGGTGTGAGGGTGGCAGAGCCCTGGAGCAGGCTGCCCAGAGAGGTTGTGCAGCCTCCTGCTCTGCAGCCTTTCCAAGCCCACCTGGATGCATTCCTGTGTGAGCTACCCTAGGGGATCCTGCCGTGGCAGGGAGGTTGGACTGGATGTTCTCTGGAGGTCCCTTCCAACCTCTCAGGTTCTGTGACTGTGACCTGAAGGCTCTTTCCAACCTGGAGGGCTCTGTGATGCTCTGACACAGGAAGGGCAGAGTCGGTGGGAGCCATCGCGGCGCAGAGGACAGCACCGCCTGTGCAGTGCTGCCTGCAGGCTGAAACAGTGACAGCTTGCTGAAAAGGCTTTGGAGGACATCAACTTGTGCAGTGCTCGGAGGAGGAGGGGGGGGGGGAAAGAAACCCAACCAAAAGAGCCTAGAGAAGCTGTTGAGATGTTGCTGTGCTCATTCACTGCCCAGGAATTTCCCTCCACGCGGCGTCAGCGCCACGGCTGCGGTGTCTTTTCCGACTGTCTCTGCTGTAGTGGAGTCAATGAAAACACTCTTGCTCGTGTGGGGCAACCACTGTTTGCACCAGGGCCTTCTCTGCCCCTCCACCTTTCCCAGAATATGATCAGATTAGGAGTGGAAAAAACCAGCAAACTTCTGTCAGTGACATCCTCAGGCTCAGAATTACTAAGCGGTGAATGCGTGGAGAGGGCACTCAGACATCTGCTGGGACTGCTGAGGCAGTGCCTGCTCCTGCTGCTGAGGGGGATCTGCTTTCAGAGTCACAGAATGGTGACTTTAAAGGCCCCTTCCAACACAAAATATTCTGTCAGGAGGGAGTTGGTCTCTTCTCCTGGGCACACGGCAATGGAACAAGGGGGCACAGTCTCGAGTGGTGCCAGGGAAGGTCTAGGCTGGATGTTAGAACCATAGAACCAGGCAGGCTGGCAGAGAGCTCCAAGCTCAGCCAGCCCAACCTAGCACCCAGCCCTGCCCAACCAACCAGACCATGGCACTAAGTGCCCCAGCCAGGCTTGGCTGCAACACCTCCAGCCACAGCCACTCCACCACCTCCCTGGGCAGCCCATTCCAATGCCAATCACTCTCTCTGCCAGAAACCTCCTCCTCACATCCAGCCTAGACCTGCCCTGGCACAGCTTCAGACTGTGTCCCCTTCTTCTCTTGCTGCTTGCCTGGCAGCAGAGCCCAACCCCACCTGGCTACAGCCTCCCTGCAGGCAGCTGCAGGCAGCAATGAGCTCTGCCCTGAGCCTCCTCTGCTGCAGGCTGCACACCCCCAGCTCCCTCAGCCTCTCCTCACAGGGCTGTGCTCCAGGCCCCTCCCCAGCCTTGCTGCCCTGCTCCAAACACCTTCCAGCACCTCAGCAGCTCTCTGCAATTCAGGAGCCCAGCACTGGACATAGCACTGAAGGGGTGGCCTGAGCAGAGGGGCAGAACAGCATCAGAGTTGTGAGGATGGTCAGGAGAGGCCCCAGCAAGGAGGAAAATGGCACAGAGACATCTGCAAAGTGACCTCCAGCTGAGGTGGGAAAATCTCTGGGAAAGTTTGAAGATGAAGAGGATGATGTGGGAAGATGCTGCTATCTTCCAAGCTTTCAGGTCATCCTGACCTCATTCCTTTTATAGGCTTAAAAGACAACTTTGCCTTTAATGGGCTCTGAGGGCTTCATGCTTTTTGCTGCTGCTTTGGGCCCCTGGGGGTACCTCAGAGCGAGCTGCGTGGTGCTGACCACTGTGCATTGGGTGCAAGCTCTGTGCTGCAAAGTGCCTTCAGGACAGGGCTGTGCACTTGTTCATGGCCTGCTCACCTGCAAGGGAGGGATGGTAAGGATCCTCTCTCTTCTCTCTTCCTTTATTTTCTTTTCCCTTTTCTTTTCTTTTCTTTTCTTTTCTTTTCTTTTCTTTTCTTTTCTTTTCTTTTCTTTTCTTTTCTTTTCTTCTCTTCTCTTCTCTTCTCTTCTCTTCTCTTCTCTTCTCTTCTCTTTTCTTTTCTTTTCTTTTCTTTTCTTTTCTTTTCTTTTCTTTTCTTTTCTTTTCTTTTCTTTTCTTTTCTTTTCTTTTCTTTTCTTCTTTTTTTCTTTTCTTTTCCTTTCCTTTCCTTTCCCTTTCCTTTCATTTTCTTTCCTTTTTCCTTTCATTTCCCTCTCCTCTCCTCTCCTCTCCTCTCCTCTCCTCTCCTCTCCTCTCCTCTCCTCTCCTCTCCTCT
This sequence comes from Pogoniulus pusillus, assembly GCF_015220805.1. Classification (NCBI taxonomy): domain Eukaryota; kingdom Metazoa; phylum Chordata; class Aves; order Piciformes; family Lybiidae; genus Pogoniulus; species Pogoniulus pusillus. The sequence continues at coordinate 996,053 of NC_087266.1, forward strand.
CCTCTCCTCTCCTCTCCTCTCCTCTCCTCTCCTCTCCTCTCCTCTCCTCTCCTCTCCTCTCCTCTCCTCTCCTCTCCTCTCCTCTCCTCTCCTCTCCTCTCCTCTCCTCTCCTCTCCTCTCCTCTCCTCTCCTCTCCTCTCCTCTCCTCTCCTCTCCTCTCCTCTCCTCTCCTCTCCTCTCCCCTCCCCTCTCCTCTCCTCTCCTCTCCCCTCTCCTCTCCTTTTCCCTCTTCTCTTCCCTTCCTTTCCCTCCTCCTATGTTTGGTGCAACAATTCCCAGAAGAAGAATGAGGGTAGAAACATAGAATCAAGCAGGCTGGAAGAGAGCTCCAAGCTCAGCCAGCCCAACCTAGCACCCAGCCCTGCCCAACCAACCAGACCATGGCACTAAGTGCCTCATCCAATCTTCTCCTGAACACTTATTGCCCTAATTCACATAACACCTAATTCTTGAACATATAATTCCCTTTTCTTCAGCCTAGACCTTCCAGCTGGGGTTGGGCTCTGCTGCCAGGCAAGCAGCAAGAGAAGAAGGGGACAGAGTCTGAAGCTGTGTCAGGGCAGGTCTAGGCTGGATGTTGTTAGGAAGTTGCTGGCAGAGAGAGTGATTGGCATTGGAATGGGCTGCCCAGGGAGGTGGTGGAGTGGCCGTGGCTGGAGGTGTTGCAGCCAAGCCTGGCTGGGGCACTTAGTGCCATGGTCTGGTTGGTTGGGCAGGGCTGGGTGCTAGGTTGGGCTGGCTGAGCCTGGAGCTCTCTTCCAGCCTGCCTGATTCTGTGAATCTGTGAAGCACAGACACTGGAGGAAGGCACATGGTGAGTGTCCTAACAGCTCACCTTTTCCTCTGGCTCTGCACCAGCAAGGAGGTTTGCAGGTCACACAGGGCATTGCTATGCACATGAGACATTGTTGTTTCCAGGTACCAGTGTGATAAACCTGCCCTGCTGCTCTCTTCAGACAATAAAGCTGGAATCCTTAATTCACATTCTGAGTACTTCATAGAGCTCAGCTGGCCCATTCATACAAGAAACAGAGAGCCAGCAGCAAGGACCATGACAGCCACATCTGGCTCAAGATGATAGGAGTAAGCATCTGCATTGGTATGTGTGCACTTAATTAGCCACCACTTGAGCAGCCCCCTCCTGAGAAGATTATTCTTACTGGAGTCACTGGAACACCAAGGATGTGCTCAGCACTTCAGAGTGAGCAAAGCAGGGAGGCAGATGTCAAATCCCCTGCAATCCAAATGGAATTTAGCTGCTTTGCTTACTAAAAATGGGCTCTTCAAACAGGATGTGCTCCCAGAGGCCCCGAGCAGATGATCAGAAAGCAAATGAAATATTCCTTCCTGGCCCCAGCTTCTCCTTGAGACTCTCAGAGCCCTTTTCCTGAAGAGGGCATCACCCACAGCCCACATTGTGTGGTCACACTGCTAACTGTGCTAAAGAAAAGCCATTTCCTCCTCAGCACCCTCTGGGGACCAGCAGCACAGTCACAGCACAATGCAAAGGCTCTTCCAAGAAATCCTTTCTCTGCTTAGAAGCCCTTTTGGAGGAAGGCAGTGCCCCTTCACCTCGAGCCAGTGCTCCTCTTCTGTGTCCTGGGCTGGCTCAGGAGCAGTGTGGGCAGCAGGACAAGGGAGCTGCTTCTGCCCCTGTGCTCAGCACTGCTCAGGCCAGCCCTGGAGTGCTGTGTCCAGCTGTGGGCTCCTGAATTGCAGAGAGCTGTTGAGGTGCTGGAAGGTGTTTGGAGCAGGGCAGCAAGGCTGGGGAGGGGCCTGGAGCACAGCCCTGTGAGGAGAGGCTGAGGGAGCTGGGGGGGTGCAGCCTGCAGCAGAGGAGGCTCAGGGCAGAGCTCATTGCTGCCTGCAGCTGCCTGCAGGGAGGCTGTAGCCAGGTGGGGTTGGGCTCTGCTGCCAGGCAAGCAGCAAGAGAAGAAGGGGACAGAGTCTGAAGCTGTGGCAGGGCAGGTCTAGGCTGGATGTTGTTAGGAAGTTGCTGGCAGAGAGAGTGATTGGCATTGGAATGGGCTGCCCAGGGAGGTGGTGGAGTGGCTGTGGCTGGAGGTGTTGCAGCCAAGCCTGGCTGGGGCACTTAGTGCCATGGTCTGGTTGGTTGGGCAGGGCTGGGTGCTAGGTTGGGCTGGGTGTGCTTGGAGCTCTCTGCCAGCCTGCTTGGTTCTCTGATTCTATGAACAGGAGCAGTGCTGGAGCAGGCAGCTGCACTGTGATCCATGGAGCAGCAACTCCAGCAGGTCTCCCAAGTGCTGAGGAGCTGCTCCCAGCTCCAGGGTTTGAACCTGACCTGCAGCTGGGCGATGGCAGCAGGAGGAGGAGCAGAGCTGAGATGTCTCTCTAGGAACACAGATCATGCTCTGGGCTGCTCCCATGTTGCACACTCTTCAGAGAGCTGTTTATCATTTGCTGCTGCCCATGGAATCTTGCTGCACACAAGATGCTTCAGATAAGCTCATCCCAAGGCCTCTGTGTCAAGGCACTGCAAAGCAGAGTTCTCTGTCTCGGGGGGGGCATGGTGAAAAATCCCAACCCCACAAAACCTTTGCAATGAATTACGTTGTGCAAGGGAAGGAAGGAATGCCTGGAATGGTTTAGCTGTGCTGTGTATAGCTCCAGGCTCTGTGCCAAGAGACGAGGGAAGATGTCAGATCCCTTTTATAGCTTAGCCCCACCCGGCTGGACAGACACAGAGCAGAGGCTGAAATAGCACAGATGGAAAAGGCCAAGTTGGAGAGGCAGGATGGGGAGCAGGGAGAACATCAGGAGCAGCATTCGTGGGGAGGCTGTGCCCAGGAGAAGGCAAAAAGTGCTCTGAGTGCCCAGAGCAAGGATGGGGAGCAGGGAGAACATCAGGAGCAGCATTTGTGAGGAGGTTTGTGCCCAAGAGGAGGCAAAAGGTGCTCTGAGTGCCCAGAGGCAGAGGTTTGGGCAAATGAGATTGTAAGCTGGGAGTCTCCCAGGCATGAAGCAGCCTCAGGCTGTGGCAGGGGAGGTCTAGGCTGGCTGTCAGGAGGAAGCTGTTGGCAGAGAGAGTGTTCTTGCCCCGGGTAAGGAGTATTCCTGCCCCAGATATAATCAGTGTTCTTGCCCTGAGTAAGGAGTGTTGCTCTGAGTAAGAAAGCTCTCTGGGGGTAAGATGGGGTCTTCTCTTGCCCTGAAGCTTTTGCTCAGTGTGAGGGTCTGCAGAGCCAGTGGTAGGAGGAGGTTTTTGTCCTAAAGGCAACTTTCACCCCCCACACCCCCCCACGGTGAGTAGTTCTGGGGAGCCGCCGCTAACATTCCCTGACCACAGAAAACCAGGATCATTTGGCAGCTCCAGGGGTGACTGTAGGATATAAAAGGAGCAAGGGTGGGGCTGGGGGAGATCCCAGAGGACAGACAGTAGCCTGTTCCCACACAAGGACTGGAGGCTGTGATGCCAATCCCAGACACTTGCCCTGGGCACGCGGAGGGCGCTAAGAGAATCGGTGACATGGGTGGCTGGGAGGAGAAACCTCTCCAGAGGTGGCTTCAGCCACGGATGGAGCCCTAATGGGGTCAATATGTGCAGAGCTTTGTAGGCTGCAAACCCCAAAGCAGTGATCCAAACGCTGGGGCAGAGCATGGAAACCCAGCAAAGGCATCAGCTGAGGCATTACTCACAGCCTCTAGACATGAAAGCCGATGAGGTGGCAGCTGCCCTGCCCCGAGCTCTTCCATGGTGGAGAGGCCTCATGTGGAGAAAGTTTGACTCAGAAGTGCAGAGAAGCCAAGAGGCAATGAGACATTAAAGCCATCAGGAAGGATAAAAGGGAGGATAATCCAAGAGATAAACAAGCAGCAATCTCCTGGGTGGTAGAGATGAATATTAGCTTCGCCCCAAAGGACAAGGACCAGCGATGACACAGAGCAAGAAGGGCTGGGGCAGAGTTAGTTGCACTGTCTGCTCCAGGCTTGACATGCAAGTGGCTTGGGAGGTCACTGAATAGGCATTTCCTGGCTGGGTCCTCAGTCTGCAGCCACTCCTGCTTTTGGTTAGTGTGGAGTTGGCTTTAATTGCTTGCAGAACAGCAGAGATGTGCTGTAGAGATGCAGGCAGCAAGGCTGGGGACCAAAACTTGGGAAACTGGCACCAAACTCCTTCCTGTGCTTCCTGCCAAACCACCACTGTCCCACATCTTAGGGCTCCTGGCCAGGCTGCTTAGCTGGGGCTGGGACTTTGCTCTCTCTAACAGAGATGTGAATCTGCCCTGGCCTGGCTGATTTTCTATGAGGAGAGCTCTTCCTGCCAACATTTGGGTGAATCATATCAAAGAATCACAGAACCAAGCAGGCTGGAAGAGAGCTCCAAGCTCAGCCAGCCCAACCTAGCACCCAGCCCTGCCCAACCAACCAGACCATGGCACTCAGTGCCCCAGCCAGGCTTGGCTGCAACACCTCCAGCCACAGCCACTCCACCACCTCCCTGGGCAGCCCATTCCAGTGCCAATCACTCTCTCTGGCAGGGCAGGTCTAGGCTGGATGTCAGAAGGAAGTTGTTGGCAGAGAGAGTGATTGGCACTGGAATGGGCTGCCTCTGCAGTGGACCTGAAGTTGGGCCAGAGGAAGCTAAGCTCTGAGGGAAGATGTCCTCACTGCAAGGGCAGTCAGGCACTGGAACAGGCTGCCCGGGGAAGTGGTGCAGTCACCATCCCTGCAGGGCTTTGAGAGCCATGAAGGTGTGACCCTGAGGGACGTGGGCCTGATGGTGCTGGGTTGAGGATTGGACCCAGTGACATTAAAAGTCTTTTTAAACCAAAACTGTTCTATGATTCCATGATTCTATCATTACAGAGTCAGGCAGGGCTGGAAGGGAGCACAAGGAGCAGGCAGTGCCAACCCCCTGCCATGCCCAGGGACACCCTACCCTAGAGCAGGCTGCACACAGCCTCAGCCAGCCTGGCCTCAAACACCTCCAGCCATGGGGCCTCAACCACCTCCCTGGGCAACCCCTGCCAGCCTCTCACCACTCTCCTGCTCAACAACTTCCTCCTCACCTCCAGCCTCACTCTCCCCACCTCCACCTTTGCTCCATTCCCCCCACTCCTGCCACTCCCTCACACCCTCCAAAGTCCCTCCCCAGCTTTTTTGGAGCCCCCTTCAGATGCTGCAAGGCCACAAGAAGGTCCCCAGGGAGCCTCCTCTGCTGCAGCCTGCACAGCCCCAACTCTTTCAGGCTGTGCTCACAGCAGAGCTGCTGCAGCCTCTCAGCATCCTCCTGGCCCTGCTCTGGACACTCTCCAGCATCTCCACAGCCCTCTTGTCCCAGGGGCTCCAGAGCTGGAGGGGGAACAGGATAGATCCAATCCAAGGCTGTGGCAGTTTCTTGCAGTTAATACAGACCCCACTTTAAATGCTACCTGACAGTGCCCTCAGTGCACTCTGCTGCCCCTGGCAGTGCTCAGCACTGATCACCTAAAGAAGGGATTTCTTCTGCAGCAGGTTCTTCTCTATGACAGCCTCTGGCTGGGTGAGCAGCTGGGCAGGTACTGGGCCCTGGGCAACTGCACAAGTGTGATGGACCAAAGTGGAGGCACAGCACCACTGTGCCATGCTTCTCTGTCCTCCTTAGGACTTGATCTGCCTTTTCTTCACATGCATCAGAAGAAATCTCCACCTTTCATGGCAGCTACAAGCCACAGCCCTCTGGGCAGATCCCAAAGGAACTCCTAGGGGCAGGCTGGCAGCTTGCTAAGCCCTGAATTGCAGCTCTGGGCAAAGCTCAGCTATAACCACCTCCTCAGGGTGGAAATAAAGACTTTGTGTGGGTTGCTCCAGTGGTTAAGGACCTCCTGCCACGTCCTGACTTACAGCCCAAGGAAGCTCTCTTCCTGCCAGGTGGGATTGAAACAAGAATGGTGTCTCATTTTAGCCCTGCTAGAGCTGAAGGCTTCTGGAAAGCCTCAGAAAAACAAACAAGCAAACCCACAAAACCAATCCCAAGCAAGCAGAGAGTCACAGACTGAGCTGGGCTCCAAGCTCCCCTGCCCTCAGCAAGGGCATCCTCAACTACAGCAGGCTGCCCAGAGCCCTCTTGAGCCTCACCTTGAATATCTCCAGGGATGGAGCCTCAACCACCTCCCTGGGCAACCTGTGCCAGTGTTCCACCACCCCCCTGGTGCAGAACTTGTTCCTAACACCCAACCTCAATCTGCTCTGCTCTAGCTGGGGAAGGGGAGGGACTTTGGAGGCCGTCAGGGAGAGACAGGAGTGGGGGGAATGGAGCAAAGGTGGAGGTGGGGAGAGTGAGGCTGGAGGTGAGGAGGAGGTTGTTGAGCAGGAGAGTGGTGAGAGGCTGGCAGGGGTTGCCCAGGGAGGTGGTTGAGGCCCCATGGCTGGAGGTGTTTGAGGCCAGGCTGTGTGAGGCTGTGTGCAGCCTGCTCTAGGGTAGGGTGTCCCTGGGCATGGCAGGGGGTTGGCACTGGCTGCTCCTTGTGCTCCCTTCCAGCCCTGCCTGGTTCTATGGTTCTAGTTTGAAGGCACTGAGCTCACCCTGCCCCTGCAGGCCTTTGCAGACAGTCTCTCTGTAGCCTTCTTGTAGCCTCCTTTAGGTTGCTATTAGGTGTCCCTGGAGCCTTCTCTCCTGCAGGCTGAACATCTCCTGCCTGTCCTCACAGCAGAGGTGTTCCACCCCCCTGATCATCTTTATGGCCCTCCTCTGGACCTGCTCCATCAGTGCAGCCATCCAAAACTCTTGTTTTGGTCCATACTGCGTGGAGCAGCTGGGAGCAGCTTGTTAGGAGACACCAACATGCAGTCAGCCCACTCCCCTTTGAGAGAGTGAGCAAGAGCTGACAACAAGAGCACTTGTGGGGATAAGCATCCTGTAAACAGACAGCTAACAAGGAGGAGATGGGGTGAGGAAGCTGCCTCCCCATCTGCTCCTCACAGGAGCCCTCCTCACCTAAATGGAGCTGGCAAAGCTCACTCGAGGTATCTTGACAGGTTCCTTTCTTGCTGTGCTTTTTCTATCAGAAGCAGCCAAAGTAAAAAAGGAAGTAAAAGAGGGGTTTGGCCTGAAGCACACACCCAGGGATCCGAGACTATTCATCATTCCCATCCCCTCTGCAGTGTCTGACTTGGATGTCTCACTTGCAGCTCATTTTTGGAGCAGTGAACTTTGTTTGCCACAGGAACTGCTGCATCGGCACAAAGCTTGGCTGGGCTCACCCTGAAACACACAACTCAGCTCACCCAGGGGCTGGGGATGTCTCCTCTGCACCAGGGCTACTCTTTGGCCACAACAACCCCCAGCAGCAGTGCAGGCTGGGCCAGGGTGGCTGAGAGCAGCCAGGCAGAGAGGGCCCTGGGGGTGCTGGCAGAGAGGAGCTGACGAGGAGGCAGCAGTGCCCAGGTGGGCAGCAGAGCCAATGGCATCCTGGGCTGGCTCAGGAGCAGTGTGGGCAGCAGGACAAGGGAGGTTCTTCTGCCCCTGTGCTCAGCACTGCTCAGGCCACCCCTGCAGTGCTGTGTCCAGTTGTGGGCTCCTGAATTGCAGAGAGCTGCTGAGGTGCTGGAAGGTGTTTGGAGCAGGGCAGCAAGGCTGGGGAGGGGCCTGGAGCAGAGCCCTGTGAGGAGAGGCTGAGGGAGCTGGGGGGGTGCAGCCTGCAGCAGAGGAGGCTCAGGGCAGAGCTCATTGCTGCCTGCAGCTGCCTGCAGGGAGGCTGTAGCCAGGTGGGGTTGGGCTCTGCTGCCAGGCAAGCAGCAAGAGAAGAAGGGGACAGAGTCTGAAGCTGTGTCAGGGCAGGTCTAGGCTGGATGTTGTTAGGAAGTTGCTGGCAGAGAGAGTGATTGGCATTGGAATGGGCTGCCCAGGGAGGTGGTGGAGTGGCCGTGGCTGGAGGTGTTGCAGCCAAGCCTGGCTGGGGCACTTAGTGCCATGGTCTGGTTGGTTGGGCAGGGCTGGGTGCTAGGCTGGGCTGGCTGAGCTCTTCCAGCCTGCCTGATTCTGTCAGTCTGTGGTTCTATGCTCCCCCAGGTGATTGTAGCTGCAAAACCTCTGCAGAGCCATTCAGATGCCAGAGTGGTGAGAGCCATGGAAAGAGTAAATCTCCACAAACCAGAGCTGTTTACACTTCTGCTGATAGCAGAGGAGCACAGGAGGGTTTTCTCCTCTCTCTTTTCTGCTGGGGGTGGTGGTTTGTTGGTCTCCTCTCAGTCCCCAGGCGTGGGGAAGATGTTGACTCTGTTGTGTCACTGCAAGAAAAATGAAGCTGCTCAGCATCATAGCAGTGAAAAAAGGAGAAGCTGATAAAAGTCAGGGGAAGAGATGTCCCTGGGCAGCAGTGTCACTCTGCACAGCTTCAAAGCCTTCAGAGCTGCCTGCCAGGAAGCTGACTTTCCACTCTGACGTTCAGATTCCCAGGGCATTGTTTCTATTTTGGTGAGCTGTTTGTTGTGACAGCCATGACCTTCCTGAAGGAATAGCTTCAGCATCTGAGCAGCCACCCCTGGCAGAGGCACAGCTCCAACTGCATGTGCAAGTGGCTCTTCCCAAACTCAGCTCAAGCACCTAGCAAGAGCCTCTCATATGGACCTGCAGGGAGGCTGTGGCCAGGTGGGGTTGGGCTCTGCTGCCAGGCAAGCAGCAAGAGAAGAAGGGGACAGAGTCTGAAGCTGTGTCAGGGCAGGTCTAGGCTGGATGTTGTTAGGAAGTTGTTGGCAGAGAGAGTGATTGGCATTGGAATGGGCTGCCCAGGGAGGTGGTGGAGTGGCTGTGGCTGGAGGTGTTGCAGCCAAGCCTGGCTGGGGCACTTAGTGCCATGGTCTGGTTGGTTGGGCAGGGCTGGGTGCTAGGTTGGGCTGGATGAGCCTGGAGCTCTCTGCCAGCCTGCCTGGTTCTATGGTTCTGTGATAACTGGCCAGGGGTTGTCCACACAGGGGCAAGAGAACCAAGCCTTTCTCCTCCAGTGTCTGACAAGGAGGCTGTAGAGATGCCTTTGTGGGAGAGGCTGGGATGCCACAGGCTCACATGTGATGGGATTTCACAGGCTCACAGGATGCCAGAGGCTGGAGGGGACCTGCAGAGCTCATCCAGTCCAACCCCCCTGCCAGAGCAGGGCCACAGAATCTAGCTCAGGGCACACAGGAACTCATCCAGCCAAGGCTTGGCAGTCTGCAGAGAAAGAGACAAGGGTAGGCCACACAGGGATGCACCCAGGGGGGGCTGGAAAGGCTGCAGAGAAGGAGACTCCACAGCCTCTCTGGGCAGCCTGCTGCAGGGCTCTGGCAGCCTTACAGTTAAAAAGTCCTTCCTCACGTTGAGGTGGAACTCCCTGTGCTGTATCCATTGCTCCTTGTCCTGTCTCAGGGTGCAACAGAGCAGATTCTGTCCCCTCCCTCTTGACCCCCACCCCTCAGGTATTGATCAGTATTGATCAGATCCCCTCTCAGCCTTGTCTTCACCAGACCAGACAGCCCCAGGTGCCTCAGCCTCTCCTCATGGGGCACTGCTCCAGCCCCTTCAGCACCTCTGTAGCCCTCCCTTGGAAGCAGGTCCCTGTCCCCCCCGAGCTGGGGAGCCCAGGACTGACTGCAGTATTGCAGGAGAGGTCTCCCTGGGCAGAGCAGAGCAGGATTTGGCATCACAAACATAGTTTATTTGGGGAAAAAGGTGCAAGGTGAGATGTGCTAAGGAGACCATCCTCCTGCCACCCCCTCTGCAGAGGTGGAGGAGGGCACAGGGGGCTCTGGGGCTTCTCCTGGACAGTGAATTGCAAGTAGGGAACTGAGCTTGGCAAGAGATTCTCTGGAGGCCCTGGCCCTGACCCTAGGCAACAAAGGGCAGAGGTCACAGCAAGGAGTCCTTTGCAAATCCTTGCTCCTGGAGAGGTCAGGAATGTTGTAGCCTGAGAAACTGAGGCCCCAGAATTCTCACTGAGGACTTAGAGCATGACCTCTGCAAGCTCAGGGTGGGAATGTCCTCCCTCAGCCCTAAGTGCTGGGTCAGCAGTGGGTTTGGGGCTGGCTCCTGGGGCAGGGTGGCTCTCTGGGCCAGCATCTGTGTGCAGGAGGAAGGGGCTGTTTGCCTGACTCTTCTCTGCAGCCAGAGATGAATCCAAAGGGCCTGGAGATGCTCTCATGGGAATGCACTGCCCAGCTCCAGAGGGGGGAAAGCTGCAGCATGAGCCCAGGCCTGCACAGGCAGCAGGAGTCACCTGCACAGCCTGGCTCTGGAGGACACCACAGGCTTGGTCCTCAGTCCTAGGCTCGAGGTGAGTGGGAAAGAGGAAGGAGAGAAGTAAAGTCTGCCCTGCAGAGGCTTCAACCTCGGTATTCTGCAGGGCTGGTTTTGGGCTCCCTTTCCCCATCTGAGCATTTAACTGCACTTCTGTCCTGTGAGCAAACACTGCCAAAGCTTCCAGCTGTAGCAGGGGCCTTGAAGCCACAGAATCACTGAGCCATAGCATCACTGAGCCACAGCATCACAGAATCATAGAATCATTGAGTCACACAACCAGAGAATCAAGCAGCAATGAGCTCTGCCCTGGGCCTCCTCTGCTGCAGGCTGCACCCCCCCAGCTCCCTCAGCCTCTCCTCACAGGGCTCTGCTCCAGGCCCCTCCCCAGCCTTGCTGCCCTGCTCCAAACACCTTCCAGCACCTCAACAGCTCTCTGCAATTCAGGAGCCCACAACTGGACACAGCACTGCAGGGGTGGCTGCTTCTCCTCCAGCAGCACCCCCAAGTCCCTCTCCTCAGGGCTGCTCTCCAGCCTGGCACTGCCCAGCCTGCATTGGTGCTTGGCATTGCCTCTACCCAGCTGCAGGACCTTGCCCTTGCTCTTGTTGCACCTCCTGAGCTTGGCTTGTGCCCACCTCTGCAGCCTGTGCAGCTCCCTCTGGATGGATCCTGCCCTCCAGCCTGGCTGCTGCAGCACACAGCTTGGTGTGGGCAGCAAACCTGCTGAGGCTGCACTCAGTGCCTCTGCCCATGGCACCCACAGAGCTGCTGACCAAGACTGGTGCCAGGACTGATCCCTGAGGGTCACTGCCTGCACTTGGCCATGGAGCCATTGGCAGCCACTCTCTGGGGGGGCTCCCAGGCAGTGCTGGCTGGCACGGAGGGTGCAGCCTGTCTCAGCCCCAGGGGGAGCCCAGCCCCGAGGGGAAGCACAGCTCCTTGCCTCTATTTAGGCAGGATGGGTCCAGCCCCTCCCCAGTGTTTATAGTGCTTTCGTTTGCAGCCCCAGCGGAAGGCAGCAATTATACACAGCCCAGATGGGGAAAGAGGTTTGAAAGGAGGCCTGCTCAGAGCAGCTGCCCTGCTGCTTGCTCCTGCTGCTGGGCTGCTTGCTGGCCTCTGCTAGAGAAGGAGCAGGAACTCTCCAGTCGCTGCCTCCCCCTCCCTCGCTGTTTCCAAGAAGCTGCACCCCTTTGATCCTTCTGAGTCGTGCAAAGCCTGGGCCTGACCCTGCTTCCCGGGCAGCCAGTGGCAAATGCACAGGGTCAGAGCCTTAGCTGGGTGCAAGCTGGCACAACAGCTCTGCACATCAAAGAGATGCCCCCCTGATTGCAGACCGCAGGCTCTTCACGGGAGGGGAGGCTCCACCTCTCCCACCCTGCTCAGAAAATGGCTTCATTAAGAGCAGTCATTAAACAATCTTTAATCTGCTGTTTATTTCTCCAGGCTGATCTGTTTACTCTGCTTGTGGCTGCTCTGCCTCATGCCAGAGCAGTGGGATGCTGCAGCCAGGCACTGCTGTGCTGTGCTGCCTTTAGGGTGGGATGCAAAGAGCTTGGAGGTCTTTTCCAACAGCAGCGAGCCCAGGATTCAGGGATGCTGTGACTCAGTCATTCTGTGTCGCTGTGGTTCAGTGCTTCTGTGATCCTCTGCCTCTGTGATTCAGTGTTTCTGTGCCTCTGTGATTCAATGATTCTGTGCCTCTGTGATTCAAGGGATCAATGATTCTGTGCCTCTGTGATTCAAGGAATCAATGATTCTGTGTCTCTGTGATTCAATGATTCTGTGCATCTGTGATTCAGTGATTCTGTGTCTCTGTGATTCAGTGATTCTGTGTCTCTGTGATTCAATGATTCTGTGATTCTGTGTCTCTGTGATTCAATGAATCAATGATTCTGTGTCTCTGTGATTCAGTGATTCTGTGTCTCTGTGTCTCTGTGATTCAGTGATTCAATGATTCTCTGATTCTGTGATTCCAGCTGGCACCAGCGGTGTGCCCCAGGGGTCAGCGCTGGACCCAGTCCTGGTCAATATCTTTAGTGATGATCTGGAGCAGGGGATTGAGTCCAGCAGCAGGCAGTTTGCAGATGGCACCAAGCTACGAGCAGCTGTGGAGCTGTTGGAGGTTGGGAAGGCCCTGCAGAGGGACCTGGCCAGGCTGGATAGGTGGGCAGAGGCCAAGGGGATGAGACTGAACAAGGCCAAGTGAAGGTTCTGCACTTTGGCCACAACAACCCCAAGCAGCACTAGAGGCTGGGGCCAGAGTGGCTGAGAGCAGGCAGGCAGAGAGGGCCCTGGGGGTGCTGGCAGAGAGGAGCTGAAGCTGAGGCAGCAGTGCCCAGGTGGGCAGCAGAGCCAATGGCATCCTGGGCTGGCTCAGGAGCAGTGTGGGCAGCAGGACAAGGGAGGTTCTTGTGCCCCTGTGCTCAGCACTGCTCAGGCCACCCCTGGAGTGCTGTGTCCAGCTGTGGGCTCCTGAATTGCAGAGAGCTGTTGAGGTGCTGGAAGGTGTTTGGAGCAGGGCAGCAAGGCTGGGGAGGGGCCTGGAGCAGAGCCCTGTGAGGAGAGGCTGAGGGAGCTGGGGGTGTGCAGCCTGCAGCAGAGGAGGCTCAGGGCAGAGCTGATTGCTGCCTGCAGCTGCCTGCAGGGAGGCTGTAGCCAGGTGGGGTTGGGCTCTGCTGCCAGGCAAGCAGCAAGAGAAGAAGGGGACAGAGTCTGAAGCTGTGGCAGGGCAGGTCTAGGCTGGATGTTGTTAGGAAGTTGCTGTCAGAGAGAGTGATTGGCATTGGAATGGGCTGCCCAGGGAGGTGGTGGAGTGGCCGTGGCTGGAGGTGTTGCAGCCAAGCCTGGCTGGGGCACTTAGTGCCATGGTCTGGTTGGTTGGGCAGGGCTGGGTGCTAGGTTGGGCTGGCTGAGCTTGAAGCTCTCTTCCAACCTGCCTGATTCTATGATTCAATAGTTACAAAGCTGTGCAGGTGAGTGCCAGGAGGCTGCAGCCAGGCTCTGCTGGGTGATGCCAGTGCCAGGCCAAGGGGTACTGGGTGGCAGCTGAGGCATAGGAAGTTCCATGGGAACAGGAGGAGGAATTTTTCCCCTCTGATGGTACAGAGCCTGGCACAGGCTGCCCAGGGAGGCTGAGGAGTCTGCCTTTCTGGAGATACTCAAAACCCACCTGGATGTGTTCCTGTGTGACCTGCTCTGGGTGATGCTGCTCTGGCAGGGGGTTGGACTGGATGAGCTTTGGAGGTCCCTTCCAGCCCCTGACCCCCTGTGACTCTCTGAACTTCTTACATGATTTCTTGCTTCAGCCTTCTCACCACTCACCCTGGCGTGGTCAGACCTGCCCTGTTGGAACCTGCCAAGTGTAAGGAAGGAAATAATTCCTTACCCCTGGCAGAAAATAACAGACCATGTGTTAGCATCATGTCCACAGGGACAAATCCTGGGTGATGGAAATCAAGATGATTGGAGAACAAGGAATCAGGGAAGATGATGTCTTAGTGGACATGCAGGGCTGGGCTCCTTGTCAGGCAGCTGCTGATTCATCACCCCTGCTCCTTGGGGGATCCACTCATGATTGCACCCAGATGCTGATCAAGGGCAGCAAACAATGTCATGCCTGTGATGAAAGTGGGGGAAACTGGTGGTGGTAGCTCTGTTGGCCACAGCTGCACAGTGAAAGGGTTCCTGCAGCATGTACACAGCAGGGTGAGGTCTTGGGGGGAATGAGTACATGGTGGTGTGGCCTGATGGCCTCCTAGAGACCTGCTCAGTCCCCTGGGCAAACATTTGGATGGAGAGGAATCATGGAATCATAGATTCAGCCACTCCACCACCTCCCTGGGCAGCCCATTCCAATGCCAATCACTCTCTCTGCCAGGAACTTCCTCCTCACATCCAGCCTAGACCTGCCCTGCCACAGCTTCAGACTCTGTCCCCTTCTTCCCTTGCTGCTTGCCTGGCAGCAGAGCCCAACCCCACCTGGCTACAGCCTCCCTGCAGGGAGTCCTAAACAGCCATGGAATTTTGTCCCTGTGAGGGTGCCAGAGCCCTGGCACAGGGTGCCCAGGGGGGCTGTGCAGTCTCCCTCTCTGGAAGTGTTCAAACCCTGCCTGGATGTGTTCCTGTGTGAGCTGCTCTGGGTGATGCTGCTCTGGCAGGGGGTTGGGCTGGCTGAGCTGTGGAGCTCCCTCCCAGCCCCGGACACTCTGTGGTTCTGTGACTCCAATTCCATGACTACCTCATTTTCCCTCCTTGCTGCTTCTGTGAGGACGTCTTTGCAGAGCAACCCTTTGAGAAGCTGAGGTCCTGCCCTCTGTGAAGTGTTAAGATCACAGGGCCTGTCATCCCCCCTCCCCCAGCCCCTCCTTCCCTTCTCTTCTGCTCTCAAAGCAGAGGGAGACGACAAGCAAGGAAGGGGGAGGTTAGCAATGAAGTTATCCTGCACACATGCAAGCACACACTTCAGAGCTCAGTGATGCAAACCAGATGCTGACTGTCTGAGCCCTTGGAAGAGTGATTTAACTCGTCCATGGTCATGGAGAGCACGAAGTCATCTACCAAAGTGCTGCAGTTAGCTGCTTACAACAAGAACTCTGCATTTATACCACATAATGATTGACAGCTGCTGAGCAATGCAGACAGCAACCTGCCACCCCTTGCACTTGGAGCTGCTCTCTTTTCACACCATTGCTGAGGCTGGAATTGACCTCTGAGATCGTCAAGTTCAGGCTGTGACCCAACACCTCCACATGGGCCAGACCATGGCACTAAGTGCCACATCCAGGCTGTCCTGAGGCACCTCCAGGGACAGTGATGTGTACAAATGCCTGAGGGGTGGGGGTCAAAGCTCAGCAGCAATCAGCCAAGCAGCAGCAGCTACAATCTGGAACAGAGAAGGTTTCAGCTCAACAGGAGGAGAAACTCCTTTGGTGTGAGGGTGGCAGAGCCCTGGAGCAGGCTGCCCAGAGAGGTTGTGCAGCCTCCTGCTCTGCAGACTTTCCAAGCCCACCTGGATGCATTCCTGTGTGGACTGCCCTGGGGGATGCTGCTTGGCAGGGGGTTGGAGTGGATGATCTCTTCAGGTCCCTTCCAAGCTCTAATGTTGTGTGTAATTCTGTGTCTCCACCACCTCCCTGGGGAGTCTATTCCAGTGTCTAACTACCCTTTCCATCAGGAAGTGCTTCCTGGCACCCAACCTAACCCTCCCCTGGCACAGCTTCAGGCCATGCTCTCTTGTCAAAAGTAGCCTGGGAGAAGAGCCTGACCCCCACCTGGCTACAGCTTCCCTTCCCTGTAGAAGGTGACAGAGTCCCCCCTGAGCCTCCTCTTGTCCAGGCTGAGCACCCCCAGCTCCTTCAGCCTCTCTTCATTAGACTTTCCCCCCAGTGCCTTCCCCAGTCTGGTTGCTCTCCTCTGCACCCACTCCAGCACCTCAATATCTCTCTTGTGGTGAGACCCCAGAGCTGCACACAGACTCACACAACTATTGAGCTGGAGTAGACCCCTGCCAGCTGGGGATGGGCTCTGCTGCCAGCCACCCAGCAACAGAACAAGCCTCAAGCTGTGCCAGGGCAGGTCTAGGCTGGATGTGAGGAGGAAGTTGTTGGCAGAGAGAGTGATTGGCATTGGAATGGGCTGCCCAGGGAGGTGGTGGAGTGGCTGTGGCTGGAGGTGTTGCAGCCAAGCCTGGCTGGGGCACTTAGTGCCATGGTCTGGTTGGTTGGGCAGGGCTGGGTGCTAGGTTGGGCTGGCTGAGCTTGGAGCTCTCTCCCAGCCTGGCTGACTCTCTGCTTCTCATGTAATTGCCTACTTGAAGGGGTTGTTATCTCCTCAGCTGCCAAACCACTGGGTTGGTTTTGAGGTCAGAGCTCCTCGTGTGTGCAAGAGGACCCTGTGGTAACTCAGCTCCTTTCAACATCTCTGTTGGTTTGGGATCAAAGCAAATGCTGCTGGCTGTAAGGACTGGGAGAGAGATCTATGGACAGTGTTTCCTGGAAATGAGCCTGTGAGGAAGATGAGGCTCCTCTGCTTGACAGGCTTGTTTTGTGTTGCTTGCTTTTAATCAATGCTGTAAGTGTTTATGGCTTCCTCTGTGCCAGCCTGACCTGATAAATCTGCAACAGAAGGCTGCTAGGAGATAAGGCCATGCCTCTGCAACAGCTGAGTCAGCAGAATCATTGAGTGGGCTGGGCTGGAAGGGACCTCCAAAGGTCATCCAGTCCAAAGCCCTCTGCAGTCAGCAGGGGCACCCTCAACTAGATCAGGTTGCCCAGAGCCATGTCCAGCCCTGTGAGGAGAGGCTGAGGGAGCTGGGGGTGTGCAGCCTGCAGCAGAGGAGGCTCAGGGCAGAGCTGATTGCTGCCTGCAGCTGCCTGCAGGGAGGCTGTAGCCAGGTGGGGTTGGGCTCTGCTGCCAGGCAAGCAGCAAGAGAAGAAGGGGACAGAGTCTGAAGCTGTGGCAGGGCAGGTCTAGGCTGGATGTTGTTAGGAAGTTGCTGGCAGAGAGAGTGATTGGCATTGGAATGGGCTGCCCAGGGAGGTGGTGGAGTGGCTGTGGCTGGAGGTGTTGCAGCCAAGCCTGGCTGGGGCACTTAGTGCCATGGTCTGGTTGGTTGGGCAGGGCTGGGTGATAGGTTGTGCTGGCTGAGCTTGGAGCTCTCTGCCAACCTGCCTGATTCTATGGTTCCTTCTCCAAACACCTTCCAGCACCTCAGCAGCTCTCTGCAATTCAGGAGCCCACAGCTGGACACAGCACTCCAGGGGTGGCCTGAGCAGTGCTGAGCACAGGGGCACAAGAACCTCCCTTGTCCTGCTGCCCACACTGCTCCTGAGCCAGCCCAGGATGCCACTGGCTGTCTCAGAGTGTGTAACAAGTCATTTGAGCCCGTTGGAAGGAGGCAATGTGGTTGATTTTCCCTTGCTAGCAGCTCTCCAGATCAGCACAGTTCCTTCTCCTCCTTCTCAAGCATGAATTATCCACCAGAGCTCAACAGGCTCTTACGCAAGAAGCCAGAGCAGAGCATCGCCAGGCTCTTCCCTGCTCTTGCAGCCTGTGACTAATGCATCATGTGTTTGTTCTCTCATCCTCTCTGGGGGAGAAGCTGATGGAGTGGGCTGCTTTGTTTTGGAAGCATCATTGGGAGATTCCAGTGAGCTGCACTCGGGTGAGTGGAGGGAGGTCAGGAATGGTGTTGCAGCTGGAAGCGAGAGCCGCGATGTCTGCGGGGGTACCCGGGGGAGAACTTGTCCCCTGAGAACACTCTGGATTTCATCCCACCTCTGTTAGTAGTTGTTGCAATGCCAGAAGGTTGAGATTTCCCCAGTCCTGGAAGTGTGGCTGATCTTTTGCCATGGCCACGGAACCCTGAGAGTGAGGAGTTATGACACTGACCTGCAGGGGACTGCTGTGCGCAGGGGCAGGTCTCTGAGGCCAGGCTGGATGTGGCTCTGAGCAACCTGATCTATGGGAGGTGTCCCTGCCCATGGCAGGGGGGTTGGAACTGGATGGTGCTTGAGGTATCTCCAAGCCCTGGCAGTTGGGCTACTGCTTGACAGGCAACTGAAGCTGAGGTAGCAGTGCCCAGGTGGGCAGCAGAGCCAATGGCATCCTGGGCTGGCTCAGGAGCAGTGTGGGCAGCAGCACAAGGGAGGTTCTTCTGCCCCTGTGCTCAGCACTGCTCAGGCCACCCCTGGAGTGCTGTGTCCAGTTGTGGGCTCCTGAATTGCAGAGAGATGCTGAGGTGCTGGAAGGTGTTTGAAGCAGGGCAGCAAGGCTGGGGAGGGGCCTGGAGCAGAGCCCTGTGAGGAGAGGCTGAGGGAGCTGGGGGTGTGCAGCCTGCAGCAGAGGAGGCTCAGGGCAGAGCTCATTGCTGCCTGCAGCTGCCTGCAGGGAGGCTGTAGCCAGGTGGGGTTGGGCTCTGCTGCCAGGCAAGCAGCAAGAGAAGAAGGGGACAGAGTCTGAAGCTGTGCCAGGGCAGGCCTAGGCTGGATGTTGTTAGGAAGTTGCTGGCAGAGAGAGTGATTGGCATTGGAATGGGCTGCCCAGGGAGGTGGTGGAGTCACCATCCCTGGGGGTTGTTAAAAGGAGCTGGATGAGGCCCTTGGTGCCATGGGTTAGTTAATCACCAGGTGTTGGGTGCTAGGTTGGGCTCAGTGGTCTCAGAGGCCTTTTCCAACCTGGTGGTTCCATGGTTCTATGATCTTCCATGTCTGGTAGAGCTTACTGTGATGCCTTGGACCCCGTGGGAATCCAACCTGCTGCTGATTGGAAAGATCTGTGTTGGTCTTCTGCTCTTCTCCACGGATGTGGGTAATGTACAGCCAAGTGGTGCTGTCAGGGGGATAGCACTGACCTCCTGAACTGTGCCAGAGGGAAGAAGATGAGTGTCAGGCTTGAGTCACTCCTCAGATATTAGGATAGCTCACAAATACCACTTGCAATCAGCCAAGGACAACTACCTCATTCTCATATACCCAGGCTGTGACTAATCAATAGTATTATTAAGGGAAAAAAAAGACAAAAGCTTTAATTCTGGCTTAAGAAACCCCAAATGTGACTGCTTGACAGTGCTTAATGAAGCATGTAAGAGCCTCCTGGATGGATTCCTCTGCAGGAAGCACAGAACTGTCAGGGTTGGAAGGGAACTCAAGGATCAGCCAGCTCCAACCCCCCTGCCGTGGGCAGGGACACCTCACACTAGATCAGGTCACTCACAGCCCCATCCAGCCTGGCCTTAAAAATCCCCAGGGATGAGGCTTCCACCACCTCCCTGGGAAGCTTCTTCCAGTGTCTCACCACCCTCATGCTGAAGAACTTCTTCCTGACATGCAATCTGAATCTCTGAGTCTATGATTCCAATTATCAGTCTCAGTGCATCATTGCTGTTGCTGTTTCACTCATTAATGATCTATGAAATGTTCCTTTTTGATTCCTCCCCCTTTACCCCCCAGCTCAACACATCATGAAAGAAGCAACACTTGGCTGTAGTGGGAAGTAGGATGTTGAGAATCAAAGTCATTTTCCCAATGTTTTTTCCTTCTGATGTTCTCTGTTGCAGCCCAAACACACATCTGTCGTCTCTCTTGGTGCCAGAACACAACTGACATGTTCTGGGAACTCTGAGGTCTGAGCTGCACATTTTCCAACAGCAATGATGCAATGATTTGTGCTGGGTCCTGGAGTCCTCAGCACGGGGAGGACATGGAGCTGATGGAGTGAGCCCAGAAGAGGGCCACAAAAATGAGCAGGGGGTTGCAGCATCTCTGCTACGAGGACAGGCTGAGGGAGCTGGTGGTGTTCAGCCTGGAGAAGAGAAAGCTCCAGGGAGAAGGCTCCAGGAATAAGGGTCCAGGGAGAAGGCTCCAGGAATAAGGTCCCAGGGAGACTGAAGACTCCAGGGAGACCCTAATAGCAGCCTGCCAGGACTGGAAGGAGGCTACAAGAAGGCTGCAGAGAGACTGTGTGCAAAGGGCTGCAGGGACAGGATGAGAGGCAATGGCTGCAAACTAGAGCAGAGCAGATGGAGATTGGATGCTAGGAACAACTTCTTCACCATGAGGGTAGTGGAGCAGGTTGCCCAGGGAGGTGGCTGTGGCCCCATCCCTGGAGATCACAGAATCATAGAATCAACCAGGTTGGAAGAGAGCTCCAAGCTCATCCAGTCCAACCTAGCACCCAGCCCTGCCCAGTCAGCTAGACCATGGCACTAAGTGCCTCATCCAGGCTGGGCAGTGCTGTGGGGAACCTGATCCAGCTGAGGATGACTCTGCTGGCTGCAGAGGGGCTTGGACTGGATGAGCTCTGGGGGTCCCTTCCAACCCAGACCATTCTATGACAATACTGCTTCTTAGTCCTCTGAAGACTGCTCAAGCAGCTCTGCCTGCACTTGTTTGCTACTGGAATGGGCTGCCCAGGGAGGTGGTGGAGTCACTGTCCCTGGAGGTGTTGCAGCCAAGCCTGGCTGGGGCACTTAGTGCCATGGTCTGGTTGGTTGGGCAGGGCTGGGTGCTAGGTTGGGCTGGCTGAGCTTGGAGCTCTCTTCCAGCCTGCTTGGTTCTGTGATTCTGCGTTGGTCCCAGAGCTCCTTTCAGTTTCAGGCAGTGCTATAGGAGTGAATGAAGCACTTTAAACCTAAAGCAGCCCACATCCTGACCCCAGCCCCCAAACTAGAATGCAGTAAAACTGAAGCCACTCAGCAAAACATTGCAAACAGGTCTGGTGAGAGTCAAAAGCAGGAACCAACGTTCCTAAATGCAGGCAATAAGCCAAATGCAGGGAAAAAGATTCTGAGGAACAATGAGTAGGACTTTTTATTTGGTTTAGTATAAAAACAAGTGCCAAATTGTGTGGGGTTTCCTGATAACTCCTTCTAGAAAGCAGCATAGGCCAAGCTGGGAAGCACAGATCCACTCAGTTCGGTCTTGGCAATCTGGAGCAGAGCTGTCTGCACTGTGGAGGCATCAGCTGCATCAGCTCTGCTCTCTCTTTCTTGAGGGCATCTGCTTTGTGTTTCATCTGGACCACTCTGAAATGACTCTCAGCTGTGTGTTTAAAGCATAGAATCACAGAATCATTAAGTATTTTGGATTGGGAAAGCCTGAATGGGCTGTCCAGGGAGGTGGTGGAGTCTCTGCTCCTGGATGGGGCAAAGCCTGGCTGGGGCACTTAGTGCCATGGTCTGGCTGGTTGGGCAGGGCTGGGTGCTAGGTTGGGCTGGCTGAGCCTGGAGCTCTCTTCCAGCCTGCTTGATTCCATGATTCTGTAGTTCTGGGCTGCAAGTGCACACTGCTGACTCACATCCAGCTCTTTGTCCACCAGCACCACCAGGTCCATTGTTTGCAGGGCTGCTCTCCATGCACTCATCCTTTCAGCCTGAGGACTGTCCCAAGCCAGGTCCAGGATCCCAGGAATAGTACCCCAGGAGAAGAGTGTCTGCTGTCTTGCATGACCTCTGCCTGCCCCTGGCTGATTTCTCATGCCCCTCTGAGTCTTTTCCAAGCTTTCTCCATAAGGACAATCCTCCACTGTGAGAAAAATGCAATCTCTGGCTTGTTAAAGCAACTATCACTTCTTGAGCTGATAATCAGGGAGCTGCTTATCTGTTAAACAGCCCCGGTCAGGAGCAGGCAGCCAAAGAGTCTGCGTGAGTAACACTGCTGAATCAGCCAAGGAGCCCTCCCCTGGGCTGCTGTGCAGCCTCTCTGCACCCCTCCCAGCCTGGCTCCCCTCTCCAGGACACAGCCAGCAGAGAGCTGTGGGCTGCTCCCAGGGAGGGCTCCAGCCTCAGCCCTCTGCTCCCTACCTCTTTGCCTTGCTGGATTGTAATGGCGCAAGGGGAAGCCTGGCAAGGGCCAGGTCACTCTTCCTCACTGGGAAGGAATGGAGCACAGCCAGTGCTGTCCTTAGGCAGGACACTTGCTCTGGGAGGTGGGCTGCAGCAGCAGCAGTGTGGCCAGCAGGGCCAGGGATAGGTTTCTCCCTCTCTGCTGTGCTCTGCTGAGACCTCACCTGGAGTCCTGCATCCAGTTCTGGAGCCCCTGGGACAAGAGGGCTGTGGAGATGCTGGAGAGTGTCCAGAGCAGGGCCAGGAGGATGCTGAGAGGCTGCAGCAGCTCTGCTGTGAGCACAGACTGGAAGAGCTGGGGCTGTGTAGTCTTCTCAGCACTGTTGTACTCAGCACTGCTCAGGCCACCCCTGGAGTGCTGTGTCCAGTTGTGGGCTCCTGAATTGCAGAGAGCTGTTGAGGTGCTGGAAGGTGTTTGGAGCAGGGCAGCAAGGCTGGGGAGGGGCCTGGAGCACAGCCCTGTGAGGAGAGGCTGAGGGAGCTGGGGGGGTGCAGCCTGCAGCAGAGGAGGCTCAGGGCAGAGCTGATTGCTGCCTGCAGCTGCCTGCAGGGAGGCTGTAGCCAGGTGGGGTTGGGCTCTGCTGCCAGGCAAGCAGCAAGAGAAGAAGGGGACAGAGTCTGAAGCTGTGGCAGGGCAGGTCTAGGCTGGATGTTGTTAGGAAGTTGCTGGCAGAGAGAGTGATTGGCATTGGAATGGGCTGCCCAGGGAGGTGGTGGAGTGGCCGTGGCTGGAGGTGTTGCAGCCAAGCCTGGCTGGGGCACTTAGTGCCATGGTCTGGTTGGTTGGGCAGGGCTGGGTGCTAGGTTGGGCTGGCTGAGCTTGGAGCTCTCTGCCAACCTGCCTGATTCTGTGATTCTGTGATTCTGTTCTGGCTGTCTGGCTGCTCTTCTGCCTCCCTTGAGTTGGGCAAGCCTGTGTGTGGGTCTCCAAAGGGAGCTGAACTCTGAGGAAGCTGTGGGAGAAATCATCTTACTGCTGTTCAGCAGCACTCAGATAACACTGAAGAGCAACTCTTCACTGCAGTGGAGGGAAGGAAAGAGGGATGGAGCAGTGCAAACAACCCCAGGGGGCTTGGCAGCTGACTCGTTGCCTCTCCAGAGTGCTCTTGAATCCAGTGGTAGGGAACGAATCATGCTGTCCCCAGCCCCAGGCTGCTCGGTGCTACTGTTCAGCCTCCATGCAGTAACGTGTCACACACCATGCCTCTAGCTCAGCACTCTGTCAGCCTGGCAGCACATTCCTCCTCCTGCTGCTCCATTAAGGAAGCAGCCCCCTGAGGAGGGATGCTCTGGACAAGTCCTGTGCCAGGGAAAACGCTTCTGGAGAAAGGCATTGGATAACCCTCCCCAGCAGCTCTGTGCTTCCCTTTGACCTCCCCAGGGGCACATCCTCGTGGCCAGGGGCAGCCAGATGTGTGCTTACTCCATCCCAGTGCTGGCTGCTTGGCCTCAAGCCAGCTCCCCCTGGGATCTTCATGGTTTCATGGGTGTGAGCTCACAGCTCCCACCAAGGAGTTGCCCTGGGCACACAGCCCCAGGCAGGGCCAGCCAATACCCTGCCAGTGGCCCAGCCCAGGGTGAGCTCAAAGGCTGAGACCCAGCAGCTGATGCAGCTGTCCTGCTCTGCTCCCCACTCTTACATTTGGGAGATTCCTAATAACACTGGGACCAAACAGTGCCCTGGGGCCACCTGGGCTGGCACAATGACCCAGTAGCCACCCAGATCACTCTGACCACCTTGGCAAGGCAGCCTGGATATCACCTCCTGGATTGCCCTCCAGCAAGCCATGAGAAGGCATCATCCAGGCAAGCAGCGTTCACTGCTCCCTTTCAGGCAGAGCTGGAGCCCAGCAGAGCCCAGTGACCCTAGGGCAGTTGAGCCTCTGTGTCTGGAGAAGAGCTCTGCATCAGCAGTGCCACGATGGTCTTTGAGACAGACTTTCCATCACTAGCAGAGAGAAGAGGCAGCAGGGGATGACCACTGCCCCTGGGAGAGGCACCCAGCTGCACCGGGGCTGTATCCTGGTCACACGGGACACAGGCAGAGCTCACAGCTCCAAACCCACCTGCTGCTGTGACCACAAAGGCTTTGCTGTGCAAGCCCACAGGGACATCTTTGCTCTAAGGGAAACCTCACTGCTGCTCAGTGCTGCTTTTGTCCAGTGTCAGAAAGCTCTCTCAGAAGGAGCAGCACAGATGCAGCTGTGCCTCACTGAGTCTCCTATGAGGAGTGGTGCAAGGGTGGTTGCTGACATCACAGATCCACAGGACAGCTGCTCTGATGGGCAGCTGAGGTGTGAGGGGTCATGTTTTATGAGGAGTGGCTAAAAGAGATGGCTTGGAGAAGAGAAGGATGGGGAGACCTCATTCCTCTCTACAGCTCCCTGGCAGGAGGTGGGGGTTGGCATCTTCCCTCAAGTAACTATTGAATCATAGAATCAGGCAGGTGGGAAGAGAGCTCCAGGCTCAGCCAGCCCAGCCTGGCACCCAGCCCTGCCCAACCAACCAGACCATGGCACTAAGTGCCCCAGCCAGGCTTGGCTGCAACACCTCCAGCCACGGCCACTCCACCACCTCCCTGGGCAGCCCATTCCAATGCCAATCACTCTCTCTGCCAGCAGCTTCCTCCTCACATCCAGCCCAGACCTGCCCTGCCACAGCTTCAGACTCTGTCCCCTTCTTCTCTTGCTGCTTGCCTGGCAGCAGAGCCCAACCCCACCTGGCTACAGCCTCCCTGCAGGCAGCTGCAGGCAGCAATCAGCTCTGCCCTGAGCCTCCTCTGCTGCAGGCTGCACCCCCCCAGCTCCCTCAGCCTCTCCTCACAGGGCTCTGCTCCAGGCCCCTCCCCAGCCTTGCTGCCCTGCTCCAAACACCTTCCAGCACCTCAACAGCTCTCTTGACTGGAGGAACCCAGAACTGGACACAGCACTCAAGCTGTGGCCTTCAGTACAATACAGGGAAGCCTCATTCAGCTTAGCTTTGGCTGAGGACCAGTTGGGCTGGTGGTTAAACTGGAAGCCTCAAGCTTATCTGCAGCTCCCTGGGATCTGGGTGCATGGGGAATGTCTATTCCAGGGAAATCCAGGCAAGTTATGTATACCTGGCAACATTCCAGGTCAGGTAGGTTGGAATGTGTCCCTGCTCACTGCAGTGGGTTTGAACTGAATGACCTTGAAAGGTTACTTCCAACCCAAACCATGCTGTGCTTCTGTGGCTCTGTGCCTTGGGGTTAGCCACCCTTGCCCAAGGCAGCATGCATTTTGTTGCAAGGATGGATTGTGAGGTACTGATGCACACTGGAGAATGAGAACTATCCAAAGGAGTTACTTACTGGGTAAGGATGCTCCCAGTGGAGTCACAGGATGAGAGATGTTGGAAAGGACCTCTGGGGGTGGGACTCGATGATCTCTTTGGATCTCTTCCAACCCCTAACATCCTATGACACTGTGATATCATCTAGTTCAAGCCTCCTGCTGAAGCAGGGCCAGCCAGAGCAGGTTGTGCAGCTCTGCTGTGGGCACAGACTGAAAGAGTTGGGGCTGTGCAGGCTGGAGCAGAGGAGGCTCCCAGGGGACCTTCTTGTGCCCTTCCAGCATCTGAAGGGGGCTCCAAAAAAGCTGGGGAGGGACTTTGGAGGCTGTGAGGGAGTGTCAGGAGTGGAGGGAATGGAGCAAAGGTGGAGGTGGGGAGAGGGAGGCTGGAGGTGAGGAGGAAGTTGTTGAGCAGGAGAGTGGTGAGAGGCTGGAGTGGGTTGCCCAGGGAGGTGGTTGAGGCCCCATGGCTGGAGGTGTTTGAGGCCAGGCTGGCTGAGGCTGTGTGCAGCCTGCTCTAGGGTAGGGTGTCCCTGGGCATGGCAGGGGGTTGGCACTGCCTGCTCCTTGTGCTCCCTTCCAGCCCTGACTGATTCTATGGTTCTGTGATGTGTTCTTCTGTGACCTGAGCTAGACTGTCTGGTCCTGCTCTGGCAGGGTCTTGGACTGGATGATCTCCTTGGGTCCTTTCCAGCCCCTCATATCCTGTGATCCTGACTTGTGGGGGTGGAAAAGCAAAGGAGGTCTGGATGTTTGTGTGAAAAACTTATCTATGCCTTAACTCTGTCTTTTAGGCCTTGATTAATTGAATACAACTTTTAATTATTATTATTATTGGAGGAAGAAAGTTAGGGAGGTCTATTCCTTATCTTCCATCCAAAGAAAGCAAGACATTTTGCTTTGCTTTTGAGAAATGCTCTATTCCCACAACTCTTGCACAAGACCAAATCCCAGCAGATGAGCTGTGAATCCCTCCCATCCCTGGAGGTCGTTGGGGCCAGGCTGGATGGGGCTCTGATCAACCTGCTTTGATGTGAAGTGTCCCTTCTCATGGCAGGGGGGGTTGGGACTGAATGACCCTTGAGGTGCCCTCCAGCCCTGGCAATGCTCTGAGTCCATGAAATAAATGCTAAGCATTTGTTCATGAGATGTGGCTTAGTTGGGGCAGTTACTTGTAAGATATGTAGTTAGAGTTGGGGTCTAATTCAGTGGGGAAAAGCTTCCCAAGGCTGCTTCTGGGCAACTCATTCATTGAGCAGAATCAGAACACTGGGAAAGGTTTGGCCACACAGTGGCTTTGCCTCACTCCCAAACAGGCAGCTGCAGCCCTAGGGCAGGTCTGTGCTGCTCACTGCAGGCAGTAGACATTTCAGGCTAGTCCCTGGCTGCTTTGTGGCAGGGTTGGAACTGCTCAGCCCTTGAGAGGCTTCCAGACCTTCCCAGGGTGCTGGGAAAGAGGCAGAGCATCTCTGACCTGCTCCTGGTTCCTCTTGGCAGGGAGGTGTGCAGAGGTGCAGCAGCATCTCCTGCAGCTGTGCAGAGAGCACCATGTGGGTGGCACTGCCTGCCAGGGCCTGAGGCACTCCAGGGCCTTCTCCTGGGAAACTTGAGGCACTTCAGCTTCCAGGCAGTTCAGGCCCAAAGCATCAGGGCTAAGCTGGTCTGAAGCACCAGGCAGAGGAGGACACAGTGTCCAGGAGCAGCGAGGCAGAGGCTGCACACACTGGACAGAGGCAGCATGGCAGAAGCAGCACAGCTGATTCTCTCTTCAGAGGTCCCTTTCTCCAGCAGATCACTTTTTGCTCCTGCAAGTCAAGACACACCAGCTAAAGCACAACACCTCAAGCACCATGCTGTTGCTGAGAGGGTGTAAAGCACACTGACAATCAGATACAAAAAACCCTTTGTGTGTCAAAGCTGAAGCTTCAGAACTGAACAAGAAACACCTTGAAAAAACATCTCCTTCAGCTCTGAGCTTCTTTGTCCGTTCTGGACCTGCCTCTTAGAGTAGAATAAATTCTTGTAATGCCATTTTATCTCACTTTTCATCCAAAACTCTAACAAAGAAGCCCAACCAGCTGCTGTTTGATACTGCACCTCTGAGCCAGCATTTCCTGAGCATAAATAAAACAAAGCCCTCCAGTTTATTTATGACTAAAGATTATAGAATCATAGAATCAACCAGCTTGGAAGAGAGCTCCAAGCTCAGCCAGCCCAACCTATCCCCCAGCCCTATCCAGCCAACCAGACCATGGCACTAAGTGCCTCAGCCAGTCTTTGCTTGAACACCTCCAGGCACAGCCACTCCACCACCTCCCTGGGCAGCCCATTCCAATGGCAATGCTTACAGCCCATAATTAGTTCTTTTTTCCTTTACAGTTCTTTTCTGTGACATGAAGAAGCTGAAAGCTCACAGCCAGGGAGTTCTGCTGCTCCCCTGCAACTCACCTTTCCACGTCCATCATCCTACAGTTCTATCATCTTCCCTTACTGGTCCCTCCTGCCCCTTCAGAAGCTTAGCAGCCTGCTCTGATGTCTGGGTTTTGCTTTTCCCTATGTCCCAGCACTGAGGGATGCCTAAAAAAGATGAATTAATTTGTGTCATCTCGACAGCTTTGCCTCTTCATTGATTTATTTACCCTGTGCTTTGGTTTGCTTTTGTTTTGACTCAGAGATAAGTGGGGATGGGGGGTGGGGGGGGGTGGGGGGGAAGTGTTATTTAGCATTCAGCTGATTGAAGGACTTCCTCATCTGCTCTGCAACCAAGGTAATAAAAGCAAACTGAATGTTGCAGTGATTTATTTGCTTTTAATTGTGTGAGAATGTGCTTACTGCAGCAGGAATCGCTGAACTCCAGCTGAAGCTCTGGCTTGGCAAGGAAAACATTTCCCAGCTTCAGCCTTTTCTTTTGGCTTTGGTTTGGTTTGGTTTGTGGCAGAATTTTCATGGGAAAAAAGAAAATTCAAACCTTAAATTTGAGTTAGAGGTAACTTGGTGAGAGCCCAATCTGCCACCACCTGCCTCACCCTGCCCACATCTGCCAGCATCACCCATGCCTGCCATCTCTCTGGACCCCTTCCACAGCTCCTCTGCAGGGAGCAGGCACCACGAGCAGGCTGCTGCTGCTCAGGAGAGTCTCTGCTCCTCTACTGCTCAGCTCAGTGCATGACTCATTCTTGCTCTG
The DNA here is from genome assembly GCF_015220805.1 of Pogoniulus pusillus. NCBI lineage: Eukaryota > Metazoa > Chordata > Aves > Piciformes > Lybiidae > Pogoniulus > Pogoniulus pusillus. The sequence continues at coordinate 1,024,106 of NC_087266.1, forward strand.
CAAACAGCCAGAGAATAATTCAGGCTGAAAGGGGCCCCTGGAGAGCTCCAGTCCTGCTCCCTGATCAAAGCAGGGCCAGCTTCAATGTCAGTAGTGGTTGCCCCAACGAGTTTTGAACCCCCCCCAAGGATTTTCCAGAGTTTGACCTCTCTCATTATGAAGAATGTTTTTTTTCTTCCCCTCTCATGCTCACTCTGAACTTCCCCAGTTGCAGCTCTCAGCAGTCACATCTTCTCCTTTGACAGAATGCTCCTGGGAGGGACTGATGCTGTCTTCTTTCTGACTGCCCTTCCAGTAGAATCACAGAAGCAGTCAGGGCTGGAAGGGAGCACAAGGAGCAGCCAGTGCCAACCCCCTGCCATGCCCAGGGACACCCTACCCTAGAGCAGGCTGCACACAGCCTCAGCCAGCCTGGCCTCAAACACCTCCAGCCATGGGGCCTCAACCACCTCCCTGGGCAACCCACTCCAGCCTCTCACCACTCTCCTGCTCAACAACTTCCTCCTCACCTCCAGCCTCACTCTCCACACCTCCACCTTTGCTCCATTCCCCCCACTCCTGACACTCCCTCACACCCTCCAAAGTCCCTCCCCAGCTTTTTTGGAGCCCCCTTCAGATGCTGCAAGGCCACAAGAAGGTCCCCTGGGAGCCTCCTCTGCTCCAGCCTGCACAGCCCCAACTCTTTCAGGCTGTGCTCACAGCAGAGCTGCTGCAGCCTCTCAGCATCCTCCTGGTACTGAAAGAAGACTTCCCCCGAAAGACTTCTCCTCTCCAGGCTGAACAAGCTCTGTTCACTCCACTTCTTGCTCAGATCTCAGCTATCCTATGTTTCAGCCCCCTGACCAGCCTGGTGGCCTCTGTTGGACTCACTACAGTTTATCAGCCTTTCTCTTACAGTGGGAGGCCCACAGCTGGACACAATAACCAGATGTGGTGTTGGATCTGCAAGCAGAGAGCAGCATCAGCATCTCTTGACTTTCTAACTAAGCTTTTGCAAATGCAGCTCGGTGTGCAGCTGGATTTAGCTGTCACTAAGAGCATGATGGTGACTCCACCACCTCCCTGGGCAGCCCATTCCAGTGCCAATCACTCTTGATGTGAAGAACTTCTTCCTAACATCCAGCCTGACCCTGCCCTGGTGCAGCTTGAGGCTGTGTCCCCTTCTTCTGCTGCTGCTTGCCTGGCAGCAGAGCCCAACCCCACCTGGCTACAGCCTCCCTGCAGGCAGCTGCAGGCAGCAATGAGCTCTGCCCTGAGCCTCCTCTGCTGCAGGCTGCACCCCCCCAGCTCCCTCAGCCTCTCCTCACAGGGCTCTGCTCCAGGCCCCTCCCCAGCCTTGCTGCCCTGCTCCAAACACCTTCCAGCACCTCAGCAGCTCTCTGCAATGGAGGAGCCCAGACCTGGACACAGCACTCAAAGGATGACCTGAGCAGTGCTGATCACAGGGGCACAAGAACCTCCCTTGTGCTGCTGCCCACACTGCTCCTGAGCCAGCCCAGGATGCCATTTGAACCTCCTATGCTCCAGTTTGCACCCTTTGCCCTTTGTCTTGTCAGTGGACATCACTGAGGAGAGTCTGGCTCCATCTTCCTGGCCCTCTCCTCTCATGTACTTCCAAACATGAGTCAGGTCACACATCCCTGGCAGAGCAGGCAGCTATCACTGGAGAGCAGTGCAAGGACTACAAGCTACTTCTGGACTCAGGCTTTTTGAGAGGCTTGTGCAAGGCACAGTCAGGACCTTGAGTTTTGAGAGGAGCTGGACCCAGTTTTCCAGCAGAGCAGACTCGTTCCAGGCTTGCTGAGATGCAAGCTGCAAATTTGGTCACCTGGGATAAATCACTGATTGCTTTTGAAAAGCTTGATCAAATTCCTTCAGATATCCAGGCATGAAATAGCAGCCCACAGGCACCAGCAGCAGGGGTGCTTGTTGCTATAGAGGATCATTTGGTACAGGCTGTTCCAGTTTGGGTTCAACAGAGTTCGTTCTCAAGTGATGCACTTCTTGAATCGCCTGCCTGGGTCTGTGTCTTTGCTCTGCAACAGAGACAGAACAGACAAATGCTCATGGGAAAGAATGGACCTGGCCAGGGGATGTCTCTGTGTGCAGGACATGGTTTGGTAGGAGGATGGATCTGGCCAGAGGATATCTCTGTGTGCAGGACATGGTTTGGTAGGAGGATGGATCTGGCCAGAGGATATCTCTGTGTGCAGGACATGGTTTGGTAGGAGGATGGATCTGGCCAGAGGATATCTCTGTGTGCAGGACATGGTTTGGTAGGAGGATGGATCTGGCCAGAGGATATCTCTGTGTGCAGGACATGGTTTGGTAGGAGGATGGATCTGGCCAGAGGATATCTCTGTGTGCAGGACATGGTTTGGTAGGAGGATGGATCTGGCCAGAGGATATCTCTGTGTGCAGGACATGGTTTGGTAGGTGGATGGATCTGGCCAGAGGATATCTCTGTGTGCAGGACATGGTTTGGTAGGAGGATGGATCTGGCCAGAGGATATCTCTGTGTGCAGGACATGGTTTGGTAGGAGGATGGATCTGGCCAGAGGATATCTCTGTGTGCAGGGCAGGACATGGTTTGGTAGGAGGATGGATCTGGCCAGAGGATATCTCTGTGTGCAGGGCAGGACATGGTTTGGTAGGAGGATGGACCTGGCCAGAGGATATCTCTGTGTGCAGGGCAGGACATGGTTTGGTAGGAGGATGGATCTGGCCAGAGGATATCTCTGTGTGCAGGACATGGCTTGGTAGGAGGATGGATCTGGCCAGAGGATATCTCTGTGTGCAGGACATGGTTTGGTAGGAGGATGGATCTGGCCAGAGGATCTCTCCAGGCAGGGCAGGACATGGTTTGGTAGGAGGATGGATCTGGCCAGAGGATCTCTCCAGGCAGGGCAGGACATGGTTTGGTAGGAGGATGGATCTGGCCAGAGGATCTCTCCAGGCAGGGCAGGACATGGTTTGGTAGGAGGATGGATCTGGCCAGAGGATCTCTCCAGGCAGGGCAGGACATGGTTTTCTTTCTGGTGGGTGTCACAGAAGTGTAGAATCACTTGTTCTGGAGCAGACTTTGAGCCCAGCCACTCACTCAACACTACCAAGGCCCCTGCTAATGATGCCCACAAGCACCAGCTCTCTGTGGCCTTTAAATCCCTCCAGGGATGATGATTTGACCACTTCCCTGACTGCCTGTTCAAGGGTTTGACAGCACTCTGGGGAAAGGAATTGTTCCTGATGCCCAACTTAGACCTCCCCTGCTACAACCTGAGGCTGTTTCCTCATGTCCTATCACTTGTTACTGGGGATGAGAGATCAACACTCACCTCTCCACAGCCTCCTTCAGGGAGCTGTAAAATGAGGTCTCCCCTCAGCCTCTATTCCTGGGACCTCAGCAAGCCTTCTTCTCTCAGCTGCTCCTCACCAGACCTGTTCTTCAGACCCTTCACAGCTTTGTTGCTGTGCTTCAGTACCTCGATGTCTTTCTTGGAGTGAAGTGCCCAAAGCCAAACCAGGGGTTTGAGGTGCAGCCTCTCCAGTGCCAAGTACAGAGGACTGAGGTTGTGGTTTTGGTTTGATTCTCCCCAGGTGAGTACTACTGAATCATAGAGTCATAGAGTTAGAGTCATAGAGTCATAGAGTTAGAGTCATAGAGTCACAGAGGCATAGAACCACAGAGTCACAGAGTCATAGAGTCATAGAGTCACAGAGTCAGTCATAGAGTCACAGAGGCATAGAACCACAGAGTCACAGAGTCACAGAGTCATAGAGTCACAGAGTCAGTCATAGAATCACAGAGTCATAGAGTCATAGAGTCAGAGTCACAGAGTCACAGAGTCATAGAGTCACAGAGTCATAGAGTCACAGAGTCACAGAGTCATAGAGTCACAGAGTCATAGAGTCACAGAGTCACAGAACCACAGAGTCATAGAGTCACAGAGTCATAGAGTCATAGAGTCATAGAGCCACAGAGTCATAGAGTCATAGAGTCATAGAGTCATAGAGTCACAGAGTCACAGAGTCACAGAGTCATAGAGTCAGAGAGTCATAGAATCACAGAGTCACAGAGTCACAGAGTCATAGAGTCAGAGAGTCATAGAGCCACAGAGTCATAGAGTCACAGAGTCACAGAGTCATAGAGTCACAGAGTCATAGAGTCAGAGAGTCATAGAATCACAGAGTCACAGAGTCACAGAGTCATAGAGTCATAGAGTCATAGAGTCACAGAGTCACAGAGTCACAGAGTCATAGAGTCATAGAGTCATAGAGTCACAGAGTCACAGAGTCACAGAGTCATAGAGTCAGAGAGTCATAGAATCACAGAGTCACAGAGTCACAGAGTCATAGAGTCATAGAGTCAGAGTCATAGAGTCACAGAGTCACAGAGTCATAGAGTCACAGAGTCATAGAATCATAGAACCAGTCAGGGCTGGAAGGGAGCACAAGGAGCAGCCAGTGCCAACCCCCTGCCATGCCCAGGGACACCCTACCCTAGAGCAGGCTGCACACAGCCTCAGCCAGCCTGGCCTCAAACACCTCCAAGGATGAGACTTCCACCACCTCCCTGGGCAGCCCAGTCCAGCCTCTCACCACCCTCATGCTGAAGAACTTCCTAACATCCAGGCTGACTCTCCCCATTTCCAGGTTGGTTTCATTCTCCCCAGTCCTATCTCTACCTGACAGCCTCCAAAGTCCCTCCCCAGCTTTCCTGTAGCCCCCTTAAGAGATTGAAAGGCCACAGGAAGGCCACAGTGGCATGGGGAATAAAGAGGAACAGGAAGATGAATGCTGCAGCCTGCCAGATGTCAGGAATCACTCGCTGGGTGTTAGGCTGTGGTCAGGGTCCCTGCAGAGAGGTCTGTAGCCAGAGGCTCTGGAGCTGTGCTTGGGCATTGTTCTGCTGTGCCTTTGCAGGAACAGGCAACGCCTTTGGAAGCTGCCTCCTGACTTTCCACGGATGGCCAAGGTGAGTCATGACTTGCTGAACTTTTAGGGACTCTCTCTGGGAGTTTTCCTGGGGCTGCCATTACTCATCCCTATCTGATCACTGCATGGAGATCATTCTTGGGAACACAGCAAGCTGTGGCAGGAAAGATCTGAAGGAGGTGTCTTGTCCAGCCACATGCACACAGCTGCAGAGAGGGAGCCACTTGCTGCATGCAGCTTGCACTGGCTGCATGAAGCCCACATGGTCTGCTGTGTATCCCAGAGGATACTCCTTGGCCTTAATCATTGATTCACCTGAAACCACAGCCCTAAGCACCACATCCAGACAACCCTTAAACACATCCAGGGTGGGTGACTGCACCACCTCCCTGGGCAGCTCATTCTGGTTCTGCTATGGGTAAGATTCTGCTGTCTGCTTGTGTCAGGATGCTGGTGCAGGATCATAGAATCACAGAATCAAGCAGGTTGGAAGAGAGCTCCAAGCTCAGCCAGCCCAACCTAGCACCCAGCCCTGCCCAACCAACCACACCATGGCACTAAGTGCCCCAGCCAGGCTTGGCTTCAACACCTCCAGCCACAGCCACTCCACCACCTCCCTGGGCAGCCCATTCCAATGCCAATCACTCTCTCTGCCAGCAACTTCCTAACAACATCCAGCCCAGATCTGGCCTGGCACAGCTTGAGGCTCTGTCCTCTTGTTCTGTAGATGTAGAGAGTGAAAAGATCTCCCCTGGTCCTTCCTTTCTCTGGGCTAAGCCACCCCAAGTCATCACAGCAAGCTCCACTTCACTCTTCTCTCTCTCTTTCCTTTTTCCTCTTCAAATTTTATTTCCCTCATACTTCTGATCCCGTCCAGAGTAACAGAGCTGCCTGGAGCAGGCTCAGGTCACTTCTAGGCTGCTCTTGCTGCTAACAGAAATCCAAATGAGCCATGCTGAGGCCCACTCCTCGAGAAAGCTGTTCCTGCTCCCAGGGAAGTGAGTGGAAGCCTAACTAGTCCCAGATGCTCAGCAATAACAAGCACTTCCTCTGGCCCAAGCCAAGCACCAGCAGTGTTAAAACCGTTAATGAAATGGGTTTGGCTCTGTCACCAGGTTAGTAAGCAGTTCCAGCCAGAGCAGCCAAGCCAATGCTGCCTCTCAGGAGCACAGATCAGCTTACCCTGCCCCACACAGGAGGTGTGAACTGGGGTCTGGGCAGGCAGCTCAGCTTGCTGTCACACCAAAGGAGCAGCTCACCCATGGCAGCAGCCAGGCTTGCAGCCGAGGTTGCAAAGGTTCTGCTGCAAGGGCCACAGCTGTAGCCAATAGGTAGTGCTGGCTTTGAGAGGGGTTAGATCATAGAGCTGTGGGGTCATGGAGTCAGCCAGGTTGGGAGAGAGCTCCAAGCTCAGCCAGCCCAACCTAGCACCCAGCCCTGCCCAACCAACCAGACCATGGCACTAAGTGCCCCAGCCAGGCTTGGCTGCAACACCTCCAGCCACAGCCACTCCACCACCTCCCTGGGCAGCCCATTCCAATGCCAATCACTCTCTCTGCCAGCAACTTCCTAACAACATCCAGCCTAGACCTGCCCTGCCACAGCTTCAGACTCTGTCCCCTTCTTCTCTTGCTGCTTGCCTGGCAGCAGAGCCCAACCCCACCTGGCTACAGCCTCCCTGCAGGCAGCTGCAGGCAGCAATCAGCTCTGCCCTGAGCCTCCTCTGCTGCAGGCTGCACCCCACCAGCTCCCTCAGCCTCTCCTCACAGGGCTCTGCTCCAGGCCCCTCCCCAGCCTTGCTGCCCTGCTCCAAACACCTTCCAGCACCTCAACAGCTCTCTGCAATTCAGGAGCCCACAACTGGACACAGCACTGCAGGGGTGGCCTGAGCAGTGCTGAGCACAGGGGCACAAGAACCTCCCTTGTGCTGCTGCCCACACTGCTCCTGAGCCAGCCCAGGATGCCATTGGGCTTCTTGGCTACCTGAGCACACTGCTGGCTCCTGTGCAGCCACCTGTGAACCAGCACCTTTCAGTAGATCTCCTTTTCCTCCACTGGTTAGACTCTAAGATACAGAGCAGCTGTCTCTGCTCCAGGAGCCAGAGAGTGAAGATCTAAGGTGGCCTTTGAACACCACATCCGAATAGGAAGGCATAACTTTGCACCTGGGGAGCACTCCAAGCTGGTGCTTTAATGCAGTCACAACCCTGTGGCTTTTACAAAACCCAGAGGTGCTTTTTATTGTACAAAATTCCACAGTGGGAGCCACCAGCCAGCTTCTTACACAACTGCCTTTGAAAAGAGAACTGCACACCTCTTTTTGTTGGTGTGCTGTGGTGAGCTGGACATCCACTAGCTGGAGGAGCCAGAAAGGGAGCAGCAATCTGGCTCTGACGCTGTTCAGCTGCACAGGCTTTGGTTTGAGCTCTTTTTCTCCTATGTGCCTGTGAAGTACAGCTCCTGGCATTAAGAGAAAACCTGGTGTAGCTCCTGCTGGAGCCATCACACCCTGTTAGAAGGTCAGGCTCTCACTCTTGGTCAGCCCCCTTTTTTGCCTCTCTTCCAACGTGTGGACTTGCTGTCAGAAGACAGAACAGGTGTGCCAGAGCACATAAGAGTTGTGTAGGAGACAGAACAGTTGTGCCAGAGGACATAAGAGTTGTGTAGGAGACAGAACAGTTGTGTCAGTGTCAGCTTTGGGCAACACAACAGGTTGGCCATCTTAAACCCATCACAGAATTAGCATCTCCATAACTTATCTCATCAGCCAGTCCTCTAGACCATAATACCTTGTTAGAGAGCAGTGGACTTCTGCTCTGAATAATGGCCCAGGAGTAGGTTCCCAACTGGTATCTCTAAAGCACCTTCTGGCTGTCTCCTGTGGCCTCTCAAGACAGACACTTTCTGCTGTCCATCTCCTGTGGCCTCTCAAGACAGACACTTTCTGCTGTCTCTGTCTCCTATAACCTCTCAAGACAGACACTTTCTGCTGTCTCTATCTCCTGTGACCTCTCCAGACAGACACTTTCTGCTGTCTCTATCTCCTGTGCCCTCTCAAGACAGACACTTTCTGCTGTCTCTCTCCTGTGACCTCTCAAGACAGACACTTTCTGCTGTCTATCTCCTATGCCCTCTCAAGACAGACACTTTCTGCTGTCTCTATCTCCTATGACCTCTCAAGACAGACACTTTCTGCTGTCTCTATCTCCTATGACCTCTCAAGACAGACACTTTCTGCTGTCTCTCTCCTATGACCTCTCAAGACAGACACTTTCAGCTGTCCATTTCCTATGACCTCTCAAGACAGACACTTTCAGCTGTCCATCTCCTGTGACCTCTCAAGACAGACACTTTCTGCTGTCCATCTCCTATGACCTCTCAAGACAGACACTTTCTGCTGTCTCTATCTCCTATGCCCTCTCAAGACAGACACTTTCTGCTGTCTCTATCTCCTATGACCTCTCAAGACAGACACTTTCTGCTGTCTCTATCTCCTATGACCTCTCAAGACAGACACTTTCTGCTGTCTCTATCTCCTATGACCTCTCAAGACAGACACTTTCTGCTGTCTCTCTCCTATGACCTCTCAAGACAGACACTTTCAGCTGTCCATTTCCTATGACCTCTCAAGACAGACACTTTCAGCTGTCCATCTCCTGTGACCTCTCAAGACAGACACTTTCTGCTGTCCATCTCCTATGACCTCTCAAGACAGACACTTTCTGCTGTCTCTATCTCCTATGCCCTCTCAAGACAGACACTTTCTGCTGTCTCTATCTCCTATGACCTCTCAAGACAGACACTTTCTGCTGTCTCTCTCCTATGACCTCTCATCCTTTTGCATCAGAAGGCAGCTCTACACAGTGACTTCCCAGCAATATTCCTTAGAAATACCCCCACCACCCCCAAAGTCCCCCCTGAGCATTTCAGTCCAATGTTGGCTGGTTGAAATTCATTCTCAGAGAGAGCTTTGTCTGGTTCTTTTTTCTCTTCTCTCTTCCAAAAAGCCTCCCCCCCAGAGATGAATTTCTTCACATTAAACCCAGGTTAAGTATGTATTGCACGTGAGGGGCAAATTTCTCCTCTTGGAGCTGGACTGTGGAGCTGGTGACCCTCTGAGCAGACCTGGGTACTGTAGAGTGCAGCTGTTAAAGCCTGAGATGTTTCTCTTACATACCTCATGGCAATGAAGTGTCAGGGATAATGGATCTCATCTACCTCTCACGTCCTGCCCCGGTGGCTGGAGCAACACGTTGCAAGCAAAAGGAGGGACCCAAAAAGGCTCCTAACAACAAACACAAACTCTAATTCCCCCTTTTAAGCTAAATTCGTCTTGGTTTGTAATCCAGGAGAGATTTGCAGCCAGCTTGAAGGAGGGGAACGTTATATTTGGGCCAGCCCTGCCCTTGGTTTGTATGATTTTAGTTGAAGAAGCTTAGGAAAAGGCAAAGCCAGACCAAACCAAAACATGCCAGGGCTTTGAGAAGGGATTTCCTGCTCAGCTGATGCCTCCAATGGCTGGCATGGAAAAGTGATGCACTTAGAATGTTCCATTTACATAAAGCCTTTGTCTGAAGGTGACATCATAGAATCATAGGAAAAACCAGGTTGGAAGATCTCAACCAGCCCAGCCTAGCACCCAGCCCTGCCCAACCAACCAGACCATGGCACTAAGTGCCCCAGCCAGGCTTGGCTGCAACACCTCCAGCCACAGCCACTCCACCACCTCCCTGGGCAGCCCATTCCAATGCCAATCACTCTCTCTGCCAGCAACTTCCTAACAACATCCAGCCTAGACCTGCCCTGACACAGCTTCAGACTCTGTCCCCTTCTTCTCTTGCTGCTTGCCTGGCAGCAGAGCCCAACCCCACCTGGCTACAGCCTCCCTGCAGGCAGCTGCAGGCAGCAATCAGCTCTGCCCTGAGCCTCCTCTGCTGCAGGCTGCACACCCCCAGCTCCCTCAGCCTCTCCTCACAGGGCTGTGCTCCAGGCCCCTCCCCAGCCTTGCTGCCCTGCTCCAAACACCTTCCAGCACCTCAGCAGCTCTCTGGAATTGAGCAGTCCACAGCTGGACACAGCACTCCAGGGGTGGCCTGAGCAGTGCTGAGCACAGGGGCACAAGAACCTCCCTTGTCCTGCTGCCCACACTGCTCCTGAGCCAGCCCAGGATGCCATTGGCTCTGCTGCCCACCTGGGCACTGCTGCCTCCTCTTCAGCTCCTCTCTGCCAGCACCCCCAGGGCCCTCTCTGCCTGGCTGCTCTCAGCCACTCTGGCCCCAGCCTGCAGTGCTGCTTGGGGTTGTTGTGGCCAAAGTGCAGAACCCTGCCCTTGGCCTTCTTCAGTCTCATCCCCTTGGCCTCTGCCCACCCATGCAGCCTGGCCAGGTCCCTCTGCAGGGCTCTGTTACCCTCCAACAGCTCCACAGCTGCTCCTAGCTTGGTGTCATCTGCAAACTGACTGCTGCTGGACTCAATCCCCTGCTCCAGATCATCACTGAAGACATTGAGCAGGACTGTGCCCAGCACTTGTTCTGTTGCTGGTTGCCTGGGAGAAGAGCCCAACTCCACCTGGCTACAACCTGAGCTTAATGGAAATTCTCAGCTTGGGGCATTTTGGTTTGTTTGTTTTGGTCTGGTTTAAATTGCACATTCCCTCAAAATAACACCAGGGCTTTAGAGTGGCCTCTTCTCCCCCCAAGTTTCAAAGCAGATCTGCTTGGGAACGAAGTGCAAGGCACAACAAACCCTCCTGTCTGGGTGCCACCAGCACTTGAAGGGCGCTTTGAAACCGTCTGGGACTCCACAGTTAAAGCTCAAAGGTGAGAATTTTGCCCTTCATTCCTACACCCTGGTAGTGTAGCACCTGATTTCTTCTTTTATTTATTATTTGTTTTTTTAACTCTGTTTGTTTGTTTCAAGGCATTTTCTGGTCCTATGCTTTAAACTGGTGGCTGAAGCTCTGCCTGCGGCAGCAGCAGAATGAACCAAGGCCGATGAGGACAGCAGATAAAACCAAGACAAAAGTTAATATAATGAGGAAGTTGATTTTCTTCAAGTCCTCTTTTTCACAGTCTTCTGGCCTAACGTTCTCCATGTGCAGCTCCTGCTGGTACCCAAAGTCCTGAGTGTGCTGGCACGTTAACTGCTCCACGTTGGGGATCTGGACGTTCTTGTTGCGGATCAAGGAGGAGAGCCAGAGGTTCCCGCAGCAGTCGAGTGGGTTCCCAGTCAGATACAAGCTTTTAAGGGAGTTTTCTAATGCTAAAATGTTGCTGTCCTGCAAGGTGCTGAACCTGTTGTTCCTCAGGTCCAGCACTTCCAGTGGAGAGTCGCTGCCCCACTTGGGCAACCAGCTGAGCTGATTGGCAGAGAGGTTTAGATGCTTCAGGTGAGCGAAACAAGGAAAGTCAATGGTTAAATCCACCAGGCTGTTGCCGTGTAAATACAAATGTTCCAAAGACTTTTCCAGTCCTGATAATGCTTTAACTTCTATCTTCAGTCCAGGGTTCATGGAGAGATCCAAGAGGATCAAGGAGGTCTTGTAGAAAGTGTATGCTGGCAGGATGCTCAGCATGTTGTCAGCCAGGTACAAGCGCTGGAGAGCAGAGGAGTCGACGAAGGACACGCAGCCGCTTTGCTCGCCAGCCAGCCTTTGCTTAGCTAACCCTGAGTACATGCTGCACAGGCTGATGTTATTGCTCTGGAGGTGAAGCAGTCTGAGGCTAGGCAGGCTCGAGAAGGTATCAAACTGCAGGGCCTGCAGGTGGTTGTTTTGAACATAGAGCTCCTTCAGGTTTGACAGTGTGCCAGCATCTAGGAGAAGGTTCTGCAGGGCGTTGTAGCTCAGGTCGAGGACAGCCAGGGAGACCAAGGCGCTGTCGTAGGTCACTTCGAAGGCCTGCAGGCAGTTTTTACTGAGGTTAAGGGTGTGAAGGGACAACATAGACTCAAAGAAGTCATCTGGGATGGATTTGATTTCATTATAACTTAAGTCTAGGTACACAAGGTGGGACAAATAAAGGGAGCTTTTGTTTCTGCTTTGCTTCTGGTCAAGCACGAGAAAGGAAGCATCCAGCCATTCATTTTCCATGTAGTCCACTTTGGTGTGAGAGGATTCAGAGCTGAGCTGGATTAAGTTCTTTGATAAATTCAGAGTTACCAGTTTATTTGCCTGGGGGAAGGCTGGGAAGTGAAGCAGCTTGTTTTCACTCAGATCCAAACACCTCAAGCTGTACTCCTCGTCTGATATGGCAGCGTGGAAGGTCTCAATGCTATTCCTGCTAAGGTCAAGTATCTCCAGCTGCCTGAGGTTGAAGTTAGAGATGCAAGTGATTGAGTTCATGGAGAGATTAAGTTTGGAAAGGTTGACTAGAGACTCAAAAGCACCTTCTTCTATTTCCATGATGATATTACTCTGAAGGTCTATCTCCACAAGGCTGGGAGATCCCTGAAAGGTCCTGTGTGATATCACTATGATGCTGTTGTCCGCCAAGGAGAGGTAGCGCAGTGCTGGGGCTTGCTTGATGAAGTACTCAGCCATCCCATTGTACAGACTGTTGTGGGACAAGTCCAGCACTTCCACCCTGGGTAGAAGCCCCACGCCCTCTGTCCCGTTCTGAGCAAGCTCATACAAGTGATTGTTGGCTAAATTAATCTCCAGCAAACTCGTCATGTGCGCGAAGACTCCGGGCGTGATGAAGCTGATCTGGTTAGAGCTCAAATCCAGGCACTGGAGGGAGGTGTAAAGTGAGAGTGGCATTTCAGGGATGCTTTGAATCAGGTTCCCAGACAGATCTATTTTGTTTACATTGGGATGGAGCTCAGCAGGAATGTGGTGGAGGTCTTTGTTGTGGCACCACGCCTGTGAGGTTGCCTGCCAGGACAAGACAGCAAAGGGATTTGTCAAGTGGCAAATGGAAAACATCCTTGCATGAAGCATAGAGAAAACCACACTGAGCACCCAGGCAGCTCCTTCTGAAGCACTGATAGCACCACTTTCTCTGGGCATTCAGGCAGCAAGGACAGCAGTGAGGACCACAGAGTGGTTTGGCTTGGAAGGGACCTTAAAGGTCCTAATGCGCCTTTGCAGCTGGCAGCACTTCCTTCATTTTAAAGGCATTTCTGACTGGGACCCATGGAATCCTTTTGGTTGGAAGAGGCTTTAAAGTCCAACCAACAACCAAATCCATCAGCTCACCGCTAAACCACATCTACATGTGGGTTTTTTAATGCCTCCAGAGATGCTGACTGCATCACCTCCCTGGGCAGCTGTTTCCAGGGCTTGATTACCCTCCCAGGGAGGAAATGTTTCCTCATAGCTCACCTAAGCTCTCTACAGCACCACAGAGCTTTAGCTGCATGTGGGCACCTGCCAGGTGTTCTCTTTTGTGTGCCTTTCTCCTAGGCTTGCTTTAATAGTCCTAAGTGAAGGAGCTTTGCCCACTTTCAGTTGCAGCCAAACACCATTTCCTCACAGGAGCACAGAATGAGAGAGGTTGGAAGGCACCTCCAGAGCTCCTCCAGTCCAATTGCTGTGGGGGAGCAGAATGCAGATTGCATGAGGCAAAGCTTCTCAGGCATTAAGGAAACATTAAAAGGGAAGAAGAAAAATGACAGGCAGGCATCTGTTCCATGTGGACCTTGAGATGAGTGAAGTGGCAGGGCTGTTTAAGGGCTGCTGGGCAGCAGGCAGAGCTCTGTGAGCCTCTCTGGAATCATGTGAGCCCTGGAGACCTCACAAAAATGTGCCAGAGCAGTGAGAGAGCTCATCCAGCCTCTGGATATACACAGGCTGCTCCACAGCCCTTCCCAGGATACATCTTCCCCAAAGATCCCAACTGTGTGTCCTGCTAAACCTTGAGCTCCTCGCTTTTCGGTCACTCCAAGGCACTCAGATCTCACCTAGAGTACAGACATGTAGGGGGGAAAATGAAACAAGAAAATGGAAAATGAAAGGGGGAAAAAGAAGAGAACTGAGAGAAAGATAAAAGGAAAAAGGATAATAATTAAAAGAAGAAAAATGAAAAATAAAGGGAAAAAAAACAGGGAAAACAAGGAAAAAGAAAAAAAGAGAAAAGAAGAAGAAGGAAAATGCAGAAAAAGAAAAATAAAAGGAAAAGAAAAAAAGGAAAATAAGAAAAAAGAGAAAAAAGAGAGAAAAAAGGGAAAAGAAAGAAAAAAAAGAAGGAAAAGATGGAAAAATAAAAGAAAAATAAGGAAAACAGGAAAAATGAAAAATAAAAGGAAAATAAAACCAGGGAAAACAAGGGAAAAGAACAAAAGAGAAAAGAAGAAGAAGGAAAATGCAGAAAAAGAAAAATAAAAGGAAAAGAAAAAAAGGAAAATAAGAAAAAATAAAAATAAAAGAAAAAAGAGAGAAAAAAGGGAAAAGAAGAAAGAAAAAGAAGGAAAAATAAAAACAAAAGAAATAGAAAAAGAAGGGAAATGCAGAAAAATAAAAATAAAAGTGGAAAAAAGGAAAATAAGGAAAAAATTAAAAAGGAAAATAAGGAAAACAGAAAAAAAATAAAAGGAAAAAGAAAAAAGAGGGGAAAGAAGGAAAGAAGAGAAAAGAAAAAGAAGGAAAACACAGAAAAATAAAAATAAAAGGAAAAGCAAAATAAAGAAAATAAGAAAAAAAAACGGGAAAAAATGACAAAATAAAAGAAAAAGACAAACAAGGAAAACAGGGAAATGGAAAATAAAAGAGAAAGAAAAATAAGGAAAATAATAAAAATCAAAGTGAAAAATTAAAAATAAGGGAAAAAAATTTAAAAAGGGGAAAATGGAAAAGGAAAAAAGGAAAAAAAGAAAAATAGAAAAAAGATAAAAAAGGAAAAATAAAAACAAGGAAAACAGAAAAATAAAAATAAAAGGAAAATAAAAATAAGGAAAAGAGGAAAAAATGAAAAGAAAACAGAAAATGGAAAAGAAAAAATAAAACAGATAAAAAAGAAGGAAAGCAGGAAAAAGAATACTAAAAGGAAGAAGGAAAATAAGGTAAATAAGAAAAAATAAAAAGAAAAGAAAGATAAAAACAGGGGAAACAGAAAAAGAAAAAATAAAATATCAAGGAAAATACAGAAAAATAAAAGGAAAAATCAAAATAAGGAAAAAGTAAAAATGAAAAACAAAAGGAAAAATAAAAATAAGGGAAACAAGGAAAAAGAAAAGAAAATAAAACAGGGCAAACAAGGGAAAAACGAAACAAGTAAAATACAGAAAAATAAAAGGGAAAAGAAAAATAAAAGGAAAAATAGAAATAAGAAAAACAAGGAAAAAGAAAAATAAACAAAGAAAGAGAAAAAAGAAAAAAAGAAAGAAAAGGAAAAATAAAAAGAAAAGAAAAAACAGGGAAAACAAGGGGAGAAAAGAAAAAACAAGGAAAATACAGAAAAAGAAAATAAAAAAGAAAACTAAAAGGAAAAACAGAAATAAGGAGACAAGGAAAAAGAAAAATAAGCAAGGAAAGAGAAAAAAAAAAGAAGTAAGAAAAAAGAAATAAAGAAAAAAGGAAAAAAAGAAACAGAAAAAATGGAAAAAGAAACAAAAGAAAAAAAGGAACACAGAAAAAATAAAAGGAAAAAATGAGGAAAACAAGGAAAAAGAATAATAAAAGAAACAACAGAAAAAGAAGGAAAATAAAGAAAAAGAAAAATGAAAAAGAAGGAAAAGGAAAAATGACAAAATGAAAGAAGGAAAAAAATGTGGAAAACAATCAAGAAGAAAACA
Organism: Pogoniulus pusillus; assembly: GCF_015220805.1. Taxonomy (NCBI): domain Eukaryota; kingdom Metazoa; phylum Chordata; class Aves; order Piciformes; family Lybiidae; genus Pogoniulus; species Pogoniulus pusillus. The sequence goes on from NC_087266.1 coordinate 1,039,772, forward strand.
AAGAAGGAAAATAAGAAAAACTAAAAATAAGAGGAGAAAGTAGAAAGAGAGGAAGAAAAGAAAAATAAAAGGAAAAAAATGAAAAAAGAAAGAAAAGAAAAAGAGAGAAGGAAAATGAACGAAACCAAAAGGCAGGAGGATTCTGAGGCTTCTCCCTGGCGTTGTTCCTTTCTCTCGAGGTCATTGCAGAATTGGTCACTTTGAGCTCCAATCTGTTCAGGCCCAAACACCAGAGCAGGAGACTTCTCCTTGCTGGGTTTGCAGGAGAGGGAGAACTGGAAGGGACTCCAACATTGAGAGCAGCAAAGCAGCAGCATCGGAGCCTGAGGCAGGGGCCAGAGCTCTTCCCACGCTGGGAGTCACCCAGGGCTACTCAAATGATTAAGGGAATAGAACATCCCAGGAGGAGAGGCTGAGGGAGCTGGGGGGGTGCAGCCTGCAGCAGAGGAGGCTCAGGGCAGAGCTGATTGCTGCCTGCAGCTGCCTGCAGGGAGGCTGTAGCCAGGTGGGGTTGGGCTCTGCTGCCAGGCAAGCAGCAAGAGAAGAAGGGGACAGAGTCTGAAGCTGTGCCAGGGCAGGTCTAGGCTGGATGTTGTTAGGAAGTTGTTGGCAGAGAGAGTGATTGGCATTGGAATGGGCTGCCCAGGGAGGTGGTAGAGTGGCCGTGGCTGGAGGTGTTGAAGCCAAGCCTGGCTGGGGCACTTAGTGCCATGGTCTGGTTGGTTGGGCAGGGCTGGGTGCTAGGTTGGACTGGGTGAGCTTGGAGCTCTCTTCCCACCTGCCTGATTCTATGATTCTAATTAACTGTGAGAAGAGACCAGCAGCAACCTCTCCACCAGCTCCTTTCAGGTACCTGTCTACCAGAGAGGTCTCCCCTCACTCCTCTTTTTCAGACCAAGCTTTGCCAGTGACTGGCACCAGGCAGGTGTTTGTCACTGAAGCTGATGGGCAAGAGGTCAGTGCCAGTTCATGAACTCTCTTGCAGGACTGGGCCCTTAGCCTGCACCTACTGAACCCTCCCAGTGGTAACAGGGACTGGTAAAATCTGTGCTTCCCACTGGCTGCCACTGTCACATTTCACAGACTTCCACTCCTTTTCCCCTGACAATTTTTGCTCCTCACTCCATCCCTTATCTAGCATCTTCTGCACCATCTTTTCTGCCCCGGGCTCAAGCAGCTTGAATTTCATTCTCTTCAGCACCAGGGAGAAAAGATGAAGCAGGTCTCAGTGGGACAGAGCCAACAGCATCTGTTTGCCTCTGTCTCCACTTCTCCAACCCCACAGCCCAATGGGCTGACAGCCTGAGCCTGGAGAAGAGGTTTTTGCTGAGCTCATGTTCTGACTTAACCATCATTAGTCTGGGGAAGAGAAGGCTGAGGGGAGACCTTCTCTCTCTCTAACACTACCTGCAAGGTGAGTGTTCACAGGCTCACAGGATGCCAGGGGTTGGAAGGGACCCATGGAGATCATCCAGTCCAACCCCCTGCCAGAGCAGGACCACACAATCTAGCACAGATCACACAGGAACACATCCAGACAGGCCTGGAAAGGCTCCAGAGAAGGAGACTCCACAGTCTCTCTGGGCAGCCTGTGCCAGGGCTCTGGGACCCTTCCAGGCAAGAAGTTCCCCCTTGTGCTGAGCTGGAACCTCCTGTGCTGCAGCTTCCATCCATTGCTGCTTGTCCTGTGCCAGGGAGCAGTGCAGCCCAGTCCCATGTCAGCAGACTGGTAGGGACAGTTTGCATCCTAAAACCTCTTCTAGGTCAAGGACAGGAGCACCAGAGATGAGTCAGAGAGAGGCACAGGTTTCTGACTCATGCTTCTTCCTCAAGATCTGAGACGAAAGCTTTCACTTCTGAGCCTTTGCAGTTCCAAAGGGGGCACCACAGGGAAAGTGTCAAGCCAAAGAGTGAGGCTGTGGTGAAAAATGGTCATGTGAAATCAGCAGGACTCTGAAGGGCTCCACCAGCTAGTCCTGACACTCTCTTCCCTTCTGCTTGCTTTTACATCCTGCTCCTTCAAAGAGACCCAATCCAAGAGAGGGGAGATGATCAACATCACAGAATCACCAGCTCAGAAAAGACCTTGAGGTTCTCCTCCCCCCTCTACTCTCCCTGGTGAGGCCACATCTGGAAAATTGTTCCCAGTTCTGGGCCCCTCAGTTCAAGAAGGACCTCAGGAAACTGCTTGGGAGACTCCAGTGCAGAGCCACAAAGATGCTGAGAGAGAGAGGAGAGCCTGAGCGAGCTGAGGCTGGGAGCTTAGAGAGGATCATAGAATCATAGAACCAAGCAGGCTGGCAGAGAGCTCCAAGCTCAGCCAGCCCAACCTAGCCCCCAGCCCTGCCCAACCAACCAGACCATGGCACTAAGTGCCCCAGCCAGGCTTGGCTGCAACACCTCCAGCCACGGCCACTCCACCACCTCCCTGGGCAGCCCATTCCAATGCCAATCACTCTCTCTGCCAGCAACTTCCTAACAACATCCAGCCTAGACCTGCCCTGCCACAGCTTCAGACTCTGTCCCCTTCTTCTCTTGCTGCTTGCCTGGCAGCAGAGCCCAACCCCACCTGGCTACAGCCTCCCTGCAGGCAGCTGCAGGCAGCAATGAGCTCTGCTCTGAGCCTCCTCTGCTGCAGGCTGCACACCCCCAGCTCCCTCAGCCTCTCCTCATAGGGTTTGTGTTCCAGACCCCTCCCCAGCTTTGTTGCCCTTCTCCAAACACCTTCCAGCACCTCAACATCTTTCTTGTATTGAGGAGCCCAGAACTGGACACAGCACTCCAGGGGTGGCCTGAGCAGTGCTGAGCACAGGGGCACAAGAACCTCCCTTGTCCTGCTGCCCACACTGCTCCTGAGCCAGCCCAGGATGCCATTGGCTCTGCTGCCCACCTGGGCACTGCTGCCTCAGCTTCAGCTCCTCTCTCCCAGCACCCCCAGGGCCCTCTCTGCCTGCCTGCTCTCAGCCACTCTGGCCCCAGCCTGTAGTGCTGCTTGGGGTTGTTGTGGCCAAAGTGTAGAACCCTGCACTTGGCCTTCTTCAGTCTCATCCCCTTGGCCTCTGCCCACCCATCCAGCCTGGCCAGGTTCCTCTGAAGGGCTCTGCTACCCTCCAACAGCTGCACAGCTGCTCCTAGCTTGGTGCCATCTGCAAACTCACTGCTGCTGGACTCAATCCTCTGCTCCAGATCACTGCTAAGGACACTCACAACACTGAGTTGCTGCTTTACACCATCACACTCCCTGGCTGCAGCTTGAGGCTGAATTTATCCCAGCCTCCTACATAAGAGTGTTGGGGTTGTAGCCTTGATGAAAGCAGTTTAAAGTGGAGTGGTGCAAAGCAGCCTGTGTTTGCTTCTCAGCAACCAGCCTGACTTGTGGCCCATCAGGAAACAGGAGGGGATGGATGTGCTGGGACTGTTGTGACTGTGATGCATGGGGCCCAGGCTGTCCTGTGTGCAGTGGCTTCCTCAGCCCTCCCTCTGCAGCCCATGAGCTGGAGCTGCCCAGCCACCTTCCCAAAGATCTTTATATATATATATCCTAGGTCTTAATTTCTCTGGAATTCAGGAAGTGCAGCAGCAGGGCAGGGTGGGCAGGGAATGGAATGAGTCCCAGAAGGGAGATGTGTGCAGCTTAGAGGATTTATTTTGTTTTCCCTATTTTGGACATTCTGGAGGATTTGGGCTGAACAAGCTTCAACCTTCAGGGGAAGGGAAGAGGGAGGGGGTGAAAAAAAATAGGATGAGTATTTTTAAACTGCTTGTTACAGGCAGAAGCACTTGGGTAAGGAAGGGAGAAAGTTCAGCTGTGAGTAACAGTGAGGATATTGCACCAAGTGCTTGGAGAAATGCAAGGGGAACATTTAGACCTGGGGCAAGAGGCTTGGTGGCTTCTGTGCCCTCCAGCAATAGTCACAGAATCACAGAATCATAGAATCAGGCAGGCTGGAAGAGAGCTCCAAGCTCAGCCAGCCCAATCTAGCACCCAGCCCTGCCCAACCAACCAGACCATGGCACTAAGTGCCCCAGCCAGGCTTGGCTGCAACACCTCCAGCCATGGGAACTCCACCACCCCCTTGGGCAGCCCACTGCAGTGGCAGATGTCTGCCCTGGCAGCAGTGCTGTGTGAGGGCTGAGGAGCTCAGCCTCCTAGTTACTACCAAAGGGCTGCTGAGGATGTGTTTCATAGAGGATCCTTCACTTAGCTCAGCACAGCCTTTATTCAAAGCACAGGATAAGCTCAGGCCTTGTATAACGAGTTGTGTCCAGGTCACATTCCTTTTGACCAGCTCCCCTTAGAACAATGTGGAGATACTCATCCTTCCCCCCCGTCCCCCCTACCCCTTTATGTGCTGCCCCAGCAGCAAGGGCACAGCCTGAGAGCAGCCTGCTGGGCAGCCACTAACCCAGCAAAGCCACCACAGACAGCCTGGCCCTGGGAGGGGGTTCCCTTCTCCCAGGGGACCTTCTTGTGGCCTTGCAGCATCTGAAGGGGGCTAAAAAAAAGCTGGGGAGGGACTTTGGAGGGTGTGAGGGAGTGTCAGGAGTGGGGGGAATGGAGCAAAGGTGTAGGTGGGGAGAGTGAGGCTGGAGGTGAGGAGGAAGTTGTTGAGCAGGAGAGTGGTGAGAGGCTGGACTGGGTTGCCCAGGGAGGTGGTTGAGGCCCCATGGCTGGAGGTGTTTGAGGCCAGGCTGGCTGAGGCTGTGTGCAGCCTGCTCTAGGGTAGGGTGTCCCTGGGCATGGCAGGGGGTTGGCACTGGCTGCTCCTTGTGCTCCCTTCCAGTCCTGCCTGATTCTGTGACCCTCAGACACCATAACTATTAGTGCAGTGCTTGTGGCAAGGAGGTCCCAACCTCGTCCAAGATCCTGGAGGGGTTGAGTAGGGAGACAGCCTTACCATTTCACAGGACATCCCCTCTGAGGGTTGGCTGTTAGAGGTCCCTCTGTGCACCACTGCCAGGAGGAAGATGATGTACAGTCTCATGGTTCTGCAGGCAAAATAACTGAGGTTAGATGTCACATGTGGCACAGTGGTCAACACATGCAGAAACTGCCACCAGATCAGTGTCTACCATGGGGACAAATCTGCAATAAGTGACAGGCTCACAGGGTGTCAGGGCTTGGAAGGGACCTCTGGAGATCATTGAATCCAACCTCCCTGCCAGAGCAGGACCAGAGAATGTAGTGCAGGTCAGGAATGCATCCAGACAGCCCTTGAAAGGCTGCAGAGCAGGAGGCTGAACAACCTCTCTGGGCAGCCTGCTCCAGGGCTCTGCCACCCTCACACCAAAGAAGTTTCTCCTCCTGTCGAGCTGAAACCTTCTCTGTTCCAGTTTGCATCCATTGCTCCTTGGCTGATTGCTGTGCAGCACCCAACAGCTTGGCCCCCTCCACCTGACCCCCACCCCTCAGCTCTCTGTGCACATTGCTCAGATCTCCTCTCAGCCTTCTCTTCTCCAGGCTAAGCAGCCCCAGGGCTCTCAGGCTCTCTGCAAGGGGAGATGCTCAAGTGCCCCACTCACCCTCCTGGCTCCCTGCTGGACTCTCTCCAGCAGGTCTCTGTCTCTCCTGAACTGAGGAGCCCAAAACTGGACACAGCATTGCAGGTGTGGCCTCAGCAGGGAAGAGTAAAGAGTGAGAAGAACCTCCCCAGCCCTGCTGGCCACACTTTTCCTGCTGCCAGTGCTCAGCACTGCTCAGGCCCCACTTGCAGTGCTGTGTCCAGTTGTGGGCTCCTGAATTGCAGAGAGCTGCTGAGGTGCTGGAAGGTGTTTGGAGCAGGGCAGCAAGGCTGGGGAGGGGCCTGGAGCAGAGCCCTGTGAGGAGAGGCTGAGGGAGCTGGGGGGGTGCAGCCTGCAGCAGAGGAGGCTCAGGGCAGAGCTCATTGCTGCCTGCAGCTGCCTGCAGGGAGGCTGTAGCCAGGTGGGGTTGGGCTCTGCTGCCAGGCAAGCAGCAAGAGAAGAAGGGGCCAGAGTCTGAAGCTGTGGCAGGGCAGGTCCAAGCTGGATGTTGTTAGGAAGTTGTTGGCAGAGAGAGTGATTGGCATTGGAATGGGCTGCCCAGGGAGGTGGTGGAGTGGCCGTGGCTGGAGGTGTTGCAGCCAAGCCTGGCTGGGGCACTTAGTGCCATGGTCTGGTTGGTTGGGCAGGGCTGGGTGCTAGGCTGGGCTGGCTGAGCCTGGAGCTCTCTTCCAACCTGCCTGGTTCTGTTATTCATCCCAGAGTATCAATGAGCTCTCCCATGCTTGTCCAGATCTGTTGAGCTAATACAAAGTCTGAACAATGAACTGAGAGCTTTTCCTTGTCAAATGCCAGTTTTCCATTTTATCCATCCCAGGCATGGGCAGGGGTTTAAATGTGTGCAAAAGCAGATGGGATGGATCAGTGTGAAATGAAGGATTCACCAGAGTTTAACTCTTTGGAAAGCACTCCAGAAAAGAGCACAGAAAAAGCTCTCCAGCCTGGCACTGCCCAGCCTGCATTGGTGCTTGCCATTGCCTCCACCCAGCTGCAGGACCTTGCCCTTGCTCTTGTTGCACCTCCTGAGCTTGGCTTGTGCCCACCTCTGCAGCCTGTGCAGCTCCCTCTGGATGGATCCTGCCCTCCAGCCTGGCTGCTGCAGCACACAGCTTGGTGTGGGCATCAAACTGCTGAGGCTGCACTCAGTGCCTCTGCCCATGGCACCCACAGAGATGCTGCTTACCGTCAGGAGCCATTAAATCACCTTTTGTAGTGTCCAAACAGATCCATTTCCTGCTCTACACATGTATGTTGTTTCCTGCTGTAGAAAGGTACAACTTAGGAGGCTTCAGAGCATGCTAAGACCCTGGATTGTGTCAGGCTCATCACTTAAGAAGCAAAGGGCCTTGATACTGCACTGGCAGTGTGACAAGAGAAGACATCTCTGAGCACGTGGGACTCTTGGTGCCCATCAGGGTGGTGACCCTGTTGTGGGTCATACCCATGGAGATTTCCTCAGCCTAAATCACTGGACCTAAACAGAAGAGCTTCCACTTGAAGGCTTTGATAAAGCCTTGCAATCATCAGTCTGTTTGTCACTTCCCTCACTGCCAGCAAACTACTACCTGATCAGGGCTGGGTGCTAGGTTGGGCTGGGTGAGCTTGGAGGTCCTTCCATGATTCTATGATGTTCTCCCCCATAGAGGAGCTGTCCACACCTCTGAGCCTGGGGAAGGAGGAGGGGAGGAGGGATGAGAGAGCCATTAGAGCTGGAGGTATCAGCAGCTCCTTCTTCCACAGGATGACTTCAGTATGTTGTGCAAAGGTTAATTAGCAGGATGGAGAGTGAATGTCCTCAGGCTTGTTGTAGAGAAGGGAAAGAGACTTCTGATGCTGCTGCTGAGCCCCAGAAACAAACTCCCAAGCTCTTTCACCTTGGGATTCCCAGATTATCACCACCATCATCCATCACTACTTGTTTCCCTGAACTGGAAGGAATGTACAGTCTGAAAATAGAGTAGCTGTGCTCCCAGCCTCCCCAGTTTCCCTCTTCCCAGTACACAATTCCCTGGGAAGGGGAGGGAAGGGTAACTTCCCAGAGTGAATCCACTGGGTCAAGGTAATCCCAAGCACAGCTCCAGGCTGGGCAGTGAGTGGCTGGAGAGCAGCCCTGAGCAGAGGGACTTGGGGGTGCTGCTGGAGGAGAAGCTCAGCAGCAGCCAGCAGTGTGCACTTGCAGCCCAGAAAGCCAAGCAGAGCCTGGGCTGCAGCAGCAGCAGTGTGGCCAGCAGGGCCAGGGAGGGGATTCTCCCCCTCTGCTCTGCTCTGCTGAGACCCCAGCTGGAGTCCTGCATCCAGCTCTGGAGCCCCTGGGACAGGAGGGCTGTGCCTCAAGGTGCTTCTAAGGTGGCTCTCAACTTCTGAAGCACTAGGGAGTGGATTATTTCCACACGAGGCCACCTGGACTCCATCCAGAGGCAGCACTCCTCATGCCACAGCACAGCCTCCTTGCTCATGGAGATTCCATTGCCAGGTGGCTTCCACTTCTTCTGGCCAGCTGAGGAGCTTTACTGCTCATTTTTAACCTGGACAATATTAGACCCTCCTCAGCAACACCTAGCATGCCACAGCACCATGTCCCTTTCTCTCTGCCCCCTGGGCAGGTCTCAGAGCACACATCCTAACCCCCCCCCCCCACACCCCTAGTGTAGAGCAATAGGCTCCTAGTATCCACCATTGCCTGGTGCCAGAGAGCATCACTGCTGACCTCTTCTCCTGGCACTGATCCCCCCTAGGACCCACCATTGCCTGGAGCCTGGTACCAGAGAGCATCAACTGGTGCCTGGTGCCAGGGAGCATCACTGCTAACTCCATCTGCTGGCATTGGCTCTGATCCCTCCAACCGCAGCTTACAGAACCAGTCTGGGAGCAGCAGCAGCAGCAGCAGCAGCAACTTGACCTAAAGAAGCTTTTAGGGCTCTGAGGCTTTCCAGTTCCATGCTCAGTGCCAGTTTGCTGCCACTGGCAGCTGTGAAAAAAATCCCAGCCTACCTCAGAGCAGGACTGAGCTCTGAGCCCCGTGCAGTGGCACAGATTTCCAGGTCAAACTCACCCAACCCTAGCTGCAAATGGAGGTGACTGCAGTGAGCAACACCCCTAAGGAGTCCTATTAAGTGGGTCACATCTTTTAGCAGGGTACCCAAACCACGTCAGCACATCCACTTAGCAGAGGGGAGGGCAGAGGCAGAGGAGAGCAGAGCTTTGCTCCAAGACAGCCCCGAAACAGTCCCATTTCAGTCCCACCTTGCCCATTTCCCACTCCAGAACAACGTTTGCCTCTGCCTCTCCTCACAGTATTAACCCTGACAGCACTTGGTGGATGTTGCTCGCAGCTAACGGCAGCAGCACCTCCCCAATCCCCCCCAGGGGTCGTTTTCGTTGCTGCCGAGACAGTTAACAGAGACCTTCTCCCGTGCCGGAGAGGATAAGCGCAGCCCAAACTCGCCAGGGTCTTACTGCTGCCTTTCGGCGCAGGACTCGGCTGCCAGGGCAGCCCCGAGGGGCGGAGGGGTCAGCGCCTCCCGCGTTACCTGGGCTGGGGGCTGCTGGCACCCCCGGGCTCCGCTGGCCATGTCCTGCGCAGGCATATCCAGCTGGCCAAACCCGCCCCGGGCCGGCAGCGAGCGAGCCGCCCTTCGGCTTCACCTTCACCCATCCAGGACACCCAGAGGCTCACCCATAACTTCAGGGCGAAGGCATTTTTTGGGGCGGAACAGCCTTATTCGGGACGGAGTCTGCTTTAAACTGCGCTGCCTGCCTTCCCCCGGGCTCGTCCCGGGCTCTTGCTGGCTCCTCGCCGCCGCCGTGCTCCGGACGGAGTCAGCTACCGAGCGACATCCTGCAGCCCCGGCTCGGGCGCTGGGAAGCAGGGAAGCAGGGAAGCAGGGAAGCAGGGAAGCAGGGAAGCAGGGGATTCTTTCGCCAGAGCAGCTGTCGGGATCTGGCCGCGGCTGGGCTTTGCTCGGGGGAATAAGTGACCGAGCAGGGCCCATGCCATTGTTTGCCTGCGTGTGTGCTGCGAGGAGCTGTGTTTACTTTAGGGGCTTGTGTCTGCAACTTACATTCCGGCAGGGCTGCAGCTTCCTACCCTTGCACCTCAATCGGTCTCTGCCTCGTTAGGGATGCAGCACTTCAAGAGGGAAGGTTTCAGATTCATGGCAGTGATCCAACAGCAAAAAAAACAAGGGGAGGGGGGAAAAAAAAACCCTCAAGCTCAGGATCTGGAAACTTGTCCTGAAAGAAAGAAGCCCTTGCAGTGATCCCATGCATCAGAAGGAGACAGCAAACTGCTGGCAGGACCCAGGTTCTGTGGCAGCTACAATGCATCAGACTCATAGAGTCATAGAATGGTTGAGGTTGGAAGGGACCACAAGGATCAGCCAGTTCCAGACCCCCCTGCGCCATGGGCAGGGACAGCTCCCACTAGAACAGGTTGCTCAGGACCTCATCCAACCTGGGCTTGAACACCTCCAGGGAGGTTGTGGAGCACAGAATCACCCAATGTGATCAAAGATCACATTGGGTGATTCTGTGCTCCACAACCTCCCTGGGCAACCTGTGCCAGTGTCTCACCTCCCTCAACCTGTGCCAACGTCTCACCACCCTCATCCTGTGCCAGTGTCTCACCTCCCTCAACCTGTGCCAGTGTCTCACCACCCTCAACCTGTGCCAGTCTCTCACCTCCCTCAACCTGTGCCAGTGTCTCACCTCCCTCAACCTGTGCCAGTCTCTCACCACCCTCAACCTGTGCCAGTGTCTCACCACCCTCAACCTGTGCCAGTCTCTCACCTCCCTCACTGCAAACCACTTCCTCCTAAAATCCAATTTCAATCTCCCCTCTGCCAGTCCAAGCCCATTCCTCCTCCTCCTGTCACTACACGACCTTGCCAATAGTCCCTCCCCAACCTTCCTATAGCCCCCTTCAGATCCTGGAAGGCCACTCCAAGGTCTGCTCGAAGCCTTGAAAGACTTTCATGGCATAAGGCAGGAACTAGGGAGATCCAAGAGGATCCAAACATCCAGAGGAGCTCCTGAATTGCCAGCAGTGAGTGTGGTGCTCAGTCTGCTGGACCTGCTAGGAAAACTTCCCACGGCTAAAGGGCTTCTTTGTTGTATTTTGCCATGCAGAGATGATTTCAGATTGGCTGCGAGCTGAGCTCTTTATTCATTACTTTGTGCTGCCCTCTAGGGCTGGAGCAGCTCTTGGATTGCAGCTTTCCTTACCTCCTGCTAACTAAGCCCTGCTTTTGAAACCCAAACTTTACAAAGCTCTCCCCATTGCTTTCTCCCAGCTTCACAAACCTGAACTCTCTGCAATGCAGTTTTCCAGCACTTGAAATAATGCAACTAAGAGCATCTCATTGGCTTAGCAATGCAGTCTGAAATGTGCCCAGCAAGGCCCTTCGACCCCAAGCAGTGCTGCAAGCTGGGGACAGAGTAGCTGAGAGCAGGCAGGCAAAGAGAGCCCTGGGGGTGCTGGCAGAGAGGAGCTGAAGCTGAGGCAGCAGTGCCCAGGTGGGCAGCAGAGCCAATGGCATCCTGGGCTGGCTCAGGAGCAGTGTGGGCAGCAGGACAAGGGAGGTTCATGTGCCCCTGTGCTCAGCACTGCTCAGGCCACCCCTGCAGTGCTGTGTCCAGCTGTGGGCTTCTGAATTGCAGAGAGCTGCTGAGGTGCTGGAAGGTGTTTGGAGCAGGGCAGCAAGGCTGGGGAGGGGCCTGGAGCACAGCCCTGTGAGGAGAGGCTGAGGGAGCTGGGGGGGTGCAGCCTGCAGCAGAGGAGGCTCAGGGCAGAGCTCATTGCTGCCTGCAGCTGCCTGCAGGGAGGCTGTAGCCAGGTGGGGTTGGGCTCTGCTGCCAGGCAAGCAGCAAGAGAAGAAGGGGACAGAGTCTGAAGCTGTGGCAGGGCAGGTCTAGGCTGGATGTTGTTAGGAAGTTGCTGGCAGAGAGAGTGATTGGCACTGGAATGGGCTGCCCAGGGAGGTGGTGGAGTGGCCGTGGCTGGAGGTGTTGCAGCCAAGCCTGGCTGTGGCACTTAGTGCCATGGTCTGGTTGGTTGGGCAGGGCTGGGTGCTAGGTTGGGCTGGCTGAGCTTGGAGCTCTCTTCCAGCCTGCCTGATCCTATGATTCTGTGCTCTGTAGAGGTCTAAATGCCCTTTGGATGCTTTAGGTTTCAGAGTTTCCTTCATCAGCAACAGAATCATAGAATCATTTTGCTTGGAAGGGTCCTTGCAGATCACAAAATCCAGGTGTGAACCCAGCACTGCCAACTCCACCACTAAGCCATGTCCCTCACCCCCACATCTACAGAGCTTTTCAATCCCTCCATGGATTCTGACTCCATTGCTTTCCTGGGCAGGCTTTCCCAGGGCTTGACAAGCCCTTGGGTTAAGAAATTGTTCCCAATGTGCAACCTAAACAACCCCAGGTGCTACCTGAGGCCTCTTCCTCTCATTTTACAGTTAGCAGCACTTGCAGCACAGAGACACTGTGACCAGTCAGAACTGCAATACCTACAGAATCATAGAATCATATTGGCTGGAAAAGAACCTCCAAGGTCATTGAGTCCAACCCTCTGTGAGGTCTGAGACTGAAAGAGTTGGGGCTGTGCAGGCTGGAGCAGAGGAGGCTCCCAGGGGACCTTCTTGTGGCCTTCCAGCATCTGAAGAGGGCTCCAAAAAGGCTGGGGAGGGACTTTGGAGGGTGTGAGGGAGTGGCAGGAGTGGGGGTCATGGAGCAAAGGTGGAGGTGAGTAGAGTGAGGCTGGAGGTGAGGAGGAAGTTGTTGAGCAGCAGAGTGGTGAGAGGCTGGAGTGGGTTGCCCAGGGAGGTGGTTGAGGCCCCATGGCAGGAGGTGTTTGAGGCCAGGCTGGCTGAGGCTGTGTGCAGCCTGCTCTAGGGTAGGGTGTCCCTGGGCATGGCAGGGGGTTGGCACTGGCTGCTCCTTGTGCTCCCTTCCAGCCCTGCCTGATTCTGTGATTCTATGATTGGGAAATGGAATACTAACACCATGCCCAGCATGAAGACTCGCAAGTGCTGTGGCTGGTGGCACCAGCACATTTTCTTACACCTGAGTGCTCAGAGCCCTCTGGAAAGTTTGAGCTCACAGAGATAAAAATAGCAGGGGTTTTTGTTGGTTGTGCTCTTTGAAAAGTCAGCTCTGCTCCTCGAGCTGTTCTACTGAGTGGCCAAGCAGCTGTGCCAGCTGAACTGTGAAGAAGAGCCTGGACAGAAACAAATGCCAAAGCAGGAGGGAAGGGCATGCACTGATTCTGCTGCTCAGGACTTTGCTTCATTAGAACCACTGCCTTAGAGGACACCAACAGTGTTGTCCTTACTGTCTTTGCCCTTTCCTAAAGGGAATCTGACAGCAAATAGTTTCAAAGACTCTGAAGCTCTTGGCTGACTTCCCAACTTCAATATTTCTCTGCTTTGGGCTACCCAGCAAATTACACCTTGAGGTGTTGTTGGAGCATCAGCATGGTATGAGAAGTGTCCCTGCCCATGGCAGAGAGGTCACAGAATCATCTAGAATCAAGCAGGTTGGAAAAGAGCTCCAAGCTCAGCCAGCCCAACCTAGCACCCAGCCCTGCCCAACCAACCAGACCATGGCACTAAGTGCCCCAGCCAGGCTTGGCTGCAACACCTCCAGCCACGGCCACTCCACCACCTCCCTGGGCAGCCCATTCCAATGCCAATCACTCTCTCTGCCAGCAACTTCCTCCTCATATCCAGCCTAGACCTGCCCTGCCACAGCCTCAGGCTCTGTCCCCTTCTTCTCTTGCTGCTTGCCTGGCAGCAGAGCCCAACCCCACCTGGCTACAGCCTCCCTGCAGGCAGCTGCAGGCAGCAGTGACCTCTGCCCTGAGCCTCCCCTTCTCCAGGTCCCTTCCAACCCAAGCCATTCTATGACTGTGCTCTGGCATCATGTGCATGTCTGCAGAGGAAGGGTCACCTCCATGGGACATATGGAGTCACAGAATCACACAATTGTCAGGGCTGGAAGGCACCTCAAGGATCCAAACCCCCTGCCATGGGCAGGGATAGCTCACACTAGGTCAAGTTGGCCTTAAAGACCTCCAGGTATGAAGCTTCCACCACTTTCCTGGGCAACCTGTCCCAGTGTCTCACCACTCTCGTGGGGAAGATCTTCCTAACATCCAATCTGCATCTCCCCCTGAGTCCTATCACAACCAGGCACCCTAAAACCCCCCTCCCTAGCTCTCCATCAGTCAGACTTGGAGGATGAGGCTCTTCTGTGCAGAAAACAGCAGTGTCTGCCCTGTTTTACTGATGCTCAAGGCTTTGCAGCTGACTGAGAGCAAACCCCCCTTGGTTTCCCTGTGGTCTCCTCAGCCGTGGCTGCCCGCTTGGTTGCTGCCAATGCCGGCTTCATTTCACCCCGCATCACCCAAAGCTGAGGGCACCTCTTCAGACTTCTCTCCCCCAGACTGGCCCAGAGCAAGAAGGAAAAGCAAATCTCAGCCAGTGGCTCTCACGAGCTGCTCCCTGATCTGCTTCAGGTTCCCAAGGGTTTCAGCTAAACAAGAACGCGCCTTGACCGTTCTGTGTCTCGACCCTCCAGACCTCTTGGAGCCTGTCCATCCCCCAGGGCTGCTGCTTTCTAAGGCACTGCTTTTGGGTTGAGTCCTGCACCAGTCAAGCTCTCCAGAGAAGCAAACCAAACAAGCTGCTGCCTTAGAAAGTGGCTCTGAACTGCAGGGGCAGGAGTGGGATGAGTCTTGCCCCCTTTGGGCTGGATTAGCTCCCTGGTGATTCATCCCACCAGGGAGCTGGAGGCAGCATTGATATTAATCCTATCAAAGCAAATAAACAGCCCATGCCATCCTAAGCCATGAGCTTTGAGGAGGAACAGATCCAGCTCCTGAGACCCTACTACACCTCCAGCAGCTGCCTCTGCTGGTCCGGTTTGCTCCTGCCATCTCCATCTCTCAGGGGCAGATGGAGCCTCCTGCTTCTCTGGTGTCAAGTCCACACATCCAACCAAGGATTCCTACATCTCCTGTAATCCCAATGTGATTTGATTCCTGATTTTTGGAGCTACTCTCTGCCTTCCTTCCATCTCTGCCCTCTCTCCACCTGCACTCCTGTCATTTAGCCAACATTATTTCCCCAACAGAAATGAGCATCTCCAATTTCCACAGGGCTTAGCCAGCTCCCTGACTTCATTCACCTCTCTCCAGAGAAGGAAAAAGAAGTGAATGAGAACTGCACCAAGCCTACAAGCCTGGAGACTTTGTGAGCTGGCCAAAGGGACAGCAGCAGAAGGGAAAAGGAGACCAAGAACACTTCCATCAACAAAAAGTGACATGCACTGGCATTTACAGTTTAATTCTCTGGCCACGAGATGCTTTCCCTTGGAGGAACTAAAATTCCAGAACCAGCTTCAGTCTCAGTGTAGCAAAAAAGGAGGAAAAAATGGCTTCTAACCAGCCTTGTTTCTGTTACTGAGAGTGGAGTCAATGTGTGACTCTATTGCATTTCTATGTCCAACAGGAGGTAAAATGCAGTGAGAAAAATGGTTCCTGATGCCAGTACCCACCCCTGAGGCCATCCATCGCTGTGCCAGTAAACAGCCAAGCACTGACACCATCATAGAACCAGGCAGGGTTGGAAGAGACCAGAAGGAGCAGCCAGTTCCAACCCCCTGCCATGCCCAGGGACACCCTACCCTAGAGCAGGCTGCACACAGCCTCAGCCAGCCTGGCCTCAAACACCTCCAGCCATGGGGCCTCAAGCCCCTCCCTGGGCAACCCAGTCCAGCCTCTCACCACTCTCCTGCTCAACAACTTCCTCCTCACCTCCAGCCTCACTCTCCACACCTCCACCTTTGCTCCATTCCTCTCCGTTGTGGCACTCCCTGACAGCCTCAGATGCTGGAAGGCCACAAGAAGGTCACCTGGGAGCTTCCTCAGCTCCATCAGTAAGCTGTAACCACCCCTTTAAGAAGAGGAGCCTGGCTGTGAATGTTTGTTGCTGAGAACTAAAGAATTTCAGCATTTTGAAGTCATAAACATTAATTTGAAGTTGAAATCATGGCACCTTAGTTAAAAACAAAGCAACAAACACTAAACCAGCAAACCAACGAAGCAAACAACACCTTTCCACTCCTGTGAAAAGCCAAAGTTGGGCTCCTGTTTCGGGGGAACCAGAAAAAGGAGCGGGGTTTGGCTGCAGAGGATTGTCTGTGCCTTCTACACACACCAGCATTTCCCCAAACCGGACTGAGTGCCCAAACAGCTGCCCCGAACACGAATCCCTCCTGCCAACCACCCGGGTGCGGTATCAGGAAGTCATCCTTCACCCAAGGTGACATTCAAAGCCGTCAGCATCTTAAGAGCAGAAAAGCAACCCTGTCGTCTCACACCTTGTGCTCCAGCAGGGCCGGCTTCAGTGACAGCTCTGACGGCGAGAAGAGCGGGCAGCGTTTTGTCCATCCCACCCCATGCACTGCGTGGTTTGCCCGTGGGCTGCGTTAGGGTCGGGTGTGCGGAGAGCTGGGCGAGCAGCGGTTAACGGCGCATCCCTGCAGCACTCCTGCTACAATGCAGTAACTCCATAAATAGCCTCAAAGTCCCACGAAGAAAGGGAAAAACCAAACCCCCGACCGCCAGACACCGACATCTCCTCCTCTTCCACGGCTCTAAACGCTGAGGAGGGTAACAAAGCAGGCAGATGCCAACTGTATTGTTCGAAACTAAGCGGTGCCTCCTTAAAGTGAAGGCTCTGAGCGGCCGCAGCGCAAGCCCCTGCTGGGTTCGGAGCACAGCTGCGCGCACAGAGCCGCTCCGCGCAGGGTGTTTAGTCCATTCCTCAGCCCAGCCATAAACACAGCAGCGCTTGATTTATACAGTACCTTCCTCATCTGGGTTATTGTGAGAGCCTGCAGCTCTCAGTCCCCACACAGCTCCCATCTCTCCTGCGGGCGAAAGCTCAACTTTCCGAGCAGGCTCCCGGCTTCGCACGCGTCTCCAACGTACCTGCTCTGTGGCTGGAGGAGGAGGAGGTGGAGGAGGAGGAGGACGTTTCCCCTCTGCTTGCAGCCTTCTGCCTCCCGGACTCTCCCAGCAGCCTTCCCAGCTCCAGCTGAGGAAGAGTTTCCTTGGGGAAGTCGTACCTCTGTTGCATGCCAGCTGACTACAACTCTGCGAGCTCCGACACAAGTTTGAAGTCACAGGGAAAAAAAAACTGCTCCCCACAGACCGTATCTTGAATTCATTCCTTTGCAGTCATGAGCGCTGGGATATTCCCAGGCTCCCGGCAGCACCTCAGGATTAGATGTGAAACGCGTGTGTCCTCTGCTCCTCTTCTTCGTGTTCCATTTCGTTCCTCCGACCTTGGCTGGCTTCCCGCAGTTCCTCAGCCGGTGATGAGCTCCTCTGCACCGGCACAGCCGCGGCCGCGCCTCCCCGGGCTGCAGGCACCCCGGCTGGCCGCTCCGCTTCGCCCTGCCTGCCCCTGCAGCTCACGGCGCCTGCCCCAGCTGAGTTCGCCCTGCCTGGCCCCCAGGGGCAAGCTCTGCCTTCAACCGCTCGGACCTGCGGGCTCTTGGGGGCAGAGCTCTCGCCAGGGCTGGGGCAAAGCAGAGAATCAGAGTCACACTCGTAGAATGGCAGACTCACAGGCTCACAGAATCAGAGAGCCTTAGGCTCTCAGAATCATAGAGTCATGGACTCAGAATCATGGAACCATAGAATCATAGAGACATAGAATCACAGACTCATGGCATCATAGAGTCATGGACTCACAGAGTTATGGAACCATAGAATCATAGAGACATAGAATCACAGACTCATGGCATCACAGAGTCATGGACTCACAGAGTTATGGAACCATAGAATCATAGAGACATAGAATCATGGACTCATGGCATCATAGAGTCATGGACTCACAGAGTTATGGAACCATAGAATCATAGAGACATAGAATCACAGACTCATGGCATCATAGAGTCATGGACTCACAGAGTTATGGAACCATAGAACCATAGAGACATAGAATCACAGACTCATGGCATCATAGAGTCATAGAGTCATAGAATCATGGAATCATAAAGTCATGGAATCATAGAATCATGGAATTATAGAGTCATAGAAACATGGAATCATAGAGTCATGGAATCATAGAGTCATTGAGTCATGGAATTATTGAGTCATGGAATTATAGAATCATAGAGACAAAATCATAGTCATGGAATCACAGAATCATAGAGACATGGAATCATAGGAACATAGAATCATAGAGTCATGGAATCATAGGAATGTAGTCAGAATCATAGAGTCATGGAGTGATAGAATCATAGAGTCAGAATCACAGAGTCATGGAATCACGGAGTCATGGAATCATAGAATTATAAACTCATAGGGTCAGAGTCATAGACTCATAGGTTCATAGGTTCATAGATTCAGACTCATGGAATTATAAACTCATAGACTCATAGACTCAGAATCATGGAGCCATAGACACATAGAATCATAGAATTACAAGGGCTGGAAGGTACCTTGAGGATCATCCAGCTCCCACCACCACTCTGCCATGGGCAGGGACACCTCACATTAGATCAGGCTGCTCAGAGCCCTATCGAGTCTGGCTTTAAAAGCTTCCAGGGATGAGGCTTCCACTACCTCCCTGGGCAATCCAGGGTCTCACCACCCTCATGCTGAAGAACTTCTTCCTAACATTCAATCTGAATCTACCCACTTCTAGTTTTGCTCCACCATGGGGAGTGAGCTGGCTGGAAATCCTAAGCACCAAATCCATACAGGATAGGGTGTGTGGGGAAAGGGAATGCCAGAGGGAAGCATCACAGCAGGGCAAAGATGCTGTGCTTGGTATCCCAGCAGCTCAGGTGTGTCTCTGTGGCACAGCACTGGCATGGCCAAATGTAGCCTTGGGGGAAAGGATAAATTCAATTTGATGCTTGGGTGAGTAACAATGTAAATGTCTGGGGATGGGTTTGGGTTTCTTCTCCTCGGGTGTGAAACTCCCTCTTCTGCCAGAAGGAATGCTCCTGTGTGAATTGATAGGAGACCTGGGAATTGCTCCTGTTGTCTTCTGCTTAGAAGCAGCCTGGTGCCTGGGCAGGTGTCCCCCAGTGCTGCATGTTAGCTTGCAAGAGCACAAACCTCTAACAGCATTTTGCTACCTGCTGAGTGGGTCGCTTAGGAACAAGCTGAGTCTTGATTTCACCAGCTAGGACCCTACCTATTCTGGGCCACCCTTCTGGAGCGCTCCCCACAGGCATCAGAGATCACTGTAAACCTCCCACTTTCTCTCCTAGGTGCAGGAAAAGCATCTCCACCGAGTGCCCTCCCTCTCAGAGGAGAGGTTTGGCTTCAGCATTGCCTATTTTCCTCTCAGGTTTGGCTTCACTATGATCTGTTCTCCTTCCCTTCAACCAAGGTGAGCAATGATGGCCACAGATCTGCACCAAAAGAGAAATAGAATCATGGAATTACAGAATCAGACAGGCTGGCAGAGAGCTCCAAGCTCAGCCAGCCCAACCTAGCACCCAGCCCTGCCCAACCAACCAGACCATGGCACTAAGTGCCCCAGCCAGGCTTGGCTGCAACACCTCCAGCCACAGCCACTCCACCACCTCCCTGGGCAGCCCATTCCAATGCCAATCACTCTCTCTGCCAGCAACTTCCTCCTCACATCCAGCCTAGACCTGCCCTGACACAGCTTCAGACTCTGTCCCCTTCTTCTCTTGCTGCTTGCCTGGTAGCAGAGCCCAACCCCACCTGGCTACAGCCTCCCTGCAGGCAGCTGCAGGCAGCAATGAGCTCTGCCCTAAGCCTCCTCTGCTGCAGGCTGCACACCCCCAGCTCCCTCAGCCTCTCCTCACAGGGCTGTGCTCCAGGCCCCTCCCCAGCCTTGCTGCCCTGCTCCAAACACCTGCCAGCACCTCAGCAGCTCTCTGCAATTCAGGAGCCCACAGCTGTGGCCTGAGCAGTGCTGAGCACAGGGGCAGAAGAACCTCCCTTGTCCTGCTGCCCACACTGCTCCTGAGCCAGCCCAGGATGCCACTGGCTCTGCTGCCCACCTGGGCACTGCTGCCTCAGCTTCAGCTCCTCTCTGCCAGCACCCCCAGGGCCCTCTCTGCCTGGCTGCTCTCAGCCACTCTGGCCCCAGCCTCTAGTGCTGCTTGGGGTTGTTGTGGCCAAAGTGCAGAACCCTGCACTTGGCCTTCTTCAGTCTCCTCCCCTTGCCCTCTGCCCACCCATGCAGCCTGGCCAGGTCCCTCTGGAGGGCTCTGCTACCCTCCAACAGCTTCACAGCTGCTCCTAGCTTGGTGCCATCTGCAAACTCAGTGCTGCTGGACTCAATCCCCTGCTCCAGATCACCAGTAAAGGTGCTGATTCCCTTCTTATTGCCATGTTCTGGCTGATTGGACAGGGGTGAGTGATAGGTCAGCCTGGAAGAGCTTGGAGGTCTCTTCCACCCTGGTTGGTTCTCTGCTTCTGTGATTCTGTGACCTGCTGTGCAGAGATGGGTCTCCAGTTGTCTTTTCCACGTGGTTCCTGGCTAGCTGGTAAGGAAATGCCTCATCACAGAATGGATGAGAAGTCTCCCAAGGATAAGCATCAGACCTGTGTGGAAGCAGAGAGAATGATTCTCACAGATCCTGCTGTTGTCAGGCTTCCACCTCTGCTGTGTGGGCAGCAGAAGGCTTGGGTCAACCTGCAGTTGATTCCCAGTGATGTTTCACTGCTGCTGCTTCTGCAGCTGCAGCTCTTCCACTGAAGGTGTCTCTAGCAGGGAGTCATCTCTGGCCTGGTCTCTCTCTCCAGAGAAAACTGGCCATGTCCCAGTGAGCATCACTTAGGTGAGTAGCCCTGCATGGTGTCCCCACATCCCTCAGGTGGTGTTCCACTCGTGTGTGTCTGCCAGAGTGCCTTCAAGCATGTGGGGACATCATGCAAAACCCTCTGGAACAGTGTAGGAGGACAACGTGGGGCAGAAGCAGCCAAACCAGATGCAGCCTCTGAAGGAAACTCCAGAGCTGCACCCAGCCTGCAGGGCACAAGCTGTTTTGGTGGGGAAAGGTGCCCATGAGAGAGCTAAACCTCAGTGAGCCTGCCTGTGAGGAGCCAGGTTATCTGAGAGCAGTGATGTACCCATGCATAGCCCATGAAAGCACTGAGGACAGCAGGAGGGACACCACACCCTGCAGACTTGCAGCATCACGGCCCCAAAACTGCTCACAAACACCCACCTCCTGCTGGCTCCTGTGGTACCCACAGGCCTCCACACCAGGGCAGCAGGATGGGGCAACAGGGAAATCCCACTGCAGTTAAGGAGCCAGAGGTCAGTGCTGGTCACACACAGTCAGGCATGGGCCATGGAATCACAGAATCAAGCAGGTTGGCAGAGAGCTCCAAGCTCAGCCAGCCCAACCTAGCACCCAGCCCTGCCCAACCAACCAGACCATGGCACTAAGTGCTGTCCCTGGAGGCTGCAGCCAGGTGGGTTGGGCTCTGCTGCCAGGCACCCAGCAAGAGAAGAAGGGGACAGAGTCTGAAGCTGTGCCAGGGCAGGTCTAGGCTGGATGTTGTTAGGAAGTTGCTGGCAGAGAGAGTGATTGGCACTGGAATGGGCTGCCCAGGGAGGTGGTGGAGTGGCTGTGGCTGGAGGTGTTGCAGCCAAGCCTGGCTGGGGCACTTAGTGCCATGGTCTGGTTGGTTGGGCAGGGATAGAAAGCCAAGCAGAGCCTGGGCTGTGGGACTTTTAGGTATGTCTTACAAGCCAAGCTGACAGGTGAAACCCCTGAAGAAGACAGAAATGAGGGCACAGACCTTCTGCCTTGCACTTGCCCTGCAGCTCTGATGCTTGGGGGCAGCCTGTGCTGATGTCTCTGGGCTTTGCCTTCCCCAACCCCCACATCTCCAGAGATGTCTTCTAGCCTGTGCTTGAAGCATCCCAATCATTATCAACAGGCTGAGGGAGCTCTGCTCTGTGTGACAGATCTGGTCTGTCCTGAAATGCAAACCAGATGGCACTGATGTGGTTCCCCTTGCAAATACTTCTCCTATCTCTGCCTGCCACTGCAGCCCAGCAGGAGGATCTCTGAGTCAGGAGGTGCCAGACAAGCTCCAGAGCAGTTTGCCCTCTCGTCCTTGCTGATGGGGTTAGAGATCATGCTGCTTTGCTTAGATCTCAGTTCAAAGTGTGAGGCATCAGCCTTGCTTCTTCCTTCTTTGCATTTCCTTTTGGCTGGGAGGAGGAGGAGAGGCTGAGGGAGCTGGGGGGGTGCAGCCTGCAGCAGAGGAGGCTCAGGGCAGAGCTGATTGCTGCCTGCAGCTGCCTGCAGGGAGGCTGTAGCCAGGTGGGGTTGGGCTCTGCTGCCAGGCAGCCAGGGACAGAAGAAGAGGACAGAGTCTGAAGCTGTGGCAGGGCAGGTTCAGGCTGGATGCTGTCAGGAAGTTGCTGGCAGAGAGAGTGATTGGCATTGGAATGGGCTGCCCAGGGAGGTGGTGGAGTGGCCGTGGCTGGAGGTGTTGCAGCCAAGCCTGGCTGGGGCACTTAGTGCCATGGTCTGGTTGGTTGGGCAGGGCTGGGTGCTAGGCTGGGCTGGCTGAGCTTGGAGCTCTCTGCCAACCTGCTTCATTCTATGGTTCTATTCCCCACTAGGAACCTCCAGCAAATGTTGCAGATGGGCACTGCAGTTTCCTGACCTGACAAGTTCTGCTCATTGCCTTTTCATCCTTTCACTCGTGGTGTGAACTTTAAAACTGCCTGGGGAAGCCATTTCCCCTTGGCTGCTGCTGAAAATATTTGGGCCAGCTGATTTGCTTAGTTCTTTGGATGGAAACTGGTTGGGATGAGCCAAAGAATTTTGAAGTAAGCTGTCAACACCCCAAAAAAAAGCTTTGGGTACTCAACAGCAACAGCTGTGGAAATGCAGGGCACTTGAAGATTGTGTTCATCTGTGCCATGGTCTGGTTGGTTGGGCAGGGCTGGGTGCTAGGTTGGGCTGGATGACCTTGGAGCTCTCTTCCAACCTGCTTGATCCTATGATTCTATGCTTCTAAGGAAGAAGAAAGATGTTATCTCCTCCTGGCATTTCTCAGTCACTGCTGTTGCCTCAGGCCTTGGGAAAAATGACTTTAAGCTCTCAGCCATGTGGGAACTCAGCAATTTGCCCTTTTCCCTGTCTATTCTAATGTGGCCTCTTTACTGTGTTTGCTTTGGGGAGGTGGTGCTTTACTGCAGCAAAACTGCTGTGGGCAGGCTCCTGGGGCAGGTTGTAGAGTCTCCATCTCTAGGAGCATTCAAACCCTCCTGGATGTGTTCCTGTGTGATAGACTCTGGATAATACTGCTCTAGCAGGGTGGCTGGACAAGATGATGCCAAGCACCAATGCAGGCTGGGCAGTGAGTGGCTGGAGAGCAGCTCTGAGGAGAGGGACTTGGGGGTGCTGCTGGAGGAGAAGCTCAGCAGGAGCCAGCAGTGTGCACTTGCAGCCCAGAAAGCCAAGCAGAGCCTGGGCTGCAGCAGCAGCAGTGTGGCCAGCAGGGCCAGGGAGGGGATTCTCCCCCTCTGCTCTGCCCTGCTGAGACCCCACCTGGAGTCCTGCATCCAGCTCTGGAGCCCCTGGGACAAGAGGGCTGTGGAGATGCTGGAGAGTGTCCAGAGCAGGGCCAGGAGGATGCTGAGAGGCTGCAGCAGCTCTGCTGTGAGCACAGCCTGAAAGAGTTGGGGCTGTGCAGGCTGGAGCAGAGGAGGCTCCCAGGGGACCTTCTTGTGGCCTTCCAGCATCTGAAGGGGGCTCCAAAAAAGCTGGGGAGGGACTTCGGGATGCAGCCTAGGAGATGGCTGATCCAAGCAAAAATTGGTGACACCTTTCTGGTGGCTGAGTCACTCATTGCCATGTGCTGGGAGGAGAGAGGACAACTGATTGATGCATTCTCTGCCTGCCCTCTTGTGGTGAGTGGCTGCTGATGATCTGGTGGATGGCTTCAGAGCACACCTACCTGTTTATACAGTGTTAGAACCAATCAGGGTTGGAAGGGACCACAAGGAGCAGCCAGTGCCAACCCCCTGCCATGCCCAGGGACACCCTACCCTAGAGCAGGCTGCACACAGCCTCAGCCAGCCTGGCCTCAAACACCTCCAGCCATGGGGCCTCAACCACCTCCCTGGGCAACCCACTCCAGCCTCTCACCACTCTCCTGCTCAACAACTTCCTCCTCACCTCCAGACTCACTCTCCCCACCTCCACCTTTGCTCCATTCCCCCCACTCCTGACACTCCCTCACACCCTCCAAAGTCCCTCCCCAGCTTTTCTGGAGCCCCCTTCAGATGCTGGAAGGCCACAAGAAGGTCCCCTGGGAGCCTCCTCTGCTCCAGCCTGCACAGCCCCAACTCTTTCAGGCTGTGCTCACAGCAGAGCTGCTGCAGCCTCTCAGCATCCTCCTGGCCCTGCTCTGGACACTCTCCAGCATCTCCACAGCCCTCCTGTAATAATGGGGCATGGAATTAAGTGTAGGCATAATGTGTAATACATTCAGGCACCTCTGGATGGCCACAGACATAGAGGGCAGAAAATGCTTTCACCAGATCATAGAAACACAGAATTGTTTTGGTTCAGAAGGTTGTGCCTTAAGCCTGCCCCTCATGGCTGCCAGTGACCGTAAATCACTGCCTTTGTCAGGTCTTGGAATTGCTGAAGGCTTTCCACTCTCACCCCGATTTTGGTAGAAAGTGATTGGCACTGGAATGGGCTGCCCAGGGAGGTGGTGGAGTGGCTGTGGCTGGAGGTGTTGCAGCCAAGCCTGGCTGGGGCACTTAGTGCCATGGTCTGGTTGGTTGGGCAGGGCTGGGTGCTAGGTTGGGCTGGCTGAGCCTGGAGCTCTCTGCCAACCTGCTTGGTTCTCTGTTTCTCTCTGTACAAGCTCTTGGAACAGTTCACACTTCCCTCTTGTCCTGACTGTGTTGCACTCCAGACAGCTGCAGAGTAACCTCAGTGACTGCTCTGCATGAACAAACTTTAGCACCTCTCAGGGTCCCTCTGGAGCTGTCTGTGTGCTGATGTTTGGGCAGCCAGGGTTGCAGATTTGGCTGTGCAGAGCATCCCCTCCTCAGGGAGCCCACACAAGTAGGTTACACAAAAGCTTTCCTTCCAGCAGCGTTCCCGGGACACGGTGCCAAGATTTCATGGGAGGCTCAACACAAGGATTGGCAGGGAATGCTCTGCTCCTGCACTGCTTCCTTACTGCAGGCAGCTCTGAGACACACGAGAAGTGCTCAGAGCCAAAGCTGAGCTTCTTGCAAAGCCTAAAGTGTTCAGATGAAGAATTTCAGGGTTAGGCTTTAAAGCAGTAAGGCAGCAGGGCAGAGCTCACAGCCAGAGAGAGTGGCTGAGACACCTGGGGTTGGTTACTCTGGAGTAAAGGAAGCTGAGGGGAGACTTTCTTGCTCTCTACAACCTTCTGAAAGGTGGTCCTGGTGAGGTGGGGGTCAGTCCCTTCTCCCCAGTGGTAAGATGAGAATAAGTGGTAAGAGGTGGAGTCTCCCTCCCTGGAGGTGTTGCAGCCAAGCCTGGCTGGGACACTTAGTGCCATGGGCTGGTTGGTTGGGCAGGGCTGGAGGAGCTTGGAGCTCTCTTCCAGCCTGGCTGATTCTATGGTCTAGTTGATTGGCCAGGGCTGAGTGCTAGGTTGGGCTGGATGAACTTGAAAGTCTCTTCCAACCTGGTTGACTCTATGAGTTCAAAGAGGGGTGGTGCTGGAGAGGTTTTCCTCAGCTCTTATTGTGGCCTTCACCCAACTGCAGCCCTAAACCTCAGAGCAGCAGAGTCAGAGGATGTTAGGGGTTGGAAGGGACCTGCAGAGATCATCAGGGCCAGCTCCTCTGCCAAGGCATCTCCATGTAGTGAAGCATCTTGGCACTTCCCAATGAGCAGTGTGCTGTGAGGAGTGGAACTGCCTCCTCCAGTCTGGGGAGGTGTAGGCTGGACAGAAGCTAAAAAATATTCCCTGGAAGAGTGGTCAGGCACTGGGACAGGCTGCCCAGGGAGCTGCTGGGCTCACTGTGCCTGCAGGTGCATAAAGGTCACTTAGATACAGTGCTCAGCAGAGGACTTGGCAGAGCAGGCTCAATGGTTGCACCTGAGGGGCTCAGGGGTCTTTTCCAACCTGAATGATTCTGTGATCCACACCTCCTCCTCCCTCACACCCCCCCAGCTCCCTCAGCCTCTCCTCTCAGGGCTGTGCTCCAGGCCCCTCCCCAGCCTTGCTGCCCTGCTCCAAACACCTTCCAGCACCTCAACAGCTCTCTGCAATTCAGGAGCCCACAACTGGACACAGCACTGCAGGGGTGGCCTGAGCAGTGCTGAGCACAGGGGCAGAAGCAGCTCCCTTGTCCTGCTGCCCACACTGCTCCTGAGCCAGCCCAGGATGCCATTGGCTCTGCTGCCCACTTGGGCACACTGCTGGCTCACACTGCTCCTGTCTTCCTAGCTGTTTGGACACCCATCCATGCTGTGGCTGCTCCATACTTTACTTGGGAACTTCTGTGTCTCCTCATAGCTGCTCTGCCTGCCTTGCTGCTGGCTTGCTTCTAAACTGGTGGATAGTGGAGTCAAGATGTGAACAAGGGCTCCAGAGCTGCCTCAGCTGCAGAGAGGGCTGCAAAGCAAGCTGAGCAGTCAGCTGAAGGTAAACACACAGACAAGAACCAGACTTTCAGGTGCAGGGGGTAGGTCCCCAAGGATTCTTTATTGCATTTGGTTTTAATTAACTGTCCAAAGTCACATATGAAATATGAACTCCACTCAGTCAGTGCATGCTGTGCACAAACACATCCACAGCTCTCAGCTGACTGCACTGAAGTTCATTCTGCAGCATCAGTGCTAAGACTTTCAGCAATCACATGGTAGGGTCCTCTTGATAGTGGTTCCTGCAGAATGCACTTCACTGCCTCAGAGATCACAGAACCACAGAATGGTTTAGGTTGGAAGGCACCTCCAGAGATCATCCAGTCCAAGCCCCCTGCCAAGGCAGTGTCCCCTAGGGTAGCTCACACAGGAATGCATCCAGGTGGGCTTGGAAAGGCTGCAGAGCAGGAGGCTGCACAACCTCTCTGGGCGGCCTGCTCCAGGGCTCTGCCACCCTCACACCAAAGAAGTTTCTCCTCCTGTTGAGCTGAAACCTTCTCTGTTCCAGTTTGCATCCATTGCTCCTTGGCTGATTGCTGTGCAGCACCCAACAGAGCTTGGCCCCCTCCACCTGACCCCCACCCCTCAGCTCTCTGTGCACATTGCTCAGATCTCCTCTCAGCCTTCTCCTCTCCAGACTAAGCAGCCCCAGGGCTCTCAGGCTCTCTGCAAGGGGAGATGCTCAAGTGCCCCACTCACCCTCCTGGCTCCCTGCTGGACTCTCTCCAGCAGGTCTCTGTCTCTCCTGAACTGAGGAGCCCAAAACTGGACACAACATTGCAGGTGTGGCCTCAGCAGGGCAGAGCAGAGGGGGAGCAGAATCTCCCCACCCTGCTGGCCACACTTTTCCTGCTGCCCCCAGGATGCCCTTGGCTCTGTTGGCCACAAGGGCACATTGCTGCCCATGCAGCACTTGCTGCCCACCAGCACTCCAAGGTGCTTCTGCAGGGAGCTTCTTTCCTGAAAGGCAGCCCCAACCTGTCCTGGTGCCTGTTGTTACTCCACCCCAGGTGCAGGACCCTGCACTTATCCTGGTTGAATTTCAAGTAGTTGTCCTTTGTCCAGGCTCCAGCCTGTCCAGGTCTCACTGGATGGCAGCACAGGCTGATTGGGCATCAGCTACCCACATCCCCTCCCCATCTTCTGTATCACCAAGTCCACCCAGTGACCACAGTGACCTGTGAAGCCTGCTGCAGACCTACAGCATTTCACAGAACCAGGCAGGGCTGGAAGGGGCCACAAGGAGCAGGCAGTGCCAACCCCCTGCCATGCCCAGGGACACCCTACCCTAGAGCAGGCTGCACACAGCCTCAGCCAGCCTGGCCTCAAACACCTCCAGCCATGGGGCCTCAACCACCTCCCTGGGCAACCCAGTCCAGCCTCTCACCACTCTCCTGCTCAACACGACCTGGGTGAGGCACTTAGTGCCATGGTCTGGTTGACTGGATGAGCTTGGAGGTCTCTTCCAACCTGGTTGATTCTATGATTCAAGGCTAGTTTGAACCTATCCACCTCCAGCTTTGCTCCTTTTACAGCTTCCAGCCCACATCATCCTCACTGCAACATGCAAAGAGTGGCTCTAGGAGCCTAACAAGCAGCAAAGAGCCT
The DNA here is from genome assembly GCF_015220805.1 of Pogoniulus pusillus. Classification (NCBI taxonomy): domain Eukaryota; kingdom Metazoa; phylum Chordata; class Aves; order Piciformes; family Lybiidae; genus Pogoniulus; species Pogoniulus pusillus. The sequence continues at coordinate 1,067,576 of NC_087266.1, forward strand.
GACATGGTAATCAGAAATAGAACAGGAAGGACTCTCATGAGCAAACTTCACCCTAGCTCCACAGAACTATGCCAGGAAAACGTAAATAGGCTTCCTGGATTCCTAACAGCAGAGGTTATCACACTCAGGGATGAGTTCTTGGCCTCTCCCTGCTGAAGTTAAGAGGGAAAAAACCCCACCAAACTCCACTGGCTTCACAGAATCGTGCAGGGGGTGCTGAAGCTGTCAGCAATTAGACCTCTGCTGCTCTGTTCTCCCTTCCCACAGATTGACCATTTGATTTTATTTCACGTTTAAAATGAATTCAAGGAATGTTGTTTGGGTTAGGAGACTCCAGGCTGAAAGAGAAGCCAAAAGCAGTGTGCAAAAGGGCAGGCTGAAATCCTCTGCTGGAAATTGGCTCCAGCTGGAAAATTCAGGGTTTGGCTGCTCAGTGCTTTGCTAAGAGAAAGTTGTTTCCTTGGGCTCACAACAACCTGTGCTCAAAAGAGTACTTCTGAGTTGCTTGCCCCCAGACTGAAATGGCAGAGGGTCAGGAGGGGAGGGACAGCCTCTTCCCACAGCATCTCTCACACTATCAGCAGCAGTGTGGGCAGCAGGACAAGGGAGGTTCTTGTGCCCCTGTGCTCAGCACTGCTCAGGTCATCCCTTGAGTGCTGTGTCCAGTTGTGGGCTCCTGAATTGCAGAGAGCTGAGGTGCTGGAAGGTGTTTGGAGCAGGGCAGCAAGGCTGGGGAGGGGCCTGGAGCACAGCCCTGTGAGGAGAGGCTGAGGGAGCTGGGGGTGTGCAGCCTGCAGCAGAGGAGGCTCAGGGCAGAGCTCATTGCTGCCTGCAGCTGCCTGCAGGGAGGCTGTAGCCAGGTGGGGTTGGGCTCTGCTGCCAGGCAAGCAGCAAGAGAAGGGGACAGAGTCTGAAGCTGTGGCAGGGCAGGTCTAGGCTGGATGTTGTTAGGAAGCTGCTGGCAGAGAGAGTGATTGGCATTGGAATGGGCTGCCCAGGGAGGTGGTGGAGTGGCTGTGGCTGGAGGTGTTGCAGCCAAGCCTGGCTGGGGCACTTAGTGCCATGGTCTGGTTGGTTGGGCAGGGCTGGGTGCTAGGTTGGGCTGGGTGTGCTTGGAGCTCTCTGCCAGCCTGTTTGGTTCTATGACAGAAGTTGCCATAGGTTATGGAGTCTTCTTTTCTGGAGTCTCTCAAAGCCAGCCTGGATATGTTCCTGTGTGGCCTGCCATAAGAGATGCTACTTTCGGCAGGAGGGTGGCACTCACTGATCTCTGGAGGTCCCTTCCAATCCCTAAAATTCTGTGGTCCTGTGGAGTTCTCTTCTGAGTTTTACTCTTATAACATGAAGCAGGTCAATCCCTCTGCAGTCAGCAGGAGCATCCTCAACTAGATCAGGTTGCCCAGAGCCCTGTTGAGCCCCACTTTGAATATCTCCAGGGATGGGGCCTCAGCCACCTCCCTGAGCAGCCTGTGCCAGTGTTCCACTGCACTCATGCTCAAGAACTTGTTCCTGACATCCACCCTAAACCTGCTCTGCCCCAGTTTAAAGCCTTTGCCTCTCGTCCTGTCACTGCAAGCCTTTGCAAACAGTCTCTCTCTCCATCCTGCTCATAGCCCCCTTCATGCCCTGGCAGGCTGCTCGTAGGTCTCCCTGGAGCCTTCTCTTCTCCAGGCTTAACACCTCCAGCTCCCTCAGCCTGTCCTAGTAGCAGAGCTGCTCCCCCTGCCCTGATCATTTTCATGACCTTCTCCATCCAGGTCACGAATGTGATAGGAATGGACTCAACAAGGCTGCTGCTGTGTTTGCTGCTGTTCCAATCACCTTGGGATTGAGACACTTGAAAAGGATAATTCACAGCTTTTACAAAAAAAAACCCATAAACGACAAACCAAACCCAACCCCCACCCAAAATGCCCCCCAGTGGGATGAGAAAGGAGGCATGACTCTAAGAGCAGCGACGCGGACAAGGCAGGAGCAGCCGCAACGGAGCAGTGCTAGGCTGGGGCTGTCCTGCAGCTGCTACCTGGGCTCTAGGCCTTGTTGCCAAGGACCTTTGCAGCCTTCCTCCTTCTGAGCTCTGCAATTTCTTCCTCAGGTAACCCATGAGCTCTGCACCTGCAGTGAAGATGTAGGCATTAGAGAAAGAACCACTCCAGTCTCGTCTGCAACAGAGAACAGTCTGGGGCTGAGGGAAGGGTCAGAGCCTGCTGGCTTGGAAAAGGAAAGCAGAGACTGGGCCTGGGCCTGCTTTCTAGAACCACATAGCTCAGTCACAAAGGGCCTGGGAGATAGAACCACAGAGCCATAGGAGCAGAAAACCTCAGAGCCACAAAAGCACAGAGCCACAAAAGCACAGAGCCACAAAAGCACAGAGCCACAAAAGCACAGAGCCACAAAAGCAGTCAGGGCTGGAAGGGAGCACAAGGAGCAGCCAGTGCCAACCCCCTGCCATGCCCAGGGACACCCTACCCTAGAGCAGGCTGCACACAGCCTCAGCCAGCCTGGCCTCAAACACCTCCAGCCATGGGGCCTCAACCATCTCCCTGGGCAGCCCACTCCAGCCTCTCACCACTCTCCTGCTCAACAACTTCCTCCTCACCTCCAGCCTCACTCTCCACACCTCCACCTTTGCTCCATTCTCCCCACTCCTGACACTCCCTCACACCCTCCAAAGTCCCTCCCCAGCTTTTTTGGAGCCCCCTTCAGCTGCTGGAAGGCCACAAGAAGGTCCCCTGGGAGCCTCCTCTGCTCCAGCCTGCACAGCCCCAACTCTTTCAGGCTGTGCTCACAGCAGAGCTGCTGCAGCCTCTCAGCATCCTCCTGGCCCTGCTCTGGACACTCTCCAGCATCTCCCTGGAGCAGCCCCTCTGGCAGCCAGCCAGCCTGCTTCAAAGCAAGCTGAGTCAGTGGCTTTCATTCCTTTTCTCCTCTTAATCAGCTTTCAGGTGCAAAGCAGAACAAGCAGACAGCTGCTCCTCACTTGCAGCGTGCCCCAGCCATGACCACAGCCACCACCACGATGCTCTTTTTCATGTTTATTATTGTTTTCCCTTCATTTTTCTGTGCCTTTTAGGGGCTCAGAAGCAATCTGGAAAGCAAACACTGATTGCAAAGCAGAGGAAGCATCTGCCCTGACTCAGAGTGATCAAGTATGAGGCATGAGGATGCTCTCCTGTCCCCAGAATGACCCTTGCTACAGGTGCTAGGGAGTCTGTTTGGGGACTGCTGTATAACTGCAATGAAGTGAGGGCAGCAAAAGCCTTTCCACTGCTGTTTGCTCCAGAAGCACTTTTATTTCTGATTGAAAACATGCATTGGGTGGGGAAAAAAAAACCCACAGCTCTAAATAGCAGCCTGGGTGGAAATCCTGTCTCCTGCCTCCCCAGAGAAACACACCTGTAGGAAAAGCAACACTAGAGACTCCCTGCTGCTCCTCTTCCACCTTGCTAGGCTGCTCCACCAAGCAAGGAGAGAGCTGGACTGGGTAGAAGAACCATGGAAGTATCTGGGCTGGAAAAGGCCTCCACAGGTCCATCCAGTCCCCCCCTCCCTGCAGTCAGGAGGGCAGGCCTGGGGATGCTGTGGGGCTCATGGTGTGGAGGGGCTGGACTGGGTCTAGAGCAGAGCAACAAAGCTGGGGAAGGGCCTAAAGAACAAAGCAGATGAGGAGAGTCTGAGGGAGGTGGGGATGAGGAGAAGTAGAGTGAGAAACCATGAGTGATATTAAAGTGAGTACCAGCTTCTTATCCTACCTAAACTGGGGGGCCCAACAGGCCCCCCAGCCTTTAATGCCCTTCACCATTCACCAGGTGCACACCCTGGGGACTCACCAGTGACCAGAGGAGGATCTCTCCACCCAAGGGCACAGCTTAGGGCTCTGCCCTCCCTGGGGGGAGGATTTAAAGGGTGGGTGGGCAGGGAGGGCAAAGTGGTCACACCTGGGGAGGGGAGGAGACTCCAATAAAACCCAGGGGCTGGGGGCTTTGGGAGCTGGGGCTGCTTAGCCTGGAAGAGAGAAGACCTCATTGCTGCCTACAGCTACCCAAAGAGAGATCAAGGAGAGGTTGGTGCTGAGCTCTTCTCACAGGTAACTGGGGACAGAACAAGGGGGAATGGCCTCAAGCTGAGACTGGGTAGATTTAGATTGGACATTAGGAGAAGGTTTATCACTGAGAGAGCAGCCAGGGACTGGAGTGAGCTGCCCAGGGAGGTGCTGGAGTCACCCAGCCTGGGTGTGTTTCAGGGTGGCTTGGATGTGGTGCTTGGGGCTGTGGTTTAAGGTGAGCCTTGCAGAGTGTGGCTCTAGGTTGGACTTGGTGATGCTGAGAGGCTTTTCAGCCTGCCTGTGTCTGTGGTTCTGTGATCAGGCTGCCCAGAGCTTGGCCAAGTTTCTCTTTGAATATGTCCCTGGGCCACAACTACCTCCCTGGGCAGCTTGTTCCAGTGTTTCACCACCCTCAGAGTAAGGAACTTGTGCCTAGCATCCAATCTCCATCTGCTCTGCTCAAGTTTGCAGCCATTGCCTCTCATCCTGTCCCTGCAGCCCTTTGCACACAGTCTCTCTGCAGCTTTCCTGTAGCCCCTCCAGGTCCTGGTAGGCTGCTCTTAGGTCTCCCCAGAGCCTTCTTTTCCCCAGACTGAACACCCCCAGCTCCCCCAGTCTGTCTTCATAGCAGAGCTGATCCAGCCCCATGAGCATTTTTATGCCTCCATCTCTGGACCCACTCTAGGCCATAAGAGCATTGAACCATAAAATCAGTCAAGGCTGGAAGGGAGCACAAGGAGCCACCAGTGCCAACCCCCCTGCCATGCCCAGGGACACCCTACCCTAGAGCAGGCTGCACACAGCCTCAGCCAGCCTGGCCTCAAACACCTCCACCAGTTGTGGGCTCCTGAATTGCAGAGAGCTGCTGAGGTGCTGGAAGGTGTTTGGAGCAGGGCAGCAAGGCTGGGGAGGGGCCTGGAGCACAGCCCTGTGAGGAGAGGCTGAGGGAGCTGGGGGTGTGCAGCCTGCAGCAGAGGAGGCTCAGGGCAGAGCTCATTGCTGCCTGCAGCTGCCTGCAGGGAGGCTGGAGCCAGGTGGTGTTGGGCTCCTTGAGCCTCCTCTTCTCCAGGCTAAACAGAATGCCTGGAAGTGTAAATCCCCTAAGGAAAATGGTGTGGACTTTGCAAACAGATGCCAAGGAAAGACAGCTCTGACAAAGATGAGTGATGGAGTCATACTCACCCTGCCTGCATTTCAGGAGGTTTAGGTAAGGGCTTCAGAAAGCCTTTTTTGCCAAGCAGCCAGTATGTGTCTTCCACTCCTTTACCCTGAACAAAACAAATAATGCAGATAAAGAGCAGCCTGGAGCACAGCCCTGTGAGGAGAGGCTGAGGGAGCTGGGGGGGTGCAGCCTGCAGCAGAGGAGGCTCAGGGCAGAGCTGATTGCTGCCTGCAGCTGCCTGCAGGGAGGCTGTAGCCAGGTGGGGTTGGGCTCTGCTGCCAGGCAAGCAGCAAGAGAAGAAGGGGACAGAGTCTGAAGCTGTGGCAGGGCAGGTCTAGGCTGGATGTTGTTAGGAAGTTCCTGGCAGAGAGAGTGATTGGCATTGGAATGGGCTGCCCAGGGAGGTGGTGGAGTGGCTGTGGCTGGAGGTGTTGCAGCCAAGCCTGGCTGGGGCACTTAGTGCCATGGTCTGGTTGGTTGGGCAGGGCTGGGTGCTAGGTTGGGCTGGCTGAGCTTGGAGCTCTCTGCCAGCCTGCTTGATTCTGTGACTGGACTAAAGAGACCCATTTAGACCCAGCTCATCCCATGGTCCTTCAAGAACTGCCTCATGTACCAAAACCACTGCTGGGGTCGATTTGGGCAGGGCCCAGCAGAAGAGATGTGGTTGAAGGCCAAAGCAGCTTGCTTGGAAAACTCCTGGAAGAAGAAGGTTCCCCTGTGAAGAAACACTTCACAGAGCCCAGGTCACCTTACCTGCAGGTCTGTTTTGCCCCTAGGTCTGATTTCATAACCTTCATTCAGACTACGAAGGGTATCCACTGTGCTCTGGCTGAGGTGGATCCTGTAAGCTGGGGATGGGAGACAAAACAGCTGCTGGCTGCCTGCTGGCTGCCTGCCGGCTGCCTGCTGGCTGCCTGCTTGCCTTTATCTTGTCAGGGGTAACTGCTCTAAAGCCTGCAGATGTGCAGCTGGTAGCAGTTGTGTGGTGCCTTTTGTTCCAGAGTACTCCAAATCCCTTCCTTCTCCCCCCACCCCCAGGGTTTGGGTGGGAAGGAGGAGGAGGTGTGGAAACTGCTTTCCCTCCCCAGTCCTGCAGGTCTGCAGGGGGAACAGCAGGAGGCCTTTCCCCAGGTGTGCTGACTCCTGTGGGAGCCTGGGCTGTGCCAGGCTGGGTTTGCATGCCCAGAGTAGGATGGCAAATGGGCACTTGGTCTAAGAAAGCATAAATAGAGCAAGGGAGAAGGTGAGGGGGGTCCTGCCTTGACAGAGCTCCCAACAGGACAGGTTCCTGCTGTGACTGAGTTCTCATTTTGGACTGTCCCTGCTTTTGGACTGAGGGCTGTGTAAATAGGCAGGAGCAGTTTTCCCCTGTCCCTGCTTTGGGACAGCTCCTACCTATTGACACAGCTCTCAGTTTTACTGAGAGAGTTGGGGCTGTGCAGGCTGGAGCAGAGGAGGCTCCCAAGGGACCTTCTTGTGGCCTTCCAGCATCTGAAGGGGGCTCCAAAAAAGCTGGGGAGGGACTTTGGAGGGTGTGAGGGAGTGGCAGGAGTGGGGGGAATGGAGCAAAGGTGGAGGTGTGGAGAGTGAGGCTGGAGGTGAGGAGGAAGTTGTTGAGCAGGAGAGTGGTGAGAGGCTGGACTGGGTTGCCCAGGGAGGTGGTTGAGGCCCCATGGCTGGAGGTGTTTGAGGCCAGGCTGGCTGAGGCTGTGTGCAGCCTGCTCTAGGGTAGGGTGTCCCTGGGCATGGCAGGGGTTGGCACTGGCTGCTCCTTGTGCTCCCTTCCAGCCCTGACTGGTTCTGTGAACCTATCTCCCCCTCTGCTCATGAATAATGATGCTCTGGTGCCCGCAGTGCTCCTGCTGCCTCCTTTCTCCCTGTGACTTCACTTCCAGGGGTTGAAACATGGAAATCCTTTCAGACATCTGTCTTGCCATTAGCAATCTGTTGTCAAAGGATTTTCTCCTTTCAAATGCAATCCTTGCCTCTCAAAATAAGCCAGCCCTCATCACAAGAAAGGTGATTTTCTTTAATCAATAATTAGCCTAATTGCTAGCCTTGATGAGTGCAATCAAAATCACTGGAGCTAGAAATCTGAGGTGGGGTGAAAGAGTGAGCAAGTCCTGATGTGGCATAACTGCTGCACAGCATACAGCTGGCAAGGCCCCAAGTGCTTCATCTCAGACAGTACAGACCTTGTGTGGAGCCAGCACAGGTCTTAGAGCTGCTGAAAAGACACCAAAAGGCAGATCAGAGACCTCAGAGCAGGACGTGGGAGATCCTGCCTCGGGCAACCAACTTATCCTGACCCTCCTGAGCATCAAAGACAACCCTGGCTGCAACCAGGTGGGGCTGGTCTCTTCTCCCAGGCAACCAGGAACAGAACAAGGGGACACAGTTTAAACCATGTGCAGAAAGGAGGCTGGAGCACCTCCCTGCAAGGACAGGCTGAAAGAGTTGGGGTTGTTCAGCCTGGAGCAGAGAAGGCTCCAGGGAGACCTTATTGTAGTCTGCTAGGGTGGTTTAGCCTGCAGAAGAGGAGGCTCAGAGCAGAGCTCATTACTGTCTGCAGCTGCCTGCAGGGAGGCTGCAGCCAGGTGGGGTTGGGCTCTGCTGCCAGTGTGTGCCCCACATCCACTTCTGCCTTGGCCATGATCAGTAGGTGTATTACTTTTGCAATGAGGATGATGAGATGCTGGAACAACTTGCCCAGAGGAGTGCTTTAGGTCCAATCCCTGGAAACATTCAAGCTCAGGCTGAGTGGGACTCTGTGCAACCTGATCTAGTAGCAGATGTGCTTCCCACTGCAGGGGGAGATGGTCTGCCTGCCCCTGGTGGTTCCTTCCAGACCACAGCACTCCACGATCTCACTGTGTCATCTCATTGCTGCCTGCAGGGAGGCTGGAGCCAGGTGGGGTTGGGCTCTGCTGCCAGGCAAGCAGCAAGAGAAGAAGGGGACAGAGTCTGAAGCTGTGGCAGGGCAGGTCTAGGCTGGATGTGGTTAGGAAGTTGCTGGCAGAGAGAGTGATTGGCATTGGAATGGGCTGCCCAGGGAGGTGGTGGAGTGGCTGTGGCTGGAGGTGTTGCAGCCAAGCCTGGCTGGGGCACTTAGTGCCATGGTCTGGTTGGTTGGGCAGGGCTGGGTGCTAGGTTGGGCTGGCTGAGCTTGGAGCTCTCTTCCAGCCTGCCTGATTCTGTGATTTTAGAATCATGGAGTCATAGATTTGTCAGGGCTGGAAGGGACCTCAAGAATCATCCATCTCCAACCCCCCTATCATGGGCAGGGACACCTCACACTAGAGCAGGATGCTCAGATCCAGCCTGACCTTAAAACCTTTCAGTAATGAGGCTTCCAGCACCTCCCTGGGCAGCCTGCTCCAGCCTCTCCCCACCCTTCTGCTGAAGAACTTCTTCCTGACATCCAATCTGCATCTCCCCATTTCCAGCTTTCTTCCATTCCTCCCAGTCCTGTCACTACCTGACAGCCTAAAAAGTCCCTCTCCAGCTTTCTTGTGTCCTCCTTCAGATCCTGGAGGGCTACAATAAGGTCTCCCCAGAGCCTTCTCCTCTTCAGACTGAGCAGCCCCAACTCTATTCCGTTTTACTGCGCAAGAAGAGCTCTGTCCCTGGATTGCAGTTCCCGACTCTGGCACAGTAATTCCCTGCCTCCAGGACCAGGGTGAGCATTTCTTGCTCTCTCTGGAGGAGTTTGCTCTGCCCAGCCCAGGGAGGGTGCCCAATACTCACGCAGGCCTGTGGCCTCCATGCGGGCTGCAGTGTTCACCGTGTCCCCGAAGAGGCAGTACCGGGGCATGGTGAGCCCCACCACACCTGCCACACAGGGCCCTGCAAGACATGGCACCTGCTGAGCCCAGAGGGGCTGCACAGCCCCAGGAGCTCACCAACAGGCAAGCCTCACCTTCTCCCCTCATATTCAGCCTCCCCCCAGGTAGAGACAGAGGAGAAGGCTTCGAGTCTGAGGATCAGCCAGGGCTGGAAGGGAGCACAAGGAGCAGCCAGTGCCAACCCCCTGCCATGCCCAGGGACACCCTACCCTAGAGCAGGCTGCACACAGCCTCAGCCAGCCTGGCCTCAAACACCTCCAGCCATGGGGCCTCAACCACCTCCCTGGGCAACCCAGTCCAGCCTCTCACCACTCTCCTGCTTAACAACTTCCTCCTCACCTCCAGCCTCACTCTCCACACCTCCACCTTTGCTCCATTCCCCCCACTCCTGACACTCCCTCACACCCTCCAAAGTCCCTCCCCAGCTTTTTTGTAGCCCCCTTCAGATGCTGGAAGGCCACAAGAAGGTCCCCTGGGAGCCTCCTCTGCTCCAGCCTGCACAGCCCCAACTCTTTCAGGCTGTGCTCACAGCAGAGCTGCTGCAGCCTCTCAGCATCCTCCTGGCCCTGCTCTGGGCACTCTCCAGCATCTCCACAGCCCTCTTGTCCCAGGGGCTCCAGAGCTGGATGCAGTCAAGTCACTAGGCACAGTCCAGTGGCTCTGCCCACCTGTGTGCAGCCCAATCCGTATCCTGAGGGGGATCTCTGGCATGTGTCCCATCCTGAAGGTCCCCACGGAGCTGAGGATGTCCAGGGCCATGTTTGCTGCCTCGGCCGCGTGCTTGTTCCCGTTCCGCTTCGGGAGCCCCGAGGCAACCATGTAGGCATCACCAATTGTCTCCACCTGGCAAATGCCTTCCATTAGAACTGCATCAGTTTGGGTTCACAACAAAATGCAAAGTTGGGAAAGAGATACAGAATCAAATCACAGCAGTGTTGGACCCACAGTTGTGTCATTGTGCCCAGGTACTCACAGGATCAGTCACAGAACCTGAGAGGTTGGAAGGCACCTCCAGAGATCATCCAGTCCAACCCCCTGCCAGAGCAAGGTTCCCTAGAGTAATCCACAGAGGAATGCATCCAGGTGGGGTTGGGAAGTCTGCAGAGCAGGAGGCTGCACAACCTCTCTGGGCAGCCTGCTCCAGGGCTCTGCCACCCTCACACCAAAGAAGTTTCTCCTCCTGTGGAGCTGAAACCTTCTCTGTTCCAGTTTGCATCCATTGCTCCTTGGCTGATTGCTGCTGAGCACCCAGCAGAGCTTGGCCCCCTCCACCTGACCCCCACCCCTCAGCTCTCTGTGCACATTGCTCAGATCTCCTCTCAGCCTTCTCCTCTCCAGGCTAAGCAGCCCCAGGGCTCTCAGGCTCTCTGCAAGGGGAGATGCTCAAGTCCCCCACTCACCCTCCTGGCTCTCTGCTGGACTCTCCCCAGCAGGTCTCTGTCTCTCCTGAACTGGGGAGCCCAAAACTGGACACAACATTGCAGGTGTGGCCTCAGCAGGGCAGAGTAGAGGGGGAGCAGAATCTCCCCACCCTGCTGGCCACACTTTTCCTGCTGCCCCCCAGGATGCCCTTGACTCTGTTGGCCACAAGGGCACATTGCTGCCCATGCAGCACTTGCTGCCCACCAGCACTCCAAGGTGCTTCTGCAGGGAGCTGCTTTCCTGCAGGGCAGCCCCAACCTGTCCTGGTGCCTGTTGTTACTCCTCCCCAGGTGCAGGACCCTGCACCTGCCCTGACTGAACTCCTCACCTTATAAACATCATGGTTTCCAATGACAGCATCAAACAGAGTGTAAAGGTCGTTCAGAAGGTCAACTACTTCGATGGGTTCACTGAGGGCTGAGATGGTGGTGAAGCCCACGATGTCACTGAAGTAGATGGTCACCTGCTCAAAGTACTCTGGCTCCACAGTGCCACCTGTCTTGAGGGCTTCTGCCACTGACCTGAAATAATAATGCAAGCACAAATGACAGAGTCATAGAATCAGGCAGGCTGGAAGAGAGCTCCAAGCTCAGCCAGCCCAGCCTAGCACCCAGCCCTGCCCAACCAACCAGACCATGGCACTAAGTGCCCCAGCCAGGCTTGGCTGCAACACCTCCAGCCACAGCCACTCCACCACTTCCCTGGGCAGCCCATTCCAATGCCAATCACTCTCTCTGCCAGGAGCTTCCTCCTCACATCCAGCCTGGACCTCCCCAGCACATGGCACAAACCCTTTAGTCAGGGTACAAACCATTTTGGCAGGGAACAAGCTCTTTTGCAACACATGCCCATGAGCTCACAGCATCTTCTGCCATGTTCTTACAATCACAGAACCAGGCAGGGCTGGAAAGGAGCACAAGGAGCAGGCAGTGCCAACCCCCTGCCATGCCCAGGGACACCCTACCCTAGAGCAGGCTGCACACAGCCTCAGCCAGCCTGGCCTCAAACACCTCCAGCCATGGGGCCTCAGCCACCTCCCTGGGCAACCCAGTCCAGCCTCTCACCACTCTCCTGCTCAACAACTTCCTCCTCACCTCCAGCCTCACTCTCCACACCTCCACCTTTGCTCTTCAGTCTGTGCTCACAGCAGAGCTGCTGCAGCCTCTCAGCATCCTCCTGGCCCTGCTCTGGACACTCTCCAGCATCTCCACAGCCCTCCTTTCCCAGGGGCTCCAGAGCTGGATGCAGTGTTCCTACTGATCTTCCAGCAAGCAGGAAGTTCTCCATGGCCACAACAAGTATCAAGTACAGTTGTTTACTGTGATTGGAAGGTGTTTGCCAAAACTGAAGGTCACCTCTACAGCCTTGCTCACTTCAGGGGTGCCAGTTTGGTCCAGCCCAGCAGCAGGGGTGCATTGCCCATGCCAGCAGCAGTACTTACAGGGGGAGCATTTGTGAGAGGAGTTTCTCTGTCTTCTGTTTCTCCACCTCCAGCTGTTCAGTCCGTTCCCTAATTAAATCTTCCAGGTTGCTGGAATACTGCTCGAGCATCCTGAGCATTGAGTCAATGATGTTGCTCTTTTTCTCCTTGTTGATGGTTTTGAACTGGGAAAGCAAACTGGAGAGTTATTTCCCTACCCTTATCACTGGCACAGTTTGAAAAGGAATGAAATGCAAAGCCTTCAAAGAGACTCTGCCAAAGATTGGCTCTGTCAGTGGCAGCAGCCCAGCAGCAGAGGACAAAGGGCAAACCAGAAGGTGGATTTGCACCACTGATTGTGGAAGCTGCTCAGAAGCATCTTGCTTCTCCCTGAACTTTGAGTGAGGTCTCACTGAAGCAGCACTTTCCATGAGATGACATTTATGCTATGCTGATACATGGTCAGAGTCCTGCAGCTGGGTGGAGGCAATGCCAAGCACAACTCCAGGCTGGGCAGTGAGTGCCTGGAGAGCAGCCCTGAGGAGAGGGACTTGGGGGTGCTGCTGGAGGAGAAGCTCAGCAGGAGCCAGCAGTGTGCACTTGCAGCCCAGAAAGCCAAGCAGAGCCTGGGCTGCAGCAGCAGCAGTGTGGCCAGCAGGGCCAGGGAGGGGATTCTCCCCCTCTGCTCTGCTCTGATGAGACCCCAGCTGGAGTCCTGCATCCAGCTCTGGAGCCCCTGGGACAAGAGGGCTGTGGAGATGCTGGAGAGTGTCCAGAGCAGGGCCAGGAGGATGCTGAGAGGCTGCAGCAGCTCTGCTGTGAGCACAGCCTGAAAGAGTTGGGACTGTGCAGGCTGGAGCAGAGGAGGCTCCCAGGGGACCTTCTTGTGGCCTGGACTGCTGCAGTTTATTCTTCCTGCCCAGGTGCAGGACTCTGCACTTGGCCTGCTTGGACCTTGCTTGCTCTCTCAGCACCCCCTGGGCCCTCTCTGCCTGGCTGCTCTCAGCCACTCTGGCCCCAGCCTCTAGTGCTGCTTGGGGTTATTGTGGCCACAGTGCAGAACCCTGCCCTTGGCCTTGTTCAGTCTCATCCCCTTGGCCTCTGCCCACCCATCCAGCCTGGCCAGGTCCCTCTGCAGGGCTCTGCTACCCTCCAACAGCTCCACAGCTGCTCCTAGCTTGGTGCCATCTTTACTCTTGTCAAGGAACCACCTTTTAAATGCTTTACCATGCCAGAAAATATGTTGTCCTGGAGCCACCATCGTGTGCAGCTGTGCAAGCCCCAGGAGGCCACTCAGACAGCTGCAGTGCACAGCTGCAGGTACCAAGCCCCTGTCCAGCTGCACAGCACACAGGGTCTGCCGTGCAGCCCCGGGTCGGGTGTAAGCCAAACAGCACAGACCATGAACCGGCAGCAAAGGCAAGACTGTGGCCACAGCAGCTCCTCACGTGTGGCTGCTGCTGTGCTCACCAACCTGGTCAAACACCTCCTCCAAGGCTGGGCGCCGCTCGGGGGCCTCAGCCCAGCACTGCTTCATCACCTGGATGCACTCCCGCGGGGCCAGCTCCGGGGCCACGCTCGGGCGGCACAGGGGGGGAGGCTGCTTCACCTTCTGTATGATCTCTGGGGCAAAGAGAGGGGTGGGAGCATGCTGTCAGAGGAGGGGCTGGTGGCTGGGCACAGGGACAGGGAGCTTGGCACAGAGTCACACAGCCCTAGAGGTTGGAAGGGACCTCCAGAGATCATCCAGTCCAAGCCCCCTGCCAAAGCAGGGTCCCCTGGGGTAGTTCCTACAGGAATGCATCCAGGTGGGGTTGGGAAGTCTGCAGAGCAGGAGGCTGCACAACCTCTCTGGGCAGCCTGCTCCAGGGCTCTGCCACCCTCACACCAAAGGAGTTTCTCCTCCTGTGGAGCTGAAACCTTCTCTGCTCCAGTTTGCATCCATTGCTCCTTGGCTGATTGCTGTGCAGCACCCACATCAGTGACACTGATGAGGGCACAGAGAGGCTGCTCAGCAAGTTTGCTGCTGACACCAAGCTGGGAGGCTTGGCTGAGACAGCTGCAGGCTGTGCTGCCATCCAGCCAGACCTGGGCAGACAGAGCTGGGCACAGAGGAACCAAAGGAGGTCCAAGAAGGACAAGTGCAGAGTCCTGCACCTGGGGAGGGAGAGCAAATTGCATCAGTCCAGGCTGGGAGGTGACTGCTGGAGAGCAGCCCTGTGCAGAGGGAGCTGGCAGTGCTGGGGGAGAACATCCATGGCACAGCAATGTGCCCTGGGGGCCAAGAGACCAATGGGGTCCTGGGGGGCATTGAGCAGAGAGTGTGCAGCAGGTCCAGGGAGGTTCTCCTGCCCCTCTGCTCTGCCCTGCTGAGACCTCATCTTGAGCATTGCCTTCAGTTTGGGGCTCCCCAGTTGCAGAGGGACAGGGATCTGCTGGAGAGGGTCCAGTGAGGGCTAAAAGGATGAGGAAGGGACTGGAGGGCACTGCCTGGTGAGGAGAGGCTGAGGGCCCTGGGGCTGCTTAGTCTGGAGAAGAGAAAACTCAGAGGAGATTGAATCAATGTCTATAACTATCTGAGGGCTGGGGGTCAGGAGGGGGGGACAGGCTGGACGAGGCCATGAACTGCCCTATCTGGTGCAGAATTGTCCCTGCTCACGGCAGGGAGGTTGGAGTGGATGATCTCTGAGGTCCCTCCCAACAGAAGCCATTCTATGACACTACTGTTTTACCCAAGGGGCTTGGCCAGACACTTTTTGAGCACTCTGTAAAGCCTTAAAGATGCAGAGAAGACGTTGCCTACCTTCAGCTGAGAGCTCTGACATGCAGTATGGTGGGCCCCGAACAACCACTTCTTGCAGGATGATTGCAAAGCTGTAAATGTCCCCTTTGAAGGTGCCCTTTCTGCACGGGCCTGGCTCCCTCAGCAGCTCAGGAGCTGTCCAGAGCAACTCTGCAAAAGCCAACAGCAGCACATTTCTTACACTGCATAGACCCATAGGATCAGGCAGGCTGGCAGAGAGCTCCAAGCTCAGCCAGCCCAACCTAGCACCCAGCCCTGCCCAACCAACCAGACCATGGCACTAAGTGCCCCAGCCAGGCTTGGCTGCAACACCTCCAGCCACAGCCACTCCACCACCTCCCTGGGCAGCCCATTCCAGTGCCAATCACTCTCTCTGCCAACAACTTCCTAACAACATCCAGCCTAGACCTGCCCTGGCACAGTTTCAGACTCTATCCCCTTCTTCTCTTGCTGCTTGCCTGGCAGCAGAGCCCAACCCCACCTGGCTACAGCCTCCCTGCAGGCAGCTGCAGGCAGCAATGAGCTCTGCCCTGAGCCTCCTCTGCTGCAGGCTGCACCCCCCCAGCTCCCTCAGCCTCTCCTCACAGGGCTCTGCTCCAGGCCCCTCCCCAGCCTTGCTGCCCTGCTCCAAACACCTTCCAGCACCTCAACAGCTCTCTGCAATTCAGGAGCCCACAACTGGACACAGCACTCCAGGGGTGGCCTGAGCAGTGCTGAGCACAGGGGCACAAGAACCTCCCTTGTCCTGCTGCCCACACTGCTCCTGAGCCAGCCCAGGATGCCATTGGCTCTGCTGCCCACCTGGGCACTGCTGCCTCAGCTTCAGCTCCTCTCTGCCAGCATCCCCAGCTCCCTCTCTGCCTGGCTGCTCTCAGCCACTCTGGCCTCAGCCTGCAGCACTGCTTGGGGTTGTTGTGGCCATAGTGTAGAACCCTGCCCTTGGCCTTGTTCAGTCTCATCCCCTTGGCCTCTGCCCACCCTCCAGCCCCTGCAGGGCTCTCCCACACTCTGTCCCCAGCCTGTAGCGCTGCTTGGGGTGGCTGCACCATCACTGATCTGCAGTAGCTTTAGGACAATGAAGACAGCAGTGAAGAAGTCTTTGCCACGCTGTGTCCTCCTGGCACTTACCTTCTGGGGCTGGCTGGGTGTGTGGGCACTGCTGTGCCTGCAGGAGCTCGTTGTAGCCATAGTCAGTGACCTTCAGCACGAAGCGTCCGTCCACCACGCAGTTGCGCGACTTGAG
Source organism: Pogoniulus pusillus (assembly GCF_015220805.1). Taxonomy (NCBI): domain Eukaryota; kingdom Metazoa; phylum Chordata; class Aves; order Piciformes; family Lybiidae; genus Pogoniulus; species Pogoniulus pusillus. Next base: position 1,083,516 of record NC_087266.1, read on the forward strand.
GCGCCCGTGGGCAAAGCCCTGCTGGTGCAGGTACCTGAGCCCCTGGGAACACAGGGCAGGCTGAGGCTGCTCCCCAGGAGTGACACCATCCAGCTGCAGACACTGACACCGAGCTCAGCTGTCACCTGAGACTGCAGCAGGCACAGCACTGACTCCCTGCCAAAGGCGTCCTGGTCTGCCCAGGAAAGGTCTCACCAAGGCAGGGTCTCCTCCCTCTCTGCTCTGCCTTGGTGAGGCCTCACTTGGAATGTTGTGCTCAGCTTTGGGATCCCCAGTTCAGGAGGGACAGGGAGGAGGCTCAGAAGAGTCCAGGGGAGGGCTATGAAGATGCTGAGGGGGCTGGAGCAGTGCCCTGTGAGGAGAGGCTGAGGCACCTGGGGCTGTTAGGTCTGGTGATGAGAAGACTGAGAGGGGATCTGATCAATGCAGATCAATACCTGGGGGCTGGGGGTCAAGAGGGAAGGGACAAACTCTGCTCAGCTGTGCCCTGTGACAGGCCAAGGAGCAATGGGTGTAAACTGCAGCACAGGAGGCTTCACCCCAGCGTGAGGAAGAAGTTCTTTACTGTAAGGGTCAGACAGTCCTGGCACAGGCTGCCCAGAGAGGCTGTGGAGTCTCCTCCTCTGGAGACTTCCCAGCCCTGTCTGGGTGTGTTCCTGTGCAGCCTGCACTAGACCCTCTGTTCCTGCTCTGGCAGAAGAGTTGGACTCAATGATCTCTGGATCTCCCTTCCAACCCCTAGCACCCTGTGGTTTCTGCAAATAGAGACTCCTTAGGAAGCATGGATTTGTCACCAGCTTCCTTACTATAGGTGACCAGATCCAACCTGGTGTGTATGTTTAACCCCCAAACTGCTGTGTGGGTGTAGCCCTACTGCATGGACTTGGGGGTGCTGCTGGAGGAGAAGCTCAGCAGGAGCCAGCAGTGTGCACTTGCAGCCCAGAAAGCCAAGCAGAGCCTGGGCTGCAGCAGCAGCAGTGTGGCCAGCAGGGCCAGGGAGGGGATTCTCCCCCTCTGCTCTGCTCTGATGAGACCCCAGCTGGAGTCCTGCATCCAGCTCTGGAGCCCCTGGGACAAGAGGGCTGTGGAGATGCTGGAGAGTGTCCAGAGCAGGGCCAGGAGGATGCTGAGAGGCTGCAGCAGCTCTGCTGTGAGCACAGCCTGAAAGAGTTGGGGCTGTGCAGGCTGGAGCAGAGGAGGCTCCCAGGGGACCTTCTTGTGGCCTTCCAGCATCTGAAGGGGGCTCCAAAAAAGCTGGGGAGGGACTTTTAGGGTGTGAGGGAGTGTCAGGAGTGGGGGGAATGGAGCAAAGGTGGAGGTGTGGAGAGTGAGGCTGGAGGTGAGGAGGAAGTTGTTGAGCAGGAGAGTGGTGAGAGGCTGGAGTGGGTTGCCCAGGGAGGGGGTTGAGGCCAGGCTGGCTGAGGCTGTGTGCAGCCTGCTCTAGGGTAGGGTGTCCCTGGGCATGGCAGGGGGTTGGCACTGGCTGATCCTTGTGCTCCCTTCCAGCCCTGACTCTGTGGTTCTATGCCCCAAGTAGGGCTTCTCCCAGCTGGTAGCAGGAGAGGAGCAAGAGCTCTCCATCACCACCTCACACCCTGCTACAGTCCCACCCACAGAGGATTTTCTCTGCCCCACTGCCCTGGCTGCAGCACCTCTGTCAGTGCAGCAGGCACATGCAGGGCATGGCTCAGCAGCAGCAATGCCCTTACTTTGATTAGATCCATCAGGAGAGAGGACTTGAACATCCAATCCAGTTTCATGTCCTCACTTCTCAGCAGGTCCTGCAGGCTGCCTCGGGAGCAGTATTCTGTCACTATGGCAAAGATGCCACAGTCAGAGAAGAGGCCCAGGAACAGGTTCACGTTTTCATGGTGCAGATCCTTCATCTGAAACAAGAGAGGGAGTTACAGAGAGGCTCCACCAGCCAAGGGCTGCCCAGCAGCTTCTTTACAGCACACAACACTCAGGAGGGACACAGACCTGCCTGTCCAGCACAGAGCCACAGAGGTGGTGAAGGGAATGGAGCATCTCTGTTATGAGGAGAGGCTGAGGGAGCTGGGGCTGTGCTGCAGGGAGAGGAGGAGACTCTGCTCTGCTGAGACCCCACCCAGAGCACTGCATCCAGCTCTGGAGCCCCTGGGACAAGAGGGCTGTGGAGATGCTGGAGAGTGTCCAGAGCAGGGCCAGGAGGATGCTCAGAGGGCCTCAGCCAGCCTGGCCTTAAACACCTCCAGCCATGGGGTCTCAACCTCCCCCCTGGGCAACTCATTCCATCATTCCAATCACTCATGGCCCACTCCACCAGACTGCAGCAGGCAAGGCTCACTGTCAGCCATGCCATGGGTCCATGGATAATTAGGAGCCCAGGAGAGCAAATCCACCCTGCAGCCATGACTGTGCCCCCAAGCACCCTTCCCTCCACATGCCACACCAACCCTCCTTCCTCCTACCTTCCTCAGGATGCTGGTGGAGCTTTGCCTTAGCCTGGGAGCTGCTCCTGCCTCGAATTTCTTCAGCCACACACAGTCTCCCTGGCCACAAGAGAGCAGGGTGAGTGACAGAGCAAGGCTCTGAGCAGCAGGTGACACTGGGACCCGGGTCTGGAGCTCCAGAGTCCCCACTTTGGAGTTGGCTGGGGGTTTGCAGTGCTCCTGGCAGTAGATTCTCTCCACACTGCACCCAAATAGGAGTACCCAGAGCACAAAAAAATACAGTGCCAGGCAAGGACCTTCACTGGAGCAGAACTCTGCAGCTGGGTGTTGGACTAGTTGGACTCTGTCAGTCCCTCCCAACCCAGATGGGCTCTGCCAGTCCCTCCCAACCAGGGTCACTCTATGGTTCTGTAAGTTGCCTTAACACAGCTTTGATTCAAAGGGCAATGATGACCCAGTCCCTTCTCCCCCTTGTCAGGGAACACACCATTCCCATGTCCCCCAAGGCTGTGTCTTTAGGAAAGAACTGGTGGGTGGGAGGAGTTTTCTTGGCCATTGCTGCTCCTTAAACTGCACAGCCTCCTCCTGGCATGAAGTGCAATGTGACAGCATTTTCACTCTGCACTTGGATCCTATCTCCTAAGAAAGGTCCTCATGAAACACATCATTACCACCAGGCTGTCCTGTGAGAAAGGCTCTGCATGGTGCTTTTAGGTGATGCCATCTCTAGCAGGGGTCACACCTAGGGATGCTAGCTAGGGTATCAGGTACCATGACCCCACATGTCAGGTGTCAGGGTGAGGGCTGAGGGAGTAAGTCCATGGAATCAGAGAATCAACCTGATTGGAAGAGATCTTCAAGTTGATCAAGTCCAACCACCCAAACACTGCTAGGTCATTACTAAACCATGTCCCAAAAGCACCACATCTGCACGTGGTGGGTTTAGGCAGAGCAGGTCCTGCCTGAGCCTGAGCTCCTTTTATGATCAGGTTCCTGCCTGGTGAGTGTGGGGCAGGCTGTGCATGGAGTCTGCCTGGACTGCAGCAAAGCCTTTGGCACCTTCTGCCACAGCAAGCTCCTGGCACAGCTGGCAGCTGCTGGCTGGGACAGATTCACTCTGGTATGAGTCAAGAACTGGCTGGAGGGCTGGGCCCAGAGAGTGGTGGTGAATGGTGCCACATGCAGCTGGCACCAGTGGTGTGCCCCAGGGATCAGTGCTGGGCACAGTCCTGTTCAATATCTTTATTGATGATCTGGAGTAGGACATTGAGTTTGCAGATGGCACCAAGCTAGGAGCAGCTGTGGAGCTGTTGGAGGGTAGCAGAGCCCTGCAGAGGGACCTGGCCAGGCTGGATGGGTGGGCAGAGGCCAAGGGGATGAGACTGAACAAGGCCAAGGGCAGGGTTCTGCACTTTGGCCACAACAACCCCAAGCAGCACTGCAGGCTGGGGCCAGAGTGGCTGAGAGCAGCCAGGCAGAGAGGGAGCTGGGGGTGCTGGGAGAGAGGAGCTGAAGCTGAGGCAGCAGTGCCCAGGTGGGCAGCAGAGCCAATGGCATCCTGGGCTGGCTCAGGAGCAGTGTGGGCAGCAGGACAAGGGAGGTTCTTGTGCCCCTGTGCTCAGCACTGCTCAGGCCACACCTGCAGTGCTGTGTCCAGTTGTGGGCTCCTGAATTGCAGAGAGCTGCTGAGGTGCTGGAAGGTGTTTGGAGCAGGGCAGCAAGGCTGGGGAGGGGCCTGGAGCACAGCCCTGTGAGGAGAGGCTGAGGGAGCTGGGGGGGTGCAGCCTGCAGCAGAGGAGGCTCAGGGCAGAGCTCATTGCTGCCTGCAGCTGCCTGCAGGGAGGCTGTAGCCAGGTGGGGTTGGGCTCTGCTGCCAGGCAAGCAGCAAGAGAAGAAGGGGACAGAGTCTGAAGCTGTGCCAGGGCAGGTCTAGGCTGGATGTTGTTAGGAAGTTGCTGGCAGAGAGAGTGATTGGCACTGGAATGGGCTGCCCAGGGAGGTGGTGGAGTGGCCGTGGCTGGAGGTGTTGCAGCCAAGCCTGGCTGGGGCACTTAGTGCCATGGTCTGGTTGGTTGGGCAGGGCTGGGTGCTAGGTTGTGCTGGCTGAGCTTGGAGCTCTCTGCCAACCTGGCTGAGTCTGTGGTTTTATGCCTTTGAAGCCCCTCCAGGCATGGGGACTTCATCTCTTCCATGGGCAGACTGCTCTTGGCAGCTCTTTCAGGTAAGAAATGCTTCCTAATAGCCAAACCAAACTTTATCTGTTGCAACTTGCAGCCATTGCCTCTCGTCCTATTTCTTGTCCCTTGGGAGAGGAGACCAACACCCACCTGGCTCCAATCTCCTTTCAGGGAGCTGTAGACAGTGGCAGCCTGCTCTAGGGTAGGGTGTCCCTGTCCATGGCAGGGGGGCTGGAACTGCCTGATCCTTGTGGTCCCTTCCAACCCTGACTGGTTCTATGAGTCTAGAAGGTCTCCCCTGAACCTGCTTTCCCCCAGGCTGAACACCACACCCCTGGACAGCCTGTTCCAAGGCTCCACAACCTTTCTCCACGCTTGGGAACCTACTTCCATCCTCGGGGTCCATCAGCAGTGTTCTCATTCAGGGCCCTGCAGTGCAGCAGTCCGAACTTTTCCTCTCCTGAGCAGCTCAGGGAGCAGAAGGGGTGGGAGAAGACTGCCTGAGGCTCCTGACCTACCTCACACAGAGCCACGTTGGATGTCTCGTGGGTGGCAGCTGCACCTTTTGAGGAAGAGGAGTGGGTTACAGACTTCAGGCTTCTGCCATCAGCTGCCAGGCTGTTTGCATCAGTCAGACTGTCCAAGGTCAGCCTCTGGGGGGACAGGGAAGCAGGAGCAAGACAGTTACCACCTTTGGATGTGGACCTCCACTCCAGCTCAGCCTCAGGCCATACCATGGTTGAAACCTCCCAAGTCTCCCAAGTGTTGACTTGCCTGGAAGGGTCCCAGAGCCTGGCACAGGCTGCCCAGAGAGGCTGTGGAGTCTCCTTCTCTGGAGCCTTTCCAGGCCTGTCTGGACGTGTTCCTATGTGATCTGTGCTGGACTGTGTGGTCCTGCTCTGGCAGGGGGTTTGGACTGGATGATCTAATTGGGTCCTTTCCAACCCCTGACATCCTGTGAGCCTGGGATCCACAGATGATCCAGTCCAACCTCTGCCAGAGCAGTGTCCTCTAGGGTAGCTCACACAGGAATGCATCCAGGTGGGGTTGGAAAGGCTGCAGAGCAGGAGGCTGCACAACCTCTCTGGGCAGCCTGCTCCAGGGCTCTGCCAGCCTCACACCAAAGAAGTTTCTCCTCCTGTGGAGCTGAAACCTTCTCTGTTCCAGTTTGCATCCATTGCTCCTTGGCTGATTGCTGCTGAGCACCCAACAGAGCTTGGCCCCCTCCACCTGACCCCCACCCCTCAGCTCTCTGTGCACCTTGCTCAGATCTCCTCTCAGCCTTCTCCTCTCCAGGCTAAGCAGCCCCAGGGCTCTCAGGCTCTCTCCAGCTCAAGTCCCTCAGTCATCCTCATGCCTCTCCACTGGACCTGCTCCAGCAGTTCCCTGTCTGGCTTGAAGTGGGTAGATGAAGCATGAAGAAGGAAATGACCTCCCCAGACCACCACAGATATGAGAATACCATAGAGTAAACCTGTCTGGGAATGTCCCACCAGAGTGCTGTCACCAATGGAAGGGACAGGGATGGGTGTCAGGTTGGGCTGGTAGAGCTTGGAGCTCTCTTCCAACCTGCCTGATTCTGTGACCTACCTTTTTACGTAGCTCTGGGTTGATGAAGATGAGGTCCTCCAAGGTTAGTATTATCTTGTTGGGTCCCCTGAATAGCTGCCTCTTCAGGAGGTTATGCCTGGGAGATTTGGAGAGCCACAGTTAGCATTCTTAGGCAGGCAGCCAGTGTGTGCCACCTCCAAGACCCCACGCATGGTGTCTCTGCTGGCTGGGGCACTTGGTGCCATGGTCTGGGTGCTTGGCCAGGGCTGGGTGCTAGGTTGGGCTGGAGGAGCTTGGAGCTCTCTTCCAAAGTGGTTGGTTCTAGGACTCCATAAGAGAGTCCAGCTTGTGCTATGGCAGCAGGGAAGGACTGGGGTGCAAGTAGACAAACCATGGTGTCCTGGCTTGGACTGAGATGGCAGTGGAGAGAGGCTGGACTGGGTTGCCCAGGGAGGTGGTTGAGGCCCCATGGCTGGAGGGGTTTGAGGCCAGGCTGGCTGAGGCTGTGTGCAGCCTGCTCTAGGGTAGGGTGTCCCTGGGCATGGCAGGGGGGCCTGATCCTTGTTCTCCCTTCCAGCCCGGGCTGATGGTGTGATTCTAGGTGTTCAGGTGTGGATGTGGGAGCTCAGGCCATGGCTTAATGGCCATGGTGCTGTTAGATTGCTGCTTGGACCTGATGCTCCTGGAGGTCTTTTCCAACAGGAACAATCCAATGATTCTGTCATTAACTGCCTTGTCCTGACCCACCCAGCTCAGCTTCCAGCAAAAACCTCATTTATGGTGTACTTTTCACTGTGTGTGGTCAATCCTCCTCCCCCCCAACCCATGGAAGGATGCAGCTCTCTGCTAAAACCAGGAGACAGGCAGCAGGGTGAACCCTAATGAAGGGCACTGAGCAGCTCCCTGGCCATGCCCTGAGCCCCCACGATTGCAGTCAGACCATGCTGGGGATTAAATGCAGTTCCAGACAAGCCCTTCCCAGCATAAATCATGCTCTGAGTCATGCTAGGCTTTTACTTCTCCCCTTCCTTGCAGCTGTCATGCATCTCTACTCATGGCTGAGCCTTCCAGACCTGCACACCAGACTGCCTGCACAGTCTGCTGCCTGTGGAACAGTTTACAAGTAGAGCAGGCAGAAAGATTGTGTTTTACTGAGGTCATTGTGGAGGCTGGAAGCCAAGGGCTTGGCAGTGGGGAGGGATGGAGGCAACCTCCTCAGTGGCTGAGGAGTCAGAGGCAGCTGTGTGTTACAAGCAGGGGAACCACTGGGAAGGTTGCTTGCTGGGTGGCCTTGTGTCATCTGGGGTAGGAGGCATGAATCAGGAGGGGAAGGGAAACTGGTTTGGGGATGAGCTGATAGGGAGAGCTGGGCAAGCCAGGAGCTCTGCTGAACTCAGTCATAGAATCAGGCAGGCTGGAAGAGAGCTCCAGGCTCCTCCAGCCCAACCTAGCACCCAGCCCTGCCCAACCAACCAGACCATGGCACTAAGTGCCCCAGCCAGGCTTGGCTGCAACACCTCCAGCCACGGCCACTCCACCACCTCCCTGGGCAGCCCATTCCAGTGCCAATCACTCTCTCTGCCAGGAGCTTCCTCCTAACATCCAGCCTAGACCTGCCCTGGCACAGCTTCAGACTCTGTCCCCTTCTTCTCTTGCTGCTTGCCTGGCAGCAGAGCCCAACCCCACCTGGCTACAGCCTCCCTGCAGGCAGCAATGAGCTCTGCCCTGAGCCTCCTCTTCTCCAGGCTGAACAACTCCAACTCTATCAACCTGTCCTTGCAGAGAAGTTCCTCCAACCCCCTTTCTCCAAGTGGTTTAAAGTGCTGGGTCAAATGCAAAATTCCCACAGAAGATCAAAGTGGCACTGGCTGAAACCCACACCTCAGTGCTCACCTGATGAGAGAGGTCAGGCCCACAGCACAAAGCAGCAGGGCAAACAGCAGCATAGCTCCCAGAATGACGACTGCAGGCTCAATCCCTGTGCAAAGAGGGGGAAAAGAATCAGTGACTCAGAACACCCCTTTGATCTAGGCAAAAAGATGCCAAATATCAGAGCATCAGGGGGCAAAAACTCAGCCAGGAGAATACCAGAAGACAGTATCACAGTATTATTAGGATTGGAAGAGACCTCACAGATCATCAAGTCCAACCCTTTAGCACAGAGCTCAAGGCCAGACCATGGCACCAAGTGCCACGTCCAGACCTGCCTTGAACAGCTCCAGGGACGGCGACTCCACCACCTCCCCAGGCAGCCCATTCCAGTGCCCAATGACTCTCTCAGGGAAGAACTTTCTCCTCACCTCCAGCCTAAATCTCCCCTGGTGCAGCCTGAGGCTGTGTCCTCTTGTTCTGGTGCTGGCCACCTGAGAGAAGAGAGCAACCTCCTCCTGGCCACAACCACCCCACAGTGTTCAGGTGATGCTTACTTTTGAATACACAAATGTCAATGGCATCATAGAATCAGTCAGGTTGGAAGGGACCACAAAGATCATCCAGGGCTGGCTCAGGAGCAGTGTGGGCAGCAGGACAAGAGAGGTTCTTGTGCTCAGGTCACACCTGCAGTGCTGTGTCCAGTTGTGGGCTCCGGAACTGCAGAGAGATGCTGAGGTGCTGGAAGGTGTTTGGAGCAGGGCAGCAAGGCTGGGGAGGGGCCTGGAGCAGAGCCCTGTGAGGAGAGGCTGAGGGAGCTGGGGGGGTGCAGCCTGCAGCAGAGGAGGCTCAGGGCAGAGCTCAGTGCTGCCTGCAGCTGCCTGCAGGGAGGCTGTAGCCAGGTGGGGTTGGGCTCTGCTGCCAGGCAAGCAGCAAGAGAAGAAGGGGACAGAGTCTGAAGCTGTGCCAGGGCAGGTCTAGGCTGGATGTTGTTAGGATGTTGCTGGCAGAGAGAGTGATTGGCACTGGAATGGGCTGCCCAGGGAGGTGGTGGAGTGGCTGTGGCTGGAGGTGTTGCAGCCAAGCCTGGCTGGGGCACTTAGTGCCATGGTCTGGTTGGTTGGGCAGGGCTGGCTGAGCTTGGAGCTCTCTTCCAACCTGCCTGATTCTATGATGTATGATCCCTTCCAAGCCAAAAGCGTTCTATGGATCCATGACATTCACCTCCCCTCTGCCCCCTGCACTCTAGCTCTGCAGATGGCAGGGATTTCATTCCAGTGATAGGATCCAGCCTGCAAAAGATCAGCAGTAACAACCCATAGCCACTTCCCTGACAAACTGCCCTGCAGCTCTGTGCTTCTGTAAAGAGGCCAACATAAAACCTGCTCTTGGTAAAACAGTGAGGGGTTCCCCCCCCAGCCTGCTCTGGGATGCTGAATGCCTGCACTGCTCCCAGTGGCAGTGTAAGCTTTGGATTCAGGGTAGCATTGTGTTTGCCACTTCCATAGCTGGCTGCTGCAAGATCAATGCAGCTCTGATTTCCACCGAGTGAGACTGATTTAAACCAGCCATGGCAGAGCCAAGGGGAAAGATTCTTTTCCCTCAGCTGCTGCATGAAACGTTCTGTAGCTGTGGTTCATTTTGCCTGTTTAAGTCATGTCCTGGAGCAGTAGGAGTAAAAGCTCAGCACTGTAGGTAAATATGTCAAGTGGAAGCTAAATATCCTGCCCTGAGGCTTTTGGTTTCCCCGAGGACGTTAAAATTGCACCACAAATGCCTCAAATTGAAAGCAATAAACACAACCAGGCTTGGTCTGGTGAACCCAGGAAGCAGGGCAGGGATCTCTGCCTCTCAGCCTTTCATTTGCTGCCTCTGTGCTCTACAGCAACTCAAATTGCTTAATGATGGTCATCTTGTCCTGATGAGGTAAGCTCTGCTGAGCCTTCAGAGCTGCAGACCCAGCTGGGTAAAGAATCACTACCTCCTGCCCCTTGTCCTGGCACTGGGCATCACCGAGCAAAGCTGACTCCATCCTCCTGGCTCTCACCCTCTGCACATTGATAAACACTGATGGGGTCACCTCTCAGGCTCCTAGAACCATAGAACCAGGCAGGGCTGGAAGGGGCCACAAGGAGCAGCCAGTCCCAACCCCCTGCCATGCCCAGGGACACCCTACCCTAGAGCAGGCTGCACACAGCCTCAGCCAGCCTGGCCTCAAACACCTCCAGCCATGGGGCCTCAACCACCTCCCTGGGCAACCCAGTCCAGCCTCTCACCACTCTCCTGCTCAACAACTTCCTCCTCACCTCCAGCCTCACTCTCCCCACCTCCACCTTTGCTCCATTCCCCCCACTCCTGACACTCCCTCACAGCCTCCAAAGTCCCTCCCCAGCTCTTTTGGAGCCCCCTTCAGATGCTGGAAGGCCACAAGAAGGTCCCCTGGGAGCCTCCTCTGCTCCAGCCTGCACAGCCCCAACTCTTTCAGGCTGTGCTCACAGCAGAGCTGCTGCAGCCTCTCAGCATCCTCCTGGCCCTGCTCTGGACACTCCCCAGCATCTCCACAGCCTTCTTGTCCCAGGGGCTCCAGAGCTGGATGCAGGACTCCAGGTGGGGTCTCAGCAGAGCAGAGCAGAGGGGGAGAATCCCCTCCCTGGCCCTGCTGGCCACACTGCTGCTGCTGCAGCCCAGGCTCTGCTTGGCTTTCTGGTCTGCAAGTGCACACTGCTGGCTCCTGCTGAGCTGCTCCTCCAGCAGCACCCCCAAGTCCCTCTCTCCAGGGCTGCTCTCCACTGCCCAGTCTGCATTGGTGCTCCAGCCCTCTGAGCATCCTCCTGTTCCTAACAAGAAGCATGAACCTAATACCATTTCACCCTGGGGGCTGGGTTGGTTTTTGTTTTCCCTGTCTTACCTCCAGTGCAGAGAACATCTGGATCAAACCAGCAGCTTGGGTCTGGCTTGGGTGGAGCTCCACTGGGAAAGTGGATGGCCCAATCCAGGCTCCTCACAGACACAGGCTCTGAAGACATGTCCAGCAAGTGGGTTGGGAAGAGCTGGTTCCCACGGCCCTCTGTGTCCAGTATGACGTAGTTGCTCATCCTCTTCCCACAGCTGTCTGTCTGGATCCAGTTGCTAAATCCAGGGAAGCTGAGGTTTTTGGTGTGCTCAGCTAGGGCAGACCCTGAGAGCTTGGCTCCGCTGCGCCGGGCGCTGCCCATGGCCATTGCCAGCAGGTAAATGGAGTCATAGATGGTGCCAAAAAGGGGAGAAACCTAAACAAGGAGCAGAAGATGTGGTCAGGATGTGCTGCTGCCAGCCTCTGGCTGGAGATCTGTGGCTAAAACAGCTCACTGGCTAAGCTGTAAGCTCAAGAGCAGAGACATTTGAGCACTAAGGTTCAGAGGGTAATGGGTTTGAAGGATCCCAGGTTGAAGGCAGTGCTGGAGCAGTCAAAAGGAGGTGAGGAGGAAGTTGTTGAGCAGGAGAGTGGTGAGAGGCTGGACTGGGTTGCCCAGGGAGGTGGTTGAGGCCCCATGGCTGGAGGTGTTTGAGGCCAGGCTGGCTGAGGCTGTGTGCAGCCTGCTCTAGGGTAGGGTGTCCCTGGGCATGGCAGGGGGTTGGCACTGGCTGCTCCTTGTGCTCCCTTCCAGCCCTGACTGATTCTATGAAGCTGTGTGGCTCTTTGAGTATCTCTTTTCTAGTGGGTGTTACCCAAAACAACAGTTCAGAATATTTTTGAGCCCATGCAAAATTGCTTCACCACAGGAAGAGCCCAGCCCCAGAGCCTGGAGCTCCCCTGGCCTTTACCAGCACCTCACTAAAGCATCCTCCACAAAGACAAGATCAAAGTCAGAGGCCCCTGTCTCTACCCAGGTAGGAAGAGAGTCATGCCCAAATGATCATCCTCTCAGTAAGAGCATTCTTTATTCCTTGGATGTAAAAAATGACAGAATCTATTAGGTTGGAAAACACCTTCGAGATCATCCAGCCCAACCTAGCACCCAACACCTCCTGATTAACTAACCCATGGCACTCAGTGCCCCAGCCAGGCTTGGCTACAACACCTCCAGCCACGGTCACTCCACCACCTCCCTGGGCAGCCCATTCCAGTGCCAATCACTCTCTCTGCCAGCAACTTCCTCCTCACATCCAGCCTAGACCTCCCCCAGCACAACTTGAGACTGCATTCCCTTGTTCTGTTGCTGCTTGCCTGGCAGCAGAGCCCAACCCCACCTGGCTACAGCCTCCCTGCAGGCAGCAATGAGCTCTGCCCTGAGCACTTCTATCCCAGGGCACAACTGAGCAGAGTTTGTCCCCTCCCTCTTGACCCCCAGCCCTCAGATATTTATGAGCATTGATCAGATTCCCTCTAAGCCTTCTCTTCACTAGACCAAATACCTAGGCTGGGTGTGAGGAGGAAGCTGTGGGCAGAGAGAGTGATTGGCATTGGAATGGGCTGCCCAGGGAGGTGGTGGAGTGGCTGTGGCTGGAGGTGTTGCAGCCAAGCCTGGCTGGGGCACTTAGTGCCATGGTCTGGTTGGTTGGGCAGGGCTGGGTGCTAGGTTGTGCTGGCTGAGCTTGGAGCTCTCTTCCAGCCTGCCTGATTCCATGATTCTATGACAAAGCCCCAGGTCCCTCAGCCTCTCAGTGATGAGGAGAGGAGTTGCAAAGGGCACCTGCCTGCTGACAACTCAGGAGGGAGCAGGATCAGCAGAGCAGGGCAGCTCTTGCCTTAGAAGACAAAGCAGCCTTGCTGAGGCAGAAGCTGGAGTGAAGAGGAGGGTTTCCAGGCTGCTGAAATAAGCCCCCAATCCATCTTGTCTGCCCCCTGTACTTTATCACTATTGCCTGTCTCCCATTTCCACGTCCCAGACAGCCCCAGGAGAAGGCATATTTACCTGGGTGGCTTCCAAGCCCTCGATTATTTCACCTCTGTGTTTGGCTTCCTGAATGCATCCAGGAAGGTGCTCCCTGCAGACTGCAGTGTGACAGTCAGCACAGCATCATAGGCCTCCTGCAGCCTGGCGTCCGCGGCGAGGGCGCTGAAGGAGTGGTTCTGGTAAGGCAGGCTGTAGAGCAAGGTGTCATAGGGCACGAAGACATATCTGCCACCTGCCAGCCCCATTTCCAGAGCCTTGGTGAGGAAGGTGGCCTGCTCCTGCCCTCCAACCAGCACAGAATGCATGCACAGCACCAGGACTGAAACACAAGCACCACAGACAGCCTGGTTACAGCATCACAGAGTCATTGAGGCTGAGATCACCAACCCCAGCCTAGGATCTGACACCACCACTTTTACTGGGCCATGTCACTCAGTGCCACATCCAGGCTCTCACAGTATCACCAAGGTTGGAAGAGACCTCATAGATGATCAAGTCCAACCCTTTACCACAGAGCCCAAGGCCAGACCATGGCACCAAGTGCCACGTCCAGTCCTGCCTTGAACAGCTCCAGGGATGGCGACTCCACCACCTCCCCGGGCAGCCCATTCCAGTGTCCAATGACTCTCTCAGGACCTCCAGAGATGGCAACTCCACTACCTTCCTGGGCAGTCCATTCCAGGGTCTAATTACCCTTTCCATCAGGAAGTGCTTCATAATACCCAGCCCAAACCCTCCCTGGTGCAGCTTCAGGCCATGCATGCCCTTTTGCCTTGTCACAGGTTGCCTTCTCTGAACCTCCCATTCTCTTTTGCCAAAACCCAGATAAAACCAGCCACTGCTTCAATGCTCCCAAAGCTTGTGCTTTGCCATTACATGAACAGGCAGCAACCAACAGAGATGGCTGTGCTGTGCTCCACAGAGGATTCATCAACCCCCCAAGCACTTGTGCATTTGTCAAACCAGCAGGGACAGGTGCAGCAAAGCCAATTGAACAGGGTCAAGTGCAGGGTTCTGTGCTTTGGCCACAACAACCCCAGGCAGCACTACAGGCTGGGGCCAGAGTGGCTGAGAGCAGCCAGGCAGAGAGGGCCCTGGGGGTGCTGGCAGAGAGGAGCTGAAGAGGAGGCAGCAGTGCCCAGGTGGGCAGCAGAGCCAATGGCATCCTGGGCTGGCTCAGGAGCAGTGTGGGCAGCAGCACAAGGGAGGTTCTTGCACCCCTGTGCTCAGCACTGCTCAGGTCACACCCTGAGTCCTGTGTCCAGTTGTGGGCTCCTGAATTGCAGAGAGCTGTTGAGGTGCTGGAAGGTGTTTGGAGCAGGGCAGCAAGGCTGGGGAGGGGCCTGGAGCACAGCCCTGTGAGGAGAGGCTGAGGGAGCTGGGGGGGTGCAGCCTGCAGCAGAGGAGGCTCAGGGCAGAGCTGATTGCTGCCTGCAGCTGCCTGCAGGGAGGCTGTAGCCAGGTGGGGTTGGGCTCTGCTGCCAGGCAAGCAGCAAGAGAAGAAGGGGACAGAGCCTCAAGCTGTGGCAGGGCAGGTCTAGGCTGGATGTGAGGAGGAAATTCCTGGCAGAGAGTGATTGGCACTGGAATGGGCTGCCCAGGGAGGTGGTGGAGTGGCCGTGGCTGGAGGTGTTGCAGCCAAGCCTGGCTGGGGCACTTAGTGCCATGGTCTGGTTGGGCAGGGCTGGAGGAGCTTGGAGCTCTCTTCCAACCTGCTTGGTTCTATGGTTCTATGATTCTAATCTCCTGATTGCTACCTTGTTAAAAAGTGAGTGATGCTCTTTCAGTTGAAATGGATTCAACTCACTTGGCTGAACTGAAAACTTAACACTGCCTTTGGAATGAACTGGTAGCACCTCAGTGTTACAGAACACAGCCCAAGAGCTGCTTTCTCCCTAGCAAATGCTGGCTGAGAATTAGCCAGAAGTCCAACTGCTGTGCCTACTGCACAAAGTTGCTGCTAGAAAGTAGCAGGATATCAGGGAATCTGAAGGCATTTGAGGAAAAACAGCACTGAAATGGAATCTGGTAATGCACAGGGGGCTGGAACTGGCTGCTCCTTGTGGCCCCTTCCAACCCTGCCCAACCTAGCACCCAGCCCTGGCCAATGCTCAGCATTCTTTCACTTGCAGCTCTGGCTCCATTTGAGTCAGAAGTAAAACTGTTCTTGACTTGAACCATTTCCAACTGAGACTCTCTGAGCTGTGCCCGTTGGATGACAATGCAGCCCTACCCTGGGGACAACAAAAAGCCCACTCTGGGGACAACAGAAAGCCAAGGAATGAGACTGCCAGCACTTACTTTTAATGCCTTCAACTCCTTGGATCTCATTCCAGGTCTCCTCCATGCCCTTTTCTCCCCCGCGCAGGGATGTAACGATGCCTACAGGAAGCCCCTGGCTCCTGAGTGCACTTGCTAGCTTGCTGGCAGTGTCCATCCAAATAGCCTCTTTGGAAGCAATGATGCCAACGTGAGCCCAGCTGAAGTGCTTCATCACTGCAAACAAGACTTGGGCCGGAGAGGGCAAGGTCCTGGCAAAGGTAGGGTGATGGAAGGCGGAATCCAGCCGGTAGCTGACACACATCCAAGAGAAGATGGCTTTATTCCAGTCTTCCCCTAGAAGTGTGGCCACCTCGCAGAGTCCAGGGTTCAGGGGGCCTATGAAAGCTGAAGAAAGCTTCCCAAAGCCAAGGAAGCTAAGCAGAGCTCTTGGTGTGTCGCATTCCTCTTGCAGAACCACATAATCCAGCCTGTGGCCGAGAGGGAGCGAAGGATCTTTGCTTATCCGTTCCACGGCTAGCCTGGCAGCCAGCTGGGGAAAGGCCTTGGAAAAGAGGGGGTCACAGTCCCAGGGGCCAAGCACACCAATTTTAAACACAGAAGACTCTGCTGCACAGCAAAGCAGGACAATTCCCAACAGCAGCCACCAGAGAGCCAGGAAAAGTGTCTTGAGTGAACGCCCAGCGTTGGATTGATGCAATCTGCTGTGCCTGGGCAGCAGCCAGAAGGAGCTGCGAGGACACCACAGGAGAGCTGACATCTTCTACAGGTGGGGAGGGCTGCAGGAAGGCAGGCAGAGCACTGCCAGCTGCTGGAACAAGAGATTGTGTTTACCCTCCTGTATCTGCAGGTAGGCACAGCTGAGGCAGCCCAAATCACAGAACTGACCAGGTTGGAAAAGACCTTTGAGATAATTAAGTGCAACCTAACACCTCCTGATTAACTAACCCCTGGCACTGGGTGCCTCATCAGCCTCCTTTAAACACCTCCAGCCATGGGGCCTCAACCACCTCCCTGGGCAACCCACTCCAGCCTCTCACCACTCTCCTGCTCAACAACTTCCTCCTCACCTCCAGCCTCACTCTCCACACCTCCACCTTTGCTCCATTCCCCCCACTCCTGACACTCCCTCACACCCTCAAAAGTCCCTCCCCAGCTTTTTTGTACCCCCCCCCCCCCCCCCGCCTTCAGCCTGCTCTAGGGTAGGGTGTCCCTGGGCATGGCAGGGGCGTTGGCACTGGCTGATCCTTGAGGTCCCTTCCAACCCTGCCTGATTCTATGACTCTGGTTTGCCCTATCTCTACTCTCCTCACTCTGGCGAGACTCCACCTGCATTACAGCATCCAGCTCTGGAGCCCCTGTTACAAGGAGGATCTGGGCATGATGGAACATATCCTGCTCTAGGGTAGGGTGTCCCTGCCCATGGCAGGAGGGTTGGAACTAGATGATTCTATGGACCTCGCCCTTCACAGCCAGGAACAGGAGCTGCAGAGCCACCACAGTGTCCCTGCCACCCAGAGTGTCACTCTGTGGCTCAGACGTGCTGAGCCAAGCAGGTTGGTGCCCCAACAGCAGCAGGTCCCTGCAGCAGCTCTACCTGCTCAGCACTGGAGAGGTATTTTTATCCCGGATCCTCAGCTGCGACCTGGAGCACTGCAATGCAGTCCTCTGCATGTCCTCTAGCTCCACAACAGACACCTCCAGGGAAAGCCACCCACCCACAAAGCAGGCCCTTCTCACCTGTGGCAGTCCTTGGATGCAGGTCTGCCCCTCAAGGAGAGGGGGAGCAGGGCCAGCCTGCCCTGCAAGCGTGCTTCAGCGCTCGCCTGGGACACTGCTGCTGGGTGGGGGCTCTGGGACCATCCACCCCCTGCCAACCAAAACGATTCTATGAGGCTGACATCTTCTTGTCCCTTTTACTGAGGGCCTTCTTTCCCCTCCAGGCCTTCAGGAGCTGGGGTACATCCCTGCAAAGCCTTAGCTCCTCAGTGAAGGTCTTGAGGAGCTCCAGGGCTGCCTGACTCTGAGGTGCCCCCGAGCAGAGATGTGCTCATCTCTAAGTAATTGCAGAGATGGCATCTTAAAGCTTGTCCTGGGATTAGTGGGATTTAGCTCCTGGGATCTGCCTCTGAGGAGCAGCTCTGTAAGCCCCTCTGCAGTGCAGCAGGGAGTGATCCTCTTCTGCCCTGTGAGCAGCAGAGACAAGAGTTATTTTAGCTGTAGGGCAAGGGCAATATTTGATCTGGGGCTTCACCAAGCTCTAATATTCCTCTTTCCCCCCTTTATTCCTTCCACCCATCATGAAACACAGAGAGGTTTTTATACTGGTGTCAAGGTCTTCTTGGTTACTTCCCTGGGTCTTCAGAGACTCAAGCAGGTTGGCAGAGAGCTCCAAGCTCAGCCAGCCCAACCTAGCACCCAGCCCTGCCCAACCAACCAGACCATGGCACTAAGTGCCCCAGCCAGGCTTGGCTGCAACACCTCCAGCCACGGCCACTCCACCACCTCCCTGGGCAGCCCATTCCAATGCCAATCACTCTCTCTGCCAGGAACTTCCTAACAACATCCAGCCTAGACCTGCCCTGCCACAGCTTCAGACTCTGTCCCCTTCTTCTCTTGCTGCTTGCCTGGCAGCAGAGCCCAACCCCACCTGGCTACAGCCTCCCTGCAGGCAGCTGCAGGTAGCAATCAGCTCTGCCCTGAGCCTCCTCTGCTGCAGGCTGCACCCCCCCAGCTCCCTCAGCCTCTCGTCCCTGGGCTTGTGAGCACTTTAAGGACTGGGACAGCTGAAGATAGTTACCAGGAATCACACTTGGGAAGCAGCTGAGAGGAGCACTGACATCAGATCTGAGCTCAGGACTCTGCTTTGTTTGCTCCTGCTGCAGTAGGTTCTGATCACTTGGGGGTTTAATCAAAGCATGAAGTGAAACAAAGCTCTTGCAGGCAGGAGTCTGACTTTCTGAATTGAGCTGAAAAGGCTGATTTCTTCCTGCCCAAATGTACCACATCTCTCTGTACTTATCCTGTGCTCTCTGCTGTCTCATTGCTTTTGGTACCAACAGTGGCACTGCACTGGAAGTCAGGGGTCTCAAACTCCCAAGGAGGAGCTGCTGAACTCCAGTGGGGCTTCTAGGGGTTACTTATGCATTAAAATGTCCCTTGTTGAAAACAACCAAACCCCAGAATCACAGCATGGCAGGGGCTGGGAGGGACTCCAAAGCTCAGCCAGTCCCACCCCCTGCCTCAGCAGACTCAACTAGACCAAGTCACACAGGAACACATCCAGGCAGGGTTTGAATATCTCCAGAGAGGGAGACTCCACAGCCCCCCTGGGCAGCCTGTGCCAGGGTCTTGTCAGCCTCACAGGGAAAAAAATCCTCCTCATGTTTCCATGGCACTTCCTCTGCCTCAGCTTCCACCCAGTGCCCCAGAGCCTGGCTGCAGCCTCCTGGCACTCACCTGCACAGCTTTATCAACGTGCCTGAGGTACCCTCTCAGTCTCCTCTCCCAGCAGCACAGCCCCAGCCCCCCCAGGCTCTCCTCCCAACAGAGCTCTTCCATTCCCTTCAGCATCTTTGTGGCTCTGTGCTGGACTCTCTCCAGCAGTTCCCTGAGGTCCTCCTTGAACTGAGGGGCCCAGAACTGGACACAGCCCAATGAGGTCCGAGAAGGCCAAGGGCAGAGTCCTGTACCTGGGCAGGAAGAATAAACTGCAGCAGTCCAGGCTGGGAGGTGACTGCTGGAGAGCAGCCCCAAGGATGGCAATGATGGGGGAGAACATCCCTGGCACAGCAATGTGCCCTGGGGGCCAAGAGGCCAATGGGGTCCTGGGGGGCATTGAGCAGAGAGTGTCCAGCAGATCCAGGGAGGTTCTCCTGCCCCTCTGCTCTGCCCTGCTGAGACCTCATCTTGAGCACTGCCTTCAGTTTGGGGCTCCCCAGTTGCAGAGGGACAGGGATCTGCTGGAGAGGGTCCAGAGGAGGCTATGAGGATGAGGAGGGGACTGGAGGGCACTGCCTGGTGAGGAGAGGCTGAGGGCCCTGGGGCTGCTTAGTCTGGAGAAGAGAAGACTGAGAGGGGATTGAATCAATGTCTGTAACTATCTGAGGTTGGGGGTCAGGAGGGGGGGACAGGCACTGCTCATTCTTCCCTGGCACAGGACAAGCAGCAATGGATGGAAGCTGCAGCACAGGAGGTTCCAGCTCAGCACAAGGGGGAACTTCTTGCCTGGAAGGGTCCCAGAGCCTGGCACAGGCTGCCCAGAGAGGCTGTGGAGTCTCCTTCTCTGGATCCTTTCCAGGCCTGTCTGGATGTGTTCCTGTGTGCCCTGAGCTGGATTGTGTGGTCCTGCTCTGGCAGGGGGTTGGGCTGGATGCTCTCCTTGGGTCCCTTCCAACCCCTGACACCTGTGAGCCTTCTACAGCCAATGCCCTGCTCATCTCCTCTACATCCGAAAGAGCATCCGGGAAGTTCCCCTCTGCTGTTGATAACTCAGACCCAAAGCAGGGCATTAGCTCTGACACTGCTCCACCACACCTCTCTGCCGTACTCCCTGCGGCCAGCGGAGATGCTCAGGCTCCGCAGCCGCCCCGCTCCCCGCGGGAGGGCTGAGCCGCAGCTCCGCCGCTTTGCTTTAACTTTTCAGAGCAGAAGAGGGTGCTCTAATCTCTCTCTCTGGCCTCCTGCAGCAGCCTGCCAGGAGCCGCTGCTGCTGCTCTGAGCGGTCCAGACCTCCTGGAAGCAGAACGCGTTCAGTAACGGGGGTGGCTGGGCGAATCCAGAGGGCACCACCGAGTCAAGCTGCTGCTCCGCAAGCCTCCTGCAGCCAGCGGAGAGGAGCAGGGGAAAGGGGCTGGCTCCTCTTCTGACTCTCTTATCTCCAGCGGCCATGGGGCAAAACTGATGGAGGGCAGCATGGCAATGCTCACCTCTCCACGTCCTCTGAGCCTTAAGTAGCAGCTCCAGCCTTGGAGGATCTGCCAGGTTCCCTCATCTATTGTTCCAGCTCTCAATTACCCTCACCAGTAAAGATGCCCACTGAATGATCTGGGGTAGGGTGTCCCTGGCCATGGCAGGGAGCTTGGATCTAGATGATCCTTGTGGTCCCTTCCAGCCCTGGCTGGCTCTCTGATTCCACAATGTCTAGTGTGTCTGGTTTGAGCTCCCTGCAGCTGGCTCTCACTCCACTCTTGCCTGAGGAACACAGAGCCCAGGAAGCACAATAATTACCAGCTCCCTGTAGACATCTGCCTTTGGAATGGGCTGCCCAGGGAGGTGGTGGAGTGGCTGTGCCTGGAGGTGTTGCAGCCAAGCCTGGCTGGGGCACTTAGTGCCATGGTCTGGTTGGTTGGGCAGGGCTGGGTGCTAGGTTGTGCTGGCTGAGCTTGGAGCTCTCTTCCAACCTGCTTGACTCTATAAAGGCAAAGCAAACCACAGTGAGACAAAGAGAAAGGAGAAAAGCAACCCAAGGTTGCAGTACATCTCCTGGCAGACCAAGAGTGATGGCCCTGGCCAAGCCTGCTCATGCAGAGTGGGTAACAAGGCTTCTGCATGCCTCAGTGGGCTGGTGGATGGTTGCCTGACCTTCTTACCTTGTGCTACGTTGCAAACTCTCCCACGAGCTCACAACCTCCCTGGAGCACTCAGTGGGGCCTGCCAGAGCTGAGCAGTGGCATCTATCCCTGCAGCAAAGCCTGAGTGTGGACTGAGCTGCGCTGCTTTTGCACCCACGCTTCGCCAGCCCTGTGGAGGGCATTGCCCCATGACATCTCCTGTCTCAGGAGGTCTCTCCTAGCCCCTGGCACCGTTGGCAGCTTGAAGAGGACAGCCAGTTGGACAGCCTTAGCTAAACAGCTGAGCCTGCATATGTTTGCTGCAGGGACTTAAACTTGCTCTTGGGGGTCCTAGTGGGTGGGAGGTTGAGCATAAGCCAGCAATGTGCTGTGGTGGCCAAGAGGGACAATATCATTCTGGGGTGGATTAAAAGGGGCTAGTAGGTCAAGAGAGGTTCTCCTGCCCCTCTACTCTGCCCTAGTAAAGCCTTGTCTGGAGTACTGTGTCCAGTTCTGGGACCCCGAGTTCAAGAAGGACCTCAGGGAACTGTTTGAGTCCAGCACAGAGCAACAGAGATGCTGAAGGGAATGGAAGAGCTCTGTTAGGAGGAGAGCCTGAGGGAGCTGGGGCTGTGCTGCTGGGGTAGGAGAAGACTGAGAGGGGACCTCAGTCATGTTGATAAAGGTGTAAGGATGCCAGGAGGCTGCAGCCAGGCTCTGCTGGGTGATGCCCAGTGCCAGGCCAAGGGGCACTGGGTGGAAGCTGAGGCAGAGGAAGTTCCGTGGATACATGGGGAGGAATTTTTACCCTGTGAGTCTGACAGGACCCTGGCACAGGCTGCCCAGGGGGGCTGTGGAGTCTCCCTCTCTGGAGATATTCAAACCCTGCCTGGATGTGTTCCTGTGTGACCTGCTCTGGGTGGGACTGGCTGAGCTTTGGAGGTCCCTTCAGGCCCTGCCATGCTGTGATCCTGAGGCACAGTACAAGCTACAGAGCACTGCTGCTGTATCTTCCTCCCCCTCTCACCTTGTCTGCAGCAATCTGAACCTTTGTCCCCTGTTTTCAGGCTACCCAAACACGTAGTCAACATGTGGTGGAAGAGCAACAGCCTGCTCTTCTCCAGGCTAAAGAGCCCAGGTGTCTCAGCCTTTCCTCCTAAGAGAGCTGCTCCAGAACCTCCTTCATCTTTGTAGCCTCCACTGGGCTCTCTCCAGTAGTTCCTTGTCTCTCTTGAACTGCAGAGCCCAGAATAGGACACAGTAGTCCAGGTTTGGCCTCACCAGGGAGCAGAAGGAGAAAAGATCCTCCCTTCTCCTGCTGGCCTCACTCTTCTTTATGCCCCCCAGGATACCACTGGCCCTCCTGTGTAAAAGCACATTGCTGGCTCGTGGTGAACTTGCTGTCCACGACAATCCCAAGCTCTTTCATCTGTGGAGATGCTCTCCAGCAAGACAACCTCTGAGCTGTGCTGCTGCAGGGAGTTTCTCCTCCCCAGGTGCAGGACTCTACACTTGACCTTCACTCCTCTCACCCCAGCCCTCCAAGCCTCTCCAGCTGATGGTTATGTGATCAGATGTTGAGGTGTGTCTCCCCTCCTGACCCCCAGCCCTCAGATAGTTACAGACATTGATTCAATCCCCTCTCAGGCTTCTCTTCTCCAGACTAAGCAGCCCCAGGGCCCTCAGCCTCTCCTCACCAGGCAGTGCCCTCCAGTCCCTTCATCATCCTCATAGCCTTCCACTGGACCCTCTCCAGCAGATCCCTGTCCCTCTGCAACTGGGGAGCCCAAAGCTGAAGACAGTGCTCGAGATGAGGTCTCAGCAGGGCAGAGCAGAGGGGCAGGAGAACCTCTCTCCATCTGATTGGTTGACATTAGGTCAAACCAGGGCTTTTGCTTTGCTTTCCTTTCCTTTCCTTTCCTGTGGTTGCTTCCCCCAGGACAGAAGGAGGGGCAGCAGGGGTGGAACATGTCTGGGTAAGCCAGGACATGTTCAGGCACATTTTGGCCTATTTAGACCTACCCCAACAAAATCCCAGTGCAAACATTGCCCTAATTCCCACCCAGGTGCTGCAGGTGTCCCCAGCAAGCCCCCAGGCATTAATCATCCTCAGCAGGCAGCTGC
This sequence comes from Pogoniulus pusillus, assembly GCF_015220805.1. NCBI lineage: Eukaryota > Metazoa > Chordata > Aves > Piciformes > Lybiidae > Pogoniulus > Pogoniulus pusillus. The sequence continues at coordinate 1,106,378 of NC_087266.1, forward strand.
AGGCTAACACCTCCCTAAGTCCCTGTTACCTGCTGCTGCAGCAGGGCAACTGCAGGATGCCCTCAGAGAAAGGCAGAGAGGAGGAAGAAAAACCAGGTCAAAGCTGCTGGTGGGAAGAAGCACTGAGCCAGGAGGCAGACAGTTACTTTAAACAGCAGCAGCCTGCTCCTGGTGCTGCTTCTCAGGGTGGTGGTCACAAAGGGTCTGCCCCAAAGAGCTGGGATAAACAAACAGCATGCTCAGGGAGCTGGGACAAACAAACAGCATGCTCCTTGTGCAGGGAGAGACCCTTCAGAGCCATTGCACTTCCCAAGGGCATCTGTGGCCAAAGGGCCAGGGCCTTAGCAGCTGAGGATCAGCAGCATGGCACCAATGTGCCTTATGAAGCAATTAGCTTCAGCCAGGCTGAAGAGAGGCAGAGCCCCAGAGCTGCAGCTCAGTTCCCCTGGTGCCTGTTTAAAGGAATTGATAATGTCTTAGTCTCTTTGGGGGTGAAAGTGTTGCTGCTGATTAAAATCCCCTGAAGACCTACATCTCCTAAGCTGATGATAAGCCTCTCAGGCTGCCTGCATGATGCTCTGCTACCTCCAGTGCTGGTGTGCATGAGCAGCAGACACGAGGCATCCTCCTGGCCCTGCTCTGGACACTCTCCAGCATCTCCACAGCCCTCTTGTCCCAGGGGCTCCAGAGCTGGATGCAGGACTCCAGGTGGGGTCTCAGCAGAGCAGAGCAGAGGGGGAGAATCCCCTCCCTGGCCCTGCTGGCCACACTGCTGCTGCTGCAGCCCAGGCTCTGGGCTGAATTTCTATCATGGAATCATAGAATCAGCCGGGCTGGAAGAGAGCTCCAAGCTCATCCAGTCCAGGCTAGCACCCAGCCCTATCCAATCCAGCCTGAAAGCTCTGCAGCACTCCTGAACAGCCATCTCCAGCCTGTGCATTCTGCAGACCTCCTCACCATGATCAGAGCCCACTGAAGCCAGCCCCTGGGACTCTCTCAGGCTCTCATCTGTGTGCCTGACAAGTTCCTCTGACAGACAGGCTCAGTGATTTGTCTCCTGGTAGATGGTTTTAGTAGACAGCTTTGGAGAAAGTGGTTTGCCATCTGTCTGTGTCCACCCATGGCAGCTTAATGGAGAGTAATGATCCTTCCAGACCCTCTGAGTGGAAGCCATCAGCTGAACCAATGGGAGAAGCTGAACTATTGCCTCACCCAGCACTTCCAATTCACCTTCCAGTCCCTCCTGTCCAACAGGTGCTGGACTTGGAAGTGGATCTCTGTCACTCACCAGGACCCAGGCAGAGAGAGATCTCTCCCTTTGGCTCCCCAGGGAAGTTAGCATCTGGTAGAAGAGTCCTTGGGCAGCTGCTGATGGATTTTTCTACCTCACTTTCTGTTCCTGCAATCTGAACTGGTCTGAGATTGGTTTTCTCCTTGTGGCTTGCCCTGACAGCAGATCTGTCATAGAACCAGAGAATGGTTTGACTTGGAAGGGACATGGAAAGATCAACTACTGCAACCCTCCTTCAGTGAGCAGAGACCTCTCCCACTGCATCAGAGAGCCCTGGGCAGACAGAGCTGGGCACAGAGGAACCAAAGGAGGTCCAAGAAGGACAAGTGCAGAGTCCTGCACCTGGGGAGGAAGAATAAACTGCAGCAGTCCAGGCTGGGAGGTGACTGCTGGAGAGCAGCCCCAAGGAGAGGGAGCTGAGAGTGCTGGGGGAGAACATCCATGGCACAGCAATGTGCCCTGGGGCCAAGAGGCCAATGGGGTCCTGGGGGGCATTGAGCAGAGAGTGTCCAGCAGATCCAGGGAGGTTCTCCTGCCCCTCTGCTCTGCCCTGCTGAGACCTCATCTCGAGCACTGCCTTCAGTTTTGGGCTCCCCAGTTGCAGAGGGACAGGGATCTGCTGGAGAGGGTCCAGTGGAGGCTATGAGGATGAGGAGGGGACTGGAGGGCACTGCCTGGTGAGGAGAGGCTGAGGGCCCTGGGGCTGCTTAGTCTGGAGAAGAGAAGCCTGAGAGGGGATTGAATCAATGTCTGTAACTCTCTGAGGGCTGGGGGTCAGGAGGGGGGGACAGGCTCTGCTCACTGCTCCCTGGCACAGGACAAGCAGCAATGGGTGTAAGCTGCAGCACAGGAGGTTCCAGCTCAGCACAAGGGGGAACTTCTTGCCTGGAAGGGTCCCAGAGCCCTGGCACAGGCTGCCCAGAGAGGCTGTGGAGTCTCCTTCTCTGGAGCCTTTCCAGGCCTGTCTGGATGTGTTCCTGTGTGCCCTGAGCTGGATTGTGTGGTGCTGCTCTGGCAGGACTGGATGAGCTCTTTGGGTCCCTTCCAGCCCCTGACTCCTGTGAGCCTTTTACAACCAATGCCCTGCTCATCCCCTCTACATCCAAAAGAGCATCCAGAAAGTTGCTCTCTCTTGTTTAGAGTCTCTTTGGGTTCTTCCCACCCCCTAGCATCCTGTGATCCTCTGATCCTGTGATCAGATGCCCATGAGCTGGTGCCCAATTCAAGCCTGCACCTCCTGAGACTGGAACAGTGCAGTGAGAGCAATATCTGTGGCCACAGACCCACTGAGTGAACGAACCAAACCCACAGGTGTTGGAAGGGAGCCTCTGGAGGTCTTCTAATCCAACTCCCTGCTGAAGCAGTGTCACCCAGAGCAGGCTGCATCAGGGCACATTCAAGCTGGCTGTGACAGTCTGCAGAGAAGGAGGCTGCAGAGCCTCTTTGGACAGCCTGTTCCAGTGCTCAGCCACCCTCAAAGACACCAGGATGCTGTGTTCAGAGTCAGCCTGAGGCTCCCGTGGAGGCCACCTCTAGTGCCAGAACAGACACCTAACAACATGCAGAGGACTTGGAGCAGCTCAGCAGTGTCACATACACTTTCACTCTTGCTCATCATGCATCCAACTACCTGCCAAGGGCAGGTTTTCTCCTTGGAGGTGTTTGATGGAGCAGATTTAATCCAAGAGGACACTGGCCCTGACTGCATCATGTTAGCCCATCTATTATTGAGGATCTGTAGCTGCTGGTCCCTGGGTGGGTTGCTGTTGCCTCCCAGCTGGTCTTCCCCTGAGCTTGGGCTGTCTGTTTGTTTTCCTGGTGGATGTGCTTGTGCTTGCTGTGTGCCAATGCAGTGCTGGTTTGGCCCAAGAGGAAGTGTCAGCTGGCATGTATCTCCAGGAAGGAGGCAGCTCCTGCCTCTGGAAAAGGAGCAGAGCCACAGAGGGGAACTCTTCAGCAGTGCAAAGCTAACACAGCCTATCTGCAAAACTAAACCATCCCAGCCCCAGAGAAGGGCCTGGGTTGGAAGGGACCCCCAAAAGCCATCCAGTCCAACCCCCTCTGCAGCAATCAGAGTGTCCTCGACTGGATCAGCTTGCCCAGAGCCCTTTTGAGCCTCTTCTTGAATATCCCCAGGGACAGGGTTTGAGCACCAACCTGGGCAACCTGTGCCAGTGTTCCACTACCCTCATGGTAAGGAGCTTGTTCCTAACGTGCAACCCAAATCTGCTCTTCTCTGCTCTGAAGCCATTGTCTCCTCTTGTATCACCACAGGCCCTTGCACACAGTCTCTCTGCAGCCTCCTTGTAGCCTCCTTCAGCTACTGGCAGGCTGCTGTTAGGTCTTCCTGGAGCCTTCTCTTCTCCAGGCTGAACACCCCCAGCACCCTCAGCCTGTCCTTGTAGCAGAGCTGCTCCAACCCCCTGAGCATTTCTGTGGCCCTCCTCTAGACCTGCTCCACCAGGTCCATGTCCTTCCTGTGCTGAGGGCTGCAGAGCTGGGGGCAGTACTCCAGGGGAGGTCTCCCCATACAAAGTGGCAGAGTCACCTCTCTGCTTCTGCTGGCCATGCTGCTCGTGGTGCAGCCCAGGCTGTGGTTTGCCTTCTGTGCTGCAAGCTCACTCTGCCTGCTCCTGTCCTGCTTCTTGTCCATCAGCACCCCAAGGTCCTTTTCCAAGGGCTGCACCAAGTGGAGATCTGTCCCTCAGCATCTGTCACTCCATGGAGTGCTGGCTGCTGTCCCAGAGCTTCTCCCTGCTCGCTACAGCGCAGCAGCTGCGAGCTGCATTACTCACAGATGTCTATAATTAGGGTCCAGCACTGCCTTCTGATGGCATCTGAACCAAAAAGGCCTGTGAACACTGACCTTGGGCCAGCAAAGAGTCACACCCTGTGCGCCTGTGCTGTTCAGTTTCACCAGGTTAGCTCACCCTCATTACCTCAGAATGGTCATCAACTCATTTTGGCTGGAGAGGACCTTTTGAGACCACAGAATCATAGAATGCATTAGGTTGGAAGTGACCCTTAAAGGTCATCTTGTCCAAAGCCCCTGCAGTTAGCAGGGACATCTTTAACTGGAATCACAGAATCAGAATCACAGAATCAGTCAGGGTTGGAAGGGAGCACAAGGAGCAGCCAGTGCCACCCCCCTGCCATGCCCAGGGACACCCTACCCTAGAGCAGGCTGCACACAGCCTCAGCCAGCCTGGCCTCAAACACCTCTGGAGGTGTTGCAGCCAAGCCTGGCTGGGTCTCCTAAGGTGCAGTCAAGATGAGTGTGACCAGCAGGTTCAGGGGAGATCCTCTTGTGGCCCCAGTGGGGCCACATCTGGAGCACTGAATCCAGTTCTGGGCTCCCCAGTTCAAGGGAGACAAGAAGCTACTGGAGAGAGTCCAGCAGGAATTACAAAGGTGCTGAGGCAATTGGAGCATCTCTGTGGGGAGGAAAGGCTGAGAGCCCTGGGGCTGTTAGCCTGCAGAGCAGACAGAGAGGAGTTCTTCATCCTGATCCATAACTGCACAGCATCAGGCTCTTTTCAGTGGTGCCCAGGGACAGGAGAAAGGACAATGGGCACAGAGTGGAGTACAGGCAGGAAATCACAGAACCAAGCAGGCTGGAAGATAGCTCCAGGCTCAGCCAGCCCAACCTAGCACCCAGCCCTGCCCAACCAACCAGACCATGGCACTAAGTGCCCCAGCCAGGCTTGGCTGCAACACCTCCAGGGACTCTATGCTGTGGGGGTGACAGCACTGGAACAGGCTGCCCAGGGCAGTTGTGGAATCTCTTTCTTTGGACATTTGTCCACCTGGACACAACCCTGTGCAGTTTGCCCTCTCTGGGTGACCCTATTTTAACAGAGCCTTTGGACCAGATGAACTCCAGAGGTCCCTTCAAACCTCTACCACTCAATGATTCAGGAGGTGAGGGGACAGGCTGAGGGCCCTGGGGCTGCTTAGTCTGGAGAAGAGAAGACTCAGAGGGGATTGGATCAATGTCTGTAACTATCTGAGGGCTGGGGGTCATGGGGGGGACAGGCTCTGCTCACTGCTCCCTGGCACAGGACAAGCAGCAATGGATGGAAGCTGCAGCACAGGAGGTTCCAGCTCAGCACAAGGGGGAGCTTCTTGCCTGGAAGGGTCCCAGAGCCTGGCACAGGCTGCCCAGAGAGGCTGTGGAGTCTCCTTCTCTGGAGCCTTTCCAGGCCTGTCTGGATGTGTTGCTGTGTGCCCTGAGCTGGATTGTGTGGTGCTGCTCTGGCAGGGGGTTGGACTGGATGTCCTCCTTGGGTCTCTTCCAACCCCTGACATTCTGTGAGCCTGTGATGTGCTCCTGTGTGTCCTGAGCTAGACTCTGTGGTCCTGCTCTGGCAGGGGGGGTTGCACTTGATGAGTGCCTTCCCAGCCCTACATCCTGTGAGCCTGTGATTGCTCTCCTGTCACAACGATCAGACTGTGAACCCCAGGAGGCAGGACAACACTCCAGTGATGGTCCTGAGCTACCTTCTGCCTTGCCTGCCCTCTCTATCTCTTCTCTGTTCAGACCTTCACTTCTTTTGTCCTCGTAGATGCTGCACTCCGAAGCTCCCTGGCCCGCCGGGGGCCCTGGCAGCAGAGTTAAGAAGAGGTGCCAGCTATAAATGGGGTGACAACCAGCCACAAATAAACTGAAGGGCTGGGCTGCCACGGCAGGGGGGCTGCCACCATGTGTGGGACACATTGCTTCCCCTGCCACTGGCAGCCCAGGAATGGCTGCTGTGAGCCACCCATGGCAAGCATCCAAGTCCCCATGTGCTCAGACACAGCAGAATCCCAGCTCAGCCCCCACTCCTCACAGCCCCTGCTACTCCCTGCCTTCCTTGGGTGTGTTTTAAATAGATGGGCTCTTTAAATAGCCATGGCTTCAGATGGAAGAGGAGGCTGAAGGGAGACCTTACTGGGCTCACAGAATCACAGAATCACAGAACCAAGCAGGCTGGCAGAGGGCTCCAAGCTCAGCCAGCCCAACCTAGCACCCAGCCCTGCCCAACCAACCAGACCATGGCACTAAGTGCCCCAGCCAGGCTTGGCTGCAACACCTCCAGCCACGGCCACTCCACCACCTCCCTGGGCACTGAGTGGCAGAAGCTGCCTACTTCTCCCTGTCAGCCTCTGCCAGTGTCTTGGTCAGGGAAATGGGCTTGGAAAATAAAACAACAGCCAAAAACCCCCACCAAAAACCAAAACTAAACCAAACCAAAACCAGACTAAGCCAAAAAAAACCCAAAACCAAACCGAACCAAGCCAAAACCAAACAAAAAACCAAAACCAAACCAAACCAAAAACCAAATCAAATCCAAGCCAAAACCAAACCAAAAATCAAACCAAATCAAAGCCAAAACCCAAACCAAACCAAACCAAAACCAAACAAAAAACAAACCAAAAGCCAAAACCAAACTAAACCAAAAGCCAAACCAAATCATAATCAAAGCACATAAAAACCCAAAACCAAATCAAACAAAAAACAAAGCTAAATCAAACCAAACAAAAACCCAAACAAACCTGAAAACCAAATCAAATCAAAACCCAAAACTTGAAACCAAACCAAACAAAAACCAAATCTAAACCAAACTGAAATCAAAACCAAACCAAACCCAAACCCAAAAGCAAACAAACCTAAAAACCAAAACCAATCAAAAAAACCAAACCAAAAACCAAGCCAAACCACAAACCAAAGCCCAAACCCAAATAAAAAACCAAAACCAAATCTAAACCAAACCAAAGCTATCAAATAACAAACCACTGATTAAAAATCTTCTCAGCAGCACAGAATCATTGAGGCTCAAGGAGGCCTCTGAGATCAGCAACTCCAGCCTATAACCTAGCACCACAACATCAACTGAACCATGCCACCAAGAGCACATCCAATCTCTCCTTAGAGGCTTCCAAGGATGGTGACTCCATCCCAGTGCTTCTGTTGTCTTTGCTAACCAGATCAAGGAGTGATACAGAAGCACAGACTCACAAAAGCTTACATGTTGGAAGGGACCTCCAGAGAACATCCAGTCCAACCCCCTGCCAGAGCAGGGTCCTCTAGGGCAGTCCACACAGGAATGCATCCAGGTGGGCTTGGAAAGGCTGTAGAGCAGGAGGCTGCACAACCTCTCTGGGCAGCCTGCTCCAGGGCTCTGCCACCCTCACACCAAAGAAGTTTCTCCTCCTGTGGAGCTGAAACCTTCTTTGCTCCAGTTTGGATCCATTGCTCCTTGGCTGATTGCTGTGCAGCACCCAACAGAGCTTGGCCCCCTCCACCTCTCAGCTGTTTGTAGACATCGATCAAATCCCCTTTCAGTCTTCTCCTCTCCAGACTAAACAGCCTCGGGGCTCTCAGCCTCTCTCCACAGGGGAGATGCTCCCACTCAGAAGCTGAATTAAGGCAGGATGCTGGCTTTAAAGGCTGCAAAGCACTGAAGCTGTCCAAAACATCTGCACTTCTGCACGCTGGAGCAAGGAGGATGCAATTTGTTTTGCATGGGGCATGATGTTGGCTGGTCTCAAAGCAAATGCTACTATGCATAGCAGTGTCCAGTGTGATCATAGAATCTCAGAATCAGCCAGGTTGGAAGAGACCTCCAAGATCATCCAGATGAACAAGGTGATGGCTGCTCCCACCAAACAAAAATAGCCAGTTGTGGCTGCTCCCTCCCTGGAGGTGTTCAAGGCCAGGCTGGATGAAGCTTTGAGTAACCTGTTCTAGTGGGAGTTGTCCCTGCCTATGGCACAGGGTTGGAACTGGATGAGCTTTGAGGTCCCTTCCGACCTAAACCATTCTGTGATTCTATGGCCTGGAAAAGAGGAGGCTCAGAGCAGACCTCATTCACCTCTACAGCTGCCTGCAGGGAGGCTGTAGCCAGGTGGGGTTGGGCTCTGCTGCCAGGCAAGCAGCAAGAGAAGAAGGGGACAGAGTCTGAAGCTGTGGCAGGGCAGGTCTAGGCTGGATGTTGTTAGGAAGTTGTTGTCAGAGAGAGTGATTGGCATTGGAATGGGCTGCCCAGGGAGGTGGTGGAGTGGCTGTGGCTGGAAGTGTTGCAGCCAAGCCTGGCTGGGGCACTTAGTGCCATGGCTCAGTTAATTAGAAGGTGTTGGTTGATTTGTTGGACTCAGTGACCTCGAAGGTTTGTTTAATGCTGTGCTGTGATGTCCACTGAGCATTGGCTGGAACAGCTTCCTCCAGTACAAGCAGTCCTGAAGCAGTCCTGGAAGCAGGATTTGGGCTGGAAACACATCCATGATGTCCATTGGAGTAGTTGCTTGGCTTGGTTTGGCTCCATGGCCAAAGGGCTGCCTCAGCAGCCTGCCTTCTCCACGCCTGGTGCAGAGCTGAGAGCTCCCAGGGAAGCAGCTCAGAGCTCCCTGCTCGGGTGGGGCAAGCACATACTTTTCAGATGATGGCTGAGGAAATGCACTTCTTGGTAATCCATAAGACAGGGATGGTGCAAGAAGTCCTGGAGTTGTCTTCTGGCAGAGGCCCTGGATAACACTGTGCTGCCTGACTTCACCCTAAAACCATGCCTGGGCCCAGCCTCCCTGCAGGCTGAGCTTCTAGGGAGGGTAGAGGAAACTCCCAGCTGCTAGCAGCCAGGAGCAGACACCAAAGCTAAGCCTCTTGTCCTTGCAGGGTCTGTGAAAGCAGACATGCACCTACCTATCTATCCCCCTCTGCTGAGACCCACCTGGAGTGCTGCATCCAGCTCTGGAGCCCCTGGGACAAGAGGGCTGTGGAGATGCTGGAGAGTGTCCAGAGCAGGGCCAGGAGGATGCTGAGAGGCTGCAGCAGCTCTGCTGTGAGCACAGCCTGAAAGAGTTGGGGCTGTGCAGGCTGGAGCAGAGGAGGCTCCCAGGGGACCTTCTTGTGGCCTTCCAGCATCTGAAGTGGGCTCCAGAAAAGCTGGGGAGGGACTTTGGAGGGTGTGAGGGAGTGTCAGGAGTGGGGGGAATGGAGCAAAGGTGGAGGTGTGGAGAGTGAGGCTGGAGGTGAGGAGGAAGTTGTTGAGCAGGAGAGTGGTGAGAGGCTGGAGTGGGTTGCCCAGGGAGGTGGTTGAGGCCCCATGGCTGGAGGTGTTTGAGGCCAGGCTGGCTGAGGCTGTGTGCAGCCTGCTCTAGGGTAGGGTGTCCCTGGGCATGGCAGGGGGTTGGCACTGGCTGCTCCTTGTGCTCCCTTCCCACCCTGACTGGTTCTGTGATTCCATGATCCCAGGAAACATCATTTTTAGTGCCTGCTTCCCTCTCCTTTCCCCACCCTCATAAAAAGTTTCCTGTGACTTCATTTCAAGATTGGGATGTGGAGCAAAAAGAACCCAGAGGAAGCCTTTAAAACAATCTTCCTGGGAGGTCCTGGTGAAGCCAACTGTCAGAGGAGGGAGGCAGTTGCCCTTTGGATTTGCAATCCAGCTAATGAGCTGGGAAGCAGCATCTGATCCGAGCAGGGCACCGAGCTGCTGAGGTTGATATTTCCAGGCCTGTCAGCCTGTGCATTAAAGACAAAACAGAAAGGATCCGAGGCACAGGGAGGGAGCAGCAGGGCTTAATGAGGCACCCTGGGGCAGTTCGGGAGCGCTGGGAAGGAGACCACCTTGTCTGCTGAGCCCTCCTTGCCTGTGCTCCTGGTGGCAGCCTGGGATGCAAAGCTGAGCTAAAGGAGGGGCTCATTGCTGCCTCCTCCTGAGGCCCCTGCAGGGATGCAGAAAGGCTGGAAGCAGGCAGCAGCGAGAAGGAGGAGGGGAAGCAGTTCTCAGAAGGATGGGTGGGCAGAGGCCAAGGGGATGAGACTGAAGAAGGCCAAGGGCAGGGTTCTGCACTTTGGCCACAGCAACCCCAAGCAGCACTGCAGGCTGGGGCCAGAGTGGCTGAGAGCAGGCAGGCAGAGAGGGCCCTGGGGGTGCTGGGAGAGAGGAGCTGAAGCTGAGGCAGCAGTGCCCAGGTGGGCAGCAGAGCCCAACCCCACCTGGCTACAGCCTCCCTGCAGGCAGCTGCAGGCAGCAAAGAGCTCTGCCCCCTTGCTGAGGGTGCCTGGATCAGACTGTCTATAGCATTGATAAAAGTATCAGCACAGGTCCCAGCATGGACCCCTCAGGGACACCACTTGTCACTGCTCTCCATCTGGATTTCAAGCATTGAGCCCTCTGGAATCATAGTCACACAATCAGTCAGGGCTGGAAGGGAGCACAAGGAGCAGGCAGTGCCAACTCCCTGCCATGCCCAGGGACACCCTACCCTAGAGCAGGCTGCACACAGCCTCAGCCAGCCTGGCCTCAAACACCTCCAGCCATGGGGCCTCAACCACCTCCCTGGGCAACCCCTGCCAGCCTCTCACCACTCTCCTGCTCAACAACTTCCTCCTCACCTGCAGCCTCACTCTCCCCACCTCCACTTTCGCTCCATGATGTGACCATGCAGCCAATTCCTTATCCACTGAAGAGTTTCCCCCTGAAATCCATATCTTTATTACTCTGCCTGTAGTGTCTTGAGTTATGGTGGTGGTCCTGCCTGGGACTCATCTGCTTTACAGTTGAAGACTCCCTTCTGCACATCATGTAAACCCAAAGCATCTCCTAAGCTTTGCACCCCACCACAACCACCTCTCACCAGGCAGCCCTATCCAAGCAGCTCACTTCCCAAACCAGCCAAGCCTTAGGAGCATCTCTGCCTGTTCCTGCTCTCTGCAACCACTTTGCCACACGTGTTAGCATGTCAGGCCCATCCTGGAGACCAGGCTCCATCCACTCATGGATTAGCAACAATTAAGCACCACTCATCGACCTGGTCCAAACTGGACCTCCCTGAACTGAACAGGAGCCACACTGGATCTTGTTCTTTCCACTTCTGGGGCTAATTATTATGGCCTAAACAGCAGCAGGCTTTCCCTTTGTCTCTGTGCCATGCTTGTTAGCATTGTTTCTCCCAGCAGCTTTTCATCTCAATGGAGGCAATTGTGCCTGGCTGACATTTTAATTCTTTCCAGCTGCATCTGAACAAAATGACACAAATTAAGTGGAAGGGCTTGGGGAAGAGGGGGGAAGGAAGCTCCCAGCCCCCAAAGTCTGTCCCACAGAGAGGGGTTTGTGCTCGGTGCAGCAGATGCTCAGAAGATGCCATGAAGAAAGGATTTGGTGCCATGAAGAAAGGATCTGATGCCATGAAGAAAGGATCTGATGCCATGAAGAAAGGATTTGGTGCCAGGAAGAAAGGATCTGGTGCCATGCTGACAGCATGGGTTCAGCCCCAAGGGTGTTGTGTTGCAGCAAGAATGCCACTCTCTGTAGTGTCTCTAACTTAGGGACATGGCATAATGGTGGCTTGGCAGTGATGGATGAATGTTGACTCAATGATCTTTAAAGGTTTCTTATTTGAGGGACTTTCTGGGTTGAAGCACTAGGGGGAATGCATCCAGCTCTGGAGCCCCTGGGACAAGAGGGCTGTGGAGATGCTGGAGAGTGTCCAGAGCAGGGCCAGGAGGATGCTGAGAGGCTGCAGCAGCTCTGCTGTGAGCACAGCCTGAAAGAGTTGGGGCTGTGCAGGCTGGAGCAGAGGAGGCTCCCAGGGGACCTTCTTGTGGCCTTCCAGCATCTGAAGGGGGCTCCAGAAAAGCTGGGGAGGGACTTTGGAGGGTGTGAGGGAGTGTCAGGAGTGGGGGGAATGGAGCAAAGGTGGAGGTGGGGAGAGTGAGGCTGGAGGTGAGGAGGAAGTTGTTGAGCAGGAGAGTGGTGAGAGGCTGGAGTGGGTTGCCCAGGGAGGTGGTTGAGGCCCCATGGCTGGAGGTGTTTGAGGCCAGGCTGGCTGAGGCTGTGTGCAGCCTGCTCTAGGGTAGGGTGTCCCTGGGCATGGCAGGGGGTTGGCACTGGCTGCTCCTTGTGCTCCCTTCCAGCCCTGACTGGTTCTGTGATTCTGTGAACGGATCCAAGCTAGAGGAGGGGAGGTTTAGATGAGATGTTAGGAAGAAGTTCTCCAGCAGGAGGGAGGTGAGACACTGGCACAGGTTGAGGGTGGTGAGGCACTGGCACAGGTTGAGGGTGGTGAGGCACTGGCACAGGTTGCCCAGGGAGGTAGTGGAAGCCTCATTCCCGGAAGGTTTTTAAGGCCAGGCTGGATGTGGCTCTGAGCAAGGTGACCCAGTGTGAGGTGTCCCTGCCCATGGCAGGGGGGCTGGAGTTGGATGAGCCTCGAGGTTTCTTCCAACCCTGACAAATCTGTGACTCCATGTCAAAGGTAAAAAAGAGTCAAAAAAGTCCTAGTATTGAGCACAGGGAACAAGATCAGACTGGTTCAGCAAGCCACAGGGCAACACAACTAAGACTGATGCTGGATTAAACTGCCCTGAAACCAGAAGATTAAACCAGAGAGGTTTGCTTGCCATGAATGTGCTACTGCCTCATGGCAGTGAGCAGGGATGGAAAAGGGTTTGGCTTTGCAGTGGTTCCTCCTTCTAACACCACACTCATGGTCACACCAGCTGCCAGGCAGGGAAAGCCTTTTCTCCTTGCTTACTGTAACACATCCCCATCATCTTGGCAGTGCTACAGGCTGGGGCCAGAGTGGCTGAGGGCAGCCAGGCAGAGAGGGCCCTGAGGGTGCTGGCAGAGAGGAGCTGAAGCTGAGGCAGCAGTGCCCAGGTGGGCAGCAGAGCCAATGGCATCCTGGGCTGGCTCAGGAGCAGTGTGGGCAGCAGGACAAGGGAGGTTCTTGTGCCCACCCCTGTGCTCAGCACTGCTCAGGCCACCCCTGGAGTGCTGTGTCCAGTTGTGGGCTCCTGAATTGCAGAGAGCTGTTGAGGTGCTGGAAGGTGCTGAGAGAAGGGCAGCAAGGCTGGGGAGGGGCCTGGAGCACAGCCCTGTGAGGAGAGGCTGAGGGAGCTGGGGGGGTGCAGCCTGCAGCAGAGGAGGCTCAGGGCAGAGCTGATTGCTGCCTGCAGCTGCCTGCAGGGAGGCTGTAGCCAGGTGGGGTTGGGCTCTGCTGCCAGGCAAGCAGCAAGAGAAGAAGGGGACAGAGCCTCAAGCTGTGCCAGGGCAGGTCTAGGCTGGATGTTAGGAGGAAGTTCCTGGCAGAGAGTGATTGGCATTGGAATGGGCTGCCCAGGGAGGTGGTGGAGTGGCTGTGGCTGGAGGTGTTGCAGCCAAGCCTGGCTGGGGCACTTAGTGCCATGGTCTGGTTGGTTGGGCAGGGCTGGGTGCTAGGTTGGACTGGCTGAGCCTGGAGCTCTCTGCCAACCTGCTTGGTTCTGTTATTCTATGACCTTAAAGCTGTTTTCTAGTCTCTGTGATCCCCCCAAGAGCCAAGTGATGCTGGCAGGTTCTCACAGCTCCCACCCTAACACCTGAGGAAACAGCGCTGGGATGTGCTGAGCTGAGAAATGAGGAGCTGGGGGGAGGGGAAGTCTGTTTTCAGCCTTTGCCGTGGTTTTAATTTTCTTTAGAGCTGTGTTTGAGCAGGTCTCAGCAGGGGTCTGGAGCTGTGAATGCTGCCAGGCTTTCGTTCTGCCACGCAGCTTAAGCTACCTCCATAAATCCCTGCGGATCTCAGGCGTCCGCAGTGGAAATGGAGTTCTGGGACACTGCTTTGTTCATTGCCCTCTGCTGCAGCTCCTGCAGACCCTTCTGGCTCTAGCTCTGAAAGCAGGAGGCACAGGAAGGAGCAGAGGGCAGAGGAGATAAGAAGAAATTCCTGATGTATAACAGACGGTTTGTTTGGTTTAGATTTGGGTTTTTTGCTCCTGCAGAAAGGGTCTCTGGAAACTAAGTCGAATTCCTTGGGGGATTTAAAGGAACCTGACACTGCCTCTCTGTTCTCTTCACTTCAGAGACCTTGCACCGCAGGCTGTGGCTTCCTGACACATTTTCTTTGGCAGCACCACTGGCTTAAAGGGTCTCTTACAGCCACAGAGTCACAGGGTCACAGAACCAAGCAGGCTGGAAGAGAGCTCCAAGCTCAGCCAGCCCAACCTAGCACCCAGCCCTGCCCAACCAACCAGACCATGGCACTAAGTGCCCCAGCCAGGCTTGGCTGCAACACCTCCAGCCACGGCCACTCCACCACCTCCCTGGGCAGCCCATTCCAATGCCAATCACTCTCTCTGCCAGCAACTTCCTAACAACATCCAGCCTAGACCTGCCCTGGCACAGCTTGAGGCTCTGTCCCCTTCTTCTCTTGCTGCTTGCCTGGCAGCAGAGCCCAGCCCCACCTGGCTACAGCCTCCCTGCAGGCAGCTGCAGGCAGCAATGAGCTCTGCCCTCAGCCTCCTCTGCTGCAGGCTGCACACCCCCAGCTCCCTCAGCCTCTCCTCACAGGGCTGTGCTCCAGGCCCCTCCCCAGCCTTGCTGCCCTCCTTTTCTTGCTGCCCACACTGCTCCTGAGGCAGCCCAGGATGCCATTGGCTCTGCTGCCCACCTGGGCACTGCTGCCTCAGCTTCAGCTCCTCTCTCCCAGCACCCCCAGGGCCCTCTCTGCCTGCCTGCTCTCAGCCACTCTGGCCCCAGCCTGCAGTGCTGCTTGGGGTTGTTGTGGCCAAAGTGCAGAACCCTGCACTTGGCCTTGTTCAGTCTCATCCCCTTGGCCTCTGCCCACCCATCCAGCCTGGCCAGGTCCCTCTGCAGGGCTCTGCTACCCTCCAACAGCTCCACAGCTGCTCCTAGCTTGGTGCCATCTGCAGCCTCACTGCTGCTGGACTCAGTCCCCTGCTCCAGATCAATGAAGACATTGAACAGATCTGTGCCCACATTGATCCCTGGGGGACTCCCACTCCGTACTCTTTCCCAAGTGTTTGTTCCTGCTGCTTCCTCTGGTGTCACAAAGCTGTGGCTGAGTAGGGCAGGACAAAACAACGAGGGAAGCAACTGCTTACCCCCAAACATCTGATTTGGCTGTGTCACTTTCAATCTGGATGCTCTCCCCAAAGCAGCTCTCAGCAGAGCAGCTGTGCTGGCAGGGCCAGAAGGGTGGCATGCAGCAGCCTGACAGCAGCAACACAGAGGCACCAGAAGGAGGGAGAGTGGAGAAGCCATCAAAGACTACTTACCTTGATGCTAGGCTCACTCAGAGGCTTTTCATGCAGCTGTTGCTGTAGATGGGGGGCTCAGGTCCTGCATCCTCTCCAGCATGCAGCCATGCCTGGAGCGTCTGTGGTGCTAATGCAGAGCTCTTCCCAACTCAGGGAACCAGCAGGAGAGGAGGGAGAATCAGAATGCCCTGAGAAAAAGAAAGTGTGGGAAGACTCAGTTTGAGATCTGTGCTCCTTTAAGTCACATTTGTGCTCTCCCAAAGGGAGACCTCTTGGCCTCTTGGCTAAGATCATGGTTAGTATCTTAGAATCACAGAATCAGTCTGGGTTGGAAGAGACCACAGGGATCAGCTAGTTCCAACCCCTCTGTCATGGGCAGGGGCACCCAACCCTAGATCAGGCAGGCCAGAGCCTGTTCTTATCAGTTTAATATCTGCTGTGTCCTTCATTTTGTGGCCAGCAGGGTGGGGAGGTTCTTCTGCCCCTCTACTCTGCCCTGGTGAGGCCACACCTGCAATACCATGCCCAGGCTTGGGCTCCCCAGTGCAGGGGAGAGAGAGACCTCTTGGAAAGAGTCCAGCAGAGAGCCAGGAGGGTGAGTGGGGCACTTGAGCATCTCCCCTTGCAGAGAGCCTGAGAGCCCTGGGGCTGGTTAGTGTGGAGAAGAGAAGGCTGAGAGGAGATCTGAGCAATGTGCACAGAGAGCTGAGGGGTGGGGGTCAGGTGGAGGGGGCCAAGCTCTGTTGGGTGGTGCACAGCAATCAGCCAAGGAGCAATGGATGCAAACTGGAACAGAGAAGGTTTCAGCTCCACAGGAGGAGAAACTTCTTTGGTGTGAGGGTGGCAGAGCCCTGGAGCAGGCTGCCCAGAGAGGTTGTGCAGCCTCCTGCTCTGGAGCCTTTCCAACCCCACCTGGATGCATTCCTGTGTGGACTACCCTAGGGGACACTGCTCTGGCAGGGGGCTTGGACTGGATGACCTGAAGGTCCTTTCCAACCCCTAAAGGAGGTTCTGTGGTTCTGTGAATGAGTGCCTGGGCATGATGACCAAACTGCCTGTGGGTCATACACTGTCCAAGAGCAGTGGGGCGGAGGCAGCAGAGCAGAAGCAGCACACAATGAGGCAGAGCAGCAAGGCAAAGGCAGCCAGGCAGGAGCAGCACAACTGCTTGCAGCTGAGCTCCATTTCTGTTCCTTGCCCGAGTGCAGAGGCTCCTTTGGCCACAGAGGTTCCCCAATCAGATGGCAGTTGCCAAACTGACCATGTTAGGTGACCCCAGGGCTTGCTCAGCCTTCTTTGGGCAAGACACCAGCAAGTACCCAAACCCCTGTGGGTCTCTGTTTATCACTTTGGGAGGACACATAATGGCCCAAGCCTTTGTTCTCCTCCTGCCCTTGCTTCCCCCATCAGCAGAAGGGTAGGACAAGCCAGGACATCTCATAGGCCTCTTAGCCTGGCAGGACAATGAGCTCCTGTGAGGGGCACCAGAGGAGCAATGGATGAAACGTGGGAAGCTCTACTTGAGGCACTAAGATGAAGGAGGAAGTGGTGGAGCTGCTTGAGGAGAAGAGAGATTCTGTGTCTATCCTTCAGGGCAGAGCAGAGCAGGCTGGAGGGGGGAGGGAGAGCAGCCATACAGAATGCTGATGAGGTGGAGGTGATGCTGCTTGCTGTTGAGCTGAATGTGCTGAAGGGACCCTCCAGGGAGGATTACTCAAAATGACTTTCAGGAGACACCCCTGGGACACTCCCAGCTCTGCATGGAGTGCTTGGTGCAATACATCACCAGGCAGCAAGATGGGCAGGGGATGATGAATGTCAGCAGTGCAGGAATTCTCTTCCAGGGGAGAAAGGGAATGAAATTTGGTGTCAAGGGCTGGGGATGAATGCCTGTGGGCATGGTTTGTGCAGGGCTGGGTTCACAGAGACATAGAATGGTCCAGGCTGGAAATGACTTCCAAAGGTCACCGACTCCAACCACCCCCACCACTGATGGGGGCCTAGGTCAGTTGTATGTGGTTCAACAAGGCCAAGTGCTGCTGGGTGCTGCACTTGGGCTACAACAACCCCATGCAATGCCACAGGCTTGGGGCAGAGTGGATAGGAGCTGCCCAGTGGATAAGGACAGGGATGCTGGTCAGCAGCCAGCTGGACACGAGCCAGCAGTGTGCTCAGCTGGCCAAGCAGGCCACCAGCATGCTGGCCTGTGTCAGAAAGAGGGTGGCCAGCAGAAGTCAGGCAGTGATTGTCCCCCTGCACTCAGCCCCCTGCGCCCAGCGTCAGGGCACTCACTGCGAGCAGGAGGTGCTGCAGGGGGTTCAGAGAAGGGCTAAAAGGGCAGGCAAGAGGGAGCGAAGCTGGAGGTGTGGAGAGTGAGGCTGGAGGTGAGGAGGAAGTTGTTGAGCAGGAGAGTGGTGAGAGGCTGGACTGGGTTGCCCAGGGAGGTGGTTGAGGCCCCATGGCTGGAGGTGTTTGAGGCCAGGCTGGCTGAGGCTGTGTGCAGCCTGCTCTAGGGTAGGGTGTCCCTGGGCATGGCAGGGAGTTGGCACTGGCTGCTCCTTGTGCTCCCTTCCAGCCCTGACTGGTTCTATGGTTCTAAGGCCACTGGCATCCTGGCCTGGGTTAGAAATGCTGTGCCCAGCAGGAGCAGGGAGGTGATTGTCCCCTTGGACTCTGCCCTGGTGAGGCCACACCTCGAGTGTTATGTTCAGTTTTGGGCACCTCAATACAGGAGAGCTGTGGAGGTGCTGGAGCCAGTGCAGAGGAGGGCAGGGAAGCTGGGGCAGGGCTTGGAGAATAAGTCTGATGAGGAGCAGCTGAAGGAGCTGGAGTTTGGGAAAGAGGAGGCTGAGGGGAGACCAAACTAAAATGGTTCTACCAAATTCTGCTTTACCAGGAGGCAACTCAGAGTGGTTGTAGGGGCCCTGAGCTTGCACACAGCTGAGAGTGCCAGCATGGGGTTCGTGCCTGGGCTAGGCTAGGAGGAGTGAAACCTCCTGCAGCCTTTACAGAAGCTTATCAATGCAGATAGAGTGTACCTGCAGCCAGTGTGCTAGAGATACCAGACTGGGAGCAGTGGCTGGCACAGCAGAAGGCTGTGCTGCCACACAGGGTGACCTGGAAGGAGAGCTGGGTGGGGAGCAACCAGATGGATGCCAACCAGGGCAAGTGTGAAGTCCTGCATCTGCCCTGCCCTGGCAGGGAGGCTTGGACTTGTTCTTTCAACATCCCTTCCAACTCCTAGCACTCTGTTTCTGTGTGGTTCTGTGACCTGGGGGAGAGCAGCCCCAGGGATAAGTACAGGTGGGGGTTGGAAGGCAGCCCTGAGGGAAAGGACCTGCTAGACAGCAGGATGACCATAGGCCTTGAAGCCAAGAGGGCCAAGGGCATCCTGGGGTGCATCAAGTGTGGCCAGTAGGTGGAGGGAAGGCTTCCTGCCCCTCCACTCTGCACCGGTGACACCTCCTCTGAAGCACTGTCTCCAGGTCTGGGCACTGTAGCTCAAGAAGGACAAAGAACTACTGCAGAGACTCCTGTGCAGGGCCACTGAGGTCGTGAGGGGACTGGAACAGACTGAGGGAGGTGAGGCTGTGTAGCTGGGAGAGGAAGAGGCTAGAGGGGGATCTTATTAATGCTTACAAATACCTAAGGGGTGGGAATCAGGGAGATGGGACCAGACTCTGCCCAGTGCTTGCCATAAGCTTGAACATAGGAAGCTCCTTCTGAACATGAGAGGGAACTTCTTTACTTGGAGGATGGCTCTCAATGGCCCCACCTGCAGTGCTGGCTCCAGCTCTGGAGTCCTCAGCACATGGTGTGGTGTGGACCTGTTGGAGTGGGAGCTGAGGGGGCTCAGAGGGCTGGAACCCCTCTGTTGTGAGGGCAGGCTGGGACAGCTGGGACAAGCAGGCACCTAGCACACGGAGCAAGAGGGAGAGAGCAAGAACCATACATGTCTTCCACCAAACCCTGCAGCACTCAGGTGTGAAAGAACAGGGTGGGAGGTACTGGGCTCTTCTTGTACGGAGTGGGAGTACGGAGTGGGAGTCCCCCAGGGATCAGTGCTGGCACAGACCTGTTCAATGGCTTCATTGATGATGTGGAGCAGGGGACTGAGTCCAGCAGCAGTGACTCTGCAGATGGCACCAAGCTAGGAGCAGCTGTGGAGCTGTTGGAGGGTAGCAGAGCCCTGCAGAGGGACCTGGCCAGGCTGCATGGGTGGGTGGGCAGAGGCCAAGGGGATGAGACTGAACAAGGCCAAGTGCATGGTTTTGCACTTTGGCCACAGCAACCCCAAGCAGCACTACAGGCTGGGGCCAGAGTGGCTGAGAGCAGCCTGGGCAGCCTGAACACCCTTGGAGTGAAGAGGTTGTTCCTGATGTTCAATCTAAACCTCCCCTTGTGTGCTTTGAGGCCATTTCCTCTTGTCCTATTTCTTGTTGCTATGGGGAAGAGGCCAACCCCCACCTCACTACCATGACATTTAGAATCACAGCACTGTCAGGGTTTGAAGGGACCTCAAGGATCATTTAGCTCCAAGCCCCTGCCACAGGCTGGGACAGCTCACACTAGAGCAGGTTGCTCACAGCCACACCCAGCCTGGCCTTAAAAACTCCCAGGGATGAGGCTTCCCTCACCTCCCAGGGCAACCTGTGCCAGGGTCTCACCACCCTCATAGTGAAGAACTTCTTCCTACTGTCTAATCTAGATCTCCCCTCCTCTAGCCTGGACCCATTCCCCCCAGTCCTGTCACTACTTGATACCTTAAAAGTCCCTCCCCAGCTTTCTTGTAGCCCCCTTCAGATCCTGGAAGGCCACAAGAAGGTCTCCTCTCCAGTCTGAACAACCCCAACTCTCTCAGCCTGTCCTCATAGCAGACCCTTCCAGATCAAGGCCAGCTATCAACAGGAGCAACCTTTCCTGTGTACCCTGTAGTTAGACAAAGCCAGGGAGCAAGATGCAAGCATCCAAGGCATTCCAAAACACTTCAGGAATTCCATGAATGCCAAGTGCACTGGAGAAAGGCATCCTTGCTGTGACACTGTGTCCTTGTCCAAGGACACTGCTGGAGCAACATCAGTCATCTTGGGAACCTGAGCTCTCCATGCTGCACTACTGTGTCCTTGTGTCACAGGATCACAGAGACAAGCAGGTTGGCAGAGAGCTCCAAGCTCAGCCAGCCCAACCTAGCACCCAGCCCTGCCCAACCAACCAGACCATGGCACTAAGTGCCCCAGCCAGCCTTGGCTGCAACACCTCCAGGCACAGCCACTCCACCACCTCCCTGGGCAGCCCATTCCAGTGCCAATCACTCTCTCTGCCAGCAACTTCCTAACAACATCCAGCCTAGACCTGCCCTGCCACAGCTTGAGGCTGTGTCCCCTTGCCCAGGGAAGCAACCTCTCTTCAGTAGCCATAAACTGCAGCGGTGGCTCCTTGAACAAGGTCAGCTGCAGCCCAAAGGGCTTAACAAAACCAGCGCTGGGAGCAGACACATCCCTGCGTAGTCCTGCCCAGGGGGAACACCCCTGAACATTGCTCATCCTGTCCTGCAACACCACTCAAAAGGTGGCTTCAGCCACTTTGTATTCCCCACACCAGCAGGCTGCAGAGCCCTGAGAGCCTGGGTGAGAGACTCCCTTGATGTGCTTTTCCTTCTGGGCTGCATCATTTATCTCTTTCAGCTCTTTAATTTTCCGCTTCTCTTGCTGATACCGAGAGGGGATCCAGACTGGAGGTGTCTTTGACATCTCCCCATTCCTTCCCTTCAGTTCTGCTTTCCCCTCTCATTTAATCCTGCTGGTGTTTGTTTTATGCAGCTGGTGATGGAGTAGAGGCTCATGCATGTCTGAAAGCCTCTGTAATTGCCTTGCCTGTCTTCTGATAGTGCAATTAATCAGGCGTATTAATCATCACCACCTTCCAGTGATTGCCTCCCATGCAGCTATATGGCCCTGCAAAGTTCAAGCACAGGTCTCAATCTGCACAGACTTATTCCTGCTAATGGCAGTTAACAGCTCTGGGGACTTCCTCCACCACCTCTAGGCAAGGAGTGGTCATTTGTGGGGAGGTCCACTTGACTTGCAGACCTCCCTCATCTGCATGGTTTAATTGATGGAAATCATTTCCCTGAAGCTGGAAGTCCTATGATTGATTTACTTCCTGAGGATGATAGTCCTGCACCTGGGGAGGAAGAATGAACTGCAGCAGTACAGGTTGGGAAGTGATGGAGTCACCGTGCCCGGAGGTGTTGCAGCCAAGCCTGGCTGGGGCACTTAGTGCCATGGTCTGGTTGGTTGGGCAGGGCTGGGGGATAGGTTGGGCCAGGCAAGCTTGGAGCTCTCTCCCAACCTGCTGGATTCTGTGATTCTATGATCTGAGGGAGAGGGAGCTGGCAGTGCTGAGGGAGAACATCCATGGCACAGCAATGTGCCCTGGGGGCCAAGAGGCCAATGGGGTCCTGGGGGGCATTGAGCAGAGAGTGTCCAGCAGATCCAGGGAGGTTCTCCTGCCCCTCTGCTCTGCCCTGCTGAGACCTCATCTTGAGCACTGCCTTCAGTTTTGGGCTCCCCAGTTGCAGAGGGACAGGGATCTGCTGGAGAGGGTCCAGCAGAGGGCCAGGTGGAAGAGGAAGGGACTGGAGGGCACTTCCTGCTGAGGAGAGGCTGAGGGCCCTGGGGCTGCTTAGTCTGGAGAAGAGAAGACTCAGAGGGGATTGGATCAATGTCTGTAACTATCTGAGGTTGGGGGTCAGGAGGGGGGGACAGGCTCTGCTCACTGCTCCCTGGCACAGGACAAGCAGCAATGGATGGAAGCTGCAGCACAGGAGGTTCCAGCTCAGCACAAGGGGGAACTTCTTGCCTGGAAGGGTCCCAGAGCCTGGCACAGGCTGCCCAGAGAGGCTGTGGAGTCTCTTTCTCTGGAGCCTTTCCAGGCCTGTCTGGATGTGTTCCTGTGTGCCCTGAGCTGGAATTGTGTGGTCCTGCTCTGGCAGGGGGTTGGGCTGGATGCTCTCCTTGGGTCCCTTCCAACCCCTGACACCTGTGAGCCTGTAATAACAAGGTGTGGGTGCTCTGGGTGGACACTGCCTTGCCATCTTTCCCTTCTTGCTTTACTTCCTAGCAGTCTACCACAAGGCTGTTAAAGGTCTTTAAGTTACTTATTAAGAGGAGTCATGAGTAAGAGATGAGTTGGCTGATGTGTGACCTACATGGGTGGCAGTGCCTGGGTGGATTATAAACCTGTCAAAAGGCACTTTGTTTCTTCACCTGTGCTCCTTGGCAGGGATCAGAAGCCATTCCTCCACCAGCTCTATTATCTTAAGCATACCTATTCCTCATCTGAAAGGTGCTGGGAGGACTCAGTGCCCAGCAGCTGGCCCCTGCCGTGCCTGGGGGAGTCTCCTGCTGCTGTGGCTATGTTTGAAGGGAGAATCACAGAACCTGAGCCTCCTCTGCTGCAGGCTGCACCCCCCCAGCTCCCTCAGCCTCTCCTCACAGGGCTCTGCTCCAGGCCCCTCCCCAGCCTTGCTGCCCTGCTCCAAACACCTTCCAGCACCTCAACAGCTCTCTGCAATTCAGGAGCCCACAGCTGGACACAGCACTGCAGGGGTGGCCTGAGCAGTGCTGAGCACAGGGGCACAAGAACCTCCCTTGTCCTGTTGCCCACACTGCTCCTGAGCCAGCCCAGGATGCCATTGGCTCTGCTGCCCACCTGGGCACTGCTGCCTCAGCTTCAGCTCCTCTCTGCCAGCACCCCCAGGGCCCTCTCTGCCTGGCTGCTCTCAGCCACTCTGGCCCCAGCCTGTAGTGCTGCTTGGGGTTGCTGTGGCCAAAGTGCAGAACCCTGCCCTTGGCCTTGTTCAGTCTCATTCCATTTTCCCACCCTTCAGCCATTCAGGCTGAGTCAATCTGACATTTCCCCTCCCTTGGTGCTTTAGCATATGCCATATGGGCACAGTTGTGCCAGCCCTGCTGATCTGGAGGAACTCCTCCTTGCACCCCCAGCTTCCCCTTCCCCAGGCTGCATAGAAAAGCAGTTCAAGCCAAGGAACTCTGTCCCCCAGGAGAAAGTGGGAAGTGTTCTCCAATGATGGGAAATAGATGCACCAAAAGGAGGTTGCTGGGTCAAAAGCTGTGGGTGATGTGAGGGCAGGAGGGAGGACAAGAACAGGAAGAGAAACAAAAGTCATTCATATGGAAGGGAAAGTGTAGGCTGCCAACAGCCTTCTGCCAGAGGTCTCTTTTTAAAGGCACAAAGAGTGCTCAGTCAGAAGACTCTTGTTCCTAAACAAGATCCCAGAATCACGGAATCAGTCAGGGCTGGAAGGGAGCACAAGGAGCAGGCAGTGCCAACCCCCTGCCATGCCCAGGGACACCCTACCCTAGAGCAGGCTGCACACAGCCTCAGCCAGCCTGGCCTCAAACACCTCCAGCCATGGGGTGTAGGCTGGATGTGAGGAGGAAGTTGTTGGCAGAGAGAGTGATTGGCACTGGAATGGGCTGCCCAGGGAGGTGGTGGAGTCCCCATGCCTGGAGGATCCATCACCAATTCCAAAGTGAGCCATTCACCTCTGGCCTGAACCCTGCCTCTGGCTCTCAAAGGAGAGGAGCAGTGTGAGACATTCGCTGAACTCTCCCGGCACGGCAGCTGATGGTTAAACAAACAGAACCTCCCAGCCTGAGCTTTGCAAAGGCAAAAAGTCCTTGTCCCATCCTGTTATCAGCAGGGGTGTCTGGCAGAAAGCACCCAGGTCACTTGCAGCTCTGCAGCCTGCAGCAAAGTGCCTCCCAGTCACCTCAACCTTTGCAATGCTGATCGTTTGGCAGCCAGATTTGTGTCACTGGCTTGCAGGCAGCAGGCACTGCTGGGTGCTGCCAGGGCAGCTGTGCCTGCCAAGCAGCTGATAAGCTGACTTTTCCTCTTAGCTGAGAGATGAGAGCTTCTTTTATTGCCAGCTAAGCCCTGCCTCCTCACCTTTTCTCTGCTGGGGAGGGAGGTGCTGCTTGCTGTGACTAACAGGAGGTTTAACTGGCTCAGATGTCACCGGGGCAAGAGGCTGTCAGAGTTCACCAAGAGGCAGGCAAACTCTTGCTCTGGATGGGGCCTTCCTGGTGAGCCTTTGAGCTCACTGCCTTCATGAACAAATGGAATGGAAGCCATCAGTGAGATGGGATGTGGCCCAAGACATGGGGCTGGCTGCTAGGTTGGCCTGGATGAGCTTGGAGGTCTCTTCCAGGCTGGTTGGTTCTATGAAACATGTCAGCCAACCTGGATGCCAGCAGAAAGTGTTTGGATATGGAGGGTTGGGCAGGGAGAAACTGAATGAGATTCAACAAGGGCAAGTGTAGAGTCTGGCACCTGGGAAAGAGCAGCCCCAGGGATCAGGATGGGTTGGGGACTGACCTGCTGGGAGGCAGCAAAGGGGAAAAGGATCTGGGGGTCCTGGAGGATGGGAGAGTGACCATGAGCCAGCTGTGTGCTCTGGTGGCCAGCAGGGCCAGTGCCATTCTGGGGTGGATTAGAAGGGCTGTGGTTAGTAGGTTGAGAGAGGTTCTCCTGCCCCTCTGCTCTGCCCTGCTGAGGCCACATCTGGAGTGCTGTGTCCAGTTCTGGGCCCCTCAGTTCAAGAGGGACACAGAACTGCTGGAGAGAGTCCAGCACAGAGCCACAGAGATGCTGAAGAGAATGGAACAGCTCTGTTAGGAGGAGAGCCTGAGGGAGCTGGGGCTGTGCTGCTGGGAGAGGAGCAGCTGAGGGACCAGGGCTTGTTTAGTCTGGAGAAGGGGAGGCTGAGGGGAGACCTCACTGCTCTCTGCAGCTCCTTGAAACGAGGTGGTAGCGTGGTGGGGTTTGGTCTCCCCTCCCTAGAGTGAGGTAATAGGATGAGAGCAAATGGCCTGAAACTGTTGTAGGGGAGATTTGGGTTGGATACTGGGAAAAAACCTTTCTTTCCTGCTACAGTGGCCAGGCATGGGAACAGGCTGCTCAGGGAAGTGATGGAGTCAGTGTCCCTGGAGGTGTTAAAGATGTGGGCACGGAACTCTGGGGCATGATTTAATGGCAGTGTTTGGTTGACAGATGGACTCAATGAGCTCAGAGGTCTCTTCCAGCCAAAGCAGTGCTTAGAGTCCCTGATTCCATTTCACAGTGGTGAAGCAGCAGGAGCTGCAGAAAGCAGCAGCAGACAGGAGAGAGTTTTACTGGAAATCCCAGCAGTAAATCTTACCCAGTCCTTACTGGAATAAGGACTGCAGCATTGCTCTGAGGAGGAAAGGATGGGACCACTGGGACTGCCCAGCCTGGAGAACAGGAGGCTGAGAGGGGATCTCCTCAGTGCTCATCAGTGTGGCCAGCAGGGCCAGGGAGGGGATTCTGCCCCTCTGCTGTGCTCTGCTGAGACCCCACCTGGAGTCCTGCATCCAGCTCTGGAGCCCCTGGGACAAGAGGGCTGTGGAGATGCTGGAGAGTGTCCAGAGCAGGGCCAGGAGGATGCTGAGAGGCTGCAGCAGCTCTGCTGTGAGCACAGCCTGAAAGAGTTGGGGCTGTGCAGGCTGGAGCAGAGGAGGCTCCCAGGGGACCTTCTTGTGGCCTTCCAGCATCTGCAGGGGGCTGCAAAAAAGCTGGGGAGGGACTTTGGAGGGTGTGAGGGAGTGTCAGGAGTGGGGGGAATGGAGCAAAGGTGGAGGTGGGGAGAGTGAGGCTGGAGGTGAGGAGGAAGTTGTTGAGCAGGAGAGTGGTGAGAGGCTGGACTGGGTTGCCCAGGGAGGTGGTTGAGGCCCCATGGCTGGAGGTGTTTGAGGCCAGGCTGGCTGAGGCTGTGTGCAGCCTGCTCTAGGGTAGGGTGTCCCTGGGCATGGCAGGGGGCTGGAACTGGCTGCTCCTTGTGCTCCCTTCCAGCCCTGCCTGAGTCTGTGCTTCTATGATTCTATGTGCAGGTAGGATTCAGGAGTCTCCAGAGAAGCAGGCTCCACAACCTCTCTGGGCAGCCTGGTCCAGGGTCCTCAAAGGAGAGAAGTGTTTCCTTAATTTCAGGTGCTGGTGTGGTACTTTCTGTACTCCAGCTCATGCTGCTCACCTCTTACCCCATCACTGAGCACCACTGGAAAAAATCTGATCCTATCTTGTCACAGGATCACAGAATCAGGCAGGCTGGAAGAGAGCTCCAAGCTCCCCCTGCCCAACCTAGCACCCAGCCCTGCCCAACCAACCAGACCATGGCACTAAGTGCCCCAGCCAGGCTTGGCTGCAACACCTCCAGGGATGGAGACTCCACCACCTCTTGCCACCTGCACTTCAGATATTGGCAGAATCAATAAAAGTCCCTCCCCAGTTCTTTTGTAGCCCCCCTCAGATCCTGGAGGGCCACAAGAAGGTCACCTGGGAGCCTTCTCTTGCCATGATGACACAACCTGCTCGGGGTGACCCTGCTTTAGCAGGAGGCTTGCTCTAGATACACCCCAGAGGTCCCTTCCAGCCCCCATCACCCTATGTTTCCTTTCCTCCCTCCACAAAAGCCTGCTTACCCAAGAGGCTGGAGAGTGAGGTCAGCACTTTGTTATCAAGCAGCTTAATAAACTACTCAAACTGTTCCCTACATCTCTGCACCTTCTTCTTCCCCCTGTCATGCCTGTCCACGAACTCAGATGGCTTTTGTTCAACCTGTTACATAAGTATTTTGCAAGCCTTTTGCAAACTCACCCATAGAGAACTCTTATCTTGGCAAAGGGAGCCCAGCAGTGGTTTTCCTTTCTGCTTTTATCAGCTGACTTCAGCCTAGAAGCTTCTCTGGCCCCGGGGTTAATCTTGTATCTCATGAACTTTATCATCTGCAGGCAATGGGGGTCAGGAAAGTTCACCACAGTTTTCATCTCTGTAGGTAAATGCAAAGTTCACTACCAGGAGGAAAAAAAAAAGGGGGGGGAGAGGGGAAAGGCACTTAAATAGAACAGAGAAAATACAACAAGATTCATAGAATCACAGCATCAGGCAGGCTGGGAGAGAGCTCCAAGCTCAGCCAGCCCAACCTAGCATCCAGCCCTGCCCAACCAACCAGACCATGATGGTCTTGGAGGTCTCTTCCAACCTGCTTCATTCTAATCTATTTCTATTCCATTCCATTCTATTCTAAGTGCCCCAGCCAGGCTTGGCTGCAACACCTCCAGCCACAGCCACTCCACCACCTCCCTGGGCAGCCCATTCCAATGCCAATCACTCTCTCTGCCAGCAACTTCCTAACAACATCCAGCCTAGACCTGCCCTGCCACAGCTTCAGACTCTGTCCCCTTCTTCTCTTGCTGCTTGCCTGGCAGCAGAGCCCAACCCCACCTGGCTACAGCCTCCCTGCAGGCAGCTGCAGGCAGCAATGAGCTCTGCCCTGAGCCTCCTCTGCTGCAGGCTGCACACCCCCAGCTCCCTCACAGGGCCATTATATTACACCATTACAGTGTGTCCAGTTCTGGGATCTCTAGCTCAGGATAAACAAGGAACTACTCATTCCTGTCTACAACTACCTTAAGGGAGGCTGTAGCCAGGTGGGGTTGGGCTCTGCTGCCAGGCAAGCAGCAAGAGAAGAAGGGGACAGAGTCTGAAGCTGTGCCAGGGGAGGTCTAGGCTGGATGTGAGGAGGAAGTTGTTGTCAGAGAGAGTGATTGGCATTGGAATGGGCTGCCCAGGGAGGTGGTGGAGTGGCCGTGGCTGGAGGTGTTGCAGCCAAGCCTGGCTGGGGCACTTAGTGCCATGGTCTGGTTGGTTGGGCAGGGCTGGGTGCTAGGTTGGGCTGGATAATCTTGGAGGTCTCTTCCAGCCTGCCTGATTCTGTGATTCTATGATTCTACTTGAGAGGGTCCAGTGGAGGCTACAAAGATGCTGAGGGGGTTCTGGAGCATCTCTCCCAAAGGGAAAGGCTGAGGGATCTGGGGCTGTTTAGCTTGAAGAAGGCAGAGGGACTCCTTCTCAATGATTGTCAGTATCCAAAAGGTGGAGGTTGAGGACAGGGCCAGAGTCTTTTTGGTTGTGCCCAAAGACAGGACAGACACAGACTGAGAGAGGGACTGGCACTGGAGTGGGCTGCCCAGGGGAGGTGCTGGAGTCACCAACGGTAGGTTGGGCTGGATGAGCTTGGAGCTCTCCTCCAACCTGCTTGATTTTATGATTCTATGATTAGTATTTAAGGCATCTGCAGGGTATTTATTCCTGGGAATGCTATTAAAGGCCCTTTCCTGGTGGATGTGTGCCTGGTGAGTAGGTACTTTGTCAAGGCAAAAGGGGGAAGACAAAAAGAGGGAGGGAAAACAGCCCAACAGATTGGCAGTCTAATCACCCTGAAGCCATATGTGCAGCAGATGTCAGCAGTCACAGAGAGCTTCAGGAACAAAAACAACCACAAAACCTCAGCCTTTGACTTCAAAGGGCTCTTAAAAGGGGCAGCGTTTGGGTTGCTGAATTTCTGCCCATCAGGGGAAAGTCAGGGGCATTCTTTTGTGTGTGCCTGTTGCTGGGAACAGCTTTGCTACAAAAGTCTAACCACAGGATGTTAGGGGGTGGGAAGGACCTGCAGAGGTCATTGAGTCCAACCCCCCTGCCAGAGCTTGACCACAGAGCCTAGCTCAGGTCACACAGGGACACATCCAGATGGGTCTTGAATGTCTTCAGAGCAGGAGACTGCACAGCCTCTCTGGGCAGCCTGTGCCAGGGCTCTGGGACCCTTCCAGGCAAGAAGTTCCCCCTTGTGCTGAGCTGGAACCTCCTGTGCTGCAGCTTCCATCCACTGCTGCTTGTCCTGTGCCAGGGAGCAGTGAGCAGAGCCTGTCCCCCCCTCCTGACCCCCAGCCCTCAGATAGTTACAGACATTGATTCAATCCCCTCTCAGTCTTCTCTTCTCCAGACTAAGCAGCCCCAGGGCCCTCAGCCTCTCCTCACCAGGCAGTGCCCTCCAGTCCCCTCCTCATCCTCCTGGCCCTCTGCTGGACCCTCTCCAGCAGATCCCTGTCCCTCTGCAACTGGGGAGCCCCAAACTGAAGGCAGTGCTCAAGATGAAGTCTCAGCAGGGCAGAGCAGAGGGGCAGGAGAACCTCCCTGGATCTGCTGGACAGAGAGAGTGATTGGCATTGGAATGGGCTGCCCAGGGAGGTGCTGGAGTGCCCATCCCTGGATGAGACTGGATGAGACACTTGGTGCCTTGGTTTAGCTGGTTAGATAACGTTGGGTGCTGGGTTGGACTGGATGATCTGTGAGGTCCTTTCCAGCCTGCCTGGCTCTGTGATCCTATGGAGCATCTTTATTGCAGGAGGACAGAACTTCCCAGCACAAACTGAAGCTTTTGGCCCTGCACAAACAGGGGTGACAGCCCTGAGCCAAATGCTTGGAGAGCAAATGGCAACCTGCCAGGCAAAGTGGGGGCAAAGTCCCCTCAGCTGCAGACACAGCAGTCAGCAGACACCAGCTGCGTGTCTGCAAGGAGCCTCTGGTGATCAGGGTCAGGGTGAAAGCCTCTGTGGAAGCCTTCAGAGCGCTAAAGCAGACACATGGCTTGTGTAGGCTCAAGGAGGAGAGGAGGTGCACTGGGAGAGCTCAGCTGCCCCCCACCAGCTGCAAACTTTCTCAGAGAGAAGGCAAACCCTCCTCCCAGCAGGGTTTGGGCACAGCACAGACGTGAGAGGCACGGGGGTGTGCCAGCACGGAGGTGTTAAATGCCCAGCAGGATGCAACCCATTTGGGAAACAGGTTCAGCCAGGATGGTGCAATGCTCTGAGCTCAGACACAACCCTTCCTCCTCCCACTCGCTCCCACCACGAGGCCCTGCTGGGCCACTTCCATATGGCTGTGAGCTGGAAAAGAGTCATTAGAAACCTCTTGGAAAAGAGCTGGTGGAGAAATCAGTGCAGAGAAGGTGAGGGAGCTGACATGGAGCTGCCTCACTACACGTGGGTATGTGGACTCAGAATCATGGGCTGCTGGCACAGGACACAGTTGGGAGGACACACTGGAGCAGACAGGATGGAAAGGGAACAGAAAGGGTCTCTCAGCCAGTTCCAAGGCCACTGATAGCCTTGGCTGATGCCATACTGTGCCCCTGCTGCTGCTCTGCTGAGGCACAACTCAGGATGGGATCTCTAAAGGTGTCTGAGACCCCACCTGGAGTCCTGCATCCAGCTCTGGAGTCCCTCTTGCAAGAAGGATGTGGAGATGCTGGAGAGTGTCCAGAGCAGGGCCAGGAGGATGCTGAGAGGCTGCAGCAGCTCTGCTGTGAGCACAGCCTGAAAGAGTTGGGGCTGTGCAGGCTGGAGCAGAGGAGGCTCCCAGGGGACCTTCTTGTGGCCTGCCAGCATCTGAAGGGGGCTCCAGAAAAGCTGGGGAGGGACTTTTGAGGGTGTGAGGGAGTGTCAGGAGTGGGGGGAATGGAGCAAAGGTGGAGGTGGGGAGAGTGAGGCTGGAGGTGAGGAGGAAGTTGTTGAGCAGGAGAGTGGTGAGAGGCTGGACTGGGTTGCCCAGGGAGGTGGTTGAGGCCCCATGGCTGGAGGTGTTGAGACTCTGGCCCCTTGCTCTGCTGCTGGGAGGAGAAGAGCCCAACCCTCACCTGGCTACAACCTCCCTTCAGGTAAGTGGCACCAGGGCAGGTCTAGACTGGATGTGAGGAGGAAGCTGTTGGCAGAGAGAGTGATTGGCATTGGAATGGGCTGCCCAGGGAGGTGGTGGAGTGGCTGTGGCTGGAGGTGTTGCAGCCAAGCCTGGCTGGGGCACTTAGTGCCATGGTCTGGTTGGTTGGGCAGGGCTGGGTGCTAGGTTGGGCTGGCTGAGTCTGGAGCTCTCTTCCAGCCTGCTGGATGCTGTGGTTCCATGACTCTGATGTAGGACCACAGGCACAGGG
The DNA here is from genome assembly GCF_015220805.1 of Pogoniulus pusillus. Taxonomy (NCBI): domain Eukaryota; kingdom Metazoa; phylum Chordata; class Aves; order Piciformes; family Lybiidae; genus Pogoniulus; species Pogoniulus pusillus. The sequence continues at coordinate 1,137,563 of NC_087266.1, forward strand.
GGAAGGGCTGCCCAGGCTGGCCATGGCTCATGGGGCAGGGCAGGGGAGATTAAATTTATCTGGCTCTTAGGAACAGCTTCCTGAGAGAGAAGACAATGAGGCAGTGGAACTGTTTGGCCGAGCGAGGTAATTGCTGCACAAACACTCTGTGGACGCCAGCCAAGAGCTGATAAGTGTAGTGGAAAATGTAGTGCAAGGTCTCTTAGATGAGCCCAGAGGGGCTGGCTGTAGCTGGCAGCAAGCCCAGCTGAGCACAGAGAGGGAACTTCCCCTGGAACCTTCTGCAGACAGCAAGGGGGACTGCAGGACCAGAGGTGGCTGTCCTGGGAGGGCAGAGAGCAATGCAGCCACCCCCTCTGCTGTCTCCCTGGAGCCTTCACTTCTCCAGGATGAACAACCCCAACTTTCCCATCCCTTCTCCATAGGTGTTTCAGCCCTCAGTGACTTTGGAACCACAGCTCATCCAAGGGCATGAGGGTGGAGGGGTTATATGTGGGGTGGGAAGGGAAGGGAAGGGAAGGGAAGGGAAGGGAAGGGAAGGGAAGGGAAGGGAAGGGAAGGGAAGGGAAGGGAAGGGAAGGGAAGGGAAGGGAAGGGAAGGGAAGGGAAGGGAAGGGAAGGGAAGGGAAGGGAAGGGAAGGGAAGGGAAAAGAGAAACAAGGTTGGCAGAGAGCTCCAAGCTCAGCCAGCCCAACCTGGTACCCAGCCCTGCCCAACCAACCACACCATGGCACTAAGTGCCCCAGCCAGGCTTGGCTGCAACACCTCCAGCCATGGCCACTCCACCACCTCCCTGGGCAGCCCATTCCAATGCCAATCACTCTCTCTGCAAGGAACTTCCTAACAACATCCAGCCTAGACCTGCCCTGCCACAGCTTCAGACTCTGTCCCCTTCTTCTCTTGTTGCTTGCCTGGCAGCAGAGCCCAACCCCACCTGGCTACAGCCTCCCTGCAGGCAGCTGCAGGCAGCAATCAGCTCTGCCCTGAGCCTCCTCTGCTGCAGGCTGCACCCCCCCAGCTCCCTCAGCCTCTCCTCACAGGGCTCTGCTCCAGGCCCCTCCCCAGCCTTGCTGCCCTGCTCCAAGCACCTTCCAGCACCTCAACATCTCTCTGCAATTCAGGAGCCCAGAACTGGACACAGCACTGCAGGTGTTGTTGTGGTAGCATTCTGAAGCTCTTTTCCCACCAGGTGACTGTACAGTTCCATGACTTGCAAGGCCTGAGGTCACTCTTTAATCATTGCCTAAGAGGCCTGGGTTTGATGTCACTCATCTGACAGCCATACTGCAGAACCAGCCCTTATGTACCCGCCTGGGACAGGATGATGGCTCAGCTGAGCACCACTGAGGCACAGCCAAGAAGCAAAGGTCATGCAAGCTTTGAGGCACTGCAATGGCATCCTCAAACTGCTTACATAAGGAGGCAAGAGGAGGTCAGCTCCTGGTGGCCACCATTCAGTGGTGTTGCCTCATCTCTTGCTAATTTACAACCCAGGCAGGCTGGATGGGGCAGGTTGGAGATGGAAACTGCTGCCCAAGCAAATAGAGGCTGTGATGAATAATTAACAGGAGCTGTACTATCACAGTGTCCTCTGATGGGTGGGAAGGAGCAAGGAGAATAAAGAGAGAACATCAGGCTTATGTAAAAGCAGGACTATCTGACCTTGACTCCAAGCCTAGGCCCTGCCTCTGCTGCTCCACTCTGAGCCAGGCAGAATGCAAAGCTCTCCTCCCATGGATGTCATCAAGGAAGAGGAGCAGAAGGGTTTGTGATGTGCTCTTTGGATGCTGAGGGACCACCATCCCTGGAGGCCTTTAAGAAAAGACTGGATGTGGCACTTAGTGCAGCTGATGCCATGGTGTTAGCTTACAGGCTGGACACATGAGCTCAGAGGTCTGCTCCAGCCTCAGAGATTATGTCACTCTGTGACACGGTGCAGTGACAGCAGCTTAGCAGTTGTGGTGGGACTGAGTGCTGCAGGCAAGCAGTTGGGCTTGAGGATCTCAAAGGCCTCTCTCAACCTCAACAGTTCTACAGAGTCATCACATGGATAAATGTTCTCATTATCAGGGGATGGATCATGGAATCAAGCAGGTTGGAAGAGAGCTCCAGGCTCAGCCAGCACAACCTAGCACCCAGCCCTGCCCAACCAACCAGACCATGGCACTAAGTGCCCCAGCCAGGCTTGGCTGCAACACCTCCAGCCACGGCCACTCCACCACCTCCCTGGGCAGCCCATTCCAATGCCAATCACTCTCTCTGCCAGGAACTGCCTCCTTACATCCAGCCTGGACCTCCCCTGCCACAGCTTCAGACTCTGTCCCCTTCTTCTCTTGCTGCTTGCCTGGCAGCAGAGCCCAACCCCACCTGGCTACAGCCTCCCTGCAGGCAGCTGCAGGCAGCAATCAGCTCTGCCCTGAGCCTCCTCTGCTGCAGGCTGCACACCCCCAGCTCCCTCAGCCTCTCCTCACAGGGCTGTGCTCCAGGCCCCTCCCCAGCCTTGCTGCCCTTCTTTGGCCCTTTCCCTCAGCACCACATCCACACATCTATTCAACACCTCCAGGAGTGGTGACTCCATCACCTTCCTGGACAGCCTGTTCCAGTCACAGAGTGTCAGGGGCTGGAAGGGAGCTCCAAAGCTCAGCCAGTCCAACCCCCCTGCAGAGCAGGATCACCCAGAGCAGATCACACAGATCACATCCAGGCAGAGTTTGAGTATCTCAAGAGAGGGAGACTCCACAGCCCCCCTGGGCAGCCTGTGCCAGGGCTCTGTCACCCTCACTGTGGAGATAATCCTCCTGTTTCCATGGAACCTTCTAAGCCTCAGCATCCACCAGTGCCCCTTGGCCTGGCACTGGGCAGCAGAGCCTGGCTGCACATCCTGGCACTCACCTGCATACCTTTATCAACATCACTGAGGTCCCCTCTCAGTCTCCTCTCCCAGCAGCACAGCCCCAGCCCCCTCAGGCTCTCCTAACAGAGCTCTTCCATTCCCTTCAGCATCTCTGTGGCTTTGCTCAAACAGTTCTCTGCCCCTCCTGAAGTGGGGGCCAGAACTGGACACTGCCTAAGGAGCCCCTCTGTGAAGCAGTGTTTAGTCCACGCCAGAGGAAGCAGCCCCGAGATCTGCAGGGGGACAGAGGGAGGCCTTTGCTCCATGCTTTCTGTTTGGAGTCCTTTCACAGCCTTGCCAGCAGGGCTGTGAGCTGCAGGCTGCCTACCTTCCCCTCTGGCTGCAGGCAGTGCTGCTATTTCAGGTAGACTTTTCCTTCCACGTTGCCCTTTTCATTCCGTGCCAGCAGCTGGGCTCATTCTGCAGGGTTTGATCTGCAGGGGAAGGAGGGGAGAAAGCAAGCAGGGAGACTTCTGAGCCTGGCAAAGCAAAGAGATCTCTTCCTTGCCTTTCTCAGTGCCTTCCCACGGCGTTATTGTCTGCACCAGGCAAGCTCCTGGTTCCAGCTGCAAGGCTTTTTTGTTCTCCCCAGAACAATCGTTTGGCTAACAGAGACCACTCCCTGCAGACCGGGAAGGAACGACCCAAATTGGGATTGCAGATGGAGGTTTGCTTGGATCTGCTGACAGTGCCACAGTGAGACAGAGAAAGCAAGCAGGGTTTAACAGAAGAGCCTGCTCTCCTCTGCCTCTTTCTCCCCTGTTGGCTTTCCTTTCTCTCTCTCAAAGGAAATTACAGAGAGAGAGAGAGATCTGGGAGGAAAGAAACAGAAGTGGATAACTAACTGGCAGAAAAGCAGCAGGACACACCTTGTGGTCTCCTCAAAGACAGATTCAGATCCAGTGGCTTCTGGCATAAGAAGTTCAGGTCCTCTGGAAAAACTGGAAAAGACAGAATCATAGAAGGTCAGAGGCTGGAAAGGACCTTGGAAGCTCAGCCAGTCCCACCCCCTGCCACAGCAGCAGCACCCAGAGCAGCTCACACAGGAACACATCCAGGCAGGGTTTGAATATCTCCAGAGAGGGAGACTCCACAGCCCCCCTGTGCAGCCTGTGCCAGGGCTCTGGCACCCTCAGAGGGTAAAAATTCCTCCCCTATGTTTCCATGGAACTTCCTCTGCCTCAGCTTCCACCCAGTGCCCCTTGGCCTGGTGTTGGGCATCACCCAGCAGAGCCTGGCTGCAGCCTCCTGGCATCTTTACATCTCTATGAACATGTCTGAGGTCTCCTCTCAGTCTCCTCCTCTCCCAGCAGCACAGCCCCAACTCCCTCAGCCTCTCCTCCTAACAGAGATGTTCCACTGCCTTCAAGCATAGAATTGTTTTGGATGGAAAAGACCTCTGAGGTCATCAAGTCCAGCTGTTAATTCAGCACTGCCAAGTCCACCATGCAGCCATGTCCCTCAGCACCACATCTACACAGCTTTTAGATCTCTCCAAGGGTTCTGCACTTTGGCCACAGCAACCCCAAGCAGCACTACAGGCTGGGGCCAGAGTGGCTGAGAGCAGGCAGGCAGAGAGGGCCCTGGGGGTGCTGGGAGAGAGGAGCTGAAGCTGAGGCAGCAGTGCCCAGGTGGGCAGCAGAGCCAATGGCATCCTGGGCTGGCTCAGGAGCAGTGTGGGCAGCAGGACAAGGGAGGTTCTTGTGCCCCTGTGCTCAGCACTGCTCAGGCCACCCCTGCAGTGCTGTGTCCAGCTGTGAGCCCCTCAATTCAAGAGAGCTGTTGAGGTGCTGTCAAGTAGGGGTTGTTCTGCTCCCCCTAGCAACAAGTCATAGGACAAGAGGGAATGGCCTCAGGTTACACCAGGGGAGGTTTAGGCTGGAGACTGGGAGAAACTTCTTCACTGAAAGGGTTCTCAAGCACTGGCACAGGCTCCCCAGGGGTGTGACTGAATCTCCCCCCATGGAAGCCTTTAAAAGGTGCAGAGCTGTGGTGCTGGGGGACATCATTTGCCACCAAACTTGGTAGTTAGATAATGATTGGACTCCAGGACCTTAAAGGTCCTTTCCAACCAAAATGGTTCTGTGATTCTGCCTCTGAAGTGCAATGTCTGTCACTGGACTCTGCCTGTCCCAGCCTCCAAGCTCCCCTTGCCCCGCAGCAGCCTGCAGCGCTCAGGTCTCCGGCGCTCCATCCGGAGTCACTGCTCCCAACACCAACTCCACACTCACCCCACAGACCCCAGTGGCTTCCCCCCCCCGCCCCCCGAATCCAGCTGGATTCTGAGCCTCCACAGACTCCACTTTTCCACCGCCACAGCTGCATGACTCAGTGCTGCGCAGCAGCTCCGCTTGCCAAAGCGTTGCGCAAGCAGGGGCTGACTAAGCCCTGCCGGAGCCCCATCCTCTGCCAGTTGGATTGCAGGGGCCTCTGAGGAGCTCGGCTGCAGCTCAGCCCAGAGGTGCAATTGCATCTTCAATTGTGTAAGCATCTGGGGGGTGGGGAGGGTGGGAGGCAAAGGGAGTTGTTGAGTCGCTGCTGAGCTTTTATGCCTCCCTCTGAAGTGCTTTCACAAGGCGTGAGGAAACGCAGCAGCATCCTGGGTGCTGGTCAGAAGCTCTCCTCCAGGCATGGGAACTCCTTGGGCCAGGGGAAGTCGAGAAGGGCAATGTTTAGTGCTTCTCCAGTGTTTCAGCTCTGTGGCTGTGAGAAAGCTGATCCCCTGCTTCTCAGTCTGGCCTCCATCTGCCTCGCTGCAAACCTGGCCCAAGGGCTGGAAGGAATTAGAGGAAGGGTTGCAGTTTGTGCAGATTAACAGCTCTGGTTGCAGGAGGGACAAGGGAAAGGCAACTTCTGGGCTCTCAAACTTCTTGGGCTAGGGAAGGTCTAGGCTGGATGTCAGGAGGAAGTTGCTGGCAGAGAGAGTGATTGGCATTGGAATGGGCTGCCCAGGGAGGTGGTGGAGTGGCCGTGGCTGGAGGTGTTGCAGCCAAGCCTGGCTGGGGCACTTAGTGCCATGGTCTGGTTGGTTGGGCAGGGCTGGGTGCTAGGCTGGGCTGGGTGATCTTGGAGCTCTCTGCCAACCTGCTTGGTTCTAAGAAACCTACATCCACCTCATCACAGAAATGGTGGTGAAGATCAGAGCATGGTGAAACACAGCACACAGCTTGTGAGATGGGCTCCTGGACCTCCCTCTCACCCTAGAGCAGGGCAGCAGGACTGAGCTCTTCATCCACATATGCAAAGCAGAGAAAAACACTGGAGGCAGAAATGCTTTGGGTATTCTGCTACTTTCTTCTTTCCCCTCCAGATGAGCAATGTTGCCTCCTGATGTGTGCAAAAGGCATGAGGACTTCTGGCAACCACAGGGACCTCATGCCTGAAAAGATCATCACAGCAGTATTTACTGCAGCCTGCAGTGATCTCTGCCCAGCTGTGATTTGCTGCTCTGCACCAGGAGGGAAGGGAACACATAAATTCTATCAGTAGGGGTGCCTGAAACGAGGCCCCAGATGGAGTGAAGGTGAGGATGGGAGATGGAAGATGAAAGCAGAACTCATAAGCAGAAGAACAGGCTGAGCCCTGTGGAACTAGGAGGGGTTAAACTGCATCCAGCTCTGGAGTCCCTCTTGCAAGAAGGATGTGGAGATGCTGGAGAGTGTCCAGAGCAGGGCCAGGAGGATGCTGAGAGGCTGCAGCAGCTCTGCTGTGAGCACAGCCTGAAAGAGTTGGGGCTGTGCAGGCTGCAGCAGAGGAGGCTCCCAGGGGACCTTCTTGTGGTCTTCCAGCATCTGAAGGGGGCTCCAAAAAAGCTGGGGAGGGACTTTGGAGGATGTGAGGGAGTGGCAGGAGTGGGGGGAATAGAGCAAAGGTGGAGGTGGGGAGAGTGAGGCTGGAGGGGAAGAAGAAGTTGTTGAGCAGGAGAGTGGTGAGAGGCTGGAGTGGGTTGCCCAGGGAGGTGGTTGAGGCCCCATGGCTGGAGGTGTTTGAGGCCAGGCTGGCTGAGGCTGTGTGCAGCCTGCTCTAGGGTAGGGTGTCCCTGGGTATGGCAGGGGGTTGGCACTGGCTGCTCCTTGTGCTCCCTTCCAGCCCAAGGGCAGCAAGGATCATGAATGCTGGCCCCAGCCGGGGGAGGGAGATGCTGGAGCTAAGCTGGGTCCTGCAGAGGTTAAAGGGCAACTCTTAGAGAGGCAGAGGAGGCATTTGGAAGGAAGAGCTGGGTGTGCTGGAATGGGTTCAGAGGAGACACGGTGCAGTGACAGCAGCTTAGCAGTCGTGGTGGGACTGAGTGCTGCAGGCAAGCAGTTGGGCTTGAGGATCTCAAAGGCCTCTCTTAAACTCAACAGTTCTACAGAGTCATCACATGGATAAATGTTCTCATTATCAGGGGATGGATCACAGAATCAAGCAGGTTGGCAGAGAGCTCCAAGCTCAGCCAGCACAACCTAGCACCCAGCCCTGCCCAACCAACCAGACCATGGCACTAAGTGCCCCAGCCAGGCTTGGCTGCAACACCTCCAGCCACAGCCACTCCACCACCTCCCTGGGCAGCCAATTCCAATGCCAATCACTCTCTCTGCCAGCAACTTCCTCCTAAGGAGGGTGGTGAGACACTGGCACAGGTTGCCCAGGGAGGTGGTAGAAGCCTCATCCCTGGAGGTCTTTAAGGCCAGGCTGCATGTGGCTCTCAGCAACCTGCTCTAGTGTGAGCTGTCCCTGCCCATGGCAGGGAGGTTGGAGCTGGATGATCCTTGAGATCCCTTCCACACATTCTGTAATGCTTGGAGAGGGCTTCAGGCCTTTAATTTGAAATGGTGAAGGAATCTCAGAAGATAGCAGATGGGAAATATTTAAGGAAGCAATAGAGAGCACAGGAGGGAACTTCTTGAGAGGCCTAAGAAAACAAGGAGAAGCTGGGCAAATAAAACAAGAGCATGAGAGGGGAAAGGCAAACAGAGCCCAAGACTATGGCAGAGTGGAAATGAAAGCACAAAAGAAAGCAGGAGGAAATGTCCAAGGGCAAGAAAAACCTTCCCAGGGTATTGGGAAGCATCAGCAAAGTGAGACAGAAAGAGACTGGGTTTGATGGGACTGAATGGCACAGTGCTAAGAGCAGGGCTGGCCTGGGAAGGTGAAGCCATGGAAAGAGTGGGTGGGAGGAGATCACATCAGATCACAGCATAACACAGGATCAAGCAAAGCCTGGCTGGGGCTCTCAGTGCCATGGTCTGGTTTGATTGGCCAGGGCTGGGTGCTAGGTTGGACTGTCTGAGCTTGGAGCTCTCTTCCAACCTGCCTGATTCCATGATTCTATTTATAAGAAGGTCCCCTGGGAGCCTCCTCTGCTCCAGCCTGCACAGCCCCAACTCTTTCAGTCTGTGCTCACAGCAGAGCTGCTGCAGCCCTCTCAGCATCCTCCTGGCCTGTAATCCCAGCCAGGATGCCACTGGCTTGTGTTGATGTGGTGCTGAGGACCAGGATGTAGCAGTGAAGTGGCAGTGTCAGGTTAACAGCTGGACCTGATGAACTTAAAAGGTCTCTTCCAACCAAAGCAATTCCATGATCCTAGTCTGTGATTCCATGATTCATGGAATTAGGTGTTCAAGATGAGACTGGATGAGGCACTTAATGCCATAGTCTGGTTGGTTGGCCAGGGCTGGGTGCTAGGTTGGGCTGTCTGAGCTTGGAGGTCTCCTCTGACCTGGTGGATTCTATGATTCTAACCCCACCCTCCCCACACCACTCTGTGGTGGAGAAGAGCAGCCACCTCCTACCTTTGCCACTACAGCTGGGAGCTTCCTCTGCAGCTGACCCCTTGCAAGGTGACGTAGACCTCGGGAGCGTTGCTGGCAGCTCTCCGCTTGTTCCACTCCGGCCCCGTCCTTGGGTTCAGCAGACCTCTGGGTATTGATGGGTTTGGAGCATGAACAAACAGCCACTGGATCAATGTTCTCTGGTGCAGGCTTGCTGAGCTAAACCATTGGCTTTGTTTGTTAAACTTTAATGCTGACCTGCCTGGCCAAGAGCTGAGTCACTCCCAGGTTTCTAGGTGCATTTAGCTGCTGGGTCATTAAACTTCAAGCTCAATGAGCATTGTTACTCTCAATCTGGATCCCTGGCACTCAGCTTAAAAAATACATGTAATTAAACCTCAGAGGAGCACCTCATCAATTGATGGTCCGTGCAGAGCTGCTCTGAGTGACAGCCCAGCAGGCTCCAGGGCAGCAGAGGTGCAGGGGCTGAGCGCGGAGGCGCAGCGCAGTCGGCAGGCGCAGGTCCTCGGGGGAGCTCAGCAGCCAGGGGGAAGCTGCAGCCCAAACAGAGCAGCTATTAAAGCAGGAAAAGATGCATATGTCATCTTGTCTCTGATACATACCATGCTCTGTTACCATAGCAATGGACATTATAGGGAGCTTCAGAGGAGGGAGAGAGTGATTAGCAGAGAGATAAGGGAGGAGGCTGCGCTGAGCTCGCTGCAGAGTGTTTTCATTAAGGTGACAAGAAGCACGCCCCAGGTACCAGGCAGGAGATGCTCTCAGAGAGCCAGGCAGGTTGGGAGACATCTCCAAGCTCAGCCAGCCCAACCTAGCACCCAGCCCTGCCCAACCAACCAGACCATGGCACTAAGTGCCCCAGCCAGGCTTGGCTGCAACACCTCCAGCCACAGCCACTCCACCACCTCCCTGGGCAGCCCATTCCAATGCCAATCACTCTCTCTGCCAGCAACTTCCTAACAACATCCAGCCCAGACCTGCCCTGGCACAGCTTCAGACTCTGTCCCCTTCTTCTCCTGCTGCTTGCCTGGCAGCAGAGCCCAACCCCACCTGGCTACAGCCTCCCTGCAGGCAGCTGCAGGCAGCAATCAGCTCTGCCCTGAGCCTCCTCTGCTGCAGGCTGCACCCCCCCAGCTCCCTCAGCCTCTCCTCACAGGGCTGTGCTCCAGGCCCCTCCCCAGCCTTGCTGTCCTGCTCCAAACACCTTCCAGCACCTCAACAGCTCTCTGCAATTGAGCAGCCCAGAGCTGGACACAGCACTCACAAGCTGTGGTCTGAGCAGTGCTGAGCCACAGGGGCACAAGAACCTCCCTTGTCCTGCTGCCCACACTGCTGCTGAGCCAGCCCAGGTATTTCATTCTTGTCCTAATCTAACTTTAAATGTATCATGCAGCAAGGACACCCCTTGCATCCCCTGGCAAGCAATTACACCAGATGAAAGATTCCCCTCCCCCCTCCCCAGTATTTGGCCTCCTGTTGTCTCCATTCTCTGGTATATGGTGCTTAATCTTCTCCAAGTGATGAACAAAAGCACCCCAAGTCAATGGGTTTTGGTCTGAAATTGGGCTGCTTAAAGGCTAACTGCATCTTAGCAATGATTTTGTGCTTTGGGCTGGAAACTTGCTTACCAGGCCCCAGTGCAGAGGAGAATTTTGTCTTCCAAATTAAAAGAAAGGGGGGGAGGGAATTGCTAAGAGTCACTTTGCCTGGAACTGAGAAAGCAGAAGAAGGAGGGGGGAAGGGAATCATAGAAACAGACAGGCTTGGAAGGACCACAAAGATCATCCAGTCCCACCCCCCCCTGCCATGGGCAGGGACACCTCACACCTCCAGAGCCTCATCCAGCCTGGCCTTAGCCATTGGAATGGGCTGCCTAGGGAGGTGGTGGAGTGGCTGTGGCTGGAGGTGTTTCAGCCAAGCCTGGCTGGGGCACTTAGTGCCATGGTCTGGTTGGTTGGGCAGGGCTGGGTGCTAGGTTGGGCTGGCTGAGCTTGGAGCTCTCTGCCAACCTGGCTGATTCTATGATCAGAGGGCTGGAACACCTCTCCTGCAAAGACAGGCTGAGAGAGCTGGGGCTGCACAGCCTGGAGAAGAGAAGGCTCTAGGGACACTCTGCAGTAACAATGTCTGAAGGAGGCTTCCAGGGAGGCTGAGGAGTGCTTGAAACAAGCTGGCTGAGGCTGTGGGCAGCCTGCTCCACGGTGGGGTGTCCCTGCCCAGGGCAGGGGAGTTGGAAGTGTCTGATCCTTGTGGTCCCTGCAAACCCTGCCTGACTCTGTGATTCTAGCAGTAAGATGGAAGACAACAGCTTGACACTAGAGCAGGGCAGGTTTAGGCTGGCTGTAAGGAGGGAGCTCTTCACAAGGAGGGTAGTGTAACACTGGAAGAGGTAGCCCAGAGAGGTGGAGGAGATCCCATCCCTAGAGACATCCAAGGGTAAGCTTGATGGTCCCCTGCAACCCCTAACATTCTTGGTGCTGAGCTTCGAGTTTTGCTTCAGTCTTGCTTGTTAGAGGCTCTCACACATTTCCTGCAGGCCAATTCAGTGCCTCTCAAAACCTCTCACAGCTCCATTCCTGCCCTTTGGAACTGCTACACAAGTGAGCAGAAGGCAGCAGGAAAACACAAAGGAGCTCAGCCTCAGGAAGGAAACCCAACCAGCAACCCTGGGTGATGTTAGAGTGACCATCAAGACCACAAGCTACCTAAACTGGGGGGCCCAACAGGCCCCCCAGCCTTTAATGCCCTTCACCATTCACCAGCTGCACACCCTGGGGACTCACCAGTGACCAGAGGAGGATCTCTCCACCCAAGGACACAGCTTAGGGCTCTGCCCTCCCTGGGGGGGGATTTAAAGGGTGGGTGGGCAGGGAGGGCAAAGTGGTCACACCTGGGGTGGGGAGGAGACTCCAATAAAATCCAGGGGCTGGGGGCTTTGGGAGCTGGGCCTGCATAGCCTGGAAGAGAGAAGACCTCATTGCTGCCTACAGCTACCTGAAGGAAGGTCATGGAGAGATTGGTGCTGAGCTTTTCTCACAGGTAACTGGGGACAGAACAAGGGGGAATGGCCTCAAGCTGAGACTGGGCAGGTTTAGATTGGACATTAGAAGAAAGTTTATCACTGAGAGAGCAGCCAGGGACTGGAGTGAGCTGCCCAGGGAGGTGCTGGAGTCACCCAGCCTGGGTGTGTTTCAGGATGGCTTGGATGTGGTACTTGGGGCTGTGGTCTAACATAAGCCTTGCAAAGTGGAGCTAGAGGATGGACTTAGTGATGTTGAGAGGCTTTGCCAGCCTGCCTGTGTCTGTGGTTCTGTGAAAATGGGGGAAAAGGTGGTGTGGGGAAGGGACAGGTGTGGTGGGAAAGTGGAGATGGTGGTGAAAGGATGCTGAGAGGGCTGCAGCAGCTCTGCTGTGAGCACAGCCTGAAAGAGTTGGGGCTGTGCAGGCTGCAGCAGAGGAGGCTCCCAGGGGACCTTCTTGTGGCCTTGCAGCATCTGAAGGGGGCTCCAAAAAAGCTGAGGAGGGACTTTGGAGGGTGTGAGGGAGTGTCAGGAGTGGGGGGAATGGAGCAAAGGTGGAGGTGGGGAGAGTGAGGCTGGAGGTGAGGAGGAAGTTGTTGAACAGGAGAGTGGTGAGAGGCTGGAGTGGGTTGCCCAGGGAGGTGGTTGAGGCCCCATGGCTGGAGATGTGAAATATAAATTAGTTCCTGCTGGTGTGCCCCAGGGATCAGTGCTGGGCACAGTCCTGTTCAACAGCTTCATTGATGATCTGGAGCAGGGAATTGAGTCCAGCAGCAGTGACTCTGCAGATAGCACCAAGCTAGGAGCAGCTGTGGAGCTGTGGGAGGGTAGCAGAGCCCTGCAGAGGGACCTGGCCAGGCTGGATGGGTGGGCAGAGGCCAAGGGGATGAGACTGAACAAGGCCAAGGGCAGGGTTCTGCACTTTAGCCACAACAACCCCAAGCAGCACTAGAGGCTGGGGCCAGAGTGGCTCAGAGCAGCCAGGCAGAGAGGGCCCTGGGGGTGCTGGGAGAGAGGAGCTGAAGCTGAGGCAGCAGTGCCCAGGTGGGCAGCAGGACAAGGGAGAAGCAGGGCAGTAAGGCTGGGGAGGGGCCTGGAGCAGAGCCCTGTGAGGAGAGGCTGAGGGAGCTGGGGGGGTGCAGCCTGCAGCAGAGGAGGCTCAGGGCAGAGCTCATTGCTGCCTGCAGCTGCCTGCAGGGAGGCTGTAGCCAGGTGGGGTTGGGCTCTGCTGCCAGGCAGCCAGCAAGAGAAGAAGGGGACAGAGTCTGAAGCTGTGGCAGGGCAGGTCTAGGCTGGATGTTGTTAGGAAGTTGCTGGCAGAGAGAGTGATTGGCACTGGAATGGGCTGCCCAGGGAGGTGGTGGAGAGGCTGTGGCTGGAGGTGTTGCAGCCAAGCCTGGCTGGGGCACTTAGTGCCATGGTCTGGTTGGTTGGGCAGGGCTGGGTGCTAGGCTGGGCTGGCTGAGCTTGGAGCTCTCTTCCAACCTGCCTGATTCTATGGTTCTGTGATACCACTGAGATTTGTGAATTCCTAAAGCATCTGCTCCCTGTCAGCCACAAAGGAGAGGGTTTGTGAGCAAGAGGAAGGCTTTTCCTCCTCTGCAGGAGCAGCCAGGGAGCAGAGCAGGGTTCAGGACTGCACAGCACCCTTCTGGCTCTGTGGCTATTTGCAACGGTTTGGTTGCAGGAGAAGCCTCCCTTGCCGGGATTGCATAAGAAGAGGAAGGGAAATGAGGTCTCAGGGAGGGACTGAGAACACCATGGGGCAGAACTCCCACACTAGCTCTTAGTAACCCTGCTTATGTCATCCTCCTTCCCCCTGTAATTCCTTTTGCCTGAATGCACCTTAGAGTTTATCTGGAGAAACTCGGAGTGACTCAGAACTTTACTGGGGCTCAAGAGATGTCTGGGTTTAAACAAGCCACACCAGGCATGATGCTATCAGCTGTCTAGAAACAAGGAGCTGGGCTGGTGTCAGCTGGGAACAGAAAGGCAGAATCACAGAACCAACCAGGTTGGAAAAGACCTCTGAGATCACTGAGTCCAACCTAAACCTTCAAATCAACCAAGCCATGGCACTAAGTGCCCCAGCCAGGCTCCTTTTAAGCACCTCCAAGCATAGCCACTCCACCTCCCTGGGCAGCCCATTCCAGTGCCAATCACTCTCTCTGACAGCAACTTCCTAACAACATCCAGCCTAGACCTGCCCTGCCACAGCTTCAGACTCTGTCCCCTTCTTCTCTTGCTGCTTGCCTGGCAGCAGAGCCCAACCCCACCTGGCTACAGCCTCCCTGCAGGCAGCTGCAGGCAGCAATCAGCTCTGCCCTGAGCCTCCTCTGCTGCAGGCTGCACCCCCCCAGCTCCCTCAGCCTCTCCTCACAGGGCTGTGCTCCAGGCCCCTCCCCAGCCTTGCTGCCCTGCTCCAAACACCTTCCAGCACCTCAACAGCTCTCTGCAATTCAGGAGCCCACAACTGGACACAGCACTCAAGCTGTAGAAGGAAGCTCCACCTGAACAAGGGTGATAGAGCACTGGAACAGGCTGCCCAGAGAGGCTGTGGCATCTCCTTCTCTGTTTAGCCTGCGGAAGAGAAGGCTGAGAAGAGATCTGATCAATACTGGTCACTACCTAAAGGGCAGCAGTCAAGAGAATGGGGCCAGACTCTTTTCAGTGGTGTCCACTGATGGGGCAATGGGCACAAACTGGAACACAGCCTGCAGCAGAGGAGGCTCAGGGCAGAGCTCATTGCTGCCTGCAGGGAGGCTGTAGCCAGGTGGGGTTGGGCTCTGCTGCCAGGCAAGCAGCAAGAGAAGAAGGGGACAGAGTCTGAAGCTGTGGCAGGGCAGGTCTAGGCTGGATGTGAGGAGGAAGTTCCTGGCAGAGAGTGATTGGCATTGGAATGGGCTGCCCAGGGAGGTGGTGGAGTGGCTGTGGCTGGAGGTGTTGCAGCCAAGCCTGGCTGGGGCACTTAGTGCCATGGTCTGGTTGGTTGGGCAGGGCTGGGTGCTAGGTTGGGCTGGCTGAGCTTGGAGCTCTCTTCCAGCCTGCTTGACTCTATGACTCCTGTGTTCCAGAACCAGGCAGAGGCAAATCTGTGCTCAGGACTCAGCTGAGCCAAGAGCTGTTTTGGGGAAAACCCTGGGAAAAAACCCTCCTCTGGGCTGTGATTTCCACGTGAGGGCTGTGATGCTATCTCCAGCCACCAGCAGCTTGCTCCAAGTTCCCATTCCCCCAGACCTTTGCCCTGATCATTTTTATAGCTCTGGGGTAGGGGAAGTTGATAAGCTCAAAGCTTCTGTTGAATTTTCCATTCTGTTCATTTCTCCTGTGCCTCACAGGAGGCTTTGGCTACGTCAAAAATCAGCCTCAGGAAAGGAAAATGCCAGTTTGAAGCTGGTGGAGCTGGGAATTGAGCTCCCCAGCTGAGATAAAATCCAGTGGTCAGCACTGCCAGGCCTGGCTGTTTAAAAGCAAGGGATGAAAACCACAGACCTGACTCAAACCCTCTGAATTGGGGTAAAGAAAGGTCTTCACACTTTGTTTTCCTTAATTGGAGCCCCAAATGAGTCTGTTTTGACAGCTGCTGCTGATGGGCATGAACAAAACTGTGTCCTCAGGAGCTCTGTTGATGACAGAAACAATCAGCTGAGAGGTGTTCTGGCTGGAAGCTCTAATGCTGATGCTGAGATGCTGGGCCCAATCCTGTCCAATATCTTTACTGATGATCTGGAGCAGGGCATTGAGTCCAGCAGCAGTGACTCTGCAGATGGCACCAAGCTAGGAGCAGCTGTGGAGCTGTTGGAGGGTAGCAGAGCCCTGCAGAGGGACCTGGCCAGGCTGGGTGGGTGGGCAGAGGCCAAGGGGATGAGACTGAACAAGGCCAAGGGCAGGGTTCTGCACTTTGGCCACAACAGCCCCAAGCAGCACTGCAGGCTGGGGCCAGAGTGGCTGAGAGCAGCCAGGCAGAGAGGGCCCTGGGGGTGCTGGCAGAGAGGAGCTGAAGCTGAGGCAGCAGTGCCCAGGTGGGCAGCAGAGCCAATGGCATCCTGGGCTGGCTCAGGAGCAGTGTGGGCAGCAGGACAAGGGAGGTTCTTGTGCCCCTGTGCTCAGCACTGCTCAGGCCACCCCTGCAGTGCTGTGTCCAGTTGTGGGCTCCTGAATTGCAGAGAGATGCTGAGGTGCTGGAAGGTGTTTGGAGCAGGGCAGCAAGGCTGGGGAGGGGCCTGGAGCAGTGCCCTGTGAGGAGAGGCTGAGGGAGCTGGGGGGGTGCAGCCTGCAGCAGAGGAGCTGAGGCATTGGAGCAGGCTGCCCAGGTTGCTGGGGGAGTCACCATTCCTGGAGGTGTGGACATGGCACTTCAGGACAGGCTTTGTGAGCATGGTGGCCTGGTTGGACCTGATGATTTTGGAGGTCTTTATCAAACAGTTCTAAGATTCTGTGATGTGTTTGGAGAAAGCAGCAGGGCAAAATCCTTGTTTGTAATCAATGTTTCTAAACAGCTGAGGGCTGGGGGTCAGGAGGGGGGCACAGGCTCTGCTCACTGCTCCCTGGCACAGGACAAGCAGCAATGGATGGAAGCTGCAGCACAGGAGGTTCCAGATCAACACAAAGGGCAACTTCTTGCCTGGAAGGGTCCCAGAGCCCTGGCACAGGCTGCCCAGAGAGGCTGTGGAGTCTCCTTCTCTGGAGCCTTTCCAGGCCTGTCTGGATGTGTTCCTGTGTGCCCTGAGCTGGATTGTGTGGCCCTGCTCTGGCAGGGGGTTGGGCTGGATGCTCTCCTTGGGTCCCTTCCAACCCCTGACATCCTGTGAGCCTGGAATCAAGCATCCAGAGTGTGGGACCTGTCTCCTGCTTCTTCTTTCCTGTATCACAGCTCTAAGCTTTTCCCAGGCCATTACACTTCAGAGCCACTGGATTCTGGTGCAGGGCTGCTCTTCACAGCCTGCTTGGAGGAGCCCCAGGAAAAGGCCATCCTGCTGTGAAGGGATCCAGACTCTGTGCCCCAAACTCTGCATCACCACTTGCATTTTCAGCTTCTTTTTAACATCTCTGCTGTCCTTTTCCAGGGGTTGCACCACAGGGTGCAGAAGCCCAGATCTGCTGCCTGCTAGCATTGCTGAGACCTCACAGGATCAAAGAGTTGTAGCATGGTTTGGGCTGGAAAGTATCTGCCAAGGACATCTAATCCTGCCACGGGCTGGGCTGTTCTCAACCAGAGGAGGTTGCTCAGTCTCAAGCAACCTGACCAGGGATGTTTCCAGGGATGGAGTATCTGCCACCCCTCAGGACAGCCTGGGACAGTGCCTCACCACCCTCAGTGTAAGAAATGCATTCTCTGTATTTACTCTGAATCTCCTTCTTTAAGTTTCAAGCCTGGCTGGGGCACTTAGTGCCATGGCTAAGGGCTGGGTGCTAGGTTGGACTGGATGATCCTGGAGCTCTCTTCCAGCCTGCTTGGTTCTGTGATGATCACCTCTTGTCTTGTCATAGCAAGCCCTGATAAAAAGTTGTCTCCATCTTCCTTTAGGCAGTGATAGGCCACAAGGAGGTCTCCCTGAAGGCTGAGCAGTCCCAACTCTCTCGGCCTGTCCTCGCAGCAGAGAGGTTCCAGCCCCCCTCCCCCCCCCCCCCCATTATCATCATCATGGCCTCCTCTGGGCCCTCTCCACCATGTCCATGTCACACCATGAGCTGGACCCAGCACTGCAGCTGAGGTCTCAGCAGAGCAGAGGGCAGCAGAATGTCCTCCCTCCACCTGCTGCCCGTTCTACTGGGCATGCAGCCCGGGACAGGGTTGTCTCCTGGGCTGTGGGCACACGGTGCCAGCTCACCTGCAGCTCGTCACCCCCTTTAGTGCTCCCTCCTCCCGCTGCACAGCTGGGAGCGCTCCCTGTGCGCCTGGAAAGCTCTCTTCAGGTGGTCTTCAGGAGTGGGACCCCCTCCAGCAGCTCCCTCCCTGCAGAGGTCAGGGCTGGACCAAGGCTGCGGTGTGGCAGCAGCTCCGCACTGAGCCCCGAGAAAGCAAACAGACAACAAAAGAGTTACCCTCGGCGGGGAGGGGGGGCAGTGTTCGCGTCCAAAGCTAGCTCGACGCCCCCCTCTTTCCCCCAGAGGGGGAGGGGGAAGGGGGGTTGCGAGTGTCTGCCAGCTCCAGGAGTGGCACAGCCGAGCGCCTCCTCCTGCCTCCTTCCTCCTCCTCTTCCTCCTCCTCCCAGATGTTCCCTTGTGTGCAGCCATCTGTTGAGCTCCCTCCTCCCTCCCTCCCTCCCTCCTGCGAGGAAAAGGGGCAGCCCCGTTTGCCCGGCCAGCTGCACGCCCGGGACGAGGAGGAGGAGGAGGGAAGAAGAGGACACCCAGCCCCCAGCTTCGCCCCCGCTCCTCGCCGTGGGAACCGACCCTGGGCTCGGTGAGTCCCCTCCAGCATTCCCCGTCCCCAGCCCGGGTAACCTGGGATGCTCCGGGGCCGGCGCCTGCTGGGGACATCCCACCCCAGCCCTTCGGGGGGGAACTTTGCGGGTGCGATGAGTTTTGCCTTGGCGTAGAAGCTCAGCGACTGCTGGTGCCGGGTGGGGAGGGGGCGTCTGCGAGCCACCTCTGGGGGGGATAACACAGGTTTTGGGTGGGAATAAACTTCTTTTTTCCCCTTCCTCAGAAGGAATTTTGGGGTCCGAGCCCCCAGTCCTGCTTTCCCTCACTCCGGTAGAGCGCATGCAGGGAAAGGGGGACTGGGGATGGGGCTGGGAAGGGCCATGGAGTGCGTCCCGCCGGGATCTCTTCTTCCCTTCTCCCTCCCCTCCTTCCCCCCGGTGCAATGGTGGTTTGGAGAGTGCTCGGGATTGCCACGGCTGCAAAGTAATCCGAGCAGCAGCTGGAGGCTCCGCACCGCCTCCCGTGCCCGGCTGCGGGGCTTTGATTTCACACAGGGCTCCCTGTCTCCCCTTCTCTGCCCCCCTCCCCATTCCACACATCCCCCTCCCCACTGCCTTTCCCTGTCCCTCCCCTCCCAGCACGGAGGTCTGGAAGAAAGGAGAGAAAGGGAGAAAGGGAGAAAGGCTTTTTTTGGGCTTTGCTTTTCCTGCCGAGTTCTGGTGCTGGGAAGCTCACAAGGGTTGCAGTTTGCCCAAGGTAAGGGGGGGGAAGGAGGAAGGTGAGGTGGGAGGTCAGTGCTTGGATGAGGTGGAGAGGCTGGAAGGTGTAGTGGGGGTCTCCTAGATGGGCTGAAGAGGCTGGAAACGTACAGAGACGTCTGTCTGAATGAAGAGAAGAGGCTGGAAGGTGTAGTGGGGGTCGTCTGAACTGTGTGAAAAGGTTGGGGATGTATGAAGAGGCTCATCCAGATGGAATTGAAGAGGCTGGAAGGTGTAAAGGTGGTTGTCTGATGAAGGTGAAGGGGCTGGAAGGGATAAAGGTGATTGGATGAGGGTGAAGGGGCTGGGGTGTATAAAGGTGGTTAGAATCAGTCAGGGCTGGAAGGGAGCACAAGGAGCAGCCAGTGCCAACCCCCTGCCATGCCCAGGGACACCCTACCCTAGAGCAGGCTGCACACAGCCTCAGCCAGCCTGGCCTCAAACACCTCCAGCCATGGGGCCTCAACCACCTCCCTGGGCAACCCAGTCCAGCCTCTCACCACTCTCCTGCTCAACAACTTCCTCCTCACCTCCAGCCTGAACCTACCCATCTCCATCTTCCAGGTTGTTTGGATGAGGGTGAAGAGGCTGGAAGGTGCAAAGGTGGCTGTTTGGATGAGGGTGAAGAGGCTGGAAGGTGCAAAGGTGGCTGTTTGGATGGGGATGAAGAGGCTGGAAGGTGTAAAGGTGGCTGTTTGGATGGGGGTGAAGAGGCTGGAAGGTGCAAAGGTGGCTGTTTGGATGGGGGTGAAGAGGCTGGAAGGTGTAAAGGTGGCTGTTTGGATGGGGGTGAAGAGGCTGGAAGGTGCAAAGGTGGCTGTTTGGATGGGGGTGAAGAGGCTGGAAGGTGTAGAGAGGTAGTTGCCTGGATGGGGTGAAGAGGCTGGGAGTGTATATAAGGAAGGTTGCCTGGATGGGGGTGCAAAGGTTACAAACATACAGAGAGGGTAGCCTGGATGGAGTGAAGGTGCTGGAAGGTACAAAGGAGGTGGTCTGGATGGATTGAAGAGGCTGGAAGGTGGGGGGCCTGTGTGTCCACTTTGCCTGTGTTGCAGAGAGAAATCTCCCTGCCTGGGATTTTCCCATGCCTGTAAATGGCTTAAGCTGGAGGGGAAGGTGTGTTTGGGGAGGTGGGAGGGAAGGAGAGAAGGCAAATCAGGGTTAATTTGGTCTGTTACTGCAGTAAGAGGTGGAGGGGAAGGAATTAAAAACCCAAACAATCAGAACCAGCTAGAGGCCAAATCAGAACCAACTAAAGGCCAATAAAAAGCTAACCAAAACCAACTTAAACCCCAACCAAACCAACAAACAAAAAAGCCAAACAAACCCCAACCAAACCAACTGAAACCTAACCAAAACTGACTAAACTCCAACCAAACCACAAGCAAAAAAGCTAATTGAAACCTAACCAAAAACCAACTTAGACCCCAACCAAACCAACAAAGCCAAGCAAAACCTACTGAAACCTAACCAAAGCCAACTGAATCTAACTAGACCTCAACCAAGCCAACAAACAAAGCCAAACAAAATCCAACCAAAACCAACTAAACCCCAACCAAATCAACAAGCAAAAAAGCCAATTGAAACCTAACCAAAACCAACCAAAGGTCAAGCAAAAAAAACCCAACTTAAACCCAAACCAACAAACAAAGGCAAGCAAAACTAACTAACCCCCAACCAGAAGCCAACCAAACCCAACTTAAACCCCATCCAAACCAACAAACGAAAAAGCCAAACAAAACCAGCTAAACCCCAACCCAACAACTAAAAATGCCAACCAAAGCCCACCTGAAGCCCCAGCCGGCCCAGCAAGCCAGCTGCTGGCCGTGAGTCTGGCAGCAGGAGGCCGAAAGCACGGAGGGCTTCCCCTGCCAGGGCACACACCCTGTAAACTTTTGGGCAGCTCCATGGAAACTTGCTCTGAGCGCTGCAGTCACGGAGCGGCGCAGACCGCGGCGGCGTTAGCCCGGCACAGGCACAGCGGGTGCCAGCTCGCCGGAGCGCAGGAGGCACCGGCAGCTCTCCTCCTCTGCCTGGGCTTTGGGGAGCCTTGGGCAGCAGAGCAGGCGAGGGCTGGAGCTGCCGGGCTGTGTCCTCTGGGGAAGAGGCACCGTGGCCGTTATCCGCCGCGGTCAGGCTAACGCAATCCGCCGGCGGCGGTGGTGGTGGAGGGGGAGGGTTGAGGAGAGGGCGGCGAGAGCCAGCTCCAGGCAAGGAGCTCCCAGTTGCGAGGCTTCCCCGGGTGTCTGCCCTGCTAAATCAGCTGCCGGGAGGATGAATAAGTGCATTCAGTGAAGTTACAGTAGGAAACTTGTCTGGGTGGACGCTGTGCCATTGGCGCAGCGCAGAGCAGCCGGCGCTGGCGCTGAATATTGCATTGATCGCCGCTCCCGGGCTCGGCGGCAGCCGGGGGGGCTCCATCGCAGCGGGAGCGCCGGCAGGAGAGGCAGGGTTTAGCTCGACGCTTTGCTGGGAATCAGGAGCACCTTGGATGTCTTAGATGCCTGGGGAGATCCGTGCGAGCCTGGTACGTCCCCGGGAGGATTTGCAGTCGCTACCTGGCTGGCTGCTGGCCGTCGGCAGCCGAGAGCGGCGAGGGCGGAGCGGGTTAGCGTTCGCCGTGGTTCTGGCGTGGGGACAGCTCCTGTCGCTCCGTGAGCCACGGGAGCCAGTCCCGTCCCGGAGAGGACAGGGGAGGCGCTTGCTGGCATGTGGGTTATAAAAGGCTCGGCGGGGCCCTGACCCGCGCTCAGCAGTCGCCTGTCGCCCTTGGATGCGGGATCCCTGCGTGGGGGTGGGTAGGTGGGGCGGGGGAGGCAGGCGGTGGGTGGCAGCGGCCGGGCAGGGGCTGTCCCTTGCGGCACCCCGGAGCCGGCGTGCTGCGGGGGGACGCCGCTGGCTTGTGAATGAACCGGAGCAGCTGCCGGCAGAGGCGGCGGGGAGCGAGCCCTGGGCGCCCGCAGGACGTGACAGACATCCCCGGGGACGCTGCTCTCTGACGGGGAGGCGGACAGGCAGGGGAGGCTGCAGGGCTGGAGTGAGGAGCTCTGCCTTTAGGACCCAGCGCACGGAATCCAATTTAGGATTAAGCGCAGCAGCGAACGGGAGGAAACTGGGAGAAGAGAGCTGTGAAACAACAGCACCAACAGCACCTCTTCGGCGAGGGTTTTAATCGTCTCCTTTGGGCTGCAGGAGGAAGCATCCCGTGGACCCTCAGCCCCGCAGTGGACAGCAGTGTGGGGCCAGGCTGAACTGAGGCAGAGCTGGGAATTAAAAGGTGAGCCAGCATCTTCTGGCGGTTCAGAGTTTTCCCTCCATCCCTAACTGCTTTTCCTTTTTTGTTCCTCCTCCTTTCTTCCTTTTTTTTTTTTTAAATCTCTTTGAATCTCTTCTCGCTGCTCGGCGGTGGAGAGAAGCAGGGGCTGGAGGGCGGGATAAGAGCAGGCATTCTTGTCCGGCAGCCCTCCTGACCCCCCGAGCACCCCCGGGGCTGTGCTGGGAAGCCGCAGCGCTGCCTGCCTGGCAGGCTCTCAAAAGAAACTTCCGAACGTGGGAGATGTTGAGGGTTGGGAAGAGATAAAGGCTGGCTGGGGCAAGCTGCTGCTTGTCTTAGAACTTGGCACCTGGACCTATGGAGGGGAATGTATGAAGAGCTCAGTCATTCATTGCAGGGAAGTCCTGACAGTTCCATTTGTAATCTAAGATATATATATCTCTTTCTGGGAGTTTCCATCATTCTCTCTTGGAGCATTTAAGATGTGGAGCAGGGAGGGAAGGAAATATGTGCTCTGAGAATCAGCCTGGCCTCCCCCACCTTTTTTGCAGACACTGCAAGACATTAAACAGGAGTGGGGGGAATGGAGCAAAGGTGTAGGTGAGGAGAGTGAGGCTGGAGGTGAGGAGGAAGTTGTTGAGCAGGAGAGTGGTGAGAGGCTGGACTGGGTTGCCCAGGGAGGGGGTTGAGGCCCCATGGCTGGAGGTGTTTGAGGCCAGGCTGGCTGAGGCTGTGTGCAGCCTGCTCTAGGGTGGGGTGTCCCTGGGCATGGCAGGGGGTTGGCACTGGCTGCTCCTTGTGCTCCCTTCCAGCCCTGACTGGTTCTGTGATTAAACCAACCTGGCTGCCTTAGCATGGGACATTCCCGAGTTGCATGAACCAGGCTGGAAATCTGCCTGTTGGAACAGTGGCAACACTGGGAAGGAAAACTAAAGCCCCAACAGCCAAGCACTTTATCTTTGTTGCAGCTGAGCAGAGGGCCATGTGCTGTGTGTAACAGCTGAGTGCCAGTATCCCTGGGTCTTATTCTCCTTCCCCCTTCCTCTCCTCCTCCTTTTTTGTTGCTGTTGGTCTGTCTGTGATGTTGAACCCTCTCCTTTCCCCTGGGTCGTGCCCAGCAGCTCAATCCCAGGGGTGGGGAGACAAATAAGGACCTTTTCTTTTTGGGGGGCTTTGAAAAAGGGAACCTTTGTGAGGAAAAACAGACTTGAAGGCACAACCCTGCTGTGGCAGATGTGCCAAACCAGATGTGGCTCCTCACATGTCTGAAGTGACAAACGCGTGCAGAGCTCATGCAGAGCTGTGTCCATCCCCTGACCCCAAAACCACTCATTTGCCTCCCAGCCTTGAGAATGAGAGGTCTGTAGCAGGAGAGACAGCAAAGGCAGGCTTCAACCAGAGGGACAGGGGAGAGCCTTCCTCCAGGGCCCTTTAATCCCAGGTGCAGAGGCTCAGCTCCCACCCAAGGGGCAGCTTCTTTATCTACTCAGGATTGGAGCATTGCAACCTCTTGCAAGAGTTCACCAACTGCAAGGATCCCAGGGCAGCTCTGAACCTGGCAGGCCTCATGCCCTGGCAGAGAGCATTGCTTTGTTGTGCTGTCTCTCCATGTCCCATGGTAGTGGCCCCATCTCCTGTGTTCACAACAGGCTGTGTGGTTGCTTTCCCTGGCTTTGGGGGGAGCAGTAGGGTGCAAGGGGCCCCTTACCATGTAACCCATGGAGGAGATACAAGAGGCTGCTGTAATTGGGCAGGTCTTGCTCTGCCAGCCAGTGAAATCAGGTCAAATGGGGTTAGGAGGTGGCTTAGAATAGGGTTAAGAGGTAAAGGAAGGTGGCTCTGTGCATCCCTGTTGACTGGCAGCTGCATGGCACAGAACTGTGCCCAAGTAAGGGGACAGGGCCAGGATGGATCCAGGGGAGGTGGGCAGAGGTCATGGGAGAGGTCAGCCTGCTGGAGGCAGACACTGAGGCTGCAGCTGTGCTTCAGAGGCCACAGATACTGATTTGAGAAGCACTTAGATACCTTTACAGCCACCTCCCCAGGTGTCCCTTTCCCTGTCCCCCAGCTTGGCTGCCCATTTTGCAGAGGGCAAAGCAGGGCTGGTGTCCCAGAGCATCCAGGCAAGGCAGGAGCTGGACTTAGAGCATAAGAACCTTGGTGGCATTTAGCTGGACCAGGGGTGGCAGTGGCAGCATTGGCCTGAAGGCTTCTACACTGGGTGGGATCAGGGCATCTTGGCTCCATGCCCAGCTAAACTGGTGAGGTTTGGGCCTGTGGATGCTATCCCCATCCTCACATGGAATGAACACCTCTGAGCCCTGGGGTTAGGCCATCTCAAGCTGTCAAGAGGGAAACTGAGGCAATCGAATTGGCTCTTGTGGTGAAGGCAGTGGTGAGAAGTGGCTTCTGCTGGAGATGTGACTCCCCCAGTCTACATTGGATGGCCTTTCCCTCCATGGCATTGCTCCTGCTATGAGGGACTGGAGGATCCTGGGCCCAGGAAGGGAGGCAAAGAGCAGAGGAGGTGCCACACCATCACACCACTGGGGCAGTGAAGCACCTTCTGGCCTGGGAACCGTAGCCCTGCTGCTAAACCCTTCCCCCATTGCCCACACCCTTCCTCTCTCCAAATCTCCCTTTCCCAAATCTCATAGGAGCCCCACCAGGCACAGCAAGTGTCTCCCATGCTTTGCTGGGGGGTGAGCAGCTCCTGGAGCCCTGGCTGATGCTGCACTGAGTGGCTTTGCTGCCATGCATTGCTCACAGTCTCGCACTGCAAGAACTATGGCGGGGGGGAGGAAGAAAGCCCGGGAGGGGAGGGAGATGGGAGCCTCCAGCTGTGCTGTTTGCAACAACAATGGCCAGGATTGTGGTTATTATCTCCTGGGTGGAGGTCTGCAGCTGCATGCTGAGAGCCACAGGCAGCAACAAGGGCTGCAGAATATTGGGCATGAAAACAAAGCCCCAAAGCAAACACAACCAAACCAAGAGAAATAAATAAGCCCTGGGTTGGCTGGGGCAGCTCCAAGGGTTTATGCTCAGGTTCCTGCCTGGTGAGTGTGGGGCAGGCTGTGGATGGAGTCTGCCTGGACTGCAGCAAAGCCTTTGACACCTTCTGCCACTTACAGCTCCTGGCACAGCTGGCAGCTCCTGGCTGGGACAGATCCACTCTGCTATGGGTCAAGAACTGGCTGAATCCTGGGCCCAGAGAGTGGTGGTGAATGGTGCCACATGCAGCTGGCACCAGTGGTGTGCCCCAGGGATCAGTGCTGGGCACAGTCCTCTTCAATGACTTTAGTGATGATGTGGAGCAGGGGATTGATTGCAGATGACAGCAAGCTTGGAGCAGCTGTGGAGCTGTTGGAGGGTAGCAGAACCCTGCAGAGGGACCTGGCCAGGCTGGATGGGTGGGCAGAGGCCAAGAGGATGAGACTGAAGAAGGCCAAGTGCAGGGTTCTGCACTTTGGCCACAGCAACCCCAAGCAGCACTAGAGGCTGGGGCCAGAGTGGCTGAGAGCAGCCAGGCAGAGAGGGCCCTGGGGGTGCTGGGAGAGAGGAGCTGAAGCTGAGGCAGCAGTGCCCAGGTGGGCAGCAGAGCCAATGGCATCCTGGGCTGGCTCAGGAGCAGTGTGGGCAGCAGGACAAGGGAGGTTCTTGTGCCCCTGTGCTCAGCACTGCTCAGGTCACTCCTGGAGTGCTGTGTCCAGTTGTGGGCTTCTGAATTGCAGAGAGCTGCTGAGGTGCTGGAAGGTGTTTGGAGCAGGGCAGCAAGGCTGGGGAGGGGCCTGGAGCACAGCCCTGTGAGGAGAGGCTGAGGGAGCTGGGGGGGTGCAGCCTGCAGCAGAGGAGGCTCAGGGCAGAGCTCATTGCTGCCTGCAGCTGCCTGCAGGGAGGCTGTAGCCAGGTGGGGTTGGGCTCTGCTGCCAGGCAAGCAGCAAGAGAAGAAGGGGACAGAGTCTGAAGCTGTGGCAGGGCAGGTCTAGGCTGGATGTTGTTAGGAAGTTGCTGGCAGAGAGAGTGATTGGCATTGGAATGGGCTGCCCAGGGAGGTGGTGGAGCACTGTCAAACTCTAATTTCTGTCTGTCAAACTCTAATTTCAAGTGAAAATGGCCCTAATACAGCCTGACCAGGGAGGTTGTGGAGCACAGAATGTGATCAAAGATCACATTCTGTGCCTCTGTCCTCCACACCCTTCCTGGAGGTGTTCAAGGCCAGGTTGGATGAGACCTTGAGCAACTTCATCCTTGGAGGTGTTGCAAGGCTACACCTTCAACCCAGGGCTGAGTTTTGGGCCACTCACTCCACATAAGACATTGAGAGGTGCTGGAGTGTGTTCAGAGGAGAGCAGTGGAGCTGGTGAAGCACCTTAGGCACATGTCCTGTGGGGAACAGATGAGGGCACTGGGGATGTGCAGCCTTCAGAAGAGTAGGCTGAGAGGGGACTTCATCACCCTCTACAAGTCCCTGGAAGGAGGCTGGAGGCAGGTGGGGCTCCAACAAGAGACAGAACCTGGTCTAGTGGGAGATGTGCATGCCCATGGCAGGGGAGCTGGAACTAGGTGCTCTAGAAAGTCCCCTCCAACCCATGCCTACAGGACAGCTGGGGAGGGTGTGAGGGAGTGTCAGGAGTGGGGGGGATGGAGCAAAGGTGGAGGTGGGGAGAGTGAGGCTGGAGGGGAGGAGGAAGTTGTTGAGCAGGAGAGTGGTGAGAGGCTGGAGTGGGTTGCCCAGGGAGGTGGTTGAGGCCCCATGGCTGGAGGTGTTTGAGGCCAGGCTGGCTGAGGCTGTGTGCAGCCTGCTCTAGGGTAAGGTGTCCCTGGGCATGGCAGGGAGGTTGGCACTGGCTGCTCCTTGTGCTCCCTTCCAGCCCTGACAGTTCTGTGCTTCTATGATAGCTGCCCTGCAGCAGAGGCCTCCTGCTCTGGGCACGTCACTGGCTTTCTGATAAAGGTCTTACTCAGGCTGACTGTGAGGTGCTTAAGAAAATATTTGTGTTCCTGGCTGAGATGAGGTCTCTGCTATGCTCAGTGAGTGCTGGGATAACAAAACCTCCTGTTCCTGGAATTACTCATGGGTATGAAGCAGAGAGAGGAGGATGGGGATCGGGTGGGGTCACTGGAGGTAAAAGGATTTGGGTTGCTCACTCTTGGGTGGTGCTGGAGCAGGGGAATCACAGCATGACAACATCACAGAATGATAGGATTTGGAAGGGACCTCTGGAGGAACATCAAGCACACCCCAACCCCCTGCCAGACCTCAAGCAGGTTGCACAGAAAACCCTGAGGCTTTGCATCCCTTTCATAGAATCACAGAATCAGGCAGGCTGGAAGAGAGCTCCAAGCTCAGCCAGCCCAACCTAGCACCCAGCCCTGCCCAACCAACCAGACCATGGCACTAAGTGCCCCAGCCAGGCTTGGCTGCAACACCTCCAGCCACAGCCACTCCACCACCTCCCTGGGCAGCCCATTCCAATGCCAATCACTCTCTCTGCCAGGAACTTCCTCCTCACATCCAGCCTAGACCTGCCCTGCCACAGCTTCAGACTCTGTCCCCTTCTTCTCTTGCTGCTTGCCTGGCAGCAGAGCCCAACCCCACCTGGCTACAGCCTCCCTGCAGGCAGCAATGAGCTCTGCCCTGAGCCTCCTCTGCTGCAGGCTGCACACCCCCAGCTCCCTCAGCCTCTCCTCACAGGGCTCTGCTCCAGGCCCCTCCCCAGCCTTGCTGCCCTGCTCCAAACACCTTCCAGCACCTCAGCAGCTCTCTGCAATTCAGGAGCCCACAACTGGACACAGCACTCCAGGGGTGGCCTGAGCAGTGCTGAGCACAGGGGCACAAGAACCTCCCTTGTCCTGCTGCCCACACTGCTCCTGAGCCAGCCCAGGATGCCATTGGCACTGCTGCCTCAGCTTCAGCTCCTCTCTGCCTGGCTGCTCTCAGCCTCTCTGGCCCCAGCATGTAGTGCTGCTTGGGGTTGTTGTGGCTAAAGTGTTTTTGGAGCACCCTGTTTGACCCTGTGCTTCCTGGGCTGCTGCCAACCCTGGGTGGTTGCTGATGCTCCCAGCTTGAGTGATCCTGCCAGGAGCATACTCTGAGCCCAGGATGTTCGTGTCCCCTCTGTGCCCTGTGAGTCCCACCCTGGTGCTGCAAGGAGGTCCTATTGCTGCCCCCTCATGCTTTCCTTCCAGCTCTGGGCCCCTCAGTTGAAGAAGGACCTCAGGGAGCTGCTTGAAAGAGTCTAGTGCAGAGCCAGAGGAATGATGGAGTGGAACATCTTCCTTGTGAGGACAGACTGAAGCAGTTGGAGCTCTTTAGCTTGGGGAAGAGGACCCTGAGGGGTGACCTCATTCATGTAAAGATGGCTGAGTGCCAGGAGGCTGCAGCCAGGCTCTGCTGGGTGATGCCCAGTGCCAGGCCAATGGACACTGGGTGGAAGCTGAGACAAAGGAAGTGCCGTGGAAATATGGGGAGGAATTTTTACCTTCTGAGGATGACAGGACTCTGGCACAGGCTGCCCGGGGGGCTGTGGACTCTCCCTCTCTGGAGATACTCAAACCCTGCCTGGATGTGTTCCTGTGTGACCTGCTCTGGGTGATGCTGCTCTGGCAGGGGGGTTGGGCTGGCTGAGCTTTGGGGCTCCCTCCCAGCCCCTGGCATGCTGTGGTCCTGTGTGTTTCTGTGGCCCCCCTGCCTGCAGGCACTCCGGGGGCTTGGCAAACCTCATTTCCTTTTGGGAACGCCTCCTCCTGGCACAGACACAACTCAGCATGAGGCTGCAGAGCAGAGCTGCCTTCGCAACCCGTGGGAGACTATTCCCCCATCCCGCAGGAGCTCACTTTGTAACCTGACAGCTTCCTGCTCTGAGCAGGGAAGGGATTTTCCTGCAAAGCCCTGGAGTCACAGCCACTGCATTCCTCATTTCCCAGGAGCTGCACCAACCTCTGCACACTCAAGGCCAAAGTCATAGAACCACAGAATGAGTCAGGGCTGGAAGGGAGCACAAGGATCAGCCAGTGCCAACCCCCTGCCATGCCCAGGGACACCCTACCCTAGAGCAGGCTGCACACAGCCTCAGCCAGCCTGGCCTCAAACACCTCCAGCCATGGGGCCTCAACCCCCTCCCTGGGCAACCCACTCCAGCCTCTCACCACTCTCCTGCTCAACAACTTCCTCCTCACCTCCAGCCTCACTCTCCCCACCTCCACCTTTGCTCCATTCCCCCCACTCCTGACACTCCCTCACACCCTCCAAAGTCCCTCCCCAGCTTTTTTGGAGCCCCCTTCAGATGCTGGAAGGCCACAAGAAGGTCCCCTGGGAGCCTCCTCTGCTCCAGCCTGCACAGCCCCAACTCTTTCAGGCTGTGCTCACAGCAGAGCTGCTGCAGCCTCTCAGCATCCTCCTGGCCCTGCTCTGGACACTCTCCAGCATCTCCACAGCCCTCTTTTCCCAGGGGCTCCAGAGCTGGATGCAGGACTCCAGCTGGGGTCTCAGCAGAGCAGAGCAGAGGGGGAGAATCCCCTCCCTGGCCCTGCTGGCCACACTGCTGCTGCTGCAGCCCAGGCTCTGCTTGGCTTTCTGGGCTGCCAGTGCACACTGCTGGCTGCTGCTGAGCTTCTCCTCCAGCAGCACCCCCATGTCCCTCTGCTCAGGGCTGCACTCCAGCCACTCATTGCCCATCCTGCAGGACCTTGCCCTTGCTCTTGTTGCACCTCCTGAGCTTGGCTTGTGCCCACCTCTGCAGCCTGTGCAGCTCCCTCTGGATGGATCCTGCCCTCCAGCCTGGCTGCTGCAGCACACAGCTTGGTGTGGGCAGCAAACCTGCTGCGGCCACTGTTGGGGCCATGGCACTGACAGGTTCCCCAGAGCTGGGCTGCTGTTTGCTCCCAGGGTGTGGCTTCCTGTGGCTGCACAGCTCTTGGGGTGGCAGAGATCCTTCACGTTTCAGCCATGGGTGTAAACCAGCTGGAGCCCCTGCCTGTTCAGCCCTGCCTGCACAGGCACTGCCCCAAATGCACCTTGATGTCTTCCTTAGGGTGGAGGTGGGGTTGGGGGGGAGATAAAGGATGCTGGAGCAGGGGAGGCTGCCCCAGTGGAATGAACTATTGGCTGTTCAAAGAGGAGGGATGCTGAACTACCAGCAGCCTCTGCACAGCAGATGGGATCTGTGACATGAACAGTTGGAACAGAGATTATTTTCATGGGGCTCTCTGCTGCTTTTCTAAGGAGCTCACTCCATCTCTTCACTGTATTAAAGAAACAAACAGAGCAGAGGCTGCCTCAGCTGAGCAGAGGCTGTCACATGTTTGAAAACAAACCCTGAGCCTGAAGCTGTAGTGCTGGGAGGAACAAGTTCTGTAGGGGAGGGTGATGGAGCACTGGAACAGAGTGCCCAGGGAGGTGGTTGTGGCCTCTTCCCTGGAGATCATAGGATAGAATCAATCAGGCTGCAAGAGAGCTCCAAGCTCAGCCAGCCCAACCTAGCACCCAGCCCTGCCCAACCAACCAGACCATGGCACTAAGTGCCCCAGCCAGGCTTGGCTGCAACACCTCCAGCCACAGCCACTCCACCACCTCCCTGGGCAGCCCATTCCAATGCCAATCACTCTCTCTGCCAGCAACTTCCTCCTCACATCCAGCCTAGACCTGCCCTACCACAGCTTCAGACTCTGTCCCCTTCTTCTCTTGCTGCTTGCCTGGCAGCAGAGCCCAACCCCACCTGGCTACAGCCTCCCTGCAGGCAGCTGCAGGCAGCAATGAGCTCTGCCCTGAGCCTCCTCTGCTGCAGGCTGCACACCCCCAGCTCCCTCAGCCTCTCCTCACAGGGCTGTGCACCACCTGCTGCCCACCTGGGCACTGCTGCCTCAGCTTCAGCTCCTCTCTGCCAGCACCCCCAGGGCCCTCTCTGCCTGCCTGCTCTCAGCCTCTCTGGCCCCAGCCTGTAGCACTGCTCCATCCAAAATGCTGCCCGTTCTAAGAGGCCAGGGGTGCAGCAGGAGAAGGGGAGGCTGTATCCTGCCTCCATCAAACTTTCAAGCACCTCCCTGTGTATTGTTTTTAATTGGCCCTCAATTGCTGACTGCAGGGGTTTCTGGCTGGGTGGTTGCCAGGGTAACTGGAGGCAGCCTAGGTAGCATCCTCTTCATCTCCACATTCCTGAGGGAGGGAACAGTCCCTGAGTAGTAGGCCTCCATCCAGGGTGGGAGGTGTTAGCACATCTACCTTGGGTGAGGACGAGGTGGGAAAGTCTCAGCTGTGCATGGGGGAAGAGAAAAGTTTGTAAGGAAGAGGAGAAGGAGGAAACCAAGAGCAGTGAGCAGCAGGAGGCTGCAACAGCAGTGCAGCCAGGCTTGCCTTGCTCCCCCTCCCCAGGCATAAGCTCAGGCTGGCATTGCCTCTGCTGTCTGGATTTTAAATCAGGTTTCAGTGAGAGCCTATTTTGGCAGAGGAATCTCAGTGGGAGGTTTCTGCCCAGATCCTGCCACATGCCAGGTGGTCCTGAATGCCAGCACACAGCACCTACAGGGTGGCCAAGAGCTCAGGCCCAGGCAGCAGGGGTTTTTAGGCAGAGCAGGTCCTGCCTGACCAAGCTGAGCTCTTTTCATGATCATGTTCCTGCCTGGTGAGTGGGAGACATGGAGTCTGCCTGGACTGCAGCAAAGCCTTTGGCACCTTCTGCCACAAGCAGCTCCCAGCCAAGCTGGTAGCTCCTGGCTGGGACAGATTCACTCTGGTATGGGTCAAGAACAGGCTGGAGGGCTGGGCCCACAGAGTGGTGGTGAATGGTGCCACATGCAGCTGGCAGCTGGCACCAGTGGTGTGCCCCAGGGATCAGTGCTGGGCACAGTCCTGTTCAATGTCTTTATTGATGATCTGGAGCAGGGGATTGAGTCCAGCAGCAGTGAGTTTGCAGATGGCACCAAGCTAGGAGCAGCTGTGGAGCTGTTGGAGAGCAACAGAGCCCTGCAGAGGGACCTGGCCAGGCTGGATGGGTGGGCAGAGGCCAAGGGGATGAGACTGAACAAGGCCAAGTGCAGGGTTCTGCACTTTGGCCACAACAACCCCAAGCAGCACTAGAGGCTGGGGCCAGAGTGGCTGACAGCAGGCAGGCAGAGAGGGCCCTGGGGGTGCTGGGAGAGAGGAGCTGAAGCTGAGGCAGCAGTGCCCAGGTAGCTCCACAACCTCCTTGGTGGTGTTTGAGGCCAGGCTGGCTGAGGCTGTGTGCAGCCTGCTCTAGGGTAGGGTGTCCCTGGGCATGGCAGTGGGGTTGGAACTGCCTGATCCTTGTGGTCCCTTCCAGCCCTGACTGTTTCTATGATAAATTCTTTGCAGTGAGGGTGATGAGAGACTGGCACAGGTTGGGGGTGGTGAGACACTGGCACAGGTTGAGGGTGGTCAGACACTGGCACAGGTTGCCCAGGGAGGTTGTGGAGCACAGAATCACCCAATGTGATCTGTGATCACATTGGGTGATTCTGTGCTCCACAACCTCTCTGGAGGTGTTCAGGGCCAGGTTGGATGAGACCTTGAGCAACCTGTTCTAGAGGGAAGTGTCCCTGCCCATGGCAGGGAGGCTGCAAGTGGATGAGCTTTGGTGTCTCCTCCAACCCAAACCATTCTATCACCTATGGTTGCATGATTCCATGATCCTACTGCTGGGGGTTTCTGGCCTGTGGTGTTTCCCCCATGTGGCTGTCCCCAGTGCTGCAGGAGGATATCTCCTGTTGCTTTTCCAAGGGGAGACCTTGGCTTCCTGCCTCTGCCCACAGAGCAGCTCGTAGGCAGCAATCCAAGGGCAACTCGATGCGGTGCCAAAGGCAGGCTGGATGCAGATGAACTCTGGCTGCCTGTGGCAGGCTGCCTTCCCCCTGTCCAAGAGAGCTCTTGATTGCTCCATGGGATGACAAAGCAGGCCTCCCCCTGACTAAGCTCTTCATTGCTTAGTTGGCAGTGCAAGGGGTTTCTTTCTTGGCCTGGAAAGTGATCAGTACCTTAATGTCTCCTATCGTTCAGCAGAGCTGTTCTCCAGGTGTCTCCTCAGCTTCTGGCTGCTCCACAAGGGACTCTCTGCCTAATTAGTGTGGCAGGTCACTAACCATCTCCTCCTGGATAATGGAGGCCTCCTTCTGCTCCCCATGCCTATCTTCCAGCTCAGGTGCCTGGGGACTCTGCCAACAGCTGGTCTTACTACAAAAGGCTGATGCAAAGAAGGTGTCAAGGACCTAAGCCTTTGCCTCATCATAGAATCAGGCAGGTTGGCAGAGAGCTCCAAGCTCAGCCAGCACAACCTAGCACCCAGCCCTGCCCAACCACCCAGACCATGGCACTAAGTGCCCCAGCCAGGCTTGGCTGCAACACCTCCAGCCATGGCCACTCCACCACCTCCCTGGGCAGCCCATTCCAATGCCAATCACTCTCTCTGCCAGCAACTTCCTAACAACATCCAGCCTAGACCTGCCCTGACACAGCTTCAGACTCTGTCCCCTTCTTCTCTTGCTGCTTGCCTGGCAGCAGAGCCCAACCCCACCTGGCTACAGCCTCCCTGCAGGCAGCTGCAGGCAGCACTGAGCTCTGCCCTGAGCCTCCTCTGCTGCAGGCTGCACCCCCCCAGCTCCCTCAGCCTCTGGATGGATCCTGCCCTCCAGCCTGGCTGCTGCACCACACAGCTTGCTGTGGGCAGCAAACCTGCTGAGGCTGCACTCAGTGCCTCTGTGCAGTGATTTGCTGATCCTGAGCAGCTTTTCCAACCTGACTGGCTCTGTGATTCTGTGATTCCAACTTCAGCTTCCCAAGAAAGGAGAAGCATTTAGTTTAGGAGGAACTTCATAAGGGGGCAAGCTGTGGTCTGTCTGCACAGATCCAGAGAGGATCAGCTTTGGTGCCACTAGGAAAGGTGTCTGCAGAAGGGAGCTCTACCCTCTGTGTCCCCTCTCCACACATCTGTGTTTGCTCAGGGAAGAGATGGGCTGGGGCTAGGACTCCTCTCAGTGATTTGCTGTTGTTTCCATAGGCTAACAGACCCCTGAGGACTGTGTCTTGGCCTTTAACAGTGATTTGGTTGCAGGCACTTTGGCCAGAGTCCCAACCCCTGCTCTTGCTTAGCAGATCTGGGAGTTAACCACCAGGCAACTCTTGCAACACTTTTCTGCCTTTGCACTGTTTTTACACACTGGCAATTAGCCTCTGATTCCTTCTCCTGGGAAAGGGCCAGGGAGACCATGCTGGAAAGGGAGAGGAGCTGCTGCCAAGGGATGGGTGAGGGAAGATGAAAGGAAGCTTGAACTTCTAGGAAATGGCCCTGGGAAAGTACAAGTGCTGTGGGGAAGGTGCCTCAGCCAGATCAAAGGCTCTGTGGGAAAGATGATCCTGCCAGG
This sequence comes from Pogoniulus pusillus, assembly GCF_015220805.1. Lineage (NCBI taxonomy): Eukaryota > Metazoa > Chordata > Aves > Piciformes > Lybiidae > Pogoniulus > Pogoniulus pusillus. Next base: position 1,172,023 of record NC_087266.1, read on the forward strand.
AAGTCAATAAAGTGCTTTTAAACGGTGGTGGGAAGGTGAGAATGGAGACCAGAGAGGGCGAGGTGGGAATGGGAACAGCTTTGAAAGGTTGAGGGCTTTTTTCCCTCTTGTTTTGGCTAAATGAGTGCTTAGTACATGAGGCTGTGCTTAGCACCAGCAGTGTAGCCAAGGAGCAGGGACTGGCACTGGAATGGGCTGCCCAGGGAGGTGGTGGAGTCACTGCCCCTGGAGGTGTTGTAGCCAAGCCTGGCTGGGGCACTTAGTGCCCTGGTCTGGTTGGTTGGGCAGGGCTGGGTGCTAGGTTGGGCTGGCTGAGCTTGGAGCTCTCTTCTCAATGCCAATCACTCTCTCTGCCAGGATCTTCCTCCTCACAGCCAGCCCAGACCTCCCCTGCCACAGCTTCAGACTCTGTCCCCTTCTTCTCTTGCTGGCTGCCTGGCAGCAGAGCCCAACCCCACCTGGCTACAGCCTCCCTGCAGGCAGCTGCAGGCAACAATGAGCTCTGCCCTGAGCCTCCTCTGCTGCAGGCTGCACACCCCCAGCTCCCTCAGCCTCTCCTCACAGGGCTGTGCTGCTTGGGGTTGCTGTGGCCAAAGTGCAGAACCCTGCACTTGGTCTTCTTCAATCTCATCCCTTTAGGCCTCTGCCCACCCATCCAGCCTGGCCAGGTCCCTCTGCAGGGCTCTGCTACCCTCCAACAGCTCCACAGCTGATGCTAGCTTGGTGCCATCTGCAAACTCACTGCTGCTGGACTCAATGCCCTGCTCCAAATCATCAATGAAGATGTTGATGTTATTTTTGTTCTGATGTTATCTTTGTCATCTATAGGAAGTTTGAGCAGAGCTTTGGTGTTGTGTTTTCTGATAGACACCTCAGGCTCCAACTGGGCTCCAACTGAGCTCACAGCTGAAGGGATCCTACAGGAAGGCTGCAGAGGGACTTTTCATAAGGGTTTCTAGAGAGAGGCCAAGGGGAATGGTTTGAAGCTGAGGGAGAGCAGGGTTGGGCTGGAGCTTAGGAAGAAGTTCCTCAGTATAAGGGTGGTGAGACTCTGGAATAGGCTGCTCAGGGAGGTTGTGGATGCCTTGGGGTGTTCAGGGCCAGGTTGGTTGGGGCCTTGAGCAACCAAGTCTAGTTGAGAGGTGTCCCTCTTCATGGTGTGGAGTTTGGAGCAGATGATATCTAAGTTCCCTTTCAACCTGAGTCATTCTGTGATTCTCTGATCATTTGGGCCAGCCAGGCTGTTTAAGGTTATACTTAATCTGTCCCTTTGGAAAGACAGAGGAGAAAACTGCACTGCTCGAACCACTTGCAGCCTGGAGGGCCAAGCAGAGCCTGGGCTGCAGCAGCAGCAGTGTGGCCAGCAGGGCCAGGGAGGGGATTCTCCCCCTCTGCTGTGCTCTGCTGAGACCCCACCTGGAGTCCTGCATCCAGCTCTGGAGCCCCTGGGACAAGAGGGCTGTGGAGATGCTGGAGAGTGTCCAGAGCAGGGCCAGGAGGATGCTGAGAGGCTGCAGCAGCTCTGCTGTGAGCACAGCCTGAAAGAGTTGGGGCTGTGCAGGCTGCAGCAGAGGAGGCTCCCAGGGGACCTTCTTGTGGCCTTGCAGCATCTGAAGGGGGCTCCAAAAAAGCCTGGGAGGGACTTTGGAGGGTGTGAGGGAGTGTCAGGAGTGGGGGGAATGGAGCAAAGGTGGAGGTGGGGAGAGTGAGGCTGGAGGTGAGGAGGAAGTTGTTGAGCAGGAGAGTGGTGAGAGGCTGGAGTGGGTTGCCCAGGGAGGTGGTTGAGGCCCCATGGCTGGAGGTGTTTGAGGCCAGGCTGGCTGAGGCTGTGTGCAGCCTGCTCTAGGGTAGGGTGTCCCTGGGCATGGCAGGGGGTTGGCACTGGCTGCTCCTTGTGCTCCCTTCCAGCCCTGCCTGCTTCTGTGATGCTGTGATTGACTCAGACACCTTTCCTGCCGTCCTTTCTGTGGCATTTCAGTCCATTCTCATCTTGTTTTCCAGGTCCACAATGCATTTTCTAGCCTGGTTCATCCTGCTGCTTCTCCTTCCCTGTTTTGGTACCACCAAATCCTGCTTCCCTGGGTGCCACTGCGAAGTGGAAAGCTTTGGTCTCTTTGACAGCTTTAGCTTGACCAAGGTGGACTGCAGTGGAATAGGCTCACATATTGTTCCTGTCCCCATTCCTCTGGATACCTCCTACTTGGATCTATCATCAAACAGGCTGGAAACAATCAACGAGTCCATGCTGACTGGCCCTGGGTACACCACCTTGGTCAGTCTTGATTTGAGCTACAACAAGATTGCCAGGATTTCCCCCACAACCTTCTCCAGGCTGCGCTACCTGGAGGCCCTGGATCTGAGCCACAACTCCCTGGAGGTCCTCCCTGAGGATTGCTTCTCCAGCTCTCCTTTGGGCGACCTGGACGTGAGCAACAACAAGCTGTCGAGTGTAGCTATGGACGTCTTTGCTTCCAAAGGGCAAGGCAAGCCCCTCAGTGTGGATCTATCCAATAATAAGCTCACTGCCATCACGAGGCACCGTGACAAGAGCACCCCCAACATCCAGAACTTGAATCTCTCTGGGAACAGGCTAACCTCAGTGCCAAACCTCCAAGGGATGCCTCTGCGATACCTGAATCTCGACGGGAACCCTCTGGTGAAGGTCGAGAAAGGAGACTTCAGGGGGCTGAAAGGTCTGATTCATTTGTCCCTCAGCAGCCTGCATGGCCTTGGAGAGTTATCTCCCTACAGCTTCCAGGAACTCCCAGCCCTCCAAGTCCTGGATTTGTCCAACAATCCCAACTTGAAGACGCTGCCTGCTGAAGTCGTCTTGGGTCTGAACTCGCTGCAGGAGCTCAACCTGTCGGGGACGGGCGTGGCAGCCCTGCCAAGGGCTGTGCTGCAGCACCTGCCCTCCATCAGGAGCATCAGCCTGGGCAGGGACATTCGCTGCTTTAAAGCCATCAGGGAGGGGCAGTACCACCGCCACGCGGGGCTGGCCAGAAAGGAGCTGCTCAGCTGCCACGACGCCCACGGAGCCGTAGTGCCGGCGCCTTACGTCTTGTGATGGAGGCTGTGGAGGGGGACTGGGGGAGGGAGAGGGGCTGGGATTTGTACAGCTGTCGGACTGAGAGGGCCTGCAGAGTGCCTTTTGTACATGGCCCATAATTTATACATTTCTACATGCCCACACTCGCTGCTCTCTGCCTGCTGCCAGCTCCTGGCTGCCCGCCCGCGCCCGCCGCCGCCTCCAGGGCTGCCCAGGGCAGCTCCTGCCTCACACACCTGGTGGCCTGATGGGGACAGCTCACAACAGGAACGCAGGAGGGGTCAGGTCCTCCTTTGGAGGCCCTTTCCAGCCTCTGATTCTCTGGTTCTCTCTCTGTCTGCCACAAGCAGCTCCCAGCCAAGCTGGCAGCTCCTGGCTGGGACAGATTCACTCTGGTATGGGTCAAGAACTGGCTGGAGGGCTGGGCCCAGAGAGTGGTGGTGAATGGTGCCACATGCAGCTGGCAGCTGGCACCAGTGCTGTGCCCCAGGGATCAGTGCTGGGCACAGTCCTGTCCAACAGCTTCATTGATGATGTGGAGCAGGAGATTGAGTCCAGCAGCAGTGAGTTTGCAGATGGCACCAAGCTAGGAGCAGCTGTGGAGCTGTTGGAGGGTAGCAGAGCCCTGCAGAGGGACCTGGCCAGGCTGGGTGGGTGGGCAGAGGCCAAGGGGATGAGAGTGAACAAGGCCAAGGGCAGGGTTCTGCACTTTGGCCACAACAACCCCAAGCAGCACTAGAGGCTAGGGCCAGAGTGGCTGAGAGCAGCCAGGCAGAGAGGGCCCTGGGGGTGCTGGCAGAGAGGAGCTGAAGCTGAGGCAGCAGTGCCCAGGTGGGCAGCAGAGCCAATGGCATCCTGGGCTGGCTCAGGAGCAGTGTGGGCAGCAGGACAAGGGAGGTTCTTGTGCCCCTGTGCTCAGCTCTGCTCAGGTCACCCCTGGAGTGCTGTGTCCAGCTGTGGGCTCCTGAATTGCAGAGAGCTGCTGAGGTGCTGGAAGGTGTTTGGAGCAGGGCAGCAAGGCTGGGGAGGGGCCTGGAGCAGAGCCCTGTGAGGAGAGGCTGAGGGAGCTGGGGGGGTGCAGCCTGCAGCAGAGGAGGCTCAGGGCAGAGCTGATTGCTGCCTGCAGCTGCCTGCAGGGAGGCTGTAGCCAGGTGGGGTTGGGCTCTGCTGCCAGGCAAGCAGCAAGAGAAGAAGGGGACAGAGTCTGAAGCTGTGGCAGGGCAGGTCTAGGCTGGATGTTGTTAGGAAGTTCCTGGCAGAGAGAGTGATTGGCTTTGGAATGGGCTGCCCAGGGAGGTGGTGGAGTGGCCATGCCTGGAGTGTCCTCAGCTGAAGAGGGGCAAGGAACTACTGAAAGGGTCTAACTGAAGCCTACAGAGGTGATGATGAGACAGGAACATCTCCTCTCAAGGGAAGGCTGAGAAACCTGGGGGTGTTTAGCCTGCTGAAGACTGAGAGCATCTTCTCAATGCTTGCCAATATCCCAAGGATGGAGGTCAGGAGGATGGAGCCAGACTCCTGGCAGTGGTGCCCTGTGACAGAACAAGGGCTAAGAAGCAGAAACTGGAAGATAGGAGGTTCCACCTGAACAGGAGGGAGAGCTTTGCTGCTGTGAAGAGGGCAGGGCACTGGGGGAGGCTGCCAGATAGGGTTGTGGAGTCTCCTTCTCTAGAGATCTTCAAAACCCATCTGGACCTGACCCTGTGCAAGAGGCTCTTGGTGAACCTACTTTAGCAGTAGGGTTGGCCTGGATGATCCCCAGAAGTCCCTCCCAAGCCCCACAGTGCTGAGATGCTGTGGTTTGCAGGATGAGTGATGTGGAGGGGGCCCAGAGGTTTTGTTTTTCACAAGACCAAGGGGGCAGGGGAAAGCTTGTGGGTTCAGGACTGATCTTAGGGCAGGGTAAGCTGCATGCTGCCAGAGCACAGAGCTTTTGGCAGCAAGGCAGATGCTGTCCAGGCTCAGCACCACCCTCCGAGGAGCAGGGGCTGCTGCCTGCAGGGCTGGGAGCATGCAGAGCTATTGCAACCAGAGAATAAATAGAAAGCTCTCAGGAGGGCTTTGCCTGCTCTTAAATAGCAAAGTTAATTGGAAGCACTTCTGTGTGCTGTGTATAGAAGTGATGCAAGCAGAGCCCAGGGAGGAAACCGCCTCCGGGAGGCTGCAGTGTTCCTGCTCCTCCCCAGCATCTTCCACCCAGGCAGGCAGAGCTGCAGCCTGCCTGGCACAGCCTGCTGGCCTTTTGCCTGCCTTCCAGTACTGCCCTCTCCTGCAGGGTGCTCTGCCAAGCACAGGCAGACCTGTCCCTGGAGGTAGTTACCTTCAGGAGAGACCAGCTCTTGCTCCCAGCACTGTTATGGGCTGCAGGGGGAAAGCCATCATGGAACCCTGGAGAAGAGTGCTCCTGCAGTGTCCCTGGTGAGGCTGGCACCATTAGGCTACACCACAGCATTGCTCCTGGGTAGGACCCCTGCTGCCCTGGGCTGTGGGCTCAGCTGGAGCGACAGAGGGTGTCCTGCTGGCCTGGGGGAGGTCACTGCCCTGGGAGCTGTGGGTTTGAAGCTGCATTCTCTCCCAGAAATGGAATGCCTCATTTAGGGCATCTTCCAGCACTCTGCTGCTGCCTGTCCCTCCTGCTACTCCTTGGCCTTCCTGCCTTAAGTCACTCTTACTTTGCTGGTGAATTTGTTCCTCAATTAGCCTTTCAGAAGCCTCCTTGGACAGCAAGGAGCTCACAAAGCCACTCTCAGGAGCATGAGCCCAGACGTGGCCCATGCAAGGTTCCCTCTATCCACCATGGGATGTGGACACCAGTAACAGAGCACCAAGGTCCCCAGCAAGGGACATAAAGGCATGGAGGAGCTTCAGGCCTGGAAAGTCTGAGGAGGCCTTCATGTCAGCTTCCTGAATCACAGAAGCAGGCAGGGCTGGAAGGGAGCACAAGGAGCAGGCAGTGCCAACCCCCTGCCATGCCCAGGGACACCCTACCCTAGAGCAGGCTGCACACAGCCTCAGCCAGCCTGGCCTCAAACACCTCCAGCCATGGGGCCTCAACCACCTCCCTGGGCAACCCACTCCAGCCTCTCACCACTCTCCTGCTCAACAACTTCCTCCTCACCTCCAGCCTCACTCTCCCCACCTCCACCTTTGCTCCATTCCCCCCACTCCTGACACTCCCTCACACCCTCAGAAGTCCCTCCCCAGCTTTTTTGGAGCCCCCTTCAGATGCTGCAAGGCCACAAGAAGGTCCCCTGGGAGCCTCCTCTGCTCCAGCCTGCACAGCCCCAACTCTTTCAGGCTGTGCTCACAGCAGAGCTGCTGCAGCCTCTCAGCATCCTCCTGGCCCTGCTCTGGACACTCTCCAGCATCTCCACAGCCCTCTTGTCCCAGGGGCTCCAGAGCTGGATGCAGGACTCCAGGTGGGGTCTCAGCAGAGCACAGCAGAGGGGGAGAATCCCCTCCCTGGCCCTGCTGGCCACACTGCAGCTGCTGCAGCCCAGGCTCTGCTTGGCTTTCTGGGCTGCAAGTGCACACTGCTGGCTCTTGCTGAGCTTCTCCTCCAGCAGCACCCCCAAGTCCCTCTCCTCAGGGCTGCTGTCACAGAGTGACAGACTAAAGGCTGCTGTCAGGCATCAGCCAGGCCAGCCATGCCAGGGAAGTGAGCCAGGCTGGCTAGCTGTGAGCTCTGGCTGCCTCCAGGAAGCAGCTCAGCCCTGTGGCTGAATGCATTTGCCCTGGCAGGCAAGCTGGGCGTTTTAATTAGGGGCTGAGTATTTTTAGAAGCAGGAAAGCCTGACGGAGGCTGGGCCAGGAGGATAGGTTGGGGCAGGGAGGGAGAAGCAGCTGAGCTGGCGTTGGCTCACAGGAAGCTTTCTGCTGGAGGGAGCATCTCACACACACCCCCACACCCCCAGCGTGTTGGGAAAGGCACTGAGGGCTGCTCCCCACATCCAGACTGTGCCCAGGGCAGCGTGGAGCACACTCTTCTCTTTGCTTGAAAACATGCACCTCCTGGGCTGCAGCAGCAGCAGTGTGGCCAGCAGGGCCAGGGAGGGGATTCTCCCCCTCTGCTCTGCTCTGCTGAGACCCCAGCTGGAGTCCTGCATCCAGCTCTGGAGCCCCTGGGACAAGAGGGCTGTGGAGATGCTGGAGAGTGTCCAGAGCAGGGCCAGGAGGATGCTGAGAGGCTGCAGCAGCTCTGCTGTGAGCACAGCCTGAAAGAGTTGGGGCTGTGCAGGCTGGAGCAGAGGAGGCTCCCAGGGGGACCTTCTTGTGGCCTTGCAGCATCTGAAGGGGGCTCCAAAAAAGCTGGGGAGGGACTTCTGAGGGTGTGAGGGAGTGTCAGGAGTGGGGGGAATGGAGCAAAGGCGGAGGTGGGGAGAGTGAGGCTGGAGGTGAGGAGGAAGTTGTTGAGCAGGAGAGTGGTGAGAGGCTGGACTGGGTTGCCCAGGGAGGTGATTGAGGCCCCATGGCTGGAGGTGTTTGAGGCCAGGCTGGCTGAGGCTGTGTGCAGCCTGCTCTAGGGTAGGGTGTCCCTGGGCATGGCAGGGGGTTGGCACTGCCTGCTCCTTGTGCTCCCTTCCTGCCCTGTCTGATTCTATGGTAGCCAGAACCTCTCCATTTTCCTCTTGCCTGTCTGCTGGAGCTGTTTCTCCTGGCTGTCAGCTGTCAGCCCACAGAAGTCCCTGGCTGACTGACGATGTGGCTGGCTCCACAGCAGCAGTTGGTGCTGTCCCTGTTATAAATAGCAGCTCCTCTCTCCATGTTCCATTTTGCAGGAGGAGATTTTTTGTGTTGTAATCTTTTAGTTTTTATTTCCAGCACATTTGTTCCACACACCCTGGCACGGTCAGCCTGGGGGAAAAAAAGCACAGATGCCCTCGTGCCATGCCAGAAAATAATGCTGCATGGTTGGGCATAATCCTTCTGGCTGCCCCAGAACTGTCTCCTGAGAAAGCTCTGGGGCAAGAGGAAGCCTCTGCTCTGTGCATGTTGCTAGAGGCACCACCACAGCATCTTTTCTGCCATGCTGTCCCAGAGACATAGAAACACAGGATCACAGAATGAAGCAGGTGGGAAGAGAGCTCCAAGCTCAGCCAGCCCAGCCTGGCACCCAGCCCTGCCCAACCAACCAGACCATGGCACTAAGTGCCCCAGCCAGGCTTGGCTGCAACACCTCCAGCCACGGCCACTCCACCACCTCCCTGGGCAGCCCATTCCAATGCCAATCACTCTCTCTGACAGCAACTTCCTAACAACATCCAGCCTAGACCTGCCCTGCCACAGCTTCAGACTCTGTCCCCTTCTTCTCTTGCTGCTTGCCTGGCAGCAGAGCCCAACCCCGCCTGGCTACAGCCTCCCTGCAGGCAGCTGCAGGCAGCAATGAGCTCTGCCCTGAGCCTCCTCTGCTGCAGGCTGCACACCCCCAGCTCCATTTCTATTCCTTGCCCAAGTGCAGAGGGTCCTTTGGCCACAGAGATTCACCAATCAGATGGCAGTTGCCAAACTGACCACCCTTATTTGCTCACCCTTATTTGGGCAAGACACCAATAAGTACCTAAACACTTTGGGAGGGGACATAATGGTCCAAGCCTTTGTTTTCCTCCCTGACACCCTCCAAAGTCCCTCCCCAGCTTTTTTGGAGTCCACTTCAGATGCTGCAAGGCCACAAGAAGGTCCCCTAGGAGCCTCTTCTTCTGCTCCAGCCTGCACAGCCCCAACTCTTTCAGGCTGTGCTCACAGCAGAGCTGCTGCAGCCTCTCAGCATCCTCCTGACCCTGCTCTGGACACTCTCCAGCATCTCCACAGCCCTCTTGTCACAGGGGATTTCACAGCTGGATTTGAAGCCACCTGTGGGGCACCTTTTCACCCCAAACCATTCCTCATCACAAGACTCCTGTCTCTGCTTCTCCTCATCAGCTGTTTCTCTGAAGGTCGGACACAAGCAGGCTCCACAAGAGGGAGGTGGGCACTTGATGAGGTCAGGCAGAGAGATGCTGCTCTGTGAAAGAGCTCTGCCTGGCTCACAGTGGATTTCTGTTCCATTGCTTTGGGGGGAAAAGATTAGGACTCCTCTATGGTGGGTCTGCAGTTATTGTTTGCTGTCTCCTAGCAGCTTCAGGAAAGCAGTGGTAGGTCCTTTAAGCACACAGAGCATCCCCCAGTCACAGCTTGCAGCTCATGGGCAATGAATTCAGGCATTCAAAGGCTCTGCTTGAAGTTGCTTTGGCTTCCCTCTTCCTGAAGTCAAAAGCAGAGCTGTAAAGTGTGTGCCAGCCTCCCAGGGCAGAATGGAAGCCCCACAGCAGGCAGGGACCCCATCCTAGAGCCACCAAGGGGACACAGAAATCACAGCACTCATCAGCATAGCCATCACCAGCAGCCTGCTGGAGGTGAGGTGGTTCATCCCTTTCTTTGCTCTCATGCAGGCCACAGCAGAAGGGCAACAGTTCAGTCACAGCATGACAGGGGCTGGAAGGGACCTCCAGAGCTCACCCACTCCAACTCCCTGCCACAGCAGCATCACCCAGAGCAGATCACACAGGAACACATCCAGGCAGGTCTGGAATATCTCCAGAGAGGGAGACTCCACAGCCCCCTTGGGCAGCCTGCTCCAGGGCTGTGTCACCCTCACAGGGACAAAGCCTGCAGAAGAGAAGACTAAGAGAGGATCTTCTCAATGCTTATCAGTATCTAAAGGGTTGGGGGTCAAGAGGCTGTGGCCAGAATGTTTCCAGTGATGCCCAGTGCCAGAACAAGGAGCAATGGGCACAAACTAGAACCCAGGACTTTCCACCTGAAATGAGGACAATCCTCCTTCATTTGAGGCTGCCAGAGCAGCAGTGGAGCAGGCCACCCAGAGAGGCTGGGGTGTTTCTTTCCCTGGTGAGATTCCAACCCCATCTGGACATGTTCTTGTGCAACCTGCTCTGGGTGAAGCTGCTTTGGACTAGCTGATCCTGGGAGATCCCTTCCAACCTTCACCATGCTGTTAATCCTGTGATGTGTGCCCATTCCAGCCCCACAGACCCTGAGCTCCCTCCTGCAGAAGAGATGCAGGTTGGCTGCTCTGAAGCAGCACTTCCACACAGCTGAGCAGCTTCCAGCAGACCTTTGGAGCCAGCCAACCACCATTAGCCCAGTTTTTTATCCAAGCAAGGAAACTTGGGCTCCTGGCAGACTTATTAGCTTTGGCACTGAGCTCAGCTGACACCTGGCCAAGGCATTCTGGCTGCAGCTGGACCTGCCTGGCTTCTGTCCCACCAGCTTGGGTCTTTCCTCACCACACTTGCCTACCCTCTTGGTTCAGCATGGACAGAATGAGCTGGTGTGTCTGCCCAGGACAGATGAGTTGTTCAGATTTCAAGTCCCTTTGCACATCCAAAGGTCACAGAAGCAGAGAATGGTTTAGGTTGGAAGGGACCTCAAGGATCAGGCAGTTCCAACCCCCTGTGCCATAGGCAGAGACAGCTCCCACTAGAACAGGTCACTCAAGGCCTCATCCAACCTGGCCTTGAACACCTCCAGGGAGGTTGTGGAGCACAGAATCACCCAATGTGATCTTTGATGTGGCACCTCCAGGCATGGCCACTCCACCACCTCCCTGGGCAGCCCATTCCAATGCCAATCACTCTCTCTGCCAGCAACTTCCTAACAACATCCAGCCTAGACCTGCCCTGCCACAGCTTCAGACTCTGTCCCCTTCTTCTCTTGCTGCTTGCCTGGCAGCAGAGCCCAACCCCACCTGGCTACAGCCTCCCTGCAGGCAGCTGCAGGCAGCAATGAGCTCTGCCCTGAGCCTCCTCTGCTGCAGGCTGCACTCCCCCAGCTCCCTCAGCCTCTCCTCACAGGGCTCTGCTCCAGGCCCCTCCTCAGCCTTGCTGCCCTGCTCCAAACACCTTCCAGTACCTCAACATCTCTCTGCAATTCAGGAGCCCACAACTGGACACAGCACTGCATGGGTGGCCTGAGCAGTGCTGAGCACAGGGGCACAAGAACCTCCCTGGGTTAGCAGTTGGACTTGGTGATCTGAAATGTGTTTTCTAGCCGAAATGGTTCTCTGGATCTCAGACTTTCAGGTGCCCAAGTGTCAGTTGAATGGTTTAGGAATGCAACCTTGTTCATCAAAGAGCAGGATGGGAAGGTCAGGACAGGTGAGTATTTACACAGGGCAAAGCTGACTGATAGTAGCAGAAAAGGAGAGGTCCTTCAGCCATGCTGATAAGGGGACAAGCAGACCTGATGGATGGAAGGTAGAACTAGATTAACCCAACCTTTGAAGTGGACACCAACCCACTGCTGTGAGGGTAATCAAATACTGGAGCAGCTTATTAGGGAGGCTGCCAAGCCAGCAGTGCCTCTTCCACTGAGATAAAGATCAGGTATCTAGGAAAGGAGATCCTCTAATCCAATTTCTGGCTAAAATCTATTTTCTGGATGCAGAAGGTCAGATAAAATGATCCTGGTGGTGCCTTCTGACTGTGCAGTCTGTGAATCCAGGAAGCACAAACTCCCCTGCGTAAGGATCCATCTTCATCAGCTGCATGATGTGCCCAGGCAAATGAAGGGGAAAAGAGGAATCCAGGCTGAGATCCCAGTGCTGGGAAGAGAGCTCAGGGATTCCTGGCTCTTCTGCCATTAGCCTACTGGAAGATAGGTGAGGCTCCACAGTTCTGCAGACCTCAGATGAATCACAGCCCTGCTTAGAGGGCCTGGGGCTTGTTTGGTATTTACACTGCAACAGCAACAAAGAGACACAGCCTGTGCTAAATGAGAGGGGATGGAAAAGTGTCCCAAGGTTTAGAGACTTGCTGAGGACATGAGCAGAGCAAGAAAGGGCTCAGCAGTAGCATCCTGCAGATGTAGTCCTCTAACAACTCAATGAGATCATAGAACCATAGAATCAGGCAGGTTGGCAGAGAGCTCCAAGCTCAGCCAGCCCAACCTAGCACCCAGCCCTGCCCAACCAACCAGACCATGGCACTAAGTGCCCCAGCCAGGCTTGGCTGCAACACCTCCAGCCACAGCCACTCCACCACCTCCCTGGGCAGCCCATTCCAATGCCAATCACTCTCTCTGCCAGCAACTTCCTAACAACATCCAGCCTAGACCTGCCCTGGCACAACTTGAGGCTCTGTCCCCTTCTTCTCTTGCTGCTTGCCTGGCAGCAGAGCCCAACCCCACCTGGCTACAGCCTCCCTGCAGGCAGCTGCAGGCAGCAATGAGCTCTGCCCTGAGCCTCCTCTGCTGCAGGCTGCACCCCCCCAGCTCCCTCAGCCTCTCCTCACAGGGCTCTGCTCCAGGCCCCTCCCCAGCCTTGCTGCCCTTCTCTGGACACTTCCAGCACCTCAACAGCTCTCTTGAATTGATCATGCACCTGAGCCAGAAACAGAAGGAGGACAGGAAGGCAAACCTTGGAAGAGCAAATAAATACAGTGGCTGTGATGGGGGAAGGTTTGCAAGCCCCAACAGGATGTGCTCAGAGCTAGAATCTATCCAAACAAGGAAAACTTGGTTGCTAAACTCCTCTCTATTCTATTCCCAAAGCCCTGGCAGCCTGGGGCAGTCCTCACTGACTGGGAAAGGGGAAACACAACTCCCATTGTCAAAAAGAGTAGGAGGGAGGAGCCAGGGAGCTCCAGGCCAGGCAGTCTCACCTCTGTGTCCAGTAAGATCACAGAGCAGATCCTCCCGGAGGCACTACTGAGACAGAAGAATAGTGAAGAGGTGATTTGGTACACTCAGGATGGCTGCACCCAGGGCAAACCCTGCCTGGCAAACCTGGTGGCCTTCTAGGAACAGGTCACAACATGAAGAGATGAGGGGAGAGCAACTGATGGCATTGATCTGACCTGAGCAAGGCCTTTGGCACTGTCCCACACCAAATCCTGATCTCCAGGCTGGTGACACATGGGTGTGATGGGAGCACCACTGGATGGGTACAGAACTGGCTTGATGGCTGCACCCAGAGAGTGGCTGCCAATGGCTCCATGGCCAAGTGCAGGCCAGGGACAAGAGGAGTCCCTCAGAGATCAGTCCTGGCACCAGTCTTGTTCAGCAGCTTTGTGGGTGCCATGGACAGAGGCACTGAGTGCAGCCTCAGCAGGTTTGCTGCCCACACCAAGCTGTGTGCTGCAGCAGCCAGGCTGGAGGGCAGGATCCATCCAGAGGGAGCTGCACAGGCTGCAGAGGTGGGCACAAGCCAAGCTCAGGAGGTGCAACAAGAGCAAGTGCAAGGTCCTGCAGCTGGGTGGAGGCAATGGCAAGCATCCAGCTCTGGAGCCCCTGGGACAAGAGGGCTGTAGAGATGCTGGAGAGTGTCCAGAGCAGGGCCAGGAGGATGCTGAGAGGCTGCAGCAGCTCTGCTGTGAGCACAGCCTGAAAGAGTTGGGGCTGTGCAGGCTGCAGCAGAGGAGGCTCCCAGGGGACCTTCTTGTGGCCTTGCAGCATCTGAAGGGGGCTCCAAAAAACCTGGGGAGGGACTTTGGAGGGTGTGAGGGAGTGGCAGGAGTGGGGGGAATGGAGCGAAGGTGGAGGTGGGGAGAGTGAGGCTGGAGGTGAGGAGGAAGTTGTTGAGCAGGAGAGTGGTGAGAGGCTGGAGTGGGTTGCCCAGGGAGGTGGTTGAGGCCCCATGGCTGGAGGTGTTTGAGGCCAGGCTGGCTGAGGCTGTGTGCAGCCTGCTCTAGGGTAGGGTGTCCCTGGGCATGGCAGGGGGTTGGCACTGCCTGCTCCTTGTGCTCCCTTCCAGCTGTGGCTGATTCTGTGACTCCTGCCTGCTCATTCCCTGCAGACACCCTGCAGGAGCAGCCCTGCTGTTCTAGAGGCCAGCAGTGGAAAGGTACTGGAGAAGAGCAAATTAAGGCAGGCTTCATTTGCCGGCAGAAAAGCGATCCTGGAAAGCAGTGGCAGGTGTTGGGTTCCAGGCTGCAGAGGAGTGAGGGGAGAGGTGTGACTCTTTCATCTTTAATGAACTCCTTCACTTCTAAAAGGTTTTATGCTAGTGGCTGTGCTTGCACCAAGAGCTTCTGCTCATCAGGGAGCCTTGAACGCTTCCTTCTTCCACACCCACAGAGCAGGAGCTCAAAACTGATGTCAGAGCAGACCCTGACCTCTTCTACCCTGATTTTCTGCCTGGTTCCTCCTCTTTTTTGTAGACTCATAGCATCAAGGAATCAGTCAGGGTTAGAAGGGACCACAAGGATCAGCCAGTTCCAAGCCCCCTGCCATGGGCAGGGACAGAGTCTTACACAGTAACATAGAAGAGAACCATCAAGGTTGGAGAAGGCCTCAAGATGACCAAGACCAACCTTCTACCCAACACCTCCATGTCCTCAGGTGCCATGTCTACTACTCAGGTGTTTAACACCTCCAGGGATGGTGTCTCCACCATCTCCCTGAGCAGCCTGAGAACCTCCCCAGGCTTGCAGCCAGCCCAGTGGAAGAAGAAGGAGACCTTAGAATGCTTCCAGTAATGGAAGGGGGCTCACAAGGAAGCCAGGAAGGGGATTTTCACAAGGGCTTGTGGTGACAGGACAAGAGAGGATGGATTGAAGCTTGAGGAGGGCAGATTCAGACTGGATACTGGAAAGGAATTCTTTCCAGTGAGGGTGGTGAGACACTGGCACAGGTTGCCCAGGGAGGTTGTGGATGGCAGAAGCACTCCAAGGGCTTTCTCCAGGGACTGGATCTCAGGAGGTGTGCTGCTGAAGCTGTCTGAGAACAGGCAGAGCCTTACTCTTTTCTCTTCACCTGTTTGTCTTGCCCCAGGTTCCCTCATTTATGCCAGAGACTCTCTAAAGAAAAGTCCCTTCCAGCCCACTCCAGCCAGATGCTCAACAGTTGAGATTAGTCTCCATTGGCCACCCTGACCCTTTGTATCTCCATCCAAACAAAGTAATTCCTTGCCTGGCAACATCCCAGTGGGAAACCACTGCTGGCTCTGAATACAGCCGGGAGGAAGTTCGTTAAGAGCTGGGCAAAGAAAGGTTAAACAAAACTAAGCCATCTGAAGCTTGGGAAGGAGATCGTGGGTTTGGCTGGGGAAGGAGCTGCTGCTGTGCAGTGTGGGTGGAGAAGAGGCCATGGCCCAGCAGGAATGGGAGCCTGTCAGCTTTCTCCTCCCGCGTCACTGACGCCAACCCAAGCTCCCAGCTCCTGCTCAGGGAAGACTTCTGCTGCCAGATGTCAACACACTGAACTGATCAGTAAAGATCCAACCAGGCCATGGCCAAAAGCTTTGTCCAAACTATGATTGCTGCCAGGTCTGGAGAGATAAAGAAAGAAATAACTGAATAAGCAGTGGGGGTGGAGAAAACCTGTAGTTAGTTAAACTGGGGGAGTCTGGGACAGAGAGAAGTGTAAGCCTCAGAGCAGCTCATTCATGCTGGGCAGTCTCCTTCCTGCTTAGAATGGCCTTGCTGAACCTGGGCCACAGTCCAAAGCAACTTAATTGACTGCTAACACAATTGCAATTGATGGCAGAGCCTTGGATTCCCCTGAAGGCCCTACACAGGCTCACAGGATGTCAGGGCTGGGAAAGGACCCAAAGAGATGATTGAGTCTAAACCCCCTGCCAGAGCAGGATCAATCTAGCTCAGGTCATGCAGAATCATAGAATCAACCAGGTTGGAAGAGACATCCAAGATCATCCAGTCCAACCTAGCACCCAGCCCTGGCCAAGCAACTAGACAGGCCTGGAAAGGCTCCAGAGAAGGAGACTGCACAACCTCTCTGGGCAGCCTGTGCCAGGGCTCTGGGACCCTTCCAGCAAAGAAGTTCCCCCTTGTGCTGAGCTGGAACCTCCTGTGCTGCAGCTTCCATCCACTGCTGCTTGTCCTGTGCCAGGGAGCAGTGAGCAGAGCCTGTCCCCCCCTCCTGACCCCCAGCCCTCAGATAGATATAGACATTGATCCAATCCCCTCTGAGTCTTCTCTTCTCCAGACTAAGCAGCCCCAGGGCCCTCAGCCTCTCCTCACCAGGCAGTGTTCCAGTCCCCTCCTCATCCTCCTGGCCCTCTGCTGGACTCTCTCCAGCAGATCCCTGTCCCTCTGCAACTGGGGAGCCCCAAACTGAAGGCAGTGCTCAAGATGAGGTCTCAGCAGGGCAGAGCAGAGGGGCAGGAGAACCTCCCTGGATCTGCTGGACACACTTTCTAATATTACTCCAAGATCCCCTTGGCCTTCTTGGCCACAAGGGCACATTGCTGTCCTCCTTCTGCAGGCAGCTTTGCTGTCTGCCTGCTGCTGAACTGGGATGGTCATAGCAGACTTCCCCTCCACCAGTCTCCTGCAGCAGAGCTTTGAAGGAGAATGTTCGAAACAAACTGCCTCCTCTGCATGCATTCTGCAATCAGTCCTCATCCTGAGTGAGACAAAATGAGCTCTAGGTGTGATGGAGATGAACTGTGAGGACCTGTGAGGCAACAGGATGGAGGAAGCCTGAACACCTCATTGCTGTCTACAACTACCCGAAGGGAGGCTGGAGGTGGGGTTGGGCTCTGCTGCCAGGCAGCCAGCTACAGAGGAAGGAGACACAGTCTGAAGCTGTGGCAGGGGACAGATGTTAGGAGGAAGTTCCTGGCAGAGAGAGTGATTGGCATTGGAATGGGCTGCCCAGGGAGGTGGTGGAGTGGCTGTGGCTGGAGGTGTTGCAGCCAAGCCTGGCTGGGGCACTTAGTGCCATGGTCTGGTTGGTTGGGCAGGGCTGGGTGCTAGGTTGGGCTGGCTGAGCTTGGAGCTCTCTTCCAACCTGCTTGATTCTCGGAGCCTGTGATTCTAAGGGCATATGGTGGTAAGAGACCAGCAGAGGTAGGGTGCACAGAAGTGTGAGGGTGCCTACGTGGGAGGAAAAAGTGAGAGCACACACACCTCTGTGGGAGGGAGCAGCACAAAAACGTGCAACTGAAGCAAAGCAGCCCCAACATCCCATTCCAATGTGTTCCACACCAACTCCTCCCCTCTCTTGTCAAGAAGGGGCCGCTGGGGAGTGGAGGCACAGAGTTGGGTGTGCTGAGCAAGCCACCACACAACCCTCCCCGGGAGGACAGTCCTTGTGCAGCCAATTAAAGCTGGTCGGGCAGCTCTGCTGGGCTCAGCAGCCTCTGTGTGAGTGAGGTGACCTCTGCTGATTTTATCTGACAGGGATGGTTGCTTCAGGGCCAAATCCCTGCATGGGAGTTGGCACCCACCAAGAGAAGGACAAGGACAGCTTCAGAGTCCAGTGGCTGGGAAGGAACAATCATCTGCACCAGTACAAATTGGGGTCTGCTGGAGAGTAGCCCTGTGGGGAAGGAGCTGGCAGTGCTGGTGGCCAAGAAGCTCTCCATGGCACAGCAATTTGTGTCCTTGTGGCCAAGAAAGCCAATGGGATCCTGGGTGCATTAAGAGGAGTGTGGGCAGCAGATGGAGGGAGGTTCTCCTCCCCCTCTACTCTGCCCTGCTGAGACCTCACCTGCAATGTAGCATCCAGTTTGGAGTTGCCCAGTTCAAAAGGGACAGCTTGAGGCTGTGTCCTCTGCTTCTGTTGCTGCTTACCTGGCAGCAGAGCCCAACCCCACCTGGCTACAGCCTCCCTGCAGGGAGCTGCAGACAGCAATGAGGTCACCCTCAGAAGAGGGAAAGACAGAAGCAAACTAAGGAGTGAAAGAAGTCCTCAGGTGTGGAGGTTTGGGGAGACAAGCAGAAAGTGTGACAGAAAAGCTGTGCTGGACACTGAGAGTCCTTGCAGGAAGCAGCTACGGACCCTGCCTGAGAGCAGCTCCTTATTTCCCCAACCTGAAGGAGATAAAGCAACTCCCTGGCTCCTTCCCAGATTCTCTCCTTTGATTTTCCTATTTTCATATCAAAGGCTCAGCCTGGATGTCTTCCATCTTGGCTATCACTCTCACTAAGGAATGAGCTTCAAATCAACCTGCTTAGAAGCTGCCTTCTCTGGAAACCTTCTTTGATAACAGGTTTTACATGTCCTCTTAGAATACCTTTCAGAAGCATCAAAGTACCCACTAATTGCTGCTCCCTGCCTCAGGAATACCTGGATGCCTGAATGATCCCACAAGATCCTCCCCAAACTGGGGGATAAGTGAATCAGAGAACCACAGAATCAGTCAGGGCTGGAAGGGAGCACAAGGAGCAGGCAGTGCCAACCCCCTGCCATGCCCAGGGACACCCTACCCTAGAGCAGGCTGCACACAGCCTCAGCCAGCCTGGCCTCAAACACCTCCAGCCATGGGGCCTCAACCACCTCCCTGGGCAACCCACTCCAGCCTCTCACCACTCTCCTGCTCAACAACTTCCTCCTCACCTCCAGCCTCACTCTCCCCACCTCCACCTTTGCTCCATTCCCCCCACTCCTGACACTCCCTCACACCCTCAGAAGTCCCTCCCCAGCTTTTTTGGAGCCCCCTTCAGATGCTGCAAGGCCACAAGAAGGTCCCCTGGGAGCCTCCTCTGCTCCAGCCTGCACAGCCCCAACTCTTTCAGGCTGTGCTCACAGCAGAGCTGCTGCAGCCTCTCGGCATCCTCCTGGCCCTGCTCTGGACACTCTCCAGCATCTCCACAGCCCTCTTGTCCCAGGGGCTCCAGAAGTGGAGTGGCTGGAGAGGGGCAGAGAGGGACCTGGGAGTGCTGGGTGGCAGCTGGACAGAAGGCTGCCCAGGAAGGTTGTAGTTTCCTGCTCTGGAGACTTGCAAAACCCACTTGGATGTGTTCCTGCACAGCCTGATCCAGGGATGCCTGCTTTAGCAAAGGAGGGACTAGGTGACCTCCACAAGTCACTTCCCACCTCTACCATTCTGTCATTCTGCATGATCAGGAAAAAAGTCTTCCCTGAAAGGGTTGCCAAGGTCTGGAACAGGCTGCCCAGGGCAGTGCTGGAGTCCCCATCCCTGGGTGAACTTCACTTTGTGTAGATGTGGTTCCAAGGGACTTGGTGCAGTGGTGGATTTGGCAGTTGTGGGTTAGCAGTTGGACTGGGTGGATGGATGGATGGAAGGATGCAGGTGGGGTCTCAGCAGAGCACAGCAGAGGGGCAGAATCCCCTCCCTGGCCCTGCTGGCCACACTGCTGCTGCTGCAGCCCAGGCTCTGCTTGACTTTCTGGGCTGCAAGTGCACACTGCTGGCTCCTGCTGAGCTTCTCCTCCAGCAGCACCCCCAAGTCCCTCTGCTCAGGGCTGCTCTTCAGCCTGGCACTGCCCAGCCTGCATTGGTGCTTGGCATTGCCTGGACCCAGCTGCAGGACCTTGCCCTTGCTCTTGTTGACCTCCTGACAGGGCTGATTCTATCACTCTCTGTTGTGGGTATTTTCTAAGTGTGCTCTTCACTGCTTTTATAAGGCTATATTTTATTCCACATCTGAGTGCTACTATTACAGAACCACAGAATTAATCAGGTTGGAAAACACCTTCCAGATCATCGACCTCAACTTGTCACCTAACACCTTCTAATTAACTAACCCATGGCACAGAGAGCCTCATCCAGCCTCCTTTTAAACACCTCCAGGGGTAGTGACTCCAGCACCTCCCCAGGCAGCCCATTCCAATGCCAATCACTCTTGCTGTGAAGAACTTCTCCCTAACATCCAGCCTGAACCTGTCCTGGCACAGCTTGAGCCTGGGTCCCCTTGTTCTGGCCCTGGGTGCCTGGGAGACACTGTCAAGGTTACCACCTCCCCTCTGAGAGGCTGCCCCATGGAGTTGAATGACAGTGGGAAGTGGCTCCATGTTTCTAGAAGAGGTTTGGTGATGCTTTTGTTAGAGGAGATCCACTTCCCAAGCAGTTCTGCCTCCTCTGCTCTGCTGTCCTGCAGTCTGATCAAAGGACACACATGGCACTCATTAGAACCCTTCAGCCACTGGGAGAAGAGACAGCCAGACCCAACTGTATGCACAGCTGTGGCTTCCAGCTCCTCCTTGTCTCCTGCACCTTCAGAGCTCTGACTGCTTTCACAGGATCATTCCATAACCTTGCTATATCTCAGGGATGCTCCAGCTTAAGCCTTTGGGCTCCTACACAGGAGCTGGCTGACAGCACCGTGTAGGTCTATGTGCAGGCTGCATGCTCATGGCCCTGCTTCCCCTCTGCAGCACTGCTCCCATAAACTGAGCCCTGCTCAGCCATTATGGATGCAGAGGGAGCTGACTTGGAGGGAGCACCATTCATCAAGGGGCTCCAGCCTCTATTCATTCTGCAGCAGCTACAATGAATCAGTGTTAATGAGGCAATTTTTGGTCATTTCCACTTTGTATGCACAATAATTTTCCACTCTTGAAAAGTAGTCCCTAATTAAGCTGATGGATTTCAGCATGATCTGGCAAGACTAAACCCTGTTCCTCTTTCCTAAGGGCAGCACGGCCCCGTGAAGTCTGTTGTGACTGAGCTCTGCAAGGCACAACAGAATCATGGAATCACAGCATCAGGCAGGCTGGAAGAGAGCTCCAGGCTCAGCCAGCCCAACCTAGCACCCAGCCCTGCCCAACCAACCAGACCATGGCACTAAGTGCCCCAGCCAGGCTTGGCTGCAACACCTCCAGCCACGGCCACTCCACCACCTCCCTGGGCAGCCCATTCCAGTGCCAATCACTCTCTCTGACAGCAACTTCCTAACAACATCCAGCCTACACCTGCCCTGCCACAGCTTCAGACTCTGTCCCCTTCTTCTCTTGCTGCTTGCCTGGCAGCAGAGCCCAACCCCACCTGGCTACAGCCTCCCTGCAGGCAGCTGCAGGCAGCAATGAGCTCTGCCCTGAGCCTCCTCTGCTGCAGGCTGCACCCCCCCAGCTCCCTCAGCCTCTCCTCACAGGGCTCTGCTCCAGGCCCCTCCCCAGCCTTGCTGCCCTGCTCCAAACACCTTCCAGCACCTCAGCAGCTCTCTGCAATTCAGGAGCCCACAACTGGACACAGCACTCAAGGTGTGGCCTGAGCAGTGTTGATTGAGTAGAGAGTATCCAAATTCCTCCCTTTGCTGGATTTTTATCAGGCTGAACAGATGAAAAGCTTGGGTGAAAACAAAGATTATTCTGGTGATTCTGCCCCTTGGCTCTGCTCTCCTCACACCCCACCTGCAGTCCTGGGGGCAGTTCTGGAGCCCCTAACACAAGCAGGACATAGAACTGTTTGAGCCAGTCCAGAGCAGGGCCATGAAGATGCTGAGAGGGCTGCAGCAGCTCTGCTGTGAGGACAGGCTGAGAGAGTTGGGACTGTGCAGCCTGGAGAAGAGAAGGCTTCCAGAAGACCTTGGAGTGGCCTTGCAGGACCTGAAGGGGACCTACGGGAAGGCTGGGGAGGGACTATTGACAAGGTCTGGGAATGAGAGGATGAGGAGGAATGGGTTTGAACTGGCAGAGGGGAGATTGAAACTGGGTGTTACGAAGAAGTTGTTTGCAGTGAGGGTGGTGAGACACTGGCACAGGTTGAGGGTGGTGAGACACTGGCACAGGTTGCCCAGGGAGGTTGTGGAGCACAGAATCACCCAATGTGATCAAAGATCACATTGGGTGATTCTGTGCTCCACAACCTCCCTGGAGATGTTCAAGGCCAGGTTGGATGAGACCTTGAGTAACCTGTTCTTGTGGGAGCTGTCCCTGCCTATGGCACAGGGGGGTTTGAACTGCCTGATCCTTGAGGTCCCTTCCAACCTCAACTATTCTCTGATTCTAAGAAAAGGAAGAGGTGAGATGCCTCTTCCTCCTGTCAAACCCCCCACCTAACCCCCCAACCCAATTCCTTTAAGTGCCCTAGGACAGCTTGACATCAAATGGGCAGGAGAGCAGGATGAAACTCCTTCATTCACTCGAGTCAGAAATGCCTGCTCATGAAAATGCAGGCAGGGAACTGCTCTCTTTTGCAATCTGGATGAGAAAAGGAACCACATTTCCACATCTCCCCCCCACCAGCCCCTGCTCTGCCGACATCCCTGATGCAAAGGGGCACTCTGAATGCAGCATCCCCAAGCTGTTGCATTAGAGTCCTTACTTCTTCAAGCTGTTGAACCAAATGGAGGTCAAGAGCCTGTTGCTATCAGCCCTGAAGCCAGCAGTGCTCTTTCAAGGAGCCTGGAGGAGCCTTTGCATTGAAGCTAAATGCTCTCACAGTCAAACTGCTGTCCTTGGAGCATGCTGTTGCAGCAGCTTTTGGAAGGGGTTGGCTCTCCTTGCATCAGCAGTGTACCTCAAACTGGCTGAGCCACAGCCATTTCTTGGGTCTAAACTCGTCACCAGGCAAAAGAAGTGTTGCTGAGCTGAGCTGAGCCCATGAGTGGAGAGGATGAGGCTAAACCAGATTACCTCTCCTTATCTGGGGAGCACATGCAAGCAGCTGATGAGCAGCAGCTCAGGACAGAGCAATGTGACCTTGTGCTGCTGTCTTCAGGCACTAGGAGCATCACAGCTCTGGCTCCTTGATTACTTGGGGGCTGAAAGCAAAGGAGTCTAAGCCCTCATGGAGAGGCTCTGAAACCGAAACTGACTTTGTAGGGAAGCTTCATGCAAGACAGATCCAAGGCCAAAGCTGGCAATAAATGAAGGGTTATTCATCCACACTGCAGAGGAGCTCAGCCCTCTGAGCCCCAGAGGCTGCTTCTCCTAGGGGAAGTGTAATTCATGCAGGCTCTAAAGAGACAGAACAGAAAGCTGAGATGTGCAGGGCTCAGTCAGTGACATCAGTAGATGGAGCATCCCTGACATATGGCAAGGTCATGGAATGAAGCTGGGGAGGGGCCTGGAGCAGAGCCCTGTGAGGAGAGGCTGAGGGAGCTGGGAGTGTGCAGCCTGCAGCAGAGGAGGCTCAGGGCAGAGCTGATTGCTGCCTGCAGCTGCCTGCAGGGAGGCTGTAGCCAGGTGGGGTTGGGCTCTGCTGCCAGGCAAGCAGCAAGAGAAGAAGGGGACAGAGTCTGAAGCTGTGGCAGGGCAGGTCTAGGCTGGATGTGAGGAGGAAGCTCCTGGCAGAGAGAGTGATTGGCACTGGAATGGGCTGCCCAGGGAGGTGGTGGAGTGGCCGTGGCTGGAGGTGTTGCAGCCAAGCCTGGCTGGGGCACTTAGTGCCATGGTCTGGTTGGTTGGGCAGGGCTGGGTGCTAGGTTGGGCTGGGTGAGCTTGGAGCTCTCTGCCAACCTGCTTGATTCTGTGATTCCATGATTCTGTGACTCTATGACTCTGTGACTCTATGACTCTGTGATTCTGATTCTGTGATTCTATGACTGTGATTCTGTGACTGTGACTCTGTGACTGTGACACTGTGACTCTATGACTGTAATTCTATGACTCTGTGACTCTGTGACTGTGATTCTATGATTCTGTGATTCTATGACTCTGTGATTCTATGATTCTGTGATTCTATGACTCTCTAATTCTATGACTCTGTGACTCTATGATTCTGTGACACTATGACTCTGTGATTCTATGATTCTGTGATTCTATGACTCTGTGACTCTATGACTGTGTGTTCTATGACTCTATGGCTCTGTGATTCTGTGGCTCTTCCTACCTGTGCTCACAGTCCAGAAGCCAACCATATCTTGGCTTCATCTGAAGCGGTGTGGCCAGCAGGTCAAGGGAGGTGATTCTGCCTCTCTGCTCCACTCTGATGAGAGTGCACCTGCAGTGCTGTGTCCAGCTCTGGAGTTCTCATCACAGCAGAGACACAGACGTGTTGGAGCTGGTCCAGAGGAAGCCACAAACGTGATATGAGGGCTGGAACCTCTCTGCTGTGAGAACAGGCTGAGAGAGTTGGATTTGTTCAGCCTGAGGAGGAGAAGGCTCCAGGAAGACTTTATTGCAGCCTTTCAGTACTTAAAGTGGAAGCTACAAGAAAGCTGGGGACAGAGCTTTTTGCAGGACAAAGGGTGAAGGTTTGGAACTAAAAGAGGAAGATTTAGACTAGAATCATAGAATCAGACAGGCTTGGAAGGCACCACAAGGAGCAGGCAGTGCCAACCCCAGCAATGGCAAGGAAGAGTGAAAAACAAGGAGTGTTGCTGGCTCTAAGTTAGCAGCTTCTGCTCAGCTCTCTGTCTGATGACCTCCACAGATGGATATGCCCTTTGGAAGGAGCTACTCATTCTCATATCCCAGGGAATGCATCGAAACAGGAGCTCCACTTCAAAATGAGCTCTTGCTAACTTTCTACCTCAGCAGAGAAGGAAACCAATTTCCCAGTGCAGACAAAGATTTATGCACACACAGAGGCACCCAGAGCAGCAAACAACAACCCAACCTCCTCTGGCCTTCAGGCTCCACACATCATAGCCATGACAAAGCAACAATTTGGCATTGGGGTGCTTAGGAAAGAGCTCTGCCTCTTGCCTGCTGGGAACTCGGGGGTGCTGGCAGGCCAGCAAGGCCCTTTTCATCTCTAACGTTTAGGTTTCCACCTCTTTGCACATGTAATTTTGCACCTCATTGCTCCTAATTGAGTGGCTTTGCTAACCTCCCCTGAAGAGGCTATCCATTACTCTGCCACAGCCAACCTGTGCCAGAGGAAATAAGGGCTCAGCCCTTCTGCCTAGAAATAACCCTGCTGCTGTGGGCTTATCCACAGGGAGCACTGACAGCTGTCTCCTTGCTGCTGTCTTCCTCCAGTTTCTTTCACGTTCTTTCATAGACTTATAGGATCAACCAGGCTGGAAGAGAGCTCCAAGCTCAGCCAGCCCAACCTAGCACCCAGCCCTGCCCAACCAACCAGACCATGGCACTAAGTGCCCCAGCCAGGCTTGGCTTCAACATCTCCAGCCACAGCCACTCCACCACCTCCCTGGGCAGCCCATTCCAGTGCCAATCACTCTCTCTGCCAGCAACTTCCTCCTCACATCCAGCCTAGACCTGCCCTGCCACAGCTTCAGACTCTGTCCCCTTCTTCTCTTGCTGCTTGCCTGGCAGCAGAGCCCAACCCCACCTGGCTACAGCCTCCCTGCAGGCAGCTGCAGGCAGCAATCAGCTCTGCCCTGAGCCTCCTCTGCTGCAGGCTGCACACCCCCAGCTCCCTCAGCCTCTCCTCACAGGGCTCTGCTCCAGGCCCCTCCCCAGCCTTGCTGCCCTGCTCCAAACACCTTCCAGCACCTCAACAGCTCTCTGCAATTCAGGAGTCCACAACTAGATACAGCACTCCAGGGGTGGCCTGAGCAGTGCTGAGCACAGGGGTGGGCACAAGAACCTCCCTTGTCCCTCTCCAGCTTTCTTGCAGGACCCCTTCAAGTACTGAAAGGCTGCTAAAAGGTGTCCTGGGAGCCTTCTCTTCTCCAAGCTGAACAACCCCAACTCCTGAAGCCTGTCTCCATATGGGAAGCTCTCCAGCCCTCTGATCATCTTCATGGCCTCCTCTGGACCCACTGCAGCAGTTCAATGCCCCTCTTGTGTCGGGGGCAGCAGAACTGTGCACAGTGCTCCAGGTGGGGTCTCAACAAGGACAGAGCAGAGGGGCAGAATCACCTCCTAGTCCTGCTGCTCTCCTTGCTTTGGATGCAGCCCAGCACACAACTGCCTTTTGGGCTGCAAGCAACCACTGCTGCCTCACGAGGAGTCTTTGATCTACAGACACCCCCAAGTCCTCCCCAAGACTGCTCTCAAGCCACTCCTTACCTGCTCCAACAATCTAGTGCTGAGGCTTTGACTATTTGCCTGCTCTGCTCTCTACCACCTCCCTAATTCAGTTCATAATCAAACAAGCACAGGGCATGCAGAGCTGGCAGCCTAAAAGCACTTTCTTGCACTCATCTTGCTTTGTAAACAGAGCCTGCTTCTCCCACAGACCACAGAGCACAGGCATAACTCACTCTGCCAGCCTGCCTGCTGTGGTCTCAGTCCAGGGTAGTGTCACTTGGTTTATTTTTGCCTTGAAATGTGTCTTTTTTATCAGAAAAAATGACTTTGTTTATCCCTGAGGGTTGCTGGCAACACCTCTGTGCTCAAGTCAGTGTGCTACAAGGATGTGCCAATAAAATGAGTCATAGAATCAGAATCAACCAGGGTGGAAGAGACCTCCAAGCTCATCCATCCCAACCTGGCACCCAGACCTGGCCAAGCAACCAGACCATGGCACTGAGTGCCCCAGACAGGCTTGGCTTGAACATCTCAAGGGGTTCCACCTCAACACAAGGGGGAACTTCTTCACTGGAAGGGTCCCAGAGCCCTGGCACAGGCTGCCCAGAGAGGCTGTGGAGTCTCCTTCTCTGGAGACTTAAAAGGCCTGTCTGGATGTGTTCTGTGTGATCTGTGCTGGATTGTGTGGTCCTGCTCTGGCAGGGGAGGTGGATTTGACGATCTCCTTGGGTCCTTCCAACTCCTGACATCTGTGAGCCTGGGATCTCCAGCCACAGCCACTCCACCACCTCCCTGGGCAGCCCATTCCAGTGCCAATCACTCTCTCTGACAGCAACTTCCTCCTCACACCCAGCCTAGACCTGCCCTGCCACAGCTTCAGGCTCTGTCCCCTTCTTCTCTTGCTGCTTGCCTGGCAGCAGAGCCCAACCCCACCTGGCTACAGCCTCCCTGCAGGCAGCTGCAGGCAGCAATGAGCTCTGCCCTGAGCCTCCTCTGCTGCAGGCTGCACCCCCCCAGCTCCCTCAGCCTCTCCTCACAGGGCTCTGCTCCAGGCCCCTCCCCAGCCTTGCTGCCCTGCTCCAAACACCTTCCAGCACCTCAACATCTCTCTGCAATTCAGGAGCCCACAACTGGACACAGCACTCCAGGGGTGGCCTGAGCAGTGCTGAGCACAGGGGCAGAAGAACCTCCCTTGTCCTGCTGCCCACACTGCTCCTGAGCCAGCCCAGGATGCCACTGGCTCTGCTGCCCACCTGGGCACTGCTGCCTCAGCTTCAGCTCCTCTCTCCCAGCACCCCCAGGGCCATCTCTGCCTGGCTGCTCTCAGCCACTCTGGCCCCAGCCTGTAGTGCTGCTTGGGGTTGTTGTGGCCCAAGTGCAGAAGGGTCAGGATTTGATGAGCTAGAGGAGAGAAATGGTTTTTCCAGAGCAGAGCTGATGGATGAAGTTAGCATTGGGGTTTGTTTTTTTGTTTTGGCTTTGGGTTTTGCTTTTGTCTTAGCTTGGAATTTCCCCCTGCAAAGAAAAGTGCTACTGGCATGAAACATGCTGGAGGACGGATGGAGCCAGGAGGTGTTATAATACAGGTCACTTTGAAATTTTGCCCTGCAGAAGGTTGAAAGTGCAGTGCCCAGGATGGGAAAGATCTGAGCAAAGAGGAGGTCCTGGGCTGCTTGCACCAAGGTGCCCCTGCCCTGGGATGTGGGGCAGAACAGCATCATCTGGGGTCTTAGAGCACCATCTGCTGGCATCTTCTCCCAGAAGGAGCTGGGATGGCCTCGAAGCCAGCGCTAACCATGGGCAGGACTGTGGAGGAGGCACTGCTGAGAGTGGAGAAGGGCTGCTGGAGAAGACCCAAGGTCTCCTCTGGGCCTCCAGCAGGGAATGGAGCCAGAGCAAAATGGATAAAACCTACTCCCCTAACTGCAATGGGAGCAAGCTCTGGGGCAGAGTGGGGGTCATCTTATTTGGCAGAGAGGGCAAGGGCTGAAGGAGATGATGGCTTCTGCCATATGTCAGGGAGAACCAGAACAGGCTTGTCTGGGTGAACCCATTAGCCCTGCAAGGATTTGGGATGGTGTCAAGCAGAGTGCCTTTGCTGCTGAACTGCTGCATGTCCCTGGGAGGAGGGTAGAGCATTCAGACCCCATCCCTGCGCCCAGCAAGCTGTTGGTAGGCAGATCTGGTAGCAATGTCCAGTGATAGGACTAGGGGGAATGGAGCAAGACTAGAAGTGGGTAGGTTTACATTGGATGTCAGGAAGTTCTTCAGCATGAAGGTGGTGAGACACTGGCACAGGTTGCTCAGCACGTACAGGAAGCCTCATCCCTGGAGGTTTTTAAGACCAGGCTGGATGTGGCACTGAGAAACCTGATCTAGTGTGAGGTGTCCCTGCTCATGGCAGGGGGGTTGGAAATGGATGTTCCTTGAGGTCCTTTCCAAACCTGACAGTTCTGTGATTCTGTGAAATCCATGCTGGGATGGGATGGAGTTGAGCCTCTGGCTTTCTGAGGTGTTTCTGATCACCCTGGCAGCAGACAAACAGCAGAAAGAGACCAAGCACCTCATAGAATCACAGAATCAGGCAGGTTGGAAGAGAGCTCCAAGCTCAGCCAGCACAACCTAGCACCCAGCCCTGCCCAACCAACCAGACCATGGCACTAAGTGCCCCAGCCAGGCTTGGCTGCAACACCTCCAGCCACGGCCACTCCACCACCTCCCTGGGCAGCCCATTCCAATGCCAATCATTCTCTCTGCCAGCAATTTCCTAACAACATCCAGCCTAGACCTGCCCTGCCACAGCTTCAGACTCTGTCCTCTTCTCTTGCTGGGTGCCTGGCAGCAGAGCCCAACCCCACCTGGCTACAGCCTCACCTCAGGAATTCTGTGATTCTTAGGACTGGGATTCACATCAAAATGTGGTTCTCAGTAAAAGCTTGGGGCTGTGGAAATAGAATCATAGAATGGTTTAGCCTGGAAGGGACCTCAAGGCTCAGCCAGTTCCAACCCCCTGCCATAGGCAGGCACACCTCCCACTAGAACAGGTTGCTCAAGGTCTCACTGAACATGTCCTGGAACACCTCCAGGGAGGCTGTGAAGCACAGAAGCACAGAATATGATCAAAGATGTGGAGTGGCCATACCTGGAGGTGTTGCAGCCAAGCCTGGCTGGGGCACTGAGTGCCATGGTCTGGTTGGTTGGGCAGGGCTGGGTGCTAGGTTGGGCTGGCTGAGCTTGGAGCTCTCTTCCAACCTGCTTGATTCTGTTCTATGATTCTATTCTAAGAACATCTCAGGTCTGCAGAGAAAATTGTGCAGGTCCAAACAGTGTAAAGGTCTGGACAGGATTCGGTTCATTTCAAGCCATTTGACATCTGTCTGAAGGACTCAGCCTGGCTTCTGTGTATAATTAGGGGCAACAAAAAAGGAGCCAGTCTCAGACCATGATTTAATCTGACCCCTTTTTAGACTTCTACTTTAAGATGAAATTATAGTCCTTGCTGGCAATAATGGCCAGGGTGGTAACCAGCTCGGATGGGAACACCTCCTCTGGAGATACTTCTATTTCATCCCAAAAATCCAGCCTTAGAAGTTGTTGAGCAGGAGAGTGGTGAGAGGCTGGAGTGGGTTGCCCAGGGAGGTGGTTGAGGCCCCATGGCTGGAGGTGTTTGAGGCCAGGCTGGCTGAGGCTGTGTGCAGCCTGCTCTAGGGTAGGGTGTCCCTGGGCATGGCAGGGGGTTGGCACTGCCTGCTCCTTGTGGCCCCTTCCAACCCTGACTCATTCTATGATTCTATGATACTAATCCTTTGTGTTCTTTTTGTCCAGATCCAAGCCTGCATTTCTGCAACTATCCATGGGTCAGACATTTACAGCCACGAGGTCTCCAGTGCCAGCCCATGCCCCATCTTCTCTCATGCCTTTACACTCCTTGGTGCCACATCCTACATCTCCACTTCTCAAAGTCTCTGCTCTCATTCCAGCCCTGTCTTTCTCTACACAAGCACTGTGCTAGAGCTATGTCTTGTTCCTTCCAGAATCACAGAACCAGGCAGGTTGGAAGAGAGCTCCAAGCTCAGCCAGCCCAACCTAGCACCCAGCCCTGCCCAACCAACCAGACCATGGCACTAAGTGCCCCAGTCAGGCTTGGCTGCAACACCTCCAGTGATGGTAGAGAACATCTGCTCCTTACTGCTGCTCCTGGTTGGCAGGGGGGTTAGAACCTGCTGATGCTTGTGGTCCTTTCCAATCCTGACTGATTCTATGACTCTATTAATTGGCAAGGAAGCAGCTTTCTCAGCTCAGCTATTCCTAAACACAACATGGAAGTTCAGAACTTCTGCTGCAGGCAGGCTGAGAGCCAGCAGAGTGCCCACACTGCCAGACTGACTCTGAGGCCTCTTTTCAAAGAGGTAGCATAGCTCAGGAACTGCTCCAGCCTTGGATCTGGGCTGACCAAACACTGCTCAGCACCACCAGGCAAATGCAATAGTAAAACAAGTGTCATGGAACGTGGGGGTGGCTGGGGGCAGTGTGGCTGTGCACAGCAGTACCAGTGGGGTTGGTGGGGGTGGCTGGGGGCAGTGTGGCTGTGCACAGCAGTACCAGTGGGGTTGGTGGGGGTGGCTGGAGGGAGTGTGGCTGTGCACAGCAGTACCAGTTGGGTTGGTGGGGGTGGCTGGAAGGTGTGTGGCTGTGCACAGCAGTACCAGTGGGGTTTGGTGGGGGTGGCTGGGGGCAGTGTGGCTGTGCACAGCAGTACCAGTGGGGTTGGTGGGGGTGGCTGGGGGCAGTGTGGCTGTGCACAGCAGTACCAGTGGGGTTGGTGGGGGTGGCTGGAGGGAGTGTGGCTGTGCACAGCAGTACCAGTTGGGTTGGTGGGGGTGGCTGGAAGGTGTGTGGCTGTGCACAGCAGTACCAGTGGGGTTTGGTGGGGGTGCCCCAGCTTTGAAGCAGGACTGTGCATTTAGTGGCACACTATTTTTTTCAGGGAGGTGTTGCAAGCAGCAAGTGAACCTCTTACCCCATCTTACCAGAACCCCTAGACACTTAGTGATTAAGCCCTCATCCTAGATTGCTGAAACAGGAGGTTTCCCCCATGCTGGCAGCAACTCCCTCTCTCCTATGACCAGTTGCTCTGGGATAATAAGTAAGTCCCATTAAGAGAATCCCCAGACTGCTTCCTCAGCTCTTGCTCTGCCGTGTAGCTGAGCCAGCCACCTCCTCCTGCTCAGCCAAGGGGAAGCTATACCTCCCATGAGCAAAGGCAAAAATCAAACCCAGCTTTCACACCATGTCTCTGTCTTCTCCCTGCCGCCCTGCACCCAAGGTTCCTCTCTGTGCTCTGAATTAGGAGGTATGTCAGGCTCGTGGAACTGAGCCCAAGCTTCCCTGAGAACACACAAGAGTCACAGGCATGTTTGGACAGTAAATACCAAAGCTGGCAAGAGGAGGCGAGGGAAGATGGAGCCAGCGTTGTCGGGGGAAACAAGAGAGGCTCTGCATGGCAGTGGCACACAGCAGCCAGCCTCCTGCCATCGACAGCTGGGGAGCACTGCTCAGGGACCAAAGAGCAGGCAAGGAACTGGAAGTGGCTGTCACTACTGCTCAGGTAACACGGGGAATGCTAACACGAGTGGGAGAGACAAGTGTGGAAGGAGGGGTAAAAAGGAAAGAAAGAGAGAAAGAGGGAAGGAAAGAGAGGAAGGAAGAAAGAGAGGAAGGAAGAGAGGAAGGAAGAGAGAAAGAGAGAAAGAGAGAAAGAGAGAGAGAAAGAGAGAAAGAGAGAGAGAAAGAGAGAAAGAGAGAGAGAAAGAGAGAAAGAGAGAAAGAGAGAAAGAGAGAAAGAGAGAAAGAAAGAGAGAAAGAGAGAAAGAGAGAAAGAGAGAAAGAGAGAAAGAGAGAAAGAGAGAAAGAGAGAAAGAGAGAAAGAGAGAAAGAGAGAAAGAGAGAAAGAGAGAAAGAGAGAAAGAGAAAGGGGGAAGGAAGGAAGGCAGAAAGAGAGGAAGGAAGAAAGAAAGAGAGGAAGGAAGAGAGGAAGAGAGAAACTGAGAAAGAGAGAAAGTGAGAAAGAGAGAAAGAGAAAGGGGGGGGGAAGGAAGGAAGGAAGGAAGGAAGGAAGGAAGGAAGGAAGGAAGGAAGGAAGGAAGGAAGGAAGGAAGGAAGGAAGGAAGGAAGGAAGGAAGGAAGGAAGGAAGGAAAGAAAGAAAAAAAGAAAAAAAGAAAGAAAGAAAGAAAGAAAGAAAGAAAGAAAGAAAGAAAGAAAGAAAGAAAGAAAGAAAGAAAGAAAGAAAGAAAGAAAGAAAGAAAGAAAGAAAGAAAGAAAGAAAGAAAGAAAGAAAGAAAGAAAGAAAGAAAGAAAGAAAGAAAGAAAGAAAGAAAGAAAGAAAGAAAGGAAGGAGGGAGGGAGGGAGAAAGGGAGAAAGGGAAAGAAAGAGAGAGAAAGCTAGATGAGGAAGAAAGAAAGACAAGGAGAAAGTGCAAGAGCAAGGCATGTCAGTGCTACAAGGAGAGAGAGAAGGCAATGCTGCCCATGAGCTCTGCAAACAGATCTGCCATTGTGGAGGGCAGGAGGACTCTGTCCCGCTGCTGTCAGGGGCATGTGACTGGGGCTCCAGCCGTCAGCAAAGCACTGCCAGCTGTCAGAGGGCCAAGCCATCACTGGGCCATGGGCCAGTGCCAGGCACCCTGTCAGGAGATGAGCACTCTGTCCCCCACAGCCTGTGGAGAACCCCAGCTGCAAGAAGGGAGGTGCTCATGTGAACAGTGCAGTCTCTGGCAACCGAAGTACAGAACGTTAGGGACTGGAAGGCATCCTGAAGGATCATCCAGTCCAACTGCCCTGCCAGGGCAGCATCACCTAGGCAGGCCACAAAGGAATGTGTCCAGGTGGGGTTTGAATGTCTGCAGAGAAGGAGACTCCACAACCTCTCTGGAGAGCCTGCCGCAGTGCTCTGTCACCCTCACTTTGAAGAGGTTCACATGGAACCCCCTGTGCTTCACCCTGTACCCACTGCCCCTTGTCCTGAGCAGAACCTGCCTCCATTCTCGGGACACTGCTCTGCAGGTCTTTATAAAGATGAATGAGGTCACCTCTCAGCCTCCTCTTCTGGTTGTAAGAGAGAAGCCCTGCTGCCTTCTCCAAATCCTCTAACAGCCCCACTCATGCAGAGGGAGTTAAGGCAGCTGGACTTGATGATTTCAGAGGTCTTTTCCAACCACGGTGATTGTGTGGTGGGAACAGAGAGAAGCCCTCCTCCTGCTCTGCCCATGTGAAAGAGGCTGCTGACCTCCCTTGAGCGCCAGATAGACTCAGCATTGCCTGCTCAAGCACCGGGGACAAACATGCTTATGGGGCTTTTGTCTGCTGGGCTATCTCTCCTCCCAGATTTCCTATAGGAAGTTTATGTCCTAAGGACAAGTGACTCCCCTGAGGCTCTAATATCAGGAAGTGAGGCCGTTTCCCAGACATGCCTCAATCTCAGCCAACTGAGCTCAAAGCAAGCCCAAGAACCAGAGGGGTAGGTACCTTTCATGGACATGAGCACAGAATGTGACAGCAGCTTCACTGACTTCAGAGCAGAGTGGGGGAGGCTTCAGAAGAGAGCAATGAGTGGGGATTCACAACCTCACCCAACTTCAGCAAGCCCAAAAAGTCAGACACCTCCACTCAACTCAGCTGCTAATACATAGGCACTGAGTGCTGCTGGACGCAGAGCGGCTGAGAGCTGACCTCATCTTGAGCACTGCCTTCAGCTTTGGGCTCCTCAGTTGGGCAGGGATCTGACAGAGAGGGTCCAGAGGAGAGCTACGAGGATGAGGAGGGGACTGGAGCGCACTTCCTGCTGAGGAGAGGCTGAGGGCCCTGGGGCTGCTTAGTCTGGAGAAGAGAAGACTCAGAGGGGATTGAATCAATGTCTGTAACTATCTGAGGGCTGGGGGTCAGGAGGGGGGGACAGGCTCTGCTCACTGCTCCCTGGCACAGGACAAGCAGCAATGGATGGAAGCTGCAGCACAGGAGGTTCCAGCTCAGCACAAGGGGGAACTTCTTGCCTGGAAGGGTCCCAGAGCCTGGCACATGCTGCCCAGAGAGGTTGTGGAATCTCCTTCTCTGGAGCCTCTCAAGGCCTGTCTGGATGTGTTGCTGTGTGACCTGTGCTAGATTGTGTGTCCTGCTCTGGCAGGGGGATTGGACTGGATGCTCTCCTTGGGTCCCTTCCAACCCCTAATATCCTGTGAGAGACATAAGGAGTATGACACTGGGTCTAGAAAATATCCAGTGACCTCAGGGCATCCTTCCTGGCCAGAGCTGCTGCTCTGAAAGAATCTCAGCATTTAAGGAAGTGAATTGAGCCTTCAACGGCAGGACCTAATTAGAGATTAACAGGCTTAAATATTGCTCCAAAGTCTCTTCTTTTGAGCTCCCTGTGTGTAAATGAGCAGGCAGAAGGCAGCTTGCTACATATACCTAGAGAATGCTGTTTACAAGTGTCAGCAGTGAATTGTTATGGCATTTGCTGTTGCTTTTGCCTTTTGTTTATTAAGCATGAGAAGAATTCAGAAGGCACAAAGAGAGACTCATTCCCAGATTCCTTTGGAAGTCAATGAGATGGAGGCACATGCCTCAATGTGCTCTTGGAAGGCAGTCTGCCTCCCATAACAGATTTCACTTGAAACTGGTGTGCATTTACCCCAGACATTCTGCAGCTACTAAGGGCTCTGATTCACACAGAAGGGTGAATTAGGCTCAGATGACTGGGAACATTACTAAGCCGAGCTCACTCTTCCACACCTTTCCCACTGTCAACTGCTTCTCCCTCGGGAATGGCTGAGCAGCAGGTTTATCTCCTCCCATACCAGTTCCAGCCCTGCAAGCTGACATCAGTTCTATTTCCTGTGAATACAATGGCTTGGAAAGCTGCAGGTGCTTGGGGACACCTACGTGTGCTGTCCCTTCTCAGGGTAGTAACCACTGGGTGCAGTTTAATCCACTGCTACAGGAAAGCAAACACCCTGATTTTGGCAAAATGGGCCCTGCTGTGGATGGTGTCACCTGCCTCAGCTTCTGATTGGAACAGCTGCAGAACACATTTTGGATGGACCTGATCAGACTCGCTTGTGTTAGGAAAAGCACCTGTATCAAGAGCAGTGTGGGCAGCAGGACAAGGGAGGTTCTTCTGCCCCTGTGCTCAGCACTGCTCAGGCCATACCCTGAGTGCTGTGTCCAGTTGTGGGCTCCTGAATTGCAGAGAGCTGTTGAGGTGCTGGAAGGTGTTTGGAGCAGGGCAGCAAGGCTGGGCAGGGGCCTGGAGCACAGCCCTGTGAGGAGAGGCTGAGGGAGCTGGGGGGGTGCAGCCTGCAGCAGAGGAGGCTCAGGGCAGAGCTGATTGCTGCCTGCAGCTGCCTGCAGGGAGGCTGTAGCCAGGTGGGGTTGGGCTCTGCTGCCAGGCAAGCAGCAAGAGAAGGGGACAGAGTCTGAAGCTGTGGCAGGGCAGGTCTAGGCTGGATGTTGTTAGGAAGTTGCTGGCAGAGAGAGTGATTGGCATTGGAATGGGCTGCCCAGGGAGGTGGTGGAGTGGCTGTGGCTGGAGGTGTTGCAGCCAAGCCTGGCTGGGGCACTTAGTGCCATGGTCTGGTTGATTGGCCAGGGCTGGGTGCTAGGTTGGGCTGGCTGAGCTTGGAGCTCTCTTCCAACATGCTTGATTCTATGATTCTATGGTTAAAACCTGAGGTTTGGGGCTTAAAAGAAAGATCAAGACAATCTTTTTATCAGGGTCTATTGTGACAGGACAAGGGGAGATGGTTTGAAATTGAGAGAGAGTTGGACTGGATATGAGGAAGAAATTATTTCCAGTGAGGGTGGTGAAATGCTCAATGAGGTTGCCCAGAGAGGTGGTAGATGTTGCATCCCTGGAAACCTTCCAGGTCAGCTTGGAAGGGGCTCTGAGCAACTCGATCTAGTTGAAGATCATAGAATCATAGAATCAAGCAGGCTGGGAGAGAGCTCCAAGCTCAGCCAGCCCAACCTAGCACCAAGCCCTGCCCAACCAACCAGACCATGGCACTCAGTGCCCCAGCCAGGCTTGGCTGCAACACCTCCAGGGACAGTGACTCCACCACCTCCTTGGGCAGCCCATTCCAATGCCAATCACTCTCTCTGCCAACAGCTTCTTCCTAACATCCAGCTTAGACTTGCCCTGGAACAGCTTCAGTCTCTGTCCCCTTCTTCTGTTAAGATGTCTCTGCTCACTGCAGGGCAGGTGACTCGATGACCTTCAATGGTCCCTTCCAACCCAAACCACTCTATGAGTGTGTGAAACAAGACCCTTGAACTGACCTGATTTCGAACACCACCACATCACAGCAGCCCCAAGATCCATGAGAGAGAGGGGAAAGCAAGGAAAGAGAAGTCAACCACTAGAAAATGCCTTTTGCTGCCAAAGGAAGCATTGGTGGAAGTGCAGATTTCTTTGTTTTCCTCTGTCTTAAAGCAATAAATGATTCTGTAATTGAATATGGGATTGAACTGCTCTCCTCAGCAGGCTGCACCTTCTTCCTAAATACCTGCACTCATCAAGTCCTGTTTTCATCACCCCTGTAACACCATTCAGGTTGTTGTACTCATGTCTGAGCCTTTCCATGCTGGATGCTCAGAGCACCTGCAGAGCTGAGACGCTGTGACGCTGTTACTCACATCCACAGCCATGTGCCAGAATGCACACAGCAGCCTCCAGAACGTGACTAGGAGCAGTCACATTGCACTGCTGAGGTGACCAATATCTGATGGTTTCAGGAGTGCAGAGGAGGGAAAGGAAGCTGGGGAAGGGCCAGGAGAATGAATCTGATGAAGAGCAACTGAAGGAGCTGGGGATGGCTAGTTTGGAAAAGAGGAGGCTGAGTGGAGACCTCATCACTCTCTGCAGCTACCTGAAAGGAGATTGTGTTGAGGCTGCTGCTGGTCTCTTCTCACAGGGCATCAGTAACAGAACAAGAGGGAATGGCCTCAAGCTGCCATTGGGTTGGTTTGGACTGGATATTAGGAAAATGTTTTCCCAGCAAAAGTGGTCAGGCACTGGAATGTGCGGGGCAGGGAGGTGGTGGAGTCACCAACCCTGGGTGTGTTTAAAGGCCGTTTGGATGTGGTGCTTGGGGCTATGGTTTAGGGTGCAGAGTAGGGTTCTGGGCTGGCCTTGGTGCTCCTGAGGGTCTTTTCCAACCTGAGTGTTTCTGTGATTCTGTGACCTGGGTCTCTTTGACAGTGCTTGACAAACTCATGGCTCCATTTAACTCCAGCCCAGAGGTTTCAGCTTCACCTGGCTCTGAATAGGAAATCAGTTCTGCTAATTCTTGGAGCAGATGCCTCTTCACATTAGGAAATTACTTCTCTTTTTCCCTCATTCAGGAGCTGATAAGTTTCTGTGATTCTACTTCAGGCGTAATTATCATCATCATCATCCCAACAACAGTGCTCATAAAGAGCCCTTGAACTTCAAGGTGCTTGACAAGAGATCTGATTCAGCCTCTCACAAACCAGCTTTTAGCATCTTACTCACTCTATCTGCATATAAATCAATGAGCTAAATTACACATTACACAGGAGCAGGCTTGCAGGATCTAGAGGTGCTAATGACCCTTTCCTGGTACCAGTACAGACTAGACAAATACCAGAAAGCTGCCAATAAGGACTTGTTGAGGTGGAGTATTTCAAACACAGCTTTCCTGGGATGTGAAGTGTCACACGATGAAGCTGGGCAGCAAGGCTGGGCAGGGGCCTGGAGCACAGCCCTGTGAGGAGAGG
The DNA here is from genome assembly GCF_015220805.1 of Pogoniulus pusillus. Classification (NCBI taxonomy): domain Eukaryota; kingdom Metazoa; phylum Chordata; class Aves; order Piciformes; family Lybiidae; genus Pogoniulus; species Pogoniulus pusillus. The sequence goes on from NC_087266.1 coordinate 1,209,392, forward strand.
CTGAGGGAGCTGGGGGTGTGCAGCCTGCAGCAGAGGAGGCTCAGGGCAGAGCTCATTGCTGCCTGCAGCTGCCTGCAGGGAGGCTGTAGCCAGGTGGGGTTTGGCTCTGCCGCCAGGCAAGCAACAACAGAACAAGGGGACAGAGTCTGAAGCTGTGCCAGGGGAGGTCCAGGCTGGATGTGAGGAGGTAGTTCCTGGCAGAGAGAGTGATTGGCATTGGAACAGGCTGCCCAGGGAGGTGGGCACATGTTCACTGATGAGAGGGAGAATCGAATCTTCTCCAGCATACATAGCCATAATGAATCCTAATCAATCCCATTGTTGGATCTCATTTTATGCAGCGATTAAACTGCTTCACAAGTCAGAACAAAGTGTTCACCTAGAGAGGCAACAGAGAAATGAGATCTTCTTCAGGTGTCATTCCCTGAATCTGATGAGTCACAAACAAAAAGCAGCTGGACACGTGCAAATTGTGAGCAGCAGCCCTTTCCCATTCCTCCAGGAATAGACTCCTGGATCCATATATTTACAGCACATACCCCTCTAGTGGTGCAAACTGACATGACTCAATTTCGTCTCATCAGGCAAGCCATGAGGTTTCAGGGCAACATAAAGCTGTCTGGGAAAAGGATCCTTTGCCACAGGCAAGCTGAGGCCACAGGAAATTACTCCATTGGCACAGAATCATAGAATCAAGCAGGCTGGAAGAGAGCTCCAAGCTCAGCCAGCCCAACCTAGCACCCAGCCCTGCCCAACCAACCAGACCATGGCACTAAGTGCCCCAGACAGGCTTGGCTGCAACACCTCCAGGGATGGCAACTCCAGCACCTCCCTGGGCAGCCCATTCCAATGCCAATCACTCTCTCTGGCTCATATCAGACTGCTTTTTCTGCCGTGGTTACAAACCTTCTCATGTGAAGCACTCATGGGTGTGAAAAGAAACAAGCATCAGTATTTCACATTGGCTATTTAAAGCCGACTGTGAGTATCAGACTGGAGGTGAGGAGGAAGTTGTTGAGCAGGAGAGTGGTGAGAGGCTGGAGTGGGTTGCCCAGGGAGGTGGTTGAGGACCCATGGCTGGAGGTGTTTGAGGCCAGGCTGGCTGAGGCTGTGTGCAGCCTGCTCTAGGGTAGGGTGTCCCTGGGCATGGCAGGGGGGCTGGAACTGACTGCTCCTTGTGGTCCCTTTCAACCCTGACTTATTCTATGATGTCCCTGCTCACTACAAGGTTAAACTAGATGACTTTTAATGGTCCTTTCCAAGGGATTCTGTGATTAGAATGGATTGGTTTAGCTTACAGAGGGGCAGGTGAGAAGAAACACGACGTAGAAAGTTTCTGTGTGTATATGTGAGTACAGTCAGCTCTGCTGAGCTGCATGGTATAAGCACTGTGCACAGCCCTCAAGGTCTGTCCCAAGCTTCTCATCAAATCTTTTGAACTTTTCTCTGACATGGAAAAAAAGCAATTTCTAGTCTTTGGCTTGTTCATTTTATTCTTCTCTCATGTGTTGCAGGTCTTTCCCTTTTTAGACTCTCCTTGCCTTTGGGTATCGACTCTGCTTGAGGAGCACTTTGCATATTATGAGACCCCAGCTGGAGTGCTGCATCCAGCTCTGGAGCCCCTGGGACAAGAGGGCTGTGGAGATGCTGGAGAGTGTCCAGAGCAGGGCCAGGAGGATGCTGAGAGGCTGCAGCAGCTCTGCTGTGAGCACAGCCTGAAAGAGTTTGGGCTGTGCAGGCTGGAGCAGAGGAGGCTCCCAGGGGACCTTCTTGTGGCCTTCCAGCATCTGAAGGGGGCTCCCAAAAAGCTGGGGAGGGACTTTGGAGGGTGTGAGGGAGTGTCAGGAGTGGGGGGAATGGAGCAAAGGTGGAGGTGGGGAGAGTGAGGCTGGAGGTGAGGAGGAGGTTGTTGAGCAGGAGAGTGGTGAGAGGCTGGAGTGGGTTGCCCAGGGAGGTGGTTGAGGCCCCATGGCTGGAGGTGTTTGAGGCCAGGCTGGCTGAGGCTGTGTGCAGCCTGCTCTAGGGTAGGGTGTCCCTGGGCATGGCAGGGGCTTGGCACTGGCTGCTCCTTGTGCTGCCTTCCAGCCCTGACTCATTCTATGACTCTACGACTCGGTAAGTACACGTAGCAAGCACTGGGGCAGCTAAACAGGGCATCAGACAGAGCACATCCCCCCGTGGGGCAGGCAGTGCTATAATCCCCTCCGTCCTGCCTCCCCCCCGCCCGCTAGCAGCACTTGTCTCTTCACTGGACACCACGAGGCTCGCCTCACGCACCTTACACACCTTCCCTGCGGCCTACCAGGGAAAACAGCGCGGGGAGAACACTGAGCCGACGCAGGGAGAGCACCGAATCTACCCCGGGGAGGGTACTCTACCCCCCGAACAAGCGGGTGAGGGGAGCGCGGGTTCAGCGGGGCCGCGGCGCTGCCCGCCCTGCACAGCGCCTCCGCGCAGCCCCCGCACTCAGCGCGCCGCCAGCCGGCCTGTCCGCCCGGGGCCTTCCCTGCTTCTCCCCTCACGCCTCCCCTTCCCGCCAAGCGTCGCCCCCCGCCCCGGCCCGGCCCGGCTCGGCTGGGCCCGCTCCGCTCCTCCGGCGCCGCCAGGCCGCAGGCGTCTCCACAGCAACCGGCGCGGCCCCGCTGCCGCCGCCGCTCCTCCCCCGGCCGGGCGGGCCCAGCGCCGGACCCCGCCTGCCGCCGCTGCGCGCCGGGCCCGGTGCCCTTCTCCCTCCTCCCCTTATTTTCCCCACTGGCCTGAACCTGGCGCTGCGATGGCTCCGGCCGCTGACCGGCAGGGTTACTGGGGTCCGCCGACTTCCACCTTGGAGTGGTGCGAGGAGAACTACGCCGTCTCCTACTATATCGCCGAGTTCTGTGAGTGACCGCTCCGCTCCGCTCCGTGTCCCGGCACTGACCCGAGGGGCCGCGTCCCGCCGCTGCCGCGGTCCCTAACCCCTCGCCCCGAGCCGGCCGTGCCCTCACGGCACTGCCCAGGCCGCACGCAGGGCAGCGCCCCTGCTCCGTGGCCCCTCTTTGCCGAGTGGGGCAGCCGGCGGGTGTCGGTGCCCCTGCCCCGCAGCCAGCCCCGGCGGGTGGAAACGGCTCTTTTCCTGTCCCCTTCCCCTCCATGTCCGCGTCCGCAGGAGGCGATGGTGCCGCCGCCTCCTTCCCGCCTCCCAGCCTGGGCTCTGACTTCTCTCATCCCGGGCTCGTCCCTGTGGTCTGGTCCGGAGCAGGGGTCAGGGGGCTTGGGTTGGCTGAAGCGGCGTGGCCGGACCGAGCGGGTCTCAAGTTGCTCTGCGCTGGGGCAAGGGCGGTTGTGTGGCACTGTGTGGATGAGGAAGAGTAGCGTATTAACTGAGGTCGTCCTGGGGGTGCTGCGCTGTAAAGCCGTGTAGCTCTGTAGCGCAGCCCCCCCTTGAGAGGGGATGGGAGCGCCGAGCCATCTATGGTCGCTCAGAGCAAGCCAAACCCTGCCGGCAGCGCAGCGACGGGGAAAGTTCCTTTGTGAAGAAGAAACAGCTTCGTCCGGCAGAGACACCTTTGCCCAGCTGGCGTTCGATGGCTCTTGGCCGTCCTCAGGTTGTCTCGTTGCAGGTGGGGGAGGTTAAAACAGCTCAGAGGGTCGCTGTGTTGCAGGTGGTGCTGTTTGGGCATCACTCGAAGCGGCGCCGAGAGAGCAGGCCAAAGGTTCGGCCTTAGCCTTGCAGAGGCAGTCAGGAATTGGGGTACGTTGGAGTGCATTCGGGGGGAGGAGAAGGTGTTTTGGCTACAGGAGAGGAGGGAATCTCTTTGTCACTGATACTGTGCTGAAAACCAGTAGCTGTTTGCTTTTTACCCTGGGCAGTGGCTTTAAAGGGTGCAGTAGTGCTTATGTGCTGCCCCCAGCCCTGGGCCCTGTGCTAGCAGAAGCTTTCACACCCCTGACAGAGGCAGCTGCTTTCCAAGTGCTGAGGCCCTAGGAAAGCAGCCCTGAAGTGGACAGGCTCACCTAAGCCTCAAGAGCCTGGAGTGGGCAATCTGAGGAGGCCTCTGGCATAGCTGGGATGCTTCGGCAGCGCTTTGGCAGAGCCTGGCATGCCAGAGGAGGAAGGCTCTGGGCATCCCTGCCAGGCTGTGAGTCCCGGTTACAGGCACTGCCGTGGCTGAGGAACCGAAATGCACAGTTGTGAAAGAGGTTTCGGAGTGTGGGAATAGGAAGGAGTGCAGCAGCTGAGTAACAGTAGCATAGACACTCATGGAAGGGGGGGAGAAAGTTGCTGTGTAGGTTTATGGTTGAGAAGAGACAGTCCAGAGCTGAAGGCATAGCAAAATGAAGTACTCTTAAAACGGGACAAACGTCAAGCTCTTAAACAGAACAGGACTCTTGCAGCCTGTGTGCCTTCTGTGGTTTGCTGGTGGCAAAGAGTAATTGGTGAGACAATCCTCACAGGGAAGAGGAAGCTCTGTTGCTTCACCCTTGTAAAAGGAAATTTGACTGGCATGTAAATTTTGGACCTAACTCCCCTCATTGTTGCTCCTGTGAGCATGGAAACTCTTCCTCTGCTGCTAGATTCTGCAGAAGGAGGAAGATGAGGATGACCTTAATGACGGGAGGCAGAAGGGTGTGTGTTCTGAAGGGACTAGTTAGGAGGGTCTGGTCCCTCCTTATGGTTGTGAAGCTCGGAGCCAGGCTGTTGGTCTGCCAGTTGTGCTGAAAAAAGTGGTGTGTAAGGATCATGTTGTAAATTGAAAGTATTTAAATGGTCCAGGGCTAAAAGCAAGGCTAAGGGAGCTGGGGGTGTGCAGCCTGCAGCAGAGGAGGCTCAGGGCAGAGCTCATTGCTGTCTGCAGCTGCCTGCAGGGAGGCTGTAGCCAGGTGGGGTTGGGCTCTGCTGCCAGGCAAGCAGCAAGAGAAGAAGGGGACAGAATCTGAAGCTGTGGCAGGGCAGGTCTAGGCTGGATGTTGTTAGGAAGTTGCTGGCAGAGAGAGTGATTGGCACTGGAATGGGCTGCCCAGGGAGGTGGTGGAGTGGCCGTGGCTGGAGGTGTTGCAGCCAAGCCTGGCTGGGGCACTTAGTGCCATGGTCTGGTTGGTTGGGCAGGGCTGGGTGCTAGGTTGGGCTGGCTGAGCTTGGAGCTCTCTTCCAGCCTGCTTGATTCTATGAAATAAACTCACTTTATTTTAGAGCTGGCTTGGCAGTAGGTTGTTTAGATACAGCTGGGCTAGATTTTCTTTAGCCATAGTTCTGTTACTGTGCTCTCAGGGTCAGAGGAAATGCTGCTTTTTCTTTTTGGACCATGTGAGCCCTCTACATTTCAACGTTAGCCAGCAAAGTTGGGTGGCAGTGTTTCAGAGAAGAACTGAAGGGTCGTTTCCACCTCTCTCTGATACAGCTAATGTGAAGTTAATAACTTTGGAAGGTCACAGAGATGATACCAGAAAATTCAGTTGCTTAAGCAAGAGAGTTGATTGTATATTAGTTGAGAGTACACTAGGCCAGACAGACCTCAAATGTCACAGAATTCTGTGATTCTGTGATATCTGAGGTCTGTCTGGCCTGGTAGTTTTCACTCTGTTGTATCTTTATGACTTTTTTTATTCTATCAAAAGTTAAGAGAAGAAACAAACCAGAAAGCACAAAAATATACTCAGAGAGTACTCATTGTGGCCACTTCTGATGTTGCTGATGAGTTTTAGAAACTCATTCTCTGCCAATATTATTTTAGCTGTTTCTTCCTTTTCACTGTCTTGGTCCAACTCAGTGAAGCTAGAAGAGTGAAAATCAGTTTCTGGCTTTTCATAGAATCATAGAAGAGAGCTCCAGGCTCAGCCAACCCAACCTAGCACCCAGCCCTGCCCAACCAACCAGACCATGGCACTAAGTGCCCCAGCCAGGCTTGGCTGCAACACCTCCAGCCACAGCCACTCCACCACCTCCCTGGGCAGCCCATTCCAATGCCAATCACTCTCTCTGACAGGAGCTTCCTCCTCACATCCAGCCTAGACCTGCCCTGGCACAGCTTCAGGCTCTGGCCCCTTCTTCTCTTGCTGCTTGCCTGGCAGCAGAGCCCAACCCCACCTGGCTACAGCCTCCCTGCAGGCAGCACTGAGCTCTGCCCTGAGCCTCCTCTGCTGCAGGCTGCACACCCCCAGCTCCCTCAGCCTCTCCTCACAGGGCTCTGCTCCAGGCCCCTCACCAGCTGTCTTGGTCCCACTCAGTGAAGGCAGAAGAGTGCAGATCAGTTTCTGGCTTTTCACTGCCTTGGTCCCACTCAGTGAAGATGATGTTATTTAAATCATTTGACATTAAATGATATAAATAATTTACAGGAGGCCTGAGGCTTGTTGGATACCTGCAAGTCCAAATCAAATACTATATTTCCCTGAAGTTGTAGGTTGAAGAGCTGCACTGAATGCTTGTTGTGCTAATTTCATCTCGGTGCCATTTAGCAATTTGTTTTTAATATGCTAATTTTAGTCCCAATTGCTGCATTGTGTTCCAGAAGCCTACGTGCAGTTCTTTGCCATTCACTCTTTAAAGAGCCAGTGTTAATTGATGGCAGCTGATCAATAGTTTGCATTCAGAGATGTGAAGGTAAGGTGGTTTTGGAGCACTTCAGAGCTGCATGCTCCTGATGGACCCCAAACAGAATGGCCTCTGTACAAAGTTTCATTATTTTAATAATGAGGAAAAAAAGGTTTTTTTCCCCTTGCTTTCTGAAGCTGCACCTAGCCAGTTCTGCTCTCTTGTGGAGGTGGATGACTAACAGCCTTCTGTAGAGTATTAAACCAATTGAAATGGAAAACCAGTTGAAAAGAATTATTTTGCCAGCTAAACTGTGTTAAAGCACTAAAAGGGCTCATGTCCCTCACTGATCAAATCTATTCCGTGGTGTAGTAATTCCTCCTTCAGGGCTTCTCAGGAGGTTTGGATTAACTCCTGTGTGCTTGAGGGCAAGCAGTAGGGATGCTTTTATATGTATCTATTTTAACAGATGTTTTCTAGCTTCAGCTGAGTTACCCAAGCTTTTGCACACCAACTTGAGCAAAATAATCATGGAACTACTGTCTACAGCTACCTGAAGGGAGGCTGCAGCCGGGTGGGGTTGGGCTCTGCTGCCAGGCAAGCAGCAAGAGAAGAAGGGGCCAGAGTCTGAAGCTGTGGCAGGGCAGGTTCAGGCTGGATGTTGTTAGGAAGTTCCTGGCAGAGAGAGTGATTGGCATTGGAATGGGCTGCCCAGGGAGGTGGTGGAGTGGCTGTGGCTGGAGGTGTTGCAGCCAAGCCTGGCTGGGGCACTTAGTGCCGTGGTCTGGTTGGTTGGGCAGGGCTGGGTGCTAGGTTGGGCTGGCTGAGCCTGGAGCTCTCTTCCAAACTGCCTGATTCTATGATTATGGTTTTATGAGGATCGTAGAACCAGTGCTGAGAGGCTGGACTGGGTTGCCCAGGGAGGTGGTTGAGGCCCCATGGCTGGAGGTGTTTGAGGCCAGGCTGGCTGAGGCTGTGTGCAGCCTGCTCTAGGGTAGGGTGTCCCTGGGCATGGCAGGGGGGTTGGCACTGGCTACTCCTTATGCTCCCTTCCAACTCTGACTGATCCTCTGATTCTGTGAATTTATCATAGGACTTTTTCTGTTGGAAAAGACCTCTGAGATCATGAAGTCCAGCTGTCAACCCAAGACCTCCATGGCCTTTGAACCATGTCTTCAAGTGCCATGCCCAGCACAAAATCGTGTCCCCAAGCACCAATATGCAAGGGTTTTTTTTCACATTTGCAGGGACGGTGACTGCACTGCCTCCCTGGGCAGCCTCTTTCAATGCCTGACTGCTCTTTCAGGAAGGATATTTTTCCTGGTATCAAACCTAAACCTCCCCTGGTACAATTTCAGGCCATTTCCTCTTGTTCTGTCACCTGATACTGGGAAGAAGAGACCAACCCACCTGACTACAAACTCCTTTCAGGAAGCTGTCAAGAGCAATGAGGTCTTCCCTCAGCTTCCTCCTCTGCAGACTAAACAATCCCAGTCCCCTCAGGTGCTTTTCACAAGACTTATCCTCTGCTTCATCATCCTTCTCTGGTCATTGTCCAGCACCTCAATGTCTGTCTTGTAGTGGGGGGCCCAAAACTGAACACATAAATAAGAAGGGGCAAGAGCAGCATCCTCCCACCCGTGCAAACAGAACAAGGTCAAATGGCAGTGCTGATCTTTACCACTGAGTTGTGAAGTGTTGCAGTTTAGTCCTTATTTTGCCAGAGTTGATGTTGCAGCCCAGTTTAGCTCAGGTGGTGTTGTTTTGGTGGCCTGTTTTGATGTGAGTGTCTCTGTGACAAGTGTCTTCCCCTTCTTGCCTTCAGTGTCACGGCTGTAAGATGGGTTTGTGGTGGTGGAATATGAAAAGTGGGGTGTAACCAATCTTTATACATGTCCTTTGCTGAAAACATGGAGAGTAGTGAGAAGTTAAACACTTGAAATTCAGAGCAGCTCTGTCTGCTCCCCAAGGGCTTCAGGTCCTCAGCCAGCAGGATCAGGGGGGTGAATTTGTTACCAACTGTGTTTCACTTAAGATCAAACTGGCGTGGTGTTTCCAGGCATAGGAAATGTTGCCTGGAGCTATCATTGCCCAGGACTAGCAGACATGCTCTGCCATGCAACTGCTCTTCTGACAGTAGATCTTTATGATGACATTTTTACAGCAGCAAGTGGGTGGAATGGAGCTTTGGCCTCTCCAAAGGCTTGTTGAAATTAGGTTTGCATAGAATGTCTTTGGTTGGAAGGGACCTCAGAGATCATCTTCTCCAGCCTTCTGGCCATGGGAGGGGGCACCTCTCAGCTAGACTTGCCTGCTTAAGGCCTCATCCAGCCTGATCTTGAACACCCCCAGGGAGAAGGCATCCACAACATTCCTGGGCATCTTGTTCTGGTGTCTCAGCAGCCTCATGCTGAGGAACTTCTTCCTAAGATCCAGTCTAAACCAACTCTCCCTCAGCTTCAAATCATTCCCCCTTGTCCCTGTTGCTAAACACTCTTAGGAAATCACAGAATCAAGCAGGTTGGAAGAGAGCTCCAAGCTCACCCAGCCCAACCTAACACCCAGCCCTGCCCAACCAACCAGACCATGGCACTAAGTGCCCCAGCCAGGCTTGGCTGCAACACCTCCAGCCACGGCCACTCCACCACCTCCCTGGGCAGCCCATTCCAATGCCAGTCACTCTCTCTGCCAGCAACTTCCTAACAACATCCAGCCTAGACCTGCCCTGCCACAGCTTCAGACTCTGTCCCCCTCTTCTCTTGCTGCTTGCCTGGCAGCAGAGCCCAACCCCACCTGGCTACAGCCTCCCTGCAGGCAGCTGCAGGCAGCAATGAGCTCTGCCCTGAGCCTCCTCTGCTGCAGGCTGCACCCCCCCAGCTCTCTCAGCCTCTCCTCACAGGGCAGCCTTCCTGTAGGATCTGCTCAGTGTTGAAGGTGGCTTGAAGGTCCTCCTGAAGTCTTCTCTTCTCCAGGCTGAATAAATCCCAGCTCCCTCATCCTGTCCTCATAACAGAGGCGATCCAGTGCTTGGATCTTCTTTGTGGCCCTCCTCTGCACTTGCTTCAACAGCTCTGTGTCCTCCTTGTGCTGGGAACTTCAGAACTGGACTCAGTACCAGAGGTGGGGTCCTTGCAGAAGTCTGAGTAGATTTGTTATGTTCTTTCCTTGGCTCCTGGTCCTATCTCACTATGTTCTGCTATCTTCGTATAAGGAAAGATTATTTTTATTACTATCAGAGTTGCTTTTTGTTTCCAGCAGAAGTATGGGAAACAAATATTTGTAACTGAGCTTCCCTTATTTTCATATTTATTTCCTTATTCCCCTCACTGAGGGGAAAAACCCAAACAGATCATGAGAATTGTGTGACCTTCTTGTGGCCTGCCAGCATCTGAAGGGGGCTCCAGAAAAGCTGGAGAGGGATCTTTGGAGGGTGTGAGGGTGTGTCAGGAGTGGGGGGAATGGAGCAAAGGTGGAGGTGGGGAGAGTGAGGCTGGAGGTGAGGAGGAAGTTGTTGAGCAGGAGAGTGGTGAGAGGCTGGACTGGGTTGCCCAGGGAGGTGGTTGAGGCCCCATGGCTGGAGGTGTTTGAGGCCAGGCTGGCTGAGGCTGTGTGCAGCCTGCTCTAGGGTAGGGTGTCCGTGGGCATGGCAGGGGGTTGGCACTGGCTGCTCCTTGTGCTGCCTTCCAGCCCTGCCCGATTCTGTGATTCCTCCAAGCCACTTTTGCTGCTCTTCCTTAAACCCTTCTTATTTAGTTTCAGACAGGAGGTAAGAGCTTGAGATAAGATGACTGTTACCTGTGCTGTTACACACCTCACTAACACCTAGGCTGCCACCCGAGTGTTGCTTACGTTGTGAAGTGACACAGAAACACTCTTTCAGGCTTTGCTCACTAGCAGCCAGCTGCTCAGATCTCTGCTTGGACAGGCATTGCTGCTTCAGCTGCAGGTTAATTGCCTAAGTTGTTAGTGTTGCTAATGCTGAGCTTTGCCAGCCACACACCTACTGTCACCTGCTCCCCTTCAGTGTCCTGCTCTATTTCGCCTCTTTTGCCAGAGGCTGTGGAAAGCAGCCAGAGACTGATGAGCTCCTAGGTGAGCTCTCCTTGTGAGCTGTGGAAACAAATTAGAGCCAACTCTGTCTGCCTTCAAGAGCTGTGGCTCTTGTCTCTTCTTTCACTAATCAAGTGACAGGAGAAGGAAAGACCTCAGGATTAAGTGGGTGTGATCCGCCCAACCACTTGGTTGAAGCTCAATTTAAAGGCATCATGAACACAGCTGAGTTATAAAGTGAGATTTAAGGGAAGGCAGTGTCAGAGTCTCACATTTTAAGGCTGAAAGGGGCTTGAGTGGGTATCTTTATTGACCTATTTGCAGGAAGCCTTATTGCAGAGGCCGAGGGAGCTGCTGGGGGTGTTCAGCCTGCAGAAGAGCAGGCTCAGGGCAGGCTTAAATGCTGTCTACAACGACCTGATGGGAGGTTGTAGCCAGGTGGGGTTGGGCTCTCCTCCCAGGCACCCAGGGACAGAAGGAGAGGACACAGTCTCAAGCTGTGCTGGGGCAGGTTTAGGATGGATGTTAGGAAGAAGTTCTTCAGAGCTAGAATTGAAGAGAGATGTGGAGGTGCTGGAAGGTGTTTGGAGCAGGGCAGCAAGGCTGGGGAGGGGCCTGGAGCAGAGCCCTGTGAGGAGAGGCTGAGGGAGCTGGGGGTGTGCAGCCTGCAGCAGAGGAGGCTCAGGGCAGAGCTGATTGCTGCCTGCAGCTGCCTGCAGGGAGGCTGTAGCCAGGTGGGGTTGGGCTCTGCTGCCAGGCCAGCAGCAAGAGATGAAGGGGACAGAGTCTGAAGCTGTGGCAGGGGAGGTCTGGGCTGGATGTGAGGAGGAAGCTCCTGGCAGAGAGAGTGATTGGCATTGGAATGGGCTGCCCAGGGAGGTGGTGGAGTGGCCGTGGCTGGAGGTGTTGCAGCCAAGCCTGGCTGAGGCACTTAGTGCCATGGTCTGGTTGGTTGGGCAGGGCTGGGTGCTAGGTTGGGCTGACTGAGCCTGGAGCTCTCTTCCAAGCTGCCTGGTTCTGTGATTCTAAGAGTGATTGGCTGCCTGGGCAGTGGTGCAGTTACCATCCCTGGAGGTGTTTAAGGGAGGCTGATGAGGCACTTATTGCCAGGGTTTAGTTATTCAGAAGGTGTTAGGTGATAGGGTGGACTCAATGAGCTCTTTTCCAAGCTAGTTAGTTCTATGATTGTCTTTAATCAGGCTTCTTGAGGGCAATCCCTCAATTTAAGGGTCTGAAGGGAACATTAAGGCAGTTATTGGTGGCTATAAAGACAAGTGCAGTGTGCTCAGCTGTGGGGTGCTTTTTAGGATCAACACTTTGGGTTTGTTTAATGTGCAGTAGGCAGAAGGAAGCTGAAGAGAGGTTCCTTCCTTCAAAGAATAAGAAGTAAACTCCTAAGCCAGGCAAACGGCCTCTGCTGTCATGCTTTCTTAATTCTTTAATGATTTGAAGTGGTTCAGTGAAAGAGTGAGAGACCTGAGGCTGTTTACCCTCAGAAAGACCGAGAAGGGATCTTCTCAATGCTTATCAGTGTCTGAAGGGCAAGGGTCAAGAGTGTGGATCCTGACTCTTTTCAGTGGTGCCCAGCGACAGGACGAAGAGCAATGTGCACAAACTAGACCTCGGGAAGTTGCTGGTGAACAGGAGGAGAGGCTTCTTCCCTTTGAGGCTGCTGGAGCCCCAGAGCAGGCTGCCCAGAGAGTTGGTGAGGCTCCCTCTCTGGAGAGATTCCAGACCTGCCTGGAAGGGATCCTGTGCAGCCTGCTCTGAGTGACTGTGCTTTAGCTGAGGGTTGGACTCTGTGATCCCTGCCTGGAAGGGATCCTGTGCAGCCTGCTCTGGGTGACTGTGCTTTAGCTGAGGGTTGGACTCAGTGATCCCTGCCTGGAAGGGATCCTGTGCAGCCTGCTCTGGGTGACTGTGCTTTAGCAGAGGGTTGGACTCAGTGATCCCTGCCTGGAAGGGATCCTGTGCAGCCTGCTCTGGGTGACTGTGCTTTAGCAGAGGGTTGGACTCAGTGATCCCGAGTTCCCTTTCCAGCCTTCACTGTTGTGATTCTCTAACTTTGAGTCAGTGGCAGATCCTGTTGCATTAATTAGTTACAAATGTATGAAGTTCAGTTTGGTGATAATCCTGTGGCACTGCTTTGATGCATTTTGCCACAATTAATGCTTTTTAAAATGATTATTATTTTGTAGTTCTTATCTTTTTTTTCTCTTTGCCACTTTCTAATCATTGAACCAAGCAGGTTGGAAGAGAGCTCCAAGCTCATCCAGCCCAACCTAGCACCCAGCCCTGCCCAACCAACCAGACCATGGCACTAAGTGCCCCAGCCAGGCTTGGCTGCAACACCTCCAGCCACGGCCACTCCACCACCTCCCTGGGCAGCCCATTCCAATGCCAATCACTCTCTCTGCCAGCAACTTCCTAACAACATCCAGCCTAGACCTGCCCCATTATGAGATGCTCCTCATGAGACTTGCTCCCTAGAGACCCTTAGAATCACAGAATCAAGCAGGTTGGAAGAGAGCTCCAAGCTCATACAGTCCAACCTAGCACCTAGCCCTGGCCAAGCAACCAGACCATGGCACTAAGTGCCTCATCCAGTCTCCTTTTGAGCACCTGGCACAGCTTGAGACTCTGTCCCCTTGTTCTGTTGCTTCTTGCCTGGCAGCAGAACCCAACCTCTCCTGACTACAGCCTCCCTTCAGGTAGTTGTAGACAGCAATGAGCTCTGCCCTGAGTGAGGTTTAAGAAAGTGTTTAATTACTCTGTAATTAGGGCTTCATATTCAGTCCTTCTGCAGCTGGCAGTCAGACATCTGCCACTCCACATGGCAGCAGAGCAGTGACATTGGTGCAGCTGGATTTTGCTGCTGTGCAAACTGAGGCAGGCTGCTGCTGTGGGGGATGTGAATTGGAAGGATATATGTCTTTGCAGCTGGAAGTAAGAAGATTAATGTGAAATAAATGCCAGCAGAGGAACGCTGTTGGCTTTTAAATGCTTTTTAAATGAGCCTTCAGTCAGAGATAAAAGTGACTGTTGGTGGTAATTGAAAGACGGAAATACCTTTAGTTGGAGGCTTCTTGTGTCTTTGTGCCTGCAACTGCTCTGTGATGCATTCTTGGGGTTTGCTGGAGCCTTGGAATGGGCTGCCCAGGGAGGTGGTGGAGTGGCTGTGCCTGGAGGTGTTGCAGCCAAGCCTGGCTGGGGCACTTAGTGCCATGGTCTGGTTGGTTGGGCAGGGCTGGGTGCTAGGTTGGGCTGGCTGAGCCTGGAGCTCTCTGCCAACCTGCCTGACTCTATGATTCTGTGATCTGCCTCTACCTGACAACACAGGGGTGTGAAGCCAGGGCAGTTGCACACAACTCCTACCCGTGGTGCCTGCCCACCAGTTTCTTCCTTCACATCTGCTTTTCTCTGAGTTGTGGCTGTGTACAGCACAGGACAGCAGAGTTTGTATGAATTCCAACTTGCAGGAATTTAAGTATCAATTTTATGGTCATAAAAAATGACCTTGGAAGCTCTTTGATTTATGTAGTGCTTTAATGAGCTCTTTATTTGCAGTGGAAGCTCAATTTACTTCTGTTCTGCAGACTGTCTTTTCAGTAATTGCTAATTCCAATTGGATGAGGATTTTCATTTGGATAAGATCCAGCATCTAGGAACTGGGTGCAGGATTAGATTAAATAAGTCCTTCAGAGCTGGATGGCATAGTTGAGCATTAAAAATAATTTGGACACAGACAGTCCTGGGACAGAATATTTCTGTATTAGATCTTGTCATTTGTTTGTCAGTTTTGCTTCATCTTCTTGGGGCCAGAGTGGCTGAGGGCAGCCAGGCAGAGAGGGCCCTGGGGGTGCTGGGAGAGAGGAGCTGAAGCTGAGGCAGCAGTGCCCAGGTGGGCAGCAGAGCCAATGGCATCCTGGGCTGGCTCAGGAGCAGTGTGGGCAGCAGGACAAGGGAGGTTCTTGTGCCCCTGTGCTCAGCACTGCACAGGCCACCCCTGGAGTGCTGTGTCCAGTTGTGGGCTCCTGAATTGCAGAGAGCTGTTGAGGTGCTGGAAGGTGTTTGGAGCAGGGCAGCAAGGCTGGGGAGGGGCCTGGAGCACAGCCCTGTGAGGAGAGGCTGAGGGAGCTGGGGGGGTGCAGCCTGCAGCAGAGGAGGCTCAGGGCAGAGCTCATTGCTGCCTGCAGCTGCCTGCAGGGAGGCTGTAGCCAGGTGGGGTTGGGCTCTGCTGCCAGGCAAGCAGCAAGAGAAGAAGGGGACAGAGTCTGAAGCTGTGGCAGGGCAGGTCTAGGCTGGATGTTGTTAGGAAGTTGCTGTCAGAGAGAGTGATTGGCATTGGAATGGGCTGCCCAGGGAGGTGGTGGAGTGGCTGTGGCTGGAGGTGTTGCAGCCAAGCCTGGCTGTGCCCTGCTCTAGGGCAGGGTATCCCTGGCCATGGCAGGGGGGTTGGAACTGGCTGACCCTTGTGCTCCCTTCCTGCCCTGATTGAGTCTATGAGTCTAACTCAGTATTTGTGTTTGTGGTGGGAGCTGGCAGAGGCTGACCTTGGGTGTATTTTGGTAGCTCAAAGCTGTCAAAAGCTGCTTTCTGCTCTGGACAGAGCCTTAGGCTTAAAGGAGTTAGTGCCAACCCTGAACACAAAGCCAGGATGTTGACACAAGTGTGGAAGAAGAAAGGTTAGAAGGAGTTAGTAGGATGAAAAAATAAACAGATAATCATATCCTATTGGTCACTGCTTCATTTTGGCAGTGGCTTAAGGGTAAGCTTCCCCATCTTGGTTGTTTTCCTTCCAGTCTGACATCACCAACTTGTCTTAAAAATAACATTTTAAATGGGTTTTAGTTTATTTTCCAGTAAGAGCTGTAATGGAAGCAAATCTGCCCTTCAGCAGCAAGCTCACTGCATGTAACAGCCTAACTTTACATCATCTCAGCCTCATCTCTTCAGGCTTTGGTTGCATTTTCCAGCTGTAAGAGCTTGTTAAAAGCAAGCTCTCTAAATTGATACTTCAAATTATCTGCCTCTGTCAACTGTTTTTGCTTTACATTCACTTGCAGCATCCTTCCAGGTGTACTTGAGAAGGATTGATCTGCTTGCTGTCAGTTTAGGGGCAGGTTTGTCAGGGAAATGATGCCTTGGGATTTGCAGGAGGCTTCCTATAGTCTGAGAAAGCAATATGATGGGATGGAACATCTGCTCTTGTACTTCATAGACCAGGTTGGGAGAGAGCTCCAAGCTCAGCCAGCCCAACCTAGCACCCAGCCCTGCCCGACCAACCAGACCATGGCACTAAGTGCCCCAGCCAGGCTTGGCTGCAACACCTCCAGCCACAGCCACTCCATCACCTCCCTGGGCAGCCCATTCCAATGCCAATCACTCTCTCTGCCAGCAACTTCCTCCTCACATCCAGCCTAGACCTGGAGTGCTGCATCCAGCTCTGGAGCCCCTGGGACAAGAGGGCTGTGGAGATGCTGGAGAGTGTCCAGAGCAGGGCCAGGAGGATGCTGAGAGGCTGCAGCAGCTCTGCTGTGAGCACAGCCTGAAAGAGTTGGGGCTGTGCAGGCTGGAGCAGAGGAGGCTCTCAGGGGACCTTCTTGTGGCCTTGCAGCATCTGCAGGGGGCTCCAAAAAAGCTGGGGAGGGACTTTTTGAGGGTGTGAGGGAGTGTCAGGAGTGGGGGGAATGGAGCAAAGGTGGAGGTGTGGAGAGTGAGGCTGGAGGTGAGGAGGAAGTTGTTGAGCAGGAGAGTGGTGAGAGGCTGGAGTGGGTTGCCCAGGGAGGGGGTTGAGGCCCCATGGCTGGAGGTGTTTGAGGCCAGGCTGGCTGAGGCTGTGTGCAGCCTGCTCTAGGGTAGGGTGTGCCTGGGCATGGCAGGGGGGTTGGCACTGGCTGCTCCTTGTGCTCCCTTCCAGCCCTGACTGGTTCAATGGTTTCTCCTAGGTTTGAGTTTTGTTACCTCTTTGCTTCACAGTAGCAAAGCACTTCAGAGAGGTGAGGGTGATGGAAAGGAGCTGGTTTAATTGTAACCTGGGGCACCTCAGCGGCAGTTAGTAGGTGTTTTGTATGCCCTGCATACCAACCAGAGGCTTGCACCTTAGGGAATCCACCCACACTTCACAGGCTGGAACTGAGCTTGCCTCGGTGTGCTTTGTTAGGCAGCAGTGCTGAGAGCTTTCTCTTCTAATTACCCATTGATTGTTTTGGAGAGCACAAATGTAACCCAAAACGGTGCAGTGGGAGCAAAAGCAGCTGCAGAAACGTTAGCTGAGCTAGCAGGGTGAGTGCCAAGGAATGAGTTCTGCAGCTGGAGTACGAGTTGCGTAAGGGCACAGCAGGTTGGAACTGCTCCTACATGTGCACTGGGAACAAAAATCAAATGCTCTTCTGAAGAATTAAATCACCTTTTTTTTCTCCCTGAAATTACTTGGTTGCCCCACCCCAATCCAGTAAATCACTGATACTAGTTTCCTCTAAAGAAGGGGATGGATGGGTGGACACCGCTGGATGGTAAAGTACTGGCTTGATGGTCACATGCAAAGGGTGTTTGTCAGTGGCTCCATGGCCAAGTGCAGGCCAGGGACAAGCAGAGTCCCTCAGGGATCAGTCCTGGCACCAGTCTTGTTCTACATCTCTGTGGGTGCCATGGACAGAGGCACTGAGTGCAGCCTCAGCAGGTTTGCTGCCCACACCAAGCTGTGTGCTGCAGCAGCCAGGCTGGAGGGCAGGATCCATTCAGAGGGAGCTGCACAGGATGCAGAGGTGGGCACAGGCCAAGCTCAGGAGGTTCAACAAGGGCAAGGGCAAGGTCCTGCAGCTGGTGGAGGCAATGCCAAGCACCAATCCAGGCTGGGCAGTGAGTGGCTGGAGAGCAGCCCTGAGGAGAGGGACTTGGGAGTGCTGCTGGAGGAGAAGCTCAGCAGGAGCCAGCAGTGTGCACTTGCAGCCCAGAAAGCCAAGCAGAGCCTGGGCTGCAGCAGCAGCAGTGTGGCCAGCAGGGCCAGGGAGGGGATTCTCCCCCTCTGCTGTGCTCTGCTGAGACCCCACCTGGAGTCCTGCATCCAGCTCTGGAGCCCCTGGGACAAGAGGGCTGTGGAGATGCTGGAGGGTGTCCAGAGCAGGGCCAGGAGGATGCTGAGAGGCTGCAGCAGCTCTGCTGTGAGCACAGCCTGAAAGAGTTGGGGCTGTGCAGGCTGGAGCAGAGGAGGCTCCCAGGGGACCTTCTTGTGGCCTTGCAGCATCTGCAGGGGGCTCCAAAAAAGCTGGGGAGGGACTTTGGAGGGTGTGAGGGAGTGTCAGGAGTGGGGGGAATGGAGCAAAGGTGGAGGTGTGGAGAGTGAGGCTGGAGGTGAGGAGGAAGTTGTTGAGCAGGAGAGTGGTGAGAGGCTGGAGTGGGTTGCCCAGGGAGGTGGTTGAGGCCCCATGGCTGGAGGTGTTTGAGGCCAGGCTGGCTGAGGCTGTGTGCAGCCTGCTCTAGGGTAGGGTGTCCCTGGGCATGGCAGGGGGTTGGCACTGGCTGCTCCTTGTGCTCCCTTCCAACCCTGCCTGGTTCTATGTCAGTGTGCATTTACATATGCAGAAGAATCAGAGGCCCTGCAAGGGTGAAGCAGCTCAGAAGGTCTCAAAGCACAGCCCTACACACTGCCTTGAATCCTGCAGCCTTCCAGTTGGCCACCAGCTCTGCAACAGCAGCAGCAGCAGCAGCAATGCTGCCTGCAGGTTTTTTGGCCCTGCCCCAGCTCTTTGCCTTGCTGGAGGCTCTGCTGCAGCTGGGGCTGAGCTGCGTGCGGCTGGAATGTGCTCTGCTCACGCCAGTGCTGTGCAGCTGTGGTGGTGCAAGCACTGAGGAGGAGGAGGAGGCTGCTCCTGCCTTCGTTGCTCCCTTGCTTTGCCCACTCTTTTTTCTTAGAATCAGTCAGGGTTGGAAGGGACCACAAGGATCACCTAGTTCCTACCCCCCTGCCATGGGCAGGGACACTTGCCACCTCATCTCTTCATGTTGTGACCTCTTCCTAGAAGGCCACCAGGTTTGCCAGGCAGGATTTGCCCTGGGTGCAGCCATCCTGAGTGTACCAAATCACCTCTTCACTATTCTTCTGTCTCAGTAGTGCCTCCAGGAGGATCTGCTCTGTGATCTTACTGGACACAGAGGTGAGACTCCCTGGCTCCTCCTTCCTACCCTTGTTGACAATGGAAGTTCTGTTTCCCCTTTTCCAGTCAGTGAGGACTGCCCCAGGCTGCCAGGGCTTTGGGGATAAAATAGAGAGGAGTTTAGCAGCCTCATCTGCCAGTTCCCTCAGCACCCCTGGGTGTATCCCATCGGGTCCCATGGACTTGAGCACTTTCAGGATCCTCAGGTGATCACAAACCTGATCTTTACTTCTGATGGGCAGCTCTTCCAGCCCCTGCCACTGTCTTCCTTGGCTCCAGGCATGTGGCTGGAGGCCTTTGCAGGGAAGACTGAGGTAAAGAAGTGGTTGGGAACCTCAGCCTTTTCCATGTCACTCGTGACCATTGCACCTGTGTCCTTTCTGAGGGGGCCCAACCATCCCTGGGCTTCTTTGTACCATTAATATACCTGTAGAGGTTCTTGGTGTTCCCTTTGACCTCCCTGGCTAGATTCAGTTCAAATTACCTGCAGGGAGGCTGTAGCCAGGTGGGATTCATCTCTTCTGCCAGGCACCCAGCAACAGAAGAAGGGGACAGAGCCTGAAGCTGTGGCAGGGCAGGTCTAGGCTGGATGTGAGGAGGAAGCTCCTGGCAGAGAGAGTGATTGGCATTGGAATGGGCTGCCCAGGGAGGTGGTGGAGTGGCCGTGGCTGGAGGTGTTGCAGCCAAGCCTGGCTGGGGCACTTAGTGCCATGGTCTGGTTGGTTGGGCAGGGCTGGGTGCTAGGTTGGGCTGTGTGAGCTTGGAGCTCTCTTCCAACCTGCCTTATTCTATGATGTTCTTATTGCTGAGGTTAGCATTGGTCCTCTGCTGCAGCCCGCAGTAATGCTCTGTGTAGTAATGCTCTGTGTGATTCAGTGAGTAACAGGAAGTTTATATTGATCCTTCATCCACATTAGCAAGCAGGGAATTCAGTGATTACATCCTGGCAGAATTCCCACCGGGATGACTCGAGTTTTCTCCCCCTGAGGTCCTCCTGAAATACCAAAAGGAGAAAATGGAGCCAGGAGTTTTCATTTCCTGATGCTCTGAAGTGCAGTTATTGCAGACTTTGAAGTGGAAGGTATTAAAAGTGGCTGGTGGAAGAGAGAATCTAATTGCTCTGCTGCCCTCTTGATGATAAGCCCTGAGCAAAAGCAGCACAAGATTGAGGTTAGAGGCTGAAACAGCTGATCCTGTGTAGCTGGGTCCTTTGAACATCCATAAAGTGGCTGGGTTTTGAAATGTCAGTGATGGAAACCTGCTCTGGGCTCAGGCTTAGTTATTATTGACTGATAATACACAGCAGATCCCCTATGGACACCTGTTGGATGTTAGTGAAGTCAGTTCCTCTGTTGACACTAGTTCTGGAGTAGCTGAGCTGTGAAGCACTTGCATTTTAGCAAGAATGCCCTTATCAGACTTGAATGAGTTTCTTCTAAGGAAATAGTCCAGGTTCCTCTTCAGCCTTTAAGGTGTTAGAATCATAGAATCAACCAGGTTGGAAGAGATATCCAAGCCTAAACCAACCTTCTCCAGCCTAAACCAAGTTAGGTTACCTCCTCCCCCAGCTGAAATCAAATTTCCAAGTGTCTTTCAGTCTTTGATTGTTTCACCTTCTCTGATCTTGCTGGGCCTCAGTGTTACCCACTTACCCCTTCCTTCAGTTGTTACTCTCTCTGTTTGTCTTTGGGATCACAACCCTGCACATCCTTTCAAGGGAAAAGGCTGTCTCTAACAGGGAGAGTAGCCAGTGGCAGATGGATTTACTCTCACATGTGCCTGGACTTCATTGCTTTGGCATTTCGTAAAGTCACAGAGCCAAGCAGGCTGCAAGAGAGCTCCAAGCTCAGCCAGCCCAACCTAGCACCCAGCCCTGCCCAACCAACCAGACCATGGCACTAAGTGCCCCAGCCAGGCTTGGCTGCAACACCTCCAGCCACGGCCACTCCACCACCTCCCTGGGCAGCCCATTCCAATGCCAATCACTCTCTCTGCCAGCAACTTCCTCCTCACATCCAGCCTAGACCTGCCCCATTATGAGATGCTCCTCATGAGACTTGCTCCCTAGAGACCCTTAGAGTCACAGAATCAAGCAGGCTGGAAGAGAGCTCCAAGCTCAGCCAGCCCAACCTAGCACCCAGCCCTGCCCAACCAACCAGACCATGGCACTAAGTGTCTCATCCAGTCTCCTCTTGAACACCTCCAAGGACAGCAACTTCTCCACCTCCCTAGGCAGCCCATTCCAATAGCTAAATCCTCTAAGGAGGGCTGTGGTTTGCAGCAATGCTGCTAGAGTGAATTCTAGACCCAAGAGCCATGAAGGGCAAGCACAGAATGGTTTGGGTTGGAAGAAGCCTTTAGAGATTGCCTGCTATGGCGTTGGGTGATGGGTTGGACTTGACCATATTGAAGGTGTTTTGCAAACCCCTTTTAATGGATGTAGAAGTTATTCCTGGTGAGGAGAATGGTTCAAAGACCAGCCAGACTTCCTATAAAACATGCCCTGCTGTGGAGCTTGGCTTTGAGAAGAGGTCTCACACTGTTTTCTCCGGGAGAGAAGTCATTGTGCCAGCAGCCTGCTGGAGGGCTTCGTCCTTTCCCCCGCTCCTCCCTCTCCACCTTCATTTCCCTTGCTTAAAAAAATCCCCAGCCCTAAAAATGAGTGCAGAGCTTCCAGAAGATTCCTTCTGCAAACAGGCTTCTCTAATCCCTGCTCTGGAGGCTCTGAGGAACGTGGGCCAAGAGGTGCAGGGAAGGAGTGGCAGGAATTTACAGCTAGATTAGGTCCCTGGCATTTCCTCTCTCCTCTCTTAACTGCTGCTAGAGCTGCAGGCCTTTAGCACAATGCAGAGTTCTGCAGGAAACGGTGAAAGCTTTGCCTCTGCTTGGGGGGAAGGGAGGGGGGGAAATCTCTCTGCCATGTCCTTGCATCCAGCTGAAGTTTGTTATCCTGCTGCAGCTCCTCTGCAGTCGCTGAGGTCCCTTCCCGGCTGTGGATAAACACTGTGGAATTGCTTTGCTTTGGCGTCTTCATGTTTGAGTTTTGGCCAAGGGTTTGACACTTGTGCAGCACAGTGACCTCCAAGAGTGATGTTTGTACAGTGTCTAATAACTGCTCTGAAAAATGGCCATAGCTGAGGGCTGCTTTCAAAAGCAGAAGTGACACTACCCAGACTATGTAGCCTTTACTCTGGTTTCTCAGGCCAGCTGACATCCTTGCATGGCTGGTGGGAGGAGGTGGAAACAGACACTGCACCACACAAGCACACAATCAGTCAGGGCTGGAAGGGAGCACAAGGAGCAGCCAGTGCCAACCCCCTGCCATGCCCAGGGACACCCTACCCTAGAGCAGGCTGCACACAGCCTCAGCCAGCCTGGCCTCAAACACCTCCAGCCATGGGGCCTCAACCACCTCCCTGGGCAAGCCAGTCCAGCCTCTCACCACTCTCCTCCTCAACAACTTCCTCCTCACCTCCACCTTTGCTCCATTCCCCCCCACTCCTGCCACTCCCTCACAGCCTCAAAAAGTCCCTCCCCAGCTTTTTTGGAGCCCCCTTCAGATGCTGGAAGGCCACAAGAAGGTCCCCTGGGAGCCTCCTCTGCTCCAGCCTGCACAGCCCCAACTCTTTCAGGCTGTGCTCATAGCAGAGCTGCTGCAGCCCTCCTATCATTCCTGTGGCCCTGAGATGCAATCTCAGGCAGTGCTGAGGTGCAGTGGGTTTCTTCCAAACCTGGAAGTGAATCACTGCCACTGCAACACTGTGGGAATGTGGGAAAAGGTTAATGGTTCCTCAAAGCATTTGGGCGTAGAGAAGGACTTTGGTGTTGGTATCTACTTGTATGTCTTTGCAATGCTGTATGGATTGCAGCTGAGCTTCTTTTAGGCAGCTTAGGCTAGAAAAGATGTTTAAGATCATTGAGTTGAAGCATTAACCCAACACTACCAAATCTGCTGCTAAGCCATGTCCCTCAGCACCACTTCCACACACAGAATCACAGTCATTGTGTGTGCTCAGTGGCCAGCACATTAATAGCAAAGGTGGAGGTGTGGAGAGTGAGGTTGGAGGTGAAGAGGAAGTTTTTGAGCAGGAGAGTGGTGAGAGGCTGGAGTGGGTTGCCCAGGGAGGTGGTTGAGGCCCCATGGCTGGAGGTGTTTGAGGCCAGGCTGGCTGAGGCTGTGTGCAGCCTGCTCTAGGGTAGGGTGTCCCTGGGCATGGCAGGGGGTTGGCACTGGCTGCTCCTTGTGCTCCCTTCAAGCCCTGACTCAGTCTGTGATTCTAAAGACTGAAGTGGTTTCATTTGGGAACAAGTCTCTTGGTGACCTTAAAGGGAGTGTTGAGGAGAGAGGTCCAAGAATAACTTGAAGACAAGGGAAAAAGCAAACAAACAGCTCTAGAAATAGCAGGCTTGAACTATTTGGAGCTTACAGCTCCTTGAGGAGTTGAGTTTCAATTCATGAGCTGTGAGTTGAAGGTAACTTTACTTTCTGCCTCTTGCCAGTGAAGCAGGCACCTGTTAGTTCACACTTCCTAGTTAAAATAGTCTGTGATTACAATTCCAACATGAGAAGAAGGTAAAGTGTTTCATGGAATCATAGAATGGTCTGGATTTGAAGGGACTTCAAAAGGCATCCAGTCCAGCCCTCTCTGCAGTAAGCAAGGGCACTGGCAACCAGATCAGGCTTCCCAGAGCCCTCTCAAGCCTTGCCTTGACTATCTCCAGGGATGGGGCCTCAACTGCCTCCCTGGGCAGCCTGTGCCTGAATTCCACCACCCTCATAGTAAGGAGCTTGTTCCTAACATCCAATCTAAATCTGCTCTGCTCTAGTTTGAAGCCATTGCCCCTTTGCAGGCAGACAGTCTCTCTGCAGCCTTCTTGTTCAGCTACTGGCAGGCTGCTGTTAGGTCCCCCTGGAGCCTTCTCCAGGCTTGGCAATCCCAGCTCCCTCAGCCTGTCCTTGTAGCAGATAACTCCTGTGGTCCTCCTCTGGACTCTGTATATCAGGTCCATGTCTTTCCTATGTTCAAGGCTCCAGAGCTGGACTCAGTACTCCAGAGGAGGTCTTACTAGAGTAGAACAGTGGCAGAATGACCTCTCTCCATCTGCTGGCCATGCTGCTTGTGATGCAGCCCAGGCTGTCTTTGGCCTTCTGTGCTGCAAGCTCACACTGTCTGCTCATGGAATCAGGCAGGTGAAAGAGAGCTCCAAGCTCAGCCAGCCCAACCTAGCATGATTCCCCCTCATCAGTGAACATGTGCCTACCTCCCTGGGCAGCCTATTCCAATGCCAATCACTCTTTCTGCCAGCAACTTCCTCCTCACATCCAGCCCAGACCTGCCCTGCCACAGCTTCAGACTCTGTCCCCTTCTTCTCTTGCTGCTTGCCTGGCAGCAGAGCCCAACCCCACCTGGCTACAGCCTCCCTGCAGGCAGCAATGAGCTCTGCCCTGAGCCTCCTCTGCTGCAGGCTGCACCCCCCCAGCTCCCTCAGCCTCTCCTCACAGGGCTCTGCTCCAGGCCCCTCCCCAGCCTTGCTGCCCTGCTCCAAACACCTTCCAGCACCTCAGCATCTCTCTGCAATTCAGGAGCCCACAACTGGACACAGCACTCCAGGGGTGGCCTGAGCAGTGCTGAGCACAGGGGCACAAGAACCTCCCTTGTCCTGCTGCCCACACTGCTCCTGAGCCAGCCCAGGATGCCATTGGCTCTGCTGCCCACCTGGGCACTGCTGCCTCAGCTTCAGCTACTATCTGTGATGTCCAGCTTCTTATCTGTTAACACCCCCAACTCCCACAGTGCTGCTTTCTGTCATCTCCTCCCCTAATCTGTACTGATAGTGAGGATTGTTCCAGCCCAGGTGCAGGACTCTGTATTTGTTCTTGTTGAACCTCACGAGGTTCACCTGGACTCACCTCTCCAGCTTGTGGTCTT
The DNA here is from genome assembly GCF_015220805.1 of Pogoniulus pusillus. Taxonomy (NCBI): domain Eukaryota; kingdom Metazoa; phylum Chordata; class Aves; order Piciformes; family Lybiidae; genus Pogoniulus; species Pogoniulus pusillus. Next base: position 1,234,039 of record NC_087266.1, read on the forward strand.
CAAGCCATCCCTGGAGGTGTTGAAGAAAAGACTGGATGAGGCACTTAGTGCCATGGTCTAGTTGGTTGGATAGGGCTGAGTGCTAGGTTGGGCTGGATGAGTTTGGAGCTCTCTTCCTACCTGGTTAATGCCATGGTTCTGTATTTCCCTTGTGCTGCTGGATGAGAAGCTCAACAGACAAACAACCCTCCCAACTAGTGGGTTATGAGAGGGACTATCAGATCTCCCTGGGTATTTAAAGTCAGGAATCTAAAAAGCAAGGTCATAAGGATCATAGGAATAATAAAATCAAGGGGTAGATAAAACACCATAGGAAAATGTGATAAAGAAGCACTTTACAAAGGGATGCTGCATTCATGGAGCTCTCTGCAGGTGTAGATTGTATGAGGAGAAATGAGAGGGGTGCTTTGGGACATGTTTTAATGGCTTTTGGACGTGGCACTTGGTGCCATGGTCTAGCCTTGAGCTCTGTGGTAAAGGGTTGGACTTGATGACCTGTGAGGTCTCTTCCAGCCTTGATGATACTGTGATACTGTGAAGTTGATGGTTGGACTGGATGCAGAATGGGTTAGGAGTAGCTCTGAAGAAAGGCAATGCCAAGCACCAATGCAGGCTGGGCAGTGAGTGGCTGGAGAGCAGCCCTGAGGAGAGGGACTTGGGGGTGCTGCTGGAGGAGAAGCTCAGCAGGAGCCAGCAGTGAGCACTTGCAGCCCAGAAAGCCAAGCAGAGCCTGGGCTGCAGCAGCAGAATTGTGGCCAGCAGGGCCAGGGAGGGGATTCTGTGGTTCTAGATGGCACCAAACCTGAACTTTGTGCTGTGTGTGAAAGCAGAAAACCACTTCCAGTGAGGTACAGCGTTGTGGATGACAAACATTTCAACCTGTTTTTGTTTTAATGAGTGGATGCAGCTTGACCTATTGCAAGTGCACAGTACCCACTTGTACATCTCTGCTTTTGCTTTCTGTCCTGCAGGGAACACAGTGAGTAACCTGATTTTCATTCTACCTCCAATCTATGGTGCGATTCACACCTACAAAGAAGGCCTTGAGAAACGCTATTTAGCTGCATACTTGTGTCTTACAGGTAGGTGTGGAGAACTTCAGCTGCTTTTCCATCACACAGAGAGCCCAGATGGGTGACAAACAGCACCCAAACAGTAACAGACCCAGCAGTAAACTCCAAACACTCCTTGTGTATGTGAAACATAAACCTCAGGCTGTTCTACTTGTTAATGTTTACAGCAGAGGAGTGTTTGCTGGGGGCTTCTGAACTTAGCTTCCACTCAAGAGCTTTATGAGACTTTAAAGGCATCTTTTGCTGGCTTTCAGCCCTACTCATGCATCATGGAATCAAGCAGGGTGAAAGAGAGCTCCAAGCTCAGCCAGCACAACCTAGCCCCCAGCCCTGCCCAACCAACCAGACCATGGCACTAAGTGCCCCAGCCAGGCTTGGCTGCAACACCTCCAGCCACAGCCACTCCACCACCTCCCTGGGCAGCCCATTCCAATGCCAATCACTCTCCCTGCCAGCAACTTCCTAACAACATCCAGCCTAGACCTGCCCTGCCACAGCTTCAGACTCTGTCCCCTTCTTCTCTTGCTGCTTGCCTGGCAGCAGAGCCCAACCCCACCTGGCTACAGCCTCCCTGCAGGCAGCTGCAGGCAGCAATCGGCTCTGCCCTGAGCCTCCTCTGCTGCAGGCTGCACTCCCCCAGCTCCCTCAGCCTCTCCTCACAGGGCTGTGCTCCAGGCCCCTGCCCAGCCTTGCTGCCCTGCTCCAAACACCTTCCAGCACCTCAACAGCTCTCTTCAGTTGAGGAGCCCAGAAATGAGCTGGCCCAGCACCGTGTCAAGCTGAGACTTTAAACCATCCAGTGTAGAGGAATCCACTGCTTCCCTTGGCAGATGAGGTCTCTTCCAACCTGGTTGATTGTATGATTCCAACGTCTAACTAGTAGATATTCTTTAACTACTCAGCTCTGAAGGTGGAGTGGAAAGGGAGACACTTCATTAAATTTTAACAACTTTGAATCATTGCTGAAATTTTACAAGGTGCTGAAAGAGAGCTGTCAAAGCTGTCATTGCAGTGGAATCTGTTGGCATTCCAGAACGGAAGAAGTGTTGTTTCTAGGCATTATTTTGACCCAGATCAGCTTAGGTGCTCCCAGACATGGAGCTGATTGTCAGTTCCTTTGTGTTTTACCACACCAGGGTCAGTGCCTCACATTATATACCTCACAATTTCTATTCCTCATGTTGATTTCCTCTTTGTAGCAGCTGCAAGTGGAATTAGGAGAGCACTGCTGATTGCACAGACCTGCTGGGATCCAGAGGTGGCTGGGCAAGAAAAGGGATTTTGAAGTGGTGGTTTGGAGAGATTTGTTGTTCATAGAATTGTTTTGGTTGGAAAAGTCCTTCATAGAATCAAGCAGGCTGGAAGAGACCTCCAAGCTCACTCAGCCCTGCCCAACCAACCAGACCATGGCACTAAGTGCCCCAGCCAGGCTTGGCTGCAACACCTCCAGCCACGGCCACTCCACCACCTCCCTGGGCAGCCCATTCCAATGCCAATCACTCTCTCTGCCAGCAACTTCCTAACAACATCCAGCCTAGACCTGCCCTGCCACAGCTTCAGACTCTGTCCCCTTCTTCTCTTGCTGCTTGCCTGGCAGCAGAGCCCAACCCCACCTGGCTACAGCCTCCCTGCAGGCAGCTGCAGGCAGCAATGAGCTCTGCCCTGAGCCTCCTCTGCTGCAGGCTACACACCCCCAGCTCCCTCAGCCTCTCCTCACAGGGCTGTGCTCCAGGCCCCTCCCCAGCCTTGCTGCCCTGCTCCAAACACCTTCCAGCACCTCAGCATCTCTCTGCAATTCAGGAGCCCAGAGCTGTACACAGCACTGCAGGGGTGGCCTGAGCAGTGCTGAGCACAGGGGCACAAGAACCTCCCTTGTCCTGCTGCCCACACTGCTCCTGAGCCAGCCCAGGATGCCATTGGCTCTGCTGCCCACCTGGGCACTGCTGCCTCAGCTTCAGCTCCTCTCTGCCAGCACCCCCAGGGCCCTCTCTGCCTGGCTGCTCTCAGCCACTCTGGCCCCAGCCTGGAGTGCTGCTTGGGGTTGTTGTGGCCAAAGTGCAGAACCCTGCACTTGGCCTTGTTCAGTCTCATCCCCTTGGCCTCTGCCCACCTATCCAGCCTGGCAAGATCCCTCTGCAGGGCTCTGCTACCCTCCAACAGCTTCACACCTGCTCCTAGCTTGGTGTCATCTGCAGAGTCACTGCTGCTGGACTCAATCCCCTGCTCCACATCATCAGTAAAGATACTGAACATGTCTGTGCCCTGCACTGATCCCTGGGGCACACCACTGGTGCCAGCTGCATGTGGCAGCATTCCCCACTACTCTCTGGGCCAGGCCTTCCAGCCAGTTCCTGCCCCATAGCAGAGCAATAATCTTGAGCAATTACTTTAGCATGTTGCAGCTTGTGAGGCAGGTGGAAAAATTAGGTATTAAAGTGAAATTCTTTGCAGTGAGGGTGGGGAGAAACTGGCACAGGTTGAGGGTGGGGAGACACTGGCACAGGTTGCCCTGGGAGGTTGTGGATGCTCTCTCCCTGGTGGTGTTCATGACCAGTCTGGATGAGTCATTGAGCACCTTTGTGTAGCAAAAGGTGTCACTGGCCGTGACAGGAGGGTTGAAACTGGATCATCTTTAAGGTCCCTTCCAACCCAAACCATCCTATGAGTTTATGAATAAGCAGTTAGGTTTGGATGGTTCTTTACGAGAGACCTAGCAGCAGCCTTCTAGTACCTGAAGGGGCCTACAGGAAGGTTGGAGAGAGGCTGTTTAGAAAGGCCTGCAGGGACAGGATGAGAGGCAATGGCTGCAAACCTAAGAGCAGGTTTGGACTGGATGTGAGGGACAAGTTGTTTACTATGAGGCTGGTGGAACACTGGGACAGGTTGTCCAGGGAGGTGGTCGAGGCCCCATTCCTGGAGATATTCAAGATGAGGTTCTGCAGGGCTCTGGTCAACCTGATCTAGCTGAGGATGCCCCTGCTGACTGCAGGGGGGGCTGGACTGGATGGCCAAGGGCCAGGAGGATGCTGAGAGGGCTGCAGCAGCTCTGCTGTGAGCACAGCCTGAAAGAGTTGGGGCTGTGCAGGCTGGAGCAGAGGAGGCTCCCAGGGGACCTTCTTGTGGCCTTCCAGCAGCTGAAGTGGGCTCCAAAAAAGCTGGGGGGGGACTTTGGAGGGTGTGAGGGAGTGTCAGGAGTGGGGGGAATGGAGCAAAGGTGGAGGTGGGGAGAGTGAGGCTGGAGGTGAGGAGGAAGTTGTTGAGCAGGAGAGTGGTGAGAGGCTGGCAGGGGTTGCCCAGGGAGGGGGTTGAGGCCCCATGGCTGGAGGTGTTTGAGGCCAGGCTGGCTGAGGCTGTGTGCAGCCTGCTCTAGGGTAGGGTGTCCCTGGGCATGGCAGGGGGTTGGCACTGGCTGCTGCTTGTGCTGCCTTCCAAGCCTGACTCATTCTGTGACTCAACACTCCCCCTTGTGGAACTTAATGAGTTCTTCTCTGCCCGTCCCTCTCTGAGCGGTGGCACAGCTGTCCCAGCCTCTCCTCCCACTTGTGCATCGCATTTGTTTTCTGCTGCAATATGATCTTTGAGGTCTCTTCCAACCTGGTTGATTCTACGACCCTCTGAATTCCAGCCTAATAGCATCTCAAGAGACATCTCCAGACACCTCTGTCAAGTGTCTTGGTAATCCTTCCCAAAAATCAGAGCGTGGAGGAGATCTGTTTGTCCATCACTGAAAGGAGCTGCTGGGTAGGAAAGGTTCTGCTCTGGCACCGAAGCTCAGCAGCACTACCCATTGACTCGGCACACATTACTTGGCCTTCCCTGCCTCTAGAGCCTTGAGACAGAGCATCATTGCTTGCAGGAGGACAAGACATTGAGTTGATGTACTTGTTCTTGCCAAGTGAAACGAGCTGGTGCTTCATGGGGGTTTGTAGGTGACAACATGTCAGAGGAATGAGTGATACATTAAATACTCCACCAGCTTTGCTCTCAGCAGTGCCATCCAGCTTCCAAGAACCCCCTTCCTTGTCCCTCTGAAAAGAAGCTGTGTGTAGGCAAAGCATCTCATAGCTCAACTCCAGAATTGAATGCAGCCTTTAAAACCTGAGGTATTTCAAAGAAATGAAAGTCATTACATAGAAGGATGAGCTTCCAAGGGGGAGGTTTGCAAACAGTGATCTCATTTCACCAAGTGAATCTCTGCTGCGTGGGGTTTTGTTTCTTTGCCCTGGATTTTGAGGTCTGAGTTCCTGTAGCCATTAATTTCTGCTTCCAGAGCTGCCAAGCAGCTCCTGGTAGAATTTACCCTTTAACACTGGATAATAAGTACAAAGATCACAGGTTTTCAGGAGTTCTGGCAGTTGAGTGATGCTTTGCATTATGGCACATGAACCTTCAGGTATTTCAAATTAAAAGCACTTTAAAAGCAAAGGCAAATAGAAGAGAAGTAGAGTGGATGTGTGCACAGCTCACAGCATGGCAGGGCCTGGGAGGGAACTCAAAAGCTCAGCCAATCATAGAATCAAGCAGGCTGGAAGAGAGCTCCAAGCTCAGCCAGCCCAACCTAGCACCCAGCCCTGCCCAACCAACCAGACCATGGCACTAAGTGCCCCAGCCAGGCTTGGCTGCAACACCTCCAGCCACGGCCACTCCACCACCTCCCTGGAGTCCAACCCCCTTGCCACAGCAGGATCACCAAGATCAGATCACACAGCAATGCATCCAGGCAGGTCTGGATACCTCCAGAGAGGGAGATTCCACAACCCCCCTGGCAGCCTGTGCCAGGGCTCTGTGACCCTCACAGGGACAAAATTCCTCCCTCTGTTTACATGAAACTTCCTCTGCCTCAGCTTCCACCCAGTGCCCCTTAGAATCATAGAATCAGACAGGTGGGAAGAGAGCTCCAGGCTCAGCCAGCCCAACCTAGCACCCAGCCCTGCCCAACCAACCAGACCATGGCACTAAGTGCCCCAGCCAGGCTTGGCTTGAACATCTTAAGTGGTTCCACCTCAACGCAAGGGGGAGCTTCTTGCCTGGAAGGGTCCCAGAGCCCTGGCACAGGCTGCCCAGAGAGGATGTGGAGTCTCCTTCTCTGGAGCCTTTCCAGGCCTGTCTGCATGTGTTCCTCTGTGATCTGTGCTGGATTGTGTGGTCCTGCTCTGGCAGGGGGTTGGACTGGATGCTCTCCTTGGGACCTTCCAACCCCTGACATCTGTGAGCCTGGGATCTCCAGGCACAGCAAATCCACCACCTCCCTGGGCAGCCCATTCCAATGCCAATCACTCTCTCTGACAGCAACTTCCTCACAACATCCAGCCCAGACCTGCCCTGGCACAGCTTCAGACTCTGTCCCCTTCTTCTCTTGCTGCTTGCCTGGCAGCAGAGCCCAACCCCACCTGGCTACAGCCTCCCTGCAGGCAGCTGCAGGCAGCAATGAGCTCTGCCCTGAGCCTCCTCTGCTGCAGGCTGCACCCCCCCAGCTCCCTCAGCCTCTCCTCACAGGGCTGTGCTCCAGGCCCCTCCCCAGCCTTGCTGCCCTTCTCCAAACACCTTCCAGCACCTCAACACCTCTCTGCAATTCAGGAGCTGTTGTCCTGGCTTTGGGCATCACAGAGCAGAGCCTGGCTTCAGCCTCCTGGCACTCACCCTTTACATAGTTATAAATAGTGATGAGGTCACCTCTCATTCTCATCCAAGCAGCACAGCCCCAGCTCCCTCAGGCTCTCCTCATAACAGAGATGTTCCATTCTTTTCATCATCTTTGTGGCTCTATGCGTGACTCTCTCATGCAGTTCTATGTCCCTCTTGAACTGGGGGGCCCAGAACTGGACACAAATGCAGCCTCACCAGGACAGAGTGAGGGGCAGGAGAACCTCCATTCATTCTGCTTTCCAACCACTGCTGTCAACAGTGTGGAGAGGAGGCACTTAGTGCCATGGGCTGGTTGGTTGGCCAGGGCTGGGTGCTAGGTTGGGCTGGCTGAGCTTGGAGCTCTCTTCCAACCTGCTTGATTCTGTGATTGCAACCTGCAATACTGGAGCCTCTTTAACTTCTTTAGCAATGGTCTGGATGAAGGGATCAAAGGCAGCCTCAGATAGTTTGCAGATAACACCAAATTGGACAGGAGTGGAGTCTTGATGCACTTAGTGCCATGGTCTGGTTGCTTGACCAGGGCTGGGTGCTAGGTTGGACTGGACGAGCTTGGAGTTCTCTTCCAACCTGCCTGATTCTATGGTTCTGTGACACCCCCTGCCCAAACCCCCACGAGTTTCAGGGCATCTCTGGTGACTGCAATCTGAAGTTGAGGACTGTAGAAAATGGAGCTTTTATCACTGAAGTGGGATGCTGCAGTTCTGGTTTTACCCCCAGTGAAGTTCACACCATTCCATTGATGTACCTCAGAGTTTTGCACTTTGACTCCTGCATTAACCAGAGTTTTAATTTGGTTTCAGCTGTGGGATTGGGATCTTGGTGCTTCCACATGACCCTGAAGTATGAAATGCAGGTGAGTATTGACAAGTGGCTGTGAATCATTCTCTCTCTTTCCCTCTGTGGTCGTATTGCCATTGCTGGGTGGGATGCTGCTTGTGTGAGGTGAGTTAATCTACCTGAAGTATTCTGCTCGAGTCCTGCTCTCAACAAGAGGGTAGTGCAGGTCTTGTTTCAGTAGATGTTTTCCACTGATAGATGCAGAGGAATATCAAACTGCACCTGAACCAAGAGCTATAATCAATTGCTTACATTAGCAGGAGGCACTTGATGCTCTGGGAAATCACACTTCAAGCTGCTCCTGCAGCTATGGCTTGAAGGCAAACAGTACAGCCCAGAGCTGTTGTTGTCAGCCTGCATGGAGCATGCTGTTGCCACCACGTAAGAGTCTTTGGTGCTTTCCTGGCATGAGCAAGGTGGTTTGGATCCATTTTGCCACTTCCTCCCAACCTGAGGTGGGATTTAGTGGTGTTGTCTTCAGTGGTGAAGCTGCCTTGAATGTCCACCTTCTCCTCTCTCTTCCCTCCACTGCTTGTTCCTGCTTGTTTTGTAGGCAACCTCCAAAAAAGCTGGGGAGGGACTTTGGAGGGTGTGAGGGAGTGTCAGGAGTGGGGGGAATGGAGCAAAGGTGGAGGTGGGGAGAGTGAGGCTGGAGGGGAGGAGGAAGTTGTTGAGCAGGAGAGTGGTGAGAGGCTGGAGTGGGTTGCCCAGGGAGGTGGCTGAGGCCCCATGGCTGGAGGTGTTTGAGGCCAGGCTGGCTGAGGCTGTGTGCAGCCTGCTCTAGGGTAGGGTGTCCCTGGGCATGGCAGGGGGTTGGCACTGGCTGCTCCTTGTGCTCCCTTCCAGCCCTGACTGATTCTATGATAGTGAGATCCAGACTACAATTCTGTGCCTCTAACCCTGCCAGTGTTTCAGATCCTCTTCTTCTATGCTGACAGAGAACCACAGAATCAAGCAGGTTGGAAGAGAGCTCCAAGCTCAGCCAGCCCAACCTAGCACCCAGCCCTGCCCAACCAACCAGACCATGGCACTAAGTGCCCCAGCCAGGCTTGGCTTCAACACCTCCAGGCACGTCAACTCTACCACCTCCCTGGGCAGCCCATTCCAATGTCAGTCACTCGCTCTGCCAACAGCTTCCTCCTACCATCCAGCCTGAACCTGCCCTGGCACAACTGGAGGCTGTGTCCCCTGATTCTGTTGCTGCTTGCCTGGCAGAGGAGAAGCAGCAGCAGAAGTGAGCAAGGCCTCCCGGAAACCCAGCCCACGAATCTGATCCATGCCTTAAACATTCTTAGGTGGTTTTGGGGTTGGTTGTGTGCCTGTAGAGACTGTTTTAATCCTGGTCACTTTGATGCAACTTACCACTTAGTTCTGGTGTTGCATCAGAGCAAGTAAGTGGCCTGTAAACTGTGGTGAGTAAAGGGTGGGCAGAAGCAGATGAGGAGACAGCAGTGATGCCTTACGTCATCTTCCCCGCTGGTGTAAGAGGCTTCGTGTGAGGCAGAGAAAGTGCACTTCTTGTTTTGGCAGCCAAGTGAAGTCTGCCAGTGAGCTACAGTGACTCTGATTGTTAGCTGATGAATCAGCACAGAGGGAACGTTTTCAGCAGCAGATAATCTTTCCATGTCCCCCTGGTCTCTTGTTGTCCCTGGTGGCTGTTGGAAGAGAAGACTTCTTTGTGTTTGGTTTGCTGGCTTAATGCTGTGAACCATCAGTCCAGGTGGCCTAAGGCAGACAAATGGGAAAGCCTCAGCTCATGGAATCATATCACAGTATCACAGAATCAGCCAGGTTGGAAGAGAGCTCCAAGCTCAGCCAGCCCACCCTAGCACCCAGCCCTGCCCAACCAACCAGACCATGGCACTAAGTGCCCCAGCCAGGCTTGGCTGCAACACCTCCAGCCACAGCCACTCCACCACCTCCCTGGGCAGCCCATTCCAATGCCAATCACTCTCTCTGACAGGAACTTCCTAACAACATCCAGCCTAGACCTGCCCTGCCACAGTTTCAGACTCTGTCCCCTTCTTCTCTTGCTGCTTGCCTGGCAGCAGAGCCCAACCCCACCTGGCTACAGCCTCCCTGCAGGCAGCTGCAGGCAGCAATGAGCTCTGCCCTGAGCCTCCTCTGCTGCAGGCTGCACCCCCCCAGCTCCCTCAGCCTCTCCTCACAGGGCTGTGCTCCAGGCCCCTCCCCAGCCTTGCTGCCCTGCTCCAAACACCTTCCAGCACCTCAACAGCTCTCTGCAATTCAGGAGCCCACAACTGGACACAGCACTCCAGGGGTGGCCTGAGCAGTGCTGAGCACAGGGGCAGAAGAACCTCCCTTGTCCTGCTGCCCACACTGCTCCTGAGCCAGCCCAGGAGTGAAAAGAGTGAAAATCACAGAACCAGTCAGGGCTGGAAGGGAGCACAAGGAGCAGCCAGTTCCAACCCCCTGCCATGCCCAGGGACACCCTACCCTAGAGCAGGCTGCACACAGCCTCAGCCAGCCTGGCCTCAAGCACTTCCAGCCATGGGGCCTCAACCACCTCCCTGGGTGATGAGGCATTGCTCTTTTTGAGGTGAGAGGGTTTATGAAACCTAAGGGCTCAGAGTAGTAAGTTTAATAATGCATCAAGCTTGCAGGAGTTGATCAGAACCTGACACAGCTGCCTGCTGAAGCACAGCCAGGAAGGTGAATATCCAAATGGCTTCCAAACTCCTGTTTCCTGAAGACATTTCTCTCTCTCCTTAATTACCTTCCAGAATCATGCAACTTTAAAGTCCTTTTCATGTTTTGATGTCTCTGCTTTTTGCAGCTGTTAGATGAACTGCCAATGATATACAGCTGTTGTGTCTTCGTCTACTGCCTGTAAGTATTCCTCTCCTTCTCTTTAGTTTTGGTTCTTTTCATCAACTACTCCTTTCTGAAAGGCCAAACCCATGCAGCCCAATCTTGTGGAGCAGGAGGCTGGTGGAACACTACAACAGGTTGCCCAAGGAGGTGGTTTGGGCCCCATCTGTGGAGATATACAAGGTGAGAGGGCTTTGGGCAGATGATGTTGCCCAGGAAGGTGACTGAGGCCCCATCCCTGGAGATACTCAAGGTGAGAGGGCTCTGAGCAGATGATGTTGCCCAGAGAGGTGGTTTGGGCTCCATCCCTGGAGATATTCAAGGTGAGAGGGCTCTGAGCAGATGATGTTGCCCAGGGAGGTGGTTTGGGCTCCATCCCTGGAGATATTCAAGGTGAGAGGGCTCTGGGCAGCTGATGTAGTTGAGGGATGTCCTTGCTGACTGCAGAAGGGGTTGGACTGAATGACCTTTGGAGGTCCCTTCCAACCCAGCCCAGTGTATCACTCTGTAGTATGGTGAGGCTACAGATTTCAGTGAGATCTTACTTCTACTGGCAACACAGAAAGGTGACTTGGCCATCAGAGCAGCAGCCTGCTTTAGTCCTGGTTTTGGTGACCAGAGCAGCAGCCTGCTTTAGTCCTGGTTTTGGTGACCAGAACAGCAGCCTCCTTTAGTCCTGGTTTTGGTGACCAGAACAGCAGCCTGCTTTAGTCCTGGTTTTGGTGACCAGAGCAGCAGCCTGCTTTAGTCCTGGTTTTGGTGACCAGAGCAGCAGCCTGCTTTAGTCCTGGTTTTGGTGACCAGAAACTGGGGGTTGTATTAGAGAACCAACTCATTGTGAGCCAGCAGTGTGCACAGGAGGCCAAGAAAGTCCAAAGCATCCTGGCTTGGGCTAGAAATGCTGTGCCCAGCAGGGGTAGGGAGGTGATTGTCCCCTCGGACTCGGCTCTGGTGAGGCCACATCTCATGTATTGTGTTCAGTTCTGGGCACCTCATTACAAGAAGGATATGAAATGAGTGTAGAGGAGGGCAAGAAGCTGGGGAAGGGCCTGCTGAATAAATGATGAAGAGCAACTGAGGGAGCTGGGGATGGCTAGTTTGAAAAAGAGGAGGCTGAGGAGAGGCCTCATTGCTGTCTACAGCTACCTGAAAGGAGGTTGTGGAGAGGCTGCTGCTGGTCTCTGCTCACAGGTCATTAGTGACAGAACAAGAAGGAGCAGCCTCAAGCTGTGCTTTGGTAGTTTTAGGTTGGACATGAGGAAACATTTTTTCCCAGCAAGAGTGGTCAGGCACTGGAATGGGCTGGGCAGGGAGATGGTGGAGTCACCCACCCTGGCTGTGCTTTAAAGTCATTTGGATGTGGTGCTTGAGGATATGGTTTAAGGGTGAACTTTGTAGAGTAGGGATAATGGTAGGACTTGATGGTCCTGGGGGTCTGCTCCAACCAGAATGTTTTCTGTGTGATTTAGAGGTCACAGAATTAACCAGGTGGGAAAAGACCTCTGAGATCATTGAGTCCAACCTAACCCTTCTGGTTAACTAATCCATGGCATTAAGTGCCTCATGCAGCCTCCTCTTAAACACCTTCAGGGACAGTGACTCCACCACCTCCCTGCCCAGCCCATTCCAATGCCAATCACTCTCTCTGTGAAGAATTTCTTCCTGACATCCAGCCTGAACCTGCCCTGGCACAGCTTGAGGCTGTGTCCCCTTGTTCTGTCCCTGGGTGCTTGGCAGCAGAGCCCAACCCCACCTGGCTACAGCCTCCCTGCAGGTAGATATTTTAATAGTATCTGTTTAGCAGGAAAAAAACCTCTTGTTAAAGACTTTAGCATATAAACAGAGCTCAGTCTTACTTGGTGTGCAGACAGCAGACACCAGAAACTCAGCTGCAGCTATGCCAACCAGATGAACAACCTTATCCCTTCTCTGAGCTGTGTTTCAAGGCTGTTGTCTGACTCCACATGCAAATTTCAGGTCTCTGTTAAAGCTGCTTGCCACTCATCTGGGAAATTAAGGACAAAAAGAAATTCATTAAGAGCTGAGTGCATATTGTACAGAGAGTGTCTTGGAACACACGTTGGAAAACAGCTTCATGCTGTGCCAGGATGTCTTCTGCTATTTCATTTTGGAGGCAACCTAGCCTAGTTGATTGGCCAGGGCTGGGTGCTAGGTTGGACAGGAGGAGCTTGGAGCTCTCTTCCAACCTGCTTGATTCTATGATGACTCTATGAAAAGCCTCAACAGTATGAGCTTGGAGGAGTGCAAAATCACCAGGGCCAGAGAAAGGTGTAACTTCTAGTGACATCTGTCTGATTTATTAGAACAACAGAAGAAGGGGACACAGCCTCAAGCTGTGCCAGGGGAGGTCTAGGCTGGATGTCAGGAGGAAGGAGGTAGTGTGGTGGTTCTGCTGAGCCAGGTGGGCTATGATTCTATTTCATAGAATTGTTTCAGTTGGAAGAGAGCTCCAAGCTCAGCCAGCCCAACCTAGCACCCAGCCCTGCCCAACCAACCAGACCATGGCACTAAGTGCCCCAGCCAGGCTTGGCTGCAACACCTCCAGGCACGGCCACTCCACCACCTCCCTGGGCAGCCCATTCCAATGCCAATCACTCTCTCTGCCAGCAACTTCCTAACAACATCCAGCCTAGACCTGCCCTGGCACAGCTTCAGACTCTGTCCCCTTCTTCTCTTGCTGCTTGCCTGGCAGCAGAGCCCAAGCCCACTACCTCCTTCCTCCTAACATCCAGCCTAAACCTCCCCTGGCACAGCTTGAGGCTATGTCCCTTTGTTCTGTTGTTCTAATACATCAGACAGATGTCACTTGAAGTTACACCTTTCTCTGGCCCTGATGATTTTGTGCTCCTCCAAGCTCATATTGTTGAGGTTTTTCATAGAATCATCATAGAACCAAGCAGGTTGGAGGAGAGCTCCAGGCTCATCCAGTGCAACCTAGCACCCAGCCCCATCCAGTCAACCAGACCATAGCACTAAGTGCCTCATTCAGTCTTTTCTAGAACACCTCCAGGCACAGCCACTCCACCCCCTCCCTGGGCAGCCCATTCCAATGCCAATCACTCTCTCTGCCAGGAACTTCCTAACAACATCCAGCCTAGACCTCCCCTGGCACAACTTGAGACTCTGTCCCCTTGTTCAATTGGTGGTTGTCTGGGGAAAGAGACCAACCCCCACCTGGCTACAACTTCTTTTCAGGTGGTTTGGCTTCTGGTGTGCTGTTTTCTGCTGCAGATATGGTCTGGGATGTGTCTGTGTAGTTCTATCCTTCCCATAACCAAAACATGGCGCAGGGAGCGAGGCTCGTTTTAATTAGTTGGTTTACATCGTGGCAGCAATTAGCTGCTTTTGCTTCCCACTTGTAGCAGTGCTCAATCTAGCAAATTTACTGCCCTGGGACTGTAGCAAAGCCATGAGCAGCCTGCAGTTTCCCAGGTCACTGTTTTGTGAGGCAGTCCCTTTCCCACGCTGCCTTCAGCTCGCAGATGCGGTGGGTTTTGGCAGCTGGGTTGCATTTCAGACTGGTTTCTAATTTGCCATCTATTGTCACTATCTGAGCACAATTCTGCTTCTCAAACTCTCCCCAGCAATTGAGGTTTCTCTTTGGGGATTTTTTTGGCATAGACATGAGCTTATTGGGGGATTTATTTCATAGAATGAGTCAGGGTTGGAAGGGACCACAAGGATCAGCCAGTTCCAACCCCCTGCCATATGGGCAGGAGCACCTCACACTAGATCAGGCTGGCCAGAGCCTCATCCAGCCTGGCCTTAAACACCTCCAGGGGTGAAACTTCCACCACCTCCCTGGGCAACCTCTCCCAGGCTCTCACCACCCTCATGGTAAAGAACTTCTTCCTAACATCCAGTCTCAATCTCCCCATTTCCAGCTTTGTTATGTCACTGAACAGTGTCTGAAAGAGATCTGCTAGAGCCTTTGAGGTGATAACCAGACTGCCCAGGGAGGCTGTGAATGCCTAGTTGAGAGGTGTCCCTGCCCATGACAGGGAGGTTAGAGTAGATGTCCCTACTTACTACAATATGATGGGACTAGATGTCCTTAAAGGTCATAGAATCAGTCAGGGTTGAAAGGGACCACAAGGATCAGCCAGTGCCAACCCCCCTGCCATGCCCAGGGACACCCTACCCTAGAGCAGGCTGCACACAGCCTCAGCCAGCCTGGCCTCAAACACCTCCAGGGATGAGGCTCCCTGGGCAGCCTGTTCCAGGCTCTCACCACCTTCATGCGGAAGAACTTCTTCCTGACATCCAGTCTGAATCTGCCCATTTCCACCTTTGCTCCATTCCCCCCACTCCTATCAATACCTGACAGTCTCAAAAGTCCCTCCCCAGCTTTTTTGTAGACCCCTTCAGGTACTGAAAGGCCACAATAAAGTCAACTGGGAGCCTTCTCCTCTCCACACTGAACAGCCCCAGCACCCTCAGTCTCCTCACAGGAGAAGAACTCCAGCCCTCTGCTCATCCTCATGGCCTTTGTCTGGGCACCTCCCACCACATGATTTTTCCACTAGATCTTAAAAAGGCCCAACAGGTCTCTGTAAAGGTCTGAATTGCTCTCTGAAAATTAAAACTTTTGCAAGGCCTGAGGCTCATTCTGCAGCCCCCATTACAAGAGGGCTGTGGAGATGCTGGAGAGTGTCCAGAGCAGGGCCAGGAGGATGCTGAGAGGCTGCAGCAGCTCTGCTGTGAGCACAGCCTGAAAGAGTTGGGGCTGTGCAGGCTGGAGCAGGGGAGGCTCCCAGGGGACCTGCTTGTGGCCTTGCAGCTGGGGAGGGACTTTGGAGGGTGTGAGGGAGTGTCAGGAGTGGGGGGAATGGAGCAAAGGTGGAGGTGTGGAGAGTGAGGCTGGAGGTGAGGAGGAAGTTGTTGAGCAGGAGAGTGGTGAGAGGCTGGACTGGGTTGCCCAGGGAGGTGGTTGAGGCCCCATGGCTGGAGGTGTTTGAGGCCAAGCTGGCTGAGGCTGTGTGCAGCCTGCTCTAGGGTAGGGTGTCCCTGGGCATGGCAGGGGGTTGGCACTGCCTGCTCCTTGTGCTCCCTTCCAGCCCCCACTGCTCTGTGATTCATTTAGATCAATTTCCTTACACATTTTGGGTTAACACACCTTGACAAATGCATCCTGCTCTCTGCTAAGTGCTGATTGTTATCACTCTCCTTTGTGCTCTGTTCCAGGTATGAATGTTTCAAGTACAAGAACACAGTCAATTATCCACTGCTCTTCTTGTTAATAACCTACAGCTTCGTAGTCAGCATAGTAAGTAACAACTTCTCATCTGCCATTTTCACCTGGGGGTTGTTTTTCCTTGCTAGTGATGGAAGAGTACTCCTGAATCCTTCTCACTTGTAGTCAAGAAGGAGAACTTACTGTTCTGTGGGGAGAATGACCTGCTAGCCAATGAGGTGTCTGAAACCTTTCATCTACACCACTGTGTAGATAAATGAAGAAGAGATAAATGAAGAAGAGTAAATAAATGAAGAAGAGATGCAGTAGTCCACAGCAGCAGCAGTGTGGCCAGCAGGGCCAGGGAGGGGATTCTCCCCCTGTGCTCTGCTCTGCTGAGACCCCACCTGGAGTCCTGCATCCAGCTCTGGAGCCCCTGGGAGCAAAACAATCACCATCAACTTGTTGTGGCCCCTTGGTCAAGCTGCATTCCTCAGCTTCCCTCACTGGAATTCATTGCAACAGATCAGTTCAGCAGGCTGCAGGAAGTGAGCTGTGATCCTGACTTGGTTTGGGCTGGAAACAGGTCTGAACAGAAAGGATTTAAATCAAAGCACTCACATGGAGTTGGGGGTTAAATGGAAAAGGCTACTTGCAAATGCAACCAAAAATGCAGAAGAGAGAAAAGCACAAAGGGAATATAGAATCACAGAATCAGGCAGGTTGGAAGAGAGCTCCAAGCTCAGCCAGCCCAACCTAGCCCCCAGCCCTGCCCAACCAACCACACCATGGCACTAAGTGCCCCAGCCAGGCTTGGCTGCAACACCTCCAGGCATGACCACTCCACCACCTCCCTGGGCAGCCTCCAGGTGGGGTCTCAGCAGAGCACAGTGGAGAGGGAGAATCACCTCAGTCATTCCTTAGAAATACTGTAGGTGATCTCCTGCCTTTAATAAACTTTTTGGGGCCTCCTGCAGCTTTTTTACACTCAAGAGCAGCACTGAAATGAGCTGAATTCACAAGAGGAAGAGCCAGCAGCTCTTGTGATGTGAACAGAGACCTTAAAGCATTGTCAGGAACGTTAATAACAACAAATCAGCAGAGCACATTTGCTTCTTGTAATGCAGGTGGAGAATGTGGCTGCATCTTAATTGGCTGTGTGTGTGCTCCAGCTCTCTTAAAGGAGGAGATTCCAGATGCTGATGTCTTTATTCATGCTCCTTAATTCAACACAATTCCACAGTTAAAAGCTGAGGTTTTGCCAGAGGAAACTTCAGGTCTTTAGTCAATTTTAATGGTGCATGGGCAGACAGCTTGATTCTAACAGGATGAGTCTGGGGCAGTATTTAGGTGAATAATGTTACAGTGGTTCTCTCCTGCAAACTAATCCTCTCTTGTTTTTACTTTTCCAGGTTTACTTGAATTTGAAGGAACCGGTATTCCATCAGGTAAATCTTACTCTGCTGGGGAAGCTAAGCCTGTCTTTCAACTGTGCTTGCTGCTTTGCTGAGAGCATTGGCCACAGCAACCCCAAGCAGTGCTACAGGCTGGGGACAGTGGCTGAGAGCAGCCAGGCAGAGAGGGCCCTGGGGGTGCTGGGAGAGAGGAGCTGAAGCTGAGGCAGCAGTGCCCAGGTGGGCAGCAGAGCCAATGGCATCCTGGGCTGGCTCAGGAGCAGTGTGGGCAGCAGGACAAGGGAGGTTCTTGTGCCCCTGTGCTCAGCACTGCTCAGGCCACCCCTGGAGTGCTTTGTCCAGTCCTGGGCTCCTAAGTTGAAGAGAGCTGTTGAGGTGCTGGAAGGTGTTTGGAGCAGGGCAGCAAGGCTGGGGAGGGGCCTGGAGCAGAGCCCTGTGAGGAGAGGCTGAGGGAGCTGGGGGGGTGCAGCCTGCAGCAGAGGAGGCTCAGGGCAGAGCTCATTGCTGCCTGCAGCTGCCTGCAGGGAGGCTGTAGCCAGGTGGGGTTGGGCTCTGCTGCCAGGCAAGCAGCAAGAGAAGAAGGGGACAGAGTCTGAAGCTGTGCCAGGGCAGGTCTAGGCTGGATGTGAGGAGGAAGCTATTGGCAGAGAGAGTGATTGGCATTGGAATGGGCTGCCCAGGGAGGTGGTGGAGTGGCTGTGGCTGGAGGTGTTGCAGCCAAGCCTGGCTGGGGCACTTAGTGCCATGGTCTGGTTGGTTGGGCAGGGCTGGGTGCTAGGTTGGGCTGGCTGAGCTTGGAGCTCTCTTTCACCCTGCTTGGTTCTGTTCTGTTCTGTTCTGTGGTGTTCTGTTTTAATTCCCTGTTGTGTTCCATACATGAGGAACCAGTGTAGAGGCGATTTGAAGCCATGGCAGCAGTGGGGTTTTTTGTAGCAGCTCTTTCCAACGTGATGTTAATGGAGCACATGGAGCTATGGGCAGATCCCAGTCAAGTTCTGCACTCTTTTTTTTCTCCATCTTTGCCAAGTATGGTGGAAATGCAAAGGAAGCATCTCCCTGACTGCTACAGCTAAGCAAGGCTCTTATCTTAATATTTGTCTGTAAAGAGTGCAAAGAACCCAACCCTTTCCTCAGTATAATTCCAGGAAGTGTTTCCCAGAGGAATGAGTTGCACAGAATTGAAGTCAAGTTAAGGATGTTCCTGCAGCCATAGTCTAAATCAGTCTTGATCCTTAACTGTGCTGAAAAGCAGCCTTGGGACAGAAAGCAGCATTTGATTCCTCTAGGTATTTGCTTGGGATCATCATCATTTGTCAGCCCTGGAACAAGGAGAGTGACTACATGGACAGCTCAGAATGGTGGCTTTGTATTGTCCATTGTTTCAGGCTGGGTTTTTCCCTTTTCTCTGCAAAGAGAGCAGTAAGAATGGGGAAAAAAGATCCTTTTGTGTTTAGTAGCCAGCAGCCAAGCCTCATTTTTCAGTGAATTGCTTTCTACTTTCCTCTCCTGCTTTGACTTATAAACTTCTGCCACCAGGGCATGGGGAGGATTTCAGTTTGCTATTCAGGGCACAGTGGATGGAGCACCTCTCCTATGAAGACAGACTGAGAGAGTTGGGGCTGTCAGTCTGGAGTGGAGAAGGCTCCCAGGAGAGCTGATTGTGGCCTCTCAGTATCTAAAGGGGGCTACAGGAAAGCTGCTGGGGGACTTTATAGGCTGCCAGGTAGTGATATGAGTGTGGGGAATGGAGCAAAGCTGGAGGTGGGGAGAGTCAGATTGGGTGTTAGGAAGTTCTTCACCATGAGGGTGGTGAGACACTGGCACAGGTTGCCCAGGGAGGTCATAGAAGCCTCATCCCTGGAGTTGTTTAAGGCCAGGCTGGATGTGGCTCTGAGCAGCCTGCTCTAGAGTGAGGTGTCTTTGCCCCTGGCAGGGGGGTTGGAGCTGGATGATCCTTGATGTCCCTTCCAGCCCTGCCAATTCTATGGTTCTAATGGAGCCCAATCTCTTTTCTGCAGCCACAGATTGCAGCCCTTTAGGGGTCTTAGTGCTTTAACCACAGGAGGGCTGAGCTGCATGTTTTGGTCAGTTGGAGGCTGCAGATCATTAGAAGGAACAAAAAAAAGACCCCAAAGACTTCCCTGTCTGACAATTGATCTGCTGTTTTCTCATCAGTGAAGTAGAAGCCAGGAGTGGCCTTTGCAAACATGTAGTGCCTTGCTTGTGTCAGAATCTCTCAGCCTAGAGCACAAATCCTGCCTAATTTCCGTGGTGCTGAACCCAACATCCCAGCTTCCTCCTTGGTTTTAAGCCAGCATTGCTGTCAAAGAAGGCAGCTCTGCCTCTCCCCTCTTTCCCATCTGGCAGACAGATTTACTCTCTGGTATGAAATTGATTGGAGAAGTGCACAGGATTAGTTCTAAATCAGATTAGTTGCTTAGCCTTGTTTATCACATGTACCTTTGTGCTTATACAAGAGAAGGGCTGGGGCTAGGCTAGCTGCTGGGGTGGAGTAATCTGTAGACACACAAATATCAGAGGGCCCTGGAAGCAGAGGAGATGACCCAAGCAGTTAACTTTCAGCCTGAAGGCTCACAAGGGACCTACTGTTTAATGTGGTAGAGCCTAGAAAGCTGTCAACCAACAGGGAGTGTTTGACATCCAGATCTGTGTGCTGGCTGCGTACTGCACTTGTAACAAACTTCATTCAGTAGTGGACCAAGTTGTGTGTATCTGGGGAGGAATAACAGCAGGCACCAGGACAGACCAGGGGTTAGCCTACTGGAGAGCAGCTTCATGGAGAAACACCTTGGAGCCCTAGTGGAGAGCAGCTTACCTGTCATAGAATCAACCAGGTTGGAAGAGACCTCTAAGCTCATCCAATCCAACCTAGCACCCAGCCCTGTCCAGTCAACCAGACCATGGCACTAAGTGCCCCAGCCAGGCTTTGTTTGGACACCTCCAGGGATGCTAACTCCACCATAGAACCAGTCAGGGCTGGAAGGGAGCACAAGGAGCAGCCAGTGCCAACCCCCCTGCCATGCCCAGGGACACCCTACCCTAGAGCAGGCTGCACACAGCCTCAGCCAGCCTGGCCTCAAACACCTCCAGCCATGGGGCCTCAACCCCCTCCCTGGGCAGCCCATCCCAAAGGCATGTCCTCCAAAAAGCAAGTACAGCTTTCATTCTGGCTGCTACTGCTGCCTGCACAGCAGCTTGGGGAGCGTGAAAGGATGTTCAGGCTCTGCAGAGGATCACTTTTACAAGTCACAGAATCTTTGGGATTGGAAGGGATCTCAAAAGATTGCCCAATCCAATCCCCCTGCCAGAGCAGGGTCACCAAGAGTAGGTCACACAGGAACACATCCAGGTGGATTTTTCATGTCTGCAGAGAAGGAGACTCCACAACCTCTCTGGGCAGCCTGCTCCAGGGTTCTGTCACCCTCACAGTGAAAAAGTTTTCCTTTGTGTTCATGTGGAACCTAATCTGCTCCAGCTTGCATCCATTGCCCCTTGTCCTGGCACTGGACATCACTGAACAGAGCCTGGCTGTGCCCTCCTGACACTGCCCTTCTTTAGAAACATCAATGAGGTCACCCCTCAGGCTCCTCTTCTCCAAGCTAAACAGCTCCAGCTCCCTCAGCCTGTCCTCAGAAGGAACTTCCACTCCATTTAGTATCTCTGTGGCTCTGCACTAAGTTCTTCCATGTCATTGAAGGGGGAGCTCAGCTCCCTGCTGCAGTGCCCCAGAAGCTCCAGAGAGCTGCAGCAGTAGCTTGTGTGTCACTAGGTCAAGCACAGGCATCTGAAGAGGTCCAAACCAAGGCGATCTGAACTAGTTCACTGGGGAGCTGTCAAGGCATTCTCTAGCACTACCCAGCCATAACTGTGCTGCCTTCTGGAGCCCCTGGGCCAAGAGGGCTGTGGAGATGCTGGAGAGTGTCCAGAGCAGGGCCAGGAGGATGCTGAGAGGCTGCAGCAGCTCTGCTGTGAGCACAGCCTGAAAGAGTTGGGGCTGTGCAGGCTGGAGCAGAGGAGGCTCCCAGGGGACCTTCTTGTGGCCTTGCAGCATCTGAAGGGGGCTCCAAAAAAGCTGGGGAGGGACTTTGGAGGGTGTGAGGGAGTGTCAGGAGTGTGGGGAATGGAGCAAAGGTGGAGGTGGGGAGAGTGAGGCTGGAGGTGAGGAGGAAGTTGTTGAGCAGCAGAGTGGTGAGAGGCTGGACTGGGTTGCCCAGGGAGGTGGTTGAGGCCCCATGGCTGGAGGTGTTTGAGGCCAGGCTGGCTGAGGCTGTGTGCAGCCTGCTCTAGGGTAGGGTGTCCCTGGGCATGGCAGGGGCTTGGCACTGGCTGCTCCTTGTGCTCCCTTCCAGCCCTGACTGATTCTATGATTCTGTGACTTCCAGCCATGGGGCCTCAACCACCTCCCTGGGCAACCCAGCCCAGGCTCTCACCAGCCTCCTGCTGAACAACTTCCTCCAAGAAGCTGTGGGGGGTCAGGCTTTTTCATGGCAAATTGCAGACAGAGTTTCCAACTTCTAAGTGCTTTGGGTCACTCTGTTTTGATGGCTGATTGGTGGGTTAATATCTGAGCAGTGATTGCCAAGAACCCAAAACTCTCAGTGTGGACACTTTGTGTGTACACAAATATTTGAGGCTGATGAATTGACTTCACTAACCAAGGATGGGCAGAAGGCCAAGAGCAGAGGAAAGTGAGAAGTAGAAGTAAGAAGCTGTTGCTAGAAAGGTTATTGCTGCTGTACTTGCTAGAAGGGTAGATGAAGAATCACTTTTGTGTGCTCCTCTCAATCTGGAGTACCCACCTTGGTGCCATGGGAAGTGACTCCTCAGTATCAAACCAGGCTGAGGGATGAAGGGACAGAGAGCAGCCCTGTGGAGAAGGACTTTGAGGTGCTGGTGGATGAAAAGCTGGACCTGAGCTGGCACTGTGCACTCTCAGCTCAGGAGCCAGCCATGGCCTGGGCTGCATCCCCAGCAGTGTGGGCAACAGGTCCAGGGAGTGGATTCTGCCCCTCTGCTCTGCTGAGACCCCACCTGCAGTGCTGGGTCCAGCTCTGGAGTCTTCAGCACAGAAGAGACATGGACCTGTTGGAGTGGATCCAGAGGAGGCCACAAATGTGATGGGACCCCTCTGCTGAGTGGACAAGGGAACCTGGGGAAGAGAAGGCTCTGAAGAAACCTTCCTGTGGCCTTTCAGTAGTCAGAGAGGCCTCTAAGAAAGCTGGGGCCAGGCTTTTTAGCAGGTTTTGATGTGACAGGACAAAGGGTGATGGTTTGAACCTAACAAAGGGGAGATTCAGACTAGATAGCAGGAAGGAACTTTTTTAGTGAGGGTGGTGAAACACTGGCCCAGGTTGCCCAGAGAGGTGGTAGATGCCCTACCCCTAGTAATATTCCAGGTCAGGTTGGATGGGGCTCTGAGCAAGCTGCTCTAGCTGTAGCTGTCCCTCCTCAGTGCATGGCAGAGGTGGTCTAGATGGCCTTTAAAGATCCCTTCCAGCCTAAAACGTGTTCTATGTCTATGAATTCATAGGATTTGCCTTAGTGCCTCCACATCCAAGATGCTACCAGACACTGAGCTCTGAAAGGCTTACTTTCCACTTGTGAGCTGGAAAGATGTGCTTCATATTTAGCCTTCCTGTCAGGTTGTCTGCTCTGTCTTAGTAAGACTTTGGGGTTTCCTCATTGCAGAGATAGAGGCTTCAAAGCTGAAATGCAGGCAGCTCTATTAGCATCTTGAAGAAAAAGGGGGAGCCTGTCTAGTGATGAGATTCTGCTGCTTCCTTTTGTCTCAGTTGTAGTGCAAAGAGAGTTCTCTGGCTTACAGTTTAAAGGCACTGTGAGAGAGGGTAGCAAAACAACTTGCCTGGCTCTTCATCTGTCACTTAGTGATGTGTTAGTTAAAGAACAAAGAGGGAGCTGAAAGAGCTAAAAACTCTGAGTCAGCTTGAATAAAGTAGGTATTACTTTCTACTGGAGCCTGCTTTGGGTGGATGGCTAATGCCCAACACATCTTAGTGAGATGGAACAACAGCCCCAAGCAGAGCTACAGGCTGGGGCCAGAGTGGCTGAGAGCAGGCAGGCAGAGAGGGCCCAGGGGGTGCTGGCAGAGAGGAGCTGAAGCTGAGGCAGCAGTGCCCAGGTGGGCAGCAGAGCCAATGGCATCCTGGGCTGGCTCAGGAGCAGTGTGGGCAGCAGGACAAGGGAGGTTCTTGTGCCCCTGTGCTCAGCACTGCTCAGGCCACAGCTTGAGTGCTGTGTCCAGTTGTGGGCTCCTGAATTGCAGAGAGCTGCTGAGGTGCTGGAAGGTGTTTGGAGCAGGGCAGCAAGGCTGGGGAGGGACCTGGAGCAGAGCCCTGTGAGGAGAGGCTGAGGGAGCTGGGGGTGTGCAGCCTGCAGCAGAGGAGGCTCAGGGCAGAGCTGATTGCTGCCTGCAGCTGCCTGCAGGGAGGCTGTAGCCAGGTGGGGTTGGGCTCTGCTGCCAGGCAAGCAGCAAGAGAAGAAGGGGACAGAGTCTGAAGCTGTGGCAGGGCAGGTCTAGGCTGGGTGTGAGGAGGCAGTTCCTGGCAGAGAGAGTGATTGGCATTGGAATGGGCTGCCCAGCAGAGGCTTTCCCTGTCTGCTTCCTGGCCCTCAGCCCTCACATACTTATAGACATTTATTAATCTCCTCTCAGCCCTCTCCTCTCCAGACTAAGCAGTCCCATGTCTCTCAGCCTTTCCTCATCAGGCAGTGCTCCTGTCCCTTCATCATCCTTGTAGCCCTTCATTGGACTCTCTCGAGTAGATCTCTGTCCCTCTTCAACTGGAGAGCCCAGAACTGGATGCAGTATTCCAGGTGGGGACTCACCAGGGCAGAGCAGAGGGGGAATTCTGTGCTCACATCCAGTCCAACCCCCTCTGCAGTCAGCAGGGACATCCTCAACTTGATCAGGTTGCCCAGAGCCCTGTCAATCCTGACCTTGGATATCTCTAGGGACTTGCATGGGTGACCTGTGCAGTGTTCCACTGCTTTCATGGTAAAGAGCTGTACCCCAGCAAGGGGACTGGAATTATCTACCAGCTTTGTGTAAAGTACAGACCAGAAGCAATTAGCCTTTCAAATAGCTGAGCTTTGTTTAGCTCTCTAGAGCAGAGCACAGCAGTAGCAGTTTAGTTACTGGAGTTGTTTGATGTGGCTCTGAATGCAAATAAAGAGCTGCTGTGCTGAAGGGCTTTGCATAGTCAGTGCTGGAGCTTGCTTTGACCTGCTGTCCAGCATAAAGGCTCTCTTGTCTGCCTTGTTCTGTGTAGATGCACTCTGAACACAATGTGCTGCTAACCTCAGCCAGAGAGGTAAAAGAGGCTTGGAAATTTGTTTTTATAGACTCTGGCAAGGTAGAGTTGACTTTGTGTTACTGCAGCAGCCTCCTTGGTGTCAGGTGCCTAAACACATGCATCCCCTGGGAGGAATGGCTCCTTGTACCTGTACACATCAGGGCCTGACCTGCTGGAAGCAGCTCTGCAGAGAAGGACCTTGGTGTCCTGATGGACAGTAAGTTATCCACGGGGCAGCAACCACACAGTCATGGAATCAGCCAGGCTGGGAGAGACCTCAAAGATCATCCAGTCCAACCTACCCAACCTATCCATCCACTCCATCCTATCCAGCCAGGATCATCCAGTCCAACCTGTCCAACCTGTCCAACCTATCTGTCCAGTCCAACCTGTCCATCCAATCCAACCTAGCCAACCAAGCTCATCCAGTCCAACCTATCCAGTAAAGCTCATCCAGTCCAACCTATCTAACCTATCCATCCAGTTACTGGACAAAGAGGGGCTTGTGGGCCACTGGAGAGAGGTGGAGAGCAAGGCAGAGCTGCTTTTTGGCAGCAAGAGAGCAGTGTTAAGAACAAAAAGCCTGGAGAGTAATGTAATAGACACTGCTGTCTGCAGCTACCTGAAGAGAGGCTGTAGCCAGGTGGGGTTGGGCTCTGCTGCCAGGCAAGCAGCAAGAGAAGAAGGGGACAGAGTCTGAAGCTGTGGCAGGGCAGGTCTAGGCTGGATGTGAGGAGGAAGCTGCTGGCAGAAAGAGTGATTGGCATTGGAATGGGCTGCCCAGGGAGGTGGTGGAGTGGCTGTGGCTGGAGGTGTTGCAGCCAAGCCTGGCTGGGGCACTTAGTGCCATGGTCTGGTTGGTTGGGCAGGGCTGGGTGCTAGGTTGGGCTGGCTGAGCTTGGAGCTCTCTTCCAGCCTGGTTGACTCTGTGATCCTATGATGAATGTCAGTGGTGCCTGAACACCCTCCCTGCCGCAGAGGCTTCTGCATCACTTTCCAGGCATGACTGACCACATTCCATTTCTTCTTTAGCCTTGTCTGCCTTGCAGATGGTGCTAGGTGAGTTGTAAGAGAGTGATTCAAAGATCCTGAGGCAGAGAATAAATGATTGCTTTGACTTTTTGGGGAAGTCAGGTGCTTGCATTCACATTCATCAAGCCTACAGCCAGCCACAGCTTTTGCTGCTGCACCTTCTCAGGGCGTGCAGCCTTTCTGCTGCATAGTTAGTTTGAATCCCAACACTCTGCTAATAGTTGAGTTTAAAAAGCCTCCTGGAAGGTTTCTTCCATGCAGCTGCTCTGTCTGTTCAGGTGTTTGCTCTCAGGAAAGAATACAAAATAATCAAGCATCAGTGAAAGAAGGAAAGCTTTGAAAAGTGGGTGTGGGTGATGCTCATGCAATGCTGGGCTGAAGCGCACAGGCACAGAGGAGAGGGATCAGCTACGTTCTGATTCCTGGCTGGTTGCTCAGTGCCATCTGGTGTTTGCTTCCTAACTCAGGAGAGGAAAGCAGACTTTTGACACAACTGACTTCTTTTGTGAAGTCAAGGAGCAGCTCTGCAGAGAAGGACCTGCTGGAAATGGCCAGCAAAGTGCTCTGGCAGCCAAAGAGGCCAGTGGTAACCTGGGGTGCCTTAAGAATAGTCAGCAGGTCAAGGGAGGTTCTCTTCTCCCACTGCTCTGCCTCAGTGAGGTCACATTGGGAGTGTTGTGGCCAGTTCTGGGCTACTCTGTTCAAGAGGGAGAAGGGACTACTGGAGAGAGTCCAGCAGGAGCTGTGAAGATGCTGAAGGGACTGCAGCATTTCTGTGAGGAGGACAGGCTGAGAGAGCCTGGAGAAGAGAAGACTGAGAATTACAGAACCACAGAACCAGGCAGGGCTGGGAGGGAGCACAAGGAGCAGCCAGTGCCAACCCCCTGCCATGCCCAGGGACACCCTACCCTAGAGCAGGCTGCACACAGCCTCAGCCAGCCTGGCCTCAAACACCTCCAGCCATGGGGCCTCAACCACCTCCCTGGGCAACCCAGTCCAGCCTCTCACCACTCTCCTGCTCAACAACTTCCTCCTCACCTCCAGCCTCACTCTCCACACCTCCACCTTTGCTCCATTCCCCCCACTCCTGACACTCCCTCACAGCCTCCAAAGTCCCTCCCCAGCTTTTTTGCAGCCCCCTTCAGATGCTGCAAGGCCACAAGAAGGTCCCCTGGGAGCCTCCTCTGCTCCAGCCTGCACAGCCCCAACTCTTTCAGGCTGTGCTCACAGCAGAGCTGCTGCAGCCTCTCAGCATCCTCCTGGCCCTGCTCTGGACACTCTCCAGCATCTCCACAGCCCTCTTGTCCCAGGGGCTCCAGAGCTGGATGCAGGACTCCAGCTGGGGTCTCAGCAGAGCAGAGCAGAGGGGGAGAATCCCCTCCCTGGCCCTGCTGGCCACACTGCTGCTGCTGCAGCCCAGGCTCTGCTTGGCTTTCTGGGCTGCAAGTGCACACTGCTGGCTCCTGCTGACCTTCTCCTCCAGCAGCACCCCCAAGTCCCTCTGCTCAGGGCTGCTCTTCAGCCACTCACTGCCCAGCCTGGAGTTGTGCTTGGCATTGCCTCCACCCAGCTGCAGAGGGAGATCCTCTCAGTGCTTATCACTATCTGAAGGATGGGGGCCAAGTGGCTGAGGCCAGACTCTTTAGTGGTGTCTAGCATCAGCACAAGGGGCACTGGGCACAAACTGGGACACAGAAGATTCCACCTAAACATAAGGAAGAAAATCTTTGCTGTGAGAGTGCCAGAGCCCTGAAACAGGCTGCCCAGAGAGGCTGTGCAGTCTCCTTCTCTGAAGACATTCAAACCACCCCTGGACAGAATCCTGGGCAGTGTGCTCCAGATGCCCCTGCTTTAGCAGAGGATCAAGGCTCCAGAGGATCTTCAGAGGTCCCTTCTCCCCCCTGCCATTCTGTGGCAGTTCCCTAAAGGCCATGGTTTGTGATCATCTTCCACGGAAGACTTCCTGGAGGGGAAGTTTCGGGGATGCTCTTTGTCTGAGAGTTCAGAAGTGAAAATGAGCACTGGCTGCTTGTCCCTGCTGTGATGTTGTACACTGTCTGTTGTGTCCAGCTGCTGACCTCTCTCTCTGTTTGTGTTTGCAGATCATGTATGGCACACTGGTGTCCATCATAGTTCTACGATCTGTGTATATAGTGCTCTGGTAAGTGACTGAGCTCAGCACTCTGAGCTGCAGCTTGGGGTTGGAGTCAGCTTTGGGGAGCTCACTGTGAAGAACTGGCAAAGGGAAACTTTTGCTTAGGTGCACGGTCCTGGTTTGTATACAGGTCCTGCACCTAGCTCAGAGCAGTCCTAGGAGGATTGCCCACCAATGAGGTGGTGGAAGAGAGCTCCAGGCTCACCCAGCCCTGCCCAACCAACCAGACCATGGCACTAAGTGCCCCAGCCAGGCTTGGCTGCAGCACCTCCAGCCACGGCCACTCCACCACCTCCCTGGGCAGCCCATTCCAATGCCAATCACTCTCTCTGCCAGCAACTTCCTAACAACATCCAGCCTGGACCTGCCCTGCCACAGCTTCAGACTCTGTCCCCTTCTTCTCTTGCTGCTTGCCTGGCAGCAGAGCCCAACCCCACCTGGCTACAGCCTCCCTGCAGGCAGCTGCAGGCAGCAATCAGCTCTGCCCTGAGCCTCCTCTGCTGCAGGCTGCACACCCCCAGCTCCCTCAGCCTCTCCTCACAGGGCTCTGCTCCAGGCCCCTCCCCAGCCTTGCTGCCCTGCTCCAAACACCTTCCAGCACCTCAGCAGCTCTCTGCAATTCAGGAGCCCACAACTGGACACAGCACTGCAGGGGTGGCCTGAGCAGTGCTGAGCACAGGGGTGGGCACAAGAACCTCCCTTGTCCTGCTGCCCACACTGCTCCTGAGCCAGCCCAGGATGCCATTGGCTCTGCTGCCCACCTGGGCACTGCTGCCTCAGCTTCAGCTCCTCTCTCCCAGCACCCCCAGGGCCCTCTCTGCCTGGCTGCTCTCAGCCACTCTGGCCCCAGCCTGTAGCACTGCTTGGGGTTGTTGTGGCCAAAGTGCAGAACCCTGCACTTGGCCTTGTTCAGTCTCATCCCCTTGGCCCCTGTCCACCCATCCAGCCTGGCCAGGTCCCTCTGCAGGGCTCTGCTACCCTCCAACAGCTCCACAGCTGCTCCTAGCTTGGTGTCATCTGCAGCCTCACTGCTGCTGGACTCCATGCCCTGCTCCAGATCATCAATATAGCTATTGAACAAGACTGTGCCCAGCACTGATCCCTGGGACACACCACTGGTGCCAGCTGCATGTGGCACCATTCACCACCACTCTGGGCCCAGCCCTCCAGCCTGTTCTTGACCCATACCAGAGTGAATCTGTCCCAGCCAGGAGCTGCCAGCTGTGCCAGGAGGTGCCTGTGGCAGAAGGTGCCAAAGGCTTTGCTGCAGCCAAGGCAGAAGCTATCAGCACTTCTTGCTGTCTCCCTAGACAAACCCTTGGGCCTTTTCTCTTTCCAGCCCTGTACATTTCACACACTGCTGCATTCTCAGCACTTCTGAAGCATTTTCACAGGCTCATAGAAGATGTCTGCTTGTAAAAGACCCCAGAGATCATCCAGTCTAGCCCTCAACCTCCTGCAGGCTCAACACTAACCCATGTCCATAAGCAGAAGGTTCACAGGGTGCTGAAACTCCTCCAGGGACAGTGACACCACCACTGGCCTGAGCAGAAGATGCTGATGTTTGAGAGCCCTTTCAGTGAAGATCTAAAAAGGATATTTCCTAGTACCAGTCTGAGCCTCCCCTGGTGCATCTTGGAACCGTTTGCTTTAGTCCTGTTGCTTGCCTCTGAGAAGATGAGGCTGCCTCCTCCTCACTTCAAACTCCTCCAGGCTGCACAGCCTCAGCTGCTCCTCACAGCCCGGGTGCTCCAGGCTCCTCACCAGCCTCATTCCCCCTCTCTGGAAATGCTCCAGCACCTCAACATCCTTCTTGTAGTAAGGGGCCAAGAGCTGAACGTGGTGCTTGAGGTGCTGAGCACAGGAGGATGATCCCCTCCTGTCACAGGGTCACAGAAGTTCTGGGTTGGAAGGGACCTCCAAAGGTCATCCAGGCCAGCCCCCCCTGCCGTAGGCAGGGACATCCTTAACCAAATCAGGTTGCTCAGAGCCCTGTCCAGTTTCACCCCGAAGGCCTCCCTGTCCCTGCTGGCCACAGTGTCTCTAGTACAAGCCAGGATGCTGTTGGCTTTCTTGGCCACCTGGGCACGCTGCTGCTCAGTCAGCTATCAACCCATCCCCCCAGTGTGGCAGGTTTCCAGTCACACAGCCCCAGGTCTGTCTGTCTGTCACTGTTGGTACCTCTGATACCCTCCTTCCCAGGCTATCCTGCACTGCCTCCAGCACATTCTGCCTCTGAAGTTCCACCTACTCTGTTGCTTTCGGTTTTGGGATCTGAAGTCTGTTCTCTTAATCACTCCCCTGCTTCACTGCAACCTGCAAAGACTTACCTCTCCTCTTGGTTAGGTTAGTTGGCATGGGGAGACAAAGAGGTTCAAACTGCTTGGAAGTTTTAACTGAGCTACTCCTCATTTTAGATCAGAGTCACTGGGGAAGCTGTGCCAACCTGAAGGCATCTTTTCTCTAGAAGTTGCTTTTGGATCTAGTTAAAGATGGCCCTCCTCATTGCAGGGAGGTTGGGCTAGAGGAGCTTGAAAGGTTCCTTCCACCCCAGACCATCCTGTGAGCACTGCTCAGACATGTTGCTGTCTTTGAGCCGGCAGTGCCAGCACTTGCCCATGCCCTGCTCGAGCCCTGCTCCTGCTGATGCTGTTCCTTCCTGCCTCAGCAGAAGTATTCACTTCCTATCACTCACATTTCTTAGTGCAGAGGTTGAAGTCACTCTGAGTTGAGAAGGAAAATCTCAAAGAACAACCTCCCAGGCTGCTGCTTCCTCCTCTCCTCATCATTTGTTGCTCTTCCTGCCCGTTTCCCACGCACTGCTCATCTCTTGCTTGCATCTGCTTCCTTCCTGAGATTGCAGCCTGGCAAACGTTCTCTGTTCCCACTGAGTGGTGCCAGCCTCTTGCTCAGTCTTGTACAAACACCACCACTTATTCCCTGAGCAATCCCAGCTGTAATTACTTAATTACCAGCATGTGTAACAGGCTGTTTAGTGTTCCTCCATGTCCTGGCTTAGAGTCAGACAATCAGTCAGGGCTGGAAGGGAGCACAAGGAGCAGGCAGTGCTAACCCCCTGCCATGCCCAGGGACACCCTACCCTAGAGCAGGCTGCACACAGCCTCAGCCAGCCTGGCCTCAAACACCTCCAGCCATGGGGCCTCAACCCCCTCCCTGGGCAACCCAGTCCAGCCTCTCACCACTCTCCTGCTCAACAACTTCCTCCTCACCTCCAGCCTCACTCTCCTCACCTCCACCTTTGCTCCATTCCCCCCACTCCTGACACTCCCTCACACCCTCAAAAGTCCCTCCCCAGCTTTTTTGGAGCCCCCTTCAGATGCTGGAAGGCCACAAGAAGGTCCCCTGGGAGCCTCCTCTGCTCCAGCCTGCACAGCCCCAACTCTTTCAGGCTGTGCTCACAGCAGAGCTGCTGCAGCCTCTCAGCATCCTCCTGGCCCTGCTCTGGACACTCTCCAGCATCTCCACAGCCCTCTTGTCCCAGGGGCTCCAGAAGGCAGCACAGTTATGGCTGGTTAGTACTAGAGAATGCCTTGACAGCTCCCCAGTGAACTAGTTCAGATTGCCTTGGTTTGGACCTCTTCAGATGCCTGTGCTTGACTAAGTGACACACAAGCTACTGCTGCAGCTCTCTGGAGCTTCTGGGGCACTGCAGCAGGGAGCTGAGCATCTCCACATCCCTCTTGTCCCAGGGGCTCCAGAGCTGGATGCAGCAGTCCAGGTGGAGCACTGCAGCTGATACTTTTCCTTTGGAAAACCAACAAGGAAAAGGCAGTGCATTTGTGTGGCACAGCACTGAGGTGTGTTACAGCTGCCTGGAGAGCACTCTGACCTAAGCTGCCTCCTTTCCCTCCCTGCAGGGTATACCCGTGGCTCAGAGGGCTGGGCTACACATCTCTAACTGTCTTTCTAATGGGATTCTTCCTCTGGAATGTGGACAACATCTTCTGTGATAAATTGAGGTGAGTGCTTTCACTTTGTGCTGAGCTCCTGCACTTCAAGGTGAGCTCCTTCGCTTTGTTCTTTCACTTTGAGGTGAGCTCTTCACTTGGAGCCCTTTCACTCTGAGATGAGCTCTTCACTTGGAGCCCTTTCACTTTGAGGTGAGCTCTTCACTTGGAGCCCTTTCACTCTGAGATGAGCTCTTCACTTGGAGCCCTTTCACTTTGAGATGAGCTCTTTACTTGGAGCCCTTTCACTCTGAGATGAGCTCTTCACTTGGAGCCCTTTCACTTTGAGGTGAGCTCTATCACTTGGAGCCCTTTCACTCTGAGGTGAGCTCTTTACTTGGAGCCCTTTCACTCTGAGATGAGCTCTTCACTTGGAGCCCTTTCACTTTGAGATGAGCTCTATCACTTGGAGCCCTTTCACTCTGAGGTGAGCTCTTTACTTGGAGCCCTTTCACTCTGAGGTGAGCTCTTTACTTGGAGCCCTTTCACTCTGAGATGAGCTCTTCACTTGGAGCCCTTTCACTTTGAGATGAGCTCTTTACTTGGAGCCCTTTCACTCTGAGGTGAGCTCTTCACTTGGAGCCCTTTCACTCTGAGATGAGCTCTTCACTTGGAGCCCTTTCACTTTGAGATGAGCTCTATCACTTGGAGCCCTTTCACTCTGAGGTGAGCTCTTTACTTGGAGCCCTTTCACTCTGAGATGAGCTCTTCACTTGGAGCCCTTTCACTTTGAGATGAGCTCTTCACTTGGAGCCCTTTCACTCTGAGGTGAGCTCTTTACTTGGAGCCCTTTCACTCTGAGATGAGCTCTTTACTTGGAGCCCTTTCACTCTGAGATGAGCTCTTCACTTGGAGCCCTTTCACTTTGAGGTGAGCTCTATCACTTGGAGCCCTTTCACTCTGAGGTGAGCTCTTTACTTGGAGCCCTTTCACTCTGAGATGAGCTCTTCACTTGGAGCCCTTTCACTTTGAGATGAGCTCTATCACTTGGAGCCCTTTCACTCTGAGATGAGCTCTTTACTTGGAGCCCTTTCACTCTGAGGTGAGCTCTTTACTTGGAGCCCTTTCACTCTGAGATGAGCTCTTCACTTGGAGCCCTTTCACTTTGAGATGAGCTCTTTACTTGGAGCCCTTTCACTCTGAGGTGAGCTCTTCACTTGGAGCCCTTTCACTCTGAGATGAGCTCTTCACTTGGAGCCCTTTCACTTTGAGATGAGCTCTATCACTTGGAGCCCTTTCACTCTGAGGTGAGCTCTTTACTTGGAGCCCTTTCACTCTGAGATGAGCTCTTCACTTGGAGCCCTTTCACTTTGAGATGAGCTCTATCACTTGGAGCCCTTTCACTCTGAGGTGAGCTCTTTACTTGGAGCCCTTTCACTCTGAGGTGAGCTCTTTACTTGGAGCCCTTTCACTCTGAGATGAGCTCTTCACTTGGAGCCCTTTCACTTTGAGATGAGCTCTTCACTTGGAGCCCTTTCACTCTGAGGTGAGCTCTTTACTTGGAGCCCTTTCACTCTGAGATGAGCTCTTCACTTGGAGCCCTTTCACTTTGAGATGAGCTCTATCACTTGGAGCCCTTTCACTCTGAGGTGAGCTCTTTACTTGGAGCCCTTTCACTCTGAGGTGAGCTCTTTACTTGGAGCCCTTTCACTCTGAGATGAGCTCTTCACTTGGAGCCCTTTCACTCTGAGATGAACTCTTCACTTGGAGCCCTTTCACTCTGAGGTGAGCTCTTTACTTGGAGCCCTTTTACTCTGAGATGAGCTCTTCACTTGGAGCCCTTTCACTCTGACATGAACTCTTTACTTGGAGCCCTTTCACTCTGAGATGAACTCTTCACTTGGAGCCCTTTCACTCTGAGATGAGCTCTTCACTTGGAGCCCTTTCACTTTGAGATGAGCTCTTTCACTTTGAAATGAGCTCTTTCATTTTCAGATGAGCTCTTTCACTCTGAGGTGAGCTCTTTCTCTTTGAGGTAAGCTCTTGCATGTCCACAGAGCTCTTAAAAATCTTTTAGCACAAAGCTTTGTCCTTCCTCTGGTGTGTATTCAGCTCCATCTCATGCTTTCTAGGGCATGCTGCATGCAAAACATTCATGAGGGCCTTTTCCAGTTTGCTCATGACTGAGGGAGCTGCACAGACTGCAGAGGTGGGCACAAGCCAAGCTCAGGAAGTTCAGCAAGACCAAGGGCAAGGTCCTGCAGCTGGGTGGAGGCAATGCCAAGCAAAACTCCAGGCTGGGCAGTGAGTGTCTGGAGAGCAGCCCTGAGCAGAGGGACTTGGGGGTGCTGCTGGAGGAGAAGGTCAGCAGGAGCCAGCAGTGTGCACTTGCAGCCCAGAAAGCCAAGCAGAGCCTGGGCTGCAGCAGCAGCAGTGTGGCCAGCAGGGCCAGGGAGGGGATTCTCCCCCTCTGCTCTGCTCTGCTGAGACCCCACCTGGAGTCCTGCATCCAGCTCTGGAGCCCCTGGGACAAGAGGGCTGTGGAGATGCTGGAGAGTGTCCAGAGCAGGGCCAGGAGGATGCTGAGAGGCTGCAGCAGCTCTGCTGTGAGCACAGCCTGAAAGAGTTGGGGCTGTGCAGGCTGGAGCAGAGGAGGCTCCCAGGGGGTTGGCATGTCAGGGGGTTGGCACTGGCTGCTTCTTGTGCTCCCTTCCAGCCCTGCCTGGTTCTATGACTCTCTGAGTTCACCTCTCAACCATTTCTCTGAAGTCTTTTTTTTGTCATCCTTGAATAGATTTACTTTGAAAAATGAAATTAGATTTCCCTTTAGCTTCAGCTTAAATTGAGGGAAAGTAATGTCCCTGGAGTAACTCTGGAGCATCTCTGGCCTGCTGAGCCTTGCTCTTCACACTTGATTTCATCTGAATGAGGTTTTTACCCTGCTTTTTTTTCCCCTAAGTGTGAGTTGTTTTCTGCCTTTGCCATTTCCAAGGGGAATATCATCAGCAAGAGTTCTGCAGGTTAAAGCAGTGTCTGTTGCCATCTCTGTCAGCAGCAAACAGCAGCTGCCTGGGCAGTCACTCTGTCAGCCAGTCCACTGTGCTTGGCTGCCAGCCTTAGCCTTGAGACTTCTGGCTTAGCAGAGGAGACCAGGAAGGACTTTCTCTCTGTTCAACATATTATCACAGGGGGTAAAAGAGGCTTCTAGACAAAGCTTGTAGGAACTCACCTTCTGACAGCCCAGAAGGACAGTTGGGCTGCATCAGAGGCACTGTGGCCAGCAACTGGAGGGAGGAAACTTCACCACTTTGCTCTGTTGAGATCCTCCCTGCAGTGCTGGGAGCTGTTGGAGGGTAGGAGACACATGGGTTAGTGTTGAGCCTGCAGGAGGTTGAGGGCTAGACTGGATGATCTTTGGTCTTTTCCAAGCAGACATCTTCTGTGAGCCTGTGAAAATGCTTCAGAAGTGCTGAGAATGCAGCAGTGTGTGAAATGTGCAGGGCTGGAAAGAGAAAAGGCTCAAGGGTTTGTCTAGGGAGACAGCAAGAAGTGCTGATAGCTTCTGCCTGAGCTGCAGCAAAGCCTTTGGCACCTTCTGCCACAGGCAGCTCCTGGCTGGGACAGATTCACTCTGGTATGGGTCAAGAACTGGCTGGAGGGCTGGGCCCAGAGAGTGGTGGTGAATGGTGCCACATCCAGCTGGCAGCTGGCACCAGTGGTGTGTCCCAGGGATCAGAGCTGGGCACAGACCTGTTCAATAGCTTTAGTGATGATCTGGAGCAGGGCATTGAGTCTAGCAGCAGTGAGTTTGCAGATGGCACCAAGCTAGGAGCAGCTGTGGAGCTGTTGCAGGGTAGCAGAGCCCTGCAGAGGGACCTGGCCAGGCTGGGTGGGTGGGCAGAGGCCAATGGGATGAGACTGATCAAGGCCAAGTGCAGGGTTCTACACTTTGGCCACAACAACCCCAAGCAGCACTGCAGGCTGGGGCCAGAGTGGCTGAGAGCAGCCAGGCAGATTGATTGATTCTGTGGTCAGATCCCTTCTCAGTCTTCTCCAAGCTAAACAGTCCCAGGTCTCTCAGCCTTTTCTCCTTACAGAGGTGTTTCAGTCCTCTCCTCATCTTTGTAGTCTCCACTGGACTCTCCCTAGTAGTTCCCTGTCTGAAAGAAGCCAGGAGGGGCCCCAGTACTGCCTAGGGCAGAGCAGAGAGACTCTGCTTTCATTCCTTCCTCACTAAACCCCTGGGTTTGCCCTCTGCACAGAGACAAAGCAAGCTGAGCTTCCACAGATCCCAGAATCACACAGCATTAGGGGCTGGAAGGGCCTTTGAAAGACCATCAAGTCCAACCCCCCCTGCCAGAGCAGGATCACCTGGAGCAGGTTACACAGAAATGCATGCAGGCAGCTTTTGAATGCCTCCAGAGATGGAGACTGCAGAAGCTCTCTGGGCAGCCTGCCCCAGTGTTTTGTCACCCTGACAGTGAAAAAGCTTTTCCTTCTGCTCACAGGGAGTCTTCTGTGCTGCAGCTTGCTGCCATTGCCTCTTGTGCACCTCTGGGAAAAGCCAGACTGGACAGTAGGTGATGTGTTTGCCAGGTGGCAAGTGGTCATGTCTGATGGATCCTGGTTCTTCTCTCAGACCTTAAACTCAGCATTTCATCCTCTGTTCACAGGAGTTGGAGGAGGAGGATGGTAGAACTGCTTTGGGACTGTGGGGTGCCTGAAAAATGAGTCCAGAAGTGACTGATCACTCACTGTGTGGGCAAAACTAATTGCTTGGTGTTTTTCTTCCAGAGCACTGCGAGAGAAGATGCCTCCAGTTGTGGGAGCTGTGACCCAGTTCCATGCATGGTGGCACATTCTGACAGGCCTGGGCTCTTACCTCCACATCCTGCTAAGGTAGGAGATGGTTCCTGAACTGCATGTTAGCCATAGGATCACAGAATCAGGCAGGTTGGAAGAGAGCTCCAAGCTCATCCAGCCCAACCTAGCACCCAGCCCTGCCCAACCAACCAGACCATGGCACTAAGTGCCCCAGCCAGGCTTGGCTGCAACACCTCCAGCCACAGCCACTCCACCACCTCCCTGGGCAGCCCATTCCAGTGCCAATCACTCTCTCTGCCAGCAACTTCCTAACAACATCCAGCCTAGACCTGCCCTGCCACAGCTTCAGACTCTGTCCCCTTCTTCTCTTGCTGCTTGCCTGGCAGCAGAGCCCAACCCCACCTGGCTACAGCCTCCCTGCAGACAGCAATGAGCTCTGCCCTGAGCCTCCTCTGCTGCAGGCTGCACACCCCCAGCTCCCAGGATATTCTTTGTGGCAGGAGGCTTAAACCACAGCCTGGCTTAAGAGAGTCTGCAGACAGCTGGTTTGTGTCTCTCTGTTTGCTCTGCACCACCATCTAGTGGAACCGGGAACAACACCCAGCTACAGGCTG
The DNA here is from genome assembly GCF_015220805.1 of Pogoniulus pusillus. Lineage (NCBI taxonomy): Eukaryota > Metazoa > Chordata > Aves > Piciformes > Lybiidae > Pogoniulus > Pogoniulus pusillus. The sequence continues at coordinate 1,270,903 of NC_087266.1, forward strand.
GGAGCTGGAGGGCTTCTGTGCTTAGTTCATCACCTCATGAGATGATGTTTTGCCACTGAACTTCACAGAACAACAGAATTAATCAGGTTGGAAAACACCTTCGAGACCATCAAGCCCAACCTATCACCCAACAGCACAGAGTCATAGAATCAGCCAGGTTGGAAGAGACCTCCAGGCTCATCCAGTCCAGTGCTGGAGTCTCCATGCCTGGAGGTGTTGCAGCCAAGCCTGGCTGGAGCACTCAGTGCCATGGTCTGGTTGGTTGGGCAGGGCTGGGTGCTAGGTTGGGCAGGCTGAGCTTGGAGCTCTCTCCCAACCTGCTTGATTCTATGATTCTGTGATTGTCAGCAGACTTGCTGAGGGTGCCTCAGTCTCACTGTCTGTGTCATTGATGAAGATCATTGCACAAGCCTGGTCCCAGTCCAGACCCCTGAGGGACACTACTTGTCACCTGTCTCCACCTGGGCATGGAGCTGGAAAGGGATGCAGGTGCAGAATGAAGCTGTGCTGCTTCCCCACCACCCCTCTAACATCTGCTGTGTTTTGTGGTACACTGATTTAGTTCCATCCCTCCTCAGTGACAGGCTCTGGCCCCTGTTTAGTCTATTCCATAGCAGAGGGAGTATTTACTTCCCTGCCTCTCTCCCCTTCCACCCACATGGCTGAGAGGGTAGATTAGTTTGCTAACCATGGCCTACCACAGAGGGATTTACTGTAGGCTGAATCTAGGCAGAATGGGAGCTCTGCAGCCACAGAAGGAAACCTTCTCCAGTTGGACACTAAAACTGGGCTTAGTCTGTCTTGATTCTTTGGTATGCTGTCTGAAACATGAAATTTGAACCATTCTTTTCTTCTTCTCCTCAGTTTATACACAAGGACACTCTTCCTGAAGCACAGGCCAAAGGTGAAGGTAAGCAGGCAATATTTTGTGTCCACTCATGCAGGGCAGCATTTGGATATCTTCTCCTTTGAGCTTAGAAGCATGGAATGGGCTGGGTTGGAAGACACCTCCAAAGGCCACAGGCTCACAGGATGTCAGGGGTGGGAAGGGACCCAAAGAGCTCATCGAGTCCAACCCCCCCGTTGGAGCAGGACCACACAATCTAGCTCAGGTCACAGAGGAATACATCCAGACAGGCCTGGAAAGACTCCAGACCTGTCATCATCTGGGAATTAGGCCCAGCAGCAGCAAGAGAGGCTGGCACTACCCAGGTGGGTCAGGGAACTGGGGCTGCCCAAGCACCAGCATCACCAGCTGGGAACTGGGAACTGGCAGCAGCACCTGGATCACATGGGCTCTGGCATCAGCCACAGTGACCTCCTAGGCCCTGGCACTTTGACCACTGCCCTGGCACCAAGTACAGTCATAGAAGTGCAGAATGGTTTAGGTTGGAGAAGATCTTTTCACAGGCTCACAGGATGTCAGGGGTGGGAAGGGACCCAAAGAGCTCATCCAGTCCAACCCCCTGCCATAGCAGGACCACACAATCCAGCTCAGGGCACACAGGAACACATCCAGACAGGTCTGGAAAGGCTCCAGAGAAGGAGACTCCACAGCCTCTCTGGGCAGCCTGTGCCAGGGCTCTGGGACCCTTCCAGGCAAGAAGTTCCCCCTTGTGCTGAGCTGGAACCTCCTGTGCTGCAGCTTCCATCCATTGCTGCTTGTCCTGTGCCAGGGAGCAGTGGGCAGAGCCTGTCCCCCCCTCCTGGCCCTCAGATAGCTACAGCCATTGATTAAATCTCATCTAGCCCAAGCCCCTCTGCAGTCAGCAGGAACATCCTCAGCTAGATGAGGTTGCTCAGAGCCCTGTGGAGCCTCACCTTGAATACAGCCAGGAATGGGGGCTCAGCTACCTCCCTGTTGCAGTGTTCCACCACCCTCATGGGGAAGAACCTCTTCCTAAAGAGGGACAGGGCTGGGTGCTAGGTTGGACTGGATGAGCTTGGAGGTCTCTTCCACCCTGCTTGATTCTGTGATTCTCTTCTGTTGGGGCTTCCTGATGCCTGCTGATGAGCACTGCCTCTGAGTGCTACCTAACATCCCCAGCAGCGCAGTCGGAGCGGTGCTCAGCAGCGTTTGATTTCTGTTCCAAGTGCCATTAACAGTCCAGGCAATCTCTTTCCCCCCCTCTTCTTATTTTTCTTCCTGACAGTTTGTTTTTGGAATCTGGCCTGTCCTCCTTGTGGAACCACCCAAGAAGCTTTGACCAAGCACCCCAGCAGTCGCACACCACCACCTAGCCCTGGCCGAACCAAGCGATTCAGCAGTTAACTGTGGCTTGAAGTGTCACAATTATGGATCAATTCAAGTCCCTTCCCTATGACAAGGACTTCTCTGTGCTTCTAGGGCCAGCTGGCCAGCACAGAGCACAGAGCTGGCACACCAGGGGAATAATGTTTAGTACAGCTTTATTCTAAGTTGTTAAAACAAAGATCTGAGAGCCAATACATTATTTTTTCTGTACATAATGTATAGCTGATGGGCCTGAGCTGATACTTCGTGCTGGTCACACACACACACACACAAAGTAACCAGGTCTGGAGTGGGTTGCAAACCTTCTGTTGGTTTTCATTTACCATTCAGTTGTTGTCCTCTCTGTGGTTTCAGCTCGTGGTGGTAGTAAGTGAATGCCAGCAGCAGGCTGGCAGCGGCCGAGCTGGGCACTCGCCTGGCTGCTCAGCGGCTCCATGCTCAGCCTTCAGCTGCTTTATCCTCCCCTTTTATACACTCCATGGAGTATGTGGTGGTTGGTTTAGGCCTTTGTTCTCTCCTGCTCGCCCACAGCCTCCTTGGCATTTTCAGTTGGGGTATGGGTTTGATGGGTGGACACCTCTGGATGGGTACAGAATTGGCTTGATGGCTGCACCCAAAGAGTGTTTGTCAGTATCTCCATGGCCAAGTGCAGGCCAGGGACAAGAGGAGTCCCTCAGGGATCAGTCCTGGCACCAGTCTTGTTCAACAGCTTTGTGGGTGCCATGGGCAGAGGCACTGAGTGCAGCCTCAGCAGGTTTGCTGCCCACACCAAGCTGTGTGCTGCAGCAGCCAGGCTGGAGGGCAGGATCCATCCAGAGGGAGCTGCACAGGCTGCAGAGGTGGGCACAAGCCAAGCTCAGGAGGTTCAACAAGAGCAAGGGCAAGGTCCTGCAGCTGGGTGGAGGCAATGGCAAGCACAAATGCAGGCTGGGCAGTGCCAGGCTGGAGAGCAGCCCTGAGGAGAGGGACTTGGGGGTGCTGGTGGAGGAGAAGCTCCACAGGAGACAGCAGTGTGCACTTGCAGCCCAGAAAGCCAAGCAGAGCCTGGGCTGCAGCAGCAGCAGTGTGGCCAGCAGGGCCAGGGAGGGGATTCTCCCCCTCTGCTGAACAAGGCCAAGTGCAGGGTTCTGCACTTTGGCCACAGCAACCCCAAGCAGCACTACAGGCTGGGTCCAGAGTGGCTGAGAGCAGCCAGGCAGAGAGGGCCCTGGGGGTGCTGGCAGAGAGGAGCTGAAGCTGAGGCAGCAGTGCCCAGGTGGGCAGCAGAGCCAATGGCATCCTGGGCTGGCTCAGCAGCAGTGTGGGCAGCAGGACAAGGGAGGTTCTTGTGCCCCTGTGCTCAGCACTGCTCAGGCCACCCCTGGAGTGCTGTGTCCAGCTGTGAGCTCCTGAATTGCAGAGAGCTGCTGAGGTGCTGGAAGGTGTTTGGAGCAGGGCAGCAAGGCTGGGGAGGGGCCTGGAGCACAGCCCTGTGAGGAGAGGCTGAGGGAGCTGGGGGTGTGCAGCCTGCAGCAGAGGAGGCTCAGGGCAGAGCTGATTGCTGCCTGCAGCTGCCTGCAGGGAGGCTGTAGCCAGGTGGGGTTGGGCTCTGCTGCCAGGCAAGCAGCAACACAAGGAGGGGACAGAGTCTGAAGCTGTGGCAGGGCAGGTCTAGGCTGGATGTTGTTAGGAAGTTGCTGGCAGAGAGAGTGATTGGCACTGGAATGGGCTGCCCAGGGAGGTGGTGGAGTGGCCGTGGCTGGAGGTGCTGAAGCCAAGCCTGGCTGGGGCACTTAGTGCCATGGTCTGGTTGGTTGTGCAGGGCTGGGTGCTAGGTTGGGCTGGCTGAGCTTGGAGCTCTCTGCCAGCCTGCCTGATTCTATGGTTCTGTGACAGCCCAGAAGGGCAATTGGGCTGCATTCAAGGCACTGTGGCCAGCGATTTGTGGGAGGGAATTTCCCCTCTCTGCTCTTCTGTGACTCTCTGTGTGCCAGTTCAGCTTTCAGTTCATGTCTTTCCCTTATTTTACAAGTCTTAAGTCTTGGTCTGACTTTCAGAAGCAGCTTCTCATTCAGGAGTACTGAAGGAAGAGGAAAGACCAAGACTGATGTTGAGAATACTCCAAAACTCCAATTGGCAGCACTTTGCTTGCTCCTCATCTGTCCCTCACGAGGTTACCCTGTGGAAAGTTGACCAGCTCTTTGAAACCAAACTTTGGGGGTTAGTGGGCAGGGACAGACTCTCTGGTTTCTCCTGTGACTTTGACTCCTCAGGTCTTGAGGTGCCAAGAGTCTGGCTGAAGGCCTCCCTGCTGCCATGCTGTGCAGTTCTTGTCTGCTTTTGAGGCTCTGATGGAGTTATCTTTTTCTACCATGAAGGGAAGAGAGAGAGAGAGAGAGAGAGAGAGAGAGAGAGAGAGAGAAGTGTTCAAACTGATTGAAATCCCATTCTGCATTGATTGAACACATGCCCACAGCAGCAGGGCAGCTATAAAGCTGCCTCCCAGGGCACAAAGTCCTGACTGCTGTACAATCAGTGCTGACTGAAATGCTCTGCTCCCTTTAATGTCTTTTCCCCCTCCCTGCTATTTTCATCCTCTGTCTCCATCAGTAACAACCATGTGAGTCTCCAAGGGAAATCACAGCTTTTGTTCTCACCCTGGACTCTGGGGATCAAACAGACCTAAACCTCAGGGCTAGCAAAAGGTGCTTAACCTTCACAGGCTCACAGGTGTCAGGGGTGGGAAGGGACCCAAGGAGAGCATCGACTCCAACCCCCTGCCAGAGCAGCACCACACAATCCAGCTCAGGGCACACAGCAACACATCCAGACAGGCCTGGAAAGGCTCCAGAGAAGGAGACTCCACAGCCTCTCTGGGCAGCCTGTGCCAGGGCTCTGGGACCCTTCCAGGCAAGAAGTTCCCCCTTGTGCTGAGCTGGAACCTCCTGTGCTGCAGCTTCCATCCATTGCTGCTTGTCCTGTGCCAGGGAGCAGTGAGCAGAGCCTGTCCCTCCCTCCTGACCCCCATCCCACAGATAGTTACAGACATTGATTCAATCCCCTCTGAGTCTTCTCTTCTCCAGACTAAGCAGCCCCAGGGCCCTCAGCCTCTCCTCACCAGGCAGTGCCCTCCAGTCCCTTCCTCTTCCTCCTAGCCCTCCTCTGGACCCTCTCCAGCAGATCCCTGTGCCTCTGCAACTGGGGAGCCCAAAACTAAAGGCAGTGCTTGAGATAAGGTCTTATCAGGGCAGAGCAGAGGGGCAGGAGAACCTCCCTGGCTCTGCTGGACACTCTCTGCTCAATGCCCCCCAGGACCCCATTGGCCTCTTGGCCCCCAGGGCACATTGCTGTGCCATGGATGTTCTCCCCCAGCACTGCCAGCTCCCTCTCCTTGGGACTGCTCTCCAGCAGTCACCTCCCAGCCTGGACCTTGAGTGACTTCAGTGATCACAGTATCACAGTATCACAGTATCACCAAGGTTGGAAGAGACCTCACAGATCATCAAGTCCAACCCTTTACCACAGAGCTCAAGGCCAGACCATGGCACCAAGTGCCACATCCAACCTTGCCTTGAACTGCCCCAGGGACGACGACTCCACCACCTCCCCGGGCAGCCCATTCCAGTGCCCAATGACTCTCTCAGGGAAGAACTTTCTCCTCACCTCCAGCCTAAATCTCCCCTGGTGCAGCCTGAGGCTGTGTCCTCTTGTTCTGGTGCTGGCCACCTGAGAGAAGAGAGCAACCTCCCCCTGGCCACAACCACCCTTCAGGTAGTTGTAGACAGCAATAAGGTCACCCCTGAGCCTCCTCTTCTCCAGGCTAACCAATCCCAGCTCCCTCAGCCTCTCCTCGTAGGGCTGTGCTCAAGGCCTCTCCCCAGCCTCGTCGCCCTTCTCTGGACACGCTCAAGCATCTCAATGTCCCTCCTAAACTGGGGGGCCCAGAACTGAACGCAGTACTCGAGGTGTGGTCTGACCAGTGCAGAGTACAGGGGCAGAATGACCTCCCTGCTCCTGCTGACCACACCATTCCTGATGCAGGCCAGGATGCCACTGGCCCTCTCATTCCAGCCTGTATTCAGCCAACCACTATCAAGATCCCTGACTGAACATGTTAAAGGTCAGTAGGCTCCAGTGCCATGGGCAAGGTCAGCAGCTCTGCTGGGAAAGCTGAGTGATCCTCAGGCTGAAAGAGGCTGCAATAACTTCCATAGAGGTAGGAGAATGGCATCTTGGATCAAGTGTCTTTAATTATCCAATTATTATTGGGGTTTGGTTTGGGGTATTTTTGGTCAAGAAATATGAGACCTGTGTTAAAAATGTAGCTGAAAAACTGAAGTGCCTGCCTCTTCACCTCCAGGCTGCTTCCAGCACACATCTTCTTGCTCAGTGTTTATTGATGTCATCAACTTGGGAAAGAATCCCAGAATAGGAGCAGGGAATCAGAGAATCAAGCAGGTTGGAAGGGATCTCCAAACTCAGCCAGCCCAACCTAGCACCCAGCCCTGCCCAACCAACCAGACCGTGGCACTAAGTGCCTCATCCAGTCTGTTCTTGAACAGATGTGTTGCTGGATGTGTTCCTCTGTCATCTGTGCTAGATAGCATTGTCCTGCTCTGGCAGGGGGGTTGGACTGGATGATATCCTTGGGTCCCTTCCAACCCCTAACATCCTGTGAGCCTGAGTAGAATAGAGCAGAGTACAGTAGAATAGAATCAGGCAGGTTGGAAGAGAGCTCCAAGCTCAGCCAGCCCAAGCTAGCACCCAGCCCTGGCCAATCAGCCACAAGACATATCAACAGCCAACTGTGACATCTGCTAGGTATGAGATGGTTCATTTAAATCCCCCCAAACCCTTTACTTTGGTGGCCTTAGTTTGGTTCTTTGCTGGAGGATCTTGGAGAGGAGCTGGGGGGTGAGGGGGAGCTCTGTTTGGTTTCCCTGTAATTGCAGGAGCCAGAGTGTGCTGGAAGAGCACTGCTGTTGATGAGGCATCTCTGCAGTGCCATCTTCTAGGGAAATTAATTAGTTCTGGGAAATTAATTGCTTCTGCTACACAGTTACAACTAGGAGGTGCTTGGAGGGGGTGGGTGTTGGGTTTTTTGGGGGGGGGGGAGAGTTGTTTATTTGTTTGTTGTTCCCCCGAATTCCATTGTCCTTTCCCCCTCCAGCTCTTGAACTCCATTGTCCTTTCCCCCTCCAGCTCTTGAATTTCATTGTCCTTTCCCCCCCAGCTCTTGAATTCCATTGTCCTTTCCCCCCCAGCTCTTGAATTCCATTGTCCTTTCCCCCTCCAGCTCTTGAATTTCATTGTCCTTTCCCCCCAGCTCTTGAACTCCATTGTCCTTTCCCCCCCAGCTCTTGAATTTCATTGTCCTTTCCCCCCCCCAGCTCTTGAATTCCATTGTCCTTTCCCCCCCAGCTCTTGAATTCCATTGTCCTTTCCCCCTCCAGCTCTTGAATTTCATTGTCCTTTCCCCCCAGCTCTTGAACTCCATTGTCCTTTCCCCCCCAGCTCTTGAATTTCATTGTCCTTTCCCCCCCCAGCTCTTGAATTCCATTGTCCTTTCCCCCCCAGCTCTTGAATTCCATTGTCCTTTCCCCCCCAGCTCTTGAATTCCATTGTCCTTTCCCCCTCCAGCTCTTGAATTTCATTGTCCTTTCCCCCCAGCTCTTGAACTCCATTGTCCTTTCCCCCCCAGCTCTTGAATTTCATTGTCCTTTCCCCCCAGCTCTTGAACTCCATTGTCCTTTCCCCCCCAGCTCTTGAATTTCATTGTCCTTTCCCCCCCCAGCTCTTGAATTTCATTGTCCTTTCCCCCCCCAGCTCTTGAACTCCATTGTCCTTTCCCCCTCCAGCTCTTGAATTTCATTGTCCTTTCCCCCCCAGCTCTTGAATTCCATTGTCCTTTCCCCCCCAGCTCTTGAACTCCATTGTCAGGCTTTAGAAGAGAGCTGGATGAGCTCTGGTGGTGATTTCATGCTGCTGTTAGCTTCCCACTCACAGTGAATTTGTCAGTGATGCTTTTTATCTTTAGAGGAACAACAGCAATTGGCTTCTTCCTTCATTGCAGAGGGCCAAGACCTTGCACACCTCTGTAGCAGCCCTTCCTGTGTTAACTCTGACCCTGTCATTTCTGCCTCTATCCTTCTAAGCATGAATTAACCTCAACTTCTGGTGCTTTGCCTTGCCTGCCTTACAGATCTTGTGAGAGTGAGACTGCAAATGGCCAAGGCAGTTCCAGCTGCATGCTGCTGCAGTTCACATTGCCTTTTCTAGTGCCTGGAGTGAAATCCACCCTTACTCCCTCACTCCTCTACACTTCCATGGCTCTTACATTGCTTTTCTTCTTCTTCTTTTCCCCCTGTCTATGGATGTTGTCTAGTTTCTGTCTAATGAAGTTGTATGACACTGCTGGTGTTCATTCTGCACACCTTAGAGCAGCACATCCCAAACTTCCCTGGCCCTGCATCTCAAGAGGTTTGTCGTCTTTGATGCTGCTTTGTTGGGTTTGAGCAGGTTTCAGGCTGCTTTGAAGGGGATTCTGGAAGGAGCAGGTGTCATTTAGTAGGAATTGTGCAAGGATGTGTTGGACAGACTTGCTAGCAGTGAACTCTTGGATTCTCTGACATCCCTGAGGAAGAAGGAAAGCTGCCACCTTACAGCCGTCACCTTGGCACGGATCAGCAGCAGAGCTGAAACCTCCTTCTTGGAACTGAGAGGGAAAAGCTCAGAAGGACTCCTCCAGTGCTGCTCCACACCATAGCTTCTGCTGGAATCTGGCTTTCCTTGGATACAGCTCAAGGCATGCATGATGCAGAAGTGGAGATAAGACATGGCCAACAGAAATCTGCCATCAGGAGGAACCTCATCCCTGCTGGGCAGGCAGCGTGGGTGGTTAGCAGCACCTCTGGACTTGGCTTTAACGCTCTCCCTCTCAGCACAGGGAAATGTGCTGCCCTGCCGTGTTGGGAACACTGCCCCCTGCTCAGAGCTGGGGCATGCAGCCTCCACCACTTGCCAATCTACCTCTCTCATGTGCTGTACACCTGTGCCCTTACTGACACCTACCTGAACGTGCAGACCTTGCAGCAGCCTGGCGTAGGCCATGCCATCCCCCGAGGCTGGCAGCAGCATTGTACTGATCCACAGCTGACCCTCTTTGCTCTTCATAATCAGCCTGACTCCTTGGGGGGGGCTGGCACTCTTAGGGTGTGCTCAGCCTGCTCTGCACCTGTGTAGGACTCCAGAGGTGCATTGAAACCTCCTTGCAGTCAAGTTGCATTTAAAGCTAAGATGCTGAGCACCCTTAGAGTGTGCTCAGCCTGCTCTGCACCTGTGTAGAAGGACTCCAGAGGTGCAGTGAAACCTCCTTGCAGTCAAGTTGCATTTAAAGCTGAGGTGCTGAGCACCCTTAGAGTGTGCTCAGCCTGCTCTGCACCTGTGTAGAAGGACTCCAGAGGTGCACTGAAACCTCCTTGCAGTCAAGTTGCATTTAAAGCTGAGGTGCTGAGCACCCTTAGAGTGTGCTCAGCCTGCTCTGCACCTGTGTAGAAGGACTCCAGAGGTGCAGTGAAACCTCCTTGCAGTCAAGTTGCATTTAAAGCTGAGGTGCTGAGCACCCTTAGAGTGTGCTCGGCCTGCTCTGCACCTGTGTAGAAGGGCTCCAGAGAGGGGCAGTGAAACCTCCTTGCAGTCAAGTTGCATTTAAAGCTAAGATGCTGCTGGTGTCATGATTTTACATGGGTTTTGGAAGAGGTGGGATGGAAAATATGCCTTACAAGTAGCTTTCTTTTCACCCAGTGTTGTGCTGCCTTGTTTGGCTGAGGGGAAGTTGTGTGATCTGAAGAGCATTTGCTTCCAACACCTGGTTTCAAACAGAGAGATGAGTTTGGGTATTTTTTTCCTCCCTCACATGAAACTTAACAGCAGCAAAATCCTCCCAGGATCACAGAGTGTTTCTCTCAGCCACTGCCACCTCGTTCAGTCTGCATTCGAGAGGGGCTTTGAAACCTGTTTTCTCCCTGGATGTGCTTTTAGCTTCTGAATAGCAGGTGGTGAAACAATTCAGTGCCACAGCCCTCGGTGGAAGAGGAGCTCTGGCAAAGCAGCACTGCTCTTGTCTTCAGGGGACCTCCCAGTGTGCCACATCACTTCCAGGGCCACAGTCAGGGAAAGCAATTTAAAGGTTGAACTCCATCTGCACTTTTTAAGTAGGCAGTGGAAGGCTTTGACTGCAAAATACTGTTCAGCTGTGGGAGGTTAGTGGGGAGAGGGAGAAATGGAGGAGTCCTCAGAGAGGAGAGGGAGAAATGGAGGAGGCTTCAGTGTGGAGAGGAGTTAATGGTGGAGTCCTCAGAGTGGAGAGGGATAACTGGTGGAGGCTTCAGTGTGGAGAGGAAGAAATGGTAGAGTCTAATGTGAAGGGGGATAGCTGGTGGAGCCTTTGCTACCCATAAGAAGCAAAGGCCAAAAGGAGCTTAAGGAACTCTTGCCTGGAGGGAGAGCAGCAGAAGAGACTCCTGCAGTGCTACTGTCAGGCAGCCTCCTGCCAGCTGCACTTCAGCTCCTGCGGGCGCTTGGATGCTTCGCTCCTGCTGCGTCTGCCTCTCCCTGCTGCCTCTGCGCTCCAGCATCCAGGGGGGTGCAGCCCCTTAGAGTTGGTTGGCTGTAGATGACTCAGCTGTCTTTGCAGGAGGCCAGAACACGACCTGGGCTGTTCCCTAGGTGGAGGAAAGCATTTCTTAGCCGTCTGGAACGCCCTCTGCCAGCTTCCTTTGGGAGCCCCTCAGCTGAGCTGCAGAGAGCACACTGTGCCGCTTGGGGGGCTGGCCTTGGGTCCCTCTGTTCACTTCCCTGCTCACGACTGCCTGCAGCTGCCAAGTGCCTGATCTCTTGGGTGCAAGTCCATTTCTCAGAGCTGAGGCTGTGTTTCCTCCTGGGATCCATCCCTGAGGCAAGTCCTTGTTGGCTGGGAGGTCAGTTTGGGTTTGGTTACAGGTTGCCCTGCTCGCAGGAGTCACAGACTCTCTTCCATGGCTCTGCAGGAATCAGGCAGCCTCTGCTTGGCTCAGACTTGAGCCTCACCCCCACATGTCCCCAGTGCTGGTGCACCCTTTCAGCTGTTGAAGGCTGGTTGAGGGGTTTAGCCCTGACCACAGCTGCTGTTTGCTTTGGTCTGGCTGGTTTGATGGCAGGCAGGCTGAGGGCACAGCAGTCGAGCGAGCACTTCATGCAAAGCCCTGCTCCTGCAGCTCCCATCCAGGTGCTTCAGACAAGACTGGGAACATGGGGATTCAGATGGGTAATTCTGGGGGCAGGGTTGATGCCTAAACCTCTGACTTGACTTAACTCTCCCTTTTTGCCCTGACTGAGTTGCAGGTTTAAGAAGAGCCAAGTTCAGAACCCAACTAATTAACCCAAGACCCTAAACCAGTATCCACCAATTGCTTTTACACCAATTTCACACAAGCTGGATCTGCCCAACGTGTAGAGCAGCCTGAGGATTCAAAAGGCCAAGATCAGAAAGTCTTTTCATGATTTGGCCACAGGAAATAGGTGGTAAGCAAAATCTCAGCTCCATCCTCCTGTTCCCCAAAGCTCTGGAACATGTTTCTGTTCCTCCAACGCCAGGATGGGCTCTCACACAGGCTCATGGCAAACACAGACCAAAATTTCCTCCAGCAATTTAATTTGCTAAATGAAATCCTTGGTTAGGCACTCCAGGAGGGTTTGGGTTGTGTGCACTGTTGGTGCCTGGCACTTGGAAGAAGAGGTTTTTCAAGCAGCCCTGAGGAGAGGGACTTGGGGGTGCTGGTGGAGGAGAAGCTCAGCAGGAGCCAGCAGTGTGCACTTGCAGCCCAGAAAGCCAAGCAGAGCCTGGGCTGCAGCAGCAGCAGTGTGGCCAGCAGGGCCAGGGAGGGGATTCTCCCCCTCTGCTCTGCTCTGCTGAGACCCCACCTGGAGTCCTGCATCCAGCTCTGGAGCCCCTGGGACAAGAGGGCTGTGGAGATGCTGGAGAGTGTCCAGAGCAGGGCCAGGAGGATGCTGAGAGGCTGCAGCAGCTCTGCTGTGAGCACAGCCTGAAAGAGTTGGGGCTGTGCAGGCTGGAGCAGAGGAGGCTCCCAGGGGACCTTCTTGTGGCCTTGCAGCATCTGAAGAGGGCTCCAAAAGAGCTGGGGAGGGACTTCTGAGGGTGTGAGGGAGTGTCAGGAGTGGGGGGGATGGAGCAAAGGTGGAGGTGTGGAGAGTGAGGCTGGAGGTGAGGAGGAAGTTGTTGAGCAGGAGAGTGGTGAGAGGCTGGAGTGGGTTGCCCAGGGAGGTGGTTGAGGCCCCATGGCTGGAGGTGTTTGAGGCCAGGCTGGCTGAGGCTGTGTGCAGCCTGCTCTAGGGTAGGGTGTGCCTGGGCATGGCAGGGGGGTTGGGACTGGCTGCTCCTTGTGCTCCCTTCCAACCCTGATTCTGTGATTGTAAGCAGCAGAAGCAGTCCTTAGCAGCTCTCCTTAGACTGAACAAGAGCTGATTTTTTCCTCTTGATCTTCCACACTGACTCTTGGATGTTGACTCCTGACCTCAGCTTACTGCACTGAAGATGTTTATTGTCTTACAAACAACTTCTCTCCACCTGTCATGGACATGAAGCACTCAGTGCATTACGTGGCCAAGCTTTCCAGCAGGGACACAGTCAGCAGTGCTGAAGTGTGGGGTTTGGTTTACCTCCTGAGATTTGGTGTGTTCTGGCAGGTAGTTAATGACACTGGCAGGTGAGGAGCAGTTGGACTGTCAAATGGAGCTGCCAGGAGCAACCTTTATTGATAGCTTTGCCAGACTGAACTGATTTCTTCCTGACCAAAGCAGCTGGTGACCAACAGGAGGCTTGCTGGGTATCAGCCTCTCTTGTTTTGCAAAGCACAGCAGCCTGGGCAGGTGTCACTGCCTTTCATTTGTTGTTCCTGCTGTAGCCAAGCACTAATTTGGGTCTTTATAGTTCAAATTATTAAAGAGCTGGACACAGTACTGCAAGTTGGGGTCGTAGAATCATGGAATAGAATCCTAGAACCGAGCAGGTTGGCAGAGAGCTCCAAGCTCAGCCAGCCCAACCCAGCACCCAGCCCTGCCCAACCAACCAGACCAGTGCCATGGTCTCAGCACAGCAGAGCAGGAGGGGAGTCACTCATGGAGTCACTAACAGACCTATGTTGGATCTCTCTTCCCTGTGGTCAGTGGGTGGCACTTTTTTGCTGTGGATGGACCTCAGGCATCCCAAATGACCTTAGCTTGGCTCTTGCCTAGAGAGACCAAGCTCCCAACGTGCTGCTGTTGGCCCTGCTGGCCTTAGAGCAAACAAGATTTGACCTGGATGGGTGTGAGATCACTGATCTGGCACCACCCAGGAGCCTTCTGTCCTCAGGAACATCTTCAGGGCCATCTGCCCTGTCTCTGCTTCCTCAAACAGCCTCCAGCAGCTAAGACACAGCAAACTTAGGGTGCTTGAAGGTCCAGCACCAGCAGAGCTCCGGATAGGACACCATGAGGACAGGACAGACAGACAGCTCCACCACAGTTGCCCTGGCATGGGAAGGAGACAGAACAAGGAGGAAAGTCTGGATTCATCCTCAGTCACCAGAGAGCCCAAGATGGGATAATATGGTGAGGCCTGGAGCTTCAGGAGGTGCTCCCCACCACACCCTGGGCAGGCACAGAGCTGGGGTGGTGTCCTCCTCAACCTGGTGCATGTGAGGGGCTCTGTGAGGCCTGGAGCTGCAGGATGTGCTCCTCACCACACCCTGGGCAGGGGCAGAGCTGGGGTGGTGTCCTTCTCCACCTGGTGCATGTGAGGGGCTCTGTGAGACCTGGAGCTGCAGGATGTGCTCCTCACCACACCCTGGGCAGGGGCAGAGCTGGGGTGGTGTCCTCCTCCACCTAGTGCATGTGAGGGGCTCTGTGAGGCCTGGAGCTGCAGCAGGTGCTCCCCACCACTCTCTGGGCAGGGGCAGAGCTGGGGTGGTGTCCTCCTCCACCTAGTGCATGTGAGGGGCTCTGTGTTTTCCAGGACAGAAGTAATGTGTGGAGCACTGTGTGTGATGGATAAAAACATCCCAGCCTCCAAGCAGAAAGTGCATGGACTTCACTTCAGGCCTGTTTTGTGACTGAGACAGTTAATTCAGCAGCCTGGCTCCTAAAGTCAAGGTGAGTATCTCACCTTGCTCACACACAACACCCACGGGTCTCAGTGCATGACACTTCCCAGCTGCTTCAGCAATCCAAATAGCCACTGACAAAGAAAACCCAACCAAACAAACCCCAGCCTCATTCATCTCCTTCACTGAGACTAATTTGCATGCAAGAGGCACACAGCAGCTCAATGAAATTAGCAGTAATTAACAGTGCTGACACACAGAGGGACGAGGCAGAAGCTTGGGGTGTGCAGCTCCCGTGCAGCTTGCACCCAGGGCACAGCACCCAGCAGCACCTTGATGCAGGGAGGGCTCTGCCTTGGTGGTTTCTGAGCACTGAGACCAGGCAGGTGAACGCTGCTGGAGAGCAGCTGGCATGAGCCCGCAGGAACTGAATGAGTGGAGCTGCTCTGCTGAGCTGAACTGCTTGTCAGAGCCCTCAGATGGATAGGCTGCCCAGCAGCAGGGGTGCAGTGATTTATCTGGGTGCATTTTGCCTCCTGGCTGCTGCACTGACTCACTGCCCAGCAGCAGAACCCAGAGCATTTGTTAAAGGATTGCAGCCTTGTGCAAGCCTGGGGACGAGGCCAACTTCTCCTGAGTGATGAACAGAGCAGCCAAAGCGACTCTACAGCCAGGCAAACCTGGCCAGGCCCTTCTGAGTCAGTGCTGAACGGCATGAGGTGATTCTCCCCCTCTGCTGAGACCCCAGCTGGAGTCCTGCATCCAGCTCTGGAGCCCCTGGGACAAGAGGGCTGTGGAGATGCTGGAGAGTGTCCAGAGCAGGGCCAGGAGGATGCTGAGAGGCTGCAGCAGCTCTGCTGTGAGCACAGCCTGAAAGAGTTGGGGCTGTGCAGGCTGGAGCAGAGGAGGCTCCCAGGGGACCTTCTTGTGGCCTTCCAGCATCTGAAGGGGGCTCCAGAAAAGCTGGGGAGGGACTTTTGAGGGTGTGAGGGAGTGTCAGGAGTGGGGGGAATGGAGCAAAGGTGGAGGTGGGGAGAGTGAGGCTGGAGGTGAGGAGGAAGTTGTTGAGCAGGAGAGTGGTGAGAGGCTGGACTGGGTTGCCCAGGGAGGTGGTTGAGGCCCCATGGCTGGAGGTGTTTGAGGCCAGGCTGGCTGAGGCTGTGTGCAGCCTGCTCTAGGGTAGGGTGTCCCTGGGCATGGCAGGGGGTTGGCACTGGCTGATCCTTGTGCTCCCTTCCAGCCCTGCCTGCTTCTGTGATTCCATGATTTTGTTCCTTTGCAGTCCTCCAAGGGTTTAGTTTGTGTTCTGGGATTTCCTCTCCTCTTTCTTTTTTTCTTTGCCTTCAGTTGGTTCATTTTCCTTTAATCTTCTTGGTTTTAACATCCCACCTTGGCTGGAATGAATACAAGAGCCAGTGCTAGTTACAAGGGGAAAAGCTGTGAACAACAGCAGAAGCTGTTGCAGGAGGGATATTTCCATGCACAGTATCTGAAGAGCAAACAGACCCCAGCTGTGTTTCCCTCCTGCCTGCAGCAGAGGAGGCTCAGGGCAGAGCTCATTGCTGCCTGCAGCTGCCTGCAGGGAGGCTGTAGCCAGGTGGGGTTGGGCTCTGCTGCCAGGCAAGCAGCAAGGGAAGAAGGGGACAGAGTCTGAAGCTGTGGCAGGGCAGGTCTAGGCTGGATGTTGTTAGGAAGTTGCTGGCAGAGAGAGTGATTGGCATTGGAATGGGCTGCCCAGGGAGGTGGTGGAGTGGCCGTGGCTGGAGGTGTTGCAGCCAAGCCTGGCTGGGGCACTTAGTGCCATGGTCTGGTTGGTTGGGCAGGGCTGGGTGCTAGGTTGGGCTGGCTGAGCTTGGAGCTCTCTTCCAACCTGCCTGATTCTATGATCCTATGATCTCTGGAGGTCCCTTCCAACCTCCCCTGCCAAAGCAGGATCCCCTAGGGCAGTTTGCACAGGAATGCACCCAGGTGGGTTTGGAAAGCCTGGGACCAGCTGGGTGAGGGAGGTGATTCTCTGCTCTTGTGAACCCCTATCCGGAGTACTGCACCCAGCTCTGGTGCCTCCAACACAAGAAGGACATGGAACTCCTGGAGCAGGCTTTAGGCTGCAAACCCTCACCCAGATGAGGCTCCTCTGAGAGCTGAAGGCAAAGCAAATCATTTTGTCTTCATTTTCCCTTATCAAATGCTTCTCAGGGTGCAGTTGTTTGCTAATGAGTCCAGCCCTTCACAAGTGGCAAGTGGAGTGAGCTTCCTTGAGTCATTAACAACTAAGGAGGAGCTGAGGAGTGTGCAATTATCCAGCTGGCTGCTTGTCCCCCCTTGCTAGCCTGGGATATTGATTCTTCTGCTGCTGATTCAGAGGCAAGGTAGCCAAGCTGTGAATCAGCCCTTGCCACGTCTTGCAACACCTGTCTCTTTCCCTAGATCTCCTCTCCACATCCCAGCCAGGTCTGGCAGAGCTTTGTTAATGAGATCAGGGCATAATTGCAGCACAGGGTGGTTGGGCTGCAGAGTCAGGAGAATCACAGGATCATAAAATCATTTTGGTTGGAAAAGACTTTTTAGGATCATTGTGTCCAAATCTTATTTAACTCGACCAGGTCTGGTGCTAAACCCTCAGCATCACTTCTCTGTGGCTTTTAAACACCTCCAGGGATGGGGATTCAAGCACCTCTCTGGAGCAGGGGATTGAGTCCAGCAGCAGTATGTTTGCAGATGGCACCAAGCTAGGAGCAGCTGTGGAGCTGTTGGAGTGTAGCAGAGCCCTGCAGAGGGACCTGGCCAGGCTGGATGGGTGGGCAGAGGCCAAGGGGATGAGACTGAACAAGGCCAAGGGCAGGGTTCTGCACTTTGGCCACAACAACCCCAGGCAGCACTACAGGCTGGGGCCAGAGTGGCTGAGAGCAGCCAGGCAGAGAGGGCCCTGGGGGTGCTGGCAGAGAGGAGCTGAAGCTGAAGCAGCAGTGCCCAGGTGGGCAGCAGAGCCAATGGCATGGAGCTGTTGTGGCCAGAAGCAGTTGCTCCATTTCTCTGTCTCTCATGAAAAGAGGCTGTGTCCTCTTGTACTGTCCCAAGTTGCCTGGGAGAGGAGCCTGACCTCCCCCTGACTACAACTTCCCTTCAGGTAGTTGTAGAGAGTGATAAGGTCCCCTCTAAGTCTCCTCCAGGCTGAGATGCAGTGGACAACCTCCAGCAGTCCTCTTCCCAACACAGGGGCTGCCTGCTGGGCTGAAGCTGAGCGCCACTGATCCCAGCAGCCTGCAATCCTCTGCTCCTCTTTGAAGGCACCAAGAAACCAACCTAGAATTCTTCTGCTCATCCATTTGCACTTGAATGAAACCTCATTTCCCCCCAGTTCTCCAAAGTTGTTTGCCCTGCTTGCAAGCTCTGGAGTCCCAGTAATGTATTCTTGCCTCTCCACCTCCACATGATTGCAGCCTAATCTGCTACACACTTGATTTATTTAAGATGCTCCAGTAATGGGAGTCATTTAGGTCCCTCTGCAGATATGTATTTATTTATTGCTGTTCATTTTAACTGCAGAGCCAGTTGGCAGGAGAGGCAGAGAGAGGGAGAGACAAGGCTGGGGTCACAAGGATGTTAAATGATTCGCTGTCAAAAATAGCTGGTTGGGAAAGTTAAGTGGAGCAAGGGCACTCAAGGTCAGAGTCAGTCACCTCTGGGAGGAGGAGGAGGATGTTCATTAGCTCATCTTGACCAAAGGGCCAGCAGTTGGTAGCAAAATGGGAAGGCAGCAGCTCCTCTTGGGTTGGTTGGTTGGTAGGGGTTTTTCTGTTTTGGCAGAAGTAGCTCTTGGATAAGAAGCCAAATGGTTGTCCTTGAGCATGATGAAGGAGGGCCAGTGGCATTCTGGGGTGGACTGGATGGGCTGAGCTTAGTAGGTCGAGAGAGGTTCTCCTGCCCCTCTGCTCCTGCCCTCTGGCTGGAGGTGTTGCAGCCAAGCCTGGCTGGGGCACTTAGTGCCATGGTCTGGTTGGTTGGGCAGGGCTGGGTGCTAGCTTGGGCTGGAGCTCTCTTCCAACCTGCCTGATTCTATGATTCTATAAGAAGGACATAGAACTGCTTGAGAGAGTCCAGCTCAGAGCCAGAAAGATGATTAAGGGAGTGGAATATCTTCCTTAAGAGGTGAGCCTGAGGGAGCTGGGGCTGGGATCTTGGAGAGGAGGAGACAGAGAGGTGACTTCAGTCATGTTGATAAAGATGTGCAGGTGAGTGCCAGGAGGCTGCAGCCAGGCTCTGCTGGGTGATGCCCAGTGCCAGGCCAAGGGGCACTGGGTGGAAGCTGAGGCAGAGGAAGTTCCATGGGAACATGAGGAGGAATTTTTTCCTAGTGAGCGTGCCAGAAGACTGGAACAGGCTGCCCAGGGGGGCTGTGTGATTATGGGCACCTGCTGCAGGGGTCAAAAGGAGACCACAAAAGTGGTGAGAGAGTGGAATCCCTCTGCCATGAACAAAGGCTGAGAGTGTTGAGGTTGTGCAGCCTGGGCAAGAGCTCAGGCTTCTGGTGGCCTTTCAGTACTTGAAGGGACCTATAAGAAAAGTGAGGACAGGCATAGGATCACAGAATCACAGAATCAGGCAGGCAGAGAGCTCCAAGCTCAGCCAGCCCAACCTAGCACCCCGCCCTGCCCAACCAACCAGACCATGGCACTAAGTGCCCCAGCCAGGCTTGGCTGCAACACCTCCAGCCACAGCCACTCCACCACCTCCCTGGGCAGCCCATTCCAATGCCAATCACTCTCTCTGCCAGCAACTTCCTCGTCATATCCAGCCCAGACCTGCCCTGCCACAGCTTCAGACTCTGTCCCCTTCTTCTCTTGCTGCTTGCCTGGCAGCAGAGCCCAACCCCACCTGGCTACAGCCTCCCTGCAGGCAGCTGCAGGCAGCAATCAGCTCTGCCCTGAGCCTCCTCTGCTGCAGGCTGCACCCCCCCAGCTCCCTCAGCCTCTCCTCACAGGGCTGTGCTCCAGGCCCCTCCTCAGCCTTGCTGCCCTGCTCCAAACACCTTCCAGCACCTCAACAGCTCTCTGCAATTCAGGAGCCCACAACTGGACACAGCACTGCATGGGTGGCCTGAGCAGTGCTGAGCACAGGGGCACAAGAACCTCCCTTGTCCTGCTGCCCACAGAGTCGATCAAGAGGAAGCCCCAGAGATGATCAGAGTGCTGGAGAACCTCCCCTGTGGGGACAGGCAGAGAGAGTTGGAGCTGTTCAGCCTGAAGAAGTGTCCAGGGAGACCTCAAAGTTGCCTTCCAGTACCTGAAAGGGGCTACATGAGAGCTGGGAAGGGAGTTTTGACATGAGCTCGTGGTGACAAGATGAGAGGGAATGAACTGAAGCTGGAAGAGAGGAGATTTAACTGGAGATTAGGAAGAACTTCTTTAGAGTGAGGGTAGTGAGGCTGGAACAGGTTGCCCAGGGAGGTGTTCAAGGAAAGGTTGGACAAGGGCTTGTGCAACCTGGTCTAGCTGTCTGGAAGGTGTCCCTGCCTGTGGTGGTGGTGGGGGTTGGAAGTAGCTGGTCTATAAGGACCCTTTCAACCCAAACCATTCTGTGACCTCTCTCTGATCTCAGCTCCAGCTTCAACTCTCCCTTCCCAGTCTCAGCCCTGGTGTGACGTTTCCATTCCTCTTCGAGCAAGCTCCTTGCTGGTTGGCTTTTTGTCTTGCTTACCAGCAGCTGGGCCATTAGAGAGCTGCCTGATTTGTGAGAGTGCAGAAGCAAGTGCTGATCCAGGCAGTTAAGAGAAGGATTTAATGGGGTGGATTTCCCAGCACAGTTATCAATTAGCAGGAGCTGGCTGCCAGGCAGACGCTGTGCAGAGCAGAGTGTGGCCACATCCTGATCTCTTCACCAGGGCTGAGGGTGGCTCTGATCAGAACTTATGGCTTCCACCTTGCATTTTACACAGAAACAGGGCAGAATGAGACTCTTCAGAATCAGTCATGGAGTGGTAGGGGTTGGAAGGGACCTCCAGAGACCACTGAGCCAAACAAGTCCTGTTTAGTATCTTCATTGATGATCTGGAGCAGGAGATTTGAGTCCAGCAGCAGTGAGTTTGCAGATGGCACCAAGCTAGGAGCAGCTGTGGAGCTGTTGGAGGGTAGCAGAGCCCTGCAGAGGGACCTGGCCAGGCTGGATGGGTGGGCAGAGGCCAAGGGGATGAGACTGAAGAAGGCCAAGTGCAGGGTTCTGCACTTTGGCCACAACAACCCCAAGCAGCACTACAGGCTGGGGCCAGAGTGGCTGAGAGCAGCCAGGCAGAGAGGGCCCTGGGGGTCCTGGCCTGGCTCAGGAGCACTGCTGGTTGCACACTGCAGAAGCACTGCTGGTCGCACACTACAGAAGCACTGCTGGTCGCACACTGCAGAGGCACTGCTGGTCGCACCCTGCAGAGGCACTGCTGGTCGCACACTGCAGAGGCACTGCTGGTCGCACACTGCAGAGGCACTGCTGGTCGCACACTGCAGAAGCACTGCTGGTCGCACACTGCAGAAGGACTGCTGGTCGCACACTGCAGAAGCACTGCTGGTCGCACGCTACAGAAGCACTGCTGGTCGCACACTGCAGAAGGACTGCTGGTCGCACACTGCAGAAGGACTGCTGGTCGCACACTGCAGAAGCACTGCTGGTCGCACTCTGCAGAAGCACTGCTGGTCGCACACTACAGAAGCACTGCTGGTCGCACGCTACAGAAGCACTGCTGGTCGCACACTACAGAAGCACTGCTGGTCGCACACTGCAGAAGCACTGCTGGTCGCACACTACAGAGGCACTGCTGGTCGCACACTGCAGAAGGACTGCTGGTCGCACACTGCAGAAGCACTGCTGGTCGCACACTACAGAAGCACTGCTGGTCGCACACTACAGAGGCACTGCTGGTCGCACACTACAGAGGCACTGCTGGTCGCACACTGCAGAAGGACTGCTGGTCGCACACTGCAGAAGCACTGCTGGTCGCACACTGCAGAAGCACTGCTGGTCGCACACTACAGAGGCACTGCTGGTCGCACACTGCAGAAGGACTGCTGGTCGCACACTGCAGAAGCACTGCTGGTCGCACACTGCAGAAGGACTGCTGGTCGCACACTGCAGAAGCACTGCTGGTCGCACACTGCAGAAGCACTGCTGGTCGCACGCTACAGAAGCACTGCTGGTCGCACACTGCAGAAGGACTGCTGGTCGCACACTGCAGAAGCACTGCTGGTCGCACACTGCAGAAGCACTGCTGGTCGCACACTGCAGAAGCACTGCTGGTCGCACACTACAGAAGCACTGCTGGTCGCACGCTACAGAAGCACTGCTGGTCGCACACTACAGAAGCACTGCTGGTCACACACTGCAGAAGGACTGCTGGTCGCACACTACAGAAGCACTGCTGGTCGCACGCTACAGAAGCACTGCTGGTCGCACACTACAGAAGCACTGCTGGTCACACACTGCAGAAGCACTGCTGGTCGCACACTACAGAAGCACTGCTGGTCGCACGCTACAGAAGCACTGCTGGTCGCACACTACAGAAGGACTGCTGGTCGCACACTGCAGAAGCACTGCTGGTCGCACACTACAGAAGCACTGCTGGTCGCACACTGCAGAAGCACTGCTGGTCGCACACTACAGAGGCACTGCTGGTCGCACACTGCAGAAGGACTGCTGGTCGCACACTGCAGAAGCACTGCTGGTCGCACACTACCGAAGCACTGCTGGTCGCACACTGCAGAAGCACTGCTGGTCGCACACTACAGAAGCACTGCTGGTCGCACACTACAGAAGCACTGCTGGTCGCACACTACAGAAGCACTGCTGGTCGCACACTACAGAGGCACTGCTGGTCGCACACTGCAGAAGCACTGCTGGTCGCACACTACAGAAGCACTGCTGGTCGCACACTGCAGAAGCACTGCTGGTCGCACACTGCAGAAGCACTGCTGGTCGCACACTACAGAAGCGCTGCTGGTCGCACACTGCAGAAGCACTGCTGGTCGCACACTGCAGAAGCACTGCTGGTCGCACACTGCAGAAGGACTGCTGGTCGCACACTGCAGAAGCACTGCTGGTCGCACACTACAGAAGCACTGCTGGTCGCACACTGCAGAAGCACTGCTGGTCGCACACTACAGAAGCACTGCTGGTCGCACACTACAGAAGCACTGCTGCTTGCACACTACAGAAGGACTGCTGGTCGCACACTGCAGAAGCACTGCTGGTCGCACACTGCAGAAGCGCTGCTGGTCGCACACTGCAGAAGCGCTGCTGGTCGCACACTGCAGAAGCGCTGCTGGTCGCACACTGCAGAAGCACTGCTGGTCGCACACTGCAGAAGCACTGCTGCTTGCACACTACAGAAGGACTGCTGGTCGCACACTGCAGAAGCACTGCTGGTCGCACACTACAGAAGGACTGCTGGTCGCACGCTGCAGAAGCACTGCTGGTCGCACACTACAGAAGGACTGCTGGTCGCACGCTGCAGAAGCACTGCTGGTCGCACACTACAGAAGCACTGCTGGTCGCACACTACAGAAGCACTGCTGGTCGCACGCTACAGAAGCACTGCTGCTTGCACACTGCTGGTTGCACACTGCAGAAGCACTGCTGCTTGCACACTACAGAAGCACTGCTGGTTGCACACTAAAGTGGGAGATACAGATGGAGAGAAGGAAGAAAGGGGAGGCACTGGCCCAGGTTGCCCAGAGAGGTGGAAGATGCCTCATCCTCAGACGCAGCCCAGGTCAGGCTGGACAGGGTTGTGAGCAGCCTACTCTACTTGCAGATGTTCCTGCTGACTGCAGGAGGGTTGGACTCGATGACCTTTAAATGTCCAACTCCAGCCCAAACCATGCTATGATAAAAGGACTCTGTGAAACAGGAGCCTTGCTCTGACCTGGTTTTGATCCCCTGAGACCCACGGGGAAAGAGGAAAAGACGGGCAGAAGAGGAACCCATTAGAAAACAGCTTCTGCTGCCAGAGAGACCATTCATGGCACTGCAGATTTGCTGCCTTTCCTCTTCCTTTAATTAATAAGTGAATGAAAATCACTTAATTTAATTTAAATCATCTCTGCAGGTCTCTAAGGCCAGGCTGGATGTGGAGCAACCTTGACCTGCTGCGAGGTATCCTTGCCTATGGCAGGGGGGGTGGAACTGGATGCTCCTTGAGGTCCCTTCCAGGCCTGTGACTCTGAGTGGTACCAGAAATGCTGCACCAAGCAAATCAGCAATGAAATGATTTTAAAAGAGAGGGAAAAAGCAAAAGATCAAATTACCCAGAGAAGCCTGTCAGAGAATAAGCAAGCTGAAGAAATGGCCAAGCCCAGAGGAGGTGAATCACCCACATGAGTCCTGGTGAGCAGGTACAGCTGCAGGGGACACCTGAGTGGGAACAGCAGCTTGTGCCAGAGCAGCTCTGCTCCAGGCACGGCCTCCTTTCTAATTTTATCACCCAAATTTCACTGCATTACTGCAGCTGTGACAAGCAGATGTCCTTAAGCCTTTCCTCTGTGGCTGGCAGGCAGCAGGAGCTAACCCTGAGCCCTGGGTTGGCTGTTTTTGTTGCTGTTGTTGTTGCCTGAAGGACTCTGACCACCAAGAAACTTGAATGTGGGAAGTTTATCCTGAGAATGTAGAGACTTGGAGGGGATCTAAACAGTGGTTAGAAATCTCTGAGGGCCTCTGCTGTGAGCACAGACTGAAGGAGTTGGGGCTGTGCAGGATGGAGCAGAGGAGGCTCCCAGGGGACCTTCTTGTGGCCTTCCAGCATCTGAAGGGGGCTACAGAAAAGCTGGGGAGAGACTTTGGAGGGTGTGAGGGAGTGTCAGGAGTGGGGGGAATGGAGCAAAGGTGGAGGTGTGGAGAGTGAGGCTGGAGGTGAGGAGGAAGTTGTTGAGCAGGAGAGTGGTGAGAGGCTGGAGTGGGTTGCTCAGGGAGGTGGTTGAGGCCCCATGGCTGGAGGTGTTTGAGACCAGGCTGGCTGAGGCTGTGTGCAGCCTGCTCTAGGGTAGGGTGTCCCTGGGCATGGCAGGGGGTTGGCACTGGCTACTCCTTGTGGTCCCTTCCAGCCCTGACTGCCTCTGTGATCCTACTCCACACCATTCCTGGCTGACATGTGTCCCCTTCACACCCAAACCCTCCAGTACCTGGTGACACTCCCCCAGACCTTCCATAGGTGATGCCTGGCACCTGGGTGGCCCTGGTGTGCAGTATCCAGCTGATGTTGGTGCATGCTGCTCCAGATTGCCCATTTCCCAATCCTGATGCCAGGCTTTGTCCCAGTATGCCCAAGGAAGTGGCTGAGTCACCATCCCTGGAGGGACTTGAAGGATGTGTAGTTTTAGTGATGATCTGGCACTGTTGGGTTAAAGGTTGGACTTGGTCATCTCCAAAGGTCTTCTCCAACATCCTGCACTTCTATGACTGTACTTGGTGCCAGGGCACTGGTCAAAGTGCCAGGGCCTAGGAGGTCCCTGTGGCTGATGCCAGAGCCCATGTGATCCAGGTGCTGCTGCCAGTTCCCAGCTGGTGATGCTGGTGCTTGGGCAGCCCCAGTTCCCTGACCCATCTGGGTGATGCCAGCCTCTCTTGCTGCTGCTGGGCCTCATTCCCCGATGATGACAGGTCTGGAGCCTGGGCAATGTCAGTCTCTGATCCTGGTTCCCAGTGGGGTTCCCAGTTCACCAGACTGGTTGCAAGTCTCAGGCACAGAGCCCGGACCTGTGCTAGTCAATGCTTCTATTTCCCACTCCTAGGCAGTGCCACTCCCAGTTCCTAAGGGTGTCAGTTGCCATGCCCGGTGCCAGGTCTCAGTTCCAATTCCCATTCTCGGTGCTGGGTCCCAGTCTTTGCTACCGGTTTTCACTCCCGATTCCCAGTGTCGACCCCAGTTCCCAGGGCTGTCAGTTCCCGTTCCCATTCCCAGGTCCCTGTACCGATAACCCGTTCCCAGCGCCAGTTCCCAGCCCCGGGTTCCATTCCCAGTGCCAGTTCTCGGCTCCGGTTCCCGCTCCGGACGCCAGTGTGCGCTCCAGCCCGCGGCGCGGTGCCGGGTGCCGGTCCGCGGGGCCGGTCCCAGCGCAGGCGCGGCGGCCGCTGCCCGCCCCGTCGGGGCGGTGCTTGGGGCAGGCGAAGCGCTGCGGGCAGCGGCGCGCCCGGAGCGGCGGCACCGGCCACGGGCATCGCGCACCGGCACCGGGCAGGTAAGGCGAGCTCCGGCCTCGGGGCAGACGTTAGCAGGTTCGTCTCTGCATCCCCCCCGCGCTGCCCCCTGTCCTGGGGTGCAGTCACCCCCGGGAGATGCTCCGGGCACCTGTGGCTTGGGGGTGGCTGCGGCCGTTCGATGCCTTCGGGGCACTGCAGGACCCCAGCCGAGCACACCAACCCCCCGCCCTGCGCCGGGCCGAGCGGGCTGCTGCGCCTGCCTTTAGCGATGTGAGCGGGGACTGCTGCTGGGGGCATGCTGGAAGCGGAGCCTCTCGGGGTCGGTGCATCTGACAATCGCACCCCAAATGGTTAAACTCCCACAGCTGCTTCCAGTCCGGTTTGGTTTTGCTAAGGGAGCCAAGCCGGGGAGAAACTTTGGGCAGCGAGGCCTCGGCTCTGGCTGGAGAGGAGCGGTTCTGCACCGGGAAACAATCCCGAGGCTTCGGCGCTGTCCTTTGTTCCGCTGTGGTTTCGTTTGTTTCCCTGGGCGAAGCCAAAGGGCTCTGCGGAGGTAGCACGGAAAGTTAAGGCAAGAGAGGGCTCCTGCGGCCGCTGCCGGGGTGCAGGTGCCTGATGTCTCCTGGGGTTTCCAGGCAGGGTCGTGAGCCTGGATTTCCCCTACCCCGGGGCTGGCAAGCACCATCCCTTTGGCTGCTTCTTCTGCTCTGAAAAATGTTACCTGGGAGCCGAGGAAGCAGCCTGATGCTTCCCAGCAGAGTGTGTTCTACCAGAAGTGGTTCTGCAGCCCTTGCCTCCCACCCTGCTGGCTGCCAGGAGAGCGTGAGCTGCCCGCCCGGCCCTGCAGATCCGCTCCTGTGTCCTACATGCATCCGTCCCTCAGTATTTACTGCCCTTAAAGCGCTGCCTGGGTGCTGTGGTGGCTCTGAGCTTGGTGGAGAGCAGGGGCAGAGATGGCAAACAGAGAGGCAAGCTGGGCAGTGAGCATGATGGGCAGCTGAGGGAGATGCTCTTCAATCCTCAGCTGCTCTTCTTGCTGCATCCAGCAAGGACCACGCTGCAGCCTTGCTCTGGGGCACCTTTCCTCTCCAGCCGTTCTCATGCCTTGGGGGCGCTCAGGTCACCCTCCCAGGCTCACTCTGGTGTCCAAGTGTGCTGAACTGGTGTTGTGCTAGGGTGAGGGCGAAGCAGGGACCCTGTGGCTGCATCTGACACTCAGCACATGGGTAACAGTAGCTCAAGGCAGGTGCAGAGAGCCTGGCTGGCCACACTGCTCTGGGCAGCATTGAATTGAGGGGGGACAAGTTTAGGGATGCAGGTGAGAGAAGGTATCACCTGTTGGGACCATCCTTGGGGCTGCAAGAACTGGGGAGGGGGGGGAAAGCAGCAGAGCCAGGCATGGGTGGAGGAGCAGCACCAGACCCGGGTGCTTCTCACTTAGCTCTCCTGCTCCATGCAACATCCACAGGCACATCCCTCTGGTGTGATCTGTTTCCCCTCCCTGAGACTATCAGCTGCCTCCTGTTTGTTTAAGTAATTCTGTAACGGGGATCTCCTGGGGCTTAGCTCCAGCCCATGAGCAATCAGGAGGGACTGGTGATCTCCTGGGGCTTAGCTCCAGCCCATGAGCAATCAGGAGGGTTGTCCTACCCAGGAGGGACTGGTGGGTCCTTTTTGAGAGACCCTCCAGCCTTGGAGCTGGATGTGAGGTATCAGTCCCCCCGCTGAGGTGGGGGTTGTGTGTACAAACGCTGCTGTGTTGGCGCCTGGTGGCTTGCTCAAGGTCTGCTGCTTGCCAGGAGCCACGTGCCAGAATGGCTTGGGAAGCAGTTTCTCCTTGGCAGCAGAGGTGAGGATCAAGGCATCAGTGAAAGGCAAAGCAGGATCTGGGGAGTGCTGTGGCAGGCTCTGCTCGGAGTAGAAGTCTAACCCCTTTGTCATGTCCTGGGGACACCCCTTGTGACACTCAGAAGCAATAATCCCCTCTGCAAAGTGGTGACACGTTCAAGGGGCAAAGTGTGACCGAGGCACTCGGGAGCTTTGTGGCAGAGCCAAGTCCAACCCTTCTCTCTGCCACCAGCATCCCATCCTTGCCTCTTCTGGCAAGAAGAGACTTAGGTGGGGCCTTGCCATGGCCACAAGCCCAGCAAACCCCCTGCTCAGCTGCTGTCTGCTTGCTGTGTGGTCTGGTCAAAGGAGTCCTTTCAGTTGCTGATGGGTGCCTGTGGAGATGGGCACCCTCTCCCCCAGGTGGGCAGTCCCCAGGTCCCAGTCCCCAAGGTAGGGGGAGGTGGAAGCCCACCAAAGCTGTCTGTGTTGGGCTGACCTGTAGCTGTGATCTTGGTTTGGGGCAAAGAAGGTGCCACAGATCCCCTTCACCTGGACTAGCCTGGGCTTTGCACACTCACTGCTTGCAGGAGTGTGCCAGTGGAAAAGGCTTCTGCCAGGGGGGTGGCCAAGGGCACCTCCTGATGCACCAACCCCATGCAGGAGAGCTTAAATCTGCTCAGAGCCTTCAAGGGGAAGACCTGAGCTCGTTCTCGCCTTTCCTGCCAAGATTGGCCTGGAAAACCAAGCTCAGAGGCACCATCTTCAGAGGGTGGCTGAGCTCAAGGATGAGCTGCAGGGTGTGGAGATGTGCCCTAGGGCATATGCCAGGCCGTGCAGTGGGGCTTTGTGCTGTGTTTGGAAGTTGAATTGTGTTGGTGTGGCCAAGCCTGGGGGTCTCCAGGTGCTTCTGAGAGGACTGCAGAGGAGAGAAGCTAGGCAGAGGGTGATGGTGGGACAAGGGTATGGAAGAGTTAACGTGGAAGGACCAGGCTGTGAGATCTGGTGCTTGAGAGGGATTAAGTCAGCCTGCAGCAGGTGCAGGGAAGCAGGGTGGGAGGCTGCTCAGAGGGCTGGAGAGCTGTTAAATGGGAGGCTATAAAAGCCCGGAGAAACAAAGAGAGGAGATGTGCCTATAAATACATCCGAGGAGTGGACACCAGGGAGGCAGAGGAGCGATTTAAACTGCAGGGCAGCGTTGATGGGGGGAGGATGGGAATGGGTGGGAATTCATTCAGTTTAGCCTGGGAGGCTTTCTCTAGAGGCTCTGTATCTGCACTCCATCAGAGGAGGGTGGGAGAGTTGAGTGTTAGGGCACATCACCTCTCCTCTGAGGCGCTGGACTGTGGTGTGAAGAGGATTTGGGGGTTGTTGAGGTGGGATGCTAGGGCTCTGTGGTCCATGCTCTCTGGTGCTAGCTCCTTTGGGAAGCCATCTGCCTGATGCAGGACCAGACCAGGCATGAGTTCAGCCATGTCACTGAAATGATGATGGCTTTGATTATGCCTCCCCAAAAGCAAACAAACCCCAACCCTCAGGCCAAACAACCTCCTGCCGTAATCCAGCCCTCCCTTCCCTGCTGGTCACCGTGCAGATTAACACCCGAGCTGTAAGAAGGCTTTGGATCTGATCCCAGGAGGAGATTTAGCTGGTGCTTTTGCTGGGGAGTGATGCCACTCAGAACGGGTGCATCCTCTAAACCTGCTCAGGCTTCTGCCTTCATTACTGGATAGTTTTGGCTGCTCCAGATGTGCCAGGATTTTTCTGACAACTCCAAGCAGGGCAGCAGCAGGTTAAATAAATGGAGCAAGAGGAGGATGCTGCTGTGCCTGGAGGGCTGGGATCAGGCACTCTCCTTCCTCCTCCTCCTCTTTTAGTCTCTAGAGGTGTCAACTCTTCTCTCTGCAGATGTCCAGAGGTGAAACCTCTTCCACAAGCTGCAAGAGGGTTTCAGCCTCTAGAGAGGTGTGCTCATGCCATGGTGTCTTGGGGCACACTTGGCTCCTGTTTGTTTGCTGCTACCTCCATGCCTGAGCCTTCACCTTCTCTCCTGAGGTGCTGGTGGAGGACAAATGCTCAGTGTGGGGCTTGCGTTGACCTGCTTTGGGCCAGGCAGTGCACCTCTATCTCCTGGCCCTGAGGGCAGCATGGGGATGGAGAATGAGGTGTGGCGATTACTCGGGCTCTGCTCACTTCCAGCTGATTACCCAGGGAGAAAGGGCCAGCTCCAGACGCTGCAGAAAATGGCCACAGACCCACTGGCTTCACAGGGGCCGCTTTTTTTCACCAGTCGAGCATCTTTCTGGCTGCAACATTAACCCTTCCCTTCCTCCTAACTCTCCCCTTCATGCTCTGGAGTCTTTGCATCCATTCCTGCTGAATGGGCTCCACACAGAGGTAGCTTCTTGAGGTCATGGTGGAAATAGGAATTGTTGCCACTGAGGCTTTTCACCCCATCTGGGGAAATGAAAATCATCTCTCTTCTGTGCTGTGAGTCAGAGGAAGCTTCACAGAATCAGAGAACAGTAGGGGTTGGAAGTGACTTCTGGAGATTGAGTCCACCCCCATGCCAAGGCAGGTTCACCTCAAGCTCGGGCAGCCTTTTGCCTTTCTGCACAGCCTGTTAGTTTTCAGCCAGGTCTGCAGCTCTTCGTGCCCCGGGGGCTGTCCTGAGCTGGAGGTGTGACAGATGATAGCCCTGCAGAGCCCTGCTGGGAGCCCGCGGGGTTTGCAGCATCTAGGTCAGAGATGCTGCTCCTCTGGGCCTGGTCCAGCCCTTGCGAAGGGGCTGGGCTGAGCTGCTCACCCCCTGCCTGCTCAGCTTTCATGTGCTCTGGGGGTTCTGTTCCAATTCAATGAGGGTTTGAGGCATTTTACCTTAAAATGCTCCTCCAGCCCAGGGAAGTGCTCCCAGTTTTAATCCCCCCCCCACCCAGCTGAGACCTTGAGCGACCTGTTCTAGCAGGAGGTGTCCCTGCCTGTGGCAGGAGGTTGGAACTGGATGAGCTTTGAGGTCCCTTCCAACCCAAACCAGTCTGTGATTTGTTGATTGGATAGGGCTGGGTGATAGGTTGGACTGGATGATCTTAGAGGTCTCTTCCAGGCTGGTTGATTCTGTTCTGTGATCCATCTCAGCTGCCTCACATTCTGTCATTTCAAGTTGGGGGTAAATGTGGGTTTAAGGGAAGAAGGGACTGGGAAGCATCCCAACCACCTTAACACTGGGAAGCTGGACAAGACTAATGGGGAGCTCTGAAATGATACATGGCAGAGGGCTGCTTCTCTCCATCAGGCAGGGATCTCCTTAGCTTATTGGCCAAGTTGTCTCCTTGGCTGGTTGGAGCTCATCCTCAGATGAGAGAGGCTGCAGGCCTGGTTAGTTCCTTCGAGGGTGATCCTGTAATCCATCCATAACTAATCAAACACAACTGCAGCAACCCATGGCAGGCCCATCAGGGAAGGGAATCCCTCAGAATCACAGCATGTCTGGGGCTGGAAGGGACCTCCAAAGCTCATCCAGTCCAACTCCCCTGCCAGAGCAGCATCACCCAGAGCAGATCACACAGGAACACATCCAGGCAGGTCTGCAATATCTCCAGAGAGGGAGACTCCACAGCCCCCTGTGAGGAATCATAGAGTCAGGCAGGCTGGAAGAGAGCTCCAAGCTCAGCCAGCCCAACCTAGCACCCAGCCCTGCCCAACCAACCAGACCATGGCACTAAGTGCCCCAGCCAGGCTTGGCTGCAACACCTCCAGCCACAGCCACTCCACCACCTCCCTGGGCAGCCCATTCCAATGCCAATCACTCTCTCTGCCAGCAACTTCCTAACAACATCCAGCCTAGACCTGCCCTGGCACAGCTTGAGACTGTGTCCCCTTGTTCTGTTGCTGCTTGCCTGGCAGCAGAGCCCAACCCCACCTGGCTACAGCCTCCCTGCAGGCAGCTGCAGGCAGCAATCAGCTCTGCCCTGAGCCTCCTCTGCTGCAGGCTGCACACCCCCAGCTCCCTCAGCCTCTCCTCCCCTCTGCAAGCAGCCTTCAGCCCAGCTTGCAGCTTGCATGTGAGGTTCCCTAGCACGCTGGGGCAGGATGCAGGTGGTCCTGCTTGCCTCTAGCTGAGCTGTTCCACTCTTGCCCTCAGTTTCCTCACCCAGAAGGAGGAACCGTGGCTGTGGCTCAGCGCTTGGCGTTGGTTTGGTTTGCTCCTTGCCAGCCGCAGCTCGGTAAGCAGAAGCCTCCTCCAGAGCTTGCGCACTTGCCGCCCCGGGAGCCTCGCCCGGCTGCTCCTGCCGGCTGGCTGAGCGAGCGCAGGGGCTGTGGGCATCGCTCCAGGAGGACTAAGGGAGGTGATGTCTGTGCCGAGCCAGGGCAAGCCTGGCATCGATGAGCGATGCAGCTGCA
This sequence comes from Pogoniulus pusillus, assembly GCF_015220805.1. NCBI lineage: Eukaryota > Metazoa > Chordata > Aves > Piciformes > Lybiidae > Pogoniulus > Pogoniulus pusillus. The sequence goes on from NC_087266.1 coordinate 1,302,679, forward strand.
GCCGCTGCTTCTGCGGGCAGCCAGGGCTGCTGGGCGGGCTCGGCGCTGGGCGCTGCTCGCCGGCACCTCCTGCCCCTGGCTGCCCGGCAGGGCTCCTGCCCCTGGCTGCCCGGCAGGGCTCCTGCCCCTGGCTGCCCGGCAGGGCTCCTGCCCCTGGCTGCCCGGCAGGGCTCCTGCCCCTGGCTGCCCGGCAGGGCTCCGTGCAGCAGAGGCTGGGTGCGTCCAGCCCGGGGCTGTGCCCAGGCCGTGCCCAGGGCTGCGGCGGGTTTGTGTCCCGCTGCGGGGGCCGAAGCTTCCCCTTGGCGTGGGCTGGGGCTCGCTGCGCCGCCTCGGGGCTGCTGCGCTGCGGGATCGAGGCAGAGGCAGCAAGGACCTGCGGCCTGCAGAGGGGAGAGGAGCCTGGGCCTGAGCCTGCAGAGGGGAGAGGAGCCTCAGTCTGGCCCCTGGAGGGGAGAGGAGCCTCAGCCTGGCCTATGGAGGAGGAAGAGCCTCAGCCTGGCCTGTGGAGGAGGAAGAGCCTCAGCCTGGCCTATGGAGGAGGAAGAGCCTCAGCCTGGCCCACAGAGCAGGAGGAAGAGCCTCAGCCTGACCCATGGAGGAGGAAGAGCCTCAGCCTGACCCATGGAGGAGGAAGAGCCTCAGCCTGGCCCGTGGAGGAGGAAGAGCCTCAGCCTGGCCCATGGAGGAGGAAGAGCCTCAGCCTGGCCCACAGAGCAGGAGGAAGAGCCTCAGCCTGACCCATGGAGGAGGAAGAGCCTCAGCCTGACCCATGGAGGAGGAAGAGCCTCAGCCTGGCCCGTGGAGGAGGAAGAGCCTCAGCCTGGCCCGTGGAGGAGGAAGAGCCTGAGCCTGGCCCACAGAGCAGGAGGAAGAGCCTCAGCCTGGCCCGTGGAGGAGGAAGAGCCTGAGCCTGGCCCACAGAGCAGGAGGAAGAGCCTCAGCCTGGCCCGTGGAGGAGGAAGGGCTGCAGCCTGCACCCCAGAGCCCTGTGCTCAGCCCATGCCATTAGTTGTGTGGCAGTAGCAGCAGTGTCACAGAGTGGTTTGGGATGGAGGAGACCTTGGAAGCTCAGCCAGTCTGTGCTCCTGCAGTCAGTGGGGACATCTGCAACTAGAGCAGCTTGCTCAGAGCCACTTTCAGCCTGGCCTTAAAGACTGCCAGGGATGAGGCTTCCACCACCTCCCTGGACAGCCTGTGCCAGGCTCTCAACACCCTCATGGTGAAGAACTTCTTCCTAGCATCCAGTCCAAATCTCCCCACTTCCACTTTTGCTCCATTCCCCCCAGTCCTGTCACTCCCTGACACCCTGACAAGTCCCTCCCCAGCTTTCCTGTAGCCCACTTCAGATACTGGAAGGCCCCAAGAAGGTCTCCTCAGAGCCTTCTGCTCTCCACACTGAAGAGCCCCAGCTCTCTCAGTCTGCTCATGCTTGTGGCCCTGCTCTGGACACCCTCCAGCATGCCCAGATCCTTCTTGTCCCACGGGCTCCAGAACTGGATGCAGTACTCCAGGTGAGGTCTCACCAGAGTGAAGCAGAGCAGGAGGTCAGTGTCTCATAAACCCATTTAGTCCCTGTCTTGGTGACATACTCAAGGTGATCCTGCTCTGGCAGGGGGGTTGGACCAGATGATCTTTCAAAGGCCCTTCCAACCCCTAATGTTCTGTGATTCTGCCATGCACAAAGAGCTGAAAGCATCTCCACTGCAAGAGAGCTCAATCTGGGACTTGAGGAACGCAGGCTCAGACCTTTCAGCTTGCAAGAGCAGGGTGAGTCCAGTTACAAAGACTTCTAATGAATCTTACCACTCTGAGGTGGTCCAATCTACCCAAGGGAGTCTTCCCTCTTCCAAAGCACTGTCACCTTGATTTGCTACAGGCCTTTCAGTTTGGCTGCAGTGGTTGTGGTGCTTTTAGAGGAGACACAGGCAGAAAAGGTTGTCCAAGGCAGGGAGGGGGAAATGAGGTAAGCCCAAAAAACAGCACATCTTTGGTTTTGCAACCCAGGTGCTCTGGTTTGGCAGCCAAGGGGAATGCTCTCCTGTCCTGGGGCCTGAGTGGCTGAGAGCAGGCAGGCAGAGAGGGCCCTGGGGGTGCTGGGAGAGAGGAGCTGAAGCTGAGGCAGCAGTGCCCAGGTGGGCAGCAGAGCCAATGGCATCCTGGCCTGGCTCAGGAGCAGTGTGGGCAGCAGGACAAGGGAGGTTCTTGTGCCCCTGTGCTCAGCACTGCTCAGGCCACCCCTGGAGTGCTGTGTCCAGTTGCAGCCAAGCCTGGCTGGGGCACTTAGTGCCATGGTCTGGTTGGTTGGGCAGGGCTGGGTGCTAGGTTGGACTGGCTGAGCTTGGAGCTCTCTCCCAACCTGCTTGATTCTATGTTTCTAAGTCTGGCAGCACCCAGGTGTGGCCTGGATAGTTGCTGCTGTGCAATTGATAGGATATGGAGCTCAGGATGAGGTTTGCAAGAGGCTGAAGAAGCTATTGAAGGAGGAAGCTGGAAGTGGAGGATTGAAGTTGGGAGGAAGCAAGGAGCAGAGTGCCTCAGTGCTTTTATTCAGGTCTAGGTCAGGCAAAGAGAGAACACTAAAATTCTGAGCATTAGCCAAAGCTGGAGATGTTGTCTTGGCAGAGGTTTGAATGCTGACTTGGAGCCAGGAGCTGTATGGTTGGGGCAAAGCCTGAGGTGTGCAGCCTTGGTCTGGAGCAGTTCAAGGACTCCTGGCACGGTCGGGAGCCTCTCAAGAAGAGACCTGCAGGACTTAGTTGTACCTCCAGGTCTCCAAGGGGGTAGAGCTCCAAGAGGTTGAAGGTGAGGGGCAGAGAAGAAACTCCCAGCCCTGGGGTCATCGTGGGTGCTCGATCTGGGCCGAAGCTGCAGCAGGGCTGCTTTGGATCATGCAAACAGCCCAGCTAGTCTGGGAGGGATGATGCTGTAGGCTCCAGCTGCCTCGATTCAGTCTCCCACAGAGTAGCTGCAGCCCTGCTGTCTCCTCTGCTCCTCTCACACGTGTCTCTGCATCTTTTGAACTTCAGTTGCCTTAATTATCCCAGAGGCTGCAGAAGCTACTGAAGGCAGAGCACTTGCACGGGGATGTGCTGCATTTCCTCTGGGCTATAGATGAGTTTCTGAACCCATTGGTGGCTACCCAGACCTCTTAAGGAGGCATCTCTGTGACCTGTAGTGCTGGAGGAAAAGGCTCTCTGAGCTGCTTCAAGCAAGGCCCTGTGACTCGTCTGTCCTTCCCTCCAGCCACCTCACAGAGGTACAAGTCTGTCTCTAGACCATAATGGTTGGGTGTTTTGTGCCCAGCTGGCAAGAAAACCATCCTGAGTGTACTGATGTGGTGCAGGGCTTCCAGTGGAGTCAGTGTGAGCAGAATGAAAAAGGAGCTGGTCCCAGACATTCAATTGGAAGTCCTGGATAAATAACAGCAAGGTGTCTGGTTCACTCCTACAAAGAGAGCAGCCTCTCAAGAGAGAATAATGGCATTCTGATGCCAAAAAAGTGGTCAAAGTGAATGCTGGGAAGGGCACAGAGCTCCTGTAGCCTCGTGGCCTGAGTGGTCTGTGCTCAGTGTGAGGTACCTGCAGGGTGACAGCCCTCTTGGGGCAAGGAAGATCATAGAATCAACCAGGTTGGAAAAGACCTCCAAGCTCACCCAGCCCAACCTAGCACCCAGCCCTGCCCAACCATAGAATGAGTCAGGGTTGGAAGGGATCACAAGGATCAACCAGTGCCAAACCCCTGCCATGCCCAGGGACACCCTACCCTAGAGCAGGCTGCACACAGCCTCAGCCAGCCTGGCCTCAAACACCTCCAGCCATGGGGCCTCAACCACCTCCCTGGGCAACCCACTCCAGCCTCTCACCACTCTCCTGCTCAGCAACTTCCTCCTCACCTCCAGCCTCACTCTCCACACCTCCACCTTTGCTCCATCCCCCCAGTCCTGTCACTCCCTCACACCCTCAAAAGTCCCTCCCCAGCTTTTCTGTAGCCCCCTTCAGATGCTGGAAGGCCACAAGAAGGTCCCCTGGGAGCCTCCTCTGCTCCAGCCTGCACAGCCCCAACTCTTTCAGGCTGTGCTCACAGCAGAGCTGCTGCAGCCTCTCAGCATCCTCCTGGCCCTGCTCTGGACACTCTCCAGCATCTCCACAGCCCTCTTGTCCCAGGGGCTCCAGAGCTGGATGCAGGACTCCAGGTGGGGTCTCAGCAGAGCAGAGCAGAGGGGCAGAATCCCCTCCCTGGCCCTGCTGGCCACACTGCTGCTGCTGCAGCCCAGGCTCTGCTTGGCTTTCTGGGCTGCAAGTGCACACTGCTGGCTGCTGCTGAGCTTCTCCTCCAGCAGCACCCCCAAGTCCCTCTCCTCAGGGCTGCTCTCCAGCCTGGCACTGTACAGCCTTCATTTGTGCTTGCACTGCAATCAACCAGACCATGGCACTAAGTGCCCCATCCAGAAGGTGCATGTGGCTGGATTCTGCATGTCCAACTCTACTCTTCCTAGACTGCACACCTGCTCTGTGTGAGCCAAGCCCCACCTTTGAGCAAAGGCCTTGCTGGTTGATACCAGCCCAGTGCCTCTGTGCTACTTCCTTCTGGGCCAGGCTGCACTCTGTAAGCACAGAGGAGTCCTGGAGATGGCTTTCCTTGTCAGAAGGCTGTTTTTTTGGAAGCCCCAGGGCTCTGAGTGAGCTCCTGAGTGCTTCCTTGATGGTGCTCTGTGCTGCTCCTTCAGTCATTAACCAGAGTCATGGCAAAGGTGCTGAGGTGTGGAAGTTAGCCAAGCAGTGGCTCTCTGCGGGGGCTGGGCACAGACAAAGCTCATTAATTCACCTTGTGGTGCTTGCCCTGCAACTTCTGCTGATCCAGAAAGGTTTTTAACCCTCCAGTGGCTGGGAGAACCTGCCTAATGGAATGAGTATCTGCCATGAGGAGCTTGACTTAGGGCTTGAACAGCAGCTGGGGATGTGCTGAAGGGCACCCAAATCTGAGTTCTCTTCTCCCCAGACCAGGAGGGGACTGGGATGAACTGGGCCCTTAGTGGTGACTATCTTCAGCTTCTCTGCTTCCCTTAGCCAAGACTGCTGCCTGGTGGCATGTGGCCTTATGACCAAGGTGACCTTCTTGTAGCCTTCCAGCATCTGAAGGGGGCTCCAAAAAAGCTGGGGAGGGACTTTCGAGGGTGTGAGGGAGTGTCAGGAGTGGGGGGAATGGAGCAAAGGTGGAGGTGGGGAGAGTGAGGCTGGAGGTGAGGAGGAAGTTGTTGAGCAGGAGAGTGGTGAGAGGCTGGAGTGGGTTGCCCAGGGAGGTGGTTGAGGCCCCATGGCTGGAGGTGTTTGAGGCCAGGCTGGCTGAGGCTGTGTGCAGCCTGCTTTAGGGTAGGGTGTCCCTGGGCATGGCAGGGGGTTGGCACTGGCTGCTCCTTGTGCTCCCTTCCAGCCCTGACTGGTTCTGTGGTTCTGTCCTCCTGCCACCTCCGTTCCTTATCTCCTGCTAGTCCTGTGTCTGTCCATCCTCCTGGTCCAGTGGAGAGGTTATGCTGCCACCAGCTTTGCTCTGAGCTGGTTCCTCCTGCCTGTGCCAGGATGCCTTCAGGCATGTGTCCTGGTCCTATCTGACAGAGCAGGTCCTGGCTGGTGTCACTAAGAGGTTTGTGTGCAGCTCTCTGGCCAGGCAGAGCCTGCCACCAGCACAGGGTTATTAGAGAGCAGGGGTGCCCTTTCCTCCTGCAGCTCCCTGGTGGTTGGACTTGATCTTAGAGGTCTTTTCTGACCAAAACGATTCTGTGATTTGCAAACAGTGACTCATATCTGCAAGGAATGAGGAACTCCTGAGGCCAAAGTCATTCCTGGCCTGAGTTATCCAAGTGAGAGGGAGCTGCTGGCTGTCACCCAGGGCTGGTTGCTGCAGGAGGCAGGCACCCAAGGATGTCCAGATGCTGCCCTTAACCTCAGCCTTCCCAGAAGAAGAGGCTGAGCTCTGCACCCCCATGCAAACCCACCAGTCCCTTCTTAGCAAAGGCTGTTCAGGGGCTGCTCCTGGGTGCAAAGGGCTGGTGCACAGGGTGGTGACAGATGCTCCAAAGCTCTGCTCTTTCCTTGCTCCTGCTGTTTGCCTGGTGGCTCTGTGCCTTGGGGGAGAGCAGCAGGAGAAGGGAGACTTGTCCTGACTCTCTGTGCCTCTCATCTTGTGCTGTTGAGCAACAAAGGAGCAACCTTCTGGAGGGCAGATAAGCAGGAATTGTCAGGCATTATTCTTGTGGCCTTGCAGCATCTGAAGGGGGCTCCAAAAACGCTGGGGAGGGACTTTTAAGGGTGTGAGGGAGTGGCAGGAGTGGGGGGAATAGAGCAAAGGTGGAGGTGTGGAGAGTGAGGCTGGAGGTGAGGAGGAAGTTGTTGAGCAGGAGAGTGGTGAGAGGCTGGAGTGGGTTGCCCAGGGAGGTGGTTGAGGCCCCATGGCTGGAGGTGTTTGAGGCCAGGCTGGCTGAGGCTGTGTGCAGCCTGCTCTAGGGTAGGGTGTCCCTGGGCATGGCAGGGGGTTGGCACTGGCTGCTCCTTGTGCTCCCTTCCAGCCCTGACTGATTCTGTGAAGAAGGCAGTGATGATAGCAATCCCCAGGTGCTGCTGGCCACATCCTCCAAATGTGACATCTCACCCTCAGCTGGGTTTTTGTGCATGTGCAGAAGCCCCCAGCTGGTACTGGTGGTACAGAATCACTTGTGCTGGTGTTTCTGCTCAGATGGGTGAGCCTGGCCCCTTCTCTGGCTGTGCTGCAAATGCAGCTTTGAATGGAAGAGCACTTCTTACCTTGAGGCTTTTGCAGTAAGGCTCAGCTCAGCAGGGCACAGAGAGCTTTGCAGGAGGGACCAAGATCCCTGCAGAGGGGAAGTAGATGAGGAGATGTCTCCAGGGAGCATTTGCTGCACTTAATGTGGGGTAGTGGAAGAGGTTGCCCAGGGAGGTAGTTGAGCCTCAGCCCTGGAGATATGCAAGGTGAGGCTTCACAAGGCTCTTGATGTGGTTGAGGATGCCCTTGCTTACTGCTGGGGGGGTTGGACTGCATGGCCTGTGGAGGTCCCTTCCAGGCCGTTTGTAAGCAGTCTCTCTCCAGCCTTCTTGTAGCTCTCTTCAGGTACTGGAAGGTCATTATTAGGTCTCCCCTTGAGCCTTCTCCTGTCCAGGCTGGACAACCCCAGCTGCCTCAGCCTGTTCTCAAAGCACAGGCTCACAGGATGTCAGGGGTTGGAAGGCACCCAAGGAGAGCATCCAGTCCAACCCCCTACCAGAGCAGGACCACACAATCCAGCTCAGGGCACACAGAAACACATCCAGACAGGCCTGGAAAGGCTCCAGAGAAGGAGACTCCACAGCCTCTCTGGGCAGCCTGTGCCAGGGCTCTGGGACCCTTCCAGGCAAGAAGTTCCCCCTTGTGTTGAGCTGGAACCTCCTGTTGTGTGGTTGGACTGGTTGATCTCCTTGGGTCCCTTCCAACCCCTGACATCCTGTGAGCCTGTGAAGCACTTTCAGTTCTGCTCCTCTTTGAAGTGCTCAGAACCCTGATGGTTACCAGCTGACAGGAGCTGGATGATGCTGACAGTGAAAAGGGGGAGTCCACAACACCCCTGAGTCATACTCTGGCTCAGCCCCCCGACAAAACATTATCCTCTTTAACTCCTTCATAGGTTTAAGTCATTGCAAAAACCCTTCTCTGCTCTGAGCTGTGGGTGCAGAGTCCTCTCCCTCCTCACACAGAGGCAAGCGTGGGGTTGCTTGTTCAGAGCAGGCATCCACACACCCAGTTCTTCTGCTCCTGGAGCTCCCTGGCTTGGCACAAGGAGGCAAAGAGTAATGAGGCAGCCCTTGAGCCTGTTAATGTGGCAGATGTGAAGTTCAGCCTGGGAAGCATGAAATGTTGCAAATTAGAGAGTAATGAATTCTGACACTGCCCTGAGAACATTCTCCCCCCTCCTGCCCCTTCCTTTTCATTGTTTTGCAAGGTGTTTGGGTTTTTTTTCCAACTGACCCTGGACACTCTCCCTTCTCATCTCCTTCCCAACTCAAATCCACCTCCACCCTCTCATGTGAGTGCAGCCAGATGGCTGTGGGGTGACAGAGGCTGTGGGGTGGGATAACAGGGCAAGGAGTTGGTCCTTTTCCTCCCCCCCTGGGCACATTTGGTTGGCAGAAAGGCTGAGGCTCCTTGGCTGAGAGGACCACAGGGTCATGTTCTTGCAGGGATGAATGTTGCCCAGGGTGTCTCGTGGAAGTTGGTGTGGCAAGGCTCACTGGGAAGCTCAGCTGCAGGCTGTTGTTGCAGAGCTGCCCTGGGAGGAGCAGTGAAGTTAGGAATGAGCAGCTAAGTGGCAGCCCCGGGCCAGGCTGTGGAGCAGCATCCAGTGCCTCCTGCAGCAAAGCCATAGCTAGCTCCTGCCTTAGCAGCGTGGCTTGCAGAGAGGCACCACACCTCCTCCTCCACCTCTCCAGGCTCTCCTCCTGCATCTGGCTGGGGAGGGACTTTTAGGATATCAGGGAGTGACAGGACTAGGGGGAATGGAGCATTAGTGCCATGGTCTGGTTGATTGGCTAGGGCTGGGTGCAAGGTTGGACTGGATGAGCTTGAGCACTGCAAGAAGGATATTGAGGTGCTGGAGAGGGTCCAGGGGAAAACAACAAGGCTGGGGAAGGGGCTGGAGGGGAAGGCTGATGAGGAGAAGCTGAGGGAGCTGGGGATGTTCAGCCTGGAGAAGGGGAGACTTCGAGGAGACTTTATCACTCTCTACAGCTACTTAAAAGGAAGTTGTAGTCAGGTGGGAGTCAGGCTCTTCTCCCAGGAAACTTGTGACAAGAGGGCATGGCCTGAAGCTGCACCAGGGGAGGCTTAGGTTGGATGCTAGGAAACACTTCCTGATGGAAGGGGTAATTAAGACACTGGAATGGGCTGCCCAGGGAGGTGGTGGAGTCGCCATCCCTGGAGGTGTTGAAGCAAAGCCTGGATAGGGCACTTGGTGACAGGACCTAGCTGATGTGGTGGTGTTGGGTCAAAGGCTGGGCTCAATGATCTCAGAGGTCTATTTCAGCCTCAGCAGTTCTGTGATTCTGTGAAATGGCCTCAAGTTGCATCAGGGGAGGTTTGGGTTGAAGATCAGAAGAAGCTTCTTCACTGAAGGGGTTCTTGAACACTGCAATAGGCTCCCTAGGGAGGTGGTCATATCCCCATCCCTGGAGGTGCTTAGAAGACAGAGATGTGCTGCTGAGGGACATGGTAGAGTTAGATCATGGTTGGACCTGATGTTCTTAAAGGCCTTTCCCAAGCAAAATGATTGGATGATTGTATAAAAGGAGGTGTCTGAGAGCCAAGCAATGCCAGTGCTGAGCTCAGAGATGCTGATGCTCAGAGAGCATCTCCCAGCCAGCACCAGCCTCCCGGGCTCTAGGAGAGATGAAAGCACTTCTGCCAAGCAGAGGTTTTAATTGATGGCATTTATCAGCCTGATTAGCAGCACAAGTGCTCATCACTCTGAGCTCTAGTGAACCCAAAATACCCCCCTTGCTGTCTGCTCCACAGGTCTCTGCTGCTGAGGAGCAGTTGCCAAGGCAGCTTGTGAGGTGGTGCTTTGTGCCACCTTGCTCCAAGCCACCTCGAGCGTGTCCCGGCCCCATGCCCCAGGGTGCAGAGACTGCAGATGACTTTCCAAATGGGTAATTAGGTCTTTAATTAAACATGATCCCAGCTGTGAGAGAGGCACCAGCCAGGGTGGATTGCATCAAATGGACTGGGGCATGAGTAGACCACTGGCAACAGCTGGTGGGCAACAACACACCTACCCTGATGTCTTTCTACTGTCACATCTCTGATGTAGAAGAAGAAGGTAGTGAGCATTTAGTGATGCTCCTCCAGGATTGCTGACTGGAGATGTCATAACTGACAACACCTCAAATGTCTTCCTTTGAGATAGGCCAGAACTACTTCTGCTCAGTGGTCTGACTTTCCAGCTCAGCCTCTGCAGGGTGAGGGCACTTTGTGAAGTTGAGAGCAGGTTTGCACAGGCAAAGGCTTCTCCTAGCAGTGAAAAGGCTGATGGGGAGAGCTGCTGCCAAGGGTTGGGCTGCAGAAAGGCCTAGGCTTGCTTCTGTGCAGGCCAAGGGCACTGCTACATCTGTGCACCACGATGGGGTGCAGTAAGTAAGAGGTGGCACCTGTGGGAAGCAGTGGGCAGGACGGGTGACCCTAAACTGGCCAACAAGGGATTGCATCCCATGGATGTCATCTTCAGTATAGGGCTGAGGGGTCACCTCTTCTTCAGCAGCCAAAACCCAGAGAGGCCTCTGTCTGTTCTGCCTTTGGTGGCAACCCCATTCCAGAATGCAGTTCTAGAATCTGGTTCCCATTTGTCTGTGGGTCCAGCCTGGGGCTGATCCAGGCCAGGATGCCACTGGCTCTCTTGCCCACCTGGACACACTGCTGGCTGCTGCTCAGCTACTACCTACCAGTACCCAGTTAGCCCTTTTAGCAGCTTCCTTGTCCCACCACATGAGATGATCACACAATCAGTTAAGCAGGCTGGAAAAGACTTTTGCAATCACTGAGTCCACCCTGTCACCAAACACCTTCTAATTAACTAACCCACGGCACTAAGTGCTTCATCCAGTCTCCTTTTAAACACCTCCAGGGACAGGGACTCCACCACCTCCCTGGGCAGCCCATTCCAATGCCAAGCACTCTCTCTGCCAACAACTTCCTAACAACATCCAGCCTAGACCTCCCCTGGCACAGCTTCAGACTCCCCAGTTCAGGAGAGACAGGGCACCACTGGCAAGAGTCCAAAAGAGGGTCACAAAGATGCTGAGGAGTCTGGAGCACCTCTCATCAGGAAGAGTCTGAGGGACCTGGAGACATGCAGGCTGAGAGGAGATCTTCTCAGTGCTTATCAGTATGTCCCCACGATGGTGTAGGTCAGGAGGATGAGGCTGGGCTCCTTTTGGTGGTGCCCAGTGATAGGACAGGGGGGGCAGTGGGCACAAACTAGAAACCAAGAAGCTCCACCTCAACATGAGGAGAAACTTCTTTCCTGTGAAGGTGCTGGAGCCCTGGAGGAGGCTGCCCAGAGAGGTTGTGGAGTCTTCTTCTCTGGAGAGATTCCAGCCTTGCCTGGACAGTGTGACCCTGTGCAGCCTGCTCTGGGTGAGCCTGCCTTTAGCAGAGGCACTCCCTTCCAACCCAACCCCTCCACCCTCCCATTCTCTGATTGCTTTGTGGTTGCTGTAGGGCCAAGGTGCCTCAGCCTGCATGTAGAGGGATGAGGACCTGAGCAAAGTGATTGGTACCCAGTGCCCAAATGGCAGTGGTGATGGAGAGGTGCTGCTGTCTCTCAGGGGAGCATTTGGGCAACGATTTCCTGCTGCCTTCTGCATTGCTTAAATTCACATCTCTGCCCTGGCAGGCAGACTCTTGTCAAAACAGAGTAATTAATCCAGAAACGTTTGGCACTCTGCCAGGAGGCATTTTTTAATTAAATCCAGAGCTGATAAAGTCTACTGAGAAATTGATGTCTCTGGTGGCGTGGTGAAATGTGTGTCTGCACCTCCAGCTGCATGGGGAGTGCTCGGGGTAGGGCACAGCCCCCAGGAAACCTCCAGACACCTATGCAGGGGGTGTCCTGTGCGGGGAGGCAGATCTCCTGGAGAAGGGCTGACCTCACTATGCAAGGACACTGCACAATCCAATGTGGATCAAAAGCCAGTGACAACTTCATTTAGGAGCCGCACGCTTATATGTGTTACAGATAATATATGCATACATGTAAGAAGCTAAATGGCTGAATCCCTAAATACCCCATTTGCATGGTGCACCTACTTGCTACGTGCAGCTGCAAGCAGCAAACTACTTCTTATCTTATTCAGAGTTAGCTGTGTCCTGCTCTGCTTGAGTTGGCTGCCGACTCATCAAGGACAGCGCCTCCCTAGCTAGTTATATTAAATGCTGCCTTTGTTTATTCAGTGTGGCCTTTGTTTCTTCAATGTGGCCTAGCACAGCCTTAATTTAGTTCCATATACTCATCCTGCTTGCCCACCTCTAAGTCATGTCCATTTTCCTTTAGCCATTCTGCAACAGTCCTGGACTCACAGAATCAGGCAGGCTGGAAGAGAGCTCCAAGCTCAGCCAGCCCAACCTAGCACCCAGCCCTGGGAATGGGCTGCCCAGAGAGGTGGTGGAGTGGCCGTGGCTGGAGGTGTTGCAGCCAAGCCTGGCTGGGGCACTTAGTGCCATGGTCTGGTTGGTTGGGCAGGGCTGGGTGCTAGGTTGGGCTGGGTGAGCCTGGAGGTGATCTAGGCCCCTCCCCAGCCTTGCTGCCCTGCTCCAAACACCTTCCAGCACCTCAACAGCTCTCTGCAATTCAGGAGCCCACAACTGGACACAGCACTCAAGCTGTGGCCTGAGCAGTGCTGAGCACAGGGGCACAAGAACCTCCCTTGTCCTGCTGCCCACACTGCTCCTGAGCCAGCCCAGGATGCCACTGGCTCTGCTGCCCACCTGGGCACTGCTGCCTCAGCTTCAGCTCCTCTCTCCCAGCACCCCCAGGGCCCTCTCTGCCTGGCTGCTCTCAGCCACTCTGGCCCCAGCCTGTAGCACTGTGTCTTCTCCTCCTTTGCCTCCAGAGACAATGAGTTGTGAGTTCAGTAACAGGCAGGAGCAGTTATCATCTCCTTCTATTGTTGGTGGTGTTTGACCAGTTCAGGGGGAAATGGGAGCCTCATGTCCAGGGGATCTACAAGGTATGCTTGAGCTTTGGGGACTCATCCATCTCTCCTCATTTGAATGCAGGATTGGATATTAGGAATAAGTTCTCTGTTATAAGGGTGATGGAACACTGGAACAGGTTGCCCAAGGGGTTGGTTGAGGCCTCATCTATACAGATATTCAAGTTGAGACTGGACAGGGCTCTGAGCAGCCTGATTTGGTGATGCTGCCCTGCTGACTGCAGTGGGGCTTGGCCTGGGTGACCTTTGGGGGTCCCTTGCCATCCAAACCAGTCTGTTGCTGCACGGACTTTGTGGCCTTGCCATCTTGATGTTGCAGAGATACAGGCTGGGGTCAGAGTGGCTGGGAGCAGCCAGACAGAGAGGGATCTGGGGGTGCTGATTGATACCCGCCTGAACATGAGCCAGCAGTGTGCCCAGGTGGCCAAGAGAGCCAGTGGCATCCTGGCCTGCATCAGGAATGGTGTGGCCAGCAGGAGCAGGGAGGTCATTCTGCCCCTGTACTCTGCACTGGTTAGACCACACCTTGAGTGCTGTGTTCAGTTCTGGGCCCCCCAGTTCAGGAGGGACATTGAGATGCTTGAGCATGTCCAGAGAAGGGCGACGAGGCTGGGGAGAGGCCTTGAGCACAGCCCTACGAGGAGAGGCTGAGGGAGCTGGGATTGGTTAGCCTGGAGAAGAGGAGGCTCAGGGGAGACCTTATTGCTGTCTACAGCTACCTGAGGGGTGGTTGTGGCCAGGAGGAGGTTGCTCTCTTCTCTCAGGTGGCCAGCACCAGAACGAGAGGACACAGCCTCAGGCTGCACCAGGGGAGATTTAGGCTGGAGGTGAGGAGAAAGTTCTTCCCTGAGAGAGTCATTGGACACTGGAATGGGCTGCCCGGGGAGGTGGTGGAGTCGCCGTCCCTGGAGCTGTTCAAGGCAGGACTGGACGTGGCACTTGGTGCCATGGTCTGGCCTTGAGCTCTGTGCTAAAGGGTTGGACTTGATGATCTGTGAGGTCTCTTCCAACCTTGGTGATACTGTGACACTGTGACACTGTGATTGGGTGCCCTGCCCCAGCTGCCTGTGCTCTGCTGCCTGCCAGGGCTGCTGTGAAGGATGTTCTCCTCGGCGAAGCCCTACGAGAACCAGCGCTACAGCTCCCTGAAGAAGGACTGCCAGCGGCGCCAGCGGCTCTTCGAGGACCCTCTGTTCCCCGCCAGCGACGACTCCCTCTTCTACAGGTCCAGGATCCAGGGCATCCAGTGGAAGCGGCCAAAAGTAAGTGTCCCTCACTCACACTGCCTCACAGCAGCTCTGCCCTTGGGCATGCCCCAAATGGCACTGCACAGCCTTCACTAGGGGTGCTGCTGGAGGAGAAGCTCAGCAGCAGCCAGCAGTGTGCACTTGCAGCCCAGAGAGCCAAGCAGAGCCTGGGCTGCAGCAGCAGCAGTGTGGCCAGCAGGGCCAGGGAGGGGATTCTCCCCCTCTGCTCTGCTCTGCCCCTTTCTGTTGTCCTGAGTGCCTACCTTAAGGCTGCACATCGAGGCCTGAAGGCAGTGTGTCTTGGCAGTGAGGTGTGCCCATCTGCCTGGGCTTCACCTAAGGCCACTTCTTTGACTGCCAGCAAATCCAAGGTGTCCTAGGGAGAAGTGGTAGTGGTGGTTGGGGTGAGGCAATGTCACAGCATCTAACCCACCTGGGTCTCCTTCTCTGCCTGCAGGAGGAGCAGCTTTGCTGCCCAGCACATGCAGCTGGGTGGCATTTCAGTGTGGTGGGGTGGCCTGTGCTGACTTTTCTCACCTCACTCTCCCTGGCAGCCAAGAAAATCAGCTGGCCTTCCATGAGACAATGCTGGCTCTGTTTGGGTGGGGACAGTCTGGGGAGGGCTGGACAAAATGCCTTTGTGTGAAGGGAAGGATGGAGCTGAACTGCCTTGTTCTGTGTGGGATGAGGGCAGGAGCCCCTCGACATCCCACCAGGCTCCTCATGGGAGGAGATCTGACTCCCCTCTGCCTTGCCTCATCCTCTGTGTTCATTTTGCTCATGCTGTGCTCAGTTTTGGGGCCTTCACTACAAGAAGGACTTTGAGGGGCTAGAGCTTGTCCAGAGAAGGGCAATGGAGCTGGCAAAGGGTCTACATGGGGAGTCTTATAGGGAGCAGGTGAGGGCACTGGGGTTGTTTATCCTGCAGAACAGGAGGCTGAGGGGAGGCCTCCTTGCTCTCCACGACTACCTGAAAGGAGGATGTAGAGAAGTGGGTGCTGGCCTCTTCTCCCAAGTAGCTAGGAGTAGGACAAGAGGAAACTGTCTCAGGTTGAATCAGGAGAGGCTTAGGTCAGATATGAGGAAAAATTTCTTCCCCAGAAGGGTTGTCAAGCCCTGATACAGGCTGCCAGGGCAGTGGTGGAGACACCAGCCCTGAAGGGCAGAGCAGGACAGCAAGGCTGGTGAGGGGCCTGGAGCACAGCCCTGTGAGGAGAGGCTGAGGGAGCTGGGGGGGTGCAGCCTGCAGCAGAGGAGGCTCAGGGCAGAGCTGATTGCTGCCTGCAGCTGCCTGCAGGGAGGCTGTAGCCAGGTGGGGTTGGGCTCTGCTGCCAGGCAAGCAGCAAGAGAAGAAGGGGACAGAGTCTGAAGCTGTGGCAGGGCAGGTCTAGGCTGGATGTTGTTAGGAAGTTGCTGTCAGAGAGAGTGATTGGCATTGGAATGGGCTGCCCAGGGAGGTGGTGGAGTGGCCGTGGCTGGAGGTGTTGCAGCCAAGCCTGGCTGGGGCACTTAGTGCCATGGTCTGGTTGGTTGGGCAGGGCTGGGTGCTAGGCTGGGCTGGCTGAGCTTGGAGCTCTCTTCCAACCTGCTTGATTCTATGATTCCCATCTATTTACATGGCACTAGCACAGATCTAAACATCTTCCATGTTTTGTGTCCCCTCCTTCCTGGCCAGGACTTCCTCTTACCCTTTCTGCTTCTCTGCCTGCTTCCCAACACTGACTTTGCATTTGCTGTGCTACAAAAAGGTGATCTCTGCAGTGCTCTCCCTCTTGCTTGGGGTTTTCTGGGCAGGGTGGGGAAAGAGAAAGCTGAAGGGCTTTTCTGGAACAGCTCATGAATAACCCTCTCCCAGGTCAGCTTCAGCTTCCTCCTACATCTGGCATTGCAGCGTTTCCTGGACCCAGCCCAGCCTTATTCTTTCCAGTGGGATGTCCTCCCTCCCTTCCTCTCTTCCTCCCTCCCTCCCTGCTTTCCCCTGGCCCTGAGCCCTGCTCTGGATGCCAGATCCTTGTGGAGGGAGCAGCTGTTTGAGCCTTCAGATCAGGCTTTGGCTCTGGTGGTTGTTTGTTGGCTGTCTTCATGCTGCAGCATGGTGAAGCCAGCAAGCTAATTGCTGGAGTGTATGAGAGGGAGGGAGGCCATAGCATGAACCTGAGCTGGGGAGGGGCTCCCAGAGAACTTTGCTTTAATGCATCCACTGGAGAATGAGAATGGCTGCTCCATGCTGAGCCAGAGCAGATCTGGGAGCTGGCAAGGGCAGCATGAGCAGCTCTGCCTGGCAGCAGCACTTGGCTGCTGCATTAGAAATGAAACTGAGCTTTCTGGGCTAAGCCCAAACCCTCACCCCCTCACTTGAAACTCCTCCCTCATGCTCTGTCTGCTGCCATAGGAGGGCCACGAGGATGATGAGGGTACAGGAGCATGGCTCTTGTGAGGAGAGGCTGAGACACCTGGGGCTGTTTAACCTGGGAAAGAGAAGACTGAGAGGAAATTCTGCTCAGTGCAGGCTGGAGGTCGTGAGGATGGGGCTGAGCTCTTTTCAGTGGTAGCACAAGGGGCAGAGAGTGCAAACTGGAACCCAAGGAGTTCCATATGGAAAAGATTCTCTGCTGTGAGGGTGCCAGACCACTGGAGCAGGCTGCCCAGAGAGGCTGTGGAGTCTCTTTCTCTGGAGAGATTCCAAACCTGGCTGGAAATGATCCTGTGCAGCCTGCTGTGGGTGACCCTGCTCTAGCAGAGGGATTGGACTAAATGAGTTCCAGAGCTCCCTTCCAACCTCCACCCTTCTGTGGTTTCATCTACCCTGTGGAAGGAGTTCACTCTCCTGTTCAACAACTTCCTCCTCACCTCCAGCCTCACTCTCCCCACCTCCACCTTTGCTCCATTCCCACCACTCCTGCCACTCCCTCACACCCTCCAAAGTCCCTCCCCAGCTTTTGGAGCCCCCTTCAGATGCTGGAGGGCCACAAGAAGGTCACCTTGGAGCCTCCTCTTCTCCAGACTCAGTGTTGAGCTGCACCAGAGGTGATGTGATGAGAGAAGCTGTGACAAGGCAGAAGGGTTTCCAAGCAGGCTCAGTCTCCTGGTCACAGTGAGTGGGTGGCTCAAGGTGATGGCTGAACCTGAGCCGCTCCTCTGCACTGTGAGTTCAAGCCTGGCTGGCTGCAACCACTAGAGAAACTCTCTTGGAGCAAGTCTTACAGCCTCTTCTTGGACCAACTCTTCCCCTCTGGGGAAAGAGTTCTGCTCTCCACCTCCAGCCCTCAGTACTTTTATCTCTCTGCAGCCTTTGCTTGCAAGCGCTGAGTTATCTCTGCAGCAGTTGCCAAGGGAGGCTGTCACTGATTAGACTGCACAAAGGGAGATGCTGCCTAAATGGCACTGTTAGTTCACCTGGGTGCAGAGGCAATGTCACTTGGAGGGGAACACCTGAGAGCCAGAGCAGCTTTGGAGAAGAGAGAGGCCAGCTGCTGTGGGAAGGCTTGTGAGGAGCAGAAGGTTTGGCGCAGCAGTGCCCTGGCATTCTCAGCCCTCACTGGGCACAGGGGAGAGCTGCTCTCAGTTCACAGCCCTCTGCTGCCTTCTGGTTTTGTTTTTCCAACCACACCTGAGGAATTTTCGTTTAGAATCTGAGAAAATATCCTTTGTCAGTAACCACCTCCCTGCTGGCTTCATCCACATGCTGCTCTCTCCAGCTACCTGAAGGGAGGCTGTAGCCAGGTGGGGTTGGGCTCTGCTGCCAGGCAAGCAGCAAGAGAAGAAGGGGACAGAGTCTGAAGCTGTGGCAGGGCAGGTCTAGGCTGGATGTTGTTAGGAAGTTGCTGGCAGAGAGAGTGATTGGCATTGGAATGGGCTGCCCAGGGAGGTGGTGGAGTGGCTGTGGCTGGAGGTGTTGCAGCCAAGCCTAGCTGGGGCACTTAGTGCCATGGTCTGGTTGGTTGGGCAGGGCTGGGTGCTAGGTTGGGCTGGCTGAGCTTGGAGCTCTCTGCCAACCTGGCTGAGGCTGTGATTCTGTGATAGATACATCCAGCCTGCCTTGTGTAGGGAGGCTTTGCTCATTATACCCCATTCTCTCCTGGAATCAGTGCTGTCCTGTTTGGAGGCTGAGGAGATGTTGCAGGGTGGGAGAGCATCTCTCAGCATCTCTCTTTCCCTTGTGTTACTAAGCACTTGAGCTCCTTGCACTTGCTGAGTGAGGGTTATACAATCAGTCCCCATGGGGTTTTCCTGGAGGGGAAAGGAGTCAATGAACTAATTCACTAAAAGCAGGGCCCAGCACTTGCCTGCCTGTAAATGTCTGCATTAAAAGGTCTTTCTTCCCAGAGTATAGGACAGGCTGGAAAGCTGGCAGAAAGACAAGGTGAAGATAATGGGGGAGGCAGAGGTTAAGCTCTTGAAGTTCTTTGCTTCTGAGAGCTCAACCAGAGCAGGAGACAATTGAACTGGCAATGCTTCTGGTGCCCCTGCATCTCACTTGGACCTTCATCTCCCAGAAGGACTAACCTCTGACATGGGTGTGCAGTGTGAAGGTGCTCTGGCAGGGGGGTTGAGCAAGGTGATCTCCAGAGGTCCTTCCCAGCTCCTGTCATAAGAATGAAAACCTTGGGGCTGTGCAGGCTGGAGCAGAGGAGGCTCCCAGGGGACCTTCTTGTGGCCTGCCAGCATCTGAAGGGGGCTCCAAAAAAGCTGGGGAGGGACTTTTGAGGGTGTGAGGGAGTGTCAGGAGTGGGGGGAATGGAGCAAAGTGGGGAGTGAGGCTGGAAGTGAGGAGGAAGCTGCTGAGCATGAGTGGTGAGAGGCTGGACTGGGCTGCCATTCACAGCCTTTCTTTCCCTCAAGGATAAAGAAGAGATTTTTTGTTGCTATTTGTGCTTCTTTTACAAGGTTTCTTGCTGAGTGTGGTGCTGACCCTGACTATAATCCAGCACATCTCACTGGGTCATTCCAAGGCCACAGCCCCATGGTGCCTCTCCCTTTGCCCCATTGAGGGTGTGGAGTGATAGGCTCTTGGTTTGGGTATGATAAGAAATTAGGCAGCCTGTCTGCTCCATTCTGCACCTTGGAAGGACACAGCCTTGAATGCAAAAGCAGCAGTAAAATCAGTGCATTAGATTCATGGCCTGCTTCATCTCAAGCTGTGCCAGGGCAGGTCAACCTGGCTGTTAGGGGGAAGTTATTCCCAGAGAGAGTGATTGGCATTGGAATGGGCTGCTCAGGGAGGTGGTGGAGTGGCTGTGCCTGGAGGTGTTGCAGCCAAGCCTGGCTGGGGCACTTAGTGCCATGGTCTGGTTGGTTGGGCAGGGCTGGGTGCTAGGTTGGGCTGGCTGAGCTTGGAGCTCTCTTTCAACCTTGCTGATTCTAGCCCTCTGAGCATCCTCCTGGCCCTGCTCTGGACACTCTCCAGCATCTCCACAGCCCTCTTGTCCCAGGGGCTCCAGAACTGGATGCAGGACTCCAGGTGGGCTCTCAGCAGAGCAGAGCAGAGGGGGAGAATCCCCTCCCTGGCCCTGCTGGCCACACTGCTGCTGCTGCAGCCCAGGCTCTGCTTGGCTTTCTGGGCTGGCTCAGGGCAGACTTGGTGCTGCTTGAACAAGTGCCTTTCCCCAAGCACCTTGCAAAGTCTTGCTGCCCTTTGCAGAAGAAAAATGAAAGATGAGGTGTGGTAGAATCTGGGGCTGAGCCTGGCTGCTGCAAGGAGTGGGGGAGGAAGGAAGGGAGGAAGGAAGGGAGGGAGGAAGGGAGGGAGGAAGGGAGGGAGGAAGGGAGGGAGGGAGGAAGGGAGGGAGGAAGGGAGGGAGGAAGGGAGGGAGGAAGGGAGGGAGGGAGGGAGGAAGGGAGGGAGGAAGGGAAGGAGGAGGAAGGGAGGGAGGAAGAAGAAAGAAAGAAAGAAAGAAAGAAAGAAAGAAAGAAAGAAAGAAAGAAAGAAAGAAAGAAAGAAAGAAAGAAAGAAAGAAAGAAAGAAAGAAAGAAAGAAAGAAAGAAAGAAAGAAAGAAAGAAAGAAAGAAAGAAAGAAAGAGGAAGGAAGGAAGGAAGGAAGGAAGGAAGGAAGGAAGGAAGGAAGGAAGGAAGGAAGGAAGGAAGGAAGGAAGGAAGGAAGGAAGGAAGGAAGGAAGGAAGGAAGGAAGGAAGGAAGGAAGGAAGGAAAGAAAGGAGGGAGAGAGAGAGAGAGGAGGAGGCCTTGGTGGGAGGATGGCAGATGGAGTGACAGTGGAGCAGAAGAGGAGCTGTTTCCTTGGTCTGGTGTGTTTGGAGGCAGAAGGAAGCGTTGTTGATCAGCAATGAGAGGTCACAGCACTTCTCTGAGTTAACTCCACAATGAACTGAACTCAGCCTTCTGCCTGCAAGCATCAGGTTTAGTTTTCTGTGAGAGGAAAGTGCACCATGGCTCTGAATCACTTCCTCCTCAAGATCAGTCCCCAGCTCAGGTTTTGCATTTTGGAGTGCTCTTTGCTGTGAGCTGGCTTAGCTTCAGCACACAGCCCTTGGATCTTGTGTGCACCCTCCCTTGCTTCTGTGTTTGTGTTCCCTCTTGTATAGGGTTAACACTCCTGGGGGAGTGATCCTGAACCTGACCCTAGGGGTCTTGGCCCCTCCTCAGGGGTGGGCCACACTCCAGGTGATGGTTAGCCCACTCCCCCCACTTCCTGCGGTATAAAAGACAGGAGTTCTCCTGTCTCTTCCTCTTTTCGCCCTCTTGCTCCCTACCTGCGTTCACGAATACACACACACACTGATACTGCATACCAGCCACGAGGCAGAGACACCATCACACTACTCGGGTTGTATCCATCCCTGTTTTGTATTTTGCTGTTTTCCCTTCCTTATCCTTTGTAAACTCCCCTACCTCCAATCCCTTTTTCTAAGTTATTGTTAAACTTTTCCTTTTTTACTTCCAAATCGAGTGAGATTGATTTATTGGGGGTGTCCCTACCTCTTATCTCTCTCCCTGTCTTTCGGGGAAAGGAGGGGGAGGAGGGGAGGGCACTCTATAAACTCTATAAATTCTATAAATTG
The DNA here is from genome assembly GCF_015220805.1 of Pogoniulus pusillus. Classification (NCBI taxonomy): domain Eukaryota; kingdom Metazoa; phylum Chordata; class Aves; order Piciformes; family Lybiidae; genus Pogoniulus; species Pogoniulus pusillus. The sequence goes on from NC_087266.1 coordinate 1,323,693, forward strand.
TCATTGGGTCTACCAAATTTATAAGAGTCTCTGGGAACTTGCATTTGAACCCAAGACACCTCTCAGGACATGGTGACCTTGTAGTGCCTGCAGGGTTGGGCCAAGGGATGCAGAAACAAAGCCTCCCTCCATTGTCCTTCCTTCTTGCCTTGCTCAGCAGAGCCTGGGCTCTGAGGTTGTGGAGCTTCCTTCTCTAGAGAGATTCAGCATCAGCCTGGCTGTGATCCTGAGCAACCTGTTCTGCATGACCTTGCCTTAGCAGGGAAGTGGGATGAGATGATCTCCAGGGGTCCCTTCCAACCCCCACCAAGCTGTGATTCTGCTTGATTCTGTGATTGCAGTCCAGGAGCATCAGTGGCTTGAGCAGGAATGAATAAATGCAACTACACCCCAGGGCAAGGGCTTGTCCTTTCCTTGCTGCCAAACAACTGACACCATCTGAATGCTTCGTGTGGAGCATTAAAGCCTCCAAGCTGTCCCCTCAATGCAATTTGTCAGCAAGGGGAATGGCAGTGCTGCTCTTCTGCTGTCTAGAATTTGATGCAGGGCATTGTGCAAAGCCCCAGAGCCTTGCAGAGATGACAAACCTGTTTGTGAGGCAGTGAAAAGTGCAGCTGAGAAGGCAGGGTAGGGTGAGATGATGTCCTAAGTGAAGGCACTTGGCTCCATGCAGTTGTGTAGACACTGTGCAACAGAAGGATGATTGCTTTGGGTGGTCCTAACCCATGCATGGCTGTCCTAGCCCACCAGAGTGACCATCTGTCTCCAGCCCACATGCTGCCTTGTTCCCATGTGGACTTAGTGCCATGGTGTGGTTGGTTGGGCAGGGCTGGGTGCTAGGTTGGGCTGGCTGAGCCTGGAGCTCTCTTCCAACCTGCTTGGCTCTGTGACTCGGCGCTGAGCTCCCTGCTACACCCCAGGGCTTACTATAGACAAGATGGTCCTCGACTGAGCTGCTTGAGAGGAGAATGCAAAGCATCCTTGAGGAAGGACAAAGCCTGTTAGGTGTTGGCAGTGTCCCAGAGCACAGCACAGGCTGTGTCTGAGTCTGGGATCCCCAGTTTAAGAGACAAGGAATTACTGGAGAGAATCCAGCAGAGAGCTATGAAGGGACTGGAGCAGCTCTTGTGATAAGGAAAGGCTGGGAGCCCTGGGGCTGCTGAGCCTGCAGAATCACAGAACCAAGCAGGCTGGGAGAGAGCTCCAAGCTCAGCCAGCCCAACCTAGCACCCAGCCCTGCCCAACCAACCAGACCATGGCACTAAGGCATGGCAGGAGGGTTGGAACTGGCTGATCCTTGTGGTCCCTTCCAACCCTGACTGATTCTGTGACCCTGTGATCTCCAGAGGTCCCTTCCAATCCCCACAAATGTGTGGTTCTGTGAGTTCTAGAGGGTGGTTTTCTCATAAAGCAGGTTTGGAGAAGCTACACCCAGGGTGTGAGTAAGCAGAATAGGTGTGGGCTGGAAATGATTTCAGTGGATTAAACTCATGATAACCTATCAGAGAATCAGTCAGGGTTGGAAGGGAGCACAAGGAGCAGCCAGTGCCAACCCCCTGCCATGCCCAGGGACACTCTACCCTAGAGCAGGCTGCACACAGCCTCAGCCAGCCTGGCCTCAAACACCTCCAGCCATGGGGCCTCAACCACCTCCCTGGGCAACCCCTGCCAGCCTCTCACCACTCTCCTGCTCAACAACTTCCTTCTCACCTCCAGCCTCACTCTCCCCACCTCCACCTTTGCTCCATTCCCCCCACTCCTGCCACTCCCTCACACCCTCAGAAGTCCCTCCCCAGCCTTTCTGTATTCCTTTTGAGATGCTGCAAGGCCACAAGAAGGTCACCAACCTCTTCATAACTTCCTCTTCGTTAAGAGGATTAAACTCATGATAACCCCTGCCTAGACAGGGTTCCTTTGGACTGTGGTGGGCTCCAGTCCTGCTCTTGGGTTGAGCTGCTGCTGCACTCTAGGACACAGTCACAGAGCCAGAGGGTAGATCCTCACCCTGGGGCAGTGTGGCTCCAGAGGCTGTGGGAGGGGTCCCCATGGAAAAGCAGTTAGAAGGCTTTGGTCTGAGCTATGCACAGCAATGGGAGGCAGAGATCACCTCCCTTTACAACTGTGGGATCTTTTCCATCCATACCTTGGCTTTTAGGATGATTAAAAGGCAACACAAGAAGAAGCCCCATGCATGATTGAGATTCTTAAAGCCTGTTTTAGAGGATTGCCTTTCAAGTGAGGCAGAGGAGCTGGGATTCAGGCAGGGCTCAGCAGGCACTACTGCCAAACCTCAGTTATGTCGCTGGGAGGCAGAAACGAGGCAGCCAAACTCGAGGCCACATCAGCTTGCTCCAGGATTTCACAACAGCTCTGTCATGAGTGGGTGGCTTTGGACCATTCCTCTCAGAACACTGTGGGTTCTTACAGCAGGGATTAGTTCAGGTTCCTCTCCTCCCAGCAAAATATTCCCTCCATGATGGTAGACTCATGGAATCAGGCAGCTTGGAAGAGAGCTCCAAGCTCAGCCAGACCAACCTAGCACCCAGCCCTATCCAGGCAACCAGACCATGGCACTAAGTGCTCCAGCCAGGCTTGGCTGCAACACCTCCAGGCACAGCCACTCCACCACCTCCCTGGGCAGCCCATTCCAATGCCAATCACTCTCTCTGACAGCAACTTCCTAACAACATCCAGCCTAGACCTGCCCTGACACAGCTTCAGACTCTGTCCCCTTCTTCTCTTGCTGCTTGCCTGGCAGCAGAGCCCAACCCCACCTGGCTACAGCCTCCCTGCAGGCAGCTGCAGGCAGCAATCAGCTCTGCCCTGAGCCTCCTCTGCTGCAGGCTGCACACCCCCAGCTCCCTCAGCCTCTCCTCACAGGGCTGTGCTCCAGGACCCTCCCCAGCTTCCTTATCTCTGCTGGTGATGCCCCTGTTGCTGCAGCCCATCATGCTGTTGGCTTTCCTTGCCACTGCAGCTCATCATTCCCTCATGCTGAGCTTGTTGTTCACCAGGACCAGATCCTTTGCACAGAGCTGTCCTCCAGACAGGTAGATCCTAGGCTGTGCTGCACTCTTGGATCATGTTTTCCCAGATGCAAGACCTTGCACTTGTCCTTATTTTACTTCATCAAGTTCTTCTTAGTCCACTCTTCTGGCATGTGTAGGTCTGCCTGCAGGTTGGCTCTCTCTTCCCTCCACTCAGTTTGGTGTCATCAGAAACTTCAGCAGCCCAGCCTGATCCCACCAGCCAGATTACTGGAGCTATTAAGCAGCCTTGGGCCCAGTATTGATCCCTGGGGAACCTCACTTGTGACAGGTTGCCAGTTTGAAAAGAAGCTGTTCAGCATCACCCTCTGGCTCTGACCTGTCAGCCAGTTCCCACCCACCACACAGCCCTCTTCTCTAGCCTGTAACACAAAGAAGTCCTGGGCTGAGTAATGCTGAGGTTGTCCAAGAGCACATCCCTGGAGAGCATGAGTGGGAGGAGCAGGGATGGCAGGTCCAAGGTTCCATGCTCCATCTTGTCACAGAACCAAGCAGGCTGGAAGAGAGCTCCAAGCTCAGCCAGCCCAACCTAGCACCCAGCCCTGCCCAACCAACCAGACCATGGCACTAAGTGCCCCAGCCAGGCTTGGCTGCAACACCTCCAGGCATGGCCACTCCACCACCTCCCTGGGCAGCCCATTCCAATGCCAATCACTCTCTCTGCCAGCAACTTCCTAACAACATCCAGCCTAGACCTGCCCTGCCACAGCTTGGCCAGGGCTGGGTGCTAGGTTGTGCTGGCTGAGCTTGGAGCTCTCTTCCAACCTGCCTGATTCTATAAGTTCAACCACCTCTCTGGGGAGCTTATTCCAGCGTTTGGGAACCCTTTCAGAGATGTTTTCCTCCACTAACCAATGTAAACCTTTCTCTTTTGTGCCTGTTGTTTGTGCACCCCAAAGATAAGACCACAGAGGGACCTGTCCAGGCTGCCAAACCTGCTGATTGACCTTTAGATCTTTTCTGTCACCATCCCAGCTCTTTCTGGTGCCAGAATAAATGGCACAGCATGGTGCTGAGCTGCACCAGCAGATTGATGGGGTTGGGGGGTGGGGGTGTGTGCTTTTTTGATGCCTCCCTTTACAAGCAAGTCCTGTTTGCTGTGGGTGGAGTGTCCAACGCCCTCCCCGTGGTGTGGGAGCTGATAACAGATACAGATGTGTGTACTCTGAGATACTCTTGGGTGGATCAGCCTTAGGGATGCAAACCACCCCAAATGGTTTTATAGGGTGTTTGTACTACCAACCAAACCTACCTTTTGGTGTAGGGTGAGAGGAAATGGCCACAAGTTGCATCAAGGACAAGCAGCAATGGGTCTAAGGTGCAGCACAGGAGGGTCCAGCTCAACCCAAGGGGGAACTTCTTGGCTGGAAGGGTCCCAGAGCCTTGGCACAGGCTGCCCAGAGAGGCTGGGGAGTCTCCTTCTCTGGAGCCTTTGTTCCTGTGTAATCCTCTGTGTGTGGTCCTGCTGTGGCAGGGGAATTGGACTGATGATCTCCTTGAGTCCCTTCCAGCCTCTGACATCCTGTGAGCCTGTGATCCAGGGGAGATTTAGGTTGGATGTTAGGAAAATGTCTCTCCTGAAAGAGTGGTGAGGCATTGGAGCAGGCTGCCCAGAGAGGTGGTGGAGCCCCCATGGGCTGAGGTGTTCAGAAAACGTGGTGCTCTGGCACATGGCTCAGTGGCCACGGGATGATGGTCAGACTTGATGATCTCAGAGGTCTTTTCCAACCACAGGGATTCTGTGTGGCTGGGGCAGAGGATGTGATTTTTAGCAGGACCTGTAGCAACAGTGTGAGGGGTGATGGTTTTAACCTAGAAGAGTGGAGGCTCAGACTAGATAGGAGGGAGATATTTATTCACATTGAGGGTGGTGAGACACTGGCCCAGGTTACCCAGAGATCAAAACCAGGTCAGTGCAAGGCTCTTGTGTCACAGATTCCTTTTATCATAGAATGGTTTGGGTTGGAGGAGGACATTTAAAGGTCATCTAATCCACCCCCCTCCTGTAGTTAGCAGGGGCATAGAAACATAGACTCAGCCAGGCTGGAAGAGAGCTGCAAGCTCAGCCAGCCCAACCTAGCACCCAGCCCTGCCCAACCAACCAACCAGACCATGGCACTAAGTGCCCCAGCCAGGCTTGGCTGCAACACCTCCAGCCACAGCCACTCCACCACCTCCCTGGGCAGCCCATTCCAATGCCAATCACTCTCTCTGCCAGCAACTTCCTCCTAACACCCAGCCTAGACCTGCCCTGCCACAGCTTCAGACTCTGTCTCCTTCTTCTCTTGCTGGGTGCCTGGCAGCAGAGCCCAACCCCACCTGGCTACAGCCTCCCTGCAGGCAGCTGCAGGCAGCAATCAGCTCTGCCCTGAGCCTCCTCTGCTGCAGGCTGCACCCCCCCAGCTCCCTCAGCCTCTCCTCACAGGGCTGTGCTCCAGGCCCCTCACCAGCTTCAACTAGAGCAGGTTGCTCACAGCCCTGTCCCACCTGCCTGGAATATGTCCAAGGACAAGGCACCTACCACCTGTCTGGGCAACCTGGGCCCCATCCAGTTCAGGTTGGATGATGCTGTAGTTGAAGGTGCCCCTGCTGGCTGCAGGGAGGTTGGTCTAGGTGGCCTTTCAAGGTCCCTCCCAACCCAAACCATTCAGTGAGCCTCTGACTCTGTGATAATGCCTCTGAAATTCAGACTCCAGCCCTGATTTACTGTGCTCATCTTATTTCCCTGTGTCCCCTTGGTGCAGAATCCCATCCCAAAGCAGCTACCTGCCTTAAGGCAGCACAGGCACCTTTGTGTCTTCTCACTGTGCTGGGGCAGCCTTTTGCTCTCTTGGCTGTGTGAGTGACCTTTCAGTCAGAGGATCCTTTTGTTCCCCACCTCCATTGCCCAGGAGTGGGGAGCACAGCCTTGCTAATAGGTTCTGCTGCTGATCTTGCAAGTCTGAGTGCAAGCTCCTGAGCCAGCCAGGCTCTGCAGTGCAATTAGACTGTTCTGCTCCTTGCAAAATCTCATTAGCAAAAAACGGTCCTGGCATGCAGCAGATGTTGCTTCTCACGTGGTTATCTTGCCCCTCTGAGCTTTTCCCCTCCCTGCAGCTGCCCTGACACAATCCAGGTCCCCAGAGCATCTCCAGCTCTGCAGTCTGCACTGGGAAACGCTTAGCATGAGACAGGCACTGCCTGGAGAAGTCAGTTAGAAGCTGATTTCCTCAGTACTGCTCTGTGTGGACTTAGCTGGAGAAGATGAGGGTGAGGCCTCACCTGGACTACTTTATCACAGAATCACAGAATGAGTCAGGGCTGGAAGGGAGCACAAGGAGCAGGCAGTGCCAATCCCCTGCCATGCCCAGGGACACCCTACCCTAGAGCAGGCTGCACACAGCCTCAGCCAGCCTGGCCTCAAACACCTCCAGCCATGGGGCCTCAACCACCTCCCTGGGCAACCCACTCCAGCCTCTCACCACTCTCATGGTGAGGAACTTGATCTAGTTGGAGGTGTCCCTGCTGGCTGGAGAGCATTGGACAAGCTGACCTTTGAGCCTCTTTTCTAACCCAGTGCATTCTGTGGCAGTTTCTGGTTCAGATCCATTTGGATTTGAATGATTTGGGATGAAATTGTGAGTGCTGGGAGAAAGAATCCCAAAGGGGAGGGCAGGGGAACAGCACACCTGCTTTTGGGTGGGAAGCAAAATTGCACCCCCAATAGCAGGGAAGTGGTGGAGTGGCTGTCCCTGGAGGTGTTGCAGCCAAGCCTGGCTGGGGCACTTAGTGCCATGGTCTGGTTGGTTGGGCAGGGCTGGGTGCTAGGTTGGGCTGGCTGAGCCTGGAGCTCTCTTCCAGCCTGGTTGATTCTATGAGATGGTAGGCAGGACTGTTTGCTGGAGGCTTGCATGTGTTGAGGAGGGGTCTGAATCTGAGTTAGCAGTGAAGTGTAACGAGGGTGATGTAAAACTATTAAGTAGTTCATTTATTATACAGGTAAAAGCTCCCCAGACCTATCTGCAGTCAGCACAGAGAGATGCTGTGACATGGTTGCTTAAACTAAATCTATCCACCCAGTCAAGTTCAATGAGTTAAGAGAAGTCTTTAGAGAACATTTGTAACTAGAGAGGTCTGGCAGCACAAACTGCTGCTGGAAGGTTAAGCATTAACTGCTACAGACCTGATTCAAGAGAAGTAGGGCACTCACTGGGTAAGAGTCTCAATATTTGCCCTCCAGAAGCATCAACAGGAAAATATGTGGTGGCACATTGGGGCTGATGGGTGGACCACTGCTGGGAATGGTAGGACTTCTAGTGCTGTACAGCTGCTTGATCTTAACCCACTGGAACATAAGCCATGGGGTTGGGATGTGTAAGTGGAAAAGCACTGAGTTAAGTAAAACAGAAATGACCTTAGAGGATGTTGCAACAGATGAAGCTATGTAAAGCAGGAACTGCTTATCTGGTTGCTGAGGTACAAGGTCTGTCTTGAGGTCTGTCTTGATGACCAGTTAGGATTTGACATGATCTTTAGCTTGTGTGTTAAGAGCATATAACCAAGTGCTGAAACAGTAAACAGAACTTGGCCTATGTCAAGCTGCTTCTCATCTCTCCAGCGTGGCTGAACACGAGGTGGGTACAGAACTGGCTTCATGGCCACACCCAAAGAGAGGCTGTCAGTGGCTGCATGGCCAAGTGCAGGCCGACCAGGGACAAGTGGAGTCCCTCAGGGATCAGTCCTGGCACCAGTCTTGTTCAGCATCTCTGTGAGAGCCATAGACAGAGGCATTGAGTGCAGCCTCAGCAGGTTTGCTGCCCACACCAAGCTGTGTGGTGCAGCAGCCAGGCTGGAGGGCAGGATCCATCCAGAGGGAGCTGCACAGGCTGCAGAGGTGGGCACAAGCCAAGCTCAGGAGGTGCAACAAGAGCAAGGGCAAGGTCCTGCAGCTGGGTGGAGGCAATGCCAAACACCAATGCAGGCTGGGCAGTGAGTGGCTGGAGAGCAGCTCTGAGGAGAGGGACTTGGGGGTGCTGGTGGAGGAGAAGCTCAACAGGAGCCAGCAGTGTGCACTTGCAGCCCAGAAAGCCAAGCAGAGCCTGGGCTGCAGCAGCAGCAGTGTGGCCAGCAGGGCCAGGGAGGGGATTCTCCCCCTGTGCTGTGCTCTGCTGAGACCCCACCTTGAGAACAGCCTGAAAGAGTTGGGGCTGTGCAGGCTGGAGCAAAGGAGGCTCCCAGGGGACCTTCTTGTGGCCTTGCAGCATCTGAAGGGGGCTGCAAAAAAGCTGGGGAGGGACTTTGGAGGGTGTGAGGGAGTGTCAGGAGTGGGGGGAATGGAGCAAAGGTGGAGGTGGGGAGAGTGAGGCTGGAGGTGAGGAGGAAGTTGTTGAGCAGGAGAGTGGTGAGAGGCTGGAGTGGGTTGCCCAGGGAGGTGGTTGAGGCCCCATGGCTGGAGGTGTTTGAGGCCAGGCTGGCTGAGGCTGTGTGCAGCCTGCTCTAGGGTAGGGTGTCCCTGGGCATGGCAGGGGGTTGGCACTGCCTGCTCCTTGTGCTCCCTTCCAGCCCTGACTCATTATGAGTCTATGATTCTAAAATATAGATAGTGAACGCCAGGGGGTGGACTTCAGGTGGTAATGAAGCAGTGGGAAGCAGGGGCAAGGTGGGGGTTTGGGCAGGTGTTTAGGCATGGGATGGATGTGTGTCCCAGGCATGGCTTGGAGCTCCCAGCACAGCATGGCACGGGGCAGTTGGAGCTGGTTCTCTGCTGGCCGAGCTCTGAACCCAGCAGGCCCCAGGCTGTGTGTGGGTGTACACATTTGTGGGCTGCCCTCTTCCCCTCGGGTCACAGTGCTTGGAGGGTGATGTGGTGTTTGCTTTTTGGAGGTGTGCCTGCCTGGCTAAGTGCTACTGCTCACCTGCTGCCTGTCTGCTGCGTGGCAGGAGGACAGAGTCACAGAACCAAGCAGGCAGGCAGAGAGCTCCAAGCTCAGCCAGCCCAACCTAGCACCCAGCCCTGCCCAACCAACCAGACCATGGCACTAAGTGCCCCAGCCAGGCTTGGCTGCAACACCTCCAGCCACAGCCACTCCACCACCTCCCTGGGAAAACCACAGTGACAACCTGCTGTGATCAGAGCATCTCTGCTTCTGCCCTGCCCTTCTACATACACACCCCAGCCCCTGTAGTTCAGTCTGGCTGCAGGACCAGCTCCTTCAGAGAAACATAGAATCAACCAGGTTGGGAGAGACCTCCAGGCTCATCCAGTCCAACCTAGCACCCAGCCCTGGCCAATCTTATCTCTTCCAGCTCTGTCTGCAGGAAAGGGAAGGCTGCATTCAAGGCTTTTCCATGGAATCAGAGAGTCATAGACTTGTTTTGGTTGGGAAAGACCTTTAAGATTATCAAGCCTGGTTAGTAGCACCAATTCTACCAAGTCTGGTTCTAAACCATGTCCCTCAGCACCACATCCCTGCATCTTTTAACCACCTTGTTCATCTTGAGCTGCTTAACCACTGGCCTTCCTAGAACAGGAAGGCATCCAGGTGGGGTTGGAAGGTCTCCAGAGAGGAGACTCCACAGCCTCTCTGGGCAGCCTGCTCCAGAGGCTGCTCCTCCAGTGAAGGGTGGAAAGGAGTTTCTCCTCCTGTTGAGCTGAAACCTTCTCTGTTCCAGTTTGCATCCATTGCTCCTTGGCTGATTCCTGCTGAGCACCCAACAGAGCTTGGCCCCCTCCACCTGACCCCCACCCCTCAGCTCTCTGTGCACATTGCTCAGATCTCCTCTCAGCCTTCTGCTCTCCAGGCTAAGCAGCCCCAGGGCTCTCAGGCTCTCTGCAAGGGGAGATGCTCAAGTGCCCCACTCATCCTCCTGGCTCCCTGCTGGACTCTCTCCAGCAGGTCTCTGTCTCTCTTGAGCTGGGGAGCCCAAAACTGGACACAGTATGGGTCTCATAAGCTGCATCTCTCATCTGTGCCAGGCTAGGCTGCTCTTTCAGTGAGTACACAGGGCTTCCCTCCATCAACATCAACAACCACGGGGGGTTAATTTGCAGACTCTTTCCTGGTGGTGGGAAATCACAGCTGGTGGTGGGAAATCTTGTCCCAGTGATGGGAAATCACAGCTGGTGGTGGGAAATGGTGTCCCAGTGATGGGAAATCACAGCTAACTGGCAGCTCTGCTCTTATAACAGGTCCCTGAGCATCTGCTGTGCTCTACCCTATGCTGATTTCTGCCACACAGGATACATTTTTCATTCTTTCATGTTCTTCCTTGCCTTCTTAATACCAAGCAACTTCTGGTTTGCACACTGCAGATTCACCCAAGGGCAGCCTGGGTGCTCTCAAAAGCAGCCAAGAAAATGCCCCTACAAAGGGCAGCTGTGGCCCTCAAATGGGGCAAAGTTGGGGTCGTTGAGCCTGGGGAAGAGAAGGCTCCAGGGAGACCTTCTTGTGGCCTATCAGCACTTTAAGGGGGCAATAAGAAAGATAGGGACAGGCTTTTTCTCAGGGCAAGAGGTGGTGGTTTAAAGCTAAAAGGGGAAGATTCAGGCTAGATGCAAGGCAGAGATGTTTTGCACTGAGGGTTGTGAGACCCTGGCCCAGGTTGGCCAGGCAGTAGATGCCCCATGCTTAGCAATGTTGTGAGTCAGGTCGTGTGATGTAGTTCAAGGTGCCCCTGCTGCAGGGGATGTGGCCTAGGTGCCACTTAAAAGTCCCTCCCAACCTAAAGCATTCTGTGAAAATCATTTCCTTAGCTCCCCAGAGCAGGATCTGGTAGAGCAGACATTCCCACCAGCAGGCAGGGTGGATGCATCCCCTGCTGCTGGCATTCCTCCTCAGCGGTGTAGAGCAGGGGTGAAGCCTCCCTTGTCCTCTGCCAGCCCTGCCTGCACTCGGCGATGCTGAGAAGTGCAGGTGCCTCCTGCCTTCGGTGCCTGTCAGCTTGCTTCCCTCTAGCGTTTGGCCCAACCTCCTGCAACACCAGCAGCTGGGAGAGGATTAGTCCTCTCCCTGGGCTTTCATCCTTGCCCACTGCGTGTCTGGATGAAGGTCAGTTATTATTCTGGTGCACAGTGCTGGCTGGCTTGGGTGGCAATAGCAGGAGATGCTTAAGGAGCAATTCTTGTTCCTCCTGTGATGGGCTCCTCACTACAAGAAGGACACTGAGGTGCTGGAGCATGTCCAAAGAAGGGCAGCAAAGCTACTGAAGGGTCTAGAGCACAGAGCTTAGGAGCAGCAGCTGAGGGAGCAGTGATTGTTTAGGCCAGAGAAAGGAGGCTAAAGGGAGACCTCACTCTCTGCAACTACCTGAAAGGAGGTTCAAGTGAAGTGGGGGTTTGACCTTTCCTACCCAAGTAAAAAGCAGTGGGACAAGAGGAGACAGCCTCAAGTTGTGCCTGGGGAGGTTTGAATTAGATACTATGAAAAATCTCTTCCCTGAAAGACTTGTCAAGGCCTGGAACAGCCTGCCCAAGAGAGTGGTGCAGTCACCACCCCTGGAGGCATTTCAAAACCACCTAGATGTGATCATAGAATCAACCAGGTTGATTCAATGCCAATCACTCTCTCTGGAAAGAACTTCCTCCAACATCCAGCCTAGAACTCCCCTGCCACAGCTTCAGACTCTGTCCCCTTCTTCTGTCTCTGCGTGCCTGGCAGCAGAGCCCAACCCCACCTGGCTACAGCCTCCCTGCAGGTAGTTGTAGACAGCAATGAGGTCTTTGTTGTGGCATAGTGGTGACCTGGCAGTGCTGAGTTCATCATAGAATCCTAGAACCAGTCAGGGATGGAAGGGAGCACAAGGAGCAGCCAGTGCCAACCCCCTGCCATGCCCAGGGGCACCCTACCCTAGAGCAGGCTGCACACAGCCTCAGCCAGCCTGGCCTCAAACACCTCCAGCCATGGGGCCTCAACCACCTCCCTGGGCAACCCACTCCAGCCTCTCACCACTCTCCTGCTCAACAACTTCCTCCTCACCTCCAGCCTCACTCTCCCCACCTCCAGCTCTGCTCCATATACTGGATGGAAGTAGATGATCTTTAAGGTCCCTCCAAACTGCTCTATGGCTCTGTGAGAAGCTTATAAATCAGTCAGAGATTGGGGAGGGTTGAAAGGCTTATGAGAAAGTATAAAGAGTGGCCTTATAAGAGGGGATGGGTCACTAGGCCTGTAATGGTGTGAAAACATCTCCAGCAGGGATAACTAGAGCAAGGCTGTGCCCATGGGGGTGTGATGGATGGGGCCAGTGGAAGGCTGTGGGTGGGATTTAAATGAAGCTTGAGGAAGACAAAGAGCAGTTTTGCTCCAGAGCAGGGCAGCAAGGCTGGGGAGGGGCCTGGAGCACAGCCCTGTGAGGAGAGGCTGAGGGAGCTGGGGGTGTGCAGCCTGCAGCAGAGGAGGCTCAGGGCAGAGCTCATTGCTGCCTGCAGGGAGGCTGTAGCCAGGTGGGGTTGGGCTCTGCTGCCAGGCAAGCAGCAAGAGAAGAAGGGGACAGAGTCTGAAGCTGTGGCAGGGCAGGTCTAGGCTGGATGTGAGGAGGCAGCTGTTGGCAGAGAGTGATTGGCACTGGGTTTTGCTGCCCAGGGAGGTGTGGCAGAGGGGGTCTAGGCTGGCTGTTAGGAGGCAGCTGTTGGCAGAGAGTGATTGGCACTGGGATGGTGTCGCAGAGGGGAAATTAATTGATGGCAGATGATATTTTTTCCCCAATTAATGTTTGTTGCTTTTGCTCTTCAGAGCTCTGCCACCCCTGACCACTGATTGTGGTAACCTTCAGATCTTCCATGGCCATGGAACTATTCTGTGGGTAATGTGCAGTTGTAGCAAGAACCAGCAAAGTATAGAACCATTATTTGAACTGGAAGGGAAGGTTCCCCACGAGATGGGCTCTAGGAGCTCCTTCTGCTCTCTGGCAGGGGCCAGTGGAGAATTGCAAGGAGGCAGTGAAGCATTTGCTCACAAGTTATTGTTACCCACTCGTGGGGGCTTAGCCACAGGCCAGGTGTTGCGGAGGGGCAGTAATAATTCGTGGCCGAGTCGAGAATTTATCAAAAATAGATATTTTTTATTTTTACAAAACCCGCCCCCACAACTATATATGCAAAGATTAATTTCGTTTGATAAACAGGTTAAGTTGCATGAGAATTCTACGAGGATACCATTAATAATCTGACTATATATATTTGGAAGTCAGTTTTTGGAAAAGGCTTTAGCTATTAATTAATAGCGGTTTCTTACTAAATTAAGCTAAGCCAAATAACTCACTCAGGCTGGCTCGTGCAGTCGGTCTTCCTCCTCCAGCGGCTACAGGAGTCGTTAAGAGTCGTTAAGGGTCGTTAGGCAGACAAAGGTGTGCCTAACACCAAGGCAAGTCCTTTGGTCTCTCTGCCGTCCAGGCACAGGAGAGTGAGCGAACTCGTCCAGGCACAGGCAAAATCCAAAGCGGGAACCCCAAAGGCGGGAAGATCCCCAATATTTATAACCTTGCTAGACAAAGGGCAGAGTTACCACACTTTAGGCGCGAAAGCGCACGGCCAATCCCAGCCTGGCTCCAGCGCGGGAACTCACGGGGCAGTCGCCGCCCCCTTCTCGGCTGCAGGGCAGGCGAGGGGGGGGGAAACCAGGCGGCTTTTCCCCTTTCCCCCTGAAGTCCGGGCAGGAGAGGAATTTAGGGGTACAGGACTCCAGGACATCCCACCCCGGTGGTAATGAGCATCTTTGTCTAGAACTTGAGTGAGAAGTGATCCCCCTTCAATTTAGGAACCTATTAATATATATATATGGCTTAGCCTTTTCCAACATTAACAATAGGTAATACATTAATCGCCCCAACAATATTTAACAATACTTAACAAGGCTTAACAATAGCCCAAACAGTATTAAATAAAGCTACACAGTCAATTTGAAGATTGCTCTGTTCCTGGTAGAGCAACCAAGTTCATGGCAGAGCCTTAGATGCTCTGAGTCCATGGCTGGAGGTCACAGTCCGTGGGTCCGGATGCCATCATCCACTGGCCACCCCGGTGATATGACTCCATCTCTCGTGTAGCTGGTTCTCCTTTCCCAGGTGCTGGTCAGGTGGTCAGGAACTGGTCCTCTGCCTCGGCCTTAACCTGTAAGGAGACAAAACCTGCCTCGGCCTATGAAGGCCAGGCTTAGCAATTAATAGTTGGGGACGATCCACCGTGCACTGATCCGGTGGCCTTTTGTACTGGGGCAGGTGGTCAGTGACCACGTGGCTCACCTAGGCAGCAGGTCTTTATTCTGGGGGCTTCTGTAGCTCTCCCCGTGACTGCTGACCATTAAAAGCTGCCGAGCCACTATTACGGTAATTCAGTGTTTTGCCTCCCGTGTGGGAGACGAGAAAGGGTTAACCTTTCTGTCTGGGGACGAGCTGCAGTTCCCAGCGGGGGGGCTGCCGCTTCTGGGCGAGCCGCTCTGGGAGCCACCGCTGGGCTTCTCGCGGCTGCCTCTGGATTTTGCAGCCGATTTCTGAAGGCACCGCACTAGATCCTTCAGCTGCCAGTCTGCCAGCTGCCTTAAAACAGTTTTTGGTACCCCTAAAGTCAGGGCTTGTCTATACCAGCTGTTCTTTTCTCTGGGTCTCCAGTCACTCTGTTGGTCTCTGCCCCTTTCCCTCGGGGAGAAGCCTGAAGGACCGGTCCCCCTGGGGGGGCAGTCCTGCACTGGCCGGACCTGCCTGCGCAGAGTCCTGGGATTTTCTGGGGGAGAAGCACGAGACTGTCTCTCCCCAGCCCCTTTTCCTTCAGGAGACCCAAACCCAAACTGCAGCCCGTGGGCATTCAAGTCAGTTAACAGTTCAGCCCAAGTCATTACGTGCTCTTTAGCACCATCGTTCTCTGCATTTTCTCCAAGCACACGTTCAATTTTCTCAACATTCTTCATTAGTTGGATTTGCAGAGTTGCTGGCAAACCCTTCATAATAGGGTGCAGTCTCTCCGGGTCCACAGGGGCATAAAACGGGCAATCGTAATGTCCCTTATCATAGATAGCCTGGACACAGGCAAGTCTGCGGAGAGCAGTGATGAGCTCAGAGGAGCTGGTGACCTTTAGTTCCGTCGGCTCCCCCCGGTAGGCTGGGCGGACACTGCTTGCCCAGTAGGCTATCCGGGCGGTGAGGCTGTGTGTCCCCTCGGGTTCACGTGTCAGGAACACATCGTCCCCCCAGTCTCCAGCAGCTTCCTGCGAGTCTAGAAGGACCCGGTCCCCACCGGCTCGGGACACTCGATACACATAGTCAGCGACTGAGTCTCCAGGATCTCTCGCATATTTGACTTGTAAGTCACTGAGCTGTGCATCTGTGAACTGCTTTTTGATCACGGTGGTCCCTGCACCGCCTTTTCTGCCCTTCACGGACTCAATTCTTGTAACAGGCAACACGTGCCTCTGCACCGCGGCGCCCTCCTCACCGGAGCTCTCTTCTCCGCTAGCTACGGGAGAGTCCGGTCGGGACCTGCGCTTTCTGCGTGGCTTTGAGGCTTTCTGCCGCGCAGAGGCATGTGCAGAGGAATTCTCTGCGTCTCTGGCAGAGTCTTTTGTGCCTGGTTTCGGGGAACTTCTCTCCCCCGAAGAGCCCCTCGGGGCATTCTCTGCCTTTCTCCCCGATTCCCGCGAATCACTCCATTCAAATTCAGACACGGAGACCGAAGAGGTGGTGTCTGCAGGCGTTACAAGCCTTTCTTTCATCCGGGCAGTCAGTGCCGCGGTCAGGCTCTTTGTCTGCGCCAGCATGCTTTCCCAGATACTTTGGCATTTAGCTTTTTCGGCTAATAAATCCTTTTCCAAGGCCTGAATTCTTTTTTCATAATTTTCAAATTCGGCCAGAGTCTGGGTCACGACTGACCCCAGAACAACAGAGAAATGCTCCGTTGGAGACTCAGAAATCACAGGGTCTGAGCGCTCAGCTAATTTCTCCAGGATTTTCTCCGGATTTTTACAATTTTTCTGAGCCCAAATTAAATCAAGACCTGTGATTAGGCATCCCTTTTCTTGTAGAAATTCTATGATTGAACTACCCTGCATACACTGCGCCATAATGTTGCGGAGGGGCAGTAATAATTCGTGGCCGAGTCGAGAATTTATCAAAAATAGATATTTTTTATTTTTACAAAACCCGCCCCCACAACTATATATGCAAAGATTAATTTCGTTTGATAAACAGGTTAAGTTGCATGAGAATTCTACGAGGATACCATTAATAATCTGACTATATATATTTGGAAGTCAGTTTTTGGAAAAGGCTTTAGCTATTAATTAATAGCGGTTTCTTACTAAATTAAGCTAAGCCAAATAACTCACTCAGGCTGGCTCGTGCAGTCGGTCTTCCTCCTCCAGCGGCTACAGGAGTCGTTAAGAGTCGTTAAGGGTC
The DNA here is from genome assembly GCF_015220805.1 of Pogoniulus pusillus. Lineage (NCBI taxonomy): Eukaryota > Metazoa > Chordata > Aves > Piciformes > Lybiidae > Pogoniulus > Pogoniulus pusillus. Next base: position 1,340,102 of record NC_087266.1, read on the forward strand.
GTTAGGCAGACAAAGGTGTGTGCCTAACACCAAGGCAAGTCCTTTGGTCTCTCTGCCGTCCAGGCACAGGAGAGTGAGCGAACTCGTCCAGGCACAGGCAAAATCCAAAGCGGGAACCCCAAAGGCGGGAAGATCCCCAATATTTATAACCTTGCTAGACAAAGGGCAGAGTTACCACACTTTAGGCGCGAAAGCGCACGGCCAATCCCAGCCTGGCTCCAGCGCGGGAACTCACGGGGCAGTCGCCGCCCCCTTCTCGGCTGCAGGGCAGGCGAGGGGGGGGGAAACCAGGCGGCTTTTCCCCTTTCCCCCTGAAGTCCGGGCAGGAGAGGAATTTAGGGGTACAGGACTCCAGGACACCAGGCAGTGCCCAAACACTGTCAGGGGACTCTGTCTGGTCGGACCTTGAGGCTTGATTCTTCCTGGGCTGCTGGGGGCAGAGCAGACAATCTCTGGCCTTGTTCTCCTGCATCTCCTGAGCAGGACTTGCAGGTGTAGAGCCAGGAGGTGCTGGTGGGTAACAACTTAACCATGGCACAGCAATGTGCCCTGGGGACCAAGAAGGCCAATAGGATCCTGGGGGGCATTAAGCAGAGTGTGTGCAGCAGATCAAGGGAGGTTCCCCTCTGCTCTGCCCTGCTGAGACCTCATCTTGAGCACTGCCTTCAGTTTTGGGCTCCCCAGTTGCAGAGGGACAGGGATCTGATGGAGAGTGTCCAGCAGAGGGCTAGGAGGATGATGAGGGGACTGGAGCACTGCCTGGTGAGGAGAGGCTGAGGGCCCTGGGGCTGCTTAGTCTGGAGAAGAGAAGACTGAGAAGGGATTTGATCAATGTTTGTAAGTATCTGAGGGCTGCCAGGAGAGGGGGACAGGCTCTGCTCACTGCTCCCTGGGACAGGACAAGCAGCAGTGGGTGTTAAGTTGCAGCTCAGGAGGTTCCAGCTCAACACAAGGGGGAACTTCTTGCCTGGAAGGGTCCCAGAGCCCTGGCACAGCTGCCCAGAGAGGTTGTGGAGTCTCCTTCTCTGGAGCCTTTCCAGGCCTGTCTGGATGTGTTGCTGTGTGCCCTGAGCTAGATTGTGTGGTCCTGCCATGGTCTGGTTGGTTGGCCAGGGCTGGGTGCTAGGTTGGGCTGGGTGAGCCTGGAGCTCTCTTCCAACCTGCCTGAATCTATGATTCTGTGATTCCATGATTCTTTGCTTACTCAGTGTCTGTTTTCCTTCTGTCACACAGGAGATCTGTGATGATCCACACCTCTTTGTGGATGGGATCAGCTCCCATGACCTACACCAGGGCCAGGTTGGGAACTGCTGGTTTGTGGCTGCCTGCTCCTCCCTGGCATCCCGGGAGTCTCTGTGGCAGAAGGTAAGTGGTTCCTGATGGCAGAGGAGAGCCTGGCTTCAGCACCTTGGCTTTGCTTTGTGTTTGTCCAGCTCAGAAACTGCTTCTTCAGGGACACTTCAGGTCCCGAAAAACTGTTCATGTGCAAACCCCCCCTGAGTTGGTTGGGGCAACTAATAAGGCAAGGGTTATAAATATGTAGTTGGTTTTATTTCCAGCCAGCCCTGCCCACAGCTCCATACAAAGGAGTTACAGTTGGGGTCTAATTCAGTGGGGAAAAGCTTCCCAAGGCTGCTTCTGGGCAACTCATTCATTGAGCAGAATCAGAACACTGGGAAAGGTTTGGCCACACAATGGCTTTGCCTCACTCCCAAACAGGCAGCTGCAGCCCTAGGGCAGGTCTGTGCTGCTCACTGCAGGGCAGTAGACATTTCAGGCTAGTCCCTGGCTGCTTTGTGGCAGTGTTGGAACTGCTCAGCCCTTGAGAGGCTTCCAGATCTTCCCAGGGTGCTGGGCAAGAGGCAGAGGATCTCTGACCTGCTCCTGGTTCCTCTTGGCAGGGAGGTGTGCAGAGGTGCAGCAGCATCTCCTGCAGCTGTGCAGAGAGCACCATGTGGGTGGCACTGCCTGCCAGGGCCTGAGGCACTCCAGGGCCTTCTCCTGGGAAGCTTGAGGCACTTCAGCTTCCAGGCAGTTCAGGCCCAAAGCATCAGGGCTAAGCTGGTCTGAAGCACCAGGCAGAGGAGGACACAGTGTCCAAGAGCAGCGAGGCAGAGGCTGCACACACTGGGACAGAGGCAGCATGGCAGAAGCAGCACGCACTGAGGCAGAGCAATGCTCCTCTAAATGTTGGGTACAGAGGAACTTTAGTGATGATCTGGAGCAGGAGATTGAGTCCAGCAGCAGTCAGTTTGTAGATGGCACCAAGCTAGGAGCAGCTGTGGAGCTGTTGGAGGGTAGCAGAGCCCTGCAGAGGGACCTGGCCAGGCTGGATGGGTGGGCAGAGGCCAAGGGGATGAGACTGAAGAAGGCCAAGTGCAGGGTTCTGCACTTTGGCCACAACAACCCCAAGCAGCATTAGAGGCTGGGGCCAGAGTGGCTGAGAGCAGCCTGGCAGAGAGGGAGCTGGGGGTGCTGGCAGAGAGGAGCTGCAGAGGAGGCAGCAGTGCCCAGGTGGGCAGCAGAGCCAATGGCATCCTGGGCTGGCTCAGGAGCAGTGTGGGCAGCAGGAGAAGGGAGGTTCTTGTGCCCCTGTGCTCAGCACTGCTCAGGCCACCCCTGCAGTGCTGTGTCCAGTTGTGGGCTCCTGAATTGCAGAGAGCTGTTGAGGTGCTGGAAGGTGTTTGGAGCAGGGCAGCAAGGCTGGGGAGGGGCCTAGATCACCTCCAAGCTCAGCCAGCCCAACCTAGCACCAGCCCTGCCCAACCAACCAGACCATGGCACTAAGTGCCCCAGCCAGGCTTGGCTGCAACACCTCCAGCCACGGCCACTCCACCACCTCCCTGGGCAGCCCATTCCAGTGCCAATCACTCTCTCTGTGAACGTTGCTGGCCTCGGACAAGCAGCAAAGTTTCCTGCCTGTGGTGGTGTGGTGACTGCTGTGGCTCTCAGATGTGGTGCCAAGGGTTGTTTAGTTTGTTCCTCTGCCTCTCCCAGGGGGGAGCAGCAAGTTGTCATCTCACCATTCACTTCCAGCCCTGCCCTGGGAAATGCCAACCCAGCTGGAGCCAGGTCCCTGTGGACACCTCATTATTTCAGCTTGCCAGTGGCATTGCTTTTCCTCCCCTGGCAGTGTGGCTGGGGGGTTGTGACTCCTCATTTTCCATGCACTGAACTCTCAGAGGCTCTCCTTTGCCTGCCTCCTCTTCCTGTCTGAAGGGTTTGCTTTCTGCCAGAAGCACAAGGCGCAGCCTTCTCCCACCATTCCCTTCCAGTGCTGGCCAGTTTGCTGTGCTGCTCACTACCTGTTTCATCACACTCCTCCTTTTGAGACCTCTGAATTAGGTGGGACTTTTGCTCCCCCTTTGCAGTGTGCTTTGAGAGCTTGGGATGAATTGCAAGGAGTCACCATGCAGCAGCAACTTACAAGGCAGAGTGAGTGATGTCAAGTGAACAGATTAACCCCTCAGTCCAAGCAAGCATCAGCTCTGTTGGCTCTGCTGGAGTTAGAGCATGGTCCTTGCAGAAGACCTCAGAGCACTTAATTGGCCTAGAAATCATGGACCTCTTGGTCCTTAATATGACTGCATGTGAGGTTGTGAGAACGTTGCTGCAGGTGTCTTTTGCTCCTTGGCCCTTGGGTATCTATACACATAGGATCCAGTGCCTTCAGGACAAACCTCTGCTCGTGACTGGGCATTGTGCTGATGGAAGCAGCATTTGAGAGGACAGAAAAGGCAGCAAAACCATCTCTGATTCAGAGTCTAAGAGGAGCTGCACAGGGACCTTGGCCTAAGTCTCTCATTGCTCCCAGAAAATGCAACCCAAATTTACACTGAGTAAAGGACCTGGGGGTGCTGGGAGAGAGGAGCTGAAGCTGAGGTAGCAGTGCCCAGGTGGGCAGCAGAGCCAATGGCATCCTGGGCTGGCTCAGGAGCAGTGTGGGCAGCAGGACAAGGGAGGTTCTTGTGCCCTGTGCTCAGCACTGCTCAGGCCACCCCTGCAGTGCTGTGTCCAGCTGTGGGCTCCTGAATTGCAGAGAGCTGTTGAGGTGCTGGAAGGTGTTTGGAGCAGGGCAGCAAGGCTGGGGAGGGGCCTGGAGCACAGCCCTGTGAGGAGAGGCTGAGGGAGCTGGGGGGGTGCAGCCTGCAGCAGAGGAGGCTCAGGGCAGAGCTCATTGCTGCCTGCAGCTGCCTGCAGGGAGGCTGTAGCCAGGTGGGGTTGGGCTCTGCTGCCAGGCAAGCAGCAAAGAAGAAGGGGACAGAGTCTGAAGCTGTGCCAGGGCAGGTCTAGGCTGGATGTTGTCAGGAAGTTGCTGTCAGAGAGAGTGATTGGCATTGGAATGGGCTGCCCAGGGAGGTGGTGGAGTGGCTGTGGCTGGAGGTGTTGCAGCCAAGCCTGGCTGGGGCACTTAGTGCCATGGTCTGGTTGGTTGGGCAGGGCTGGGTGCTAGGTTGTGCTGGCTGAGCTTGGAGCTCTCTGCCAACCTGCCTGATTCTATGAGTCTCTGAAGTTCCCCTGGGAGATAGGACAGAGTGGTGTATCTGGAGGCCTTTCTGGGAGGTTGAAACTGTAAGGAGAGTTTCAGTACTGGTGTAAAGAGGCTCAGAGTCCCTGCAGCAGACAGTGGCTGGACCACCCCATCTCACCCTCAACCTTGATGGAAAGGAAGATCCACCTGAGGATCCTCTCCCCTGTTCTGCCCATCTTCAGTCCTCTCTCCAAGCCACACACAAGTGTTAAATGCTCTGTGAAGCCTTTCCCATGATGAGAAAAGAAGTCAATGTCCGTTTTACTTTTTCCAGGAGACAAAAGATGTTCAGAACTCCCAACGAGTTGAAAGTCCTAGAACCACAGAATTGTCAGGGCTGGAAGGGGTCTCAGAGAGCATCCAGCTCCAACCCCCCTGTGCCACGGGCAGGGACACCTCACACAAGGTCAGGTTGCTCAGAGTCACATCCAGCCTGGCCTTAAAAACATTCATGGATGAAGCTTCCAGCACCTCCTGGGCAACTTATTCGAGTGTCTCAGCACCCTCATGGTGAAGAACTTCTTCCTAACACTCAGTCTGAATCTCCTGACTTCTAGTTTTGCTCCTTCCCCCCTCCCCAGTCCTATCACTACCTGGCATCCTAAAATCAATGGGTGCTGCTTTCTTGGGGAAGCTTCCAGAAAGAGGATGAAGAAGACACAAGAGAGCCTCAGTCCTTAGGGGGAATGCAGCTGAGCAGGCTTTTATTTACTATGGTAGTTCAACAGCCAAGGACGTAGCTGGAGCAGGAGCTCTGCCCCAGCAACCAGCAAAGCAGCAGAGGCATAGTGTGAGAAATCCCTTTGGAGGTTGGCAGAGACTCCTCTGTTGGATCTAATGTGGTTTGTAGCCAGGGATGTACAAGAAGGTCTGTGAGGATCCCAGAGGTGGGTTTGGCTCACAGTGGGTCCGTGCGAGGATCGAGCAGGGATGAATTTGTTTTTACCTCTTCTGAGCCCACTCTTTCTTAGGGTCTAAACAGAGACACAGAACCATAGAATGGTAGGGGTGGAAGGGACCTTCAGAGGCCACTGAGTCCAACCCCCCCTGCCAAAGCAGCATCACTTAATGCAGGGCACACAGGAACACATCCAGATGGGTCTTGCTAGTCCCTAGAGAAGGAGACTGCACAACCTTCTCAGCAGCCTGTTCCCAAGTCCTGTCATGCTCATGGTAAAGAAGCTTCTCCTCACGTTGAGGTGGAACCCCCTGTGCTCCAGTTTGTGCTGTTGTCTCTTGTCTTATAATGGGATGAGACGGAGCTAGGCCAAGAGCAGGGCTCTGCACTTTGGCCACAACAACCCCAAGCAGCACTGCAGGCTGGGGCCAGAGTGGCTGAGAGCAGCCAGGCAGAGAGGGCCCTGGGGGTGCTGGGAGAGAGGAGCTGAAGCTGAGGCAGCAGTGCCCAGGTGGGCAGCAGAGCCAATGGCATCCTGGGCTGGCTCAGGAGCAGTGTGGGCAGCAGGACAAGGGAGGTTCTTGTGCCTCTGTGCTCAGCTCTGCTCAGGCCACCTCTGCAGTGCTGTGTCCAGTTGTGGGCTCCTGAATTGCAGAGAGCTGCTGAGGTGCTGGAAGGTGTTTGGAGCAGGGCAGCAAGGCTGGGGAGGGGCCTGGAGCACAGCCCTGTGAGGAGAGGCTGAGGGAGCTGGGGGGGTGCAGCCTGCAGCAGAGGAGGCTCAGGGCAGAGCTCATTGCTGCCTGCAGCTGCCTGCAGGGAGGCTGTAGCCAGGTGGGGTTGGGCTCTGCTGCCAGGCAAGCAGCAAGAGAAGAAGGGAACAGAGTCTGAAGCTGTGGCAGGGCAGGTCTAGGCTGGATGTGAGGAGGAAGTTGCTGGCAGAGAGAGTGATTGGCACTGGAATGGGCTGCCCAGGGAGGTGGTGGAGTGGCCGTGGCTGGAGGTGTTGCAGCCAAGCCTGGCTGGGGCACTTAGTGCCATGGTCTGGTTGGTTGGGCAGGGCTGGGTGCTAGGTTGGGCTGGCTGAGCTGGGAGCTCTCTCCCAGCCTGCTTGATTCTGTGATCTTATCAGAGGGCACAGCTGGAAGGAGCCTGCCCCATTCTCCTTGATACTCACTCTTCAGGTACATATAAGAGTTCTCATCTAAGTCTTCTCTTCTCTAGACTAAACAACCTCAGCTGTCTCAGCCTTTCCTCATCAGACCTTCCAGTCCCTTAATGATCCTTGTAGCCCTCTGGCAGACACTCTTTAGTACATACCTGTCCCTCTTGAACTGGACACAGTACTCCAGATCTGGCCTTACCTGGGCAGAGTAGAGAGAGGGGGAGGACAACCTCTCTCCGTCTGCTGGCCACACTCTTCTCAGTGCAGGCAAATTCCTCTGTCAGTGCCCCAGCCATGACTCTATCAGACAGTGATTGTTGTGCTTTGGTCTGCATTTCTGAAGGCTTTGAAGAAGAGGTTGGGCTTGCAGGGGGGTAATCAGCACAAGTGAGCAGATCATGGGTACAAAGTCATCCTGTCCTGGCTTTTCCATCCCTGGCTGCTTCTTACACATCTCAGGGCAATCTCGGGTCATACCTTCAGGAATGCTCACCCACAGCTGAGTGCAGTCTTAGCAAAAGACCACTTAGAGCAGTATTTGAGTCCTCCTTCACCCAAATGTGGCAGGTATTTGGGAGGAGAAGACAGAAACATCTCTTGAAAGTAGCCTTTTCTTTTTGGTGGATGAAAAGGGAACATCCAAAGTTAGTAGTCTATTCACAATGGTGGGGCAAGGCAGGCATGGAATAATCTCCTGTTCCTAAGGTGCAAAGGTACCATCTCTGCTAGGTACTGCTCTGGGGGGACAGCAACAGCAGATTCCTGCTCCGTGGTCTGCAAAGTGCTCTGCAGCCTCAGGGGATCTCTAGAGATGCTCCAAAAGAAATATGTTTATGGGTACTTTAAGGCCATGACAATGCACAAACTGCTTTGGCTGCAGAGGACTCTGCTGGCTCAGACCTACAGCCTGCTCTGAGCTGCTGGCTCACTTGCACACACCTGCACAGCTGCTCCAACCCATCCAGCTCACCACCACCACCCTCCAGGCAGCACAACGTGAACAACATGCTGCAGCATGCCCCCCCAGAGTGACCCCCAGCAGGAAATGGTGGCAGCTGCCAGGAAAAGGGTGGTCCAACCTCCTTGCACCAGTTTGTCCAGTCAGTTTGCCATCTGCAGAGCACAGCATGTCCAAATGTACTTCAGCTCCTTGGCGAGGTGATCCTCCGGGGTCTTCAGAGACACCGAGCAGCCACAGTCCCAGCAGCAGCCACAGCAGCCTGCAAGCACTCAGTGCCCTTGCAAGGAGAAGCACTCCAACACCAAGCAGCCCTCCCTTTGAACAGCCACAGTCTCAAGTTGTGCCAGGGGTGGTCCAGGCTGGATGTTGTTAGGAAGTTGCTGGCAGAGAGAGTGATTGGCATTGGAATGGGCTGCCCAGGGAGGTGGTGGAGTGGCCGTGGCTGGAGGTGTTGCAGCCAAGCCTGGCTGGGGCACTTAGTGCCATGGTCTGGTTGGGCAGGGCTGGGTGCTAGGTTGGGCTGGAGGAGCTTGGAGCTCTCTTCCAACTTGGTTGATTCTGTGAAACTGGGAGCCAAAGGCTCTCTCCAGGCTGCCTCTCATTTCTAGTATAGCTACTCCTTACATTTCCAGCATGCTGTTGGGATGCAGCAGCCCCAGCTGGAAGGCTCAGGGAAGCCACATATGTCCCAGAACCAACAGAGACTCATAGAATCAAGCAGGTGGGAAGAGACCTCCAAGCTCATGCAGTCCAACCTAGCACCCAGCCCTAGCCAGTCAACTAGACCATGGCACTAAGTGCCCCAGCCAGTCAACCTTCTGCCTTCAGAGGCAGTGACCAGGAGAAGGATGTTGTTCCAAGTCGACAGCAGCCTGTGCCAGTCAGCTGCTGAATCCCTGCTGAGCTCACAAGCATGTAGCCTTCTAGTCTAGCCAAACACAGCAGCAAGCTCGTGGACCCCTTCTCCTCCTCCTCCTCATTCAGAGGAGAGTACCTATGGGGAGTGCTTTGCAGGGCTGAGAAGCTCCAGGAGTGCCAAGCTGCTCCCTTTTGGGTGATGCTGCCCCTCATGATAAAACTAGAAGCAGGAAGAAAGTGAACCAAAAGCTGAAGGGAGAGAAGCAAACTGGGGGATCACAGCAGAGCTGGAGCAAGGGCTGAGCAAGAAGGGGCTCAAGCTTTAAAGACAATGGAGGCCCTCAGCTGAGCTGGCTCCAGGCCCTCGGTGAAGGCCAGGAGGAAATACATCACCTTGCGGACCTGGGCCAGCTCCGCGATGCGCTCCCCGAGCTCCTGGGCCTCCGCCTCGTTGCACTGCACCTCCTTGGCCCCTGCCTGCTTCCAGAAGATGCCTGCTGGCTCCAGCAGCTGCCGGTTCATCAGGTGGGTGAGGTCAGGGGTCCAGTGCTGGGAGGTGCCAGTCAGCGTCAGCTTCCCGGGGCCTTCCAGCTGCACGTCCCAGCGGAGGAAGCGCAGGTCGTGCTGCCGGGTGAAGTCCACCCTGTAGAGCTGCTCGTTGGGCTGCAGCAGCTTCTCCCCGGGCTGGGGCCTCAGGCGCTTCTGCTGCAGGCTCTGGAAGCGCAGCCTCATGCAGCGGGTGAGCTGCGCCTCGGGGGTGAAGGGCAGCGCCAGCAGCCCTGCCTCGCCTGCCATCGCCTCCGCTTGCTGCTCCCTCCGCTTGCTGCTCCCTCCGCTTCCTCGGCAGCCTTCGGCTCTGGAGCAGGGCAGGCAGGGGGAAGAAGCCACCCTGCCCCCGCAGCTGGTGCCCCCTCTCCCGGCTCCCAGCAGCGCTAAGCGACCAGGGCCAGCGACGTCAAACGGCCCCCCGGGGCTCCCTCCGGTGCCCTCCTGCCTCCCTTGCAGATCAGGAACCGAAGGTGCTGCCGTGCAGGGTAATCCATGGGGAAGGGCTGTCTGATGTCAGCCTCCCTGGCAACCTCCCTGACAACCAGGGCTCATTAGCCCGAAGTGAAGGCGTGCAGCCAGGGATGCCAGGCCACAGGCGTGGGTGGCAGTGGCTTTCTCTGAGCGCAGGCTTGTGCCTTAATTCAGGTTGGAAGAGGACTCTAGAAGGGTCTGATCCCACCTGCTGCTCAAAGCAGGACTTCCTTCAAGGTTGAATCAGGTTGCTTGGGCCTTTGTCCAGTTCCTCTTTGAGTGTCTCTGTGGGTAGAGATCCCACAGCATCCCTGGGACCCTGCTCCAGTGTCTGCCCATGCTCACACTGAAGATAAGCTCTAAATTGTGCTGTTGGCTTCTGTCCTGGGACTGTGCATTTCCAGCACGAGTCTGCCTCTGTCTTGCTGCCCACCCTCCCACTAGGTAGCTGCAGACAGTAATAAGCTTCACCTTCCCTTCTCCTGGATGCAGAAACACACTTCTCTCAGCTGTTCCTCATATGCCCTGTGCTCCAGACCGTTGGTGGCCTCAGATTGCCTCTGTCACTTCAGTCTGCCACTGTCTTCTTCTGGGGGCTCCAGAACAGTTCCCAGGAGGGCATCAACATGCCAGAGAGAGGGAAAGAGTAATTCACCTCACCCCATTGGCTGCAGTCTTGTTAGTGTGGCCCCATGTGTGCTTGGCCTTCATCTCTGCCAGTGGTACACTCTTGACTCTTAGCTTCTCCCTCAGGACTCCACACAGGCTAAGTGGGAAGTAAGGACAAAGAGGGAGCCTTGGGGTGAGGTGGAAGAAAGTTTGTGAATAAAATCAACTCTTGGTGTAGGATCATAGAACTGCTCCAACCTTTCATACCAAGTCTGCTGTTAAAGCAAGTCCCTCAGCACCACGTGCTTAAAATCTCTTCAACCATGACAGACAGACTGCCATGGGCAGAGGCACTGAGTGCAGCCTCAGCAGGTTTGCTGCCCACACCAAGCTGTGTGCTGCAGCAGCCAGGCTGGAGGGCAGGGATGCATCCAGAGGGAGCTGCACAGGCTGCAGAGGTGGGCACAAGCCAAGCTCAGGAGGTGCAACAAGAGCAAGGGCAAGGTCCTGCAGCTAGGTGGAGGCAATGCCAAGCACTAATGCAGGCTGGGCAGTGCCAGGCTGGAGAGCAGCCCTGAGCAGAGGGACTTGGGGGTGCTGGTGGAGGAGAAGCTCAGCAGGAGCCAGCAGTGTGCACTTGCAGCCCAGAAAGCCAAGCAGAGCCTGGGCTGCAGCAGCAGCAGTGTGGCCAGCAGGGCCAGGGAGGGGATTCTCCCCCTCTGCTCTGCTCTGCTGAGACCCCACCTGGAGTCCTGCATCCAGCTCTGGAGCCCCTGGGACAAGAAGGCTGTGGAGATGCTGGAGAGTGTCCAGAGCAGGGCCAGGAGGATGCTGAGAGGCTGCAGCAGCTCTGCTGTGAGCACAGCCTGAAAGAGTTGGGGCTGTGCAGGCTGCAGCAGAGGAGGCTCCCAGGGGACCTTCTTGTGGCCTTCCAGCATCTGAAGGGAGCTCCAAAAAAGCTGGGGAGGGACTTTGGAGGGTGTGAGGGAGTGTCAGGAGTGTGGGGAATGGAGCAAAGGTGGAGGTGTGGAGAGTGAGGCTGGAGGTGAGGAGGAAGTTGTTGAGCAGGAGAGTGGTGAGAGGCTGGAGTGGGTTGCCCAGGGAGGTGGTTGAGGCCCCATGGCTGGAGGTGTTTGAGGCCAGGCTGGCTGAGGCTGTGCTCACAGCAGAGCTGCTGCAGCCTCTCAGCATCCTCCTGGCCCTGCTCTGGACACTCTCCAGCATCTCCACAGCCCTCTTGTCCCAGGGGCTCCAGAGCTGGATGTAGGACTCCAGGTGGCGTCTCTGCAGAGCAGAGCAGAGGGGAGAATCCCCTCCCTGGCCCTGCTGGCCACTTCTAAGGAGGCTGGAGCAAGGTGTGGCTCAGTCTCTTCTCACATGCAATGAGTAGCAGGATGAGCAAATAGGCTTGAGCTGTGCTAGGGGAGGTTCAGGCTGGATGTTAGGAAACCTTTCTTCACAGAAAGGGTCACCAGGCATTGGAGCAGGTTGCCCAGGGAGGTGCTGGAGTCACCATACCTGGAGATGTGTAAAAGACAGGTGGTTGTTCTGCTTAGGCTCATGGTGTAGTGGCAGCAGCTTAGCAGTAGCAGTGGGACTGTGAGCTCTAGGCAAGTGGTTGGCCCTGATGATTTCAAAGGTCTCTTCCAGCCTTACCAGTGCTGTGATTCTGCAATTCAGCACTGTCCCCAAGTGAAGGGGAGGAGAAGGATGGTGAGGAGCAGCACCTCCTGCCACTCACAGCAATGACAAGTCTGAGAGCCAGCCAGCTGGAAGCTGTGGCCACCAGCTCTGGCTGAGGAGCTGCCTCTGATCAATGCAGTAATCATTTCTAAGCCCACATTAATAGCAAGTTGATTAGCAGAATGCTCCTCAATGACAGTTCATTAGGATGAGCTCCAGCCAGCAGGGGATCGATGGGCACTGATGGAAAGCTGTCTGGCCTGGCCTGGCACTCTCCCAGAGGGAGTCTGGGGCATCCTTGTCAGCACTTCTGAAAACACCAAAGCCTCCAGAGGGGCTCTGCTTCATGGCTCTGCTCTACCTCTATTGATCCAGACAAGTCCAGAGTGCCAGTGAGCTCACAGGGCCTCAGCTCATCATTAATGTTTCCATGCAGGAGCAATAAGAGCCCTGGGCTGGATCGTTGCTGGGAGCTAAGGGATCAGGAGGCTCTCCAGAGAGCTGTCTCTGCAGGGTTAGAGCTTCATGATGGCAGCCAAAAGCAAAAGGCTCTGGCAGCTGGACAAGGGCCAAGGTGCAGTGCAAGGGTTCTCACCGTGGCCCAAGACCTCCTGAGGAGACTCTTTCCATGAAACCTAACTGTGTCCTGTCCCACCTCACCCCGAGAGAGTGACCATTTTGTGCACTGGAAGATAATTTTCCCCATGGGCACATTGGGGTTTTCCTTACTCAGGTTATGGTGCTTTGGGAACAGGTTAGAGAAGAAGCAAAGGTGTGGACAACCCCAAGCAGCACTAGAGGCTGGGCCAGAGTGGCTGAGAGCAGCCAGGCAAAGAGGGCCCTGGGGGTGCTGGGAGAGAGGAGCTGAAGCTGAGGCAGCAGTGCCCAGGTGGGCAGCAGAGCCAATGGCATCCTGGGCTGGCTCAGGAGCAGTGTGGGCAGCAGGACAAGGGAGGTTCTTGTGCCCCTGTGCTCAGCACTGCTCAGGCCACCCCTGGAGTGCTGTGTCCAGTTGTGGGCTCCTGAATTGCAGAGAGCTGTTGAGGTGCTGGTCATAGAATCAGGCAGGTTGGGAGAGGGCTCCAAGCTCAGCCAGCCCAACCTAGCACCCAGCCCTGCCCAACCAACCAGACCATGGCACTAAGTGCCCCAGCCAGGCTTGGCTGCAACACCTCCAGCCACAGCCACTCCACCACCTCCCTGGGCAGCCCATTCCAATGCCAATCACTCTCTCTGCCAGCAGCTTCCTCCTCACAGCCAGCCTAGACCTGTCCTGCCACAGCTTGAGGCTCTGTCCCCTTCTGTTGCTGCTTGCCTGGCAGCAGAGCCCAACCCCACCTGGCTACAGCCTCCCTGCAGGCAGCTGCAGGCAGCAATGAGCTCTGCCCAGTGAGGTCTGTCCATCAACACAAGGGGGAACTTCTTTCCTGAAATGGTCCCAGAGCACTGGCACAGTGCTGGATGTGGTGCCTGGGGCTATGGATGTGGTGCTTGGGGCTGTGGTTGTGGTATTTGGGACTATGGATGTGGTGCTTGTGGATATGGATGTGGTGTTTGGGACTATGGCTTAGGGTGCACCTTGTAGAGTAGGGTTCTGGGTTGGGCTTGGTGATCCCAAGGGGCTTTGCCAACCATGACTCTGTGATGTTGCCTGCATTAGCTCCAGGAGGAGAGCCAACCCCAGCAAAAAGAAGGGGATAGCCTGGGTGCATGTGCCTCCTCTCTTGCAGGTGATCCCAGACTGGAAGGAGCAGGAGTGGAATGCTGAGAAACCCGAGAGCTATGCAGGGATCTTCCACTTCCAGTTCTGGCGGTTCGGGCAGTGGCTGGACGTGGTGATCGACGACCGCCTGCCCACGCTGCACAACCAGCTCATCTACTGCCACTCCAACTCCAGCAACGAGTTCTGGTGTGCCTTGGTGGAGAAAGCTTATGCCAAGTAGGTATCCAGGATGAGCTGAGAGCCTGGGGTTGCCTCTCTGTGCATTCATGAGCTGCTTTGTGCCAGTGGAAACAACTGCTTTCCTAGGGAGGAGTGGGACACAGCTCAAGCAGACAGAAACTTGGGGGAGTGCTGCTTAGTGACATCCCAAGCACCAGTCCAGGCTGGGTAGTGAGTGGCTGGAGAGCAGCCCTGAGGAGAGGGACTTGGGGGTGCTGGTGGAGGAGAAGCTCAGCAGGAGCCAGCAGTGTGCACTTGCAGCCCAGAAAGCCAAGCAGAGCCTGGGCTGCAGCAGCAGCAGTGTGGCCAGCAGGGCCAGGGAGGGGATTCTCCCCCTCTGCTCTGCTCTGCTCTGCTGAGACCCCACCTGGAGTCCTGCATCCAGCTCTGGAGCCCCTGGGACAAGAGGGCTGTGGAGATGCTGGAGAGTGTCCAGAGCAGGGCCAGGAGGATGCTGAGAGGCTGCAGCAGCTCTGCTGTGAGCACAGCCTGAAAGAGTTGGGGCTGTGCAGGCTGGAGCAGAGGAGGCTCCCAGGGGACCTTCTTGTGGCCTTGCAGCAGCTGAAGGGGGCTCCAAAAAAGCTGGGGAGGGACTTTGGAGGGTGTGAGGGAGTGTCAGGAGTGGGGGGAATGGAGCAAATGTGGAGATGGGGAGAGTGAGGCTGGAGGTGAGGAGGAAGTTGTTGAGCAGGAGAGTGGTGAGAGGCTGGACTGGGTTGCCCAGGGAGGTGGTTGAGGCCCCATGGCTGGAGGTGTTTGAGGCCAGGCTGGCTGAGGCTGTGTGCAGCCTGCTCTAGGGTAGGGTGTCCCTGGGCATGGCAGGGAGGTTGGAACTGGCTTCTCCTTGTGGTCCTTTCCAACCCTGACTGATTCTATGAGTCTATTATTAGCTATGGGTTAACAGTCGAACTTAGTATCAATAAATAATTGTGAGGCTTGGAAAGAACCTCAAGGATCATCTAGCTCCCTAGCTCCAACTCTTCTGCCATGGGCAGACACCTTTTCTACTAGATCAGATTGCACAGAGCCACATCCATCCTGGCTTTAAAAGCTTCCAGGGATGGGGCTTGCACCACCTCCCTGGGCAACCTGTTCCTGTGTCTCACTGCCCTTATGGTGAAGAACTTCTTAACATCTAGTCCAAATCTCCCCTCCACTTTGGATCCATTCCCCTCACTCCTATCAGTACCTGACACCCTACAACGACCCTAAGCAGCTTTCTTGTAGCCTTCTTCATAGAGTCACAGAACCAAGCAGGTTGGAAGAGAGCTCCAGGCTCAGCCAGCCCAACCTAGCACCCAGCCCTGCCCAACCAACCAGACCATGGCACTAAGTGCCCCAGCCAGGCTTGGCTGCAACACCTCCAGCCACGGCCACTCCACCACCTCCCTGGGCAGCCCATTCCAATGCCAATCACTCTCTCTGACAGCAACTTCCTAACAACATCCAGCCTAGACCTGCCCTGGCACAGTTTCAGACTCTGTCCCCTTTTGTTGCTGCTTGCATGGCAGAACATCTTTAAGGTCCTTTCCAAGCTAAACCATCCTATGATTAATATGATTCTGTGATCTCACTTTTTTCACTGTGGTTCACTGTCCTCACCTTCTCAAAGTTCCATTACAAATTTCTCTCCCTCAAGCTGCCCCAAGATCCATCCCAGACCCCTTACAATGCCAAGCCAACACTGTTGTGCCATTCCTGTCATCCTCTTCCAGGCTGTCAGGCTGCTACGAGGCCCTGGATGGAGGTAACACAGCTGATGCCCTGGTAGACTTTACTGGTGGTGTCTCTGAACCCATTGACCTGACCGAAGGGGACTACATTGCTGATGAAGCCAAGAGAAACCTCCTCTTTGAGCGCGTGCTGAAGGTGCACAACCGAGGAGGCCTCATCAGCTGTTCCATCAAGGTAAGCAACATAGAGTCACAGCCTCCTGCAACCAGGCAGGCTGGAAGAGAGCTCCAAGCTCAGCCAGCCCAACCTAGCACCCAGCCCTGCCCAACCAACCAGACCATGGCACTAAGTGCCCCAGCCAGGCTTGGCTGCAACACCTCCAGCCACAGCCACTCCACCACCTCCCTGGGCAGCCCATTCCAATGCCAATCACTCTCTCTGCCAGCAACTTCCTAACAACATCCAGCCCAGACCTGCCCTGGCACAGCTTCAGACTCTGTCCCCTTCTTCTCTTGCTGCTTGCCTGGCAGCAGAGCCCAACCCCACCTGGCTACAGCCTCCCTGCAGGCAGCTGCAGGCAGCAATCAGCTCTGCCCTGAGCCTCCTCTGCTGCAGGCTGCACCCCCCCAGCTCCCTCAGCCTCTCCTCACAGGGCTCTGCTCCAGGCCCCTCCCCAGCCTTGCTGCCCTGCTCCAAACACCTTCCAGCACCTCAACAGCTCTCTGCAATTCAGGAGCCCACAACTGGACACAGCACTCCAGGGGTGGCCTGAGCAGTGCTGAGCACAGGGGCACAAGAACCTCCCTTGTCCTGCTGCCCACACTGCTCCTGAGCCAGCCCAGGATGCCATTGGCTCTCTTGGCCCCCTGGGCACACTGCTGTCACATACATTGCCTTTGTGACTCTACCACTGCTTGGGAAGTAGTGAGGCCACCATCCCTGGAGGTATTTAAGAGACACATGGATGGAACAACAGCTTTCCTGGGAAGGAGTAGGACATAATCTCAGACAGACACCAACTTGTGGATGTGACTCTTAAGGACGTGGTTTAGCGGCAGTGGCTTAGCAGTAGTGGCAGGATTGGAAGCTCTGGGCAAGAGGTTGGACTTGGTGATCTCAAAGGTCTCTTCCAACATCCAATGTTCTGTGGTTCTGGGGTTATGGGAACAGAATGCAACTTACACTGTTGGACCCCCCTAGACTTGATCAGATAAATTATGGCCAAGTTCTTCCCTTGAATAGCAAAGGGAGCCCAGCCTGAGTGGCAGTGCTCTTTATTCCTCACTGCTATGTCTCAGAGCGTCCAAGGAGAGGATTCCCTTCCAGAGAGAAGCATTTTGGTGTCTGCATGTGGACACCTCTGCAGACACTGAGTGCCTCCCACTGTAACCAATGCAGTGAGCTTTAGGTGTTGGCCACATGCAGAGGAGGAGCAGTTCTCCTCCCCCTCTACCGTGGCTTAGTGAGACCTCACCTGGAATATGCTTTCAGTCCTGGTCTCCCCAGCTCTGGAGGGACCGGGATCTGCTTGGAAGAGTCCAGGGGAGGGCCACAAAGATGCTGAGGGGGCTGGAGCAGTGCCCTGTGAGGAGAGGCTGAGGCACCTGGGGCTGTGAGGTCTGGTGAAGAGAAGGCTGAGAGGGGATCTGATCAATGCAGATCAATACCTGGGGGCTGGGGGTCAAGAGGGAAGGGACAAACTCTGCTCAGCTGTGCCCTGTGACAGGCCAAGGGACAATGGTTGTAAACTGCAGCACAGGAGGCTTCACCCCAGCGTGAGGAAGAAGTTCTTTACTGTAGGAGTCAGAGTGCTGGCCTGGGCTCCTAAAGGGGTTGTGGAGTCTCCTTCTCGCCACACTTTCAAGAGCCATCTGAACTGTGTGACCTGAGCTGGGTTCTGTGGCCTTGCTCTGGCAGAGGGGTCGGAGTGGACGATCTCGGGGGGTCCCTTCCAGCCCCTCAGACCCCGTGAGGCTGGGAAGAACGCAGCACCCACAGCAGCCTCCGGGGCAGGTGCCTGTGTCCCTGATCAGCCATGCTCTGAGAGACCCACGCCGAAAGCTGAGCTGTTTGCTTCCCGCTGCCTGCCGGGGAGGTGACAGCTCCCTGGTGCGAGCTCTCTCCGTGTGTCCCCGGCCAGGCCACCTCGGCAGCTGACATGGAGGCGCGGCTGGGCTGCGGGCTGGTGAAGGGCCACGCGTACGCCGTGACGGACGTGCGGAAGGTGCGGCTGGGCCACGGGCTGCTCTCCTTCTTCAAGGCGGAGCGGCTGGACATGATCCGCATGCGGAACCCCTGGGGCGAGCGCGAGTGGAACGGGCCCTGGAGCGACACGTGAGTGCCCGCGCCCGGCCGTGCCCGGGGCTGTGCCCGGGGCGGCTGCGCCCGGCCTGCGGGGGGCGGCTGCGCCCGGCCGCGGGGAGGCTGCGGGGCTGTGCCCGGGGCGGCTGCGGGGCTGTGCCCGGGGAGCCTGCGCCCGGGGCGGCTGCGGGGCTGTGCCCGGGGCGGCTGCGGGGCTGTGCCCGGGGAGCCTGCGCCCGGGGCGGCTGCGGGGCTGTGCCCGGGGAGGCTGCGGGGCTGTGCCCGGGGCGGCTGCGCCCGGCCTGCGGGGGGCGGCTGCGCCCGGCCGCGGGGAGGCTGCGGGGCTGTGCCCGGGGAGGCTGAGGTAGGATGGGCAGCAGCACCTTGGTGTGCTGGGAAGCGCCGGGCTCACGCTTATAGGAAATGGTTTCACAGCAGCACCTTGGTGTGGTGGGAAAGGCTGGGCTGGAAGGAGAGGAAACGTTCTCAAAGCTGTGCCAGAGGAGGCTGAGCATAGCATGGGCAGCAGCAGCACCTTGCTGTGGTGGGAAAGGCTGGGCTGAAACAAGAGAAAATGGTTTCAAAGCTGTGCCAGGGGAGGGTGAGTTAGGATGGGCAGCAGCAGCAGCACCTTGGTGTTCTGGGAAAGGCTGGGCTGGAAGGAGAGGAAACAGTCTCAAAGCTGCACCAGGGGAGGTTCAGGCTGGGTGCTGGGAAATACTTCTGTGGTGGTTTTACACCCCATAGAATTTTGGATTTACGCCCCCAAAAAAGCAGTTACCAAACTGAATCAGAATTTGGGAGTGAGAATGAGATGATTGCTTACCAAAGGAGGCTAAGTGTAAAGGGTCAGAAACCTATAGAGACACTTACAGCCATATGCACCTAGGCAACAGCTCAGCCACCCCCCCGGACAAAGCCAGGGGCTGTTAGCAGCTAACACAATCCTGTCTGCACTGGATTATGGTCCTGCTCTGGCAGGGGGCTTGAACTCGACCAGCTACCTAAAGGGAAGCTGTACTCAGGTGGGTACAACTGAGTGTACTCAGCTCTTAGAATCATAGAATCAGGCAGGTTGGAAGAGAGCTCCAAGCTCAGCCAGCCCAACCTAGCCCCCAGCCCTGCCCAACCAACCAGACCATGGCACTAAGTGCCCCAGCCAGGCTTGGCTGCAACACCTCCAGCCACGGCCACTCCACCACCTCCCTGGGCAGCCCATTCCAGTGCCAATCACTCTCTCTGCCAGCAACTTCCTAACAACATCCAGCCTAGACCTGCCCTGCCACAGCTTCAGACTCTGTCCCCTTCTTCTCTTGCTGCTTGCCTGGCAGCAGAGCCCAACCCCACCTGGCTACAGCCTCCCTTCAGGTAGTTCTCCCTGGCAGCTAGTGACAGGACAAGAGGGCATGGCCTAAACCTGTGCTGGGGTAGTTTAGGATGGATATTAGGAAGCACTTCCTCATAGAAAGCATAATTAGGCTTGTGCCCACCTCTGCAGCCTGTCCAGGTCCCTCTGGATGGATCTCTGCCCTCCAGCCTGGCTGCTGCAACGCAGCTTGGTGTGGGCAGCAAACTTGCTGAGGCTACACTCAGTGCCTCTGTCCTTGGCACCATGTTTGGAAGATGAGCTAAAAACATCAGTGTGGGGACTGGTTGCATGGCTGCAGCTCAACTCAGACCTTGTGCCCTGGACAAAGCCTCTTTGATTCTTGTGTGTCTCCCTTGTGCTCACAGTAATGATCCTGTGCTCTTCCCACAGTTCTGAGGAGTGGCAGAAAGTGAGCAAAAGTGAGAGAGAGAAGATGGGGATGACAGTGGAAGACGATGGAGAGTTCTGGTGAGTCCCTCCTGGAGCTGCTCCTATGGGCCATGCCCACACAGGCCTCCTACCCTTTCCATGCATAAAGCTATCCAGAGCAAATGGCCTTCCAAGCCCTGAAACCATTAGTGAAGCCTCCTTCTTGAGGCCATGGCTGTTAACTTTGGATGACCATGACCCTGGCACTGCAGGCTGCTCTGCATCACACAGGGGCCAAACTGTTCCACCAGGGTACCCAGAACCTGTTAGGACTGTGCTGAGCATAACAGCCTCACCAGATGTGCTGCAATACAGCATGTGCCCAGGGGTCAGGAGGAAAGGGCCCTGGGGCTGCTGGTGGAGAGGAGCTGAAGCTGAGGCAGCAGTGCCCAGGTGGGCAGCAGAGCCAATGGCATCCTGGGCTGGCTCAGGAGCAGTGTGGGCAGCAGGACAAGGGAGGTTCTTGTGCCCCTGTGCTCAGCACTGCTCAGGCCACCCCTGGAGTGCTGTGTCCAGTTGTGGGCTCCTGAATTGCAGAGAGCTGTTGAGGTGCTGGAAGGTGTTTGGAGCAGGGCAGCAAGGCTGGGGAGGGGCCTGGAGCAGAGGCCTGTGAGGAGAGGCTGAGGGAGCTGGGGGGGTGCAGCCTGCAGCAGAGGAGGCTCAGGGCAGAGCTGATTGCTGCCTGCAGCTGCCTGCAGGGAGGCTGTAGCCAGGTGGGGTTGGGCTCTGCTGCCAGGCAAGCAGCAAGAGAAGAAGGGGACAGAGTCTGAAGCTGTGCCAGGGCAGGTCTGGGCTGGATGTTGTTAGGAAGTTGCTGGCAGAGAGAGTGATTGGCATTGGAATGGGCTGCCCAGGGAGGTGGTGGAGTGGCTGTGGCTGGAGGTGTTGCAGCCAAGCCTGGCTGGGGCACTTAGTGCCATGGTCTGGTTAGTTGGGCAGGGCTGGGTGCTAGGTTGGGCTGCAGGAGCTTGGAGCTCTCTTCCCACCTGCTTGGTTCTGTGATTCTGTGACCTAGGGCTGGTCACACAGGAGTGAATCCAGATGATTGCTGGGGATCTCTGGAGGAGATTCCATTACCTGTGCTCTGTCAACCTAGTTGATTCTAAGATCTATGAAGTGGAGCTCGATCTCTTCTGGCATGCAACAGGTGACAGGACAAAAAGTAAGGCTCAAGTTGTGCCAAAGGAGGTTCAGTGGGATGCTAGGAGAGCTTTCTTCACAAGAAAGGGTTATCAGGGGTTGGCACAGGCTGCCCAGGGAGATGGTGGAGTCACCACCCCTTGAGGTTTTGGACAGACACGTGCGTGTGATCCTGAGGGCTGTGGTGGCGTGGCAGGAGCTCAGCAGTAGCGGTGAGACTGCAAGCTCTAGGCAAGCTGTTGGACTTGATGAGCTCCAAGGTCTCTTCCAAGCTCACAGGTTCTGTGATTCTGCTGTTCAGAGGCATGAGGCAGCATAACCCAGCTCTGTTCTTTCCTAACTCAGGATGACCTTTGAAGACTTCTGCAAGTACTTCACAGACATCATCAAGTGCCGTCTCATCAACACGTCCTACCTGAGCATCCACAAGACCTGGGAGGAGGCTGTGCTGCGTGGGGCATGGACCAGGAGCAGTGACCCCTTGAAGAACCGCAGTGGAGGCTGCATCAACCACAAGGACACCTTCTTGCAGAACCCTCAAGTGAGTCATGAAACAGCCTTTACACAGACCCCCAGGGCTTCCAGTCTGTTACAGAGCCCTGGGAGGTGACCAGACCTCTGGGAGATTAAATGTGCTCATGGCCATTTGCTGGCTGAGAGCCCTGCCACAGCATGATCACCACCCAGGCCAGCTCCATTCCCCTCATCCCTCATGTCTGGGAGGATGTAACAAGATGGGGTTGGTCTCTTCTGCCAGGCACCCAGCAACAGAAGAAGGGGACAGAGTCTGAAGCTGTGGCAGGGCAGGTCTAGGCTGGATGTGAGGAGGAAGTTGTTGGCTGCCCAGGGAGGTGGTGGAGTGGCTGTGGCTGGAAGTGTTGCAGCCAAGCCTGGCTGGGGCACTTAGTGCCATGGTCTGGTTGGTTGGGCAGGGCTGGGTGCTAGGTTGGACTGGCTGAGCTTGGAGCTCTCTTCCAGCCTGCCCGATTCCATGATTCTATAGTTAATTCCTACTTCCATACCTCGTAGGAGGGCTTGTGGCAGGCTGCAAGGGATGAAACTTGCTGGAGTGAGACTGCATCTAGACTCACAGGAATCACAGGATGGCTTGGGTTGGAAGAGACCTTTAGAGGTGATCTTTGGATGATCTCCTTGGGTTCTGCTGAGCAACTCAAAGACTGGATTTCCTAGTCTTTTTGCAGTGAACCAAAAAGGTCTCTGGCTTGACAGGATGATGCCAGTTCCCCAGAGGACTGGATCTGAGCTTTCAGTGCTGGTAACTGAAGCCAGGCTGTCCTTGCAGTGAGGCACATGAGGAGAAGCTGAGATTGACCTTTATGTGTTTCTCCCCCTACCCAAGCCTGGAGATGATGTTTTAGTAGAAACTCTCTCTCTTGCTCCTCCCACCCTTTGCTTCTAGTACGTGTTTGATGTGAAGAAGGCAGAAGATGAAGTGCTGATCTCCATCCAGCAAAAGCCAAAGAGGACCAGTCGCAAAGAGGGCAAAGGAGAGAACTTGGCCATAGGCTTTGATATCCATAAGGTAGGCCACGGGTTCTGCAGGTTGAATTGTCCCATGAGTTGTTAGTGCTGGAGTGGACCATTAGGCCTACTTGATCGTTGGTGGTGTTCCTTGAAGCATCTGAGTGCCTGCTGCCTTCTGGAGAGGTTTCAGGGGTGAGCAGGGAGAGGGTGGGAAAGTTTCCCTTGCTGACAGCAATCATAGAGACACAGAATGGTCTGGATTGGAAGGGACTTCCCAGAGTCATCCAGTCCAACCTCCCCTGCAGGCAGCAGGGACATCCTCAACTAGAGCAGGTTGCCCACAGCCCTGTCCAGCCTCACTTTGAATATCTCCAGGGATGGGGCCCCAGCAACCTTCTTGGGCAGCCTGTCCCAGTGTTCCACCACCCTCATGGTGCAGAACTTGTGCCTAACATCCAATCTAAACCTGCTCTGCTCTAGTTTGAAGCCTTTGCCTCTTGTCCTGTCACCACAGGCCTTTGTAAACAGTCCCTCTGCAGCCTTCTTGTAGGCTTCCTTCAGGTACTGGAAGGTCACTGTTAGGTCTACCCTGAGCCTTCTCTTCTCCAGGCTGAACATCCCCAGTTCCCTTAGCCTGTCTTTGTAGCAGAGGTGCTCCAGTGCCCTGATCATATTCCTGGCCCTCCTCTGGTTTGTCTCTTACCTCCAGATGTTGAAATCCCTTAGGCTTATCCTCACGTGTTGTGTGCTGAGGCCCCAGTTTAACACTGGGATGCAAGAGGCGAGTCCCTGAGCCAACAGAATTGGGAGGACCACATCCACACCTGTTTTCCCTCCAGCCCAGTTGGGACCATTTTGCTGGGTCTCTTAACTCCATCTCTCCCAAGCACAGAATCACAAATCACAACCTTAGATGTTGGAAGGGACCTCCAGAGATCGAGTCCACCTCCCCCTGCCAAAGCAGTGTCCCCTAGGGCAGTCCACACAGGAAGGTATCCAGGTGGGCTTGGAAAGGCTGCAGAGAAGGGGGCTGCACAATCTCTCTGGGCAGCCTGCTCCAGAGCTCTGCCACCTTCACACCAAAGGAGTTTCTCCTCCTGTTGAGCTGTTCCAGTTTGCATCCATTGCTCCTTGGCTGATTGCTGTGCAGCACCCAACAGAGCTTGGCCCCCTCCACCTGACCCCCACCCCTCAGCTCTCTGTACACATTGCTCAGATCTCCTCTCAGCCTTCTCTTCTCCAGGCTAACCAGCCCCAGGGCTCTCAGTCTCTCTGCAAGGGGAGATGCTCAAGTCCCCCACTCATCCTCCTGGCTCCCTGCTGGACTCTCTCCAGCAGGTCTCTGTCTCTCCTGAACTGGGGAGCCCAAAATTGGACTGTCCATGGAGGTGGTGGAGTGGCTGTGGCTGGAGATGTTGCAGCCAAGCCTGGCTGGGGCACTTAGTGCCATGGTCTGGTTGGTTGGGCAGGGCTGGGTGCTAGGTTGGGCTGGCTGAGCTTGGAGCTCTCTCCCAACCTGCTTGATTCCATGATTCTATAGACACAGTACTGCAGGTGTGGTCTCAGCAGGGCAGAGCAGAGGGGGTGAAGAACCTCCCTAGCCCTGCTGGCCACACTTCTGCTGGTGCAGCCCAGGATGCCATTGGCTCTCTTGGCCACAAGAGCGCATTGCTGGCCCAGGCAGACCTTGCTGCCCAGCAGCACTGCAAGCTCCTTCTCCAGGGTGCCCCGTGGGGTCGGTGCTGGCAGTGTGGGTGGACAGTGAGCAGGCTGCAGCCGGTGCTGCCTGCCGACGCTGTGATCTCCCACGCAGGTGGAGCTGAACAGGAGCTACCGGATGCACACCCCGCAGCAGAAGGTGGCCAGCTCCATCTACATCAACTCCCGCAGCGTCTTCCTGAGGACAGACCTGAAGGAAGGTCGCTATGTCATCATCCCCACCACCTTTGACCCTGGCCACGAGGGAGAGTTCCTCCTCAGGGTTTTCACTGATGTGCCTTCAGACTGCCGGTAAGGAGCGAGGGCAGCGCCGGGGGCAGCTGGCCTCTTCTCAGCTGGTGGTTGTCCGGGCTGGAGTTGCTCGTGGCCTTGTCTGAGCTGCTCTCTGCCTGCCTTTCGAGGGTGGCCAGGAGACAGGACACCTTTAGGAATCTCACCACAGACTTGCAGAGAAGTTCCCACTCTGCTTCCAAGCAAGACATGGGAGAGCATCCCAAGCCCGTGTCGAGGAGACGGGAATGTGGCGGCGGACAGCACACAGCCCTTCTGCCCTGCTGGGACCAGCTCCACCCTGCTGGGACCAGCTCCCTGCCTTGGGCTGCCTCTCCCCCCTGCCGTGGGATGGCCTGGGCAGCTCCCCAAAGCCCCATGCTTTCCCTTGCAGAGAGCTGACGCTGGATGAGCCCCCACACACCTGCTGGAGTGGGCTGTGTGGCTACCCACAAGTCGTCTCCCAGATCCATGTGCTGGCTGCTGCTGGGCTCAAGAATCAGGACGCCCAAGGAGGTACTGGTGGCTGCCATGCCTGTTGTCTGATGCCAGGGGAGATGAGTGCTGGTTGTTTCAGTGGGAGAAGGTTCCACCAGGTGGCAGGGAGCTGGCCTGTACTTTCTGTTCTCAAACTGGTTTTCAGTGAATTCTGCCTGATTCAGACACCAGAGCAGGAGACAATCCACAGAGACTCCAGTTCACTTCCTGCTGTAGACATGATCTGAGAGCTACTAAAGGATCTAAAACTCTCAGGACATCTTCCCAGAACTTCCCCAAAGCCCTCAGCAGTGCTCCTCTAACAATCCAGGATGTCCTCCCAAATGTGAGCAGCTGAAAAATACAGCAGTCTTATTTAAAGGCTTTCTGGTAGGAAGGCAAACAAAGCAATGAAAGAGGTGAGTGTGTAGAGGCAGTGCTCAGCATCAGAGGCTGGATGCCACCAGTGGAGGGCAGGTCAAGTCTAGCTCATTTTGGGATGATGTTGCTCAAGAGCCTCTCCATTTCATAGAATCACAGAATCAGGCAGGTTGGAAGAGAGCTCCAGGCTCAGCCAGCCCAACCTAGCACCCAGCCCTGCCCAACCAACCAGACCATGGCACTAAGTGCCCCAGCCAGGCTTGGCTGCAACACCTCCAGCCACGGCCACTCCACCACCTCCCTGGGCAGCCCATTCCAATGCCAATCACTCTCTCTGCCAGCAACTTCCTCCTCACATCCAGCCTAGACCTGCCCTGCCACAGCTTCAGACTCTGTCCCTTTCTTCTCTTGCTGCTTGCCTGGCAGCAGAGCCCTACCCCAGCTGGCTACAGCCCCCCAGCCTCTCCTTTCAGGGGCTGGATGGGTGGGCAGAGGCCAAGGGGATGACTGAACAAGGCCAAGTGCAGTGAGGTCTAGGCTGGATGTTAGCAGGAAGTTGTGCTTTGCTCCATTCCCCCCACTCCTGCCACTCCCTCACACCCTCCAAAGTCCCTCCCCAGCTTTTTTGGAGCCCCCTGCAGATGCTGCAAGGCCACAAGAAGGTCCCCTGGGAGCCTCCTCTGCTCCAGCCTGCACAGCCCCAACTCTTTCAGGCTGTGCTCACAGCAGAGCTGCTGCAGCCTCTCAGCATCCTCCTGGCCCTAATTCTCTCAGCCTTTCCTCACATATCAACTTCCCAGTCCTTGGATCACCTCTGTGGACTTTCTCTGGCCACTCTCCAGCCTGCCTATGGCTTTTGTATAGCAGGGACCAAATCTGAACACAGTACTCTAGCTGTGGCCTGACTAGTGGTGAGGAGAGGGGCATCCTGACTTCTTTATCTCTGCTGGTGAAGACCTTTTGGGCCTTCCCCTTGAATCCTTGCCCAGAAAAGATACCCTAAAAAACATCTAAAACCATCTTCACCTCTTTTAGAAGCCTTTCAAATGTATTTCCATCCTAAGGCTCTCCATTCATTGGTTGCTCCCAGACTTTCCTGGTGCTAAAACAGTCTCACTTTTGGGTTTCCTGCATCAGCAGATGCTGGCTCTTAATTTTGGCCATTGAGCCATCTTTCATCACCAGACCACCCAGCATTTTTCTTACCCCAACACTAATTGTTACACTGATAGCCCCTGCAGCATTTGAGTGCCACTAAGGCTGGGAGGAGGATGTGCCATGGTGGAAGCCTTCATCCCTGCTGAGGTAGCCAGTTAGCACCTTGAAGCAAAGCCAAGATTAGCCTAGATTAGGAGTAGACAGGTCAAGGTGGAAGCAAGTCAGGGGTTGCAGCTTGGTGGCCCTTCCCTTCTTGGTGTTTGCTTGCATGAAATCACCTCTGAGAGCCTGGTTCTTTTCTCCAGGGTTTTATTTCCCAGCCAGCAGGGGTTTAGTCAGGGCAGGTCCTGCCTGACCAAGCTGAGCTCCTTTTATGATCAGGTTCCTGCCTGGTGAGTGTGGGTCAGGCTGTGGATGGAGTCTGCCTGGACTGCAGCAAAGCCTTTGACACCTTCTGCCACAGCAAGCTCGTGGCACAGCTGGCAGCTCCTGGCTGGGACAGATTCACTCTGGTATGGGTCAAGGACTGGCTGGAGGGTTGGGTCCAGAGAGTGGTGGTGAATGGTGCCACATGCAGCTGGCAGCTGGCACCAGTGGTGTGCCCCAGGGATCAGTGCTGGGCACAGTCCTGTTCAATAGCTTTAGTGATGATCTGGAGCAGGGCATGGAGTCCATCAGCAGTGAGTTTGCAGATGGCACCAAGCTAGGAGCAGCTGTGGATGTGTTGGAAGGTAGGAGAGCTCTGGAGGTGTTGCAGCCAAGCCTGGCTGGGGCACTTAGTGCCATGGTCTGGTTGGTTGGGCAGGGCTGGGTGCTAGGTTGGGCTGGCTGAGCTTGGAGCTCTCTTCCCAGCTGGATGATTCTATGATTTCTGCTTCCCTTCAGCAGAGCAAAGCCTGGGGACCAAGTGGGGTTGCTCAGCCTAGAGAAGAGAAGGCTCCGCTGAGGCTTCCAGTACCTGAAGGGAGTCTGCAAGAAGACTGCAGAGAGATTGTTTACAAAGGCCTGCAGTGATAGGATGAGAGGCAATGGCCTCAAACCAGAGAAGAGAAGATTTAGGCTGGACTTTAAGAGGAAGTTCTTTATCATAGAATCAGGCAGGTTGGAAGAGAGCTCCAAGCTCAGCCAGCCCAACCTAGCACCCAGCCCTGCCCAACCAAACAGACCATGGCACTAAGTGCCCCAGCCAGGCTTGGCTGCAACACCTCCAGGCATGGCCACTCCACCACCTCCCTGGGCAGCCCATTCCAATGCCAATCACTCTTTCTGCCAACAACTTCCTCCTCACATCCAGCCTAGACCTCCCCGGCATAACTTGAGACATGAGGGTGGTGGAACATTGCAGCAGGTTGTCCAGGGAGCTAACTCAGACTGGAGGTGAGGAGGAAGTTGTTGAGCAGGAGAGTGGTGAGAGGCTGGACTGGGTTGCTCAGGGAGGTGGTTGAGGCCCCATGGCTGGAGGTGTTTGAGGCCAGGCTGGCTGAGGCTGTGTGCAGCCTGCTCTAGGGTAGGGTGTCCCTGGGCATGGCAGGGGGTTGGCACTGCCTGCTCCTTGTGCTCCCTTCCAGCCCTGCCTGATTCTGTGATTCTAGTTGAGGCCTCATCCCTGGAGATACTCAAGGTGAGGCTCAACAAGGCTCAGGCAGCCTGATCAAGCTGAGGATGTCCCTGCTCACTGCAGAAGAGGTTGCACTGGGTGACCTTTGGAGGCCCCTTCCATCCCAGCCCATCCTGACTATTCTGTCATCCCATCAGCTGAGCTCCATGGCCATCCCCTGGGACGCGATGAACCCTTTGGCACGCATCCATCTCTTCTGCTGGGGCACGGAGGGGAAGTGCTGCATGGCACAGCTGGAAAAGGGCTCTGAGGAGTTGCAGGAGCAAGGCCAATGCAAGCAGTGCCCTTTTCTGTCCCCCAGGAGCTGACCCATACGTGATCATAAAGTGTGAGGGGCAGAAGGTGCGCTCTCCGGTGAAGAAGAACACAGTGTCCCCAGAGTTCGATGTGAAAGGGCTCTTCTACCGCAAGAAGCCAGGGCAGCCCATCCTTGTGCAGGTACCTCGCTGCCAGCTGAGCCATGCAGACTCTCTCTCTAAGCTACTCTTTCCTCTGAGGGTGGCACTCTGCCCTGCTGAGGCTGCCTCTGCAGTACTGTGTCCAGTTCTGGGCCCCCCACTTCAAGAAGGAGCTCAGGGATGTGCTTGAGAGAGACCAGCGCAGAGCCACGAAGATGCTGAAGGGAGTGGAGCAGCTCTGTTAGGAGGAGAGCCTGAGGGAGCTGGGGCTGTGCTGCTGGGAGAGGAGACTGAGAGGGGACCTCAGTTGTGTTCATAAAGCTGTGCAGGGTGAATGCCAGGAGGCTGCAGCCAGGCTCTGCTGGGTGATGCCCAGTGCCAGCCCAAGGGGCACTGGGTGGAAGCTGAGGCAGAGGAAGTTCTATGGAAACATGGGGAGGAATTTTTCCCCTGTGAGGGTGGCAGAGCCCTGGCACAGGCTGCCCAGGGGGGCTATGGAGTCTCCCTCTCTGGAGATATTCCAGACCTACCTGGTTGTGTTCCTGTGTGATCTGCTCTGGGTGATGCTGCTCTGGCAGGGGGGCTGGAGTAGGTGAGCTTTGGAGGTCCCTTCCAGCCCCTGACAGGCTGTGCTCCTGTGTGGTGAAACACTGGAATATGTTACTGAGGGAGGTGGTGGAGGACCCATCCCTAGAGACATTCAGGCTTGATGGTACTCCAAACAACCTGATCTAGCTGGGGGTGTCCCTGCATACTGCAGGGGGGTTGGACTGGATGACCTTTAAAGGTCCCCTGCAAGCCAATGCATTCTGTTTTCTCATGTGGACTCCACACCTGCCCTCTGCTCACACTGTCCACAGTGAGCCTGTTCCCTAAGGCTGAGCATCAGCAGTTTGAGTAGCTCAACACTGAACCACTGTGGCTGAGTGATGTCAGCTGGGAAATGCATGTCCATTGCACCTGTCACTGACAGAGTCAGCCTCACTCCTCAGCTCCCCCCACAGCTCCACTCACAGCAGGTTCCCCAAGAGCCTGCACAGCTCCACTCACAGCAGGTTCCCCAAGAGCCTGCACAGCTCCACTCACAGCAGGTTCCCCAGTAGCCTCCACAGCTCCACTCACAGCAGGTTCCCCAAGAGCCTGCACAGCTCCACTCACAGCAGGTTCCCCAGTAGCCTGCACAGCTGCACTCACAGCAGGTTCCCCAATAGCCTGCACAGCTCCACTCCCAGCAGGTTCCCCAGTAGCCTGCACAGCTCCACTCCCAGCAGGTTCCCCAGTAGCCTGCACAGCTCCACTCACAGCAGGTTCCCCAGTAGCCTGCACAGCTCCACTCACAGCAGGTTCCCCAGTAGCCTCCACAGCTCCACTCACAGCAGGTTCCTCAAGAGCCTGCACAGCTCCACTCAGAGCAGGTTCCCCAATAGCCTGCACAGCTCCACTCACAGCAGGTTCCTCAAGAGCCTGCACAGCTCCACTCACAGCAGGTTCCCCAATAGCCTGCACAGCTCCACTCACAGCAGGTTCCCCAAGAGCCTGCACAGCTTCACTCACAGCAGGTTCCCCTAGAGCCTGCACAGCTCCACTCACAGCAGGTTCCCCTAGAGCCTGCACAGCTCCACTCAGAGCAGGTTCCCCAATAGCCTGCACAGCTCCACTCACAGCAGGTTCCCCAATAGCCTGCACAGCTCCACTCACAGCAGGTTCCCCTAGAGCCTGCACAGCTCCACTCACAGCAGGTTCCCCAATAGCCTGCACAGCTCCACTCACAGCAGGTTCCCCTAGAGCCTGCACAGCTCCACTCACAGCAGGTTCCCCAGTAGCCTCCACAGCTCCACTCACAGCAGGTTCCCCAAGAGCCTGCACAGCTCCACTCAGAGCAGGTTCCCCAGTAGCCTGCACAGCTCCACTCACAGCAGGTTCCCCAGTAGCCTGCACAGCTCCACTCAGAGCAGGTTCTGAACAATCCCTTCTCATCTCTGCTGGGATGGTTGGCTGCATCCCTCAGGGACTGAGAGGAATGGGTCTGCTTATTCTTGAGAAGAGAAGGCCTAGAGGGAGTCTTATCATCATCTATGAGTATCTGAGGAGTGGGTGTCAAAATGAAGGTGCCAGCCTCTTTTGGGTGGTGCCCAGTGACAGGACAGTGGGTGCAAGCTGGGCCACAGGAGCTTCCACCTCAACATGAGCAAAAACTTCTTTCCAGTGAGGGTGTTGGAGCCCTGGAACAGAGAGGTTGTGGAATTTCCTTCTCTGGACACTTTTGACCCCCCCCCCCAGATGCAGTCCTGTGCAGCCTGCCCGAGGGGATCCCGCTTTGGCAGGGGGATTGGACTCTGTGATGTCTGGAAGTCCCTTCCAACCCCTGCCATTCTGTGACCCATGTCTGTTTTCTGTCCCTAGATCTGGAACCACAACTTAATAAGCGACGAGTTCTTGGGCCAGGTGGTGCTCACAGGTGACCCCAGTGACCGGCAGGCAGTGCACACTCTGCACCTGCAGGACAAGGGCAACAGGAGATCAAACGACCTCTCTGGCACCATTGCTGTGAGGCTGCTCAGCAGCAACATCCTCACCAACGTCTGACTGCTCGAGGCCTTTCCTTCTGGTGCCACATAGGTGTCTATAACCGTGCAGCCATACACACATCTATGTGCACACAGACACAGCCTGCCTGCCAGCTGCGAGGTGCCGGTGACCTGTGCATGCATTCCACTCCAAGGAGCCAAATCTGCTCTTTTCCATGTTAAAAAATGGTGCCTTTTGGAGGAACCTCAACAATCCCTCTGCTGGCCTCCTCTGCAGCTTCCCCCCCTGCCTGCCTGCCATGTGTGTGCCCCGTGGGATTGCTGTGGGCACACTCCTGTGTCCCACCAGCCAGGGCGCAGCGCCCTGAGCCTGCTTGTTTACACCTCCTGGCACCCCCGTGTGCCCACCACGCTCCCACCAGCTGCTTCGGTGCCCCTTCCATGTGTCAGCTTGGGTTTAGAGCAGTGTGTGTGTGGAGTTGTCCCCCGTGAAAACACCCTTCAGGCACTTCTCCGTGGAGGCAGCTCGGCAAAGGCGATGCGGAAGGACAGGCTGGGGGCTCGGGGGTGCGTTCTGGGCTTGCATCCTGCAAACTGGGAGGAAGATGCCACAAGGCAGTCCCAAATCCCAGCTCCCAGACCCACAGGGGCAGCAGGACTAAAAGGCTCCATCGTTTTCGGGCTGTGCTGTCTCCTCCTGAGCCTTGCTCAGCCCTGAAGATGCCAGCAGCTGGTGGGACAGCTGTTCTCCGGGGCAAGGTCCTCCTGGCTCAGCCCGGCCTCAGCTCCTGCGTGTGCCTCTCGGACCGCCGCGGTGCCTGCTGTCTCCATGGCTTCCTGCAGTCCCCATCCCAAGAGCTCACCCAGCAGCTGAGGGGTGGTCAGTCAGTATTGGACAAGAGGAGATAAGTTCTCTGGAGGCCAAAGTGTCAGGTGCAAGGGATGGGGAGCTTTGCTCAGCAGGCTCTGCCTTTACTGCTGCCTGCAGCTCAGCATTTCTCAGTGCCTCACTTTCCCACGTTCCCTGAAGAAAGAGTGCTGGAGGGCAGGAGAGGAGCCCTGCTCCCAGTGCAGCCTGCAAATGCTTTGGAACATCTAGCTCAAACCAGTGTCCATCTCTCACTTTTGATTTCCACTCTCCTGGCCTGGAGGATGAGTTGCACAGTGCTAGAGTCTATCTCACAAGCACAACCCAAACAGGCCACGGTCTGCTCATCAGAGCCACGAGGTTGGTTGGGGGACTTGAGCCCCTCCCTTATGAGACCCATACTGTGTCCAGTTTTGGGCTCCCCAGTTCAAGAAAGACAGAGACCTGCTGGAGAGAGTCCAGCAGAGAGCCACAAGGATGAGTGGGGCACTTGAGCATCTCCCCTTGCAGAGAGCCTGAGAGCCCTGGGGCTGCTTAGCCTGGAGAGGAGAAGGCTGAGAGGAGATCTGAGCAATGTGCACAGAGAGCTGAGGGGTGGGGGTCAGGTGGAGGGGGCCAAGCTCTGTTGGGTGCTGCACAGCAATCAGCCAAGGAGCAATGGATGCAAACTGGAACAGAGAAGGTTTCAGCTCAACAGGAGGAGAAACTTCTTTGGTGTGAGGGTGGCAGAGCCCTGGAGCAGGCTGCCCAGAGAGGTTGTGCAGCCTCCTGCTCTGCAGCCTTTCCAACCCCACCTGGATTCATTCCTGTGTGGACTGCCCTAGGGGACACTGCTTTGGCAGAGGAGTTAGAGGATCTCTGGAGGTCCCTTGCAACCTCTAAGGTTCTGTGGTTCTGTGATCTACGCCATGAGGTTTGTCTTCCTTGTCCCACTGGGTGGCAGAATCCAGCTTCCTACAAACCATCCCAGAGAAGCCGAACGACAAACCCCGGGCTGGCCTTGCAGCAGCTGCTCAGGGCAGGGTCTGAAGCATTTTGTTGTGCTCCTGTTGTTCAGCTTGGGCTTTTTTTTGTTACTCCTGTGCCATTCAAAGCGCTGCATGCTAAGGGGGGGTTAAAGTAAAGTCAGCTTTTCTAAGAGGCACATCTGCTGCATGCAGGTGGAAATGAACACATCTGAGGGAATCTTGGTCACCCGTGGCCCCAGCAGGGTCCTCTGCCTACAAGAGCAGCTGAAGAGGAAAGCCAGCTTTTGGTACTGAGGTTTCTGCTTGCCCTGCTGAATGCCCGTGTTTGTGCTGCAAGTCTGCATTCCCTGTTGAGGTCACCAAAGATCTGCTAAGGCTGTACTGTGATGAGATCTTCTCCAAAGTCATGTTAGCTACCAGCTCAGATTTTGGTGCATCCAGAAGCAAATGGTGCAGCTCCATCAACTTCTACAGGCTGCTGTTCCACCTTCTTCATCATCAGAGTTTACATCTGGTCCTGTTCAGTATCTTTATTGATGATCTGGAGCAGGGCATTGACTCCAGCAGCAGTGAGTTTGCAGATGGCACCAAGCTAGGAGCAGCTGTGGAGCTGTTGGAAGGTAGGAGAGCCCTGCAGAGGGACCTGGCCAGGCTGGATGGGTGGGCAGAGGCCAAGGGGATGAGACTGAACAAGGCCAAGGGCAGGGTTCTGCACTTTGGCCACAGCAACCCCAAGCAGCACTACAGGCTGGAGCCAGAGTGGCTGAGAGCAGCCAGGCAGAGAGTAGCTGAAACTGAGGCAGCAGTGCCCAGGTGGGCAGCAGAGCCAATGGCATCCTGGGCTGGCTCAGGAGCAGTGTGGGCAGCAGGACAAGGGAGGTTCTTGTGCCCCTGTGCTCAGCACTGCTCAGGCCACCCCTGGAGTGCTGTGTCCAGTTGTGGGCTCCTGAATTGCAGAGAGCTGTTGAGGTGCTGGAAGGTGTTTGGAGCAGGGCAGCAAGGCTGGGGAGGGGCCTGGAGCAGAGCCCTGTGAGGAGAGGCTGAGGGAGCTGGGGGTGTGCAGCCTGCAGCAGAGGAGGCTCAGGGCAGAGCTCATTGCTGCCTGCAGCTGCCTGCAGGGAGGCTGTAGCCAGGTGGGGTTGGGCTCTGCTGCCAGGCAAGCAGCACCAGAAGAAGGGGACAGAGTCTGAAGCTGTGGCAGGGCAGGTCTAGGCTGGATGTTGTTAGGAAGTTGCTGGCAGAGAGAGTGATTGGCATTGGAATGGGCTGCCCAGGGAGGTGGTGGAGTGGCCGTGGCTGGAGGTGTTGCAGCCAAGCCTGGCTGGGGCACTTAGTGCCATGGTCTGGTTGGTTGGGCAGGGCTGGGTGCTAGGTTGGGCTGAGTGAGCTTGGAGCTCTCTTTCAACTTGATTTATTCTGGGAGTCTATGATCCTGTGATCACTTAGGTCTTCTTCTCCAGGACATAGATCTAGGCAGTAGCCCACAGGATGCACTTTCCAGATCTCAAATGTTTCTGGTTTTCACTGAGCACCCTCCAGCTCCTGGGGCCATCAGAGGGACCTAGTTCAGTTCATCATCTTGCAGCATTGGCCTCCAACGCTTTTAGTTTGGTAAAGTGACATTTTGGCCCTGCATCCAGCTCTGGAGCCTCTGGGACAAGAGGGCTGTGGAGATGCTGGAGAGTGTCCAGAGCAGGGCCAGGAGGATGCTGAGAGGCTGCAGCAGCTCTGCTGTGAGCACAGCCTGAAAGAGTTGGGGCTGTGCAGGCTGGAGCAGAGGAGGCTCCCAGGGGACCTTCTTGTGGCCTTGCAGCATCTGAAGGGGGCTCCAAGAAAGCTGGGGAGGGACTTTGGAGGGTGTGAGGGAGTGGCAGGAGTGGGGGGGGTGGAGCAAAGGTGGAGGTGGGGAGAGTGAGGCTGGAGGTGAGGAGGAAGTTGTTGAGCAGGAGAGTGGTGAGAGGCTGGACTGGGTTGCCCAGGGAGGTGGTTGAGGCCCCATGGCTGGAGGTGTTTGAGGCCAGGCTGGCTGAGGCTGTGTGCAGCCTGCTCTAGGGTAGGGTGTCCCTGGGCATGGCAGGGGGTTGGCACTGGCTGCTCCTTGTGCTCCCTTCCAACCCTGACTGGTTCTATTACCCCCAAGGCCAAGACAACTCCTGGCATTTGGCCATACTCACTCAGAGGTGATCTGACTTTGTGATGCTTTTCATGGCTCTCAGCACTGCCAGTAAATGGCAGCAGCATTGTGGAGCCAGGAGCAGTGATTTAGGTTTTAGAAGGAAATCTCCCAGGTCACAGTGGTAGGTGGGGAGGACTGTAGCACCCAAAAATACCTCACTTGGTAGGGAGAAGAGCATCCCAGGAGCTTTGCATCACCATCAGCCCTGTTTGCTCAGGAGATGAGGCTGCTGACAGCTTCAGCAGACAGGAGCCATAGGGCCAGGAGTGCCCTGACGTGGTCGAGTGGTGCCACAGTCCTCGAGGAGCAAGGCTGGAGCTCGCCAGTGATCAGTGGTGCCCATGGGCAGCCTCCTCCTTCCCTACAGAGAATCAAGCCATAAAGAGAGGAAAAGCAGCTTTTTAGCAGCTGCTTCTTCAAAACAAAACCCCCAACACTGTATCAGGACCAAAAATGTCTTCACATCAGTAATGTTGTAGTTCTTTCTCCCCTCCCCGCCCAGACTGTTGGGAAGTTTGGACAGGAATTTGGTGGCCAGCAGGGCCAGGGAGGGGATTCTCCCCCTCTGCTCTGCTCTGCTCTGCTGAGACCCCACCTGGAGTCCTGCATCCAGCTCTGGAGCCCCTGGGACAAGAGGGCTGTGGAGATGCTAGAGAGTGTCCAGAGCAGGGCCAGGAGGATGCTGAGAGGCTGCAGCAGCTCTGCTGTGAGCACAGCCTGAAAGAGTTGGGGCTGTGCAGGCTGGAGCAGAGGAGGCTCCCAGGGGACCTTCTTGTGGCCTGCCAGCATCTGAAGGGGGCTGCAAAAAAAACTGAGGAGGGACCTTTCAGGGTACTGATAGGACTGGGGGAATGGAGCAATACTAGGAAGTGGGCAGATTCCATTGGAATGGGCTGCCCAGGGAGGTGGTGGAGTGGTTGTGCCTGGAGGTGTTGCAGCCAAGCCTGGCTCGGGCATTTAGTGCCATGGTCTGGTTGGTTGGGCAGGGCTGGGTGCTAGGTTGGGCTGGCTGAGCCTGGAGCTCTCTGCCAACCTGGTTGATAGTTTCTATGCTTCTATGATTGAGATTGGATGTGAGGAAGAAGTTCTTCCCCATGAGGGTGGTGAGACACTGGAACAGGCTGCCCAGGGAGGTGGTGGAAGCCTCATCCTTGGAAGTTTTTAGGGCCAGGCTGGATGTGGCTGTGAGCAGCCTGGTCTGGTATGGGCTGGAGGTGGTAGAAGCCTCATCCCTGGAAGTTTTTAAGGCCAGGTGGATGTGGAGGTGGATGTGGCTGTGAGCAGCCTGATCTTCCCTGCCAGTTTTTAAGACCAGGCTGGATGTGGCTCTGAGCAACTTGCTCTAGTGTGAGGTGTCCCTGCCTGCAGGAGGGTTGGAGCTGGATGATCCTTGAGGTCCCTTCCAGCCCTGCCAGTTCTCTGACTCTGTGATCCTTCCCCCCACGATTTCCACTGGGATAATCAGAACTACCTTCACTACTGTTTGCTTCTTGTCTGTTGGTCTTGCCTTGTTGCCAGAGGAGGTGCAGGAGGGCAGTTACTGAGAGTCCATTCCTTGTCTGGATGCCTTTCCTGAGAAACAGAAGAATTCAGGGTTGGGTTCTTCATGTCTGAGGGGAGGGCAGGTTTGATAAGCACTTTGCAGTCCCTTCCAGGGACACCTCTCTTGATTTCTGTCCCATGTCTTTTGTTAATCATTGCAGTGGCTGCATGCAGCTTGTGAAATCCATTCCTTTCTTGGGGGGGGTCTGCCACGTGAAAGCAGCCTTTGACTTGTCTGCATCTCCCAGGGCTCTGACCTGCCAGGCTGCAGGAGGTCAGAGCATGGTCCAGACAGAGAGCCAATGTTGTACAGCTGTAAACCTCCTATAAATAAACAAATGGTGTATATTTTACTGGGACTCCTCTGCCTCTGCATCCCGTGGTGGGCACAAGGTGGCTCTGCACAGCCACAGCCCCTGGCCTGGTTCACTAAACCCCATTCAAGTGCTTTGCTCTGTGAGCTTTGAGCCCGAGGGCAGGTGGTCTGCATGCAGCTGTCCTGCCAGGCTGCACTCACGTTGGACATCCTCTGACTCAGGTGTGCCCAGGTGGGCAGCAGAGCCAGTGGCATCCTGGGCTGGCTCAGGAGCAGTGTGGGCAGCAGGACAAGGGAGGTTCTTGTGCCCCTGTGCTCAGCACTGCTCAGGCCACCCCTGGAGTGCTGTGTCCAGCTGTGGGCTCCTGAATTGCAGAGAGCTGTTGAGGTGCTGGAAGGTGTTTGGAGCAGGGCAGCAAGGCTGGGGAGGGGCCTGGAGCAGAGGCCTGTGAGGAGAGGCTGAGGGAGCTGGGGGGGTGCAGCCTGCAGCAGAGGAGGCTCAGGGCAGAGCTGATTGCTGCCTGCAGCTGCCTGCAGGGAGGCTGTAGCCAGGTGGGGTTGGGCTCTGCTGCCAGGCAAGCAGCAAGAGAAGAAGGGGACAGAGCCTGAAGCTGTGGCAGGGCAGGTCTAGGCTGGATGTTGTTAGGCAGTTCCTGGCAGAGAGAGTGATTGGCATTGGAATGGGCTGCCCAGGGAGGTGGTGGAGTGGCTGTGGCTGGAGGTGTTGCAGCCAAGCCTGGCTGGGGCACTTAGTGCCATGGTCTGGTTGGTTGGGCAGGGCTGGGTGCTAGGTTGGGCTGGCTGAGCTTGAAGCTCTCTTCCAGCCTGCTTGATTCTATGTCTCTAAAGCCTTTGCCTCCTGTGTCTTAAACTCACAATCTGAGGAGCTTGTCTGGGTTGGAGCTTTGCAACCAAAGCAGCAGGCGGATGTGGTTTTTGGGGTGTCTTTGGCTCTAAGATGGAGTCTTCAGATTGCACATTGGGAGCATCTGAAAAGCAAGAAGTCTGTCCTTGTCCAGAGGAGTCTGCAGTCACACAGCCCCAGAGTGCTGGCCCTAGGGTCTTAGTCCCATCTTTGCATCTAGCCCCAGACTCCAGCTTGGTCCTTTCCAACGTCAAATGTTCTCTGATTCTGTGCTGGGCAGCTGAGTCTTGTTCAGCATTAGCCAAACCCTCTCAGGTGGAAGATATTCCACAGCTGCAGCCTATAAACACTAATATGCCCTAGAGACCTTCACATTTGCATGCTGCTGTTGACAGCCTCCTGCACACAGGTGCTGTAGATACAGAATCACAGAATCAGGCAGGGCTGGAAGGGAGCACAAGGAGCAGCCAGTGCCAACCCCCTGCCATGCCCAGGGACACCCTACCCTAGAGCAGGCTGCACACAGCCTCAGCCAGCCTGGCCTCAACCCCCTCCCTGGGCAACCCACTCCAGCCTCTCACCACTCTCCTGCTCAACAACTTCCTCCTCACCTCCAGCCTCACTCTCCCCACCTCCACCTTTGCTCCATTCCCCCCACTCCTGACACTCCCTCACAGCCTTAAAAATCCCTCCCCAGCTCTTTTGGAGCCCCCTTCAGACCCTGGAAGGCCACAAGAAGGTCCCCTGGGAGCCTCCTCTGCTCCAGCCTGCACAGCCCCAACTCTTTCAGGCTGTGCTCACAGCAGAGCTGCTGCAGCCTCTCAGCATCCTCCTGGCCCTGCTCTGGACACTCTCCAGCATCTCCACAGCCCTCTTGTCCCAGGGGCTCCAGAGCTGGATGCAGGACTCCAGGTGGGGTCTCAGCAGAGCACAGCAGAGGGGCAGAATCCCCTCCCTGGCCCTGCTGGCCACATTGCTGCTGCTGCAGCCCAGGCTCTGCTTGGCTTTCTGGGCTGCAAGTGCACACTGCTGGCTCCTGCTGAGCTTCTCCTCCACCAGCACCCCCAAGTCCCTCTCCTCAGGGCTGCTCTCCAGCCTGGCACTGCCGAGCCTGAGTTGGTGCTTGCCATTGCCTCCACCCAGCTGCAGGACCTTGCCCTTGCCCTTGTTGAACCTCCTGAGCTTGGCTTGTGCCCACCTCTGCAGCCTGTGCAGCTCCCTCTGGATGGATCCCTGCCCTCCAGCCTGGCTGCTGCAGCACACAGCTTGGTGTGGGCAGCAAACCTGCTGAGGCTGCACTCAGTGCCTCTGTCCATGGCACTCACAGAGATGCTGAACAAGACTGGTGCCAGGACTGATCCCTGAGGGACTCCTCTTGTCCCTGGCCTGTACTTGGCCATGGAGCCATTGGCAGCCACTCTCTGGGTGCAGCCATCAAGCCAGTTCTGTACCCATCCAGTGGAGCTCCCATCACACCCATGTGTCACCAGCTGTGACACTAGGATGTGGTGTGGCACAGTGTCAGAGTCCTTGCTCAGGTGCAAGGGCAGTTGATTTTAAGATGAAGAGAGATGAGTGATTCATGACCAGCTGGGTCCATGCCTGGTTTGAATCAAGCCCTACCCTGCTGTCCCAGTGTGGTTTGTGTGTGGATGTGAGGGCAGATATGGGCTGTGCCAAGGAGCTGCTTTCCTCTGGACCACATCCGATGTCCCTGGGCAAGGTCCAGCCCTGGGCAGCCTTTCCTTGTGCCCAGCCTGCCTCATGGGTGTGTGGGAAGGCAGGGAGGGCTCTGGCAGGGACACTGGGCTGGACATGCTCCTCTGCCTGCCTCTCTGGGTTTGGAAGTGGGATCTGAAGGGCATGAGAAGCCTTTGCTCAGCACAGACTCATGGCCACAGGTTAATCCCTGGGTATTTAATACCTGGGACACTGGCCAAGGACCTGGTCACAGCTGAGCAGCTCTGGGGGACAGGCAACGAAGCTATTCCCTTGCTGGAGACTCCAAAGTGTTGCTTCACTTCGTTTAACCTCAGCAGAAATCCCTGGCAGATGGCAGTGCTGGAGGGATGAGGAGATGCTGCAGGACCCCTGGGGAGCCCAGGCTAGATCCTTCTGGGAGCAGTGCTCCACTCTGCTGCCTGCTGCTGGCCTCTCAACTTTCAGAAGCTCCCCACCTCTCACACCGATGTTCTGTGGTTGCACACCCCTGCCAGCACCCCTGCCCACGTTGCCAACCCACGTGTTGGCATCTGGATGCTCCCCCTCTACTCCACCTCTGCTGAGACCCCACCTGGAGTCCTGCATCCAGCTCTGGAGCCCCTGGGACAAGAGGGCTGTGGAGATGCTGGAGAGTGTCCAGAGCAGGGCCAGGAGGATGCTGAGAGGCTGCAGCAGCTCTGCTGTGAGCACAGCCTGAAAGAGCAGGCTGAGAGGAGATCTTGGCGCTGATGAGTCTCTGAAGGGGGCTGGGGGTCAAGAGGATGGGGCCAGGCTCTTTGCAAGCGGCACCCAGGGACGGGACAGGGGGCAGCAGGTAGAAGCTGGCGCAGCGGCAAACTTCCTTGCCGTGAGGACCCAGAGCACTTCAGCAGGGCTGCCCAGGGGGCTTGCGGAGCCTCCTCTTCTGGAAGCTTCAGAGCCCACCCGAGCGCTGCCAACCTGAGCAGCCTGCTCCGGGTGACCATCCCCTAGCAGGAGGGGCTGGACCGGGCGATCCCCGGAGGCCCCTTCCAACCCTCCCCACCCTGTGCTGCTGTGATCACTCCCCCACCCCCGGGGCTGGCTGTGTCCCGGCTCCTCCCCCGCCGAGGGCTCAGCAGCAGCAGCCGCAGCAGGACCGGCGCTGCCTTCGCTCCCTGCCGGACGCCAGCAGCCCCTTCCTCGGTTGCCTCCCGGCCATGCCCCGCTAAGGTAAGGCGAATGGTGGCTGGGCACGCCCAGGAGGGAGCAGGGTAAGGGCTGGGGATGCTGCGGTCGGGGTGCGCTGAGGGTGCGGAGGGCTGCAGCAGGGTGCGGTGGTCGCGATGGGGTGCGGCGAGGTGCGCAGCGCTGCCGCCGCCGCCCCAACTGCACCCGAGCTTCATCGCCGGGCTCGGGTGCGGGGAAGGGGCTGGGCTCCAGGAAAGAGAGGCAAAGAGACGGCTGCAGCCCTGCCAGCAATGCCCACAGCCCCGAGCCAGCTCGGCTCCCGCAGCAGGGATTAGCGCCTCGGTAATTTCGAGCTGCTGCTTAATTTAGCTTGGGTCACCTCCCGGCGAGCGGGGCTGTGGGGTGGTCATTCCCTTCCTGTGCTGCCCTGCTCAGGACCCCCCGCACCCCATCCTTCAGCCCTCGCTTTGCTCCATAGACCTTTCATATTCAGGGGTACGTCTGGAAGCGCTTAGGGATGGGGAGAGGCTGCTGGGGGTGTGCCTGCTGCACTGTTGGTGGCACAAGACTCCCCCTCCCCCAGAACCATCTCTTCCCCCTCTGACCCAACAGCACCCAGGTGCTTAAAGCTTAACCTGCTCTCAGGCAGCTGGTGCAGCTCTCCTGATTGCAGCAGAGGAGGGTCCGTGTGCAGGGTGTGTGTCGGTAATGTGTGCCCTGGCTCACGGCAACGCTGGTCAGAGGCGTCCAAGACCTTCCCAGCCTGTTTGAATTATCAGGACCCTGCTTTGGGCAGGGGCTGAGGCACAACTCTGTAGTTGCAGGCTGCATTTCATTGCCTGGGTTGGGAGTGGAGCCTTACAAGCATGGGCTGAGGAACAGCCCCAGGCTTTCCTAAGAGAGTTCCTAACAAAGGTGCAAATGACATCTCCTGGTGCCTCTGGGAGTGTGTGATGGAGGACCTGCCTTGGAAGGAGCGTGGAGGGAGACTCTGAAAGGCAGCAAGCCACTGGGTCTAGGTTTGCCTGGCTGCCCCTGACTGTTAAACCTCCCCTGCAGAAAGGACTGAGAGGTGCTCTGCCCACAGCTGCAGGCCATTGTGTG
This sequence comes from Pogoniulus pusillus, assembly GCF_015220805.1. Lineage (NCBI taxonomy): Eukaryota > Metazoa > Chordata > Aves > Piciformes > Lybiidae > Pogoniulus > Pogoniulus pusillus. The sequence continues at coordinate 1,381,423 of NC_087266.1, forward strand.
GTGGAGAGAATGCTTCTCTCCACAGCTCGGGTGAAAGGGCATCCTAGAACCAACCTGGTGTGGCTAAACTGTGCTTTGTGTCAAAATGTCAAGGACATGACTTGAGTTGCCAGCTGAGTCCTCTCCCCTCCTTCTCCACTGCATGGTGTCTTATCTCTCTTCCCCTGAGGTGCATGACCTAAAGGGTCCTAGCAGTGCCAAGAGTCTACAACTACCTGAAGAGAGGCTGGGGAGGGGCCTGGAGCAGAGCCCTGTGAGGAGAGGCTGAGGGAGCTGGGGGGGGTGCAGCCTGCAGCAGAGGAGGCTCAGGGCAGAGCTGATTGCTGCCTGCAGCTGCCTGCAGGGAGGCTGTAGCCAGGTGGGGTTGGGCTCTGCTGCCAGGCAAGCAGCAAGAGAAGAAGGGGCCAGAGTCTGAAGCTGTGGCAGGGCAGGTCTAGGCTGGATGTTGTTAGGAAGTTGCTGGCAGAGAGAGTGATTGGCATTGGAATGGGCTGCCCAGGGAGGTGGTGGAGTGGCTGTGGCTGGAGGTGTTGCAGCCAAGCCTGGCTGGGGCACTTAGTGCCATGGTCTGGTTGGTTGGGCAGGGCTGGGTGCTAGGTTGGGCTGGCTGAGCTTGGAGCTCTCTTCCAACTTGATCAATTCTCTGGTGTGAAGGTGTGGGATGGTTTTGCAGCTCTGGGCTGAGCTTTGCCAAAGCTTCAGTCAAAACCTGCACCCCTTTGAGACCCTGTGCAAGTCCCCCCCTGCCCTGTGCCTAAACCCTTGCAGGCAGAGCAGCAGAGGAGCTAGGGAGGGCAGAGCCAGGGCAGGGATTCTCTCCTGTTATTGGCTCTCTGATTCTTTCCACTGCCAGACTTTGCCGTCTCCCTGCTCTGACAGTTCCCAAAGCCTAAGCCACGTTTAAGGTTTCAGTCCTGGTGCTGAGGTTTCAGTCCTGGGGCTGGGCTGGTGACAACCTGTTTTTCTTTTCTGCCTGGCCTGACTGAAAGCTTTGTGCTCCTGTAAACCCAACAGCTGGGGTCAAAGTCTCTCCTTGGGCTTGTTCTAGCCTGCGTCTGGAGTAACTTCATGCAGTTGTGGTGCCTTCCCCATTGACAGCAACACTTTGGAGACCTGAACCCAGCCTAGAGAAGAACCTCTTTTCCATGGCAATCTCATTTCTGACTCCTGGGAGCAGTGGCATCCTCTCCCTCAGCATGAAGTTTGCACAGCCCAGGGGGTTTGCTGTGCAGTGCTTCTGTCTTACGCCTGCTAACTTGTGACTTCGCAATCCTTGGGTTGCCATGGAAAGGATTAGGCTGTGATTAATGAAGGCATTGTCAGCTCCTTGGGTTCTTTCTCAAAGCCTTTCCTGGAGCTGTGGAGAGCAGTTTCCAAGCCCCAGCAGAAAGGGGCTGACTGGGGAGGCAGCCTCAGGCACTTGGTCCTGGGCACAGTTTTGGTTGGTCGCATAACATCGAGCTGTCAGGTAGCAGTTGGAGCCTTCTGGTGGGCCACATAACATCAAGGCAGCAGTTGGTGCCTTTTGGGTGGCCACATAACATCATGCAGCAGTTGGTGCCTTTTGGGTGGTCACATAACATCAAGGCAGCAGTTGGTGCCTTTTGGGTGGCCACATAACATCAAGGCAGCAGTTGGTGCCTTTTGGGTGGCCACATAACATCAAGGTAGCAGTTGGTGCCTTTTGGGTGGCCACATAACATCAAGGTAGCAGTTGGTGCCTCCACTCCCTGCCAGCTCTGCTCTGCTGGTCCTTTTTCCAGGGTGAAAGGAGAAACAGGGACTTCACTTGGGGCAGAGCCAGAGTTTTTCTGCTCCTGGAGCAGAGTGGGACAAGTGTCACTGTAGCAAGGGGCGGACAGGATGTGGAGACAGCTTGTGAGAAGGTTTTGCATGTGAAGTGCTCCTCTCTGCTCTGCAGTGTGTGGTCTGGGATGAGCTGCTGTGCTTGTGGCTGGTCCCCCAGCCAAACTGCTGGATAGAGCCAGAAATCCTCTCAGAAGAGGACTGCTTCAGCAGTGCCCATGTTGAGGTCGTTCATGCATCTCAAACCTCTGTGCACAGGTTTGGGTGCAGTGAGCCCCTACTCCCCAAAGCTTTTCCAGCCAGGATGCTGGGAGAGAGCAGAGTGCAGTCTTTGCCAGCTCACAAGGAAGTGGAATGGGTGGGAAAGCAATGGGATCAAGGCTTGGAAGTGAGCTGAGTGTCAAATAAAGGTACTGAAGCTCAAAACCCAAGCCAGCAGGGCCAGGGAGGGGATTCTCCCCCTCTGCTCTGCTCTGCTCTGCTGAGACCCCACCTGGAGTCCTGCATCCAGCTCTGGAGCCCCTGGGACAAGAGGGCTGTGGAGATGCTGGAGAGTGTCCAGAGCAGGGCCAGGAGGATGCTGAGAGGCTGCAGCAGCTCTGCTGTGAGCACAGCCTGAAAGAGTTGGGGCTGTGCAGGCTGGAGCAGAGGAGGCTCCCAGGGGACCTTCTTGTGGCCTTGCAGCATCTGAAGGGGGCTCCAAAAAAGCTGGGGAGGGACTTTGGAGGGTGTGAGGGAGTGTCAGGAGTGGGGGGAATGGAGCAAAGGTGGAGGTGAGGAGAGTGAGGCTGGAGGTGAGGAGGAAGTTGTTGAGCAGGAGAGTGGTGAGAGGCTGGACTGGGTTGCCCAGGGAGGTGGTTGAGGCCCCATGGCTGGAGGTGTTTGAGGCCAGGCTGGCTGAGGCTGTGTGCAGCCTGCTCTAGGGTAGGGTGTCCCTGGGCATGGCAGGGGGTTGGCACTGGCTGCTCCTTGTGCTCCCTTCCAGCCCTGCCTGATTCTGTGATTCTGTATCTACAGCACCTGTGTGCAGGAGGCTGTCAACAGCAGCATGCAAATGTGAAGGTCTCTAGGGCATATTAGTGTTTATAGGCTGCAGCTGTGGAATATCTTCCACCTGAGAGGGTTTGGCAAATGCTGAACAGGACTCAGCTGCCCAACACAGAATCAGAGAACCTTAGAGGTTGGAAGCAACCTCCAGAGATCATCCAATCCAACTCCCCTGCCAAAGCAGGATCCATTAGAGTAGTTCATACAGGAACACATCCAGACAGGCCTGGAAAGGCTCCAGAGAAGGAGACTCCACAACCTCTCTGGGCAGCCTGTGCCAGGCTCTGGGACCCTTCCAGGCAAGAAGTTCCCCCTTGTGCTGAGCTGGAACCTCCTGTGCTGCAGCTTCCATCCATTGCTGCTTGTCCTGTGCCAGGGAGCAGTGAGCAGAGCCTGTCCCCCCCTCCTGACCTCCAGCCCTCAGGTGTTTATGAACATTGATTCAATCCCCTCTGAGTCTTCTCTTCTCCAGACTAAGCAGCCCCAGGGCCCTCAGCCTCTCCTCATCAGGCAGTGCCCTCCAGTCCCCTCCTCATCCTCATAGCCTCCTCTGGACCCTCTCCAGCAGATCCCTGTCCCTCTGCAACTGGGAAGCCCCAAACTGAAGGCAGTGCTCGAGATGAGGTCTCAGCAGGGCAGAGCAGAGGGGCAGGAGAACCTCCCTGGATCTGCTGGACACTCTCTGCTCAATGCCCCCCAGGACCCCATTGGCCTCTTGTCCCCAGGGCACATTGCTGTGCCAGGGATGTTCTCCCCCAGCACTGCCAGCTCCCTCTCCTTGGGGCTGCTCTCCAGCAGTCACCTCCCAGCTTGCAGTTTATTCTTCCTCCCCAGGTGCAGGACTCTGCACTTGTCCTTGCTGTAAAGGGAGCTGAAGGACTGAAGTGAAGCTTTGTTGAGCTCAGCCTAGGGAGCAAAACCTGTCTCCAGCAGACACCCATTCCTTCTGTGTAGCTGAGAGCCAAGTGCAGATAGCAGCAGCCACCCCTTTCCTCTGAGGAGCAGCTCAAGATGCTACAAACCAGGGTGGGAGTGGAGCAGCTCGTTAAAACTGGAACAAATTAAGTCCCTAATTAAAGCTGACTTGCTCCTCTAGTCTGACCTGCATAAAGAGCAAAGGCTTCTTGCCTGGTCAGGCTGATAGTCTCTGTAGATGTCTCACCTAATCACAGGAGCTCCTTGCCCACATTCACTGCAAATTAAACACAGCAGTAGCAGGGAAAGGCTTCTGGAGGGGACTGTGTCCTGCTCACCGCCAAGGAGTCTGATTGCTTGGGATTTGCTGGCTGCAGGTGAGGCTTTGGTGAGCTCTGCTGCTCCCAGGGCAGATGCAGAGAGTCATAGAATCAATCAGGTTGGCAGAGAGCTCCAAGCTCATCCAGCCCAACCTAGCACCCAGCCCTGCCCAACCAACCAGACCATGGCACTAAGTGCCCCAGCCAGGCTTGGCTGCAACACCTCCAGCCACAGCCACTCCACCACCTCCCTGGGCAGCCCATTCCAGTGCCAATCACTCTCTCTGCCAGCAACTTCCTAACAACATCCAGCCCAGACCTCCATGATCACAGAATCAACCAGGTCGGAAAAGACCTCTGAGATCACCCAGTCCAACCTAGCACCTAACACCTTCTAATTAACTAAACCATGGCACCAAGTGCCTCACCCAGCCTGCTTCTAAACATCCCCCTGGTGTATTGCTGCTGAGGCATGAAGTGGAACTGAGCACCTGCTGAAGCAGCCTGGATAGGCAAAAGAACTGGAGGCAGCAGGCAGTGATTAAAGGAGGCAGGGATGCAGTGCTGAGGGGATGTGCTTTAGCACCACACTGGGTAAGAGTTAATGATTGGACTTGGTGATCTTAAAGGGATTTTTTTTCCCCCAACTCAAATGATTCTATGATCCAATGACTCTGTGAGTTGAATTTGAGTTGGAGTTGTCTGAGGTTGAGTTCTGTGAGTTCCAGAGCATGGTTTAGGTTGGAAGGGACCTCAAAGCTCAGCCAGTTGCAACCTGCTGCCACAGGCAGGGACACCTCCCACTAGAGCAGGTCGCTCAAGGCCTCATCCAACCTGGCCTTGGACACCTCCAGGGAGGGAGCAGCCACAACCTCCCTGGGCAGCCAGTGAGTTTAATCCATGACAATTTCCTCTCTGATGAAGAGCAGAGCCAGAAAAAAAGTGAATGACAGAATTTACAACACAGCCCTGTGAGGAGAGGCTGAGGGAGCTGGGGGTGTGCAGCCTGCAGCAGAGGAGGCTCAGGGCAGAGCTCATTGCTGCCTGCAGCTGCCTGCAGGGAGGCTGTAGCCAGGTGGGGTTGGGCTCTGCTGCCAGGCAAGCAGCAACAGAAGGGGCCAGAGTCTGAAGCTGTGTCAGGGCAGGTCTAGGCTGGATGTTGTTAGGAAGTTGCTGGCAGAGAGAGTGATTGGCACTGGAATGGGCTGCCCAGGGAGGTGGTGGAGTGGCCGTGGCTGGAGGTGTTGCAGCCAAGCCTGGCTGGGGCACTTAGTGCCATGGTCTGGTTGGTTGGGCAGGGCTGGGTGCTAGGTTGAGCTGGCTGAGCATTTTGCATGTGCAGGCAATGAGTCAGGGAGTGTCTGTCCCCCTTTTGGCCAGGCTACTACAGGACTAATGACAGCCAGCTCACCAGGCTGCCTTGAGGGATGTGTTGGTGATTGCACTAGAGACACTCTGGCAGGGCAGAGCAGTGTCTCTGCTTTAATTTGTCCACTCCCTGTTCAAGCAAAACATCCTCTGGAATCATCAGAAGTCCCAGCAGGATAAACCAGGGCTGGTAGATTCTGAGGTGAACTCAGTCCCACTTATCCCTGCAACTGGAGGCTGACCTCAGCCTCTCTGAAGGACTATCCTAAATTCTGGATGTGAGGAGGAAGTTGCTGGCAGAGAAAGTGATTGGCATTGGAATGGGCTGCCCAGGGAGGTGGTGGAGTGGCCGTGGCTGGAGGTGTTGCAGCCAAGCCTGGCTGGGGCACTTAGTGCCATGGTCTGGTTGATTGGGCAGGGCTGGGTGCTAGGTTGGGCTGGCTGAGCTTGGAGCTCTCTGCCAACCTGCCTGATCCTAGGAGAGCAGACTGGAAGCTCTGTTGGTCCAAGCTGCAGCGTTTTGTGCAGGTCAGCTCAGCCCCGCTGGGTCTGGGTGGTGCTGAAATTCCACCTGAGCTCCTTGCTAAGGGATACTTTATTTGATTAATTGTTGTGGCTGATGAAAAGCTCCGAAGCACACAGCAGGCAATTGCCCTCCTCAGGAGGCTGGGCTGGGATCAGGTGGCATCAGGGTGCATTGTTCTGCTCTGGCTACCTGGATGAACAGGGAGGGAGAAAAGGTCAGCTCTTTTGTTCAGCTTCTCTATCTGCTGTCTTTTGTGTCTCCTCTACCTGCTGGCCTTTTGGGGAGGATTGAATGAGGGCAAATCTATTGAACCTCCTGCTGGAGCCTTAAAAAATTGATGCCCATTTCCTGGCTACCCTCAGATGCAGAGAGGCTGCCTGTGGGCTCTGACTTCCCAGAGGATGGAGTTTGCTGTGGTCTCTTGCTCTAACGTAGGCTCATTTGGGGGTAGGGATCCATTCAGCTGAACTGCCTCTCTTCAGGCTGGATATCAGGAAGAAATTCTCTCCTGAAAGAGTGGTCAGATATTGGAATTGGCTGCCCAGGGGGGTGGAGGAGTCACCATCCCTGCAGGTGCTCAAGAGAAGCCTGAATGGGGCAATGAGTGCCATGGTCTGGTTGGTTGGGCAGGGCTGGGTGCTAGGTTGGGCTGGATCAGCTTGGAGCTCTCTTCCAACTGGTTCAGCCTGGGGGACAGGCTACAGGAGTTGGGGCTCTTCAGCCTGGAGAAGGGAAGGATTTGAGGAGACCTTGGATGAGGCACTTAGTGCCATGGTCTGCATGATTGGACAGAGCTGTTTGATAGGTTGGATGGGATAAGCTTGAGAGTTTTGAATGTCTTCAGAGAAGGAGACTCCCAGGACAGCCTGTTCCAGGCTTCTGTCACCCTCTCAGGGAAAAAAATTCTTCCTCATGCTTCCATGGAACTTCCTCTGCCTCAGCTTCCACCCAGTGCCCCTTGGGATGGCATTGGGCATCACCCAGCAGAGCCTGGCTGCAGCCTCCTGGCACTCACCTGCACATTAGAATCATAGAATCAGGCAGGACTGGAAGGGAGCACAAGGAGCAGCCAGTGCCAACCCCCTGCCATGCCCAGGGACACCCTACCCTAGAGCAGGCTGCACACAGCCTCAGCCAGCCTGGCCTCAAACACCTCCAGCCATGGGGCCTCAACCACCTCCCTGGGCAACCCACTCCAGCCTCTCACCACTCTCCTGCTCAACAACTTCCTCCTCACCTCCAGCCTCACTCTCCACACCTCCAACTTTGCTCCATTCCCCCCACTCCTGACACTCCCTCACACCCTCCAAAGTCCCTCCCCAGCTTTTTTGGAGCCCCCTTCAGATGCTGCAAGGCCACAAGAAGGTCCCCTGGGAGCCTCCTCTGCTCCAGCCTGCACAGCCCCAACTCTTTCAGGCTGTGCTCACAGCAGAGCTGCTGCAGCCCTCTCAGCACCCTCCTGGCCCTGCTCTGGACACTCTCCAGCATCTCCACAGCCCTCTTGTCCCAGGGGCTCCAGAGCTGGATGCAGGACTCCAGGTGGGGTCTCAGCAGAGCAGAGCACAGCAGAGGGCAGAATCCCCTCCCTGGCCCTGCTGGCCACACTGCTGCTGCTGCAGCCCAGGCTCTGCTTGGCTTTCTGGGCTGCAAGTGCACACTGCTGGCTCCACCTTCAGTTGTCACGGGGAGAACTCCAGGTTTCAGCAGCTTCTTCCTGAGGTCTGTTGAAAATCAGGCCCTGGTTTCAAGTACTGAAGTCTTTAGCTGGATGCTCTTAGCAACTGGCACAGACCCTGGCACCTCCATGTCACTCATGTTGAGCACTTTACACCCTATTTACTGGTGGTGCCTGTTACAGGCATCACTTCCTTGGGTTTCAGTTGCTCTTGCAGGATGACAGAGTGCAATGTTCATCACTGCTGCACTGTCTTCCTTAAGTTACCTGCATGAAAAGCCTTGATGTGCCAAAATCCAATGTCTGTGCACCTAACAGAGTCAGAGTCAGGCAGGGTTGGAAGGGAGCACAAGGAGCAGCCAGTGCCAACCCCCTGCCATGCCCAGGGACACCCTACCCTAGAGCAGGCTGCACACAGCCTCAGCCAGCCTGGCCTCAAACACCTCCAGCCATGGGGCCTCAACCACCTCCCTGGGCAACCCACTCCAGCCTCTCACCACTCTCCTGCTCAACAACATCCTCCTCACCTCCAGTCTGAATCTCCCCCAAAGTCTGCATCAAGACTGCTCCTGCCCTGGGCTGTCACCCACCTGGGTGCCTGCAGTCTTTTCCCCCTCCAGTGTTTGGCAGGCTGGCCTGTTTGCACTTTGAGTAGCTTGGAGATCCCAGCTCTGCAGGGTGGCTGAACCATCCCTAAGGCATAGCAGCCAACAACATTGGCCTCAGCAGTGGTTATAAAGACGTGCAGGTGAGTGCCAGGAGGCTGCAGCCAGGCTCTGCTGGGTGATGCCAGTGCCAGGCCAAGGGGCACTGGGAGGAAGTTCCATGGGAACATGAGGAGGAGTTTTTTCCCCTGTGAGGGTGCCAGAGCCCTGGCACAGGCTGCCCAGGGGGGCTGTGGAGTCTCCCTCTCTGGAGATACTCAAACCCTGCCTGGATGTGTTCTGTGTGATCTGCTCTGGGTGATGCTGCTCTGGCAGGGGAGTTGGGCTGGCTGAGCTTTGAGGGTCCCTTCCAGCCTCTGGCATTCTGTGACTCTGTGAACAAACCTCCAGGCCTGCCTTAGGAGCAGCATCCACCCACCAGAAGGAGAAGCCCCAGGGGAGTGCCTTCAGGGCTGGTTAGTTCCTGAGCCTCTGGCTCTCATCGCTGTAAGGCTGAACGCTGCAGGCACAGTGGCTTCAAGTCATGCCAGGAGGAGGTTTTGGTTGGGCAGTAGGAAGAATTTCTGCCCCAAAAGGGTTGTTAAGCCCTGGAACAGGCTGCCCAGGGGAACAGTGGAGTCTACATCCCTGGAGGTACCGAAAAGCTGTGTAGATGTTGTGCTCAATGAGGTTCAGCATTGACCTGGCAGCGTGGAGTGGGTCTGATGATGTTAAATGCCTCTTCCAGCCTGCCTGATTCTCTGGGTCTATGACCTAGGGCAGGTCACAGAGGAGTGAATCCAGAGGAGTGTTGGGAGTCTCTAGAGGAGCCTCCACTACCTGTGCCCTGTCACCTTTACAGGAGAGAAGCTTTTTCTCACGTTGAGGTGGAACTTGCTGGGTTCCAGTTTGTATCCATTGTCCCCTGTCCTATCACAGCCTGGCACCTTCTTGATACCCTCCCTGGAGGTGTTCAAGGGCAGGTTGGATGAGGCCTTACAGGACCTGTTGCAGTGGGAGGTGTCTGCCCCTGGCAGGGGGTTGGAAGTGGCTGAGCCCTGAGGTCCCTTCCACCATAAACCACTCCCGGACTGAGAGGCGTTTTGCCGGGGCAGATGCTGGGTGCCCATCGCTCCCAGGGCAGCACAGCCTGCAGCCAGGCTGTGCCAGGGCTGCAGCAGGCACACAGGCAGTGGTCACTGCAGTGTTCCCTGCAGCTCCCTGCTCTTGTGACCTGCCTGCCTCAGGTGAGAGCTTGCTCACATCCCTCACGTCACCATGACCTCGAGCTGATCTGGCGGCGCGGAGGCGGCAGCTGAGACACCAACAAGGGAACTTTCTCAGCAGGCAGCGTGTGGCCAGGGGGTGTTCAGTGTGGCCCCACACCTCCAGCAGGGCAGGCTCTTGGTCTTTGCTGCCTTGCAAAAACTCAGAGAGGTCTGTCCTGGCTGGGTGGGGGGAAAGAGAAAAGGACAGCAGAGACTGCAGATGAATCTCTGCTGCCCTTGGGATGTTGTCTGTCATAGGGTCATAGAATCAGGCAGGCTGGAAGAGAGCTCCAAGCTCAGCCAGCCCAACCTGGCACCCAGCCCTGCCCAACCAACCAGACCATGGCACTAAGTGCCCCAGCCAGGCTTGGCTGCAACACCTCCAGCCATGGCCACTCCACCACCTCCCTGGGCAGCCCATTCCAATGGAAAAATCACAGAACGAGTCAGGGTTGGAAGGGACCTCAAGGATCAGCCAGTCCCAACCCCCCTGCCGAGGGCATCTCCTCAGAATAACACTGGTGGGGCTAAGAAATGCCTGATAAGAGCTCTGTCAGGGTGCTCTCACTGCAGGCTGCCACTGAGGTCTCTCTGATGGAGCTTACCTCTCTGTGGTTCATCTGCTAGGTCAGGCTTCTGTACTGCTCTAACGATAGAATCAGGCAGGGCTGGAAGGGAGCACAAGGAGCAGCCAGTGCCAACCCCCTGCCATGCCCAGGGACACCCTACCCTAGAGCAGGCTGCACACAGCCTCAGCCAGCCTGGCCTCAAACACCTCCAGCCATGGGGCCTCAACCACCTCCCTGGGCAACCCACTCCAGCCTCTCACCACTCTCCTGCTCAACAACCTCCTCCTCTCATCCTGTCACAACAGGCTTTGCTGCAAAGTCTTTCCCCTTCTTTCCTACTGCCCTTTTTGAGTACCAGAGGCTGCACCAGGGTCTCCCCAGAGCCTTCTCTTCTCTGGGCTGAACAACTCTCAGCCTTTCCTGGCAGCAGAAGGCTTCCAGCACTTTGGTCATCACTTCTGTGGCCTCCTCTGACCCGGCTCCAGCAGGTCCATGTCTTGCCTGTGCTGAGGGCTCCAGAACTGCCATCCATCTTCCTGGGTGTCATTCCTCCTAGCAGGCAATCTATTACCTCTCTAGGCAATTAACTCCAAAGGTCAAACAATCCTTAATGTTTAAACTGAAGTCTTCCCATGACAGATTGCTTGCAGCTCCCTGCCTCAGGCCAGCCATACCTTGCCAGCCACAACAGGGTTTTGCTCCACCATTGCACCTCCAGCTCTTCTCTGCCCTCATACACCTCTTGGGCTGGAGTGGTGAGCAGGGCATGGCACAGAGGGAGGTCAGGATGATGTGTCTGGGGAAGCCTTCCTGAGAGGCATGTGCCTTGGTTTTGATACCAGCTTGCCACTGGAATGGGCTGCCCAGGGAGGTGGTGGAGTGGCCGTGGCTGGAGGTGTTGCAGCCAAGCCTGGCTGGGGCACTTAGTGCCATGGTCTGGTTGGTTGGGCAGGGCTGGGTGCTAGGTTGGGCTGGCTGAGCCTGGAGCTCTCTGCCAACCTGCCTGATTCTATGATGGTTTGAAACTCAAAGAAAGAGATTTAGAGTAGGCTGAAGGAAAAAAATGTTTTACATAGAGGAGTGGTGAAACACAGGCACAGATTGCCTGTGGTAGAAGCCACATCCTTGGAGGCATTCCAGGTCAGGTTGCTTGAGGCTCTGAGCAACCTGCTCTAGTTGAAGTCTGCTCCCTGCAGGGGTGTTGGGTTAGATGAGCTTTAAAGAACCTTTCTGGAGTATTGTGTCTAGTTCTGGGCTCCCCAGCTCAAGAAGGACAGGAGGCTGCTTGAGAGAATCCAGCACAGAGCCACAAAGATGATTAAGGAAGGTGAACACCTTCCTTACAGGGAGAGCCTGAGGGAGCTGGGGCTTGGAGAGGAGGAGACTGAGAGGTGACCTCAGTCATGTTTACAAAGCTGTGCAGGTGAGTGCCAGGAGGCTGCAGCCAGGCTCTGCTGGGTGATGCCCAGTGCCAGGCCAAGGGGCACTGGGTGGAAGCTGAGGCACAGGAGGTTCCAAGTGAACCCTGTGAGAGTGACAGAGCTCTGGAACAGGCTGTCCTGGGGGGTTGTGGAGTCTCCTTCTCTGGAGATATTCAAACCCTGCCTGGATGTATTCCTGTGTGATCTGCTCTGGGTGATGCTGCTCTGGCAGGGGGGTTGGACCAGATGATCTGGGAGACAATTAGGAGGAAGTTCTTGCCAGAGAGGAGTTCTAGGCAGTGGTTGGCATTGGAATGGGCTGCCCAGGGAGGTGGTGGAGTGGCTGTGGCTGGAGGTGTTGCAGCCAAGCCTGGCTGGGGCACTTAGTGCCATGGTCTGGTTGGTTGGGCAGGGCTGGGTGCTAGGTTGGACTGGCTGAGCTTGGAGCTCTCTTCCAGCCTGCTTGATCCTATGAATGGTATGCAGTGAAGTTGTCTTCTTCCTCTCTGCCCACTCTCATGCCTACTCCATAGTCAGAATCCCACAGACTGAAGGATCTCTAGTTTGACATTCTTCACGAGCTGTTGTTTTTCATCCTGATCTGAATCCTGCTTTTGGTAAGGACAAGAGCTTTGGTCTCTGAGGGTGTAGGTCTGACCTTTTTATTCACCATTGCTACAAAATCTTTAATCCTTCTCAGATCCCTTGCTGGAGGGCAGGAGGTGAAAGCAGCAGTGTGCAGTGAGCCTGGGTGTGCTAAATCTCATTGCTCAGCTCAGGTGATAGATTGCTTCTGCCACTCGAGGCAACCTGAGACAAATAAACTTCTCCTGTCCTTTAGCACCAGTAAGTGCTCAGACTGCCCCTCAAACACAGACTCTACACCCACCTGGGTGCAGAAGGGGACAGGTTGTTATTTCCAGAGGGACCTGGCCAGGCTGGATGGGTGGGCAGAGGCCAAGGGGATGAGACTGAACAAGGCCAAGTGCAGGGTTCTGCACTTTGGCCACAGCAACCCCAAGCAGCACTGCAGGCTGGGGCCAGAGTGGCTGAGAGCAGCCAGGCAGAGAGGGCCCTGGGGGTGCTGGCAGAGAGGAGCTGAAGCTGAGGCAGCAGTGCCCAGGTGGGCAGCAGAGCCAATGGCATCCTGGGCTGGCTCAGGAGCAGTGCCCAGGTGGGCAGCAGAGCCAATGGCATCCTGGGCTGGCTCAGGAGCAGTGTGGGCAGCAGGACAAGGGAGGTTCTTGTGCCCCTGTGCTCAGCACTGCTCAGGCCACCCCTGCAGTGCTGTGTCCAGCTGTGGGCTCCTGAATTGCAGAGAGATGCTGAGGTGCTGGAAGGTGTTTGGAGCAGGGCAGCAAGGCTGGGGAGGGGCCTGGAGCAGAGCCCTGTGAGGAGAGGCTGAGGGAGCTGGGGGGGTGCAGCCTGCAGCAGAGGAGGCTCAGGGCAGAGCTGATTGCTGCCTGCAGCTGCCTGCAGGGAGGCTGTAGCCAGGTGGGGTTGGGCTCTGCTGCCAGGCAAGCAGCAAGAGAAGAAGGGGACAGAGTCTGAAGCTGTGGCAGGGCAGGTCTAGGCTGGATGTTGTTAGGAAGTTGCTGGCAGAGAGAGTGATTGGCATTGGAATGGGCTGCCCAGGGAGGTGGTGGAGTGGCCGTGGCTGGAGGTGTTGCAGCCAAGCCTGGCTGGGGCACTTAGTGCCGTGGTCTGGTTGGTTGGGCAGGGCTGGGTGCTAGGTTGGGCTGGCTGAGCCTGGAGCTCTCTTCCAGCCTGGTTGATTCTATGACTCTCTGGACATGAATTGTCCCAGCTGGTTCAATGAATGATTCCTTTTCTCCAGTGCATTTGCAGGCAGGAAAAGCAGGTGGGAAATGGAAGTTCAGGAGATAGGATCAGAAGCTACATTTAGGGTGAAATCCCTGAACTGCCTCTAACCAATGCTTAGTGAGCATGTGCTCTGCAGGATTAGCACTGCAGAGTGATCCCCAGGCACTGTGGCCAGTCATGTGCTTGGACTCCAGCCCTGAAGTGCCATGAGGGAGCAGGGGAATGCCAGTTGAACAGATTAGAGCTGCACCCCCCTTCTCTGCAGCTGCAGGGCAATGGCTTTGTCCAGCTCCTTCAGACTCACTCCCTCCAGATTTGAGCTTCCTCAGGTTCCTATTGGAATCAAGCAAGCCCTAACAGAGGTTACCATGGTGGGAGACTCTCTGGATGTGTTCCTGGGTGACCTGCACTAGATTCTATAGTCCTGCTCTGGCAGGGAGGGTGAACTCTCCTATGAGGAGAGACAGGGGAGTTGGGGTTGTTCAGTCTGGAGAGGAGAAGGCTCCCAGGTGACCTTATTGTGGCCCTCCAGTATCTGAAGGGGGCTACAAGAAGGCTGGGGAAGGGAGGTGGTGGAGTCTCCCTCTCTGGAGATATTGCAGACCTGCCTGGATGTGTTCCTGGGTGATCTGCTCTGGGTGATGCTGCTCTGGCAGGGGTTTGGACTGGATGAGTTTTGGAGGCCCCTCCCAGCCCCTGCCATGCTGTGATTCTGTCATGGTGGTGTTAGTGGCATCCTGGGCTGGCTCAGGAGCAGTGTGGGCAGCAGCACAAGGGAGGTTCTTGTGCCCCTGTGCTCAGCACTGCTCAGGCCACCCCTGGAGTGCTGTGTCCAGTTGTGGGCTCCTGAATTGCAGAGAGCTGTTGAGGTGCTGGAAGGTGTTTGGAGCAGGGCAGCAAGGCTGGGGAGGGGCCTGGAGCACAGCCCTGTGAGGAGAGGCTGAGGGAGCTGGGGGGGTGCAGCCTGCAGCAGAGGAGGCTCAGGGCAGAGCTCATTGCTGCCTGCAGCTGCCTGCAGGGAGGCTGTAGCCAGGTGGGGTTGGGCTCTGCTGCCAGGCACCCAGCACCATATCAGCCTCTAAGCTGCACTGGTGTGCACGTTAGAAGGGCACCAGTTTGGTGCACTGGGCTTTACCTCCGTGTGAGGAGTGCCAAGGGGCTGGAGCCAGGCTCTGCTGGGTGATGCCCAGCACCAGCACAAGGGGCACTGGGTGGAAGCTGAGGCATAGGAAGGTTCATTTAACCATGAGGAGGATTTTTTTCCCTGTGAGGGTGCCAGGAGACTGGCACAGGCTGCCCAAGGGGGTTGTGGGGTCTCCTTCTCTGGAGGCTTTCAAGACCTGCCTGGACGTGTTTCTGTGCAGACTACCCTAGGGAATAAGGTAGGGAATCCTGCCTTGGCAGGGAGGTTGGATTCAATCTCTGGAGGTCCCTTCCAACCTCTGAGGCTCTGTGATTCTGTGTAAACTTCTTCACAGTGAGGGTGACAGAGCCCTGGAGCAGGCTGCCCAGAGAGGTTGTGGGGTCTGAGGTTCTGTGAGCCTGCTGCAGGAGGTTATTCTTTGCCAGATGCAGGGCTCTACACTTGCCCTTGTTGAGCTTCATGAGGTTCCCCTCTACCCAACTGCATGCTGAGCAGATGCTGAGTGGCAGCCCAGCCCCACTGCTCCCAACCTGGACACAGTTTGATGGGAAGATGCTAGGCAGGCAGCTGAGTACGAGCCAGCAGTGTGCCCAGGCAGCCAAGAAGGCCAGTGGCATCCTGGCTGGGATCAGAAATGCTGTGGCCAGCAGCAGCAGGGAGGGGACTGTCCCTTGGACTCACCTCTGGTGAGGCCACACCTTGAGTGCTGTGTTCAGCTTTGGGCACTGCAATCCAAGAGAGCTGTGGAGGTGCTGGAGTGGGTCCAGAGGAGGGCAACGAAGCTGGGGAAGGGCCTGGAGAGTAAATCTGATGAGGAGCAACCAAAGGAGCTGGGGATGGGTAGTGTGAGGAAGAGGAGGCTGAGGGGAGACCTCATTGCTGTCTACAGCTACCTGAAGGGACATTGTGGACAGGCTGCTGCTGGGCTCTGCTCACAGGAGACAGAATAAGGAGGAATGGCCTCAAGCTGAGGCTGGGGAGGTTTAGGTTGGATGTTAGGAAAATGTTCTTCATAGAGAGGGTGGACACAGCCTCAAGCAGTGCCAGGGCAGGGTCAGGTTGGATGTGAGGAAGAAGTTCTTCATAGGAAGAGTGATTGGCATTGGAATGGGTTGCCCAGGGAGGTGGTGGAGTGGCCGTGCCTGGAGGTGTTTGAAAGGAGGCTGGGTGAGGCACTCAGTGCCATGGGTTAGTTAATTAGAAGGGTTAGGTGCTAGGTTGGGCTGGATGATCTCAGAGGTTGATTCTGTGACTGGCATGAGCTGCCCAGGGAGGTGTTGGAGTCACCCAGCCTGGATGTGTTTAAGGGTGGTTTGAAGTGCTTAGGGCTATGGTTTAAGATGAATCTTGTAGAGTAGGGTTCTAGGCTGGACTTGATGATCCTGAGAGGCTTTTCCAACCTGGCTGCTTCTCTGATTCTGTGGCTGGGATGAGCTGCCCAGGGAGGTGATGCAGTCACCCAGCCTGGATGTGTTTAAGGGTGGTTGGAGGTGCTTAGGGCTATGGTTTAAGATGCATCTTGTAGAGTAGGGTTCTAGGTTGGACTTGGTTTAAGGTGAATCTTGCAGAGTAGGGTTCTAGGTTGGACTTGATGATCCTGAGAGGCTTTTCCAACCTTGATGTTGCTGTGATTCTGTGGCTGGGATGAGCTGCCCAGGGAGGTGTTGGAGTCACTCACCCTGGATGTGTTTAAGGGTGGTTTGAAGTGCTTAGGGCTATGGTTTAAGATGCATCTTGTAGAGTAGGGTTCTAGGTTGGACTTGGTTTAAGGTGAATCTTGCAGAGTAGGGTTCTAGGTTGGACTTGATGATCCTGAGAGGCTTTTCCAACCTTGATGTTGCTGTGATTCTGTGGCTGGGATGAGCTGCCCAGGGAGGTGTTGGAGTCACTCACCCTGGATGTGTTTAAGGGTGGTTTGAAGTGCTTAGGGCTATGGTTTAAGATGAATCTTGTAGAGTAGGGTTCTAGGTTGGACTTGATGGACCTGAGAGGCTTTTCCAACCAGGCTGCTTCTGTGCTTCCAAGCTGAGCTGCCCTGCCCCAGGGGCTGTGAGGGCAGGGCTGCCCTTCTGCCTGCGCTCTAATGCACACCACGGGACCCGATGCCACGCGCGGTGTAAGCAGCATCAGTCTGTTTGCCAGGTTAATCCTTGGATAACTTTCTAGGACTCAGTTGACAAAATATTCCTTGCATAAACAACCTCCAGGCCCCTTCTCATTCACCAGGGTGCAGGGATTAATCTGGATGCATTAGAGGATTGTCTCTGGCTGTCTGGAATTACCATTAGCAGAGCCTGGGTGGTTTAAGTGCCTCTCGTCTTCTAGGCACACCCCGGGGGCTGCAGCTGTTCCTCTAAGGGTTGGGATGGTGCCCGAGCTGGGCTCTAAAACTCAAGAGGTCAGGTCCCTAATGGCTGCTTTCTTTTGGTCCAGGTCCATTGCTGGTGGTTGCTGATGTGTTTACACAGGAGCCATGGTCATTCTACGACAGGTAAGGGAAGCATTCCTCTCTTCAGCACTTCCAATGTTATTCCACCCTGCAAAGGGCCAAGGGTGCTTTATTTTGGGGGGGAAGGGTCAAGTGAGGCTATTTTTATCCTATTTCCCTAAAAGGCCTGGTACAAGATGCAGAGATGCTCATTAGCCTTAATCCTTGATTGGCTTAGAGGGAATCATTGCTCTCGTGTGTGTAGTCCAGATTAGCCTCCAGCAATGTTCCACTTCTATTTTCTCATCTGGGGTGGCCCAGAAGCTGCATGGGAGCTAAGGATACACAGCAGGATAAAACAGCCTAGTGCCTGCCTTGAGGACTAAGAGAATCACAGAACCAAGCAGGTTGGGAGAGAGCTCCAAGCTCAGCCAGCCCAACCTAGCACCCAGCCCTGCCCAACCAACCAGACCATGGCACTAAGTGCCCCAGCCAGGCTTGGCTGCAACACCTCCAGCCACGGCCACTCCACCACCTCCCTGGGCAGCCCATTCCAATGCCAATCACACTCTCTGCCAGCAACTTCCTAACAACATCCAGCCTAGACCTGCCCTGCCACAGCTTCAGACTCTGTCCCCTTGTTCTGTTGCTGCTTGCCTGGCAGCAGAGCCCAACCCCACCTGGCTACAGCCTCCCTTCAGGTAGTTGTAGACAGCAATGAGCTCTGCCCTGAGCCCACATCCAAACCACTTTCAAACACATCCAGAGGTGATGACTCCCAGCCCGTTCCAGTGCCTGACCATTCTTGCTGGGTGAAAAGTTTTCCTAATATCCAGTCTAAAGCTACCCAGTGGCAGCTTCAGGCCATTCCCTCTTGTTCTATCACTAATTCCCTGTGAAAAGAGACCAGCACCAAGCTCTCCACAACCTCCTTCCAGGTATCTGTAGACCTAACCAACAGTCTTGCTTCATGTCTGTGTCTGTCTTGACAAGTGTGCTTTAGGCTGCAATTGGGCAGGAACTCACATGGTGCCAGTCTGTAATGTACCAAGAGCTGAGGGACCTGGCCAGGCTGGGTGGGTGGGCAGAGGCCAAGGGGATGAGACTGAACAAGGCCAAGGGCAGGGTTCTGCACTTTGGCCACAGCAACCCCAAGCAGCACTGCAGGCTGGGGCCAGAGTGGCTGAGAGCAGCCAGGCAGAGAGGGAGCTGGGGGTGCTGGCAGAGAGGAGCTGAAGCTGAGGCAGCAGTGCCCAGGTGGGCAGCAGAGCCAATGGCATCCTGGGCTGGCTCAGGAGCAGTGTGGGCAGCAGGACAAGGGAGGTTCTTGTGCCCCTGTGCTCAGCACTGCTCAGGCCACCCCTGCAGTGCTGTGTCCAGTTGTGGGCTCCTGAATTGCAGAGAGGTGTTGAGGTGCTGGAAGGTGTTTGGAGCAGGGCAGCAAGGCTGGGGAGAGGCCTGGAGCACAGCCCTGTGAGGAGAGGCTGAGGGAGCTGGGGGGGTGCAGCCTGCAGCAGAGGAGGCTCAGGGCAGAGCTGATTGCTGCCTGCAGCTGCCTGCAGGGAGGCTGTAGCCAGGTGGGGTTGGGCTCTGCTGCCAGGCAAGCAGCAAGAGAAGAAGGGGACAGAGTCTGAAGCTGTGCCAGGGCAGGTCTAGGCTGGATGTTGTGAGGAAGTTGCTGGCAGAGAGAGTGATTGGCATTGGAATGGGCTGCCCAGGGAGGTGGTGGAGTGGCTGTGGCTGGAGGTGTTGCAGCCAAGCCTGGCTGGGGCACTTAGTGCCATGGTCTGGTTGGTTGGGCAGGGCTGGGTGCTAGGTTGGGCTGGCTGAGCTTGGAGCTCTCTTCCAGCCTGCTTGATTCTATGATAGCTTCTGGGGTGGAAGGAATGGCAGAGGTCTAAAAGTGCAACTGAAATGCTTTCTACAGTGCTGCCATGACCTGCTGTAAGGAGCTGTGGCCCACCAAAACCAGGCTGCACTTTGGAAGGGGAGATAAGTTCTTCCAAGAGACACAGAGAGTTTGGCCTGAGTGATGCAGTTAGCAGTGCCAAGGAAAATGGGTGTGGAAATTTAAGTGAAGAAATTCATCTCCTCAGAATAACACTGGTGGGGCTAAGAAATGCCTGATAAGAGCTCTGTCAGGATGCTCTCACTGCAGGCTGCCACTGAGGTCTCTTTGATGGAGCTTACCTCTCTGTGGTTCATCTGCTAGGTCAGGCTTCTGTACTGCTCTAATGATAGAATCAGGCAGGGCTGGAAGGGAGCATAAGGAGCAGCCAGTGCCAACCCCCTGCCATGCCCAGGGACACCCTACCCTAGAGCAGGCTGCACACAGCCTCAGCCAGCCTGGCCTCAAACACCTCCAGCCATGGGGCCTCAACCACCTCCCTGGGCAACCCAGTCCAGCCTCTCACCTCTCTCCTGCTCAACAACTTCCTCCTCACCTCCAGCCTCACTCTCCCCACCTCCACCTTTGCTCCATTCCCCCCACTCCTGGCACCCCCTGAATTCATCCTTTGCAGAGCTTTCATCACAGAATCATGAAATGGTTTGGCTTGGAAAGGACCTTTAGAATTGGTCTAGTCCCTGCAGTCAGCAGGGACAGCTCCCACTAGAACAGGTTGCTCAGGGTCTCATCCAACCTGGCCTTGAACACCTTCAGGGAGGTTGTGGAGGACAGAAGTACAGAATGTGATCAATGATCACATTGGGTGATTCTGTGCTCCACAACCTCCCTGGGCAACCTGTGCCAGTGTCTCACCACCCTCAACCTGTGCCAGTGTCTCACCTCCCTCAACCTGTGCCAGTGTCTCACCACCCTCAACCTGTGCCAGTGTCTCACCTCCCTCAACCTGTGCCAGTGTCTCACCTCCCTCAACCTGTGCCAGTGTCTCACCACCCTCACTGCAAACAACTTCCTCACATCCACTTTCAGTCTTCCCTCTGCCACTTCAAACCTATTCCTCCTCCTCCTCCTCATATGAGACCTTGTCAATAGTCCCTCCCCAGCCCTCCTGCAGCCCCCTGCAGATCCTGCAAGGCCACTCCAAGCTCTCCTCCAAGCCTTCTCCTCTCCAGGCTGCACAGCCCTAACTCTCTCAGCCTGTGCTCAGAGCAGAGCTGCTGCAGCCCTCTCAGCATCTTGGTGGCCTCCTCTGCACTGGCTCCAACACTTCCATGTGCTGCTTGTGCTGGGGGCTGCAGAACTGCCCCCAGGACTGCAGGTGGGGTGTGAGGAGAGCAGAGCCAAGGGGCAGAATCCCCTCCCTTGCCCTGTGCCCACACTGCTCTTGCTGCAGCCCAGCACAGGGTTGTGTCTGGGCTGCACTCACACTGCAGGCTCTTATTGAGCTTTGCATCACCCCAGACCCCCAGGTCCTGTTCCTCAGGGCTGCTCTCAGCCATTCCCCACCCAGCCTGGAGCTGTGCTTGGGATTGGACCCACCCAGGTGCAGGACCTTACACTTGGCCTTGTGCTGGGGGCTCCAGAACTGTCCACAGTAGTACATCATCACCTAGGACAGACCAGCACAGAGCTTTTGGCCCCTGCAGCTTGGTTTTCCTCTCCTTATCCAAGTGTAAATCCAGGGATTTTGAAGCTGAGCCCAGTGCATTGCAGCCCTTCCACTCTCCCATCCAAACAGTCCTCAGTAGGATGTCCCTCAGGGGCTGGCTCCAAGCAAGGAGCAGAATGCACAGAGAGCTTCTTCCCAGTGTCTTCCACCCAGTAACTCAGAAGAAAAGCCAATATTGTTCCCCCAGCAGGGACCTGCAGGGAGCCAAACTCATCAGCTTCAGTCTCCTGCAAATTGCTCCTGACAAGTCCATTTCCATGCACAAAGCAAGGGAAGATGCAGAAGCAGAGCTTCCAAAATCCCTGCCTTGGCAGCCTGACGAGTCCCTTTGGCTCTGCATGCTCTCATTCCTGCTCTTGCATTTAAAGCAGAGTTGTTTTTAGAGCTGGAAAGGAGACCAGGAGGGTGTGGTGGCCCTGGCTGCAGATGGCCACTCAGCCTGCTGAGGGGCACATCACTGCTCCAGGCAAAGGCTGTTGCTGAGGCCACCATTATCCCAGTGGCAAACAACCAATGTTTGCTGCTCACTAGGTGCCTGGTTGTGCCAGCTCCATCCTCTCCCTCCTGTAGGCAGCCCTCATGTAACCTGATGCTAATCCCAGGGTTTCCCAGTGCTGCAAACTTCCTGCTGCTGGGCCAGAGCAGCAGAAATCAAGGCCACTTATCTGCTGGGGAATAAAGCATGCTCCCAAAACTGACAGAATCACAGAATTAACCAGGCTGGAGAAGACCTTTGAGATCATCTTGTGGCCAAGAGAGCCAATGGCATCCTGGCCTGGATCAGGAGCAGTGTGGCCAGCAGGTGTTCAAGAAAAGCCTGCATGAGGCACTTAGTGCCATGGTCTGGTTGACTGGATAGGGCTGGGTGCTAGGTTGGACTGGATGAGCTTGGAGGTCTCTTCCCACCTGCTTGATTTTATGGTTCTCTGACAAGGGAGGTTCTTGTTCCCCTCTGCTCAGCACTGCTCAAGCCACCCCTGGAGTGCTGTGTCCAGTTGTGGGCTCCTGAATTGCAGAGAGCTGTTGAGGTGCTGGAAGGTGTTTGGAGCAGGGCAGCAAGGCTGGGGAGGGGCCTGGAGCAGAGCCCTGTGAGGAGAGGCTGAGGGAGCTGGGAGGGTGCAGCCTGCAGCAGAGGAGGCTCAGGGCAGAGCTGATTGCTGCCTGCAGCTGCCTGCAGGGAGGCTGTAGCCAGGTGGGGTTGGGCTCTGCTGCCAGGCAAGCAGCAAGAGAAGAAGGGGACAGAGTCTGAAGCTGTGGCAGGGCAGGTCTAGGCTGGATGTTGTTAGGAAGTTGCTGTCAGAGAGAGTGATTGGCATTGGAATGGGCTGCCCAGGGAGGTGGTGGAGTGGCTGTGGCTGGAGGTGTTGCAGCCAAGCCTGGCTGGGGCACTTAGTGCCATGGTCTGGTTGGTTGGGCAGGGCTGGGTGCTAGGTTGGGCTGGCTGAGCTTGGAGCTCTCTGCCAACCTGCTTGATCCTATGATTCTCTAACTCTTTCCCAGACACCTCCTACCTGATCTCTCTGAGTTCCCTGGTTCTACCTGGAGCAGGCAATGCACTGTTTGAGGTCTTAGTGTATGTTATGCACTCAGCTCTGCTAAGTGATTCACTGTTAGAATCATGGGGTCATAGAATCAACCAGGTTGGAAGAGAGCTCCAAGCTCAGCCAGCCCAACCTAGCACCCAGCCCTATCCATTCAACTAGACCATGGCACCGAGTGCCTCATCCAGTCTTTTCTTGAACACCTCCAGGCACAGCAACTCCACCATAGCAAGGAGGAGAGGGAGGGGACACAAACCCGAGGTGGTTGTAGGTTCATCCCAGGGCTGATCTGCAGTGCTGTTACTACCCAAAGCGCAGTGCAAATCCGCCGCTCGGATTCTCCTTCCCATAACCACTGAATAATTGAAGTCTTCTCCCTTTTATGCCCCATATCTGTCTGATCTATGAGCCTGAGGCTTCCCTGGGTAGCTGTAAGGCAGCAGTGAGCAGTCCAGCAGAAGGCAAGCAAAGGGCACATTTGCATATAGATGGAAGCATGAAGCGACGGCAGGCGTTCGCTAGCTGCAGACATAGCTTGGCATTTTAACAGCTCTTTGCTTCGAATCCTCCTCGTCAGATTTATGGGCAACTGAAGTGCTGGGCTGGTGGCTGGCTGTAGAAAATGAAGCTGGAGGCTGGGGGGGTGCACTCCCAGCAGCATGGCTGCGGAATATGAGTGGCAGGAGGTCAAACTAAGGTAGAGCGAGAGGTCGCAGCCCCTGTGCGGAGATGCCCTTCAGTCCTAGCCTGTCTGAAATGTAACCCTGACTGCTTTGGATGCACAGAATCACAGCAACACCCAGGCTGGAGAAGCCCCTCAGGATCACCAAGTCCAGCCTAGAACCCTACTCTGCAGGATTCACCTTAAACCATAGCCCTAAGCACAACATCCAAACCACCCTTAAAGACATCCAGACCACCCTTAAACCATATCCCTGAGCACCACATCCAGACCCCCCTTAAACCATGGCCCTAAGCACCACATCCAAACCACCCTTAAACACATCCAGACCCCCCTTAAACCATATCCCTGAGCACCACATCCCAACCACCCTTAAACCATATTCCTGAGCACCACATCCCAACCATCCTTAAACACATCCAGACCCTCCCTTAAACCATATCCCTGAGCACCCCATCCAGACCCCCCTTAAACCATAGCCCTAAGCACCACATCCAAACCACTCTGAAACACATCCAGACCCCCCTTAAACCATATCCCTGAGCACCACATCCAGACCCCCCTTAAGCCATGGCCCTAAGTACCACATCCCAACCACCCTTAAACACATCCAGACCCTCCTTAAACCATATCCCTGAGCACCACATCCAAACCATCCTTAAACCATGTCCCTAAGCACCACTTCCCAACCACCCTTAAACACATCCAGACCCCCCCTTAAACCATATCCCTAAGCACCACATCCCAACCACCCTGAAACACATCCAGACCCCCCTTAAACCATATTCCTGAGCACCACATCCCAACCATCCTTAAACACATCCAGACCCCCCTTAAACCATGTCCCTGAGCACCACATCCAGACCACCCTTAAACCATGTCCCTAAGCACCACATCCAGACCACCCTTAAACCATGTCCCTAAGTACCACAACCAAACCACCCTGAAACACATCCAGGGTGGGTGACTCCAACACCTCCCTGGGCAGCTCATCCCAGCCACAGAATCTCAGCAACATCCAGGTGGGCAAAGCCCCTCAGGATCACCAAGTCCAAACTAGAACCCTACTCTGCAAGATTCACTTTAAGCCATATCCCTAAGCACCACATCCAGACCACCCTTAAAGACATCCAGACCACCCTTAAACCACATCCCTGAGCACCACATCCAAACCATCCTTAAACACATCCAGGGGCAGCTCATGTCAGCCACAGAATCACAGAAGCATCCAGGTTGGCAAAGCCTCTCAGGGTCACTGAGTCCAACCTAGAACCCTACTCTGCAAGATTCACCTTAAGCCATATCCCTAAGCACCACCTCCAAACCACCCTTAAGTACCCCCAGGGTTGAGCTCCCTGGGCAGCTCATTCCAGCCCCTGACCACTCTCTCCATGAAAAGCATTTTCCTAATGACCAATGTAAACCTGCCCAGCCTCAGCCTGAGGCCATTCCCCCTTCTTCTGTCTCCATTAGCTGTGAGAAGAGACCAGCAACAGCCTCTCCACGATGTCCCTTCAGGTAGCTGTAGACAACAGTGAGGTCTCTCCTCAGCCTCCTCTTCCTCAATCTAACCATCCCTGGCTCCCTCAGTTGCTCTTCATAAGAATGTCTGCCATGACAGGCTCCTGGCACAGCTGCAGCTCCTGGCTGGGACAGATTGACTCTGGTATGGGTCAAGAGCTGGCTGGAGGGCTGGGCCCAGAGAGTGGTGGTGAATGGTGCCACATGCAGCTGGCAGCTGGCACCAGTGGTGTGCCTCAGGGATCAGTGCTGGGCACAGTCCTGTTCAGTATCTTTAGTGATGATCTGGAGCAGGGGATTGAGTCCAGCAGCAGTGAGTTTGCAGATGGCACCAAGCTAGGAGCAGCTGAAGCTGAGGCAGCAGTGCCCAGGTGGGCAGCAGAGCCAATGGCATCCTGGGCTGGCTCAGGAGCAGTGTGGGCAGCAGGACAAGGGAGGTTCTTGTGCCCCTGTGCTCAGCACTGCTCAGGCCACCCCTGCAGTGCTGTGTCCAGCTGTGGGCTCCTGAATTGCAGAGAGCTGTTGAGGTGCTGGAAGGTGTTTGGAGCAGGGCAGCAAGGCTGGGGAGGGGCCTGAGGCAAGCAGCAAGAGAAGAAGGGGACAGAGTCTGAAGCTGTGCCAGGGCAGGTCTGGGCTGGATGTTGTTAGGAAGTTGCTGGCAGAGAGAGTGATTGGCATTGGAATGGGCTGCCCAGGGAGGTGGTGGAGTGGCCGTGGCTGGAGGTGTTGCAGCCAAGCCTGGCTGGGGCACTTAGTGCCATGGTCTGGTTGGTTGGGCAGGGCTGGGTGCTAGGTTGGGCTGGCTGAGCTTGGAGCTCTCTGCCAACCTGCCTAATTGGTTCTGTCCTGTTCTGTCCTGTTCTGTTCCTGTCTAAGCACTTGTCCAGCTGCTTTACCTCTCCAGGTGTCCCACACACCTCAGGTGCCTCTGCTGAACCCAGACCCTGCTGGTTTCAGATGCTGTGCCTTGGTTTTGGCCTGCAAGAGCCTCTTAAAGAAGTCTCTCTGCAGCTTTGCCCACTCTGCCCTAGGCATGCAGGTTGTGAAGTTAGGAGGCTACCCTCTGTGGTCCTTGGGCAGGGCCTTCACCTTGCACATCCATCTGCATGCCCTACATGAGACAGACTTATTGACCCACCCCCAAACTCCGTTATCAAGAAGTGGATGGACCACATCTTTTTCCTGGGGAAACTCTGGGTGGCCTCCTTCTTTAGCCTAGGGAAACTGTAGATGACCTCCATCCTTTACCTAGGGAAAATGTGGATGGCCTCCTTCCTTTTCCTAGAGAAAGTTTGAATAGCCTCCATTGTTAGAGAAACTGTGGATGGCCTCCATCCTTTTCCTAGAGAAACTCTGGATAACCTCATCCTTTTTCCTTAGAGGAATTCTGGATGGCCTCCATCCTGTTCCTTAGAGGAACTCTGGATGGCCTCCATCCTTTTCCTTAGAGGAACTCTGGGTGGCCTCCATTCATTTCCTTAGAGAAACAGTGGATGTTGTCCATGCTTCTTCTAGAGAAGTTCTGGATGGCCTCCATCTTTTTTCCTGGAGAAACTCTGGATGCCCTCAATCCTTTTCCTTAGAGCAACTCTGGATGGCCTCCACCCTTTTCCTTAAAGAAACTATGGATTCCCTCAATCTTTTTCCCAGAGAAACTCTGGATGGTCTCCATCCTTTTCCTTAGAGAAACTCTGGATGGCCTCAATCCTTTTCCCAGAGAAACTCTGGATGGCCTCAATCCTTTTCCTTAGAGAAACTCTGGATGGCCTCCATCCTTTTCCTTAGAGAAACTCTGGATGGCCTCAATCCTTTTCCTAGAGAAACTCTGGATGGCCTCCATTCTTTTCCCAGAGAAACTCTGGATGGCCTCCATCCTTTTCCTAGAGAAACTCTGGATAATCTCCATCCTTTTCCTTAGAGGAACTCTGGATAGCATCCATTCATTTCCTTAGAGAAACAGTGGATGTTCTCCATTCTTTTCCTAGAGAAGCTCTGGATGGCCTCCATCCTTTCCCAAGAGAAGCTGTGGATGACCTCCACCTATTCTCTTAGAGAGACTGTGGATGGCCTCCATCTTTTTCCTAGAGCAACTCTGGGTGGCCTCCACCCTTTTCCCTTCTTCAGAAGCAAAGGCCAGGTGCTTCTTGTCTTCTGAAGCCTGGGAAAACCCTCGTGTGGGGCAGAGCCTGGGCAGAGATGTGCACAGCACTGCTGGGGAGCCTTTAGTGCAGGCAGTGTGAGCACAGCCTGAGCAGTGTGTGTGCAGCTCCTGCCACCCAGCCAGGCGTTTTATTGCCACCACCACTGCTGCTAAACGACTCTGAAGGTCACACATTGCATTTTCATTGCCTACAAATCACTCTGGAGAGGCCTTTTACTGCCCCTCGACCCCATAAAATGGCTGGATGTGGTGTGAGGCAGGCAGGCAGCCTTCTCCCATTAGGGAGGTGCTTGAAGCCAAAGAGCATCTGCATCCAGGGCAGAGCAGTGGGGGCTTAACTGCCTGCAGCTGCCTGCAGGGAGGCTGTAGCCAGGTGGGGTTGGGCTCTGCTGCCAGGCAAGCAGCAAGAGAAGAGGGGGACAGAGTCTGAAGCTGTGGCAGGGCAGGTCTAGGCTGGATGTTGTTAGGAAGTTGCTGGCAGAGAGAGTGATTGGCATTGGAATGGGCTGCCCAGGGAGGTGGTGGAGTGGCCGTGGCTGGAGGTGTTGCAGCCAAGCCTGGCTGGGGCACTTAGTGCCATGGTCTGGTTGGTTGGGCAGGGCTGGGTGCTAGGCTGGGCTGGCTGAGCTTGGAGCTCTCTTCCAGCCTGCTTGATCCTATAGTTCTGTGATTCTAAGTCTGAGTTAGACACACGCTCTGCCACTGCTCACCCTGCATGGGGGCACTGTTAGCATGGAAGCTCAGTTGCAGTCCCTGGGGAAATCACCAGCAGCAAACCTCCTGAGGCACTTGGCAATGCCAGAGAGTTACAGCAGATGGGGCTGGTCCTGTGCTGCTGGGAGCCTACAGCAGAGCTCTGTGGATGGTTCACCTCTTCTCTCAGAGAGACCCACCACTAGCAGCCTTTTGGGAAGTTTTCCAGCTGGTTGGACAGGGCTGGGTGCTAGGTTGGACTGGATAAGCTTGGAGGTCTCTTCCAATCTGCTTGATTCTATGATCCTGCACCTGGCTTGATGCAGCCCCAGATACAGGCTGGGTGCTGAACAGATAGAGAGCAACCTTGAGGAGAAGGGCTTGGGTGAAAAGCAGTGAGGACTTGCAGCCCATAAGCCATCTGCATCCAGGGCTGCATCCAAAGCAGTTGGAGGAAGGAGATTCTGCCCCTCTGCTCCATTCTGCTGAGACCTCACTTGCAGTGCTGGGTCCAGCTCTGGAGTCCTCAGCACAGGAGGGGCATGGACCAATTGGAACAGGTCCATAGGAGGTCCCAGAAATGACCAGGGGCTGAAATCTCTCTTCTGTGAGGACATCCTGAGAGAGTTGTGGTTGTTCAGTCTGGATGAGGCTCTGGGCAGACCTTTTAATACCTAAAGGAGACCCTCGAGAGAGGTGGGGAGGGTCCATTTCTCACAGACTGCAGTGACAGGACAAGGGGCAATGACTTTAAGCTGAAAGAGGACAGGCTTAGATTAGATGTAAGGAAGAAACTCTTTACTGTGGAGGTGCTGAGGCAGTGGAACAGGCTGCCCAGAGAAGTGGATGCTCCATCCCTGGAGTTTTCAAGGCCAGGCTGGACTTGACTTCGAGCAACCTGATCTAGCAGAAGGTTTCCCTGCTCATGTCAGTTCAAACTAGTTGATCTCTTAAGGTCCCTTCTAACCTAAACCATTCCATGAGTCTGTGATTCTATACCCTGAGAGCATCAGAGGACCACAGCATGTCAGGGGCTGGCAGTGACCTCGAAAGATCTTCTCATCCTCCCCCTGCCAGAGCTCCCAGAACAACCTCTCTGCTCCCAGCAATCGAAGGAGCAGGTCTTAGTCCCCCGGTACTAAATTAGATGCTCCCACCCTAAACCCTCTAATTCCTCCTGATGATATTTTGCCCCTCTCTGGCTTCCAGCTCTGTGCATCTTCTGATCCCTCTGTCCTCTTCCTTTGGCTTTCTTCCATCTGCATTTAGGACAGGACCCTGTCACGGGGCTGAAGGGCTCAGTCCTCATTTCCTGCTCCACTTCTGCTGCTTAGCAGATTGTTCAATCCCATCCCGAGTGTGACCATCAGCTTTTTCGTGTGAGACCTTCCACGCAGTGCTCTGGCGAGGCATTTGGGTGGGTGACGCCCGGGGCCAGCCTAATCTGCTTGGAACGTCACCGGATTGCCCGAGGCTCCACTTCGCCCCTGATGGTAATGCTGCAGCAATCACAGATTAAATCTTCTCTCTCCCTCTTTGTCTCTATCCTTAAAACCCACTCCTGAGCCCCAGAGGTCCAAAACAGTCAACAAGCAGCTCTTTGCCAAAAGCCAAGGCTGAGGTCAAACATCGCTGGGAGCTGAGCCTCTTGGCACCGTGCTGGATTGTCACCCTGCAGACCTGATTGCATCCATCATGTGCAACAGCTTCACTGATGATCTGGGGCAGGGCAGTGAGTCCAGCAGCAGTCGGTTTGCAGATGACACCCAGCTAGGAGCAGCTGTGCAGCTGTTGGAGGGTAGCAGAGCCCTGCAGAGGGACCTGGCCAGGCTGGATGGGTGGGCAGAGGCCAAGGGGATGAGACTGAAGAAGGCCAAGGGCAGGGTTCTGCACTTTGGCCACAACAACCCCAAGCAGCACTAGAGGCTGGGGCCAGAGTGGCTGAGAGCAGCCAGGCAGAGAGGGCCCTGGGGGTGCTGGCAGAGAGGAGCTGAAGCTGAGGCAGCAGTGCCCAGGTGGGCAGCAGAGCCAATGGCATCCTGGGCTGGCTCAGGAGCAGTGTGGGCAGCAGGACAAGGGAGGTTCTTGTGCCCCTGTGCTCAGCACTGCTCAGGCCACCCCTGCAGTGCTGTGTCCAGCTGTGGGCTCCTGAATTGCAGAGAGGTGTTGAGGTGCTGGAAGGTGTTTGGAGCAGGGCAGCAAGGCTGGGGAGGGGCCTGGAGCAGAGCCCTGTGAGAAGAGGCTGAGGGAGCTGGGGGGGTGCAGCCTGCAGCAGAGGAGGCTCAGGGCAGAGCTGATTGCTGCCTGCAGCTGCCTGCAGGGAGGCTGTAGCCAGGTGGGGTTGGGCTCTGCTGCCAGGCAAGCAGCAAGAGAAGAAGGGGACAGAGTCTGAAGCTGTGGCAGGGCAGGTCTAGGCTGGATGTTGTTAGGAAGTTGCTGGCAGAGAGAGTGATTGGCATTGGAATGGGCTGCCCAGGGAGGTGGTGGAGTGGCCGTGGCTGGAGGTGTTGCAGCCAAGCCTGGCTGGGGCACTTAGTGCCATGGTCTGGTTGGTTGGGCAGGGCTGGGTGCTAGGTTGGGCTGGCTGAGACTGGAGCTCTCTGCCAACCTTCTTTATCATGAACTAGTTTGGGATGGAAAGGACCTTTAAAGGTGGTCTAAGTCCCTGTAGTCAGCAGGGACAGCTCCCACTAGAACAGGTTGCTCAAGGTCTCATCCAACCTGGCCTTGAACACCTCCAGGGAGGTTGTGGAGGACAGAAGCACAGAATGGGATCAAAGATCACATTGGGTGATTCTGTGCTCCACAACCTCCCTGGACAACCTGTGCCAGTCTCTCACCACCCTCACTGCAAACAACTTCTTCCTCACATCCAGTTTCAGTCTCTCCTCTGCCACTTCAAACCCATTCCTCCTCCTCCTCATATGAGACCTTGTCACTAGTCCCTCCCCAGCCCTCCTGTAGCACCCTTCAGATCCTGCAAGGCCACTCTAAGGTCTCCTCCAAGCCTTCTCCTCTCCAGGCTGCACAGCCCCAACTCTCTCAGCCTGTGCTCAGAGCAGAGCTGCTGCAGCCCTCTCAGCATCTTGGTGGCCTCCTCTGGGCTGGCTCCAACACTTCCATGTCCTGCTTGTGCTGGGGGCTGCAGAACTGCCCCCAGGACTGCAGGTGGGGTGTGAGGAGAGCAGAGCCAAGGGGCAGAATCCCCTCCCTTGCCCTGTGCCCACACTGCTCTTGCTGCAGCCCAGCACAGGGTTGTGTCTGGGCTGCACTCCCACTGCAGGCTCTTCTTGAGCTTTGCATCAGCCCAGACCCCAGGTCCTGTTCCTCAGGGCTGCTCTCAGCCATTCCCCACCCAGCCTGAAGCTGTGCTTGGGATTGCACCCACCCAGCTGCAGGATCTCACACTTGGCTTTGTTGAATGTCATGGGCTTGGCCTGGGGACACCTCTGCAGCCAGTCCAGGTCCCTCTGACTGGATCCCTGCCCTCTAGCAAGTGACTGTGCCACACAGCTTGGTGCCATCTGCACACTTGCTGAGGCTGCACTGCTTGCTCTGTCCCCAGGATAAGAACTGTCCTTCACTGTACATGTGCACAGTGTCACAGCAGGACCTTGGTCTCAGCTGTGCCTGCTGCTGCAGAGGTGCAGTAAATCATCAGACCAGGGTCCAGCATGGCTCTTTGGGCTCATACTTCTATCTCTGCAGTGAAGAGTCTAATGTTACCCTGGAGAGCTGTAATCTGAACCGGATGGCATTGCTGACAGGCTGCCAGCCAGCTAAAGGTTTGTTTTCCTCCAGCACCTCCCTCCCCTTATTGTCCTGAGCAGCTTTAGTTGTTTCCCACCTAAGGTACAGCACCTTCCCTCAGCAAAAAAAAGAAGCATGCTGATAGGAGGCTTAATGCTGTTACTTTGCTGTTGTTCATAGAATCAGGCAGGTAGGAAGAGAGCTCCAAGCTCACCCAGCCCAACCTAGCACCCAGCCCTGCCCAACCAACCAGACCATGGCACTAAGTGCCTCATTCTGTGACTCTATGATTTCCATGGCCACTAAACCATGTCCTGAATTCCTGCTGGCTTTGAGCTGAGGGTCCAACCCTTTGTTGGGGTCTTCTTTTGCTCAGAAGGGTGTGCTGCAGCACAGTCACTCAGTGTCTGTTTCTAGCTCCTGAAAACATAATAGCCAGATCGTTCTCTCCTGAGCTGCCCTACCCTCACACCTCATAACTCAGTTAAAAAGGAGAATAAGCACCAGCTAATGAGTGCAGAAAGTCACACTCAGCTGTGTTATAAATCCACCTGCATTAATATTTATTTCTTAGCTCCTTTAGAATCATAGAATCCACCAGGCTGGCAGAGAGCTCCAAGCTCAGCCAGCCCAACCTAGCACCCAGCCCTGCCCAACCAACCAGACCATGGCACTAAGTGCCCCAGCCAGGCTTGGCTGCAACACCTCCAGCCACAGCCACTCCACCACCTCCCTGGGCAGCCCATTCCAGTGCCAATCACTCTCTCTGCCAGCAACTTCCTAACAACATCCAGCCTAGACCTGCCCTGCCACAGCTTCAGACTCGGTCCCCTTCTTCTCTTGCTGCTTGCCTGGCAGCAGAGCCCAACCCCACCTGGCTGCAGCCTCCCTGCAGGCAGCAATGAGCTCTGCCCTGAGCCTCCTCTGCTGCAGGCTGCACACCCCCAGCTCCCTCAGCCTGTATTACTTGATGTATACAGAAGAGAGGCTGTTTTCCAAGCTGGCTCATCACTTGGTGCCATGGTCTGGTTGATTGGCCAGGGCTGGGTGCTAGGTTGGACTGGATGAGCTTGGAGCTCTCTTCCAGCCTGCTTGACTCTGTGATTCTGTGACCTGGAGAGCAGCTGTGTGTAGAGTCAGTGCAACCTTGCTCTCCCCGCGCTCCTCACTTCAGCGTTGTTTCAGGTAGTTTCAGGCAGCAATAAGGCCTCCCCAGGAGGGACATGGCAATGAGACACCCCATAAGGTGAGAGGGAGAGAGACTTGGTGATCCTGAGGGTCTTTTCCAGCTGGAATGACTCTGTGAGAGGCTGTAGAAGTGGAACCTGGCGAGCAGCTGGGCGTGGAGTCGGCGCAGCCTTGCTCTCGCCGCACTCCTCAGCTTCAGCACCTTTTCATCCCCAGCCCCATGGGCACAGAGGTGCTGCCTTCCACTCAATTATTTACATTTCAGTGGCTATGGATCTACTGCAGGGTGATCAGTTTAAAGCAAATGCAGATGGCCTCAGGTTTTGAGTTCCCACTGCGCTTTGGTTAATTTGGTATGTAAAGGTATTAGCTTAATTAACTGCCATGTGCTGCATGGGGACTGCCTGCATTGGTGGATTAATATGCACCTGAGGGTGCTCTGTGCTCCAAGTCCTCAAGCTGGCAGGCTGCTGTTCCACTGAGGAAGGAGGGCAACAGGGAGCAGTGAAGAGGTTTCCTCCTAGTCCTGCAGTTCCTGCAGGCTGAGTGATTTGCTTCAGCTCCCTGACCACCAATCATCCCTGACTGGAGAGACTGCAAGAAGCGAAGCGAAGAGAAGCAAAGTGGTTTGCTGTGCTGTGAGGCTCCTGCAGCAGCAGCAGCAGCAGTTCTGTGGAGCAAGCTTGCTAGCTGGCCACTGGAGGAAGACCATGGCTGGTGTGTGGAAGTTTTTCTCCTAGGAGCTCTTTACCACACTTTGGAGTCAGGTCAGAGAGCATCCTGCCAGCAGCAGGCGTGGTTGTGCTGCGGGGCTGAAGCTGACCGACCGCAGCCCTCTGGCACCCATGCTGGAATACACTTAAAAAGCAGACAGAGGGACAAAGAGCACTGCAAGGACTCGGAGATGATGAAGAGGAAGAGAGTGGTTTTCATGCAGCCATGTGCTGAGGTGGTGGAAGAGCAGGAGAGAGAGCAGGGCAAATGGGCACTGCTACGCAACGTCAACCAGGCCCTGAAGCCCACCACCATGCTGGCGGTAAGACAGGGTGGGGGCAGGCTCTGAGCACAGCTGGCACCTCTCAGGCTACTCTGAAATGGGTCTCATTGTTTGCTGGGATCCTCCTCGTTCTCCTTCTGCAGGCTTCTCTCACCTCCCTCCTAAGCCTTTGCCCTCCGCTGTACCCAAGCACTGTAGCTGCTCTGTGGTGCAACCTTCCTACCTCCTTGCACCTGGAGACGCCTCCCAAAGGTCCTGCTCAGGAACTGTCTTGTGTCTGTCTGCACCCATCAGGCTGCTCCCTCCTCTTGTACCACCCTTTGTCTCTGCCCACAGCTTGTGGGGTCCTGAGGGTCTGCTCAGAGCATCTGGAAGGCCACCAGCACCCATCAGGCTGCTCCCTCCTCTTGTACCACCCTTTGTCTCTGCCCACAGCTTGGGAGGTCCTGAGGGTCTGCTCAGAGCATCTGGAAGGCCACCAGCACCCATCCTGGTGTTCCCTCCTCTTGCACCACCCTTTGTCTCTGCCCACAGCTTGTGGGGTCCTGAGGGTCTGCTCAGAGCATCTGGAAGGCCACCAGCACCCATCCTGGTGTTCCCTCCTCTTGCACCACCCTTTGGTTGTCACTGCCCACAGCTTGTGGGGTCCTGAGGGTCTGCTCAGAGCATCTGGAAGGCCACCAGCACCCATCCTGGTGTTCCCTCCTCTTGTACCACCCTTTGGTTGTTACTGCCCACAGCTTGGGAGGTCCTGAGGGTCTGCTCAGAGCGTCTGGAAGGCCACCAGCACCCATCCTGGTGTTCCCTCCTCTTGTACCACCCTTTGGTTGTTACTGCCCACAGCTTGGGAGGTCCTGAGGGTCTGCTCAGAGCATCTGGAAGGCCACCAGCACCCAGTGGCTGGAAGAGTTGGTCCATGTGGTACTGTGCAGGGTCTGGTGGCATCCTGACTCCTCCAGCACCTCATGGTGTGCGTCAGAAAACAAACTGCATTAGCCTAGGCGTGAGGCAGGTGATGCAGCTCAGAAGGCAGCCTGGCCAAGGTGGCAAAGGCACAAAGCAGCCCAGTCTCCCTGAAGCCCCTGATGGTACCTGCTGCTTTGGGGCTGCTCCCATGTGCTTGCATCAGTGGAGGGAGTGCGACTTGGCAGCACTTTCCATCGCCTGAGTGAGAGCCAGGGGAGGAAATAGGTCAACACTCCTAATAAGTGATGTTGTTTCTTAACCCCCCCAGACCTTCCTGAGCTTACCAGCTTAGCTCATCCCTTTAGGACTTGCCTTTCCCCCCCCCCCCCCCCCCAACCAGTGTTAAGAACTGCACTGTGATGTGTTTGGGAAGAGCAATGTGAGGAGATGAGGTCTGTGTGCATGAGGCAGGAGCTGCCTTAGCGGTGAGCCTGTATCAGTTCAGGTCTAGAAGAGCAGCCTCTCTTTTGATCTCAGCTCTCACATGGAGCAGGCTGCTTTTACAGCTGGTTAAAACTGGGGGCTTCACATAAACCAGCATGGCAGTGCTTCGTTCCTTGCTGGAAAGCAGCTTTTTGTGCAGCTGCTAAGATGTCAGAAGGGCTTTCTGCTGAGCAGCCAACCTGGCTCTTCTCTGGCTGGCACCTGGATCAGGTTACCCTCCCTGTGCATGCATGTTCTGAGCTGTGCAGACTGGAGCACAGAATCAGTCAGGGTTGGAAGGGACCACAAGGATCATCTACTTCCAACCCCCCTGCCATGGGCAGGGACACCCTACCCTAGAGCAGGATAAGAGTGTTGAACACTGACATGTTTGGAGAGTCTTGGATCAAGTGTCTTTCTTGATCTGGAGCAGGGCATTGAGTCCAGCAGCAGTCAGTTTGCAGATGGCACCAAGCTAGGAGCAGCTGTGGAGCTGTTGGAGGATAGGAGAGCCCTGCAGAGGGACCTGGCCAGGCTGGATGGGAGGGCAGAGGCCAAGGGGATGAGGCTGAAGAAGGCCAAGGGCAGGGTTTTACACTTTGGCCACAACAACCCCAAGCAGCACTACAGGCTAGGGCCAGAGTGGCTGAGAGCAGCCAGGCAGAGAGAGCCCTGGGGGTGCTGGGAGAGAGGAGCTGAAGCTGAGGCAGCAGTGCCCAGGTGGGCAGCAGAGCCAATGGCATCCTGGGCTGGCTCAGGAGCAGTGTGGGCAGCAGGACAAGGGAGGTTCTTGTGCCCCTGTGCTCAGCACTGCTCAGGCCAGCCCTGGAGTGCTGTGTCCAGTTGTGGGCTCCTGAATTGCAGAGAGCTGTTGAGGTGCTGGAAGGTGTTTGGAGCAGGGCAGCAAGGCTGGGGAGGGGCCTGGAGCACAGCCCTGTGAGGAGAGGCTGAGGGAGCTGGGGGTGTGCAGCCTGCAGCAGAGGAGGCTCAGGGCAGAGCTGATTGCTGCCTGCAGCTGCCTGCAGGGAGGCTGTAGCCAGGTGGGGTTGGGCTCTGCTGCCAGGCAAGCAGCAAGAGAAGAAGGGGACAGAGTCTGAAGCTGTGGCAGGGCAGGTCTAGGCTGGATGTTGTTAGGAAGTTGCTGGCAGAGAGAGTGATTTGCACTGGAATGGGCTGCCCAGGGAGGTGGTGGAGTGGCCGTGGCTGGAGGTGTTGCAGCCAAGCCTGGCTGGGGCACTTAGTGCCATGGTCTGGTTGCTTGGGCAGGGCTGGGTGCTAGGTTGGGCTGGCTGAGCTTGGAGCTCTCTGCCAACCTGCCTGCTTCCATGATTCTATGATATGCATCCACCCCTTTGGTGTGTTTTTAACCTTTCTTCAGTCATTCCCTTTCCTTCAGCCTCCTCAGCAGGGAAATGTCTATTTGATAGTGGTCACCTACAGGGAAGAAAATGTGCCACAAGTGTCCAGCCAAGGCTTTTGGATCTCAAAACCATGTCCTAAACAGGACCTTGTACATTGCACAGACAGAAGTCCCTACCTGGGTGGAATTATCTGCCTGTGTCCCTGCTCTGTAACCTACTTACTGGGTGTATCCTGTGACTGACAACCGCTCCTGGGCTCATGAAATGAATAATGCAGAAGCTGTGTCCTGTGCAGAGCAGGTTCAGCTGCTGTGACCTTGTTAGTGGCTTCCTGAGCATCTATCAGAGAGATGATTTGTGGTTTACAGAGAAGTAATTTGACTTGCACCAAGTATTTGCTTCCATAGCTTTGGTATCACAGAAGGGCTTAGATTGGAAAACACCTTCAAGATCCTCAAGTCCAGTCATGAGTTTCACACTGACAAGTCCTTGACTAAACCAAATCTCTGAGCACAACACCTAAATAGCTTGTATCCCAGGGGATACTGAACCTTCCTCTGCAGCCCTGAGTAACTCTTCTCTCTTTGCTTCCAGGGGGATTATGTGTGGATGGACCTGAAAACTGGACGGGAATTCGATGTCCCCATTGGAGCGGTGGTTAAGCTGTGTGACTCTGGGCAGATCCAGGTGGTGGATGATGAAGGCAATGTATGTATAAAGGATTGGGAGGAGCCTTCTGCCCTGGCTAGGCCAGGGATCAATAGGCTCATGTTGAGTGATGTTGTCATTGACTTCTTGTATGTCCGTGGGAACCAACTGTGGCCATAGTTGGCAAGATAATGCCATGTCCTTACTTTAGGGGCTGCCCCGAGAGTGAGAAGTTGGGAAGCTTCTTGACCTCAGACTGCACTGAGAGAGTGCTATGAGCAAACCCAGCTTGCTGTTCCTTTAATCCAGTCCTTCCTGACCTCCCACTAATACTGATGTGCCCCCAAGCTGGTCTCCCTCCATGTCCCACCTCTGCTTCTGTGCAGAAGGCTGGTTTAAAGCGGCATTTGTAGCACAAGCAGAGGAAGTCCTCTGTCCTTCACCTTGCTGCTTCTTCCCTGGCCTGAGATACTCATAAATGCTCTCATTCCCTTCAGGGAGCATGGAAAGAGAGGAGGGTAGAAAGAGAGTTGGTTCAGCAGGGTCTTTGAATCCAATCTCTAGTAGCTTTTGAAGCCCCTTATAAGTGCCCATCCTAACCAACACTGCCTTTTGGAAGTGCCCATCCTAACCAACACTCTGCCCTTTGGAAGTGCCTATCCTAACCAACACTCTGCCCTTTAGAAGTGCCCATCCTAACCAACACTCTGCCCTTTGGAAGTGCCCATCCTAACCAACACTCTGCCCTTTGGAAGTGCCCATCCTAACAACACTCTGCCCTTTAGAAGTGCCCATCCTAACCAACACTCTGCCCTTTAGAAGTGCCCATCCTAACCAACACTCTGCCCTTTGGAAGTGCCTATCCTAACCAACACTCTGCCCTTTGGAAGTGCCTATCCTAACCAACACTCTGCCCTTTAGAAGTGCCCATCCTAACCAACACTCTGCCCTTTGGAAGTGCCCATCCTAACCAACACTCTGCCCTTTGGAAGTGCCCATCCTAACCAACACTCTGCCAAGGGTCTGTGATTTTCCCACCCCTGTGCATCCCTCTCTGCTTTTCCAAATCATCCTTTCCCTGCCCAGCAGCACTCTGAGGGTTAAGCAGTGGTGTGAAAGTGCAGCTGTGTGAAGGGATGCACCAATCTGCTACCTGTGAAAAGCTCCCCTGATGTGCTGGATGTCCAAGCTGCCCTGGATGATGCTTCTGCTAGGATGGCTCATGCCTCACATCTCCTGCTGCTCCAATAAACCTTTTCTGCTATACATGTTTCAAATTGGTCACTGCCATGACCCAAGAATAGAAGCTGTGGCCATGTGTGTTCTTCCATCTGGTCCTTCTGTCTGGGCCAGGCTGTGTCTCTCTCTCACTCTCCCTCTTCCCACTAGCATCTCATCTGGCTTATCATAGAGTCATAGAATCAACCAGGCTGGAAGGGACCTCCAAGGTCATCCAGTCCAACCTAGCACCCAGCCCTATCCAGTCAACTAGACCATGGCACTAAGTGCCTTATCCAGTCTTTCCTTGAACACCTCCCTGGGCAGCCCATTCCAATGCCAATCACTCTCTCTGCCAGCAACTTCCTAACAACATCCAGCCTAGACCTGCCCTGCCACAGCTTCAGACTCTGTCCCCTTCTTCTCTTGCTGCTTGCCTGGCAGCAGAGCCCAACCCCACCTGGCTACAGCCTCCCTGCAGGCAGCTGCAGGCAGCAATGAGCTCTGCCCTGAGCCTCCTCTGCTGCAGGCTGCACACCCCCAGCTCCCTCAGCCTCTCCTCACAGGGCTGTGCTCCAGGCCCCTCACCAGCTTTGTCGCCCTTCTCTGGACACCTTCCAGCACCTCAACAGCTCTCTGCAATTCAGGGCCCCAGAACTGACTTAACTTTACCCTGCCTTTCTTCCCAGGAGCACTGGATCTCCCCTCAGAATGCCAGCCACATCAAACCCATGCACCCCACCTCCATCCACGGAGTGGAGGACATGATCCGCCTGGGGGACCTGAACGAGGCAGGGATCCTGCGGAACCTGCTGATCCGCTACCGCGAGCACCTCATCTACGTGAGTGTCCTCTCCAGCCCTTCTGCCTCCTGCCACCACCTCCTCTGACCTCTGGGCAACCACAAGGGGAGACCTTGACTGCACTGAGTGCCAGGGTTTCTAGCTTCACCTGGGCCCAAATGGGTCATCATCGAATTAGTCAGGGTTGGAAGGGACCTCAGGGATCATCTAGGTTGGGCTGGATGATCTTGGAGGTCTTTTCCAACTGGTTGATTCTATGATCTAGTTCCACCCCCCTTGCCATGGGCAGGGACACCCAATTCTTTCTGCACTGTAGAGTTTGTGATGCACCCCCACTACCTGCAGTGAAAGACCTCATCAGGTGGACAGTGAACAGAGATTGAGTCACCTCTCTGTGAGACTCTGCAGGAGTTCTGGGCACACACAGCAGCTTTCAGCCCAGGCCATCTGCATGCTGTGGGAATCCCAAATCAAAAGCCTTTGGCAACTGCATGCTGGAGGAGGTACTTTGGGGAGGGACTATATACAAGGTCCTGTGATGAGAGGATGAGGAGCAGTGGGTTTCATGGAACCATAGAATCAATCAGGCAGGCTGGAAGAGAGCTCCAAGCTCAGCCAGCCCAACCTAGCACCCAGCCCTGCCCAACCAACCAGACCATGGCACTAAGTGCCCCAGCCAGGCTTGGCTGCAACACCTCCAGCCACAGAGACTCCACCACCTCCCTGGGCAGCCCATTCCAATGCCAATCACTCTCTGCCAGGAACTTCCTAACAACATCCAGCCTGAACCTCCCCAGCCACATCTTGAGGCTGTGTCCCCTTCTTCCATTGATGGCTGCTGGGGAGAAGACACCTTAAGTTTAAACTGGCAGAGGGGAGATTTAAACTGGATGTTAGGAAGGAATTCTTTACAATGAGGGTGGCGAGACACTGGCACAGGTTGCCCAGTGATGTTGTGGCTCATTGAGAAACCACAAGGCAATGAGTCAGTGCAGCCCAAATCACCACCCACACTCACCTCCAGCTGCCCTTTGTGTTAGCTCTTGGTAGTATGATGCTGCCAGACATTGCTCTGCCCACTGCTCACTCATGTTCATAATCCCCCTGGGCAAAGGGGGCATTTTCTCCCCTGTGGAAGAGAGATTTTTCTGCCCTGTGCTCAGCACTGCTCAGGCCACCCCTGGAGTGCTGTGTCCAGTTGTGGGCTCCTGAATTGCAGAGAGCTGTTGAGGTGCTGGAAGGTGTTTGGAGCAGGGCAGCAAGGCTGGGGAGGGGCCTGGAGCACAGCCCTGTGAGGAGAGGCTGAGGGAGCTGGGGGGGTGCAGCCTGCAGCAGAGGAGGCTCAGGGCAGAGCTGATTGCTGCCTGCAGCTGCCTGCAGGGAGGCTGTAGCCAGGTGGGGTTGGGCTCTGCTGCCAGGCAAGCAGCAAGAGAAGAAGGGGACAGAGTCTGAAGCTGTGGCAGGGCAGGTCTAGGCTGGATGTTGTTAGGAAGTTGCTGGCAGAGAGAGTGATTGGCATTGGAATGGGCTGCCCAGGGAGGTGGTGGAGTGGCCGTGGCTGGAGGTGTTGCAGCCAAGCCTGGCTGGGGCACTTAGTGCCATGGTCTGGTTGGTTGGGCAGGGCTGGGTGCTAGGCTGGGCTGGCTGAGCCTGGAGCTCTCTTCCCACCTGCCTGCTTCCATGACTGCCTGTTTCTGTGACATTCTCCAATGACACTGAAGACAGAGCTTGAGAGAGGGACCCCTAAACCTTCTCTGTCCAGGTGTGGCGTTGGGGGCTCAGGAGCCCAACTTCAGATCTCATTTCTCAGGGACAGTGGCCCTGGCAGGAGAAGATTCCTGTTGCATGTAGTAAGTGTCAGGTTTGCACAGCTCAGCCTCCTCATGGTCCCACATGGCAGGGTCTGCCCTGGCCCCCCAGCTGTGTAATTTGCTCTACCTTAGAGACAGTGAAGCTCAGTGTGACTTTACCTTCAGTGTTTGAAAGGATTTGTGAGTTTGCTGAGTAAAGGGAGACTTTCCCAGCTGGCCTTCAGCCTCTCTTTTCAGCCTGCTTTCTTCTGTGGAGGGTGCAGTTCTGCTCTGATAAAATCTAATCTCCTTTCTCTCCTCCCTCTGAAGACAAACTGCGGCGGGAGGGTAAGTATGGCCCTTGGAGGCATCATTCACCACCTGGCATCATCCACCAGACCTCTCCTTTCTTGGTCACCACTGTGGCTTCCTCATTTCTTTTGCACCACCTTGGCTGCTGCTTCCTCACAAATGAGCTGAGAGCATCATCCTCTTCACTGCAGAGCTTGGCCTTCATGTGTGGTAGCTGTGACACCCTCCCAGAGCTGGGAAGTCCCCAGCCTTTCATGGGCAGAGGTCTGCAGCAGCTCTGCTGTGAGGACAGGCTGCAGGAGTTGGGTCTTTCAGGCTGGAGAACAGGCTACAGGAGCTGGGGCTCTTCAGGCTGGAGAACAGGCTACAGGAGCTGGGGCTCTTTAGGCTGGAGAACAGGCTGCAGGAGCTGAGGCTCTTCAGGCTGGAGAAGAGGCCACAGGAGCTGAGGCTCTTCAGCCTGGAGGAGAGGCTACAGGAGTTGGAGGCTTTTCAGGCTGGAGGAGAGGCTACAAGAGTTGGGGCTCTTCAGCCTGGAGAAGAGAAGGCTTTGAGGAGACCTTGGATGAGGCACTTAGTGCCATAGTCTGGTTGGTTGGGCAGGGCTGGGTGCTAGGTTGGACTGGCTAAGCTTGGAGCTCTCTGCCAGCCTGCTTGATTCTATGATTCCATGATTTTTATAGTGGCTTTCCAGTATCTGAAGGGGACCTACAGGAAGGCTGGGGAGGGACTATTGACAAGGTCTGGGAATGACAGGACAAGAGGTAATGGGATTGAACTGGAAGAGGGGAGATTGAAAGTGGATGTTGGGAAGAAGAGAGGGTGATGAGACACTGGCACAGGTTAGGGGTGGTGAGACACTG
The DNA here is from genome assembly GCF_015220805.1 of Pogoniulus pusillus. NCBI lineage: Eukaryota > Metazoa > Chordata > Aves > Piciformes > Lybiidae > Pogoniulus > Pogoniulus pusillus. Next base: position 1,422,870 of record NC_087266.1, read on the forward strand.
GCACAGGTTGAGGGTGGTGAGACACTGGCACAGGTTGAGGGAGGTGAGACTCTGGCACAGGTTGCCCAGGGAGGTGTTCAAGCCCAGGTTGGATGAGGTCCTGAGCAACCTGTTCTAGTGGGAGCTGTCCCTGCCTATGGCACAGGGAGGTTGGAACTGGCTGATCCTTGAGGTCCCTTCCAACCTAAAGCATTCTCTGGTTCTATAACCTGTGGATGTGGTTAAAGCCTTAAGTGCTTCTCAGCAGTGACCTCAATGGGAAGGTTAAATCTCTTTATCTGGAGACAGAAGCAGAGCCTGCTGCTGCTGCTGCTGCTGCTGCTGCTGCTGCTCTCTAAGGGCTGCCAAAACACAGTGGTGTTTGGTAGGGCTTTAACCCCCAGAGAAATCCAGATGAAGTCAGGCATGGAGTTCTGGGTAAGAGAAGGGGGGAAGCAGGCTCAGAAAGGATTTGTTTGGGGCTCAGTAAAATGTAGGTCATGCAGGCAGCAGCGAATGTGCTGAGATGTGTGTGGAGGCTGCAGCCAGAGCCTCTGCCTATCTATAGAGCTTTGTTTCATGGAATCACAGAAGCAGTCAGGGTTGGAAGGGAGCACAAGGAGCAGCCAGTGCCAACCCCCTGCCATGCCCAGGGACACCCTACCCTAGAGCAGGCTGCACACAGCCTCAGCCAGCCTGGCCTCAAACACCTCCAGCCATGGGGCCTCAACCACCTCCCTGGGCAACCCCTGCCAGTCTCTCACCACTCTCCTGCTCAACAACTTCCTCCTCCCCTCCAGCCTCACTCTCCACACCTCCACCTTTGCTCCATTCCCCCCACTCCTGCCACTCCCTCACTCCCTCCAAAGTCCCTCCCCAGCTTTTCTGCAGCCCCCTTCAGATGCTGGAAGGCCACAAGAAGGTCCCCTGGGAGCCTCCTCTGCTCCAGCCTGCACAGCCCCAACTCTTTCAGTCTGTGCTCACAGCAGAGCTGCTGCAGCCTCTCAGCATCCTCCTGGCCCTGCTCTGGACACTCTCCAGCATCTCCACAGCCCTCTTGTCCCAGGGGCTCCAGAGCTGGATACAGGACTCCAGGTGGGGTCTCAGCAGAGCAGAGCAGAGGGGGAGAATCCCCTCCCTGGCCCTGCTGGCCACACTGCTGCTGCTGCAGCCCAGGCTCTACTTGGCTTTCTGGGCTGCAAGTGCACACTGCTGGCTCCTGTTGAGCTTCTCCTCCACCAGCACCCCCAAGTCCCTCTCCTCAGGACTGCTCTCCAGCCACCTACTGCCCAGCCTGCATTGGTGCTTGGCATTGCCTCCACCCAGCTGCAGGACCTTGCATTTGTCCTTGTTGCACCTCCTGAGCTTGCTTGTGCCCACCTCTGCAGCCTGTGCAGCTCCCTCTGGATGGATCCTGCCCTCCAGCCTGGCTACTGCACCACACAGCTTGGTGTGAACCAACTGGCTGAGGCTGCACTCAGTGCCTCTGCCTATGGCACCAACAAGTTTCCCCATGACAGAGGAGGGCTTTGCCTTCAGCCAGCAGTAGAAACCAGAGAGATAACAGTTCCTTGGAGATGCCCTTTGGCTTCTCCATCACCAAAGTGGCCGAAGGTTTGCTTGCAGTCAGCAGTGAGAAGTGGGCAAGCTGTGAGTATTTATCAACTAGGAATGAGCTACTCAAACAAGCAACAGTCTAAGAGTTGGTGCTGACAAAGTGGTTTTGTGGTGGATCAGGAGGGAAAGGTCACTGGGAGCATCCCCAAAGCATTCCTGCAACTAATGGTTAACTCCTTTGGAAGCCTCTCTGGCTGCAGGTGGGGATGCAGGGATTTGAGAGACCTCTGCAGGGGTCAGGCCTTTTGGGAAGGACTCAAGGAGGCTTAGAAATGTCCCTAAAATTGCCCTGCTCATAGATTCTGCAGAGGAAAAGAGTCTTTGAAGTAGCTCACCCAGGACTGTATCTGAAGGGGGGGAGGGGCTACAAAAAAGCTGTGAGTCTATGAAATGAAGCTGCAGCAGGTTCAGAAGGGGCTTCCTTCAGCACAGAGGGGATGCAGAGCCTGGTTTAGAATGGGGGGGAAAGGACCCAGAGGATGGGTAGGATTTTGGTCAATTCCAAAGCTGGGAAGTTAAGTGAATGCTCTTCATAAGGCCTTGAGGATGCTGAGAGGGTTGCAGCAGCTCTGCTGTGAGCACAGCCTGAAAGAGTTGGGGCTGTGCAGGCTGGAGCAGAGGAGGCTCCCAGGGGACCTTCTTGTGGCCTTGCAGCATCTGAAGGGGGCTCCAAAAAAGCTGGGGAGGGACTTTGGAGGGTATGAGGGAGTGTCAGGAGTGGGGGGAATGGAACAAAGGTGGAGGTGGGGAGAGTGAGTCTGGAGGTGAGGAGGAAGTTGTTGAGCAGGAGAGTGGTGAGAGGCTGGACTGGGTTGCCCAGGGAGGTGGTTGAGGCCCCATGGCTGGAGGTGTTTGAGGCCAGGCTGGCTGAGGCTGTGTGCAGCCTGCTCTAGGGTAGGGTGTCCCTGGGCATGGCAGGGGGTTGGCACTGGCTGATCCTTGTGCTCCCTTCCAACCCTGACTGCTTCTGTGATTCTGTGATCCTATGGCTGGAAGGAGCCTTAGGGTTCACTGGGGACCTTGCTGCCATAATCCCATTCAGAACCAGCTTCTCTGAGCACTAAGCTTACTCACTCTGCCCAGTCAAGGCTGTTCTGGGACTTCTCTGCTCCCTCATTTCAATGCCCTCTTCTTCCAGCATCCAGGCTACAGAGTGTCACAGCCAATTTCCACCCTTTGGATTTGTGACAACTTTGCTCTTGAGCCTTTTCCTCCCCCACCCCCTTTTCTGACGTGACCCCCTAGTGCAGGGGAGACTGCCATGTCCTTGCTCAGTTACCTCTGGAAAAGCAAACTTCACCTGGGCTTGAGCAGAAAGTCCCTCTCTGGTGCTGGCCATGAGGCTAGGAAGTGAGGAGTCCCTAAGGGCTTTCAGCATCCCCAGTGCAGGGCACAGTTGCCACCTACTGGCTGCCATCAGCATGCCTGAGCTGGTGGGAAGCATTGGCGACCAAATTGTCCTCTCAGTGCACTCAAGCCCATTCCATCACGAGTGAGAGATACTGGGCTTGATGGGAGACACTCAGCCTGGGGCTTGCATCTCCACAACTCCCTCTGCACTCCTCTTGCCAGCAGTGGCAGGCATTTTGCTGCCTTCCAAACTGTGGAACAGCTCAGACTTGGTTTATTCATCAGCCAGGTTGTGACATGCATCAAGTGCAGGGTTCTACACTCTGGCCACAACAGCCCCAAGCAGCACTGCAGGCTGGGGCCAGAGTGGCTGAGAGCAGCCAGGCAGAGAGGGCCCTGGGGGTGCTGGGAGATTGGAGCTGAAGCTGAGGCAGCAGTGCCCAGGTGGGCAGCAGAGCCAATGGCATCCTGGGCTGGCTCAGGAGCAGTGTGGGCAGCAGGACAAGGGAGGTTCTGCTGCCCCTGTGCTCAGCACTGCTCAGGCCACCCCTGGAGTGCTGTGTCCAGTTGTGGGCTCCTGAATTGCAGAGAGCTGTTGAGGTGCTGGAAGGTGTTTGGAGCAGGGCAGCAAGGCTGGGGAGGGGCCTGGAGCACAGCCCTGTGAGGAGAGGCTGAGGGAGCTGGGGGGGTGCAGCCTGCAGCAGAGGAGGCTCAGGGCAGAGCTGATTGCTGCCTGCAGCTGCCTGCAGGGAGGCTGTAGCCAGGTGGGGTTGGGCTCTGCTGCCAGGCAAGCAGCAAGAGAAGAAGGGGACAGAGTCTGAAGCTGTGGCAGGGCAGGTCTAGGCTGGATGTTGTTAGGAAGTTGCTGGCAGAGAGAGTGATTGGCATTGGAATGGGCTGCCCAGGGAGGTGGTGGAGTGGCTGTGGCTGGAGGTGTTCCAGACTGGTCAGATGAAGCCTCAAGCAACCTGTTGCAGTGGGAGGTGTCCCTGCCTATGGCAGGGGGTTGGAACTGGATGAGCTTGGAGGTCCCTTCCAACCTAAACCCTTCTGTGACTCTATTCTGTGATAAGGACTTTGTGGGCCCTATCCATGTGCAGAGGACAAAGTTTACACTGCAGCACAGAGAGGTTTGGTTGGGCAGAGGTGGTAGAGAAGAACGTGTTAAGGAGGGAGGCTTAGAAGTTCTGTTGTGGATCTAGATCAGAGAGACATCTGTCAGCAGTGGTTTGGACCTGTCTGGTCTTGCTCTGAGATGTGGCAATGGTCTTCAGGTCTCTTTCCTCTCCAGTGTGCCATGATGTGTGCAGTGCAATAGGTAACCCTGAGTACTGTGCTGGCATTGGCTGTGCTTTTGCAAACATGAGCTTGACTCAGAGCTCTGAATCTTAGCTGAGCAGCATCTCAGCCATGACTTAAGGCTTGAGTCCATGCTGTGCATGAGCAGGGCTAGGGGTGAACTTGATTCAGACAGCTTGAGCCTTTTGTTCCAGTTTTGCTCCAGCCTGCAAGCATCTTTGCCTTGAACATCATCTTTCATTTAGCTTTTGACAAGCCTTGATTTGTCTGGCCTCCACCCTCCATCCATCCACCCAGCCACCCACGCTGCCAAACCTTCTCATCTGCATCTCACTGTCCCCATAACCCCTCCTGTGCTCCTCCTGCAGACGTACACTGGCTCCATACTGGTGGCAGTAAACCCCTACCAGCTGCTGCCCATCTACTCTCCGGAGCAGATCCGTCTGTACACCAACAAGAAGATTGGGGAGATGCCCCCACACATCTTTGCCATTGCTGACAACTGCTACTTCAACATGCAGCGCAACAACAAGGACCAGTGCTGCATCATCAGGTCAGCTGCTGCATTTGGGCTGAGGCAGTCTCAAGCACTGACATAGGCTGGGCAGTGAGTGGCTGGAGAGCAGCCCTGGGGAGAGGGACTTGGGGGTGCTGCTGGAGGAGAAGCTCAGCAGGAGCCAGCAGTGTGCACTTGCAGCCCAGAGAGCCAAGCAGAGCCTGGGCTGCAGCAGCAGCAGTGTGGCCAGCAGGGCCAGGGAGGGGATTCTCCCCCTCTGCTGTGCTCTGCTGAGACCCCAGCTGGAGTCCTGCATCCAGCTCTGGAGCCCCTGGGACAAGAGGGAGGTTCTTGTGTCCCTGTGCTCAGCACTGCTCAGGCCACCCCTGCAGTGCTGTGTCCAGTTGTGGGCTCCTGAATTCAAGAGAGATGCTGAGGTGCTGGAAGGTGTTTGGAGCAGGGCAGCAAGGCTGGGGAGGGGCCTGGAGCAGAGCCCTGTGAGGAGAGGCTGAGGGAGCTGGGGGGGTGCAGCCTGCAGCAGAGGAGGCTCAGGGCAGAGCTGATTGCTGCCTGCAGCTGCCTGCAGGGAGGCTGTAGGCAGGTGGGGTTGGGCTCTGCTGCCAGGCAAGCAGCAAGAGAAGAAGGGGACAGAGTCAGAAGCTGTGGCAGGGCAGGTCTAGGCTGGATGTTAGGAGGCAGTTCCTGGCAGAGAGAGTGATTGGCATTGGAATGAGCTGCCCAGGGAGGTGGTGGAGTGGCTGTGGCTGGAGGTGTTGCAGCCAAGCCTGGCTGGGGCACTTAGTGCCATGGTCTGGTTGGTTGGGCAGGGCTGGGTGCTAGGCTGGGCTGGGTGTGCTTGGAGATCTCTTCCAGCCTGCTTGATTCTATGATACATTCCTTGAGTTGGGGCTGCTCAGTCTGGTACTGTGTCCTACCATTTGCCCTCTAACCAGGTGCTTGGGATGCTGGGAACTCATCCTTAGTGGCCTCATCCTACCTGTGCTAAGGGAAGAGGCATGAAGAAAGCCCTTTGCAGATCCCTCTCTGCCCCATCCACAGGGATGCATCAGGACTTCCACTGACTTCAGTTCCTTTTGTCCTTGCAGTGGAGAATCTGGAGCAGGGAAGACTGAAAGCACCAAACTGATTCTTCAGTTCCTGGCAGCCATCAGTGGTCAACACTCTTGGATTGAGCAACAGGTCCTGGAGGCAAATCCCATTTTGGAAGGTAAAGCCCCAGATAATGGAGATATATTTTTGCCAGGTCATAAAACCTAATCACAGAGTCACAGAGCCTTAGGGGTTGGAAGGGACCTCCACAGATCATTGAGTCCAACCTCCCTGCCAAGGCAGGGTCCCCTAGGGTAGTCCACACAGGAATGCATCCAGGTGGGGTTGGAAAGGCTGCAGAGCAGGAGGCTGCACAACCTCTCTGGGCAGCCTGCTCCAGGGCTCTGCCACCCTCACACCAAAGAAGTTTCTCCTCCTGTTGAGCTGAAACCTTCTCTGTTCCAGTTTGCATCCATTGCTCCTTGGCTGATTGCTGTGCAGCACCCAACAGAGCTTGGCCCCCTCCACCTGACCCCCACCCCTCAGCTCTCTGTGCACATTGCTCAGATCTCCTCTCAGCCTTCTCCTCTCCAGGCTAAGCAGCCCCAGGGCTCTCAGTCTCTCTGCAAGGGGAGATGCTCAAGTCCCCCACTCATCCTCCTGGCTCTCTGCTGGACTCTCTCCAGCAGGTCTCTGTCTCTCCTGAACTGGGGAGCCCAAAACTGGGCACAGCATTGCAGGTGTGGCCTCAGCAGGGCAGAGCAGAGGGGGAGCAGAATCTCCCCACCCTGCTGGCCACACTTTTCCGGCTCCCTGCAGGGAGGCTGTAGCCAGGTGGGGTTGGGCTCTGCTGCCAGGCAAGCAGCAAGAGAAGAAGGGGACAGAGTCTGAAGCTGTGGCAGGGCAGGTCTAGGCTGGATGTTGTTAGGAAGTTGCTGGCAGAGAGAGTGATTGGCATTGGAATGGGCTGCCCAGGGAGGTGGTGGAGTGGCCGTGGCTGGAGGTGTTGAAGCCAAGCCTGGCTGGGGCACTTAGTGCCATGGTCTGGTTGGTTGGGCAGGGCTGGGTGCTAGGTTGGGCTGGCTGAGCTTGGAGCTCTCTGCCAACCTGCCTGGTTCTATGATTCTCAGCCCTGGCACAGGCTGCCCAGGGAGGCTGTGGAGTCTCCCTCTCGGGAGGTATTCAAAACCCACCTGGATGCATTGCTGTGTGATCTGACCTAGGTGATCCTGCTCTGGCAGGGGGATTGGCCTGGATGGCCTTGGGCTGGTTGTGCCATGGTCTGGTTGATTGGATAGGGCTGGGTGATGGGTTGGACTGGATGAGCTTGGAGCTCTCTTCCAGGTTGATTCTATGATTTGATGATCTCTTTGGGTCCCTTCCAGCCCCTAACATCTTGTGAGCCTGTGACCCTATGGTCCTGTGACTTTATAAGCTTTGGAGGTCCCTTGTAGCCCTGCCCTGGTGTGACCCTGTGGCTGGGGGAGCTCTGGAGGTCCTTGCAGCCCTGCCAGGCTGTGCTGCTGTGGCTGGGGGCGCTCTGGAGGTCCTTGCAGCCCTGCCAGGCTGTGCTGCTGTGGCTGGGGGCGCTCTGGAGGTCCTTGCAGCCCTGCCAGGCTGTGCTGCTGTGGCTGGGGGAGCTCTGGAGGTCCTTGCAGCCCTGCCAGGCTGTGCTGCTGTGGCTGGGGGCGCTCTGGAGGTCCTTGCAGCCCTGCCAGGCTGTGCTGCTGTGGCTGGGGGCGCTCTGGAGGTCCTTGCAGCCCTGCCAGGCTGTGCTGCTGTGGCTGGGGGCGCGCTGTAGGTCCTTGCAGCCCTGCCAGGCTGTGCTGCTGTGGCTGGGGGCGCTCTGGAGGTCCTTGCAGCCCTGCCAGGCTGTGCTGCTGTGGCTGGGGGCGCTCTGGAGGTCCTTGCAGCCCTGCCAGGCTGTGCTGCTGTGGCTGGGGGGGCTGTGGAGGTCCTTGCAGCCCTGCCAGGCTGTGCTGCTGTGGCTGGGGGCGCTCTGGAGGTCCTTGCAGCCCTGCCAGGCTGTGCTGCTGTGGCTGGGGGCGCTCTGGAGGTCCTTGCAGCCCTGCCAGGCTGTGCTGCTGTGGCTGGGGGAGCTCTGGAGGTCCTTGCAGCCCTGCCAGGCTGTGCTGCTGTGCTTGCCTGCAGCGTTTGGGAACGCCAAGACCATCCGGAACGACAACTCCAGCCGCTTCGGGAAGTACATCGACATCCACTTCAACAAGAGGGGAGCCATCGAGGGGGCAAAGATTGAGCAGTACCTGCTGGAGAAGTCCCGGGTCTGCAGACAGGTAGGGCCGTGCTGTGCCATGCAGGCTGTGGGGCTGGCTGGGGGTGCCCATGCAGCTGAGCCTGGGTCTCCTGCTGCAGGCCCAGGACGAGAGGAACTACCACGTGTTCTACTGCATGCTGCGGGGCATGACCGCCGAGCAGAAGAAGAAGCTGGGGCTGGGGAAAGCCACAGACTACAACTACCTTGCAATGGTGAGAGCACAGCCAGGCACAGCTTTGGGGAGGGGACCTTCTTGTGGCCTGCCAGCAGCTGAAGGGGGCTACAGAAGAGCTGGGGAGGGACTTTGGAGGGTGTGAGGGAGTGGCAGGAGTGGGGGGAATGGAGCAAAGGTAGAGGTGGGGAGAGTGAGGCTGGAGGGGAGGAGGAAGTTGTTGAGCAGGAGAGTGGTGAGAGGCTGGAGTGGGTTGCCCAGGGAGGTGGTTGAGGCCCCATGGCTGGAGGTGTTTGAGGCCAGGCTGGCTGAGGCTGTGTGCAGCCTGCTCTAGGGTAGGGTGTCCCTGGGCATGACACCTGCCCTAGTGCAGCTTGAGGCTGTGTCCCCTTCTTCTCTTGCTGCTTGCTTGGCAGCAGAGCCCAACCCCAGCTGGCTACAGCCTCCCTGCAGGGAGCTGCAGACAGCAATGAGCTCTGCCCTGAGCCTCCTCTTCTCAAGAGTTCAGGTTTCCTTCTTGCTCTATATCCTCACCTCTGGTAGGTGAGTTTCTCCTCTGCTGATTGAGTAGGATGGCTGTGGGCAGCAGGGTCAGAGCTGGGTGCTGTGGAACTAGATGACCTCCAGAGGTCCCTTCCAATCCCTCCCATTCCAAGCCTCTGTGATTCATAGAACCAAGCCCCAGGTTCCGCATCCTCATTCATCCCTTAAACCAAATGCCTGCTGCTGTAAGGTGGAGCCCTGGCTAGCTTAGGGCCACCCATCCCTGCCAGATGTTGTGTGCTTCATCCCACACACTCTGTGACCTGTCCCCTCCCCAGGGCAACTGCACCACCTGCGACGGCAGAGACGACAGCAAGGAGTACGCCAACATCCGCTCCGCCATGAAGGTCCTCATGTTCACTGACACTGAGAACTGGGAGATCTCCAAGCTGCTGGCTGCCATCCTGCACATGGGCAACCTGCAGTATGAAGGTAAAAGGCCAACACACGAGGCTCAGGACAGGTGTGGCAACAGGGAGCCAAGCTTAGGGGTGCTGAGCTGCATCCAGACCACCCTCCGAGGCGTCGGGGCCAAGGGCTCAGGTGTTGGTTGTGGCACTGTGATGGTTTGGGTGTTCCCTGCCCCTCCATACAGTGGAATTCCCCAGACTAGACTCAGCCAAGCTGGAAGTGAAGGACTGAAGCTATACTTACAGCCTGTGATGGTTTGGGTGTTCCCTGCCCCTCCACACAATGGAATCCCCCAGACTAGGCTCAGCCAGCTGGAAGTGAGGGAATGAAGCTATACTTACAGCCTGTGATGGTTTGGGTGTTCCCTGCCCCTCCACACAGTTTAATCACCCAGACTAGACTCAGCCAAGCTGGAAGTGAGAGAATGAAGCTATACTTACAGCCTGTGATGGTTTGGGTGTTCCCTGCCCCTCCACACAGTTTAATCACCCATACTAGGCTCAGCCAAGCTGGAAGTGAAGGACTGAAGCTGTACTTACAGCTTGTGATGGTTTGGGTGTTCCCTGCCCCTCCACACTTTAGAATCCCCCAGACTAGACTCAGCCAAGCTGAAAGTGAGGGAATGAAGCTAAAATTACAGCCTGTGATGGTTTGGATGTTCCCTGCCCCTCCACACAATGGAATCCCCCAGACTAGGCTCAGCCAAGCTGAAAGTGAGGGAATGAAGCTAAAATTACAGCCTGTGATGGTTTGGGTGTTCCCTGCCCCTTCACACAATGGAATCCCCCAGACTAGACTCAGCCAAGCTGGAAATTGAATGAAGCTTAGCTCAATATACAAGCAGATAGTTACAGTATATACAGTTAGACACAGAAATAGACATGGTAAAAGGTGATACAGAAACACAACAGCCCTCCCAGCAACCTGAGTCCCCAGAGGGGGCTCCCAACCACCCTTCCACCTTCTCCCACCCCTCTCAACCTTACCCCATTCCCATTCTTTTTCTGGGACAATTTGCAAGCAGATATATACACAAATATGTGCAGTTAGATACAAGTTAAATGCAATACAGAAACACAATACCCCTCTGCCCTGGAAGGCCAACAGGCCTATGGGATGTCCTGGCTCACCCTTCTGCTGATGGGGGAAGCAAAGGCAGGAGGAAAACAAAGGCTTGGGCCATTATGTCCCCTCCCAGAGTGATAAACAGGGACCCACAGGGGTTTGGGTATTTGGTGCTGGAAGGTGTTTGGAGCAGGGCAGCAAGGCTGGGGAGGGGCCTGGAGCACAGCCCTGTGAAGAGAGGCTGAGGGAGCTGGGGGGGTGCAGCCTGCAGCAGAGGAGGCTCAGGGCAGAGCTGATTGCTGCCTGCAGCTGCCTGCAGGGAGGCTGTAGCCAGGTGGGGTTGGGCTCTGCTGCCAGGCAAGCAGCAAGAGAAGAAGGGGACAGAGTCTGAAGCTGTGGCAGGGCAGGTCTAGGCTGGATGTTGTTAGGAAGTTGCTGGCAGAGAGAGTGATTGGCACTGGAATGGGCTGCCCAGGGAGGTGGTGGAGTGGCTGTGGCTGGAGGTGTTGCAGCCAAGCCTGGCTGGGGCACTTAGTGCCATGGTCTGGTTGGTTGGGCAGGGCTGGGTGCTAGGTTGGGCTGGGTGTGCTTGGAGCTCTCTGTCAACCTGCCTGATTCTGTGATTCTACCTTGTTTACCACGGGACCAAACCAGCAGGTAAGGATAAGAAAGGAGGAATAGGTCACTCCTCACTTGGCAGAGCTACCAGGCAGCAGTATGCTCAGGGGCAGTCACCTTTGCTGAATCTGGGGAGGCTGAGTATGGCCCCAGGCCATTCAGCAGGCTCAGGGTCTGGGGGGGGGAGATGAATGGAGTGTGTGACAATGCCTGTGAGATTGGATGTGTCTTTGTAAAGGTCCCAAAGTGCCTTGGTGTCACAAATGACAGGGTGATTGAAGAGGCTCTGTGGCAGACAGCAGCCCACAGCACTTACAGGTTAGAAATGCTTTGACCCCATCAGTCCCTGAGGGCATCTGACAGGTGCCTGCAGCCACCAGCAGGTTCCTAGCAGCCACATGAACTTTTCTCTCCCTTCTGATGGCCAAATGTGATCTGGCTTTCTTGCACCAAGGCAGTAGAGAAAGGCCCTTTTCCCAACCCCCATCCAGAGCCACATCCCTCCCTGACAGCTTTCTCTTTGGCTTCCTCCCCCCAGCTCGGACCTATGACAACCTGGATGCCTGTGAGGTCGTTCAGTCAGCATCTCTAATCACTGCAGCGTCCTTGCTGGAGGTCAGTGGCTCTGCCCCTTCCTGGCTTCTTCCCATATTCCCAGTGCTGTGGCAAAGCTTTCCCTGAGCCAGGCTCTCCTTGCTCCAGGAACACCAGCTCTAGGAGGCTGGAGAGGCACAGCTAAGCCATGCTTTGCCCGTGTGAAGGTGGATGTCACCCATCTGAGCTGGGTATCTGAGCTGCCCTTTGTGCCAGAGGAGACAAAGAGACCCTTTGGTGGCACACCATGCTCAAAAGGACATCCAAATTAGTTCAGGCCCTAACATGGAGTGGTTCCTTTGTTGATGTAAAGAGCATCCATTGCAGAAGCTGAGACAGAGAAGTCACTTCTACTGTGTGCATCCCAAGTGAGGTGAGACAACTCTCAGCTACACCATCCCTGCCATGGCTGGAGTGTTCTTCAGTAGCCTTTCCAGCATGCTGCAGAGCTCTCTCAGGGGCATCATCTCACTCCCCTAGGCAGCAGTGGTCCCAGAGTGTGGCTCACAGCTGCCTGTGGGCTGTTTTCATCTAACTGAGGAGAGTAGGTGTTTGCCTGCCTTGATCCCACAGACATGAAAGAGGGGTCGAGGGGATGCAAAGCTACATTCATGCTGGTAGGATACAGCTCTGCAGGCTTTGCTTTTCCATCTTCTCTCCCTAAACCACAGAAAAGCCTCTCAGACTAGGGCACAAGAGGACTTTCTATAGTAGAACACCATCTGAAAGTGTTAGTTACTCTCTGGCAAGGCCTGGGACTTCACCTAGGTTATTTGCCCTGTAGGACTAAGAAAAGCCACCTCCAGCCACAGGGTTCTGCACTGGTCCTCTCTGGCCATGCACATTGGAGCCAGTAGCCCAGGCTGTTGTAAGGACACCTTGTCAGCAGCTGTGTTTGGTGGTGTCTTTGCCAGGTTGACCCTCAGGATGTGATGAACTGCCTTACCAGCAGGACTATCATCACCAGGGGGGAGACAGTCTCCACCCCTCTCAGCATGGAGCAAGCACTGGATGTGAGGGATGCTTTTGTAAAGGTAAGTCTCAGGATGTTCCATTCTGCCCCTGTTGATGAGCTGAAGAAATCTGCCCACTCCTGAGACCCAGAGCATCTACTGCACAGCAGAAGTGTCTCACTTGGTGCCTGTCTGGCCTTAGCAGCAGGTGGTTTTGAAACTATGTTCTCACTTGAGTTCAAAAAGGGTTGAGGTGGAAAAAGTTTTCATGGCCTGCTCTTCAGTCCAATCTGGCCTTGAGAATGTCTGTACTCAAAGATGGAAGGATCCAGCAGCTTGAAATGGCTTCACCTTAACTCAAGGAGTACATCCCAGGCTCAGCCCCAGGGCTAGCTCCTCTGCTGCTGTAAATCAGAGCAGCTCTCTCAACAGAGCAGTAAATAAAGGTGAAAGTCGTTGGAATAGGGATGGAGCAGCTCAGCAGCTGGCAGAGCACTCGAAGAGAGCATCCCCCAAGGCTTTTTGGGGATGCCAAGTGGTGGGCTGGGTGTGCATCGCTGGTCCAGCAGATGGCAGAGCACTCAGAGCTGAGCGCTGCCCTGCTGAGTGCCCTCCCTCTCTGGCACCTTGCAGGGGATTTACGGGCGGCTCTTCGTGTGGATCGTGGAGAAGATCAACGCTGCCATTTACAGACCTCCCTCCCAGGAGCTCAAAAGCATCAGGAGATCCATTGGCCTCCTGGACATCTTTGGGTTTGAGAACTTCACTGTCAACAGGTACCTGCTGCAGTGGTTTGGGAGCTACCCACCCCCATGGGTTAGGGAGGAGGGGAGGGAGGAGGGGGAAAGGGAGGAGGGGAGAGAGGAGGGAGAAAGGGAGGAAGGGAGAGAGGAGGGGGAAGGGGAGGAAGGGAGAGAGGAGGGGGAAGGGGAGGAAGGGAGAGAGGAGGGGGAAAGGGAGGAAGGGAGAGAGGAGAGAGAAAGGGAGGAAGGGAGAGAGGAGGGGGAAAGGGAGGAAGGGAGAGAGGAGGGAGAAAGGGAGGAAGGGAGAGAGGAGGGGGAAGGGGAGGAAGGGAGAGAGGAGGGGGAAAGGGAGGAAGGGAGAGAGGAGAGAGAAAGGGAGGAAGGGAGAGAGGAGGGGGAAAGGGAGGAATGGAGAGAGGAGGGGGAAAGGGAGGAAGGGAGAGAGGAGGGGAAAAGGGAGGAAGGGAGAGAAGAGGGGGAAGGGGAGGAAGGGAGAGAAGAGGGGGAAGGGGAGGAAGGGAGAGAGGAGGGGGAAGGGGAGGACGGGATAGAGGAGGGGGAAAGGGAGGAAGGGAGAGAGGAGGGGGAAAGGGAGGAAGGGAGAGAGGAGGGAGAAGGGGAGGAAGGGAGAGAGGAGGGGAAAGGGAGCAAGGGAGAGAGGAGGGGGAAAGGGAGGAAGGGAGAGAGGAGGGGGAAGGGGAGGAAGGGAGAGAGGAGGGGGAAAGGGAGGAAGGGAGAGAGGAGGGGAAAGGGAGCAAGGGAGAGAGGAGGGGAAAGGGAGGAAGGGAGAGAGGAGGGGGAAGGGGGGAAATCTGCTTGTCTGAATCAATAAGGAAACTCTCAACCAACCAGAACCTTACCGAGTGGTTGGCATGGCTTGAAAGCATGGCTTCAAGCAGGGAGCAGTGGGGAAGGCTAAGCCCATGGTGTGTCTGAAGTGGCCCTTCCTTGGCCTTCCCTGCACAGCTTCGAGCAGCTCTGCATTAACTTTGCGAACGAGAACCTGCAGCAGTTCTTCGTGCGCCATGTCTTCAAGCTGGAGCAGGAGGAGTACAACCTGGAGAACATCAACTGGCAGCACATCGAGTTCACTGACAACCAGGATGCCTTGGACATGATTGCCATCAAGCCCATGAACATCATCTCCCTCATTGACGAGGAGAGCAAGTTCCCCAAGGTGTGCTGTGGGCTGATACCACAGAGTCGCAGCATGGCAGGGGCTGGGAGGGAGCTCCAAAGCTCAGCCAGCCCAACCCCCCTGCCAGAGCAGCATCACCCAGAGCAGATCACACAGGAACACATCCAGGCAGGGCTTGAATACTTCCAGAGAGGGAGACTCCACAGCCCCCCTGGGCAGCCTGTGCCAGGGTCTTGTCAGCCTCACAGGATAAAAATTCCTCCTTGTGTTTCCATGGAACTTCCTCTGCCTCAGCTTCCACCCAGTGCCCCTTGGGCTGGCACTAGGCATCACCCAGCAGAGCCTGGCTGCAGCCTCCTGGCACTCACCTGCACATCTTTATCAACATGACTGAGGTCACCTCTCAGTCTCCTCTCCCAGCAGCACAGCCCCAGCCCCCTCAGGCTCTCCTCCTAACAGAGATGTTCCACTCCCTTCAGCATCTCTCTGGCTCTGTGCTGGACTCTCGCAAGCAGCTCTATGTCTGGAAGCATTCCTGTGTGGTCTGTTCTAGGTGATCCTGCTCTGGCAGGGGTGGGGTTGGGCTGGATGAGCTTTCAAGGTCTCTTCCAGGCCCTGACAGTCTATGAATCTGTGTCCTTCTTGAAGTGGGGGGCCCAGAACTGAACAGAGCAATATGTGCTTTGCACTTGCCTGCTGGCACTCCACGAGGGGTCTGGCCAGCCCCAGACACACATGCACCAGAGGGCTGACTTTGGTGCTCTGAAGCATGCTTGTGGTTGATTTTGTTGAGAGTGGTGGTGAATGGTGCCACATGCAGCTGGCAGCTGGCACCAGTGGTGTGCCCCAGGGATCAGTGCTGGGTACAGTCCTGTTCAGTGTCTTTATTGATGATCTGGAGCAGGGGATTTAGTCTATTATTAGTAAGTTTGGAGGTGACACCAAGTTGGGAGCAAGTGTGGAGCTGTTGCAGGGTAGGAGAGCCCTACAGAGGGACCTGGCCAAGCTGGACAGATGTGCACAGTCCAATGCCATGAGATTTAACAAGGCCAAGTGCAGGGTTCTACACTTCAGCTACAACAACCCCAAGCAGTGCTACAGGCAAGGGCCAGAGTGACTGAGAGCAGCCAGGCAGAGAGGGCCCTGGGGGTGCTGGTTGACAGCTGACTGAGCACAAGTCAGCAATGTGCCCAGGTGGCTAAGAAGGCAAATGGCATCCTGGGCTGGTGAGGAGCAGTGTGGGCAGCAGGACAAGGGAACTGGACACAGCACTCCTGGTGTGGCCTGAGCAGTGCTGAGCACAGGGGCACAAGAACCTCCCTTGTCCTGCTGCCCACACTGCTCCTGAGCCAGCCCAGGATGCCATTGGCTCTGCTGCCCACCTGGGCACTGCTGCCTCAGCTTCAGCTCCTCTCTGCCAGCACCCCCAGGGCCCTCTCTGCCTGGCTGCTCTCAGCCACTCTGGCCCCAGCCTCTAGTGCTGGTTGTCATGGCCAAAGTGTTCTATTGTTCATCCCTACTAGACTGGGAAATCTTTGTAGTGGTTGAAACCCTGGTTTAAGTGCCAGCTCCTTTCTCTCCTGCTCAGGGTACAGATGCCACCATGCTGCACAAGCTCAACTCCCAGCACAAGCTTAACACCAACTACATTCCTCCAAAGAATAACTATGAAACCCAGTTTGGCATTAACCACTTTGCTGGCATCGTGTACTACGAAACAAAAGGTATGGGGCAGCTCCTGGGGGGCTGTGTGGGTGTGGGGGGGGCTTGGGGGAAAGTGAACTGCTGCTGTCTTGAGGCAGAGTGGGACTGTAGCCCATAGTAATGTCAGTGTGCTCCTTCTTCTGCCAGGCAAGCAGCAAGAGAAGAAGGGGACAGAGTCTGAAGCTGTGGCAGGGCAGGTCTAGGCTGGATGTTGTTAGGAAGTTGCTGGCAGAGAGAGTGATTGGCACTGGAATGGGCTGCCCAGGGAGGTGGTGGAGTGGCCGTGGCTGGAGGTGTTGCAGCCAAGCCTGGCTGGGGCACTTAGTGCCATGGTCTGGTTGGTTGGGCAGGGCTGGGTGCTAGGTTGGGCTGGCTGAGCTTGGAGCTCTCTTGCAGCCTGCTTGATTCTATGATAGCTTCTGGGGTGGAAGGAATGGCAGAGGTCTCAAAGAGCAACTGAAATGCTAGGTTGGGTGATCTTGGAGGTCTCTTGCAACCTAGAATCATAGAATCACAGAATCAGCCAGGTTGGAAGAGAGCTGCAGGCTCATCCAGCCCAACCTAGCAGCCAGCCCTGATCTATGATCACTTTGCACTGCCCACCCATCCTCTCCCTGGAGAAGGACCTGGTGCCCTGAGAGCAGCTCAGACACCACTGGGCTTGCAGGAGTCGAGGTGTGGCCACGCTGCCCTGTGTCATCTGAGTGTTACCCCATTGTTCCCTTAGGTTTCCTGGAGAAGAACAGGGACACCCTGCACGGAGACATCATCCAGCTGGTGCACTCCTCCAGGAACAAGTTCATCAAGCAGATCTTCCAAGCAGACGTGGCCATGGTAATGCAGGCAGCACACACAGACCTCTGTTCATGCTGGGGGGGTTCCTGGGAGGGGCAGGAGATTTACAAATGGTCACCTTGCTCTGAGATTTCTGGGTTTTGGGGGGGGGGGAGGTTGTTCCAAACCTGTTTAGTGTTGAGTTGATCAGCAGGAAGCATTAATGTGGTGTCACAGCCACCTCCACACTCAGGTTGACTGCAGTCTGATTTGTCAGTGGTTATTTTGTGCTGTCGTTGCTCCTCTCTGGCTTGTGCAGGAATGGGAACCATAAGGCTGGTGATTGTGGAGGTGTTAAGAGAGCAAAAGCAGCTCAGATGTTGTAGAACATGGTGAGAGAACCAAATGCTTGTAGAGCAGAGCACAACAAAGGGACAGTAACACTCCTGTGAAGAAAGGCTGAGAGAAGTGGAGCTGTTCAGCCTGGAGAAGAGAAGGCTCCAAGGAGAACTTGTTGCTTGCTTACAGGGATGATGAGGAAGATGAGGACAGACTCATGTTGCAGAGCCTGTTGGGAGAGGACCAAGGGCAATAGTTTTAAACTGAAGGAGGAGAGATTCAGATTAGATTCATAGAATCACAGAATGAATCATAGAATGTCAAGGAAGGCCTGGAAGGGACCTCAAAAGATCATCTGGTCCAGCCCCCAACATTCATAGAACCACAGAATCAGGCAGGTTGGCAGAGAGCTCCAAGCTCAGCCAGTCCAACCTAGCACCCAGCCCTGCCCAACCAACCAGACCATGGCACTAAGTGCTTTCAGTGAAGAAGTTTATTCTAACACCCAAGCTAAACCTCCCCTGGTTTAACTTGAGGCCATATCCTCTTCTCCTATCACTTGTTACCAGGGAGAAGAGACCAACACCCACTTCACAACAACTTCCTTCTAAGTGGTTGGAGAGAGAAGGTCATAGAATCAGGCAGGTTGGAAGAGAGCTCCAGGCTCAGCCAGCCCAACCTAGCACCCAGCCCTGGCCAACCAACCAGACCATGGCACTAAGTGCCCCAGCCAGGCTTGGCTGCAACACCTCCAGCCACGGCCACTCCACCACCTCCCTGGGCAGCCCATTCCAATGCCAATCACTCTCTCTGCCAGCAACTTCCTAACAACATCCAGCCTAGACCTGCCCTGCCACAGCTTCAGACTCTGTCCCCTTCTTCTCTTGCTGCTTGCCTGGCAGCAGAGCCCAACCCCACCTGGCTACAGCCTCCCTGCAGGCAGCAATCAGCTCTGCCCTGAGCCTCCTCTGCTGCAGGCTGCACACTGTGCTGTGCTTCTATGTCTTTGCTCCCCCTTTGGTGACCCCCTCACTTGCAGAACAGGCTGTGGGTTGGTTTTCTAGGATGCCAGGCTCAATCCCTGGAATTTTATTTCTTTCCTTGGCATCTTCCCAACTGCTTATTGAAGGCACAGATCACAGGAGAGCAGGGAGGTGTGAGGGAGATGTGTGGAGATAGCTGAAGCTCAATGGATAATGAGTGAGGTTAAAAGATGCAGGAGAGTTGTTTCCAAGAGGCAAGGGCTGGATAGTGACAGTTCTCAGTTTCAGGGATGTGGACATGAAGATGAAAGGAAAAAGCCCTTGGAATGGGCTGCCCAGGGAGGTGGTGGAGTGGCTGTGGCTGGAGGTGTTGCAGCCAAGCCTGGCTGGGGCACTTAGTGCCATGGTCTGGTTGGTTGGGCAGGGCTGGGTGCTAGGTTGGGCTGGCTGAGCTTGGAGCTCTCTGCCAGCCTGGTGGGTTCTGTGATTCTAAAGGAGCTAAATATTAATGCAGGTGGATTTATAACACAGCTGAGTGTGACTTTCTGCACTCATTAGCTGGTGCTTATTCTCCTTTTTAACTGAGTTATGAGATGTGAGGGTAGGGCAGCTCAGGAGAGAACGATCTGGATTGGACTGCATTGGATTGAATAGGGCTGGGTGCTAAGTTGGACTGGATGAGCTTGGAGCTCTCTTCCAACCTGCCTGATTCTGTGATTCTTTGAGTGGGACAGAGAAAAATCTAAGTGTAACTACTTATTGTTCATGAGATGTTTGAAGAGCTGCACCTCCACCACTGACAGTAGCAGGGCTTCCATTTTGGTTGTTCTTCCTTTTCACTATTTGCTCTTCTCTGTCTCTGTTTTGTTTTGTGCTTTGTTTGGGATTTTTTGTGTGGTTTTTATTATTATTATTATTTTTTGTGTGTTTTGGTTTATTTTTTGTTTGCTTTATTTTGTTTTGGTTTGATTTTTGGTTTGCTTTATTTTGCTTTGGTTTGATTTTTGGTTTGCTTTATTTTGCTTTGTGTTTGGCTTTGCTTTATTTTGCTTTGTGTTCTAATTTGTTTTGTGTTTTATTTTGTGTTTTGTTTGATTTTATTTTGTGTTGTTTTGTGCTTTGTGTTTGGCTTTGCTTTATTTTGCTTTGTGTTCTATTTTGTGTTTTGTTTTATTTTGTGTTGTTTTGTGCTTTGTGTTGTGCTTTGTGTTTGATTTTGTTTTGGTTTGGTTTGCTTTGTTTGATTTTGTTTTGTTTTGCTTTATTTGTTTTGTGTTTAAAATTGTTTTGTGTTTTGCTTTATTTTGCTTTGCTTTGTTTTGCTTTGCTTTATTTTGCTTTGCTTTATTTTGCTTTGCTTTATTTTGCTTTGTGTTCTAATTTGTTTTGTGTTTTATTTTGTGTTTTGTTTTATTTTGTGTTGTTTTGTGCTTTGTGTTGTGCTTTGTGTTTGATTTTGGGTTTTTTTGTTTTGCTTTATTTGTTTTGTGTTTTGCTTTATTTTGTTTTGCTTTATTTTGTTTTGCTTTATTTTGTTTTGCTTTATTTTGTTTTGCTTTATTTTGTTTTGCTTTATTTTGTTTTGCTTTATTTTGTTTTGCTTTATTTTGTTTTGCTTTATTTTGTTTTGCTTTATTTTGTTTTGCTTTATTTTGTTTTGCTTTATTTTGTTTTGCTTTATTTTGTTTTGCTTTATTTTGTTTTGCTTCATTTTGTTTTGTGTTTTGTTTTATGTTTTGCTTTGTGTTTGATTTTGTTTTGCTTTGATTTTGTTTTATTTTGGTTTGGTTTAATTTGGTTTGTGTTTTAATTTGTTTTGTGTTTTGCTTGGTTTTGTTTTGTTCTGTTTGACTTTGTTTTGCTTTGATTTTGTTTTATTGTGTTTTGTGTTTTAATTTGTTTTGCTTGGTTTTGTTTTGTGTTTGATTTTGTTTTGTTCTGTTTGATTTTTGCCTTGATTGTGTCTTAATTTGTTTTGTGTCTTAATTTGTTTTGTGTCTTAATTTGTTTTGTGTCTTAATTTGTTTTGTGTTTTGCTTTATTTTGCTTTATTTTGTTTTGCTTTATTTTGTTTTGCTTTATTTTGTTTTGTGTTCTGTTTGATTTTGTGTTGTTTTGTGTTTTATTTTATGCTTTGCTTTGTGTTTGATTTTGTTTTGCTTTATTTTGTTTTCTGATTTGGTTTGTGTATTGGTTTGGTTTTGTGCTTTATTTTGTTTTGTGGTTTCGTTTCTTTTGTGCTTTATTTTGTGTTTTGGTTTGCTTTGTTTTGCTTTATTTTGTGTTGTTTTGTGGTTTGTTTTGTGCTTTGTGTTTGATTTTGTTTTGTTGGTTTTTTTGCTTTGTTTGATTTTGTTTTGTTTTGCTTTATTTGTTTTGTGTTTAAAATTCTTTTGTGCTTTGCTTTATTTTGCTTTGCTTTATTTTGCTTTGCTTTATTTTGCTTTGCTTTATTTTGCTTTGCTTTATTTTGCTTTGCTTTATTTTGCTTTGCTTTATTTTGCTTTGCTTTATTTTGCTTTGCTTTATTTTGCTTTGTGTTCTAATTTGTTTTGTGTTTTATTTTGTGTTTTGTTTTATTTTGTGTTGTTTTGTGCTTTGTGTTTGATTTTGTTTTGTTTTGTTTTGCTTTATTTGTTTTGTGTTTTGCTTTATTTTGCTTTGCTTTATTTTGTTTTGTGTTTTGTTTTATGTTTTGCTTTGTGTTTGATTTTGTTTTGTTTGATTTTGTTTTGCTTTGATTTTGTTTTATTTTGGTTTGGTTTAATTTGGTTTGTGTTTTAATTTGTTTTGTGTTTTGCTTGGTTTTGTTTTGTGTTTGATTTTGTTTTGTTCTGTTTGATTTTTGCCTTGATTGTGTCTTAATTTGTTTTGTGTCTTAATTTGTTTTGTGTCTTAATTTGTTTTGTGTTTTGCTTTGTTTTGCTTTATTTTGTTTTGCTTTATTTTGTTTTGCTTTATTTTGTTTTGCTTTATTTTGTTTTGCTTTATTTTGTTTTGCTTTATTTTGTTTTGCTTTATTTTGTTTTGCTTTATTTTGTTTTGCTTTATTTTGTTTTGCTTTATTTTGTTTTGTGTTCTGTTTGATTTTGTGTTGTTTTGTGTTTTATTTTATGCTTTGCTTTGTGTTTGATTTTGTTTTGTTTTATTTTGGTTTGGTTTAATTTGTTTTGTGTTTTATTTTGTTTTGTGTCTTAATTTGTTTTGTGTCTTAATTTGTTTTGTGTCTTAATTTGTTTTGTGTCTTAATTTGTTTTGTGTCTTAATTTGTTTTGTGTTTTGCTTGATTTTGGTTTTCTTTGTTTTGTTTTATTTTGTTTTGTGTTTTAATTTGTTTTGTGTTTTAATTTGTTTTGTGTTCTAATTTGTTTTGTGTTCTAATTTGTTTTGTGTTCTAATTTGTTTTGTGTTCTAATTTGTTTTGTGTTCTAATTTGTTTTGTGTTTTAATTTGTTTTGTGTTTTGCTTGATTTTGGTTTTCTTTGTTTTGTTTTATTTTGTTTTGTTTTATTTTGGTTTGGTTTAATTTGTTTTGTGTTTTAATTTGGTTTGTGTTTTGTTTGATTTTGCTTTGTTTTGTTTGCTTTTGTTTGGCTTTGATTTTGTTTTATTTTGGTTTGGTTTCATTTGTTTTGTGTTTTGTTTGATTTTGTTTTGCTTTGTTTTGTTTTCTGTTTTGGTTTGTGTATTGGTTTGGTTTTGTGCTTTATTTTGTTTTGTGGTTTCATTTCTTTTATGCTTTATTTTGTGTTTTGGTTTGCTTTGTTTTGTTTTGCTTTGTTTCGTTTTATTTTGTGTTGTTTTGTTTTATGTTTTGCTTTGTGTTTGAGTTTGGTTTGGTTTGATTTTGTTTTGTGTTTTAATTTGTTTTGTGTTTTAATTTGTTTTGCTTTGCTTTGTTTTGCTTTGCTTTGTGCTTGGTTTGTTTTGGTTTTTGTGCTTTGTTTTGCTTTGTGCTTTGTTTTGCTTTGTGCTTTGGTTTGCTTTGTGTTTTGTTTTGGCTTTGGTTTGTGCTTTATTTTGTCCTGTGTTTTAATTTGGTTTGGTTTTGGTTTGTTTTGTTTTGTTTTATTTTGTGTTGTTTTGTTTTATGTTTTGCTTTGGGTTTGGTTTGGTTTAATTTGGTTTGTGTTTTAATTTGTTTTGCTTTACTTTGTGCTTGGTTTGTTTTGCTTTTGTGCTTTGCTTTGCTTTGTGTTTTGGTTTGCTTTGTGTTTTGGTTTGCTTTGTGTTTTGGTTTGGCTTTGGTTTGTGCTTTATTTTGTCCTCTGTTTTAATTTGATTTGGTTTTGGTCTGTGTTTTGCTTTGTTTTGTTTTGTTTTATTTTGTGTTGTTTTGTTTTATGTTTTGCTTTGGGTTTGGTTTGATTTTGTTTTGGTTTATTTTGGTTTGGTTTAATTTGTTTTGTGTTTTAATTTGTTTTGCTTTGCTTTGTTTTGTTTTGCTTTGCTTTGCTTTGTGCTTGGTTTGTTTTGCTTTTGTGCTTTGGTTTGCTTTGTGTTTTGTTTTGGCTTTGGTTTGTGCTTTATTTTGTCCTGTGTTTTAATTTGGTTTGGTTTTGGTCTGTGTTTTGTTTTGCTTTGCTTTGCTTTGGTTTGTGTTGTTTTGTTTTATGTTTTGCTTTGGGTTTGGTTTGATTTTGTTTTGTTTTATTTTGGTTTGGTTTAATTTGTTTTGTGTTTTAATTTGTTTTGTGTTTTAATTTGTTTTGTGTTTTAATTTGTTTTGTGTTTTAATTTGTTTTGCTTTGCTTTGTTTTGCTTTGTTTTGCTTTGCTTTGTGCTTGGTTTGTTTTGGTTTTGTGCTTTGGTTTGCTTTGTGTTTTTGTTTGCTTTGTGCTTTGGTTTGCTTTGTGCTTTGGTTTGCTTTGTGTTTTGTCTTGGCTTTGGTTTGTGCTTTATTTTGTCCTGTGTTTTAATTTGGTTTGGTTTTGGTCTGTGTTTTGCTTTGTTTTGTTTTGTTTTATTTTGTGTTGTTTTGTTTTATGTTCTGCTTTGGGTTTGATTTTGGTTTGGTTTGATATTGTTTTGTTTTATTTTGGTTTGGTTTAATTTGTTTTGTGTTTTAATTTGGTTTGCTTTGCTTTGCTTTGTGCTTGGTTTGTTTTAATTTTGTGCTTTGGTTTGCTTTGTGTTTTGGTTTACTTTGTGTTTTGTTTTGGCTTTATTTTGTCCTGTGTTTTAATTTGGTTTGGTTTTGGTTTGTGTTTTGCTTTGCTTTGTTTTGTTTTATTTTGTTTTACTTTATTTTGTGTTTTGATTCGCTTTGTGTTTTGTTTTGGCTTTGGTTTGTGCTTTATTTTGTCCTGTGTTTTCATTTGGTTTGGTTTTGGTTTGTGTTTTGCTTTGTTTTGTTTTGTTTTACTTTATTTTGTGTTTTGATTTGCTTTGTGTTTTGTTTTGGCTTTGGTTTGTGCTTTATTTTGTCCTGTGTTTTAATTTGGTTTGGTTTTGGTTTGTGTTTTGCTTTGTTTTGTTTTGTTTTACTTTATTTTGTGTTTTGATTTGCTTTGTGTTTTGTTTTGGCTTTGGTTTGTGCTTTATTTTGTCCTGTGTTTTAATTTGGTTTGGTTTTGGTTTGTGTTTTGCTTTGTTTTGTTTTATTTTGTTTTGCTTTGTTGTGTGTTTTGGTTTGCTTTGTGTTTTGTTTTGGCTTTGGTTTGTGCTTTATTTTGTCCTGTGTTTTAATTTGGTCTGTGTTTTGGTTTGTGTTCTGGCTGGTCTGGTCTGTTTTTTCCCCTGTGCTCCGTGTAGTTTCTCTGTGGCTATGCATCCAGCACATTTGGCCAGTCGCCCACACCCACACCAAAGGTAAACCCAATACCTGAGTTCCTCTCCTCTCTGTTAGCCTCTCCTCAGCAAGGATTGTGCTTTGCTCCTCTCAGTTTATTCCTCCTTCCTGTCCTGTATCCATTTGGAGTGACCAATGTGATGGAGAGCATCTCTTGCAGCTGGTTGAGTAGATGCAGCTCTACTGCTACTTATTTCTAGGGTTCAGCTCAGAGGAACTTTGTGATGATGGGAAAGAGGTTTGGATAAAATCAGAACCAGCCTGAAACACAGTTTTGAGTTGTTGCTGTTGCCTTTTTTTCCTCCCCCTGAATTATTTCAATGCACTTCAGCTGCATCACCTCTTGGTT
This sequence comes from Pogoniulus pusillus, assembly GCF_015220805.1. Classification (NCBI taxonomy): domain Eukaryota; kingdom Metazoa; phylum Chordata; class Aves; order Piciformes; family Lybiidae; genus Pogoniulus; species Pogoniulus pusillus. The sequence goes on from NC_087266.1 coordinate 1,447,113, forward strand.
GTGGCTGTTTGCCATAGTTCCTCCACTGGCTTCAATGGGATGTTTTTCCTTCATGCAACTGCAATTCTGGCCCTGTTTTGCCCTTTTTGAGGGCAGGGAGAGGAGAGTTCATGTGCAAAGAGAGACCTGTGGTTGCATTTCTGGGTGACTCAGTAATGCAGTCACCCTGTGGTGTCTCCATGCTCAGGGAGAGCTCAAACACAAGCCTTCAAAGGCATGGTTGCCATCAGACATCACCACGATCTTCCAGACAGGCTCTTGTCACCCTCTTTAGATCTTTTCTGTTGCATTTGATCTCCTGACTGGTTCTGATATCTCTCCAAACCTTTCTTGCTAGACTTTTTGGCCATAAGGTAGCATCCTGCATGCCAAAGGTTTTGTGGCGTTAAGCTTTGCGACTCTGCTCACATTTCCATCCCAACATTTCAGTAGCCAGAGGCTTATGTTGGAGACAGACCTGACCTGCACCATTCAGATCCTTGCATGGGGCTGAATTTCAACCCTTCTGACCACTGCAGTGTCTCTAATGTTTGGATTTGGAATTCCAAGGAGGGAGAATACAACCCAAAGCTCTCCATTGCAGACCTGGACTGCTTCCCTGCCGTAGGATGATTGCAAGCTGTTGGAAGTGCAACATTGCAATGGGTCCAGTTTTACAGTGCTAACAATGCCACACACCAAAAAGAACCCCCAGATCCTTCCTCACTTAGGAGATGGTGGGACTGAGCCCAGGAAAGTATTGTACCAAGTCAGAAATGCCCAGGTCACTCTTAAATCACAGAACCAAGCAGGTTGGAAGAGAGCTCCCAGCTCAGCCAGTCCAACCTAGCACCCAGCCCTGTCCAGTCAACCAGACCATGGCACTAAGTGCCTCATCCAGGAGGCAGACATCATTTCAGTAGCCAAAGGCTTATGTTGGAGATAGATCTGACCTGCCCAATTTAGATCCTTGCATGGGGCTGAATTTCAACCCTCCTGACCACTGCAGTGTCTCTAATGTTTGGACTTGGAATTCCAATGAGGGAGATGTGATGTGAAGTGACCCAAAGCTTTTCATTCCAGACCTGGGCTGCTTCCCTTCCATATGGTGATTGTACACTGTTGGAAGTGCAACGTTTCAGTGGGCCCAGCTCTAGAGTTCATGGAATCAGAGAATCAGGCAGGCTGGCAGAGAGCTCCAAGCTCAGCCAGCCCAACCTAGCACCCAGCCCTGCCCAACCAACCAGACCATGGCACTAAGTGCCCCAGCCAGGCTTGGCTGCAACACCTCCAGCCACGGCCACTCCACCACCTCCCTGGGCAGCCCATTCCAATGCCAATCACTCTCTCTGCCAGGAACTTCCTAACAACATCCAGCCTAGACCTGCCCTGCCACAGCTTCAGGCTCTGTCCCCTTCTTCTCTTGCTGCTTGCCTGGCAGCAGAGCCCAACCCCACCTGGCTACAGCCTCCCTGCAGGCAGCTGCAGACAGCAACAAGAATTCTAGCAATGCCAGCAAGAGGTCTAACAATGCCACACATCAAAAAGGCAATCCCAAATCATTCCCCATCTAGGATATGATGGGACTGAGCCCAGGAAAGGATTCTATCAAGTCAGGAATGCCCAGGCCTGGGTGTGCCATTTCAGCCTGGAGGTGAGGAGGAAGTTGTTGAGCAGGAGAGTGGTGAGAGGCTGGACTGGGTTGCCCAGGGAGGTGGTTGAGGCCCCATGGCTGGAGGTGTTTGAGGCCAGGCTGGCTGAGGCTCACTTCCTCCAAGTGCTGCTGGTGGTACTTGCTTCTCTCCCCTTCCCTAACTCACCTGAAGCAGTTCACCTCTCTGCCTTCCCACTGAAGCAGGTCACCATCTCCCTGGCAGACCCAGTGCTGAGCAAGGAGATCTTGGTGCACCATGCAGCCTTCTTTTCAGTGTGGGAGGAGAAGGCAGAGAGGGGACAGCAGGAGGAACTCCTACCATTAATGGCTTTGTGGCATTTCTCCTTCTGGTTGCTTTTCTCCTTGCTTCTTTTTGCTTGGTGAGAAGGTTGCAAAGTGGTGCTAAAACTGATGATTGGCCTGGCTGGAGCTCTGGGTCTGGCTTAAAAACCTGACTCTGTGTCCACCTTCACCCACTGAACATGCAGGAGGCAGAGAGGCTGCATTGGTTGTTGCTTTCTCAGCCCTGGACATGTGATCAATACCTAAAGGTGTCCAAAACACCCAAGAAAATAGTCTGGATAAACACCCAGAGGTGCTGGGAAGTGTCCTACTGCTCCAGCTGTGCCTTTCAGATCTCCTGCTGGAGGAACATCCTCTTGTGTCCTGCTGCTGATGCCCTGCCTTGACTCTTGCCTTTCTGTTGCTTCAGTCATGCACATCTCTCTGCCTCAAGAGCCAGACTGGCTTGAGGTGGCATTGAAGCAGGTCATGTTGGCTTGGATCCCTTGGACCCTGCTGCCTGCAGCTGCCTGCAGGGAGGCTGTAGCCAGGTGGGGTTGGGCTCTGCTGCCAGGCAAGCAGCAAGAGAAGAAGGGGACAGAGTCTGAAGCTGTGTCAGGGCAGGTCTAGGCTGGATGTGAGGAGGAAGTTGCTGGCAGAGAGAGTGATTGGCACTGGAATGGGCTGCCCAGGGAGGTGGTGGAGTGGCCGTGGCTGGAGGTGTTGCAGTCAAGCCTGGCTGGGGCACTTAGTGCCATGGTCTGGTTGGTTGGGCAGGGCTGGGTGCTAGGTTGGGCTGGAGGAGCCTGGAGCTCTCTGCCAACCTGCTTGATTCTGTGATTCTTTAGGAACTTCTTTTGAGATGCTGCTTGTCTGCAGTTCTCTTTCTACTTTTCTCTTCTGCTTTTCTTTGATTTTTCCCCTCTCTCCCTTCAATGCTGAGTGGTGACTGAGTGAGCACTCAGTGCCCCACATCTGGTCTGCAGCACCTATGACTCCTGCCAGTCCTTCCCAAGGACGTGCAGATCATGTCCTCATGCATGCTAGACTCTGTGTGGACAGCAGTGAAGAGACAGTCTGTGTGTCAAAGTTTGCAGATGGCACCAAGCTAGGAGCAGTGTGGAGCTGTTGGAGGGTAGCAGAGCCCTGCAGAGGGACCTGGCCAGGCTGGATGGGTGGGCAGAGGCCAAGGGGATGAGACTGAAGAAGGCCAAGTGCAGGGTTCTGCACTTTGGCCACAACAACCCCAAGCAGCACTGCAGGCTGGGGCCAGAGTGGCTGAGAGCAGGCAGGCAGAGAGGGCCCTGGGGGTGCTGGCAGAGAGGAGCTGAAGCTGAGGCAGCAGTGCCCAGGTGGGCAGCAGAGCCAATGGCATCCTGGGCTGGCTCAGGAGCAGTGTGGGCAGCAGGACAAGGGAGGTTCTTGTGCCCCTGTGCTCAGCACTGCTCAGGCCACCCCTGGAGTGCTGTGTCCAGTTGTGGGCTCCTGAATTGCAGAGAGCTGTTGAGGTGCTGGAAGGTGTTTGGAGCAGGGCAGCAAGGCTGGGGAGGGGCCTGGAGCACAGCCCTGTGAGGAGAGGCTGAGGGAGCTGGGGGTGTGCAGCCTGCAGCAGAGGAGGCTCAGGACAGAGCTGATTGCTGCCTGCAGCTGCCTGCAGGGAGGCTGTAGCCAGGTGGGGTTGGGCTCTGCTGCCAGGCAAGCAGCAAGAGAAGAAGGGGACAGAGTCTGAAGCTGTGGCAGGGCAGGTCTAGGCTGGATGTTGTTAGGAAGGTCCTGGCAGAGAGAGTGATTGGCACTGGAATTGTATCCTCTTGAATTAAGGAGCCCAGAACTGGAAGCAGTACTCAAGTCTTGTCCTGTCTTCTGGACAAGCAGGCCAGGTTCTGGTGTGTGCATGGGCTGGGTGTTCTCATGTTGGAATTCCATGATGGCTTTGTCTTTGTTTTGACTGCATTTGCCTCAACTTCATATCCAACCTGAGCTGTGCAAATTCCTTGTCTATGGCAGAAGGATTGGACCTAGAAAGGAACCATAGAATCAGTCAGGGTTGGAGGGCACCAAAAGGAGCAGCCAGTTCCAAGCCCCCTGCCATGCCCAGGGACACCCTACCCTAGAGCAGGTTAGATGTTACAGTCCTTTCCCACCCAAAGCAGTCTGTGACTCTATGGAATTCCTCAACCTGGGTGGGTGGGAATGCCATCTGGCAGGTCACTGGGGCTGGGCAGTGAAGAGCAAGCAAAGGTTTTGGCACAAGTAGGAATCCCTGTTATCCAAGCTCACAGGATCACAGGCTCACAGGATGTCAGGGGCTGGAAGGCACCCAAGGAGAGTATCCAGTCCAAACCCCTGCCAGAGCAGCACCACACAATTCCAGCTCAGGGCACACAGCAACACATCCAGACAGGCCTGGAAAGGCTCCAGAGAAGGAGACTCCACAACCTCTGTGGGCAGCCTGTGCCAGGGCTCTGGGACCCTTCCAGGCAAGAAGTTCCCCCTTGTGCTGAGCTGGAACCTCCTGAGCTGCAGCTTCCATCCACTGCTGCTTGTCCTGTGCCAGGGAGCAGTGAGCAGAGCCTGTCCCCCCCCTCCTGGCAGCCCTCAGATAGTTACAGACATTGATTCAATCCCCTCTGAGTCTTCTCTTCTCCAGACTAAGCAGCCCCAGGGCCCTCAGCCTCTCCTCACCAGGCAGTGCCCTCCAGTCCCTTCCTCTTCCTCCTGGCCCTCTGCTGGACCCTCTCCAGCAGATCCCTGTCCCTCTGCAACTGGAGAGCCCCAAACTGAAGGCAGTGCTCAAGATGAGGTCTCAGCAGGGCAGAGCAGAGGGGCAGGAGAACCTCCCTGCATCTGCTGGACACTCTCTGCTCAATGCCCCCCAGGACCCCATTGGCCTCTTGGCCCCAGGGCACATTGCTGTGCCATGGATGTTCTCCCCCAGCACTGCCAGCTCCCTCTGCACAGGGCTGCTCTCCAGCAGTCACCTCCCAGCCTGTGCTGCTGCAGTTTATCCTCCCTCTCCAGGTGCAGGAATCTTGGACCTCATTTGGTTCCTCTGTGCCCAGCTCTGTCTGCCCAGGGCTCTCTGCATGGCAGCACAGCCTGCAGCTGGATCAGGCAAGCCTCCCAGCTTGGTGTCAGCAGCAGACTGGCTGAGCAGTCTGTCTGTCTGTCTGTCCCCTCATCAGTGTCATTGATGAAGATGAATTATAGTGTTATGGGCAGGTGTCCCTGTGGCTCTGCACAGGGCAGGAGGGGTTGGCAGCCACACAGGCAGGGCTGGGCAGGGGATACTCAACTCCAGTGTTATGGGCAGGTGTCCCTGTGGCTCTGCACAGGGCAGGAAGGGTTGGCAGCCACACAGGCAGGGCTGGGCAGGGGATACTCAACTCCAGTGTTATGGGCAGGTGTCCCTGTGGCTCTGCACAGGGCAGGAGGGGTTGGCAGCCACACAGGCAGGGCTGGGCAGGGGATACTCAACTCCAGTGTTATGGGCAGGTGTCCCTGTGGCTCTGCACAGGGCAGGAGGGGTTGGCAGCCACACAGGCAGGGCTGGGCAGGAGAAGTAAATGATGGCATTTCTCCCCCCTGGGCAGAGGCAAGCGGAGCAGGTTGGCTCAGCCTGGTCACTGCAAGCTGACAGGCTCTGCCTGGCCTCCCTTCCTGCCAGCCTGCTGCAGGGCTGGCTGCAGAGGGCCGTGGCTGGAGGGGCAGGCACTGCTGTCCTTTGGTTTCCTGAGCCTGCTGGGCTGTGCTTTCGCAGGGAGCCGAGACGAGGAAGCGTTCGCCCACGCTCAGCAGCCAGTTCAAGCGCTCCCTGGAGCTGTTGATGAGGACCCTCAGCGTCTGCCAGCCCTTCTTTGTCCGCTGCATCAAGCCCAATGAGTACAAGAAGCCCATGGTAAGTCCTGCTTTTGACCTCCTGGTTGCTTTTCACGCTGCCTGCAGGGTCCCTCTGCTCTGGAGCTAACGGCGCAGCCTCTCCGGGTGTTGGTGGAGCTGGGATTGAGCCTGGCTGCTTAAAAAGCCAACCCAGAGCCTGCCCTGCAAATGAGGGAGGCACCAAAGGGGTGGCAAAGTCAAGGAATTGCTTTGGGATCCAACAGCACCCCAAAACACAACACTTTGGAGAAGGGAGCTCCTGCCCCTGCTTTCCTGCTCACGGCTGACCTCGAGGGACTCACCCCACAGCCTGTTCTCCTGCAGCCTCTGAACCTCCCTGAGGAGTTGACCTCTCCCTACCAGAAACTTCAGCTGAGCTGTAGGGTTCTGGGTTTAATCTTGGGAGGTTCTCCTGCCCCTCTGCTCTGCCCTGCTGAGACCTCATCTTGAGTACTGCCTTCAGTTTTGGGCTCTCCAGTTGCAGAGGGACAGGGATCTGCTGGAGAGGGTCCAGCAGAGGGCCAGGAGGATGATGAAGGGACTGGAGGGCACTGCCTGATGAGGAGAGAATGAGAGACTTGGGACTGCTTAGTCTGGAGAAGAGAAGACTCAGAGGGGATTGAATCAATGTCTGTAACTATCTGAGGGCTGGGGGTCAGGAGGGAGGGACAGGCTCTGCTCACTGCTGCCTGGCACAGGACAAGCAGCAATGGGTGGAAGCTGCAGCACAGGAGGTTCCAGCTCAGCACAAGGGGCAACTTCTTGCCTGGAAGGGTCCCAGAGCCCTGGCACAGGCTGCCCAGAGAGGCTGTGGAGTCTCCATCTCTGATGCCTTTCAAGACTCATCTGGATGTGTTCCTGTGTGCCCTGAGCTGGATTGTGTGGTCCTGCTCTGGCAGGGGGGTTGGAGTTGATGCTCTCCTTGGGTCCCTTCCAACCCCTAACATGCTGTGAGCCTGTGGCAGGGCTTAACATTTCCTATGAGTGATTCACCTTCCCATGGCTGTTTTCCACAGAATGTTTCCTTCCCAGGGGTCTGACAGGGTCTCATCCCTGACAGATCCTTTCAGCTGGCTGGTTGGGCTGTGGGTTTCTAACCACTAATTGTGAAAATGTGAATCCAAAAGTAGATTAAAACCAAAGAGGCAGAGGAGGATTATTTTGCTCTCATTCCCAGAGAGCTGCTTCAAAAAGGGGACCAAACTTTCTGGAGCAAATATAAGGGAAGGAGGTAGCTGTAGAAGGTCTCAGAGAGGATTCTCCCAAGTTGTGAAGTGAAAGGTGAGTGAAGAAGTGGTGCTGAGCAGCCCCAATCCCACTGTCAGTCAGCATCTTGCAGGACTGGACCTGCTGGAGGCTCCAAGAGGGAGCCTCAAAGCAGAGAAAAGGGAGAAGTTCCTCAGCAGGAGGCTGGGGAGAGCCTGGCCAGGGGAAATGGGAGATACCCCACGGCTGGCACCACCACAGGTCAGGTTGTTCAGGGCTCTGAGCACCCTGCTCTGCTTGGGCATGTCCCTGCTAGCTACAGGGGTGCCTATGGGTGGCCTTCAAAGGTCTCTTGCCACCCAACCCATGCCATGTTTCCATGGTTCCAAAGCAGTTATCCTGCTTCACACAGTCCCAGGATGGACAGATCCCTTCCAGTGCCTTTGCAGGCACTCCCTACAGATGATCCCAAACCTATCCATGAGCCCAGCCTTCTCCAGGCCATGAGCAGGAGTCTCACACAGCCCCAGGCTGGATAGATCCTTTCCCTTTGCAGGCACATGTTTTCACCTGTCCATGTTTGAGGCAGGTAACACAGTTTTCACCTTTATTTCCTCTATTCTTTTTCCCCAATACTTGCTGAAGGTTGGGGCTCCTCTCCCTGGCTGCAGGGAAGGCAGGTCAGATGGGCACCAAGAGAATAACATGTGCCCCAGGAGCTGCTTGGTGAAGGAATCATAGAATCAAACAGGTTGGAAGAGAGCTCCAAGCTCAGCCAGCCCAACCTAGCACCCAGCCCTGCCCAACCAACCAGACCATGGCACTAAGTGCCCCAGCCAGGCTTGGCTGCAACACCTCCAGCCACAGCCACTCCACCACCTCCCTGGGCAGCCCATTCCAATGCCAATCACTCTCTCTGCCAGCAACTTCCTAACAACATCCAGCCTAGACCTGCCCTGCCACAGCTTCAGACTCTGTCCCCTTCTTCTGTTGTGTGTGAGTGATTGGCACTGGAATGGGCTGCCCAGGGAGGTGGTGGAGTGGCCGTGGCTGGAGGTGTTGCAGCCAAGCCTGGCTGGGGCACTTAGTGCCATGGTCTGGTTGGTTGGCCAGGGCTGGGTGCCAGGTTGGGCTCAATGAGCTTGGAGCTCTCTTCCAGCCTGCCTGATTCTATGATCCTGAGACTCTTTTACAAGCTGAATGCTTCTGTGCTTCTGTGTGAATCAGAGACTGCAGAGTCATAAAGTCACAGGATTGGTGCCTGTGGATCTGGTTTAGGTTGCACCTTGTAGAGTAGAGTTACTGGCTGGAGTTGGTGATCCTGAGGCTCTTACCCAACCTGAATGTTGCTTCTGTGTGAATTAGAGACTGCAGAATCATAAAATCACAGACTGGTTTGGGCTGGAAAGGATCTTTAAAGGTCATCATCCCACCCTCATGTAGTGCTGCATGATGTCAAATGTGATTTCTTGATGGATTTCTTTTTGGCCTTGGTTTAATAGTATAAAGGGGGAGAAGAAAAAACACTCAGTAGAGCTGTGCAGGATGACTGCAAGGAGAACTTTTTCTGTCCCTGCTGTTAGAGGAAAGTGCACTGATAGGGATAGGAAATGGGAGAGTGGGAAGTGAAAGGTCAGTGGAAAGTCCTGGCTGTTTGTTACTTGATGTTGTTTTGAATCCTTTGCTTCCTTCTGAAATGTGCTGGGGGGGGGGGGGGGGGTTGGGGGAGATTAAAAACCAGTGGCATTATTTGCACTGGGAGCTCTGTGGCTCTGCAAATCATCCCACAGTGATGTTTCTGGGCATTTCTGGGCATTGCTCTGCCAGGCCAAGAGAAATGTGTGGGATGAGTTAAGTGATGAACATTGCAAACTGAGTCAGAAGGTGGTTTTCAGCACTCTGTGCTTCACCAGGCTGATGGCAGAGGTGCAGAGCAGCTCACATGTGCAGGGCTCTAACCCTGCAGTCTCTGGAGGGCTCACCCATAGAGTCATAGAGATGCTACTCTCTAATGGGCAAGGTGTACAACCACAGCACCATAGAATGGCAGCAGTTGAAAGGGACCTGTGAAGGTCACAGGATGTTAGGGGTTGGAAGGGACCTCCAGGCTTGGTAGGGACCTCTGGAGATCATACAGTCCAACTCCCCTGCCAGAGAAGGGATGTAGAACCCAGTGCAGGTCACACAGGAATGCTCCTGCTCCTCTACTGAGTCCTCTACCGAGACCTCATCTGGAATACTGTACCCAGCTCTGGGGTCCCCAGTTCTGGCCCTGCAATTGCAGAGAGATGTTGCAATGCTGGAGGGTGTCCAGAGAAGGGCAGCAAGGCTGGGGAGGGGCCTGGAGCACAGCCCTGTGAGGAGAGGCTGAGGGAGCTGGGGGGGTGCAGCCTGCAGCAGAGGAGGCTCAGGGCAGAGCTGATTGCTGCCTGCAGCTGCCTGCAGGGAGGCTGTAGCCAGGTGGGGTTGGGCTCTGCTGCCAGGCAAGCAGCAAGAGAAGAAGGGGACAGAGCCTGAAGCTGTGGCAGGGCAGGTCTAGGCTGGATGTTAGGAGGAAGTTGCTGGCAGAGAGAGTGATTGGCACTGGAATGGGCTGCCCAGGGAGGTGGTGGAGTGGCCGTGGCTGGAGGTGCTGCAGCCAAGCCTGGCTGGGGCACTTAGTGCTATGGTCTGGTTGGTTGGGCAGGGCTGGGTGCTAGGTTGGGCTGGCTGAGCCTGGAGCTCTCTGCCAGCCTGGTTGATTCTATGGTTCCCTTCCTTCCTGCCCCCCAGCCACTGGATATGGATGAACATTTATGAGCTGCCCTCTCAGCCTTCTCCACTCCAGGCTAACCAGACCCAGAGCTCTCAGCCTTTCTTCGCCAGGCAGCACTGCTGCCCCTTCAGCATCCTTGCAGCACTCCACTGGGGTTTCTCCAGCAGATGCCTCTCCTCTAGCCCAGACCAAACGAGTGTGTCCTGTCTCCTCCCCAGCTGTTCGACCGGGAGCTGTGTGTCCGGCAGCTGAGGTACTCGGGGATGATGGAGACCATCCGGATCCGCCGCGCAGGCTACCCCATCCGCTACACCTTCGTGGAGTTCGTGGACAGGTACCGCGTGCTGCTGCCCGGGGTGAAGCCAGCCTACAAACAGGTGAGTGCCCAGCACTGTGCCCAGCTCTGCTCAGCACTGCCCAGCCCACCGCTTGGGTGCTGTGCCCAATTCTGGGCCCCACAATTCAAGAGAGCTGTTGAGGTGCTGGAAGGTGTTTGGAGCAGGGCAGCAAGGCTGGGGAGGGGCCTGGAGCACAGCCCTGTGAGGAGAGGCTGAGGGAGCTGGGGGGGTGCAGCCTGCAGCAGAGGAGGCTCAGGGCAGAGCTGATTGCTGCCTGCAGCTGCCTGCAGGGAGGCTGTAGCCAGGTGGGGTTGGGCTCTGCTGCCAGGCAAGCAGTACCAGAAGAAGAGGACTCAGCCTCAAGTTGTGCCAGGGCAGGTCTAGGCTGGGTGTTAGGAGGAAGTTGCTGGCAGAGAGAGTGATTGGCATTGGAATGGGCTGCCCAGGGAGGTGGTGGAGTGGCTGTGGCTGGAGGTGTTGCAGCCAAGCCTGGCTGGGGCACTTAGTGCCATGGTCTGGTTGGTTGGGCAGGGCTGGGTGCTAGGTTGGGCTGGCTGAGCTTGGAGCTCTCTGCCAACCTGCCTGATTCTATGGTTCTATGATTTCACCCTCAGATGTTATAGAGGTGCCACGAAGATGCTCAGGAGCAGCTCTCCTGTAAAGACAGGCTGTGAGAGTTCATAGAATCACAGAATCAGTCAGGGTTGGAGGGGACTCAAGGAGATCATTGCCGCAATGAAGGGACAGGGCAACAACTTGATGCAAGCCAAAATTCCACTTCATTACAAAAATAGGCAGTTTTGTATTGTCTCAGGAATGCTGGCATCTTAATCACTGGCTGGTTAAAACTACAGTAAGGAAGTTAGTAACTCCTGCATGATTGGCTAACGCTCTGCTCAGGCGAAAGATGCTGTTTCTACTTCCTTCATTACTTTCCCTGCTCCTTGCTGTATGTTGCTATGCAACTATCTGAGCAGTCCTGACCACAGGATCCTACTTATCTTTCTCTTCTGAGGTCTGTCTGACCCACACATTGCATGCCCAAGGTCTGTGCTGTATTTGTTTCGTCTTGGGTAACTGTTCCTTGCTAACAGGCTATTCCCCTATTCCTGCAGGTCACCACATCCCAACCCCCTGCCATGCCCAGGGACACCCTACCCTAGAGCAGGCTGCACACAGCTTCAGCCAGCCTGGCCTCAAACACCTCCAGCCATGGGGCCTCAACCACCTCCCTGGGCAACCCAGTCCAGCCTCTCACCACTCTCCTGCTCAACAACTTCCTCCTCACCTCCAGCCTCACTCTCCCCACCTCCACCTTTGCTCCATTCCCACCACTCCTGACACTCCCTCACAGCCTCCAAAGTCCCTCCCCAGCTTTTCTGTAATCTACCTTCAGCTGCTGGAAGGCCACAAGAAGGTCCCCTGGGAGCCTCCTCTGCTCCAGCCTGCACAGCCCCAACTCTTTCAGGCTGTGCTCACAGCAGAGCTGCTGCAGCCTCTGAGCATCCTCCTGGCCCTGCTCTGGACACTCTCCAGCATCTCCACAGCCCTCTTGTCCCAGGGGCTCCAGAGCTGGATGCAGGACTCCAGGTGGGGTCTCAGCAGAGCAGAGCAGAGGGGGAGAATCCCCTCCCTGGCTCTGCTGGCCACACTGCTGCTGCTGCAGCCCAGGCTCTGCTTGGCTTTCTGGGCTGCAAGTGCACACTGCTGGCTCCTGTGGAGCTTCTCCTCCACCAGCACCCCTAGAGTTGAGGCTCTTCAGCCTGGAGAAGAAGAAGCTTTGAGGAAAATGTCTGGTTGATTGGCCAGGGCTGGGTGTTAGTTTGGACTGGATGATCTTGGAGGTCCCTTCCAACCTGGTTGATTCTATGATTCTATGACATCTTGTACTAGACTTCCAGCATCTGAAGGGAGCCTACAGGAGCTCTGAGGAGGGACTATTGACAAGGCCTGGTGATAACAGGACGAGGAGGAATGGGTTTGAAGTGGCAGAGGGGAGATTGAAAGTGGATGTGAGGAAGGAGTTGTTTGCAGTGAGGGTGGTGAGACACTGGCACAGGTTGAGGGTGGTGAGAGACTGGCACAGGTTGCCCAGGGAGGTTGTGGAGCACAGAATCACCCAATGTGATCAAAGATCACATTGGGTGATTCTGTGCTCCACAACCTCCCTGCAGGTGTTCTAGGCCAGGTTGGATGAGGCCTTGAGCAACCTGTTCTAGTGGGAGGTGTCCCTGCCTATGGCAGGTGGTTGGAACTGGCTGATCCTTGAGGTCTCTTCCAACCTAAACCATTCTGTGATGCTCAAGTGAAGGAGAAATGGTTCCAGGGCTGGCAGGCACAGCTGCCATATTCAGCCTGTCCCTCTCTCTCACCTTAAATGTGATAAAGGAACTTCATTAGCAGAAAACTACTGGAATTGGGAGCAGGAAAGGTTCCCCAGGTGCTTGAGAGCAGGTATGGTTGAGGCTGGTCTTGGTGTGAATGCCACTGCATCTCCTGCCAGGGTGACCTGCGTGGGACGTGCCAGCGCATTGCTGAAGCGGTGCTGGGGAAGGATGACGACTGGCAGATTGGCAAGACCAAGATATTCCTGAAGGTAGGTGGCTCTCCACATCCCTCCTGACACCTGGGGTCCTTGCCTATGATGTCTCCTGCCATTCCTATGCCTAGGAAGTCTCCTACCGTTCCTTTTCCATCACAAAACATGGCTCTTTCACACGGCCTCTGGGCTGGCAAAGCTGTTCTCAGTCTCCTGGCACAGCTCCTGGCTGGGGCAGATTCACTCTGATATGGGTCAAGAACTGGCCCAGAGAGTGGTGGTGAATGGTGCCACATGCAGCTGGCAGCTGGCACCAGTGGTGTGCCCCAGGGATCAGTGCTGGGCACAGTCCTGTTCAATAGCTTTAGTGATGATCTGGAGCAGGAGATTGAGTCCAGAATCAGTGACTCTGCAGATGGCACCAAGCTAGGAGCAGCTGTGGAGCTGTTGGAGGGTAGCAGAGCCCTGCAGAGGGACCTGGCCAGGCTGGATGGGTGGGCAGAGGCCAAGGGGTTGAGTCTGAAGAAGGCCAAGTGCAGGGTTCTGTACTTTGGCCACAACAACCTCAAGTAGCACTGCAGGCTGGGGCCAGAGTGGCTGAGAGCAGGCAGGCAGAGAGGGCCCTGGGGGTGCTGGGAGAGAGCACTTAGTGCCATGGTCTGGTTGGTTGGGCAGGGCTGGGTGCTAGGTTGGACTGGCTCAGGAGCTTGGAGGTCTCTTCCAACCTGCTTGATTCTGTGGTTCTGTGGCATGGCAGTGAGTAGAACCTGGGCCAAGGCAGGACATCTAGGGGCAGTTTAGGAAGCTGTGGCAGGAGGAAGGCCTGGCCCTCTGCCAGCACTGCCATATACACATCACCATATACACATCACACAATCAGTGGTCAGCAAACTTGCTGAGGCTGCACTCAGTGCCTCTGTCCATGGCACCTGCTTGTGCAGCCCAAGACAAGCCTACAGCCTCCCTTTCTGCACTGCTCGAGCTGGCACAGAGCAGTCCAACGTGGCAGATCCCCTGCAGCCCCATTCTCACTCATCTCTCCCTACAAACCCACTCCTGTGTTTCTCTGGGAAGAGGTTTTAGAGCTGGCCAGGAGCCAGAGTGCAAGCAAAGGGTGAGAAATGTGTGCAGGTGAGTGCCAGGAGGCTGCAGCCAAGCTCTGCTGGGTGATGCCAGTGCCAGCCCAAGGGGCACTGGGTGGAAGCTGAGGCAGAGGAAGTTTCACGGAAACATGAGGAGGAATTTTTTGCCTGTGAGGCTGACAAGACCCTGGCACAGGCTGCCCAGGGGGGCTGTGGAGTCTCCCTCTCTGGAGGCTTTCAAGCCCTGCCTGGATGTGTTCCTGTGTGACCTGCTCTGGGTGATGCTGCTCTGGCAGGGGGGTTGGGCTGGCTGAGCTTTGGAGCTCCCTTCCAGCCCCTGCCAGGCTGTGATTCCATGATTCTGTGATTCAAAGGCTTCTCTCAAGCAAAAATCCCAGTGGTAAACACTGAGAACTTGGTTCTAGATTCATCCCCAGCCCCACCAGCAGCTCCAACACCCCCTTCTCTGCCGCAGAAGCTGTTTCCACTGGTTGCTCTTTCCAAAGCCTCTTATCAAGATCACACAGCTGTTAGGGCAGGAAACTAGAAGTGGGGAGGCCCCCAGGGGCCACAGGAGGTCAAGCAAAGCAGGAAATGTGTGGAGCTGCCTCTGCTGCACCCAGCACAGGGCTCAGTGTCCTGCAACTGGGGAAGAAATAGAGTTACAAATGGTGTGGCAGAAATCAAGAGAGAGCCTGGAGTGGTGCATTTGAAAACCTGAGAGCAATGCCTGAGAGCAAGGCCAAGGGCAGGGTTCTGCCTTTGGCCACAACAGCCCCAAGCAGCACTACAGGCTGGGGCCAGAGTGGCTGAGAGCAGCCAGGCAGAGAGGGAGCAGTGTGGGCAGCAGGGCAAGGGAGGGGATTCTGCCCCTTGGCTCTGCTCTCCTCACACCCCACCTGCAGTCCTGGGGGCAGTTCTGCAGCCCCCAACACAAACAGGACATGGAAGTGTTGGAGCCAGTCCAGAGGAGGCCACCAAGATGCTGAGAGGGCTGCAGCAGCTCTGCTCTGAGCACAGGCTGAGAGAGTTGTGGCTGTGCAGCCTGGAGAAGAGAAGGCTTCCAGGAGAGCTTGGAGTGGCCTTGCAGGATCTGCAGGGGGCTGCAGGAGGGCTGGGGAGGGACCATTGACAAGGTCTGGTGATGACAGGAGGAGGAGGAATGGGTTTGAAGTGGCAGAGGGGAGATTGAAACTGGATGTGAGGAAGGAGTTCTTTGCAGTGAGGGTGGTGAGACACTGGCACAGGTTGAGGGTGGTGAGACACTGGCACAGGTTGAGGCTAGTGAGACACTGGCATAGGTTGCCCAGGGAGGTTGTGGAGGACAGAATCACCCAATGTGATCAAAGATCACATTGGGTGATTCTGTGCTCCACAACCTCCCTGGAGATGTTCAAGCCCAGGTTGGATGAGACCTTGAGCAACCTGTTCTAGTGGGAGCTGTCCCTGCCTATGGCACAGGGGGTTGGAACTGCCTGATCCTTGAGGTCCCTTCCAACCTAAACCTTTCTTTAATTTTCCCAGTGAGTTGCTGGGGTGGGGGTGAAACTTGGGAGATAAACTATCCCAAGACTTCATTTTGACACCTTCTCTGGGAAAAGTCCTCACACTCCCTCTCCTGCCACACAGCAGGCAGAATGAAGAGCTTGAAACAAGGGTGCTGTGTTGCTTCCTCCCACAGGACCACCACGACATGCTGCTGGAGATTGAGAGAGACAAGGCCATCACAGACAAAGTCATCCTCATCCAGAAGGTGGTCCGTGGGTTTAAAGACAGGTAGGTGTGGGCTTCACTGCCAAATCAGAGGTGAACTATGTGGGTGAGCTGTGTCTTGGTACTGGGAGAGAGGAGCTGAAGCTGAGGCAGCAGTGCCCAGGTGGGCAGCAGAGCCAATGGCATCCTGGGCTGGCTCAGGAGCAGTGTGGGCAGCAGGACAAGGGAGGTTCTTGTGCCCCTGTGCTCAGCAATGCTCAGGCCACCCCTGGAGTGCTGTGTCCAGCTGTGGGCTCCTGAATTGCAGAGAGCTGTTGAGGTGCTGGAAGGTGTTTGGAGCAGGGCAGCAAGGCTGGGGAGGGGCCTGGAGCAGAGCCCTGTGAGGAGAGGCTGAGGGAGCTGGGGGTGTGCAGCCTGTAGCAGAGGAGGCTCAGGGCAGAGCTGATTGCTGCCTGCAGCTGCCTGCAGGGAGGCTGTAGCCAGGTGGGGTTGGGCTCTGCTGCCAGGCAAGCAGCAAGAGAAGAAGGGGACAGAGTCTGAAGCTGTGCCAGGGCAGGTCTAGGCTGGATGTGAGGAGGAAGTTGCTGGCAGAGAGAGTGATTGGCATTGGAATGGGCTGCCCAGGGAGGTGGTGGAGTGGCTGTGGCTGGAGGTGTTGCAGCCAAGCCTGGCTGGGGCACTTAGTGCCATGGTCTGGTTGATTGGGCAGGGCTGGGTGCTAGGTTGGGCTGGCTGAGCCTGGAGCTCTCTTCCAGCCTGCTTGATTCTGTGATTCCTTCACCAAGCAGCTCCTGGGGCACATGTTATTCTCTTGGTGCCCATCCGACCTGCCTTCCCTGCTGCCAGGGAGAGGAGCCCCAACCTTCAGCAAGTATTGGGTAAAAAGAATAGAGGAAATAAAGCAGATCCAGAGAGGTTCTCCTCCCCCTCTGCTCTGCCCTGCTGAGACCTTATCTTGAGCACTGCCTTCAGTTTTGGGCTCCCCAGTTGCAGAGGGACAGGGATCTGCTAGGGAGAGTCCGGTAGAGGGCTATGAGGATGATGAGGAGTCTGGAGGGGAGAACAGGTACCCCATGTGTTGTGGTAGACCTGATAGGCCAAAATTGGGCTTATCCATGTCCTGGCTTGCCCAGCTGTGTTTTTCTGCTCTCCCCCCTTCTGCTGTAGGGAGGAGCAAATATGGGAAAGAGGACAAAGAACTTGGAGCCACTGAGTCTAAGGATTCTGGCTTGTCCAGACATGTTCCCCTCCTCCCCCTTCTTCTGTGCTGGGGGAAGCAACTGCAGGAAAGGAAAACAAAAGCCCTGGCTTCACCTGGTATGGTTGAGCTTGGCAAAGCACCATTCTGATTGGCTAATCTATGCCCAAAGGTCCATCAGTCTCAGGCTGTATTGATAAAAGGGGATGAGACTGAAAGAGTTGGGGCTGTTATGTCTGGAGCAGAGGAGGCTCCCAGGTGACCTTCTTGTGGCCTGCCAGCATCTGAAGGGGGCTCCAAAAAAGCTGGGGAGGGACTTTTGAGGCTGTGAGGGAGTGGCAGGAGTGGAGGGAATGGAGCAAAGGTGGAGGTAGGGAGAGTGAGGCTGGAGGGGAGGAGGAAGTTGTTGAGCAGGAGAGTGGTGAGAGGCTGGCAGGGGTTGCCCAGGGAGGTGGTTGAGGCTCCATGGCTGGAGGTGTTTGAGGCCAGGCTGGCTGAGGCTGTGTGCAGCCTGCTCTAGGGTAGGGTGTCCCTGGGCATGGCAGGGGGTTGGCACTGGCTGCTCCTTGTGCTCCCTTCCAACCCTGCCTGACTCTGTGATTCTATGACTGGTTTCCAGTATGCCTTTCTCATGGTGGTTTTAGTGTTCAAGCTATAATCAGGTATTGAAGCTGTACCCAGAGGGGGAGGTCCCCACGTGTGGGAGCCTTCCCTGCTCCCGAAGAACTCACTGGAGCACAGAGGAGGCTTTTCCAGGCCAAGAATGCAGTGTTCACTCCACCTGGGTGCTCAGTTTGAAATCTCCAAAGCATGAGGCCCGGGAGGAGGTGGCAGTGCAGAGCCAAGTGATTGAAATGCCTTTGCAGGTCCAATTTCCTGAAAGTGAGGAATTCAGTGCTGATGATCCAGAGGTACTGGCGTGGGCACAACTGCAGGAGGAACTACGGCGCTGTAAGTAGGGAGGTGCTTCCTCACGCCTCTGCCTTCCTGCCTCTCTCAGATTGGGATTTCCCTGCCTCAGAATGCCCCACTGAGTGGAAGAGGAGGTGGGGTTGGCTTTTATCTGTTGGAGTAATGAATGGTGTTTTGCTCTTGCTGCTTTGCTGTTTCACTGAAGAGAGCTCCTGGCCACCTTCTAGCTGCCCTCTAAGCCATGAGTTCGGTGTCCGCTGTGCTAATTGGACACTCGGGGCTTGAAAAGTCTTCACAGAAACATTCAGGTTGGAAAAGTGCCTCAGGATCACCAAGTCCAGCCACTAACCCTACTGTACAAGGTGCAACCTCAACCAGATCCACAGGCACTGATACTGTGACTTTATGACCCTGCAGTCTCTGATTCACTCAGAAGCACAGAAACGTTCAGGCTGGAAAAGAGCCTCAGGATCACTAAGTCCATCCAATAATCCTACTGTACAAGGTGCAACCTCAACCAGATCCACAGGCACCAATCCTATGCCTTTATGACTCTGCAGTCTCTGATTCACTCAGAAGCACAGAAGCATTCAGGTTGGAAAAGAGCCTCAGGATCACTAAGTCCATCCAATAATCCTACTGTACAAGGTGCAACCTAAACCAGATCCACAGGCACCAATCCTATGACTCTATGACCCTGCAGTCTCTGATTCACTCAGAAGCACAGAAGCATTCAGGTTGGAAAAGAGCCTCAGGATCACTAAGTCCAACCAATAACCCTACTCTACATGGTGCAACCTAAACCAGATCCCCAAGCACCACATCCAAGCAACTTTTAAACACATCCAGGGTTGGTAACTCAACCACCTCTTTGCCCAGCCCACTCCAATGCCATTTTTAGCTCTGCAGCTAGTTAGTAGCACCAGAGTCCAAATATTAGGAGCAGCATTGTTAGTTAGTAGCACCACTGAGTCTGAACATCATCTAATGAGACATCTACCAGACTTGGTCACAGGATGTTAGGGGTTGGAAGGGACTTCTGGAGATCTTCAGGTCCAAGCCCCCTGGCTAGAGCAGAGCCACAGAATCTAATTCTTAAATGCCCACGTCTAATTGGCATCCCAGGCTCACAGGATTTTAGGGGCTGGAAGGCACACGAGGAGGTCATCCAGTCCAACCCCCCTGCCAGAGCAGCACCACACAATCCAGCTCAGAGCACACAGGAACACATCCAGACAGGCCTGGAAAGGCTCCAGAGAAGGAGACTCCACAACCTCTCTGGGCAGCCTGTGCCAGGGCTCTGGGACCCTTCCAGGCAAGAAGTTCCCCCTTGTATTGAGCTGGAGCCTCCTGTGCTGCACCTTACACCCATTGCTCCTTGCCCCATCCAAGGGAGCAAGTGAGAAGAGATGATCCTGGGGGTCTTTTCCTGTTGGAATGTTTCTGTGATTCTGTGATTTTTCCACCCTCTTGGAGAACCTTCCTGGCAAAGCCTTGTCCTGGTGGACCCTGCTCTCTGGGACTCTTACTCAGGGGCATGCAAGTGGGAGCTTAGCGTTGGGCTGGGAGATGAGCTCCGGGAGATGAGCCCTGGCAGTCTGCCCAGGCTTGGTGAGCCCCTGGCTGCTAGAGGTGGTTTGATTTGTAGCCAGGTGGGGTTGGACTCTTCTCCCAGGCAACCAGCAATAGAACAAGGGGACACAGTCTCAAGTTGTGCTGGGGAAAGTATTGGCTGGATGTTAGGAGGCAGTTGTTGGCAGAGAGTGATTGGCATTGGAATGGGCTGCCCAGGGAGGTGGTGGAGTGGCTGTGCCTGGAGGTCTTCAAGAAGGGACTGGATGAGGCACTTGGTGCCATGGTCTGGTTGGTTGGGCAGGGCTGGGTGCTAGGCTGGGCTGGCTGAGCCTGGAGCTCTCTTCCAGCCTGTCTGATTCTCTGCTGCTGCTGCTCCTGCTCGCAGATGCGGCTCGGCTTCCTGCGGCTGCAGGCGCTCTACCGCTCGCGCAAGCTGCACAGGCAGTACCAGATGGCTCGGCGCAGGATCATCGAGTTCCAGGCGCGCTGCCGCGGGTGCCTGGTGCGCAGAGCCTTCCGCCACCGCCTCTGGGCTGTGCTCACCATCCAGGCCTACGCGCGCGGCATGATCGCCCGCAGGCTCTACAGGCGCCTGCGCGGGGAGGTAAGGACCGCAGGGCAGAGGGTGGTCCTGGGCACATGGAGGTGGGAAGAGGGGAAACGAGCGCAGGAGCCTGGAATTACTTTGGTTGGAGAAGACCTCTAAGAGCATCAAGTCCAACTGTTGGCCCAACACCACCATGGCCATTAAAGCACTTCCTCAAGTGCCATGTCCACGCGACACAAACACTAGGAGGAGAGGCTGAGGGAGCTGGGGGTGTGCAGCCTGCAGCAGAGGAGGCTCAGGGCAGAGCTCATTGCTGCCTGCAGCTGCCTGCAGGGAGGCTGTAGCCAGGTGGGGTTGGGCTCTGCTGCCAGGCAAGCAGCAAGAGAAGAAGGGGACAGAGTCTGAAGCTGTGCCAGGGCAGGTCTAGGCTGGATGTTGTTAGGAAGTTGCTGGTAGAGAGAGTGATTGGCATTGGAATGGGCTGCCCAGGGAGGTGGTGGAGTGGCTGTGGCTGGAGGTGTTGAAGACAAGACTGAATGAGGCACTTGACAGCTTTGACAGCTTGCGCCTGCAACCCAGACATAGAATCAATCAGGTTGGAAGAGACCTTCAAGATCATCCAGTCCAACCTAGCACCCAGCCCTATGCAGTCAGCTTGGTGACATGGCCTAGTTGAGTGGATAGGGCTGGGTGCTAGGTTGGGCTGGATGATCTTGGAGGTCTCTTCCAACCTGCTTGATTCTATGATTCCATGGTCTCCAGGGAGGGTGACATCCCAACAGCCCAAACTGCTCTGACTGCCGTGGTAAGGGAACAGGGTGAACCAACTCACGTAGGATTGGCTTCTAAAGAGCAAAAGTGAACGTCAAGATTGAGTAGATGCCACTTCAGAAGGGCTCTTGTGTTTATTCCCCCAGTACCATCGACGCCTGGAGGCAGAGAAGCTTCGGCTGGCGGAAGAGGAGCGACTCCGAAAGGAGATGAGTGCCAAGAAAGCCAAAGAGGAAGCAGAGAAGAAGCACCAAGTACGTGGGGACTGATCTCTTTCTGGGGCCCTGCCTCTGTTTTCCAGGGACTGCTATCTCTCTTTGCAGGTGGAATGCCAAAGGCATCCGAGGGATTTCTGCCCTGCTGGAGCAGTTTGGGTTTAATTCTCTCCAGCACTTTGTGTTCTAACGAGAGTGAAGCTGCTCCAGAATTCCTGATCTGCTGCACAGGAATGCCAGAGATGACAGCCGCTGTTCCCTTGCTTTTGCTCCTGTGGAGAGGCTGACAGGGGAGCTGGGCCACTCTGTGTGGACGTGGGTGTGGGGGGTGTTGGTGTGTGCACACACATGGCTGTGTGCAGAAGGCAAAGGTAAGGTCAGCGAGATCCCCGTGCAGGGACCGACCCCGCGGAGCAGGCACTAAGCAAGGGGGAAAGGAGATTGCTTTGTCCTGCTGCCGATAGCAAACCGAGGTGGATCGGCTCCAAGTCAGCAGGCTGGAGTGGTGTCCCAGGCATAGTTTGCCTTTCCAAAGCCAAGCCCGGAGGGATTCAGCAAGGAAGGAGCAGTTTAATCAGTGTGCTTGGTCCTCCTGCAGGTACGCCTGGCCCAGCTGGCGCAGGAGGACGCGGAGAGAGAAGTGAAGGAGAAGGAGGAAGCGCGGCGGAAGAAGGAGCTCCTGGAGAAGATGGAGAGAGCTCGCAACGAGCCAGTCAACGACTCGGACATGGTGGACAAAATGTTTGGATTCCTGGGCACAACTTCCTCCCTCCCTGGCCAGGAAGGACAGGCACCGAATGGCTTTGAGGTACCGGAGAGAAGCAGGAGCCTGGCTGCGACAGGAAAGGCTCTTAGCAACATGTTACTGAAGCAGAGGGAGGTGGGGAGGTCTGGAAAGTGGTGCCTGAAGGCTTGGTTCCTTCTGTGTGACCCCAGAGTATTGGCATGCTGTGGCTGGGGACAGGCAGGCACTCTGAAGATGTTAGAATCACAGAATCAGTCAGGGCTGGAAGGGAGCACAAGGAGCAGCCAGTTCCAACCCCGCTGCCATGTTCAGGGACACCTTGCCCTAGATCAGGCTGCCCACAGCCTCAGCCAGCCTGGCCTGAAAGACCTTCTCTGGGGATAGCAAAGAGAAGAGAGTGGTATCACTATAGGGTCACCTATAGTGGCCTTAGAGATCTTTACCTGTGTGATTTGTTTAGCTCTTGGGCACCCTTTTCCCACCCAACCTAGGGCTGGGAAACTGTGTCCAGTCGTGGGCTTCTCATTTCAAGAGAGCTGTTGAGGTGCTGGAAGGTGTTTGGAGCAGGGCAGCAAGGCTGGGGAGGGGCCTGGAGCACAGCCCTGTGAGGAGAGGCTGAGGGAGCTGGGGGGGTGCAGCCTGCAGCAGAGGAGGCTCAGGGCAGAGCTCATTGCTGCCTGCAGCTGCCTGCAGGGAGGCTGTAGCCAGGTGGGGTTGGGCTCTGCTGCCAGGCAAGCAGCAAGAGAAGAAGGGGACACAGCCTCAAGCTGTGGCAGGGCAGGTCCAGGCTGGATGTGAGGAGGAAGTTGCTGTCAGAGAGAGTGATTGGCATTGGAATGGGCTGCCCAGGGAGGTGTTGGAGTGGCCGTGGCTGGAGGTGTTGCAGCCAAGCCTGGCTGGGGCACTTAGTGCCATGGTCTGGTTGGTTGGGCAGGGCTGGGTGCTAGGTTGGGCTGGCTGAGCTTGGAGCTCTCTCCTAACCTGGCTGGTTCTATGATTCTATGATTTTATGAGTGGGGCCATGCTTGTTGCTTCTCATACTGCTTTGAGGATACTCCTGGGTATGGGCACCCCCTTCAGAACTTGGGCGTTTCAGGAGCTCAAGATCTATTTCATGACTTTGCTCCTCCAGATGACTTTTCCTTTCTGGGGTGGAAAATCAGATGCAGAGGAAAGCTGAGTCCAAAGGGAAAGGTTATCCAAAGGGATGCCAAACCCCTGACATGTCCTTTTCCACCAGGATCTTGAGCGAGCCCAGAAGGAGCTGGAGGAAGAGGACCTGGATGCAGCCCTGCCTCTCCCTGAGGAAGAGGAAGAAGACCTCTCAGAGTACAAGTTTGCCAAGTTTGCTGCCACCTATTTCCAGGGCACAACGACTCACACCTACATCCGCCGGCCTCTCAAGCAGCCTCTCTTGTACCACGAAGATGAAGGAGACCAGTTGGTGAGGGAGGGGCTGGGAACACTGGAGCAGGGGAGGGTGGGTTGGAACCAGCCTGTGAAGGCCTTCAGGCAGAGGCACTTCCCTTTGGGATGGCCTGGAGTGCTCATGGTTTCGTGGAGAGCACAGCCCTCACCTGCCACGCCTTTGTCCGCGGGCTCTGCTCCACCAACCTGCTTTGGGCGCTGGCAAGGCAGTGAGTGTCAGAGGGATGTGGTGGTGAGTGCATGCTGGGGAGTCCATCTCTCTACCCAGATGTTGGCATTAGCACAAGTAATGAAGTGCTCAGTGAGTGTCAGAGGGATGTGGTGGTGAGTGCATGCTGGGGAGTCCATGTCTCTACCCAGATGTTGGCATTAGCACAAGTAATGAAGTGCTCTGGGCTCAGGGCAGGGGCAGTAAAAGTAGTTGAGTGACTGGAGAGCTGGGCACAGAGGGACCTGATGAGGTTCAACAAAGGACAAGTGCAGAGTCCTGCACCTGGGGAGGAACAATAAACTGCAGCAGTCCAGGCTGGGAGGTGACTGTTGGAGAGCAGCCCCAAGGAGAGGGAGCTGGCAGTGCTGGGGGAGAACATCCCTGGCACAGCAATGTGCCCTGGAGGCCAAGAATGTAAATGGATCCTGGGGTGCATTAGGGTTAGTGTGGCCAGCAGATCAAGGGAGGTTCTCATCCCCTTCTACTCTGTCTCAGTGAGACCTCACCTGGAATATTGCAGTCAATTCTAAGCTTCCCAGTTCCAGAGGGACAGGGATCTGCTTGAGAGAGTCCAAGGGAGGGCCACAAGCATGATGAAGGGGCTGGAGCACTGCCTGATGAGGAAAGGCTGAGAGCCCTGAGGCTGTTTAGTCTGGAGAGGAGAAGGCTGAGAGGAGGTTAATAGATGTCTCTAAATATCTGAGGGCTGGGGGGTCAAAGAGGGAAGGGACAGGGACAGCTTCTGCTCACCTGTGCCCTGGGATAGGACAAGGGGCAATGGATGTAAACTGCAGCACAGGAAGTTCCACGTCAGCATGAGGGAGAACTTCTTTCCTGGAAGGGTCCCCAGGCACTGGCACAGGCTGCCCAGAGAGGTTGTGACTCTCCTTCTCTGGAGCCTTTCAAACCCTGTCTGGATGTGTTCCTGTGGGATCTGCACTAGGTACTGCTCTGGTGGGGTGGGTTAGACTTGATGACCTCCAGAGGTCCCTTCCAACCTCTAACGTCTGTGATCCTGTGGCTACCACCAGCAAAGATGCTACTTGGCAGCTGGGAAAGTTGCTGCTCGCCTTGTTGCACACAGCAGTGCAGAGTGAGCAGAGGAGAAATGCCTGTCCTATAGCAGGAGGAGCAAGAACAGGACTGCACTGAACCTCCATGGTTGTAACAATGGGAGCAGTTGGTGGATGACAACCTGGCCATGAACCAACAATGTCCTTTCACAGCCCAGGAGCCAGCTGTGTCCTGGGGTTCATCCAAAGTAGCATGGGCAACGAGTCA
Source organism: Pogoniulus pusillus (assembly GCF_015220805.1). Taxonomy (NCBI): domain Eukaryota; kingdom Metazoa; phylum Chordata; class Aves; order Piciformes; family Lybiidae; genus Pogoniulus; species Pogoniulus pusillus. The sequence goes on from NC_087266.1 coordinate 1,471,423, forward strand.
AGGGAAGAGATTCTGCCCCTTTTCTCCACTCTGGCAAGATCAACTCAAGTGCTGGGTCCAGCTCTGAGGTCTTCAACACAGGAAAGACACAGACCTGTTGGAGCAGGTCCAGAGGAGGCCACAAAAATGGCCAGAGGGATGGAACCCCTCTGCTGTGAGGACAGGCTGAGAGAGTTGAGGCAATGCTGGTAGCTCCTGGCTGGGACAGATTCACTCTGATATGGGTCAAGAACTGGCTGGAGGGCCAGGCCCAGAGAGTGATGGTGAATGGTGCCACATGCAGCTGGCAGCTGGCACTAGTGGTGTGCCCCAGGGATCAGTGCTGGGCACAGTCCTGTTCAGTATCTTTAGTGATGATGTGGAGCAGGAGATTGAGTCCAGCAGCAGTGAGTTTGCAGATGGCACCAAGCTAGGAGCAGCTGTGGAGCTGTTGGAGGGTAGCAGAGCCCTGCAGAGGGACCTGGCCAGGCTGGATGGGTGGGCAGAGGCCAATGGGATAGGACTGAACAAGGCCAAGTGCAGGGTTCTACACTTTGGCCACAACAACCTCAAGCAGAGCTACAGGCTGGGGCCAGAGTGGCTGAGAGCAGCCAGGCAGAGAGGGCCCTGGGGGTGCTGGGAGAGAGGAGCTGAAGCTGAGGCAGCAGTGCCCAGGTGGGCAGCAGAGCCAATGGCATCCTGGGCTGGCTCAGGAGCAGTGTGGGCAGCAGGACAAGGGAGGTTCTTGTGCCCCTGTGCTCAGCACTGCTCAGGACACCCCTGGAGTGCTGTGTCCAGTTGTGGGCTCCTGAATTGCAGAGAGCTGTTGAGGTGCTGGAAGGTGTTTGGAGCAGGGCAGCAAGGCTGGGGAGGGGCCTGGAGCACAGCCCTGTGAGGAGAGGCTGAGGGAGCTGGAAGGACAAGGGAGGTCATTCTGTCACAGTGATGATCCTGATGGGTTCACCATGGTTTGGCCTTCATCTCCACTGCCCTGCTGCAAGCTAACAGAGCTAATCTCTCCTCCCAACCAGGCAGCACTTGCTGTGTGGATCACCATCCTCCGCTTCATGGGAGACCTGCCCGAGCCCAAATATCATACAGCCATGAGTGATGGTGGTGAGAAGATACCAGTGATGACTAAAATCTATGAAACTCTTGGCAAGAAGACCTATAAGAAAGAGCTGCAGGCTCTGCAGGGAGAAGGAGAGGTAACTGTGGTGGCTGTAGGAGAGATGCTGTTGCTGGGTGTTGGATGTGGAAATGGAAGCACCTCGTGGGGCTGCTGCAAGAGCCAATTGGTCAACTTTCTTTGGAATTGTGCTTAAAAAAAACAGAGAATTGCTCATGGATCAGGTGTTGGGCTCCTCTTCCTCTTAGGATTCACTGAGTGCCCCCCAGCACTACAGTAAGGAAGGTCCTCCTATGAGGACAGACTGAAAGTGTTGGGGCTGTGCAGAAGAGGAGGCTCCCAGGTGACCTTCTTGTGGCCTTCCAGCATCTGAAGGGGGCTCCAAAAAAGCTGGGGAGGGACTTGTGAGGGTGTGAGGGAGTGGCAGGAGTGGGGGGGAATGGAGCAAAGGTGGAGGTGGGGAGAGTGAGGCTGGAGGTGAGGAGGAAGTTGTTGAGCAGGAGAGTGGTGAGAGGCTGGAGTAGGTTGCCCAGGGAGGTGGTTGAGGCCCCATGGCTGGAGGTGTTTGAGGCCAGGCTGGCTGAGGCTGTGTGCAGCCTGCTCTAGGGTAGGGTGTCCCTGGGCATGGCAGGGGGGTTGGCACTGCCTGCTCCTTGTGCTCCCTTCCAGCCCTGACTGATTAGAGTCATAGACTCAAGCTGGTTGGAAGAGACCTCCAGGCTCATCCAGCCCAACCTAGCATCCAGCCCTATCCAGTCAACCAGACCATGGCACTAAGTGCCTCATCCAGGCTTTGCTTCAACACCTCCAAGGACAGCCACTCCACCACCTCCCTGGGCAGCCCATTCCAATGCCAATCACTCTCTCTGCCAGCAACTTCCTCCTAACATCCAGCCTAGACCTCCCCTGGCACAACTTGAGGCTGTGTCCCCTTCTTCTGTTGCTGCTTGCCTGGCAGCAGATCCCAACCCCACCTGGCTACAGCCTCCAGGACAGAGACATCCTCAATGTGTGAACTCAGTCTGAGGGACTTAGGGAGTATCTACCAAACATAAGAGCCAAACCTGGGCTATCCGTGGGCATGGCCATGCGGTTCCACACTCCTGCTTCCCTCCAGTCCCTGCAGTGTCTCACTGCCTGCTGAGGGTGGCCTCCTGCTGGGGGAGACAGCAGGTAAGCTGTGCCTGGCTGCAGCCCAGCCCTGGCCCCTTGCTTTGCAGGGTACCCAGGTGGATGGGCACAAGAAGAACAGCGTGCGGCACAAACTGGTCTCCCTGACGCTCAAGAAGAAGTCCAAACTGACGGAGGAGGTGAGGGGAGCCGCTGGGCCGCCTGCCCGCACCAGTGCCCTCCGATTGTCTGCAGCCCTCTCTGACTCTCTTCTGCTTTTCCCTAGACAACATAGAACCAGCCCTGCTCTGGGTTTGGCGCTACCTGTCTCTCTGCCTGAAAGCTTTAAGGAGTGTTTAAGGGTTAAGGTTGGCTTCCCGCGTCTCCCTGAGTCTTTCCTCCGGCTCCCGTGCCTCATCCAGCCAGCACCTTCCCTCCCCTCTCTCACAGCCCTCCACCCAGCTGCTGATACCTCTCACCACTCTGGCATGGTCTGACTCTTAGCCCTGCTTTTAGTTTCCTGCCCTCCACCGTGGCAGGGGTAGCAGCAGTGGGGGCTTCAAGTGTGCTCACCTGCTCTCTGCTGCTCCTCTCTAGTGCCAGAGGTAGTACTCCCCCTGGGAGCTCTTAGCCCAAGCTTTGAACATCCCATCTCGAAAGAGTGAGGAGCAATGAGTGGTTTGGGGGAGCAGTGAATCATTTGGGGGAGCAGTGAGTCATTTGGGATAGCAGTGAGTCATTTGGGGGAGCAGTGAGTCGTTTGAGGGAGCAGTGAGTGGTTTGGGGGAGCAGTGAGTCGTTTGGGGTAGCAGTGAGTCATTTGGGGGAGCAGTGAGTCGTTTGAGGGAGCAATGAGTCGTTTGGGGGAACAGTGAGTCGTTTGAGGGAGCAATGAGTCATTTGGGGGAGCAATGAGTGGTTTGGGGGAGCAGTGAGTCGTTTGGGGGAGCAGTGAGTCGTTTGAGGGAGCAATGAGTGGTTTGGGGAAGCAACGAGTGGTTTGGGGGAGGGGATGAAAGCAAGGAAAGGACATGGATCCAGTCTTCTTTTGCACACTGCTGCATGCACTTGGAGAGCAGGCAGCATCCCACCTGGCTGCAGCTGCTTGAGGGCACACAGACTGCTCTCTGAGCTAGTCGCCCTCCTTCCCTTTGGGGTCACTGAGAGGAGTTAGCCCCAGCTCAGCTTGCCTCAGTGTGGTTCTGAATGCACACTGGAGACTGCAGTGGCTCTAAAGAGAGCCTGGGCTGACTTGCTGAGACAGAGGGTTGGTAGGAGGGCAAATGCCATCTCGGCTTGCACCAGCAGCATCCTGCTTGTGTGCTTTTGGCTGCATCATTGGTGTGGGGAGTGGGTGCCTCTTGTCAGTGTTCAGATGGTCTTTTGACATGGCTGAGTGAAAGGGACAGGTGCTCTTTGGCAATAAGCTGAGGTTGTTCCACACAGCCTTGGTGGCCCTCTCCCAGCTGCAGGACCAGTTCAGAGCTGGGACACAAGAGTGCCATCGGAGAAATGGGCAACCTGGTCTAGTTGAGGATGCCCCTGCTGACTGCAGGTGGGGTTGGACCTTCAGAGGACCCTTCCAACCCAGAGCAATGTCTAGAGTGGGTTCTCAATGCTAGGCAAAGAGCAAGCAGGGGGGAGTGTGACTAAATAGGACCATTTCCATCTCCACTCCTGTGCGATTAAAGCTCACAGAGTCACAGCCTCCCATCGCTGAGAAATCGATAGCTCGAAGGACTTCTGAGACACCTCCTGGCTGGTGAAGGAGTCCTGCTGAGGGAACACCACACATTTGGGCTGGGGATGAGGGTGGGGGGAGGTAGAGTAACTGAGTGTACTGAAAGAGAGCAATATGTCTGATTGACAGGTGACAAAGAGACTTCATGACGGTGAGTCCACGCTCCAGGGCAACAGCATGCTCGAAGACCGACCCACCTCCAACCTGGAGAAGCTCCATTTCATTATTGGTAATGGCATCCTCAGGCCAGCCTTAAGGTTAGAAATCAAGACAGAAACACAAACATGCCATTCCTTTCATTCCTTCCTCCTTCAGGTGCTCTTTGCCCAAAGGATTCTGTTGTTGTGGTTAGCTTTACCAAGCGCTCACAGCAGCTTTCTGGTTGTGTTGTGTAAGAAGGGCTGGAGGTGAGGAGGAAGTTGTTGAGCAGGAGAGTGGTGAGAGGCTGGCAGGGGTTGCCCAGAGAGGTGGTTGAAGCCCCATGGCTGGAGGTGTTTGAGGCCAGGCTGGCTGAGGCTGTGTGCAGCCTGCTCTAGGGTAGGGTGTCCCTGGGCATGGCAGGGGGTTGGAACTGGCTGCTCCTTGTGCTCTCTTCCAGCCCTGACTGATTCTAGGGTCCTATGAGTCTATGATCATGTTTGATCTTAAGGGTTTTTTCCTACCTTGCACAACTCTGATTCTGCACCTGGGAAGGAATAGTAAACTGCAGCAGTCCAGGCTGGGAGGTGTCTGCTGGAGAGCAGCCCTGTGGAGAGGGAGCTGGCAGTGCTGGGGGAGAACATCCATGGCACAGCAATGTGCCCTGGGGGCCAAGAGGCCAAAGGGATCTCGGGGTGTATTAGGAAGAGTGTGTGCAGCAGATCAAGGGAGGTTCTCCCCCTCTATTCTGTCCTGCTGAGACCTCATCTTGAATACTGCCTTCAGTTTGGGGCTCCCCAGTTGCAGAGGGACAGGAACTGCTGGTGAGGGTCCAGCAGAGGGCTACGAGGGTGGTGAAGGGACTGGAGAGCACTGCCTGATGAGGAGAGGCTGAGGGCCCTGGGGCTGCTTAGTCTGGAGAAGAGAAGACTGAGAGGGGATTGAATCAATATTTATAAGCATCTGAGGGCTGGGGGTCAGGAGTGGGGGACAGGCTCTGCTCACTGCTCCCTGGGACAGGACAAGGATAGGACCCCATCCCTGGAGATATTCAAGGTGAAGCTTGACAGAGTTCTGGGCAGCTCCTGCTGACTGCTGAGGGGTTTGGACTGGATGACCTTCAGAAGTCCCTCCCTACCCAAACCCTTCTATGATTGTGTGGCTCTATTTCTGTCCTCTCTAAGCAGTGTCAGTAGGAATGGGCTGCCCAGGGAGGTGGTGGAGTCACCATCCCTGGAGGTGTTCAAGAAAAGCCTGGATGAGGCACTTAGTGCCATGGTCTAGCTGACTGGCTAGGGCTGGGTGCTAGGTTGGGCTGGATGAGCTTGGAGGTCTCTTCCAACCTGGTTGATTCTATTCTATGACACTGAGTCTCAGCTGGAGCAAAAGGAAGGCTCAGCAGGAGTTACAGGCCTGGGGATGGGTGGTATTTCAGAGGTGCTACAGTGATCAGGGTGAGCATCATGAAGAGAGTTCAGTCAATACCCTTGTGATTCCAAGGTGAACTGTTACCTATCACAGAATCCTAGAAAGGCAGGGGTTGGAAGGAACCTCTGAGATCATCTAGTCCAAACCCTCCTGCTAATGCAGCTACCCCTGGAGCAGGCTGAACAGGACTGCTTGCAGAGAGTCTGCAGACACAGAGATCACACAACCTCTCTGGGCAGCCTGCTCCAGTGCTCAGTGAGCCCCAAAGTCAAGAAGTTTCTCCTTAAGTCCAAGTGAAACTTCCTGTGTCCTAATTTGCTTCCATTTGCCCTTGTCCTGTCAGTGGCCACTACTGAAGAGTGGCTCAGTCCCACCTTCAGGCCCTCCAGCACTGAGAAGAACACCTCTCAGTCTTCCTTTCTCCAGGCTAATCAGCCCCAGGTCTCTCAGCCTCTCTTCAGAAGAGAGATGCTCCAGATCCCTCACCATGCTCCTGGCCTCTCATTGGACTCCCTGCAGTGGTTCCCTGCCCTTCATGCTGATGGGGTCTGTCTCTGTTACAAACCACCACCTTGTAACCTCTAATGCTGCTGTTGTTCCTAATGCAGGGATGAAATCTATTGTCAAATCTGCAAGCAGCTGACCCAGAACCCATCCAAAAGCAGCCATGCCAGGGGTTGGATCCTGATGTCCCTCTGTGTGGGATGCTTTGCTCCTTCTGAGAAGTTCGTGAAGGTAAATGACTGTAGATGATATTTGTCTCTAACAGGTCACTCCCCAGCCTGTTCTGCTCATGGAATCATAGAATCACAGAATCAGGGAGGTTGGAAGAGAGCTCCAAGCTCAGCCTGCCCAACCCAGCACCCAGCCCTGCCCAACCAACCAGACCATGGCACTAAGTGCCCCAGCCAGGCTTGGCTGCAACACCTCCAGCCACAGCCATTCCACCACCTCCCTGGGCAGCCCATTCCAATGCCAATCACTCTCTCTGCCAGCAACTTCCTCCTCACATCCAGCCTAGACCTGCCCTGGCACAGCTTCAGGCTCTGTCCCCTTCTTCTCTTGCTGCTTGCCTGGCAGCAGAGCCCAACCCCACCTGGCTACAGCCTCCCTGCAGGCAGCTGCAGGCAGCAATCAGCTCTGCCCTGAGCCTCCTCTGCTGCAGGCTGCACCCCCCCAGCTCCCTCAGCCTCTCCTCACAGGGCTGTGCTCCAGGCCCCTCCCCAGCCTTGCTGCCCTGCTCCAAACACCTTCCAGCACCTCAGCAGCTCTCTGCAATTCAGGAGCCCACAGCTGGACACAGCAGTCCAGGGGTGGCCTGAGCAGTGCTGAGCACAGGGGCACAAGAACCTCCCTTGTGCTGCTGCCCACACTGCTCCTGAGCCCTATCATACAGGACTTGTTGGTGCTTCTTTTCAAAGAGGAAGGAGACCTTTTCAGAATGGGTGTCCCAACTCTGCACCTGTCCAGCCTGGAGAAGAGAATGCTCCAGGGAGACCTAATAATGACCTTCCAGTACCTGAAAGGGGTTTTACAAGAAGGCCTGAGAGAAACTGTTTACAAAGGCCTGCAGTGATGAGAGGCAAAGGCTCCAAACTAAAGAAAAGCAGGTTTAGATTGGATCTTAGGAACAAGTTCTTTACAGTGAGAGTAGTGGAACACAGGAACTGTCTGCCCAGGGGGGTGGTTGTGGCCCCATCCCTGGAGATATTCAAGGTGAGGCTGAACAGGGCTGTGGGCAGCCTGATCTAGTTGAGGATGTCCCTGCTGAGTGCAGGAGGGGTTGGGCTGGATGACTTTGGGAGGTCCCTTCCAACCCAGCCCATTCTATGGCTTCCTGACCCAGAACTGGAATCTGCCAGCACTGAGGATGCTGTCTGCAGGGAGGGGGTGGTGTGTGCACGTCTCTGTTACCTCTTAGGGCCATGGTTTGTTGTGAAGAGTTTCAGCTGAAACCTGAATGTGAGCCAGCAATGGTCACTGGCAGCCCAGAAGGCAACCATGTCCTGGGCTGCACCCAGAGAAATGGGAGCAGCAGGAGGAGGGAGGGTGACTGCCTCTCTGCTCTGCTCTCATGAGACCCCACCTGGAGATCAGGCTTCTTGCTGGTGAGTGTGGGCCAGGCTGTGCATGGAGTCTGCCTGGACTGCAGCAAAGCCTTTGGCACCTTCTGCCTCAAGCAGCTCCTGGCACAGCTGGCAGCTGCTGGCTGGGACAGATTCACTCTGGTATGGGTCAAGGACAGGCTGGAGGGCTGGGCCCAGAGAGTGGTGGTGAATGGTGCCACATCCAGCTGGCACCAGTGGTGTGCCCCAGGGATCAGTGCTGGGCACAGTCCTGTTCAATAGCTTTAGTGATGATCTGGAGCAGGGGATTGAGTCCAGCAGCAGTGAGTTTGCAGATGGCACCAAGCTAGGAGCAGCTGTGGAGCTGTTGGCTTGGTGGGCATGGGGATGTTGGCTTGACAGTTGGACTTGATGGTCTTAGAGGTCTTTCCCAGCCCTAGCCTCAGTCCCAGAGGGCTTTTCTTCAGTCAAACATTGTTCCTTAAGCTCTGCAAGGGCCTGGCCTCTTCAGCTGATGATCTAACCAAAGTGTTCCTTGCTGCCAACAGTACTTAAGGAACTTCATCAATGGAGGCCCCCCAGGCTATGCTCCCTACTGCGAAGAGAGGCTGAGGAGGACGTTTGCCAACGGCACCAGGACGCAGCCACCCAGCTGGCTCGAGCTGCAGGTATGAGCCTCTCCATACCCTCCCTGGGCAGGTGGCTTTGAGCCTGCCACTATGCCAAGCACCAGACTTGTGGAGAGACAGAAAGCAGGGCAACAAAATGCCTGTTCCTCTCAAAAAGGCACAGGGCTTTCCAAGATGATCCATCCCCTGTGCATTCCAGGCTCTGCTCCAGAGCATGCTGAAGATCAATCCCTTTGCCTCCAGCAATACTTGTCAATTAAATCCCCTCTGAAGTGCTCTCAGGCACTGAAGCCAGCTGGCAAAGAGCCCCCATGTGTGTGTGCTGGGAAACTCTCTTCCAGAGGAAGGCTGCTGCAGGGAGCTGCAGACAGCAATGAGCTCTGCCCTGAGCCTCCTCTGCTGCAGGCTGCACACCCCCAGCTCTGGCCCCAGCCTGCAGTGCTGCTTGGGCTTGTTGTGGCCAATGTGCAGAACCCTGCCCTTGGCCTTGTTCAGTCTCATCCCCTTGGCCTCTGCCCACCCATCCAGCCTGGCCAGGTCCCTCTGCAGGGCTCTGCTACCCTCCACAGCTCCACAGCTGCTCCTAGCTTGGTGTCCCTGGGACCTGTTGGGAGAGAGGCACAGTTTGTACAGTAGCTGCTCGTTTTCCATGCTGTTTCCTAGCACAGGTGGCTGTGCTCTGGCACTCAGGAGCACTCTCAGGCATCTTTGGATTCACTGGGTTGGGCACTTTGCTGACTGAGCATATTAAACAGGGGACATCCAGGTGCTTCCAGCAGCTGACCATGCCTTATCCTGCTGAGAATCTAAATGAGAGAAGTGTAGCTATACACTGAACTTTGGGAACAACAGGGAGTGAGAGGACTCGGGGGAATGGAGCAAAGGTGGAGGTGTGGAGAGTGAGTCTGGAGGTGAGGAGGAAGTTGTTGAGCAGGAGAGTGGTGAGAGGCTGGAGTGGGTTGCCCAGGGAGGTGGTTGAGGCCCCATGGCTGGAGGTGTTTGAGGCCAGGCTGTGTGAGGCTGTGTGCAGCCTGCTCTAGGGTAGGGTGTCCCTGGGCATGGCAGGGGGTTGGCACTGCCTGCTCCTTGTGCTCCCTTCCAGCCCTGACTGATTCTATGATTCTATGAACAAATTCTACACCACGATGGTGGTGAAACACTGCAACAGGTTGCCCGGAGAGGTAGTTGAGATCCTATCTCTGGAGCCATTCACTCAACAAGGCTCTGGGGAACTGTTAGGAGTTATGCAAAAGCAATAACTTTTCATAGTTATATTATTAATAACCATTAACTGTTGACAATTATTAATCATTAATAATGGGGGGACACAGTCTCAAGCTGTGCCAGGGGAATTGTGGGCTCCTGAATTTCAGAGAGATGTTGAGGTGCTGGAAGGTGTTTGGAGCAGGGCAGCAAGGCTGGGGAGGGGCCTGGAGCACAGCCCTGTGAGGAGAGGCTGAGGGAGCTGGGGGTGTGCAGCCTGCAGCAGAGGAGGCTCAGGGCAGAGCTGATTGCTGCCTGCAGCTGCCTGCAGGGAGGCTGTAGCCAGGTGGGGTTGGGCTCTGCTGCCAGGCAAGCAGCAAGAGAAGAAGGGGACAGAGTCTGAAGCTGTGGCAGGGCAGGTCTAGGCTGGATGTTGTTAGGAAGTTGCTGGCAGAGAGAGTGATTGGCACTGGAATGGGCTGCCCAGGGAGGTGGTGGAGTGGCTGTGGCTGGAGGTGTTGCAGCCAAGCCTGGCTGGGGCACTTAGTGCCATGGTCTGGTTGGTTGGGCAGGGCTGGGTGCTAGGTTGGGCTGGCTGAGCTTGGAGCTCTCTTCCAGCCTGCTTGATTCTGTGATTCTCCAATGTTTATCTTTAACCCTTAGGCAACCAAATCCAAGAAACCAATCATGCTGCCTGTCACCTTCATGGATGGCACCACGAAAACGCTGCTGACCGACTCTGCCACCACAGCCAAGGAGCTCTGCAACTCTTTGGCTGACAAAATCAGCCTCAAGGACAGATTTGGCTTCTCACTCTACATTGCACTCTTTGACAAGGTATGGCTTAAGTCCTGTTCCTGATTTGCTCCATGAAAGAAGAGGGAAGTTCTCCCTCTGCCATAGGGCGGCAGAGCCCTGTGCTCTGAGCAGATGGCCAGGTAGGAAGGAATGTTTCTCTGGTGTCAGAAGCGGGGGACAGGATCTTCTCACTTGCTTCCTGGGATAGGACAAGGAGCAATGGGTGTAAGCCCTGCTGAGACCTCATCTTGAGTACTGCCTTCAGTTTTGGGCTCCCTCGTTTAAGAGGGACAAGGATCTGCTGGAGAGGTTCCAGCAGGGGGCTATGAGGGCTATCCAGAAAGGCCTGGAAGGGCTCCAGGGAAGGAGACTCCACAGCCTCTCTGGGCAGCCTGTGCCAGGGCTCTGGGACCCTTCCAGGAAGGAAGTTCCTCTTTGTGCTGAGCTGGAACCTCCTGTGCTGCAGCTTCCATCCATTGCTGCTTGTCCTGTGCCAGGGAGCAGTGAGCAGAGCCTGTCCCCCCCTCCTGACCCCCAACCTCAGATAGTTACAGACATTGATTCAATCCCCTCTCGGTCTTTTCATCTCCAGACTAAGCAGTCCCAAGTCTCTCATTCTCTCCTCACCAGGCAGTGCCCTCCAGTCCCCTCCTCATCCTCCTAGCCCTCTGCTGGACTCTCTGCAGCAGATCCCTGTCCCTCTGCAACTGGGGAGCCCAAAACTGAAGGCAGTACTCAAGATGAGGTCTCAGAGTAGAAGGGGAGGAGAACCTCCCTGGATCTGCGGGACACACACATGTGTAGTGCCTGAAGACTACAAGGAGGAGGACAGGGAGGTTTATTGTGGCTTTGCCTGGTGCTGTGCAAGGTTGGATCCAAGCCCACGACTGACTTTGAACCAGAATAGTTCAGAGCACAGGAGGGATAAAATGCAGCCTGTGATGGGACCATCAGCGTGGCTAATTCGTGCTGAGGTTCTGCTTTCATTCAGGATGGGAAATTTGGGGCTAACAAGAGCATGGCTGACCCAGCTGTGCCATGAACCATCTGCTCCATCTTTGCTGGCTAGCGGCGAACGATGCGTCAACGTATCTTGGTTGTAAAGGGAGTCTGGAAGAGTGACTCAGGGATAGATGTCTCTGCCTAGAAAGGCCATCATGGGGTTGAGTAAATGTCACCTCTCCCTTTGCCCTGCCTAGGTGTCCTCTCTGGGCAGTGGCAACGACCACGTGATGGATGCTGTGTCCCAGTGCGAGCAGTACGCCAAGGAGCAGGGAGCGCAGGAGCGCAACGCACCCTGGAGGCTCTTCTTCAGGAAGGAGATCTTCACTCCTTGGCACAACCCCAACGAGGACAACGTGGCCACCAACCTCATCTACCAGCAGATCGTGCGAGGGGTGAAGTTTGGGGAGTACAGGTGTGACAAGGTATGGCTTCAGCAGGGAGTGGGCAGCAGAGAATCATGGAGCCATTGACGGGTCTGGGTTGGAAGGGACCTCCAAAGGCCACAACAACCTCAAGCAGCACTACAGGCTGGGGCCAGAGTGGCTGAGAGCAGGCAGGCAGAGAGGGCCCTGGGGGTGCTGGGAGAGAGGAGCTGAAGCTGAGGCAGCAGTGCCCAGGTGGGCAGCAGAGCCAATGGCATCCTGGGCTGGCTCAGGAGCAGTGTGGGCAGCAGGACAAGGGAGGTTCTTGTGCCCCTGTGCTCAGCACTGCTCAGGCCACCCCTGCAGTGCTGTGTCCAGTTGTGGGCTCCTGAATTGCAGAGAGCTGTTGAGGTGCTGGAAGGTGTTTGGAGCAGGGCAGCAAGGCTGGGGAGGGGCCTGGAGCACAGCCCTGTGAGGAGAGGCTGAGGGAGCTGGGGGTGTGCAGCCTGCAGCAGAGGAGGCTCAGGGCAGAGCTGATTGCTGCCTGCAGCTGCCTGCAGGGAGGCTGTAGCCAGGTGGGGTTGGGCTCTGCTGCCAGGCAAGCAGCAAGAGAAGAAGGGGACAGAGTCTGAAGCTGTGGCAGGGCAGGTCTAGGCTGGATGTTGTTAGGAAGTTGCTGGCAGAGAGAGTGATTGGCATTGGAATGGGCTGCCCAGGGAGGTGGTGGAGTGGCTGTGGCTGGAGGTGTTGCAGCCAAGCCTGGCTGGGGCACTTAGTGCCATGGTCTGGTTGGTTGGGCAGGGCTGGGTGCTAGGTTGGGCTGGCTGAGCCTGGAGCTCTCTTCCAGCCTGCTTGGTTCTGTGACATTGAAACTCAATCACAGCTTTTCATGGTCAGTCTCCTGGACATTAGATGTGCAAAAAGCACTGCTGGAAGGAAGTGGCCCCAGGCCAGTGTAAAGCAGGACAAACAGCTGCTTGAGTGATGGAGGTTGAGGTTGATGCCCTCTTAGCAGCACTGACTTGTCTTTGCTGGCTCCCACAGGAAGAAGATCTGGCAGAACTGGCTTCCCAGCAGTACTATGTGGATTATGGCTCAGAGATGGTTCTGGAAAGGCTGCTGAACCTGATTCCATCCTACATCCCAGACAGGGAGATCACAGCTTCCAAAACTGTGGAAAAATGGGCACAGCTCATCATAGCTGCACATAAAAAGGTGGGGACAGCAGGTCCCAGCAGGTCACCTGGCAAGGGCCGAGGCGAGAGACAATAGGTCACCTGGGTGAGACAACAGATCACCTGGCAAGGTCCAAGGTGTGAGTCAACAGATCACCTGGCAAGGTCCAAGGTGTGAGACAACAGATCACTTGCACTCAGCAGGGACATCCTCAACTAGAGCAAGATGCCCACAGCCCTGTCAAGCCTCACTTTGAAGCTGTGGCAGGGCAGGTCTAGGCTGCATGTTGTTAGGAAGTTTTTGGAAGAGAGAGTGACTGGCATTGGAATGGGCTGCCCAGGGAGGTGGTGGAGTGGCTGTGGCTGGAGGTGTTGCAGCCAAGCCTGGCTGGGGCACTTAGTGCCATGGTCTGGTTGGTTGGGCAGGGCTGGGTGCTAGGTTGGGCTGGATGAGCTTGAGGCTCTCTTCCAGCCTGCTTGATTCCATGATCCTATGTGTTTGTCCAGGTTTGTTCCTGTGGGACTTTGTTTGGCCCTTAGCTATATTTAGCCTTCAGTTAATGTTAGCTCTAAGAGGTTCAGGTGAGAGGATTGGGTTTGTTGCTCAGGTTGGCTGTGGTTTGCTTTGTCTGTAGGGAATTTACACTCAGAAGAGGACAGACCCCAAAAAAGTCAAGGAAGAGGTGGTGGATTTTGCACGTTTCAAGTGGCCTTTGCTGTTCTCTCGGTTTTATGAAGCCTTCAAGTTCTCAGGTGAGTCAGCAGAGCACGCCCCCTGATGCTCCACAGCAACAAGCAACATCTTCATCATCTGCAGCATCTTCATTCATGACATTGATGAAAGCACAGAGTCTGCTCAGCCAGTCTGCTGCTGACACCAAGCTGGGAGGCTTGGCTGATCCAGCTGCAGGCTGTGCTGCCATCCAGAGAGCCCTGGGCAGACAGAGCTGGGCACAGAGGAACCAGATGAGGTTCAATGAGGACAAGTGCAGAGTCCTGCACCAAGGGAGGGATAATAAACTGCAGCAGCACAGGCTGGGAGGTGACTGCTGGAAAGCAGCCCTGTGCAGAGGGAGCTGGCAGTGCTGGGGGAGAACATCCATGGCACAGCAATGTGCCCTGGGGGCCAAGAGGCCAAAGGGGTCCTGGGCTGTATTAAGCAGAGTGTGTGCAGCAGATCAAGGGAGGTTCTCCTCTACCCTGCTGAGACCTCATCTCGAGCACTGCCTTCAGTTTTGGGCTCCCCAGTTGCAGAGGGACAGGGATCTGCTGGAGAGGGTCCAGCAGAAGGCTAGGAGCACTGGAGGGCACTGCCTGGTGAGGAGAGGCTGAGGGCCCTGGGGCTGCTTAGTCTGGAGAAGAGAAGACTCAGAGGGGATTGAATCAATGTCTGTAACTATCTGTGGGCTGGGGGTCAGGAGGGGGGGACAGGCTCTGCTCACTGCTCCCTGGCACAGGACAAGCAGCAATGGATGGAAGCTGCAGCACAGGAGGTTCCAGCTCAGCACAGGGGGGAACTTCTTGCCTGGAAGGGTCCCAGAGCCCTGGCACAGGCTGCCCAGAGAGGCTGTGGAGTCTCCTTCTCTGGAGCCTTTCCAGGCCTGTCTGGATGTGTCCCTGTGTGCCCTGAGCTGGATTGTGTGGTCCTGCTCTGGCAGGGGGTTGGACTGGATGAGCTCTTTGGGTCCCTTCCAACCCCTGACATCCTGTGAGCCTGGGATCCTGTGAAAAGGAAGGAGAGATAAGGACCTTGCAGACAAGAAGACTTAAGGGAAGGTCTAGTTGGGCTCTTTTGGTGTTCCCTTTGGTGCATCCTCTTTGGCAGTGTCTCAGGATGTGACTCTGCCACTTTCTTTCCCTAAAAGCAGCACCCAATTTTTTGGCTCACTGCACACCCCTTTGAATAGCAAAAGGTTCTCCACATCCTAAGCCCCTCCAAGAACTGATTGCATCTCTTGTCTTCCATCCAGGGCCAAGCCTGCCTAAGAATGATGTGATTGTAGCTGTCAACTGGACCGGGGTGTACTTTGTGGATGAGCAGGAGCAGGTTCTCCTGGAGCTCTCTTTCCCAGAGATCACAGCTGTGTCCAGCAGCAGGTAAGAGTCACAGTCATGGAACCACCCAGCTTGAGAGGGACCTCTGAAGGTCATCTAGCCCAACACTCTTACAGTCAGCAGGGACATCCTCAGCTAGATCAGGTCAACCAGAGCCTTGTCAAGCCTCACCTTGAATATCTCCAGGGACAGGGCCTCAACCACCTCCCTGGATAACCTGTTCCAGTATTAAACTGTCCTCACAGGGCAGAACTTAGTTCCTAACATCCAATCTGACTCTACTCTTCTCTGATCTAAAGCCATTGCCTCTCATCCTGGCTCTCCAGGCCTTTGTAGGTAGAAGATGATAGAAGCATAGAATCATCTGGGTTGGAAGGGACCCCCAAAGGTCACCTATATCTGCTCCTCTGCCCTGGAGAGGAATGGGCTGCCCAGGGAGGTGGTGGAGTCACTCTCCTGGAGGTGTTCAAGACAAGATTGGATGAGGCACTTAGTGCCATGGTCTGGTTGACTGGATAGGGCTGGGTGCTAGGTTGGGCTGCATGAGCTTGGAGCTCTCTTCAAACTGGCAGATTCTATGATTCTAGCAGCACTGCAGGCTGGGGCCAGAGTGGCTGAGAGCAGGCAGGCAGAGAGGGCCCTGGGGGTGCTGGGAGAGAGGAGCTGAAGCTGAGGCAGCAGTGCCCAGGTGGGCAGCAGAGCCAATGGCATCCTGGGCTGGCTCAGGAGCAGTGTGGGCAGCAGGACAAGGGAGGTTCTTCTGCCCCTGTGCTCAGCACTGCTCAGGCCACCCCTGGAGTGCTGTGTCCAGTTCTGGGCTCCTGAATTGCAGAGAGCTGTTGAGGTGCTGGAAGGTGTTTGGAGCAGGGCAGCAAGGCTGGGGAGGGGCCTGGAGCAGAGCCCTGTGAGGAGAGGCTGAGGGAGCTGGGGGGGTGCAGCCTGCAGCAGAGGAGGCTCAGGGCAGAGCTGATTGCTGCCTGCAGCTGCCTGCAGGGAGGCTGTAGCCAGGTGGGGTTGGGCTCTGCTGCCAGGCAAGCAGCAAGAGAAGAAGGGGACAGAGTCTGAAGCTGTGGCAGGGCAGGTCTAGGCTGGATGTTGTTAGGAAGTTGCTGTCAGAGAGAGTGATTGGCATTGGAATGGGCTGCCCAGGGAGGTGGTGGAGTGGCCGTGGCTGGAGGTGTTGCAGCCAAGCCTGGCTGGGGCACTTAGTGCCATGGTCTGGTTGGTTGGGCAGGGCTGGGTGCTAGGTTGGGCTGGCTGAGCTTGGAACTCTCTTCCCACCTGCTTGGTTCTTCACTTCTCTGCTTCTGTGATTCTTTCTGCCATCCAATCTAAACCCACTCTGACTCAAGGAGCAGTTTGCTGGCAGTGTCCCCTCCAATCAGTCACTCTCCAGGCTTTGCCTCCTGATGCCATTGATCTTTTTTTTTCCCCTCTCCTCTGTAAAATGTATCCCAGAGGGGGAAAGCTCCAGGGACAGAGCTTCACCTTGGCCACCATTAAAGGTGATGAATACACTTTCACCTCCAACAATGCAGAAGACATCCGGGACCTGGTGGTGACCTTCCTGGAAGGCCTAAGGAAGAGATCCAAGTATGTGGTCAGCCTCCAAGACAACCCCAACCCTGGTGAGTGAATGGCCCAGCCCTGGAGCATCAGTGACCCCCAGGAGATCTGGAGGCAGGGGTGGGGGATGAATCAATCAAACCCTTGTTTTTTTCTCATGCAGTGGGAGAAGAATCTGGGTTCCTCAGCTTCCTCAAAGGAGATCTGATAGTTCTGGACCAGGACACAGGGGAGCAAGTGATGAACTCAGGATGGGCCAATGGGCTCAATGAACGGACCAAGCAGAGAGGAGACTTCCCGACTGATTCTGTCTATGTCCTGCCTACAGTCACCATGCCCCCACTGGAGATCGTGGTGAGCTGCCCCTCAGCACAGCACAGCCTGCACAGCAGCTTCAGCAGAACAAGGGCAAGGTCCTGCTGCTGGGTGGAGGCAATGCCAAGCACAGATCCATGCTGGGCATTGCCAGGTTGGAGAGCAGCCCTGAGGAGAGGGACTCAGGGGTGCTGCTGGAGCCAGCAGTGTGCACTTGCAGCCCAGAGAGCCAAGCAGAGCCTGGGCTGCACCAGCAGCAGTGTGGCCAGCAGGGCCAGGGAGGGGATTCTCCCCCTCTGCTGTGCTCTGCTGAGACCCCAGCTGGAGTCCTGCATCCAGCTCTGGAGCCCCTGGGACAAGAGGGCTGTGGAGAAGCTGGAGAGTGTCCAGAGCAGGGCCAGGAGGATGCTGAGAGGCTGCAGCAGCTCTGCTGTGAGCACAGCCTGAAAGAGTTGGGGCTGTGCAGGCTGGAGCAGAGGAGGCTCCCAGGGGACCTTCTTGTGGCCTTGCAGCATCTGAAGGGGGCTCCAAAAAAGCTGGGGAGGGACTTCTGAGGGTGTGAGGGAGTGTCAGGGGTGGGGGGAATGGAGCAAAGGTGGAGGTGGGGAGAGTGAGGCTGGAGGTGAGGAGGAAGTTGTTGAGCAGGAGAGTGGTGAGAGGCTGGACTGGGTTGCCCAGGGAGGTGTTTGAGGCCAGGCTGGCTGAGGCTGTGTGCAGCCTGCTCTAGGGTAGGGTGTCCCTGGCCATGGCAGGGGGTTGGCACTGCCTGATCCTTGTGGCCCCTTCCAGCCCTGACTGCTTCTATGGTTCTAATGGTTTGGCTCAGTGCTCTTAAAGGTCTCTTCCAACCAAACTGATTGCACAGTTCTCAGATCAGTGGCTGAGAGTGGCCCAGGGCTGTGTGAAGGCACAGTTCTGGCTGCCTGTTGACAGGAACTAAAGGGTTGGTTTTGATCACTCTCTGCTCTTCTTCTGCTTCCTCCCCCAGGCCCTGGTCACCATGACCCCTGACCAACGGCAGGATGTGATCAGAACCTCTCAGCTGGCAGCTTCAGACAGTGAGGAGAGGGTAAAGCCATACACCTTGGAGGAGTTCTCCTATGACTATTTCAGGTGACTTTTTAAATTGCCCTCAGCAGCTACAGCAGTAGGAGTCCCTTTAAGAGGAATGAGTCCAGCAGATCAAGGGAGGTTCCCCTCCACCTCTGCTCTGCCCTGCTGAGAGCCCACATGGAATACTGCATTTGGTTGTGGGCTCCCCAGTTCAGGAGGGACAAGGATCTGCTTGAGAGCGTCCGGTGGAGGGTTAGGAAGATGCTGAAGGGGCTGGAGCTGTGCCCTGTGAGGAGAGGCTGAGGGACCTGGGGCTGTTTGGTCTGGTGAAGAGAGGCCTTAGAGGGGATTTAGTCAATGTCTGTAATTGCCTGGCCCTGAGCAAGGCCTTTGACACTGTCACACACCACATCCTGGTCTGTGAAGAGGAGAAGCACTTGGGAGTCCTGGTGGATGGAGCCAGCAGTGAGCTGTGGTGGCCAGGAGGGTCAATGCCATTCTGAGGTGGATTAAAAGGACTGTTAGTAGGTCAAGAGACCTTCTCCTGCCCCTCTACTCTGCCCTGGTGAGGCTGCATCTGGAGTATTAGGTCCAGTTCTGGGCTCTCCAGTTCAAGGGGCACATAGAACTGCTGGGCACAGTCCAGCACAGAGCCACAGAGATAAGTAAGGAAGGTGAACATCTTCCTTACGAGGAGAGCCTGAAGGAGCTGGGGCTTGGAGCTTGGAGAGGAGAAGCCTTAAAGGGTGAGCTCAGTCATGGTTGTAAATATCACAGAATCATAGGTTGGTTTAGGTTGGAAGGCAGCTCAGAGCTCATCCAGTTCCAAGCCCCTGGCATAGGCAGGGACACCTCCCACTAGAACAGGTCACTGAGTGCCAGGAGGCTGCAGCCAGGCTCTGCTGGGTGATGCCCAGTGCCAGGCCAAGGGGCAGTGGGTGGAAGCTGAGGCAGAGGAGATTCCATGTGAACCTGAGGAAGAATTTCTTCCCCATGAGGGTGCCAGAGCCCTGGCACAGGCTGCCCAGGGGGGCTGTGGAGTCTCCCTCTCTGGAGATACTCAAACCCTGCCTGGATGTGTTCCTGTGTGACCTGCTCTGGGTGATGCTGCTCTGGCAGGGGGGTTGGGCTGGCTGAGCTTTGGAGCTCCCTTCCAGCCCCTGCCAGGCTATGACTCTGTGATGCTGTGAACTGGAGCTGGGTACTTGCTAAGCACTGAAGTCCCATCTGATGTGAAAGTTCTTTAGCCAGGTGCTGTGAGCAGCCTTCCCAGGTGAGATATTGACCAGAAGCTGTCCCTTTCACTCCTGTAACCTCTCCACCTTCCCTCTCGTGTTCCATTTGCCCCCAGGCCACCTCCCAAGCACACCCTCAGCCGGGTGATGATTACCAAGAGCCGTGGGAAGGACAAGCTGTGGTGTTACACTCGTGAGCCCATCAAACAGCCACTGCTGAAGAAGATCCTGGGCAGTGAGGAGCTGTCCCAAGAAGCTTGCATGGCCTTCATTGATATCCTTTCACTCCTGGGCGGCTCTTGGGCAACAAATGCACTTGCAGCCCAGAAGAGTGACAGAGATGGTGAGGGGCCTGGAGCAGAGCCCTGTAAGGGGAGGCTGAGGGAGCTGGGGGTGTGCAGCCTGCAGCAGAGGAGGCTCAGGGCAGAGCTGATTGCTGCCTGCAGCTGCCTGCAGGGAGGCTGTAGCCAGGTGGGGTTGGGCTCTGCTGCCAGGCAAGCAGCAAGAGAAGAAGGGGACAGAGTCTGAAGCTGTGGCAGGGCAGGTCTAGGCTGGATGTTGCTAGGAAGTTGCTGGCAGAGAGAGTGATTGGCATTGGAATGGGCTGCCCAGGGAGGTGGTGGAGTGGCTGTGGCTGGAGGTGTTGCAGCCAAGCCTGGCTGGGGCACTTAGTGCCATGGTCTGGTTGGTTGGGCAGGGCTGGGTGCTAGGTTGGGCTGGATGAGCTTGGAGCTCTCTGCCAACCTGCCTGATTCTGTGCTTCTGTGGTTCTATGAGGAACATCTCCTAAAGCAGTTTAAAGCCTTCACCATGCATTGTGTCCTTCATACCAAGCTGCAGCCACTTCTGCAGTCATCTGTAGGGTGTCTTTAACCACTCCAGCAACAAAAGGCCCCCCCCAACACCCTGGTTAGCTGATCCTTGACTCCTGCCTCCCACCAGTGCTGAAGTACATGGGTGACTACCCATCCAAAAGGACCCGCTCGGTCAACGAGCTGACAGACCAAATATTTGAAGGTGCCTTGAAAGCTGAACCCCTGAAGGATGAAATCTACTGCCAGACCCTCAAGCAGCTCACAGACAACCACATCAAGTAAGAGTTGTTCTTTGCCCTTGGTCCAAGTGCAGCAGCCTGTGCTGGGCAGAGCAGATGTGAAGCATCCACGAGTGACTTTTCTCCTCCCGGGTCCCTCTTTGTGCAGATACAGCGAAGAGAAAGGCTGGGAGCTGCTGTGGTTGTGTACAGGCCTTTTCCCTCCAAGTAACATCCTCCTGCCCCACGTCCAGAGGTTCCTGCAGTCCAGGAAACATCATCCCTTGGCAGCAGACTGCATCCAGAGACTCCAGAAAGCCCTGAGGTACTGCACCAAAAGACCTCCTGGTCTTGACTGTAGCACAGCATCTAAACGTGTGTGAGAGAACAGAAGTCCCATGAGGGTAGTGGAAGACTGGACCAGGACTGGGCTGCCTGGGGAGGTTGGTGGAGTTACCATCACTGGAGGTGTTTAAAAGGAGGCTGGATGAGGCACTCAGTGCCATGGGTTAGTTAGAAGGGTTAGGAGATAGGTTGGACTCGATGACCTCAGAGGTTGTTTCCAACCTGCTTAATTCTATGGGGACAGGAGTGACACAAGAAGGACATGGAACTGTTAGAGCCAGTCCAGAGAGGGGCTGCAGCAGCTCTGCTCCGAGGACAGGCTGAGAGAGTTGGGACTCTGCAGCCTGGAGAAGAGAAAGCTTCCAGGAGACCTTGGAGTAGCCTTGGAGTATCTGAAGGGGACCTACAGAAGGGCTGGGGAGGGACTACTGACAAGGTCTTGTGATGCCAGGAGGAGGAGGAATGGGTTTGAAGGGGCAGAGGGGAGATTGAAAGTGGAGGTTAGAATGAAGTTGTTTGCAGTGAGGGTGGTGAGAGACTGGCACAGGTTGAGAGTGGTGAGAAACTGGCACAGGTTGAGGGTGGTGAGACACTGGCACAGGTTGCCCAGGGAGGTTGTGGAGCACAGAATCACCCAATGTGATCTTTGATCACATTGGGTGATTCTGTGCTCCACAACCTCCCTGGAGGTGTTCAAGGACAGATTGGATGAAGTCTTGAGTGACCTGCTCTAGTGGGAGGTGTCCCTGCCTATGGCAGGGAGAGTTAGAACTGGCTGATCCTTGAGGTCCCTTTCCAACCTAAACCACTCAGTAATTCTATGACATCCCTTTTTTTCCCCCAGTCACCTCTCCTGTTCTCCATAACCTTTGATGATGAGAGAATGAAATGAATGAAATGAAATAGATCAATCTTCAATAGTCTCTTCTTGCCTCTCTCAAAGGACTTTTGTCCAGCCCAGGGCTAAAACAAAACTATTCTTTACAATTAAGCACAGCCTTAAAACTCTAACATGTGGCAGCAAAACTCTAACATGTGGCACCAAAACTCTACCATGTGGCACCTTCTGCTTTGCAGGAATGGCTCCAGGAAGTACCCACCCCACCTGGTAGAGGTAGAAGCCATTCAGCACAAAACCACCCAGATTTTCCACAAGGTTTACTTCCCTGATGACACTGATGAGGTAAGTGGTGAAGAGGAAAGAATCTTCTTTCACTCTGAGGTGGTTTTTTTCCCCTCTCTGTCAGGATGGTTTTCAGTTTTCTGTTTAAAAGCTCAGAAGATGGTGTTGGTTCTTGCTCAGATGGTGTTGGTTCTTGCTCAGAAGATGATGTTGGTTCCTGCTCAGGTCAACTTAGAATCATAGAATCAACCAGGTTGGAAGAGACCTCCAAGCTCATCCAGTCCAACCTAGCACCCAGCCCTAGCCAATCAACCAGACCATGGCACTAAGTGCCTCATCCAGGCTTTTCTTGAAGACCCCCAAGGACGGTGCCTCCACCACCTCCCTGGGCAGCCCATTCCAATGCCAATCACTCTGTGAAGAACTTCTTCCTAACATCCAGCCTAGACCTACCCTGGCACAACTTGAGACTGTGTCCCCTTGTTCTATTGCTGGTTGCCTGGCAGAAGAGGCCACCCCCCACCTGGCTACAATGCCCCTTCAGGTAGTTGTAGACAGTAATAAGATCACCTCTGAGCCTCCTCCTCTGCAGGCTAAACAGGCCCAGCTCTCTCAGCCTCTCCTCATAGGATTTGTGCTCCAGGCCCCTCACCAGCTTTGTTGCCCTTCTCTGGACACCTTCCAGCACCTCAACATCTTTCTTGAATTGAGGGGCCCAGAACTGGACACAGCACTCAAGGTGTGGCCTGACCAGTGCTGAGTACAGGGGAAGAATAACCTCCCTTGTCCTACTGGCCACACTGCTCCTGATGCAGGCCAGGATGCCATTGGCTCTCTTGGCCACCTGGGCACACTGCTGGCTCATCTTCAGCCACTATCTATCAGTACCCCCCAGGTCCCTTTCTGCCTGGCTGCTTTCTAGCCACTCAGTCCCCAGCCTGTAGTGCTGCTTGGGGTTGCTGTGGCCAAAGTGCAGAACCCTGCACTTGGCCTTGTTCAATCTCATCCCCTTGGCCTCTGCCCACCCATGCAGCCTGGCCAGGTCCCTCTGCAGGGCTCTCCTACCTTCCAACAGATCAACACCTGCTCCTAGCTTGGTGTCATCTGCAAACTTACTGATGCTGGACTCAATCCCCTGCTCCAGATCATCAATAAAGATATTGAACAGGACTGGGCCCAGTACTGATCCTTGGGGCACACCACTGGTGCCAGCTGCCAACTGGATGTGGCACCATTCACCACCACTCTCTGAGCTCTGCCATCCAGCCAGTTCTTGATCCAGCACAGAGCGAATCTCTCCAAACCATGAGCAGCCCTTTCAGAAAGCTCTGGAGCAGAGCAAAGCAAGGAAAACCCATACTTATTTACCCTGAGCAGCTCAGGACTTCTTTCTGTTTACTGCAATTCACCTTTATCAAGGTGTGAGGGAAGGTTGTGGATGAGGGTTTAGGCAGGGCAGGTCCTGCCTGACCAACCTGAACTCCTTTTATGCTCAGGTTCCTGCCTGGTGAGTGTGGGGCAGGCTGTGCATGGAGTCTGCCTGGACTGCAGCAAAGCCTTTGGCACCTTCTGCCACAGCAAGCTCCTGGCACAGCTGCAGCTCCTGGCTGGGACAGATTCACTCTGGTATAGGTCAAGGACTGGCTGAATCCTGGGCCCAGAGAGTGGTGGTGAATGGTGCCACATGCAGCTGGCAGCTGGCACCAGAGGTGTGCCCCAGGGATCAGTGCTGGGCACAGTCCTGTTCAATAGCTTTAGTGATGATCTGGAGCAGGGGATTGAGTCCAGCAGGAGTGAGTTTGCAGATGGCACCAAGCTAGGAGCAGCTGTGGAGCTGTTGGAGGGTAGCAGAGCCCTGCAGAGGGACCTGGCCAGGCTGGATGGGTGGGCAGAGGCCAAGGGGATGAGACTGAAGAAGGCCAAGGGCAGGGTTCTGCACTTTGGCCACAACAACCCCAAGCAGCACTAGAGGCTGGGGCCAGAGTGGCTGAGAGCAGGCAGGCAGAGAGGGCCCTGGGGGAGCTGGGAGAGGGGAGCTGAAGCTGAGGCAGCAGTGCCCAGGTGGGCAGCAGAGCCAATGGCATCCTGGGCTGGCTCAGGAGCAGTGTGGGCAGCAGGACAAGGGAGGTTCTTGTGCCCCTGTGCTCAGCACTGCTCAGGCCACCCCTGCAGTGCTGTGTCCAGCTGTGGGCTCCTGAATTGCAGAGAGCTGCTGAGGTGCTGGAAGGTGTTTGGAGCAGGGCAGCAAGGCTGGGGAGGGGCCTGGAGCAGAACCCTGTGAGGAGAGGCTGAGGGAGCTGGGGGGGTGCAGCCTGCAGCAGAGGAGGCTCAGGGCAGAGCTGATTGCTGCCTGCAGCTGCCTGCAGGGAGGCTGTAGCCAGGTGGGGTTGGGCTCTGCTGCCAGGCAAGCAGCAAGAGAAGAAGGGGACAGAGTCTGAAGCTGTGCCAGGGCAGGTCTAGGCTGGATGTTGTTAGGAAGCTCCTGGCAGAGAGAGTGATTGGCATTGGAATGGGCTGCCCAGGGAGGTGGTGGAGTGGCCGTGGCTGGAGGTGTTGCAGCCAAGCCTGGCTGGGGCACTTAGTGCCATGGTCTGGTTGGTTGGGCAGGGCTGGGTGCTAGGTTGGGCTGGCTGAGCTTGGAGCTCTCTGCCAGCCTGCTTGGTTCTGTGGTTCCATGGCCAAGCTTCTGCAGAAGTCCCTTCCCATGGCCAGGACCACAATCCACAATGTCACTGCCTGCTCTGGGCAGCCAAATGCCTTCATGCATCTGAGCCTGGAGCTCCTCAGACAAGCAGAAGGTGCAGCTCACCTCGAGGCAGCAGTGATGAAGTTCTGCCTCTCTTTGCAGGCGTTTGAGGTGGAGTCCAGCACGAAGGCCAAGGACTTCTGCCAGAACATCTCCAACAGGCTGCTCTTAAAATCCTCTGAGGGCTTCAGCCTCTTTGTCAAAATCTCTGACAAGGTGAGTGACTCCCCCCCAGGGGCTGAGCCAGCCCTGAGGCACTCAGAGTTGCCCACCTGCCAGTGGGCAGGCAGTGCTGGAGTCAGAGCTACCTGCAGCCTCACACAGGAGCTGTGGTGTGGGGTTCCTAGGTCAGATCCACCCTGCTGCAGGTGAGGTTTGCAGTCCCCACAGCCTTGACCTCCAGAAATCATCCCAAGGAGCTTAAAACACAGAGGCAAAGCTCTCCAAGCCTGGTGCTGAGCTGGGCTTATGTTAGAGGACTCAGCAAGAAAAGAAATGTGGAGCTTAGAGCTGCCTCAGGCAACTGAGAGAAGTACCTGGGGAGAGACATCCTGAAGGGAAATTAATTGCTCTGGTAAAAGAGGAAGCTGCACTCAGGAGTCATGAGGGTGAAATGAGAGCCAGAGCCTGCAGCAAGGTGCTGGCAGTGGCTCCCTCACGTCAGCAGCTTGCAACTCATCAGTGCAAGCAGGCCAAAGCAGTGAGCAACCAACTAGAGATGGGACAATGGCCAAGCCTGCCAGTGGCCTCTTGCTCAGCCTGTGCCACCATGTGTTGTGTTCCCCAGGTCATCAGTGTGCCCGAGGGAGACTTCTTCTTCGACTTTGTGAGGCACCTGACAGACTGGATAAAGAAAGCAAGACCTGCAAAAGATGGTAACTGGGACTCCACACAGAGCCCTCCTAGAGCCCTCAGCCCCTTCAGACAAGCTTGGCCACACAGTTTGCCATGTCTGTGGGGCCACACTGCTTCGTGTGTGCTGCCTGCACAAGCCCTGGGGACATCACCTAGGAGGTGGCCTGGCCAGAAGCAGCAAGATAAATCTAGCTCCAGGGCTGGATTTTACCCCAGGGAGGAGAGCTTGCTGGGGGACACATCTCCAGAGCATGGCTAGGGGAAGGGTCCAATGGTGGGATTGAGTTCACCTTGGTGCCCACGTCCAGTGGCATCCTGGGCTGGCTCAGGAGCAGTGTGGGCAGCAGGACAAGGGAGGTTCTTGTGCCCTTGTGCTCAGCACTGCTCAGGCCACCCCTGGAGTGCTGTGTCCAGTTGTGGGCTCCTGAATTGCAGAGAGCTGCTGAGGTGCTGGAAGGTGTTTGGAGCAGGGCAGCAAGGCTGGGGAGGGGCCTGGAGCAGAGCCCTGTGAGGAGAGGCTGAGGGAGCTGGGGGGGTGCAGCCTGCAGCAGAGGAGGCTCAGGGCAGAGCTGATTGCTGCCTGCAGCTGCCTGCAGGGAGGCTGTAGCCAGGTGGGGTTGGGCTCTGCTGCCAGGCAAGCAGCAAGAGAAGAAGGGGAGAGTCTGAAGCTGTGCCAGGGCAGGTCTAGGCTGGATGTTGTTAGGAAGTTGTTGGCAGAGAGAGTGATTGGCACTGGAATGGGCTGCCCAGGGAGGTGGTGGAGTGGCCGTGGCTGGAGGTGTTGCAGCCAAGCCTGGCTGGGGCACTTAGTGCCATGGGCTGGTTGGTTGGGCAGGGCTGGGTGCTAGGTTGGGCTGGCTGAGCTTGGAGCTCTCTTCCAACCTTCTTGGTTCTGTGGTTCTGTGATCCAGAGGGGAGCTGGCAGCAGATCAGCTGTATATCAGTGGCTGCAAGGCACAGCTGCCTCCAGGGCACAGTTCCTCTGTCCTGCCCTTGGGCATGAGCAGTCCCTTTGCAGTGCAGCTCTGCAGGTGAATCCAGGCACTTCCCATTGCCTTCAGGCCTTGCAAGGGAAAGATATGTTTTTTCTCTGGCCTTGCAGAGGTCCCTTGGCCTTGCTGAGTGTCCCTGTCCCTGCAGGCTGTGAGGGCACCTGGGCTGACATGGACACCAGCTGCCAGCTGGTACTTGCAGTATTCCTCATACACAGAACCAAAGCATTGTTTGGGTTGGAAAAGACCTTCAAGATCATCCCCCCCAGCCATTAACCCAGCACTGCCAGGTCACCTCTGAGCCACTTCCCCCAGCACCACTTCCACATGTCTGGTAAATCCCTCCAGGGAGGGGGACTCTGCCTCTTCCCTGGGCAGCTTGTTCCAGGGTTTTGCAACCCTTTCAGTGAAGAGACCTTTCCTGTTGTGCAACCTAAACCTCCCCTGGACCAATTCCATGCCCACTCCTTGCTTGCCCTGCACAGGTATAGTGCCTTCTCTCACCTACCAAGTGTTCTTCATGAAGAAGCTGTGGACCAACACAACCCCTGGGAAGGACTCTATGGCAGACTCCATCTTCCACTATTACCAGGTACTCCAGGGGTCTTGGGAGGATCAGGAATGGGTTCCAAAGGCTTTTCCCATCTGCAGATGGATGAAGTCTTGCATTTAAATAGGAACAGCTCTTGCTTTAAGTAAAGCACAACAAAGAGCCTGGGCTGCAGCAGCAGCAGTGTGGCCAGCAGGGCCAGGGAGGGGATTCTCCCCCTCTGCTCTGCTCTGCTGAGACCCCAGCTGGAGTCCTGCATCCAGCTCTGGAGCCCCTGGGACAAGAGGGCTGTGGAGATGCTGGAGAGTGTCCAGAGCAGGGCCAGGAGGATGCTGAGAGGCTGCAGCAGCTCTGCTGTGAGCACAGCCTGAAAGAGTTGGGGCTGTGCAGGCTGGAGCAGAGGAGGCTCCCAGGGGACCTTCTTGTGGCCTTGCAGCAGCTGAAGTGGGCTCCAAAAAAGCTGGGGAGGGACTTTGGAGAGTGTGAGGGAGTGGCAGGAGTGGGGGGAATGGAGCAAAGGTGGAGGTGGGGAGAGTGAGGCTGGAGGGGAGGAGGAAGTTGTTGAGCAGGAGAGTGGTGAGAGGCTGGACTGGGTTGCCCAGGGAGGTGGTTGAGGCCCCATGGCTGGAGGTGTTTGAGGCCAGGCTGGCTGAGGCTGTGTGCAGCCTGCTCTAGGGTAGGGTGTCCCTGGGCATGGCAGGGGGTTGGCACTGGCTGCTCCTTGTGCTCCCTTCCAGCCCTGACTGATTCTGTGATTCTAACGAGCTCTGCCAAGTCACACAGCAAGGAGCAGCCTCTGTACACTGCAGGGGGATGCAGGGGGGATGTGAGGCAGCTGCTCTTGGGTGGGCAGCACGAAGCAGGATCAAGCATGTGCTTGCCAAGGGGAAATCAATCAATGCAAGATGAACAATTAATGCTGCTTATTCACTTTGATATTCAGAGCTCTCTCCACCTCTGAACCCTAATTTCAATACCATTCAGGTTCTTAGATGCTCTTGGAAGCATCCTAGGGATGATATCTACATCTAGTAATGGCCAGCAGAGACTATCCAAGCACTCACTGGACTGGAAGAGAAGATCCCTGCGGTCCAGTGCCGCTTGCTGTCAATACAGCGCTTGGCCACTAGGTGGACCCAAGGAGCTGGTTCTGCTCAGGGCAGAAGGCAGTGGGGAAGTACCAAGAGGCTTTGGGCAGTGGAGGATTACCAAGAGGCTTTTAAGTGTTCACTCACAACATTATTCCCCGACTCACAGGGGCTTAGCCACAGTCCCTGACCGTACCCAAACGCCTTCAGGGAGCTCTGTCTTGTCAGCCACTGAGACTTGATTCCTCCCAGGCTTCTGGGCAAAGGAGGCAGGCAATCTCTGACCTTGTCTCCTGGCTCCTCTGGATGATCTGTGTATCTCCAGGACTTCTTGTCTTAGCAGGAGACTTTCAGGTGCAGGCAGGATGTCTGCCATGTGCAGTCTCAGCTCGATGTCATGCTGGCTGTGCAGGCCAACAGCAGAACCACAATCCCTGGGTGCTAGGCTGGACTGGATGAGCTTGGAGGTCTCCTCCAACCTGGTTGATTCTGTGATTCTATGACTGGCCAGGGCTGGGTGCTAGGTTGGACTGGAGGAGCTTGGAGGTCTCTCCCAACCTGGTTGATTCTATGCTTCTGTGATTGGACAGGGCTGGGTGCTAGGTTGGACTGGAGGAGCTTGGAGGTCTCTCCCAACCTGGTTGATTCTATGCTTCTATGATTGGCCAGGGCTGGGTGCTAGGTTGGACTGAACAAGCTTGGAGGTCTCTCCCAACCTGGTTGGTTCTATGCTTCTATGATTGGCCAGGGCTGGGTGCTAGGCTGGACTGGATGAGCTTGGAGGTCTCTCCCACCCTGGTTGATTCTATGCTTCTATGATTGGCCAGGGCTGGGTGCTAGGTTGGACTGGATGAGCTTGGAGGTCTCTCCCAACCTGGTTGATTCTATGCTTCTATGACTGGCCAGGGCTGGGTGCTAGGTTGGACTGGATGAGCTTGGAGGTCTCTCCCAACCTGGTTGATTCTATGCTTCTGTGATGCATCTCTGGAGATTTACTGTTGCACAGCAAGGAAGGACCAACCTGGTTGAACCTATGATTCTGTGATAGCTCAAAAGCCCTCAGAAACTCCCCCTGAGTTGTCCTTCCCTCCGTGCAGGAGTTACCAAAGTACCTGCGTGGCTACCACAAGTGCACACGGGAAGAGGTCCTGCAGCTGGCGGCTCTCATCTACCGGGTGAAGTTTGAGGATGACAAGTCCTATTTCCCCAGCATCCCCAAGCTGCTGAAGGAGCTGGTGCCTCAGGACCTCGTCAGGCAGCTCTCCCCAGATGACTGGAAAAGGGTAAAGCAGCAGCTGGAGTCATCTCCCAGGCCTGACTGGGGGAATCCCACTCTCTCAGGGGGCTTGTCTGACAGGCAGTGGGACAGGGACCTTGCCCAGCTGGGGTGCAACCCTGGAGGACATCACCTCCTAGGAGTGGAGGGCAGCTCCTTGCAGAGAAGTGTTTAAGAGCAGGCTGGATGAGACACTTAGTGCCATGGGTTAGTTAATTAGAAGGGTTAGGTGAGAGGTTGGACTCAGTGATCTTAGAGGTCTTTTCCAACCTGGTTAATTCTGTGACCACAGGAACAGGTTGCCCAGGGAGGTTGGGTTTGGATCAGAGAAGAGTAGATTCAGACTGGATGTTAGGAACAAGTTCTGCCATGGTCTGGTTGATTGGTGGTGGTGGAACACTGGAACAGGTCATCCAGGGAGGTGGTTCAGACCCCATCCCTGGAGATACTCAGAGTGAGGCTCAACAGGGCTCTGAGCAACCTGATCTAGTTGAGGATGTCCCTGCTGACTGCAGGGATTTAGACTGGATGAGCTTTGGAGGTCCCTTCCAACCCAGATGATTCTATGATGCAATCATCTTCTGCCTACAAAGGCCTGGAGAGACAGGATGAGTGTCAGTGGTTCTGGATCAGGGAAGAGTAGACTCAGACTGGATGTTAGGAACAAGTTCTGCCATGGTCTGGTTGGTTGGGCAGGGCTGGGTGCTAGGTTGGCCTGGCTGAGCTTGGAGCTCTCTTCCAACCTGTCTGATTCTGTGATGCTATGAGGGTGGTGGAGCACTGGAGCAGGTTGCCAGGGTGGTGGAGATACACAAGGTGAGGCTCAACAGGGCTCTGGGCAACCTTCTCTAGCTGTGGATGCCCCTGCTGACTGCAGAGGGGGTTGGACCTAGATGACCTTTGGAGGTCCTTCCCAACCCAAAGCATTCTTTTATTCTATGATCTCCCTGGGCCTGGAGCTTCTTTCCTGCAGACACCTCTGGTGCAAGGTAGTGCAAACTCTGCAGCTCTGCTCTCTGTTGCAGTCCATCGTGGCATACTACAACAAGCATGCAGGCAAAACAAGAGAAGAAGCCAAGCTTGCCTTCCTAAAGATTATCTTCAAGTGGCCTACATTTGGATCAGCATTCTTTGAAGTGAAGGTACCTGTCCTGCTTGGGGGGCATTCTCTGGCAGCTTTGAGCAATGTTGACAGCTTAATGAGCTCATCTTTCAAGGGTGAGGCTGCCCAGGGAGGTGGTTGAGGCCCCATGGCTGGAGGTGTTTGAGGCCAGGCTGGCTGAGGCTGTGTGCAGCCTGCTCTAGGGTAGGGTGTCCCTGGGCATGGCAGGGGCTTGGCACTGGCTGCTCCTTGTGCTGCCTTCCAGCCCTGCCTGAGTCTGTGGTTCTGTGAGCTGGATGGCAGTTAGTGAGGCACCCAAGGACAAGGAGAGAGGAGGTAGGGAGAAGTCTGCTATCCTATGGCACATCCCCTAACCAGCTCATCTCATTTCCAACAGCAAACTACAGAGCCAAATTATCCAGAGATCCTTCTAATTGCCATCAATAAGCATGGAGTCAGCCTCATTGATCCCAAAACCAAGGTAAGCCTGGCAGGCTGGATGGGTGGGCAGAGGCCAAGGGGATGAGACTGAACAAGGCCAAGGGCAGGGTTCTACACTTCGGCCACAACAACCCCAAGCAGTGCTGCAGGCTGGGGCCAGAGTGGCTGAGAGCAGCCAGGCAGAGAGGGCCCTGGGGGTGCTGGGAGAGAGGAGCTGAAGCTGAGGCAGCAGTGCCCAGGTGGGCAGCAGAGCCAATGGCATCCTGGGCTGGCTCAGGAGCAGTGTGGGCAGCAGGACAAGGGAGGGTCTTCTGCCGAGGTGGGGTTGGGCTCTGCTGCCAGGCAAGCAGCAAGAGAAGAAGGGGACAGAGTCTGAAGCTGTGGCAGGACAGGTCTAGGCTGGATGTGAGGAGGAAGTTGCTGGCAGAGAGAGTGATTGGCATTGGAATGGGCTGCCCAGGGAGGTGGTGGAGTGGCCGTGGCTGGAGGTGTTGCAGCCAAGCCTGGCTGGGGCACTTAGTGCCATGGTCTGGTTGGTTGGGCAGGGCTGGGTGCTAGGTTGGGCTGGCTGAGCTTGGAGGTCTTCTCTAGCCTGGTTAATTCTGTGACTCTGTCTTCTCAGCACCATTCCCATGATAAAGTTTTATCACAGTAGAGCTCCTTGCTCTGCTTTGATTGAAAGTGCATGAGGACAGAAGAGGTGGTTGAGGCCCCATGGCTGGAGGTGTTTGAGGCCAGGCTGGCTGAGGCTGTGTGCAGCCTGCTCTAGGGTAGGGTGTCCCTGGGCATGGCAGAGGGTTGGCACTGCCTGCTCCTTGTGCTCCTTCCAGCCCTGACTGATTCTATGATTCTAAAGTCCTTCATGAAAGTTGAGGCTGTTGTGTGTTGAGTGTGAGTCTTGTGTGCCCCCCAGGATATTCTCATCACTCATCCCTTCACCAAGATCTCCAACTGGAGCAGTGGTAACACTTACTTCCATATAACCATTGGCAACCTGGTGAGAGGAAGCAAACTGCTCTGTGAGACCTCCCTGGTAAGAAGGATTCCACATTCCAGGGCACAGGTGGACCAAATCTTGGCTTGGATAGGCAGAATGACCCAACCTGTGATCACATCCTGTGATTCTGTCATCCACAACCTCCCTAGAGGTGTTCAAGGCCAGGTTGGATGAGTCCTTGAGCAACCTGTTCTAGTGGGAGCTGTCCCTGCCTATGGCAGAGTGGGGCTAGAACTGGCTGAGCCTTGAGATCCCTTCCAACCTAAACCATTCTCTGGTTCTATAACCTGTGGATGTGGTTAAAGCCTTAAGTGCTTCTCAGCAGTGACCTCAATGGGAAGGTTAAATCTCTTTATCTGGAGACAGAAGCAGAGCCTGCTGCTGCTGCTGCTGCTGCTGCTGCTGCTGCTCTCTAAGGGCTGCCAAAACTGGCTGATCCTTCAGGTCCCTTCAGGTCCCTTCCAACCTCAACCATTCCATGATCCTATGAACAGCACCTTGGGAGGCTGAGTTCCTCCATCTCCCTGCTGCAAATTATACCTGGAGCCACATTCCCTGTGGCGTTGCAGCTCCCAATGTTCCTTGGAAACTGGGAGGTCAGCACCTGGTAGCCACTGTGCTTAGGAGCCATGCCCCAGGGGCTGCAAAGCTGTGCTCTGAGGGCAGGTGACAGCTTCCTCTCTCCACCACAGGGCTACAAGATGGATGACCTCCTGACCTCGTACATCAGCCAGATGCTAACAGCCATGAGCAAACAGAGGAGTGCAAAGGGTAGCAAGTGAACTGCAAGGAGCCCCTGGCAGGTGGCCATGGGGCTGATCCAGCAGCTGAGGGCTGTGGGCTACCCCTGCAGCTGGGGCAGGAGCTTTGCCTCCCAGATGTGGCGGATGAGCCGAACGCCGTCGCAGAGCTCGCTGGACTCCGACCTCGAGGCCTCACCTCCCACCTCCCCTTCCAGCGAAGATGACTATCTCTGACCTCCTCTTCTCCTTCCCCACCCTGCACCCTGACTCCAGCTCACCCCTCAAAGGCTCCCAGGGGACAGCCACCACTCTCAGGCAGTGACTGAGCAGAGAGGTCTGCCTGAACCCAACGGTTGGCATCACAAAGGCTGCTGGAGGAGGATTGGTTCGAGTGTGCCTGTGGCTTGCTTTGGTTTGCTGATTCCCTGAGCCCTCTCAGGGTTGCTGACAGCTCCCTGGTGAGGCTGTGGGCACTGCAGGCTGGGAGAGAAACAACCACCCCAGGCAGATGTCCAGTGACCACTGCAGGGCTTGTGGCTGGGGTTTTCTTTTGGCCATTACAGAAGAATTTGTTGTGTTCTTAAGGGCAGAAGGAAAAAAAGAGGTCGGGAAGAGCCCATCTGAAGCAGGAATGAAGGGCAGGAGGAACAGGCTGGGAGTGCTGCCTCCTGGGAGTATTTCAGGAGCAGGTTTTGGAAGTTTTGTGTTTCTTCTTCTATTTATTTTTTTAAATATTAAGGAGGAAAAAAAATAAAGAGAGAAAAAAGGAAAACAGCAACAAAAAAACCCCTTCAGAACCCCACTGGAAAAGCAGCAGCCTGCATGTCCTGCTGGTACCTGGACACTGACTCAAGGCTGAGTCCTGAGGGACAATCCCTCCCCACCCAGGGATGCTTCCCCTTCCCCAACAGCCAGAGGCTAAGGCACATCCTTCCCACCTCATGAGCTCAGCTGGAAGGGAAGCTTGGAAGAGGAATGACCTCCTTTGGCCCTCCTGTGCCCAGGAAAAGCAGTTCCACATCTCTCTAACCCTGAGAAGATCTTTACTGCAAGCTTCAATATGGATGTGAGGAACTCCCCAGGCTGGCAAGACTGAGGCCAAGCCTCCCCCCTCAGGCATGCACTTGGCCAGCAGAGCTGGGAGCAGTTAATGGTTTCTTGTGCTTGTGTCTGTCTCTGTGTGTGTGGTGCTGTACAAAGTGACTCCTCCTGAGCCCCAGCTGCACCTGAGCTGCTCCAGCCAGGGCAGGGCCCCTGAGCTCAGGGGGCTTTTCTCCAGCCTTGGGGGACTCCCCTGACCTGCTGCCTGCTTGGCTGCTCTACCACCCAACACCATGCAGCCAGGAGCTGGCCCAAGGAGCCTGCATGGCCTCCACTGATACCCTTTCACTCGTGGGGAGCTCTTGGGCAACAAATGCACTTGCA
The DNA here is from genome assembly GCF_015220805.1 of Pogoniulus pusillus. Classification (NCBI taxonomy): domain Eukaryota; kingdom Metazoa; phylum Chordata; class Aves; order Piciformes; family Lybiidae; genus Pogoniulus; species Pogoniulus pusillus. Next base: position 1,505,126 of record NC_087266.1, read on the forward strand.
GCCCAGAGAGCCAAGCAGAGCCTGGAATGGGCTGCCCAGGGAGGGGGTTGAGGCCCCATGGCTGGAGGTGTTTGAGGCCAGGCTGGCTGAGGCTGTGTGCAGCCTGCTCTAGGGTAGGGTGTCCCTGGGCATGGCAGGGGCTTGGCACTGGCTGCTCCTTGTGCTCCCTTCCAGCCCTGCCTGGTTCTGTGATTGTAGGTTGGACTTGATGAGCATAGAGGTCTTTTTCCAACCTGCCTCTCCAAAGATCCCAGCTTCAGAGGAGTGTGCAGCTTGATGTGGGCCATAGGGGAGGTGGAAACTGTCCACCAAGATCTGCTGCTGGTTTCACCAACTCAACTGAGTGGAGCTTGGTCCTGTGCACAGGTCTGAGTTTGGTTGCTTTCACAGAAGTCCATATTTTAGGGTGTCAGGAGCTGTTCCTTTAAGCTCAGCTGGGCTCAGTCCTGCAGAATCATGGAATCACAGGCTCACAGGTGTCAGGGGCTGGAAGGGACCCAAGGACATCATCCAGTCCAGCCCCCTGCCAGAGCAGGAGAATGCTATCTAACACAGATCACACAGGAACACATCCAGACAGGCCTGGGAAGACTCCAGAGAAGGAGACTCCACAGCCTCTCTGGGCAGCCTGTGCCAGGCTCTGGGACCCTTCCAGGCAAGAAGCTCCCCCTTGTGCTGAGCTGGAACCTCCTGTGCTGCAGCTTCCATCCACTGCTGCTTGTCCTGTGCCAGGGAGCAGTGAGCAGAGCCTGTCCCCCGCTCCTGACCCCCAGCCCTCAGGTGTTTATAAACATTGATTCAATCCCCTCTCAGTCTTCTCCAGACTCTGGAGAGGACTCCATGCTCCTGGGCTCTCTGGAGAGGACTCCCTGCTCCTGGGCTCTCTGGAGAGGACTCTCTGCTCCTGGGCTCTCTGGAGAGGACTCCCTGCTCCTGGGACTCTGGAGAGGACTCTCTGCTCCTGGGACTCTGGAGAGGACTCCCTGCTCCTGGGACTCTGGAGAGGACTCCCTGCTCCTGGGACTCTGGAGAGGACTCCCTGCTCCTGGGCTCTCTGGAAGAGACTCCCTGCTCCTGGGACTCTGGAGAGGACTCCCTGCTCCTGGGACTCTGGAGAGGACTCCCTGCTCCTGGGACTCTGGAGAGGACTCTCTGCTCCTGGGACTCTGGAGAGGACTCTCTGCTCCTGGGACTCTGGAGAGGACTCCCTGCTCCTGGGCTCTCTGGAGAGGACTCCCTGCTCCTGGGACTCTGGAGAGGACTCCCTGCTCCTGGGACTCTGGAGAGGACTCCCTGCTCCTGGGACTCTGGAGAGGACTCCCTGCTCCTGGGACTCTGGAGAGGACTCTCTGCTCCTGGGACTCTGGAGAGGACTCCCTGCTCCTGGGACTCTGGAGAGGACTCTCTGCTCCTGGGCTCTCTGGAGAGGACTCTCTGCTCCTGGGCTCTCTGGAGAGGACTCCCTGCTCCTGGGACTCTGGAGAGGACTCTCTGCTCCTGGGCTCTCTGGAGAGGACTCTCTGCTCCTGGGACTCTGGGGAGGACTCTCTGCTCCTGGGCTCTCTGGAGTCCATTCTGCTGGAGTGCCAGGCAGAGCTGACAGTGCTGCCTACTGCACCTCAAGGACCATGCCATCCTCCCAGGCTGCAGCAGTGACTTTGGCCCTCAGTTGCTCCATCCCAGTGAGGAACTTGCTGCATGGACCATGCACCAGCCAGCCAGGGCTGCTGGGGGCCCTCATCCTCCACCAGCTGCCTGCCCTGGCACTGCAGTGACCGCAGCCTGCTTACACCAAGCAAGCTACGCTGGAGCTGAGCTGCCTTCTTACCATCCCCGTCTCTGAGCCTCCTGTGCCCTCCACAGCTGCCACCATCCAGCTCCCCAGGGGTCCCAGCTGTGCCTAGACACCTGCCCACTGCCCTGTGGAGCCTGCAGCCACCCCTGCCTCCCATAGCACGCTCGGCACACACCGCACCACGGCCACCTTCACCAGTGCTGCCCTGGGCCAGCTTTCCCCTGCCACCTCCTTCCACCAGCTCTGTTGGCCTCTCCTGCAGCTCAAGGCTCTCCTGGGGGGGTGGCAGGGCTCTGTGTGTGGGTGTGTGTGCCCGTGTGTCCTGCCTGTGTCTGCTGGCCTCTCTGTATCTGCACTGTACCATGGAGGCCACGAGTCCAACTGGAATAAGCTCATTAAAAAGCACCAAGTGGAGGCCTGGAGGCTCTTCCCTGCTGCTGTCTCCACAGCCACGGATGGCCCTGGGGCTTCCAAGCTCGTGTTGAGGACCTGGGCTGCAGCAGGTGCACTGTGGCCAGAAGGACTAAGGAGGATGCAGCAGCAGCAGTGTGGCCAGCAGGGCCAGGGAGGGGATTCTGCCCTTCTACTGCACTCTGCTGAGACCCCAGCTGGAGTCCTGCATCCAGTGCTGGAGCCCCTGGGACAAGAGGGCTGTGGAGATGCTGGAGAGTGTCCAGAGCAGGGCCAGGAGGATGCTGAGAGGCTGCAGCAGCTCTGCTGTGAGCACAGACTGAAAGAGTTGGGGCTGTGCAGGCTGGAGCAGAGGAGGCTCCCAGGGGACCTTCTTGTGGCCTGCCAGGATTTAAAGGTAGACTACAGAAAAGCTGGGGAGGGACTTTTGAGGGTGTGAGGGAGTGTCAGGAGTGGGGGGAGTGGTGCAAAGGTGGAGGTGTGGAGAGTGAGGCTGGAGGTGAGGAGGAAGTTGTTGAGCAGGAGAGTGGTGAGAGGCTGGACTGGGTTGCCCAGGGAGGTGGTTGAGGCCCCATGGCTGGAGGTGTTTGAGGCCAGGCTGGCTGAGGCTGTGTGCAGCCTGCTCTAGGGTAGGGTGTCCCTGGGCATGGCAGGGGGATGGCACTGCCTGCTCCTTGTGCTCCCTTCCAGCCCTGACTCATTCTATGATTCTAGGTTCTCCTCCTCCACTCTGCCCTGCTGAGGCCACACCTGCACTGCTGTGTCCAGTTTTGGGCTCCCCAGCTCAAGAGAGACAGAGACCTGCTGGAGAGAGTCCAGTGGAGAGCCAGGAGGGTGAGTGGGGGACTTGAGCATCTCCCCTGTGGAGAGAGCCTGAGAGCCCTGGGGCTGCTTAGCCTGGAGAGGAGAAGGCTGAGAGGAGATCTGAGCAATGTGCACAGAGAGCTGAGGGGTGGGGGTCAGGTGGAGGGGGCCAAGCTCTGTTGGGTGCTGCACAGCACTCAGCCAAGGAGCAATGGATGCAAACTGGAGCAGAGAAGGTTTCAGCTCCACAGGAGGAGAAACTTCTTTGGTGTGAGGGTGGCAGAGCCCTGGAGCAGGCTGCCCAGAGAGGTTGTGCAGCCTCCTGCTCTGCAGCCTTTCAAACCCTGCCTGTGTGCACTACCCCAGGGCATCCTGCTTTTGGCAGGGGGGGTTGGCCTTGATCTCTGGAGGTTCCTTCCAACCTCTGATGTCCTTTAAGGACAAAGCTCCCTTCCCCCACCTCCTAAGTGGCTGAAATAAGAACCAAGCAGCCTAGAAGAGCTAAAATGTATTGAAACCAGCACTTCTAGTCCATAGTGACCTGTGCTGTGGCTATCTGCTCAGGTAGAAATGTATGGCTTAAACCTGGGAGACTCACTCCTCCCTTGGAGAGCAGGGCATGGATCCCACCCCTTCCCCACACTGTGTGCCAGCAGCCACTGAGGGACACGAACATCAGACTAGAGCCCAAGGGAACAGCAAACAGGACACTGGCTGGGACCAACTCCTGTGCAGCTCAGTCCTGCTGAGAAGTGGTCATAGTGCCAGGAGCTAGCACAGCCAAGGCAGCAACGAGTCCTTCAGCACCCATGGGAAGAGCCTTGTTCTGTGAGGCTCTGTGGCAGAGCAGGAGTGGGGAAAAGAAACCTAAGCTTCCCCTGCCTGCCTTCTAAAAAGCCACAGACCCAAGCAACCCAGCCAGCAGCACCAGGTCATGGGTGGAAGCTGCAGCACAGGAGGTGCCACCCCCACACAAAGGGCAACTTATTGCCTGTAAGGGTCCCAGAGCCCTGGCACAGGCTGCCCAGAGAGGCTGTGGAGTCTCCTTCCTTGGAGGACCTTCAAGGCCTGTCTGGATGTGCTCCTCTGTGATCTGTGCTGGATTGTGTGGTCGTGCTCTGGCAGGGGGGTTGGACTGGATGAGCTCCTTGGGTGCTTTCCAACCCTTAGTAGCCAGCAGACATCGTGGTGGGGCCAATGTGCCCTCAGGGGTGGAGGGCACCTACACAAAAGGAAGGGGTGCTTGGAGAAGAGTCTGGTCTGCCAGGAGGGATGTGGGCAGCGGAGAGCAAGGAGGCCTGCAGGATGCTCAGAGGGCTGCAGCTCTGGAAACAGGAGGCTGGCACACAGCATGGGCTGGGGCAGACCAGAGGAGGATTGCCCTGTGGGATGCCAGTGGGCTCAGAGGTAAGTGGTGGCTCCCGTGGGTCACAGCAGCTCATCTTGGTGCACAGCTGCTTGGTGGCTGCTGCTCCACCTGCGCTCCTCTGCTCCCCAGGGATCCCTGCCAGGCAGGGGGCTGGGAGAAAGGCTGTAGCAGAGGAAGGTTGTGCTCAGCTCTAGCAGGGTCCTGGAGCTAAAGGCTTCCTCCTCACCAGGTGGCTCTGAACTCCCCCCCGGCCCAATTCCAGGTGGTCACAGAGGTAAGTGGTGGCTCCTGTGGGTCACAACATCTCATCTTGGTGCACAGCTTCTTGGTGGCTGCAGCTCTGTCTGTGCTCCCCTGCACCAGAGGGATTCCCTGCCAGGCAGGGGGCTGAGAGAAAGGCTGTAGCAGAGGGAGCTTGATGCCCAGCAGGGTCCCGGTGCCAAATGCTTCCTCCTCACCAGGTGGATGTGAGCCTCTCTCCCCACCCCAGTGCCAGGTGGCTCCCGTGGCAGGTTGCTGTTTGCGTCTCAGGAAGGGACAGCAGGGTAGGGTCTCTTCTCCAGTCCTCGTGGAGGTGGCAGGTCCCCTCCATGCCCGTGTCAAGCCATGACGGTGGGCATGTCGCTGAGCTCTGGGGAGGAGAACACACAGTCAGCTCCCCCCAGCGGCTGCAGTAGTTGTGCCAGATGTTGGCAGCAAGCAGAACCTAGGATCAGAATGGTTGTGGGTGGAAGGGACCTCAAGTTCCAACTCCCTGCCATAGGCGTGGGCACCTCCCACTGGAACAGGTCATTTGGGGCCTCATCCAGCCTGGCCTTGAACACCCCCAGGGAGGCTGTGGAGCACAGAAAGTGATCAAAGATCACACATCCCAGCAGCTCACCATCTCTCTTGAACTGACAGACACAGCACTGCAGGGGTGGCCTGAGCAGTGCTGAGCACAGGGGCACAAGAACCTCCCTTGTCCTGCTGCCCACACTGCTCCTGAGCCAGCCCAGGATGCCATTGGCTCTGCTGCCCACCTGGGCACTGCTGCCTCAGCTTCAGCTCCTCTCTGCCAGCACCCCCAGGGCCCTCTCTGCCTGCCTGCTCTCAGCCACTCTGGCCCCAGCACTGCTTGGGGTTTCTGTGGCCAAAGTGCAGAACCTGCCCTTGGCCTTGTTCAGTCTCATCCCCTTGGCCTCTGCCCACCCATCCAGCCTGGCCAGGTCCCTCTGCAGGGCTCTGCTACCCTCCAACAGCTCCACAGCTGCTCCTAGCTTGGTGCCATCTGCAAACTGACTGCTGCTGGACTCAATCCCCTGCTCCACATCATCACTAAAGATATTGAATAGGACTGTGCCCAGCACCGCCTGGACTGCAGCAGCCTCAGAGAGGTGGCACTGAGCAGGATGTGCCTCCCAGCTCTCCTTGCTCCACTCACCTGTCCTGAACTTGTTGTAGGTGCCACTTTCCAGTATCTGGCCGTTGTCATGGGCACAGCAGGAGAAGCTCTGCTCTCGCCACCTGCGGGAGACAAAGCACCCAGGTCAGGCCACCACTTGCAGCTCCCAGGGCAGGAGCTTTCTTGCTGGTTGGGGACTTGCTCAGGTCCCCACACCTTCTCAAGTGCATGACTGCTGTCAAAGCAGTCACACTTCCTGTCTGCAACAGCACTCTGAAGGCAGCTTTGGGTCTAAGCCCTGCTTCTGCATCCCATGTTTAAGACCTCAGAACCATTTGCAGCTGCTGGCTCCTAAGCCGTCAGGGAAATGCAAAGATGTAGGTTTGGGTGCTCCTAAACCTGACAAGCCAGACCAGGCAGGGCTGTCAGGCAGCAGAAGGGCTGGGAATGCCCTTGCTGCAATGCCAGCCCCAGAGGAGGCTGTTATTTGGCTGGGCCTGGGCAATGCTCACACACCATGTGTGCACAGGCATAAGGAGGACAGGCAGGGGGAGGCCTGGTGCAGTGCAGGGGTGACTGCAAACCTCCCTGGAACTTGCAGCCTTGGAAGCAAGGGGAAAGCTGCTGGAGCAGGGCAGAGTGAGATGGGAGGCAAGGAGCCAGTTTGCCTTGCAAAGGGAGAAGCCTGGTGGGCAGCTGCCACTTCACCACCTGGGACTGACTGAGTTCTTCACCATCCCAGAGCAGAATCAGGCTTGGCTGCAACACCTCCAGCCACGGCCACTCCACCACCTCCCTGGGCAGCCCATTCCAATGCCAATCACTCTCTCTGCCAGGAACTTCCTAACAACATCCAGCCTAGACCTGCCCTGCCACAGCTTCAGACTCTGTCCCCTTCTTCTCTTGCTGCTTGCCTGGCAGCAGAGCCCAACCCCACCTGGCTACAGCCTCCCTGCAGGCAGCTGCAGGCAGCAATCAGCTCTGCCCTGAGCCTCCTCTGCTGCAGGCTGCACCCCCCCAGCTCCCTCAGCCTCTCCTCACAGGGCTCTGCTCCAGGCCCCTCCCCAGCCTTGCTGCCCTGCTCCAAACACCTTCCAGCACCTCAACAGCTCTCTGCAATTCAGGAGCCCACAACTGCACACAGCACTCCAGGGGTGGCCTGAGCAGTGCTGAGCACAGGGGCACAAGAACCTCCCTTGTCCTGCTGCCCACACTGCTCCTGAGCCAGCCCAGGATGCCATTGGCTCTGCTGCCCACCTGGGCACTGCTGCCTCAGCTTCAGCTCCTCTCTCCCAGCACCCCCAGGGCCCTCTCTGCCTGGCTGCTCTCAGCCACTCTGGCCCCAGCCTGTAGAGCTGCTTGGGGTTGTTGTGGCCAAAGTGTAGAACCCTGCCCTTGGCCTTGCTCAAGCTCTTGTTGAGTCTCATCCCATTAGTCCCTGCAGGACCAGCACTGCAGGTTGGGTCTCACTAGACTCGAGGAGCAGAACCACCTCCCTTGCCCTGCTGCTCTGTGACACACTCCTGCATTTCCATCTGGGAGGATGGATTTCCTCAGGGGCTCTGGAACACAGAGTCACAGAATCAAGCAGGTTGGAAGAGAGCTCCAAGCTCATCCAGTCCAGCCTAGCACCCAGCCCTGGCCAACCAACCAGACCATGGCTCATGCAGACAGAGAGACTTAAGCAGCTCAGTTATGAGCACTGAGAGCTTTCCTCCTCACTTAGTCCAGTGCAAAGGTGGATAAAACCAACCCAAGGCAATAGCCAGAATGGGAAAATCAGTTTCTTCCCCAGCCCATGTCCTGAGTTTGTCTTGAAAATGCAAACCCAGCAACTTGCCACTGGATCCTGAGGGCACACAATGCCTGAGCTGCCAAAATGGAAAGGGAAGACACTCAAACAGGAGAAGCAGAGGAGGGCTTGGAGACTTTCATGGCTCTCTTCTAGCTCCTGAAGGGAAAGATGATGTTTTTAAGGGCAGTTTTGACCCTTCAGATCACCTGCAAAGCATCCCTCCACCTGGCATAAAAAGATCAGGTTAGGAAGGCCATTAGCAATTTGGTAGTTACCAGTGCAGGGCGAAGATGAGTGAGATGAGGAGCAGAGAGGTCAGGTCTGTCAGGATCCACATGATGTTGTACTGCTGTGGGGTCTGCAAGAGAGCAACAGATTCTGTTCCCACCACCAAGGACCTCAAGGTGGGTATGAAGTCATCAGCTGCTCAAGCTCTTTGTTGCTGCTTGAATGTGGCTGTTGAGCTGCCTGATTTCCACAGGCAGGAACATCCCTCAGCTGAAGCAGAGAATGGTTTGGGTTGGAAGGGACCTCACAGATCAGCCAGTTCCAGCCCCCTGCCATAGGCAGGGACACCTCTCACTAGAACAGCTTGCTCAAGGGCTCATCCAGCCTGGCCCTGAACACCTCCAGGGAGGTTGTGGAGCACAGAATCACTCAATGTGATCTTCCTCCCAGGACCAAAAGGGCTGATTCTGTGGTTGCTTCCCTGGGGCTTGTGGAGCCCTCCCAGCCCAAAAAGGGCTGATTCTGTGGTTGCTGCCCTGGGGCTTGTGGAACCCTCCCAGGCCAAAAAGGGCTGATTCTGTGGTTGCTTCCCTGGGGCTTGTGGAACCCTCCCAGCCCAAAAAGGGCTGATTCTGTGGTTGCTGCCCTGGGGCTTGTGGGACAAGATCAAGTATGAGAATGGCAATGGGAAGCCCTGGGAAGTGAGGCACTTCTGACAGCAGGAAGATGTTTCAGAAGCTTAGAACTGGAAATCCATTTCCATCTAAAGGAAATGCAGCAGCTTTTGCCCCCAAAGACCCTTCCTTTCTCCCCACACCAGACTCAATCAGACTTCTTCTCCCTCACCTCAAGCCCTACAATTCAAACCTGCTGCTTCTGCCTGAGCCAAGAGAAAACAGAAGGTTAAGGTGATGCCTGGAGTGGCTCAGAGGCTGCAGGTAAGGCAGGTCTCAACTCTGATCCCTTTCATACCAAAGTTCCTTTATCCATCACGTCCAAAGGCAGTCATGAACATCCCAAACCTTCTTTCTTGCCCTGTGTATGAGAAGAGCTTCACTCACCATGAGGAAGAGAGGCTGGCTGAGATTCCTCAAGGTGTGGACAGCATCAGTGGTCACAGAGTGTGCCCCAGAGCACCAGGCCAGGGAGAACAGCCAGGGCTCATTGACCACGTAGAGGTTGGTGGTGATGTTTGCCTCAGCATACCTCCTTGAAAAGACCAAAAGGCAACAGCTTTTGTTAAGCAAGTCCCTCCTCTGAGGCCAGGCAAGCAGGGGACACTGAGTTCCTGGAGGAAAAGCCTGCTTGGAACCTAGGTAAGGAATAGAAAGGGAAAGCACAGACTCACAGAACCAGTCAGGGCTGGAAGGGAGCACAAGGAGCAGCCAGTCCTAACCCCCTGCCATGCCCAGGGACACCCTACCCTAGAGCAGGCTGCACACAGCCTCAGCCAGCCTGGCCTCAAACACCTCCAGCCATGGGGCCTCAACCACCTCCCTGGGCAACCCAGTCCAGCCTCTCACCACTCTCCTGCTCAACAACTTCCTCCTCACCTCCAGCCTCACTCTCCACACCTCCACCTTTGCTCCATTCCCCCACTCCTGACACTCCCTCACACCTTTCAAAGTCCCTCCCCAGCTTTTTTGGAGCCCCCTTCAGATGCTGGAAGGCCACAAGAAGGTCCCCTGGGAGCCTCCTCTGCTCCAGCCTGCACAGCCCCAACTCTTTCAGGCTGTGCTCACAGCAGAGCTGCTGCAGCCTCTCAGCATCCTCCTGGCCCTGCTCTGGACACTCTCCAGCATCTCCACAGCCCTCTTGTCCCAGGGGCTCCAGAGCTGGATGCTGCTTGGGGTTGTTGTGGCCAAAGTGTAGAACCCTGCACTTGGCCTTCTTCAATCTCATCTCCCAAATGCATCTACCTGGGATTTTACATCCTGTGATAACTACTACTGAGAGAAGAGTTCTGTCAGCCAAAGGATCAGATCTCTTCTTTTCCTCTCTCCAATGAGTTTCTGCAATTGAAAGATAAATGAATAAATAAATAAATGGATTCCTATCTGAAAAATGAAAACTGCAAAATGAAGTCTCCAACACAGGAGCTGCAAGGAGGTGATGGAGAGGTCTCACCACAGCATTGTGCACTCACACTGGTGTCTGTGGAAGGATCACAGGAGGTTAAGGAGTTCTTCATCCTCCATCATTCTGTGCTGGTGGGAGTGAGGATGGGAGGGGTGGAAAGACAATAAACCAGGAGACAGCTGTGGTGTTCTACCCAGAGGATGCTCAGACCCAGGTCAAGCGAGGCTGGACTTGCAGGAGGGCTGTAATTACACCTAACGCCTCTTAGCTGCAGGCAGGGCCCAGAGGAGGAGCAAACTGCAGTCCTCCACACTCAGAATTCAATAGGGGTGGCCGCTGGGTGGAAAGCTCTTCCCAGAGGGCTACAGATCCTGCAGCTGCTCACCGGAGGGAGTCACTGCCACACACAGAGACAAAGGGAGCCCCAATGTGACAGAGCCCTGGAACAGGCTGCCCACAGAGGCTGTGGCGTCTCCTTCACTGGAGACATTCAGAACCTCACTGCATTCCTGTGCCAGCAGCCCTAGGGGATCCTGCCGCGGCAGGGGGGCTGGACTCCATCAGCCCTGGAGGTCACACAGGCATGGAATCGACCAGGCTGGAGGAGAGCTCCAAGCTCAGCCAGCCCAACCTAGCACCCAGCCCTGCCCAGCCAACCAGACCATGGCACTAAGTGCCCCAGCCAGGCTTGGCTGCAACACCTCCAGCCACGGCCACTCCACCACCTCCCTGGGCAGCCCATTCCAGTGCCAATCACTCTCTCTGCCAGCAACTTCCTAACAACATCCAGCCTAGACCTGCCCTGCCACAGCTTCAGACTCTGTCCCCTTCTTCTCTTGCTGCTTGCCTGGCAGCAGAGCCCAACCCCACCTGGCTACAGCCTCCCTGCAGGCAGCTGCAGGCAGCAATCAGCTCTGCCCTGAGCCTCCTCTGCTGCAGGCTGCACCCCCCCAGCTCCCTCAGCCTCTCCTCACAGGGCTCTGCTCCAGGCCCCTCCCCAGCCTTGCTGCCCTGCTCCAAACACCTTCCAGCACCTCAGCAGCTCTCTGCAATTCAGGAGCCCACAACTGGACACAACACTCCAGGGGTGGCCTGAGCAGTGCTGAGCACAGGGGCACAAGAACCTCCCTTGTCCTGCTGCCCACACTGCTCCTGAGCCAGCCCAGGATGCCATTGGCTCTGCTGCCCACCTGGGCACTGCTGCCTCAGCTTCAGCTCCTCTCTCCCAGCACCCCCAGGGCCCTCTCTGCCTGGCTGCTCTCAGCCACTCTGTCCTGCTGGCCCCACTGTTCCTGATGCAGGTCCCTTCCAACCTCTAAGGTTCTGTGATTCAGATGCAGTCCACCAGCTGTATTCAGGGTTAAACTTGCAACCTACCTGATATCTTCATTGGACATCTCAGTGTAGGCCAGGTTGAGCTTCACAATGTTGTCCATCAATAAGTCTTCAACTGGGGCCTTACTGCCCACTGTCTGCTGAAACCCAGGAGCAACAGATTGAACAAAGGACCTCATGTCATTCTCCAGCCAGAGCACCTGCAGGCAACAAGAGACTCATAGAATCAGGCAGTTTGGAAGAGAGCTCCAAGCTCATCCAGCCCAACCTAGCACCCAGCCCTGCCCAACCAACCAGACCATGGCACTAAGTGCCCCAGCCAGGCTTGGCTGCAACACCTCCAGCCACAGCCACTCCACCACCTCCCTGGGCAGCCCATTCCAATGCCAATCACTCTCTCTGACAGCAACTTCCTAACAACATCCAGCCTAGACCTGCCCTGCCACAGCTTCAGACTCTGTCCCCTTCTTCTCTTGCTGCTTGCCTGGCAGCAGAGCCCAACCCCACCTGGCTACAGCCTCCCTGCAGGCAGCTGCAGGCAGCAATCAGCTCTGCCCTGAGCCTCCTCTGCTGCAGGCTGCACCCCCCCAGCTCCCTCAGCCTCTCCTCACAGGGCTCTGCTCCAGGCCCCTCCCCAGCCTTGCTGCCCTGCTCTTGACACTTCCCAATACATCAACATCTCTCTTGAATGGAGGAGCCCAGAACTGGACACAGCACTGCAGGGGTGACCTGAGCAGTGCTGAGCACAGGGGCACAAGACCCTCCCTTGTCCTGCTGGCCACACTGCTCCTGAGCCAGCCCAGGATGCCATTGGCTCTGCTGCCTACCTGGGCACTGCTGCCTCAGCTTCAGCTCCTCTCCCCCAGCACTCCCAGCTCCCTCTCTGCCTGGCTGCTCTCAGCCACAAGAGGAGCCAACGAATTCACAGCAGAGCTATTAATGTGCCCTGCCCTGCACACAAACCTAGGGAGGATAACATCTTGAGGGGCTTGACCCTGCCTGTCAAGGGGGAAGTTCCTTTCAGTGATCAAAGGAGGTTTGGAAGCAGAGTTTAAACTTGCAAGTCAAGCAGTAAGTATTCACTGCTCCTTGCTTATCAGCTTGAAATCACTGTGCAGGTTTCACACAGCCCAACAAAAGCTGTGGTGTTTGAAATGAATGGAAAGGCAGCTCTGGTTCATGGGAAAGGCAAGAGAGTACATTCTGTGGTGGCCTTCTCCCAGCCCTGGAGACAAGATCTTGGAAGGAATTTCTTTGGAAGGAGTTCTGTGAAAGAAGTTCTTTTCTGTGAGGCTGGTGGAAGACTGAAGCAGGTTGTTCATGGAGGTGATGGAGACATCCCCAGAGACACTCAAGGGCAGGCTGCTGGAGCTCTGAGCAATCTGATCCAGCTGCTCCTCCTTGCTTCAGAGTGGGGGGGGGTTGGACTAGATGACCTCTGGAGGTCCCTTCCAACCCAATGCATTCTATGGTTCCATGATCTTCAGCATAACTCCTTGCAACATAACCTGACCCACATGAGTTCAGTGTTCACCCATTACAAGGGAAAGGAGGAAGGTGATGAAGGCTCCAAATTCCAAGCAAGCATTTCTAGATATGCAATAAGGAGCGGTGGGGAGGGAGCTGATAACTATCCCAGTGGTGAAAAGATATCATTTAGGGGCCAAGGCATGAGCTGGAACTCAAACTGGTTTCTTTCACAGAGTCACAGAAAGCTAGGGGTTGGGAGGGAGGTCACTTAGGCCAACATCTCTGCTAAAAGCAGGGTCACCCAGCACAGCTCGCAGAGGACTGCCCTGCCCTCAGGTGTGTTTTGACAGTCTCAAGAGAAAGAGACTCCAGAACCTTTCTGGGCAGCCAGGTCCAGTGCTCAGTCCCCCTCACAGGGAGGAAGTTAGTCCTTATGTTCAGATGGAACTCAGTATGCTCCAGTTTGTACCCAGTGCACTCTGTCCTGGCATTGGGCACCAATGGAAAGAGTCACAGGCTCACAGGATGGGAGGGGTTGGAAGGGACCCAAGAATATCATCCAATCCAAACTCCCTGCCAGAGCAGGACCACACAATCCAGCACAGATCACACAGGAACACATCTTGGGCTGGCTCAGGAGCAGTGTGGGCAGCAGGACAAGGGAGGTTCTTGTGCCCCTGTGCTCAGCACTGCTCAGGCCACCCCTGCAGTGCTGTGTCCAGTTGTGGGCTCCTGAATTGCAGAGAGCTGTTGAGGTGCTGGAAGGTGTTTGGAGCAGGGCAGCAAGGCTGGGGAGGGGCCTGGAGCAGAGCCCTGTGAGGAGAGGCTGAGGGAGCTGGGGGGGTGCAGCCTGCAGCAGAGGAGGCTCAGGGCAGAGCTCATTGCTGCCTGCAGCTGCCTGCAGGGAGGCTGTAGCCAGGTGGGGTTGGGCTCTGCTGCCAGGCAAGCAGCAACAGAAGAAGGGGACACAGCCTCACATTGTGCCAGTGGAAGTATAGGCTGGCTGTGAGGAGGAAGTTGCTGGCAGAGAGAGTGATTGGCATTGGAATGAGCTGCCCAGGGAGGTGGTGGAGTGGCCGTGGCTGGAGGTGTTGCAGCCAAGCCTGGCTGGGGCACTTAGTGCCATGGGCTGGTTGCTTGGGCAGGGCTGGGTGCTAGGTTGGGCTGGCTGAGCTTGGAGCTCTCTTCCAGCCTGCTTGATTCTCTGGTTCTCTGAATTCTGGGGTACTCTGGAGGCTCAAAACTCTAAGTGATGCTATGCCATGCAACGTGCCAGGTGTGACGCAGGTAAGATCATGCAGGCTGTGACCCCCTAAGTCCCCAGGGAAAAATAAAGATGTGTGGGCATGAGGCCACTTTACCAGATGAGGTCTGATCCCTGACTCGTTGAGGATGACCTCCAGGGTTCTGTTGATCCAGGAGTTCCTGTACGGATGCCTCTCTGGAGGGCGGTAGAGATCGAAGATCACCACCTTGTTCTGGCGGTCTGCCAGGCGCAAGAAGCTGCTCAGCTTGTAAATGGATTGATTCATTGCCTGGGCCTGCTCTGCCCTTGAGAGGGAGCCCATGCATGAAAATGGCTTGTCCTGGGAACAGACAGAGAGAGAGGGAAAAGGAAATCAATCAGGGCAGTCGCCTCTGGGGGGTCAGCTGCATGCAGAAACCTCAGAACTCTAGGAGAGAAAGAGTGTGAGGTCAGCCCTCAGCAAGTGAGGGTCACAGAATCACCATGGTTGGGAAAGACCTCTAAGATCATCAAGTCCAAGCATTATCAGACTCTTTGCTTAGCTCTTCTACCTCAGAAAGAGAAGAAATCATTCCAGAGTTATAGAAAGGGCTGGAAAATACCTCTGAGGTCATCAAGTCCAACCATAACTTAGCTCTTTGCTTAACTCTGTCTTGCCAGGCTAAGAGGCCTATGAGTTGCCCTGGCTTGCCCTACCCTTCTGCTGATGGGGGAAGCAAGGGCAGGAGGAGAACAAAGGCTTGGGCCATTATGTGCCCTCCCAAAGTGATAAACAGAGACCCACAGGGGTTTGGGTACTTGCTGGTGTCTTGCCCAAAGAAGGCTGAGCAAGCCCTGGGGTCACCTAACATGGTCAGTTTGGCAACTGCCATCTGATTGGTGAACCTCTGTGGCCAAAGGAGCCTCTGCACTCGGGCGAGGAACAGAAATGGAGCTCAGCTGCAAGCAGTTGTGCTGCTCCTGCCTGGCTGCTCCTGCCTCAGTGTGTGCTGCTCCTGCCTGGCTGCCTTTGCCTTGCTGCTCTGCCTCAGTGTGTTCTGCTCCTGCCTCACAGAGCTGCCTCCGCCTCAGTGCGTGTTGCTTCTGCCTTGCAGCCTCTGCCTCACTGAACCTGAACTGCCTGGAAGCTGAAGTGCCCCAAGTTTGCCAGGAGAAGGCCCTGGAGTGCCTCAGGCCCTGGCAGGCAGTGCCACCCACATGGTGCTCTCTGCACAGCTGCAGGAGATGCTGCTGCACCTCTGCACACCTCCCTGCCAAGAGGAGCCAGGAGCAGGTCAGAGATCCTCTGCCTCTTGCCCAGCACCCTGGGAAGATCTGGAAGCCTCTCAAGGGCTGAGCAGTTCCAACACTGCCACAAAGCAGCCAGGGACTAGCCTGAAATGTCTACTGCCTGCAGTGAGCAGCACAGACCTGCCCTAGGGCTGCAGCTGCCTGTTTGGGAGTGAGGCAAAGCCATTGTGTGGCCAAACCTTTCCCAGTGTTCTGATTCTGCTCAATGAATGAGTTGCCCAGAAGCAGCCTTGGGAAGCTTTTCCCCACTGAATTAGACCCCAACTGTAACTCCTTTGTATGGAGCTGTGGGCAGGGCTGGCTGGAAATAAAACTAACTACATATTTTACAACCCCTGCCTCCTGAATTGCCCCAACTAAATCACTCTTCTACTCGAGAAACAGAAGCAATGAAGCCAGGTTCACAGGAACACCATGGTTGGAAAAGGCCTCTAAGATCATCAAGTCCAAACATTATCTAACTCAACTCTTTGCTTAGCTCTTCTACCTCAGACAGTGAAGACATCAACCCAGGTCCACAGAAACACAATGGCTGGGAAGGAGCTCTAAGATCATCAAGGCCAAGCATTAACCAACCTCTTCTAGCTGAGAACAGGAGAATTTAAGCCAGCATCACAGAATGCCAAGTTGGAAGGGACCCTAAGGATTACCTGGACCCTTTCCAGTTAATAGCAGATTTGTTCAGCCTGGAGAAGAGGAGGCTCAGGGGTGACCTCATTGCTGTCTACAACTACCTGAAGGGAGGCTGTAGCCAGGTGAGGGTCAGTCTCCTCCATGGTTGAGGCTCCATCCCTGCAGATACTCAAGGTGAGGCTCGACAGGGCTCTGGGCAACCTGATCTAGTTGAGAATCACAGCACCATGCAGGGTGGCAAAGCCCCTCAGGAGCACCAAGTCCAACCTAGAACCCTACTCTACAAGATTCACCTTAAACCATAGCCCTTAGCACCACATCCCAGAGACACTTAAACACATGCAGGGTGGGTGACTCCACCATCTCCCTGGGCAGCTCAGGAAGCCTACCTTCAGGAACCATGTGCCAGCATTCAGCTCCTGCAGGGTATGCCAAGAGAACAGAGCAGCATTCTGAGCAGTGTCATTGGGGTAGACTTCTTTGATGTTAGTTGTCCTCCTCAAGGTGCTGTCATGCATGAGGAAAGGAATCCCATCATAGCTGTGGGAAAGCAAGAGTAGAGGTCACCTGGGTTGCAGGTCCATTTCAGGTGTGAGCAGACTCATGCCAGGTCAGAAGGATGTGTGGGCCACTGTGAGGGCAACCACAGAACTGCAGAACTGTTGTGGTTGGAAAAGACCCCTCCCCAGGGCAAGGGGGCTGAACTAGATGGTCCTTGTGGTCCCTTCCAACCCTGACTGACTCTGTGATTCTATGATCATCAGCCCCTATGGGGAGAGGCTGAGGGAGCTGGGGGTATGTAGCCTGGAGAAGAGGAGGCTCAGGGGGGACCTTATTGCTCTCTGCAACTACCTGAAGGGAGGTTGTGGCCAGGTAAGGGTTGGTCACTCCTCCCAGGCAAGCAGTGACAGGAGAACAGAGCCTCAAGCTTCTCCAGGGGAGGAAGAAGTTATCTGTAGAAAGAGTGACTGGCATTGGAAAGGGCTGCCCAGGGAGGTGGTGGAGCTACCTTTGAGGTCCCTTCTGGGCTCCTGAATTGCAGAGAGATGCTGAGGTGCTGGAAGGTGTTTGGAGCAGGGCAGCAAGGCTGGGGAGGGGCCTGGAGCACAGCCCTGTGAGGAGAGGCTGAGGGAGCTGGGGGGTGCAGCCTGCAGCAGAGGAGGCTCAGGGCAGAGCTGATTGCTGCCTGCAGCTGCCTGCAGGGAGGCTGTAGCCAGCTGGGGTTGGGCTCTGCTGCCAGGCAGGCAGCACCAGAAGAAGGGGACAGAGTCTGAAGCTGTGGCAGGGCAGGTCTAGGCTGGATGTTGTTAGGAAGTTGCTGGCAGAGAGAGTGATTGGCATTGGAATGGGCTGCCCAGGGAGGTGGTGGAGTGGCCGTGGCTGGAGGTGTTGCAGCCAAGCCTGGCTGGGGCACTTAGTGCCATGGTCTGGTTGGTTGGGCAGGGCTGGGTGCTAGGTTGGGCTGGCTGAGCTTGGAGCTCTCTGCCAGCCTGCCTGATTCTGTGATTCTGTGTTTTATATTCCCAGAGCCGGCTGAGACCAGTCTGGGTATAATTTAAGTGTGGGGGGGGCAGAGAACGACCAAACCATCACACACCACCTGAGTTCAGAGGTGCGGACACAGACCCTGCTGCTGGCTGAGGTCTGCCCACAGCTCTCTCTCCCAAAGGCCGAGGTGCGGCCCCTCGCTGGGGGCGAACCCGTTCCCCCCGGCCCCTCACAAAGGCAACCCTCCCCGGGGCTCCCGCCGGCTTCTCCGGGGCCGGCTGCGGCGCCCGCCTGCGCCGCTGCGCACCACCGGAGCCTCAGTCACACCGGGCTCCTGCCTCTGGGTCCCAGCACGGACGCCCGGGGCTGCGGGATCGACGCCCCCGGGATCGCACCCCAGCCGGCCCCGCTGCCGGCGGCTCGCCGTGCCCAGCCCTGGCACCGGGCAGGGATCAGGGGCAGCTCTCCGTGCCTAGCCCCGGCACCGGGCAGGGATCAGGGGCAGCTCTCCGTGCCTAGCCCTGGCACCGGGCAGGGATCAGGGGCAGCTCTCCGTGCCTAGCCCTGGCACCGGGCAGGGATCAGGGGCAGCTCTCCGTGCCCAGCCCTGGCACCGGGCAGGGATCAGGGGCAGCTCGCCGTGCCCAGCCCTGGCACCGGGCAGGGATCAGGGGCAGCTCGCCGTGCCTAGCCCTGGCACCGGGCAGGGATCAGGGGCAGCTCTCCATGCCTAGCCCTGGCACCGGGCAGGGATCAGGGGCAGCTCTCCGTGCCTAGCCCTGGCACCGGGCCGTGCAGGGGCAGCTCTCCGTGCCTAGCCCTGGCACCGGGCAGGGATCAGGGGCAGCTCTCCATGCCTAGCCCTGGCACCGGGCAGGGATCAGGGGCAGCTCTCCGTGCCTAGCCCTGGCACCGGGCAGGGATCAGGGGCAGCTCTCCGTGCCTAGCCCTGGCACCGGGCAGGGATCAGGGGCAGCTCGCCGTGCCTAGCCCTGGCACCAGGCGGCCCAGGGGCAGCTCTCCGTGCCTAGCCCTGGCACCGGGCAGGGATCAGGGGCAGCTCTCCATGCCTAGCCCTGGCACCGGGCAGGGATCAGGGGCAGCTCTCCGTGCCTAGCCCTGGCACCGGGCAGGGATCAGGGGCAGCTCGCCGTGCCTAGCCCTGGCACCGGGCAGGGATCAGGGGCAGCTCTCCGTGCCTAGCCCTGGCACCGGGCAGGGATCAGGGGCAGCTCTCCGTGCCTAGCCCTGGCACCGGGTGGCGCAGGGGCAGCTCTCCGTGCCTAGCCCTGGCACCGGGCGGCGCAGGGGCAGCTCTCCGTGCCTAGCCCCGGCAGGAATCCCGGGTAACACTCCCCTCCTAGTTTCCCTGCCTCCCCAAACCTCAGGCGGGATGTCAGGTAACCTAATCCTTTCCTGCTGCGTTTGCAGCTTTGCTTCCCATGTCTTCTGGAGTGCCTTCCTTTGCACTTCCAGGAACCCGAATTCCCATGTCTTCTGGCGTGCCTTTTGCACTTCCAGGACCCGCTTCTGGAGTGCCTTCTCACACACAGACATTCGCTGCCCCTCGTCCGTGGCCCAGCCGCTGGCGGGATACGGGAGCTGCGCCCCCGAAGGGTCCGCACTGGCTTCGCCCGCGGCTGAGCCTCTCACTCGGTTGCCCTTCCAGGACCCCGAATTCCCCGACCAAGCAGAACCCGGCAAGAACCGCTATACTCACGTACTCCTTAGGGACGGGAGGAGCCTTTGCTGGGCTCTTGGTGCACAATAATTACGGGTTTTTTTGCCTTTTGCTTATTCTACCTGGGTTGGGATGTCCAAGGGGTCTGAGCCGAGAGCCACCAGCCCCGGGACCGCCGGCCAGGGAGGAGGCTTTCCCGCAGCCTTAGTCCCAGCTCGGAGCAAGGAGGGGCCGAGCCTCGGCACCAAATCCGCTACAAATCTCTCTCGCACGCTTTGAGATTGCACACGAGAAAACCAACTCCATTTAGGCAGAAGCAGCAGAAGCAGCGCTGGGCGCCCAGCCGGGCAGCCTCCTGCCCACCGACGGCTCCCAACGTGTCTGAGCTTCCCAACCGCCTGAGACACGCAACGGCCACGAGGCAGGCACCTTCCACCGCCTCCCACGCAGGTGTGAAGCGAGTGCGGGGCCGTTGCCAGGCAGACATTGGAACAGGTGCACCAACAAGCCAAGCGAACTGCGAACCAGAGTAGCAGCAACAAAGAACTCTGCAGTTCGGACAGCTCCGCCCTGCTAATTCCTCCCCGCAGCCTGCTCAAGCTGGGATGCCGCTGCACAGGTGGCCTCCAGAGCAACGCCTCTCTTTGCCATAGGATCTGGTTCTCGTTTCTGGTACAGTCAATTATGAAATGATCCCAATTTCCTTGCCACAGGCCTCCAACTCAGGCTTAGGTAGGGACTTGGCTTTGTATTCTGCAAAGCAGTTTAAAACATGCCCTAGACGTGATGGTTATTCAGTCGATAGGCACAGCTTGCTGGCTTGCCTGAGAGCAACTCTGCCCTGCAGCCCCTGCCATCATCTGTCAGCTGAGGGACCTTGTTCCAGCCAGCAGGAAAAACCTACCTGCCTGCAGCTGCACTTCTGCAAAGGCAGCTCTTACAAGCAGCAGCAGCAGCAGCAGCAGCACAGTGTGTTCTGAGAGACCACAGAGTCGTAGAATCAGGCAGGCTGGAAGAGAGCTCCAAGCTCAGCCAGCCCAACCTAGCACCCAGCCCTGCCCAACCAACCAGACCATGGCACTAAGTGCCCCAGCCAGGCTTGGCTGCAACACCTCCAGCCACAGCCACTCCACCACCTCCCTGGGCAGCCCATTCCAATGCCAATCACTCTCTCTGCCAGCAACTTCCTAACAACATCCAGCCTAGACCTGCCCTGCCACAGCTTCAGGCTGTGTCGCCTTCTTCTCTTGCTGAGTGCCTGGCAGCAGAGCCCAACCCCACCTGGCTGCAGCCTCCCTGCAGGTAGTTGTAGAATCAGTCAGGGTTGGAAGGGAGCACAAGGAGCAGGCAGTGCCAACCCCCTGCCATGCCCAGGGACACCCTACCCTAGAGCAGGCTGCACACAGCCTCAGCCAGCCTGGCCTCAAACACCTCCAGCCATGGGGCCTCAACCACCTCCCTGGGCAACCCACTCCAGCCTCTCACCACTCTCCTGCTCAACAACTTCCTCCTCACCTCCAGCCTCACTCTCCCCACCTCCACCTTTGCTCCATTCCCCCCACTCCTGACACTCCCTCACACCCTCAGAAGTCCCTCCCCAGCTTTCCTGTAGTCCCCCTTCAGATATTGGAAGGCCACAACGAGCTCTGCCCTGAGCCTCCTCTGCTGCAGGCTGCACACCCCCAGCTCCCTCAGCCTCTCCTCACAGGGCTGTGCTCCAGAGAGACCTCCAAGCTCATCCAGTCCCATCTAGCACTCAGCCCTGGCCAATCGACCAGAGCATGGCTCCAAGTGCCTCGATGTGAGGCTTTCTCCTCACCTGATGGTGACATCTGTTTCCAGACCATCTCCACCATGCTCAATTGTCTTCTGAAATGACATCTCAGTGTTTTCTGGTGCCAGCTGAAAAATAAAAGTTAAAAGGTCCAGGAGCAGACATTCTTGAGACACCCTCTGGAGGACTCCTTAAGTCCTATCTCTTGTTTTTTATTGAGGGAACATCTTTATCTTGTTCAAGACCTACTGTTTTTGCCTTCCACTTCAGCCACCAAACACATCTTGCACCTCAGGAAGGGTGTTGTAGAATCAAAGAATGGTCTGGGCTGGAAGGAACCACCAATAGGTCATCCAGTCCAACCCCCCCTGCAGTCAGCAGGGGCATCCTCAACTAGATCTGGTTGCCCAGAGCCCTCTTGGGCCTCTCTTTGAATAGACCCAGGGGTGGAGCCCACTGGGCAACCTGTGCCAGTGTTCCACTACCCTCATGGCAAAGAACTTGTTCCTAACATCCAATCTAAACCTACTCTGTTCTAGTTTGCAGCCTTTGCCTCTCATCCTGTCCCTGCAGGCCTCTGCAATCAGTCTCTCTGCAGCCTCCTTGTAGCCTCCTTCAGCTACTGGCAGGCTGCTGTTAGGTCTCCCTGGAGCCTTCTCTTCTCCAGCCTGAACCTCCCCAGCTCCCTCAGCCTGCCCACACAGCAGAGCTGCTCCAACACCCTGAGCATTTTTGTGGCCCTTCCTCTGGACCTGCTCCACCAGGTCCATGTCCTCCCTGTGCTGAGGGCTGCAGAACTCGATGCAGTACCCCAGGTGGGGTCTCTCCAGAGCAGAGCAAAGTGGCAGAGTCACCTCTCTGCATCTGCTGGCCATGCTGCTTTTCATAGAACCATAGAATCAGGCAGGTTGGAAAAGAGCTCCAAGCTCAGCCAGCCCAACCTAGCACCCAGCCCTGCCCAACCAACCAGACCATGGCAGAACTTGGCTGGTGGTGCAGCAGACAGGCTGGAGGGCAGGGATGCCACCAAGGGGCACCTGGAGAGGCTGGAGAGGTGCTTTTGATGCAGCCCAGGCTGCCATTGGCCTTCTGTGCTACAGTCTCACACTGTCTGCTCATGTCCAGCTTCTCCTCCATCAGCTTCCCCAAGTCCCTTCCCACAGGGCTGCTTTCTGTCACCTCCTCCCCCAGTCCCTATTGATAGTGAGAGTTGTTTCAGCCCAGGAGCAGAACTCTGCACTTGTAGAGGTTCTCACAAGGTTCACCTGAGCCTCACACCTCTCAGGTTTATCCAGGTCCCTCTGGATGCCATCCTGTGCCTCTGGCATATGCACAGCACCACCCAGCTTGCTGCCATCTGCACACTTGCTGATGGTGCACTGGATCAGGCTGTCTATAGCATTGACAGGACTGTTAAAGAGCACAGGTCCCAGCACAGGCCTTATCACCAAGCCTCTCTGATGCCTTTGTCATGCATTTCCAAATGGAGCTGTCTCCCCTCGCACAGATTTCATGGGGGAGAATGATGATCAATGGTGCCAAGTCCAGCTGCAGGGCTGGAACTTGGAGTTACAGCTCTGGAGTGCCCCAGGGATCAGTGCTGGGGCCAGTCCTGTTTAACATCTTCATCAGTGACACTGATGAGGGCACAGACAGACAGAGTCTGCACAGCAAGTTTGCTGCTGACACCAAACTGGGAGGCTTGGCTGAGACACCTGAAGGCTGAGCAGCCATGCAGTGAGGCTTGGACAGACAGAGCTGGGCACAGAGGAACCTGATGAGGTTCAACAGGGACAAGGGCAGAGTCCTGCACCTGGGAAGGAACAATCAACTGCAGCAGCACAGGCTGGGAGGTGACTGCTGGAGAGCAGCCCCAAGGAGAGGGAGCTGGCAGTGCTGGTGGCCAGGAAGCTCTCCATGGCACAGCAATTTGTGCCCTTGTAGCCAAGAGGCCAATGGGGTCCTGAGGTGCATTAAGAGGAGTGTGGGCAGCAGATGGAGGGAGGTTCTCCTCCCCCTCTACTCTGCCCTGCTGAGACCTCACCTGCAATATTGCCTCCAGTTCTGGGCTCCCCAGTTCAAGAGGAGCAGGGATGTACTTGAGTGAGTCCAACAGAGGGATGCAAGGAGGATGGACTGGAGCACTGCCTGATGAGAGGTGCCAAGAGCCCTGGGGTGGTTTAGTCTGGAGAGGAGAAGGCTGAGAGGGGATCTAATAAATGTCTATAATATCTGAGGGCTGAGGCTCAAGAAGGAAGGGACAGGCTCTGCTCACTGCTCCCTGGGATAACACAAGGGGCAATGGATGTAAATTGCAGCACAGGAGGTTCCACCTCAGCATGAGGGAGAACTTCTTTACTGTAAGGGTCCCAGAGCCCTGGCACAGGCTGCCCAGAGAGACTCCTGCTCTGAAGCCTTTCCAGGCCTGTCTGGATGTATTCCTGTGCAACCTGCACTAGATTCTGTGGTCCTGCTCTGGCAGGGGAGTTGTCAGTAGTGATCTCCAGAGGTCCTTTCCACCCCCTAACATCCTGTGAGCCTGTAAACCCACAGAAGATGCTGAAGGTAGCTAAAGAAACAATGACAAACAACTTCTCCAGACCTACCATTGGTGCTCCACGGTGTCCAATGAGGGCTGGCTTTGGTCCCAGTGTCCCCATCTCTCTGATGCAAGGAGAGTACATCCCCAGGGGTATCAAGAAAAGAAAGAGAAGGATAGCCAGGTATGGACCAACAATTATCACCTGAACAACTGAAAGAATTCGAAGGAGGAAGGCTAGAGTTAATCCATGTGGTAACATTTGGGTGTACTAAGTAGCTGCTGGGCTTTGTCCCCTCCTTCCCCTTCTTGCCCAGATTTAACAGTTCCCTCCAAACAATGCAGCCCAGGACAAGCTGAGCAAAGCAGGAT
This sequence comes from Pogoniulus pusillus, assembly GCF_015220805.1. Lineage (NCBI taxonomy): Eukaryota > Metazoa > Chordata > Aves > Piciformes > Lybiidae > Pogoniulus > Pogoniulus pusillus. Next base: position 1,528,819 of record NC_087266.1, read on the forward strand.
GTGGGCTGAGACTGAAGGGTTTGTGCTTTAATGGCATCTCACTGTGTCTTGCATCAAGACGTGGTCTTAGACCCACAGAACTTTCAGAGCCAAAAGAGACCCCAAGGATCATCAGTTCCAACCCCCCTGCCATGGGCAGGGACACCTCACACTAGATCAAGTTGCTCAGAGCCATCTTAGCCTTAAAGACCTCCAGGGATGAGGCTTCCATCACCTCCCGGAGCAATCCATTCCAGCCTCTCACCACCCTCATGCTGAAGAGCTTCTTCCTAACACCCAGTCCGAATGCATCCACTTCTAGTTTTGCTCCGTTCCCCCACTCCTGTCACTACCTGATAGCCTAAAAAGTCCCTCCCCAGCTCTCCTGTAGGCCCCCTTCAGATAATGGGAAGGCTACAATCAGGTCTCCTTGGAGCCTACTCTTCTGCAGACTGAACAACCCCAACTCTCTCAGTCTGTCTCCACAGCAGAGCAGATCCAGCTCTCTGATCATCCTTGTGGCCCTTAGAGATAATCTGGCATAGAACCAAGCAGGTTGGAAGAGAGCTCCAAGCTCAGCCAGCCCAACCTAGCACCCAGCCCTGCCCAACCAACCAGACCATGGCACTAAGTGCCCCAGCCAGGCTTGGCTGCAACACCTCCAGCCACAGCCACTCCACCACCTCCCTGGGCAGCCCATTCCAGTGCCAATCACTCTCTCTGCCAACAACTTCCTAACAACATCCAGCCTAGACCTGCCCTGCCACAGCTTCAGACTCTGTCCCCTTCTTCTCTTGCTGCTTGCCTGGCAGCAGAGCCCAACCCCACCTGGCTACAGCCTCCCTGCAGGCAGCTGCAGGCAGCAATCAGCTCTGCCCTGAGCCTCCTCTGCTGCAGGCTGCACCCCCCCAGCTCCCTCAGCCTCTCCTCACAGGGCTGTGCTCCAGGCCCCTCCCCAGCCTTGCTGCCCTGCTCCAAACACCTTCCAGCACCTCAACAGCTCTCTGCAATTCAGGAGCCCACAACTGGACACAGCACAAAAAGCAGTGGTCAGGGGTGGTGAGAGTTCTGAACATGAACATGACCAAACAATACTCATTTGGGGAGAACACCCCTGGCAGGAATTAATTACCCCTCCTAGCACTAGGTCAGAGGAGAAAAAGCCAGTCCCAGAGCCAGGCTCTTCTGCACTTGTTCCTGCAATCTGGCCTTGTCCTTACACTGGTCACACTTTTTGGAGTTGCACAGCAACTTCCCACATCATAACCCCAGGAACTGACCATAAAAGCTCTTTCCACTATCTCACCTGGCTGCTTCTGAGATGCACTAGGTTGAAGTGGACTGACTGGTCTGCAGAGCAAGCTCCTGCCCACCTGTTTGCCCCACACTGACACACATCTTTCCTTCACATAAGGAGCAGGAAGCAGAGCAACTGTACCTTTCTTGTCTGCTCTGATAGCATGAAGAGCCACGGGCCAGGACAGGAGGACCATCAGGGTTATTGCCCCTATGTGGAGGTAGGGAGCTGTGATCTGACAAAGAGAGAAAAGGATTTTAGCCAGAGGATGAAGCCTGGAGACGCTGAGAGATGTTATTGCACCTGATACTGTCTGCCCCAGACAGCTGATACCAGCATCTGCTGCTCAGAAGCAGGTTTCAGCTGTGTAAACAGAGGAGCCACCTGAGATGTCCATGCTATCTGAGATGACTTGGCAGGACTCAACTCAGACCCTACAAGAGAGTCAAGTCCTTTGGAAACAGCAGGAGGAGGCCACGTGAAGCACCTCCAAGGTCATGCTCAGCCAAAATAAAGAGCACCTGTGGAGAACCCAAAGGCTCTTGTGGCTCCTTCTGTTCATCCACCTCCTCTGGGGTCTGCAGCCTTGGTCAGTGTCTTTGTCAAGGACCTGGATGAGGGCACTGAGGGTACCCTCAGCAGGTCTGATGATGATAACAGACTGGGGGGGTGGCTGACACCCCCAGGCTGTGCTGCCATCCAACAAGAGCTGAGTGCTGGACAAAGGCTAACCACAGGAAGGTCAATGAGGACAGGTGCAGGGGCCTGCATCTGGGGAAGAGTAACAACAGGCACCAGGACAGGTTGGGGCTGCCCTGCTGGAGAGCAGCTCCCTGCAGAAGCACCTTGGAGTGCTGGTGGGCAGCAAGTGCTGCATGGGCAGCAATGTGCCCTTGTGGCCAACAGAGCCAAGGGCATCCTGGGGGGCAGCAGGAAAAGTGTGGCCAGCAGGGCTGGGGAGATTCTGCTCCCCCTCTGCTCTGCCCTGCTGAGACTTCATCTGGGATATTGTGTTTAGTTTTGGGCTCCCCAGCTCAAGAGAGACAGAGACCTGCTGGAGAGAGTCCATCAGAGAGCCAGGAGGATGAGTGGGGCACTTGATCATCTCCCCTTGCAGAGAGACTGAGAGCCCTGGGGCTGCTTAGCCTGGAGAGGAGGAGGCTGAGAGGAGATCTGAGCAATGTGCACAGAGAGCTGAGGGGTGGGGGTCAGGTGGAGGGGGCCAAGCTCTGTTGGGTGCTCAGCAGCAATCAGCCAAGGAGCAATGGATGCAAACTGGAACAGAGAAGGTTTCAGCTCAACAGGAGGAGAAACTTCTTTGGTGTGAGGGTGGCAGAGCCCTGGAGCAGGCTGCCCAGAGAGGTTGTGCAGCCTCCTCTGGAGACTTTCAAAGCCCACCTGGATGCATCTCTGTGTGGACTACCCTAGGGGACCCTGCTCTGGCAAGGAGGTTGGACTCCCTCAAGGGGAGGTTTGGGCTGGATGTGAGGAGGAAGTTGCTGGCAGAGAGAGTGATTGGCATTGGAATGGGCTGCCCAGGGAGGTGGTGGAGTGGCTGTGGCTGGAGGTGTTGCAGCCAAGCCTGGCTGGGGCACTTAGTGCCATGGTCTGGTTGGTTGGGCAGGGCTGGGTGCTAGGTTGGGCTGGCTGAGCTTGGAGCTCTCTGCCAACCTGCTTGATTCTGTGATTCTACCTTTCCCACACAGCATTTCTGGAGAGCTGCTGCTCTCTCTGGCACAGCTCCTGGCCCCTCTTACCTGGAAGGAGAGGCGCACAGTTTTCCACTGATCTCCCCAAAGGACTGACAAAATGAGGAGGGCTGTGATAGAGAAGCCAAGAACAAGAAAAGTCCCAATCTGGGGAGGCAAAGAAGATAAAAAACAGTTTCAGCATTTACAGAGAAGGGAGGTGTGTGCCCCCCACCTGACTCAGGCTTATTTAAGCATTGTGGGCTTTTAGGATGCAGGAGTGTCCTGGGGTACCCCAAATTCCTTTCTTCTTTCATTCCCTCCCCCCCTTCCAGGATCTGAAGGGGACTACAAAAAAGCTGGGGAGGGACTTTTTAGGCTGTCAGGGAGTGGCAGGAGTGGGGGAATGGAGCAAAGCTGGAGGTGGGGAGAGTGAGGCTGGAGGTGAGGAGGAAGTTGTTGAGCAGGAGAGTGGTGAGAGGCTGGACTGGGTTGCCCAGAATCATAGAATCAGGCAGGTTGGAAGAGAGCTCCAAGCTCAGCCAGCCCAACCTAGCACCCAGCCCTGCCCAACCAACCAGACCATGGCACTAAGTGCCCCAGCCAGGCTTGGCTGCAACACCTCCAGGGATGGCAAAGCCACCACCTCCCTGGGCAGCCCATTCCAGCCTCTCACCACCCTCAAGAACGCCTTGAGAACTCCTCCAGGAAGGGTGATCCTAATACATCCTCTCTAAGGGTCTGTTTCTGCCAGGTGGCACTTGTCAAACACCAGAAGTGGCATTAGGCACCAGGATGGCTTGGAAAAGCTTTGCCTTCTGCAGACAGCAGCCACTGGTTTCAGTGCTGCTGGGCTCTGCTGCAGAGCATTGTGCTGTGTCCCACATGAAAGCTTGGCTTTTACTTTCATGTTACCACATGGAGATGTGTCAAACATAGACATCTTCACCTGAGTGAGTCACTTCAGGCTGCTTTTAGCATCAGTGGAGGGAGGGAGAGGCACTTTAAGTGTGATTCATCTCCTCTCCATTTAGATGTCTATGAGCAGCTGGATGAATTGTGTCATCAAAGGGTTCATGACAGCAAAGGGAGTTTAGGTGATCAGCTCAGGTGGGTGTCTAAAGTCTTCTTAGAGCAAACAGAGTTCTGATGGGAATGAGATGCTGCTTTAGAGGGAGGTGTCCCTGCCTACGGCAGGGGGTTGGAGCTGGATGATCCTTGAGGTCCCTTCCAACCTGGACCACTCTATGATTCTGTAAGATAACATTTCCCTGTGGGAATAACATCATGAGATGTCTTATGGGAGAGAAGGAAGAGAGCCTCTCTAAAGCCTCTTCCATAACCTTTTCATAGAATCAAGCAGGTTGGAAGAGACCTCCAAGATCATCCAGTCCAACCTAGCACCCAGCCCTAGCCATGCAGAGAAACAGCACAGACCAATTGCTCTAGAGCATGGCTTAGAGTTACCAGAAAGCCCTGATTCTGCCCACCTTGTGGCTCCAGTGCAGGTACAGCTGCTGGCCTTCTGCAAGCAGGCACAGGGCTAGGACCTGGGAAACCAAGCAGAGATCATTGGCACGCTGATGAAGTCTGTTCAGTGAGGCACTGCTAGAATTGGTTTTGCCCTGAGAGGTCATTTCCCACCAGATCTTCCTGCACCACGTCAGGGCTGTCAGCAGAGCAGGGGTATGGAGAGCAGTGGGGGTTTTGCTACAGGAGTAAACGCTTCTGAAGTGGCCAAGCACATGTGGAGGCTTCCCTGCAGGATAAAAACCCCTCTCAGACAATTGGGCACTTTGGGCTACACACTTGCAATGGCTTTTCTTTGTGAGGACAAACTCTGAAAGAGAAATCATGGCCAGAGTCAACTGATCATAGAGTCAGGCAGGTTGGGAGAGAGCTCCAAGATCCTCCAGCCCAACCTAGCACCCAGCCCTGCCCAAACATAGAATCCAGCAGGTTGGAGGAGACCTCCAAGCTCATCCAGCCCAACCTGGCACCCAGCCCTGGCCAACCAACCAGACCATGGCACTAAGTGACACAGTCTCAAATTGTGCTGGGGGAGGTCTAGGCTGGATGTTGTTAGGAAGTTCCTGGCAGAGAGAGTGATTGGCATTGGAATGGGCTGCCCAGGGAGGTGGTGGAGTGGCTGTGGCTGGAGGTGTTGCAGCCAAGCCTGGCTGGGGCACTTAGTGCCATGGTCTGGTTGGTTGGGCAGGGCTGGGTGCTAGGTTGGGCTGGCTGAGCCTGGAGCTCTCTGCCAGCCTGCTTGGTTCTAGGATTCTATGATCCAGGCTTTGCTTGAACACAGTAGACATTGCTCAGATCTCCTCTCAGCCTTCTCTTCTCCAGACTAAGCAGCCTCAGGGCTCTCAGTCTCTCTCCACAGAGCAGATCCCCCACTCACCCTCCTGGCTCTCTGCTGGACTCTCTCCAGCAGGTCTCTGTCTCTCTTGAACTGAGAAGCCCCAAATTGGATACAATATTCCAGGTGTGGTCCCAGTAGGGCAGAGCAGAGGGGGAGCAGAACCTCCCCACCCTGCTGGCCACACTTTTCCTGCTGCCCCCCAGGCTGCCCTTGGCTCTGTTGGCCACAAAGGCACATTGCTGCCCATGCAGCACTTGCTGCCCACCAGCACTGCAAGGTGCTTCTGCAGGGAGCTGCTCTCCAGCAGGGCAGCCCCAACCTGTCCAGGTGCCTGCTGTTATTCCCTGCCCAGATGCAGGCCCTTGTCCTGACTGAACTTCCTGAGGTTCTATTCATAGTGGTGACACTTCTCTTCCCTTGGCTCTGATCTTATCTCACTTTTCTCTCCTCTCTCTCTCTAGCAGATAGCAGGTAATCTCCTCACCTGCTTTAAGAGCCCCTGCAGGACCCAAGTGATGTGCCTGAAGGTGTCATTAATAAATCTGTTAATCCTCTCAGTGTCAGTTTGCCTCACCTCACTCCTTGGGCATCCCTGAAGAACCTCCCCTGAACCCTTCCTCTGAGGGCAGGACTCAACAGAAGCTGCTGAGCACTTCATCAAAAGCTGGAGTGAAAGGCCAGGCTCTGGGACAGAGAAGATCTGCAAGCAGCACTGGGGTGGGGTTGATTCCTGCTTGGGTCCTTCCCTGGCAGGAGCCTGCTGGCATGAGCATTGCCTTCACAAGAGCCTGCATGTGACCACTGTGTGACCCTGAACGTTCTGAGCTGGTGGGAGCATGAATGGTGGTGCTGATTACTTTCCTCAATCCCCTTTTCCTTCAAGGCCTAAGCCTCTTTAGGTCACAGCTCTGATGATGTGAGGTCTCATGGCCCCCAGCACCCACTGCTCAACACAGCTGCCTGCAGTAATCCTGCCTAATGAGGCACCCTCAGACACTGATGCAGCCAAGCAAGGCAAGGGCCCTTAGAAATCCCCAAGGGATCTGAGTGGGTCACTTAGCCTCACAGAATGACAGAAATGGGCAGCTTGGAAAAGCCTCTCAGGACTGCCCAGGGAGGTGGTGGAGTGGCTGTGCCTGGAGGTGTTGCAGCCAAGCCTGGCTGGGGCACTTAGTGCCATGGTCTGGTTGGTTGGGCAGGGCTGGGTGCTAGGTTGGGCTGGATGAGCTTGGAGCTCTCTTCCAGCACCTCAACAGCTCTCTGCAATTCAGGAGCCCACAACTGGACACAGCACTCCAGGGGTGGCCTGAGCAGTGCTGAGCACAGGGGCAGAAGAACCTCCCTTGTCCTGCTGCCCACACTGCTCCTGAGCCAGCCCAGGATGCCATTGGCTCTGCTGCCCACCTGGGCACTGCTGCCTCAGCTTCAGCTCCTCTCTCCCAGCACCCCCAGGTGTCTAGACATTGAAGAGTGTGACCAAGGCTGAGCTCCTGGACCATACAGAATGCAAATTTCACTTCATATCCTCCATCTTCCTTTACTTTGCCCATCACCTGCCCTGGCAGCTTGTCATCATCACAACGACATGAAACTCCTCCACTACTGAGACACTGTTTGGATCCAGACAGCATGACTGAGCTGACACACCAGGCCCAGGAGTCTTTGAGCTCTGTAAGCCTGTAGATCCCATTTCTGTGCTAGCCTGATCCTGAGGTTGACTCCAGATCTACATCCTGCTGAGCTATGAGCTCAGAGGTATCTATGGCACACAGGCAACTCTGGCAAAGCTCTGAGCTACCCAAAGTAGCACAATAATCACCAAACCACCCACACCACTCCATGGTCACTGAACAACAGACACTGAGCTGCACATCCATCACCAAAACCCTTAGAATTAGACATCATTTGTCCTCCCCTGAGCTCAGTCACTCCACAGCTCTTATGACGCTATCCATTGGTGTGGGCACGGCCAAGCAGCTTGCCCTTTACATCACTTTGGGGCTTTATTGCTGACACAAGAATGAAATCAGTATTTATTTGTGCTTCACCAGAGATAAGGGACCCCAGAAACACATTGTGCCAGGGGCTGGATGAATAAAGCCAAAAGGAGCTCTCCTGCCACGAGCAATTTGCAGACAGATTATGTACTGACGCGCCAGGGAGCTGCTGAGAGGAGCTGGTTGTCTTGGTCACAAAGGTAAAGCCAGAGCCACTGCCTCACCCCCAGCTGCTGGCATTTCCAAATCAAAGCTGGAGCAGGCATAAAAAAGGATGTGGGCTCTTGTCCTCCTAGGTTAAGAGGCCTGTTATACCTCCTGGCTTGCCCCCACCCTTCTGCTGATGGGGGAAGCAAGGGCTGGCTGAGCTTGGAGCTCTCTTCCAGCACCTCAACAGCTCTCTGCAATTCAGGAGCTCACAACTGGACACAGCACTGCAGGGGTGGCCTGAGCAGTGCTGAGCACAGGGGCACAAGAACCTCCCTTGTCCTGCTGCCCACACTGCTCCTGAGCCAGCCCAGGATGCCATTGGCTCTGCTGTCCACCTGGGCACTGCTGCCTCAGCTTCAGCTCCTCTCTCCCAGCACCCCCAGGGCCCTCTCTGCCTGGCTGCTCTCAGCCACTCTGCCCCCAGCCTGCAGCACTGCTTGGGGTTGTTGTGGCCAAAGTGTAGAACCCTGCCCTTGGCCTTGTTCAATCTCATCCCATTGGCCTCTGCCCATCCATCCAGCCTGGTCAGGTCCCTCTGCAGGGCTCTGCTACCCTCCAACAGCTCCACAGCTGCTCCTAGCTTGGTGCCATCTGCAAACTGACTGCTGCTGGACTCAATCCCCTGCTCCAGATCATCTATAAAGATACTTAACAGGACCAGACCCAGCACTGATCCCTGGGGTACTGTAAACATTGTTCTGTTCCAAATCTTCCCCAGGGATCCACTGAGGATCAGATGTGGGGCTAGGCTGAGCTTGGGTCTGACACACTAAAGCCATCTCTGTGTTTCCTTTTTAGGACAGCAAACCATGGTTGGCTTACAAGGGCCACTACTTACCAATAGCAATGTGATGTACATGAAGAGGATGGCAGCCACAATCAGGAGGACAAGAGACCAGAGGAACCAGAAGCCCAGGTTCCCATAGTTATACCTGAAAAGCAATAAAGTATCATGCTAAGGTTCACCTTTAGCCCATGGAGTGGAGGGGAACAGCAGCTTTGTTCCCTGAAGTGTTGGAATAGTGAAAGCAATGAAACAAAAGGGGAGACACAACCTACCCTGTAACCCAGGGAAGTGGTTAAGAGCTTCCACCCACCCCAATCTATGATGCATGAACCACCCCAGTGGTGAAAGAGAGGACCCAAGTGATGGTCTTGCTGCAGAGAGCTCCCAGGTTGACCATGAGAAACAGCATCTTATCATAGAACCATAGAATCAGGCAGGCTGGAAGAGAGCTCCAGGCTCAGCCAGCCCAACCTAGCACCCAGCCCTGCCCAACCAACCAGACCATGGCACTAAGTGCCCCAGCCAGGCTTGGCTGCAACACCTCCAGCCACGGCCACTCCGCCACCTCCCTGGGCAGCCCATTCCAATGCCAATCACTCTCTCTGACAGCAACTTCCTAACAACATCCAGCCTAGACCTGCCCTGCCACAGCTTCAGACTCTGTCCCCTTCTTCTCTTGCTGCTTGCCTGGCAGCAGAGCCCAACCCCACCTGGCTACAGCCTCCCTGCAGGCAGCTGCAGGCAGCAATCAGCTCTGCCCTGAGCCTCCTCTGCTGCAGGCTGCACACCCCCAGCTCCCTCAGCCTCTCCTCACAGGGCTCTGCTCCAGGCCCCTCCCCAGCCTTGCTGCCCTGTTCCAAACACCTTCCAGCACCTCAACAGCTCTCTGCAATTCAGGAGCCCAGAGCTGGACACAGCACTCCAGGGGTGGCCTGAGCAGTGCTGAGCACAGGGGCACAAGAACCTCCCTTGTCCTGCTGCCCACACTGCTCCTGAGCCAGCCCAGGATGCCATTGGCTCTGCTGCCCACCTGGGCACTGCTGCCTCAGCTTCAGCTCATCTCTCCCAGCACCCCCAGCTCCCTCTCAGCCACTCTGGCCCCAGCCTGTAGCACTGCTTGGGGTTGTTGCTGCAGGCAAGGTAGCCTGAGGACAAAGCAAGATGAGAAGACTCAGGCCAACAGGCCACCTTGCCTGCCTCTGGCTGTGTAGGGTAGATGACAAAAAGGAGACCTGAGTGGAGGTTTGAGGAAGAACACAGCAGAGAGCTGCAGAGAGAGTTCAAGGACAGAGAGAGAGAAAGAGAGGAGCTTTTGTTGCACCCCAAGGCGCAGTAAGGGTGAAGCACATCACAGAATGGTTCAGGTTGGAAGGGACCTCAAAGCTCAGCCAGTTCCAACCCCCTGTCTTAGGCAAGGACACCTCCCACTAGAACAGGTTGCTTAAGCCCCCTCCAACCTGGCCTTGAACACCTCATTTGGTGAAGCTCATCTGGTTCCTCTGTGCCCAGCTCTGTCTGCCCAGGTCTGGCTGGATGGCAGCACAGCCTGCAGCTGTCTCAGCCAAGCCTCCCAGTTTGGTGCCATCAGCAAACCTGCTGAGCAGACTCTGTCTGTCTGTGCTCTCATCAGTGTCAGTGATGAAGATGTTGAACAGGACTGGAGCCAGCACTGATCCCTGAGGGACTCCACAGGTTAGAGCTCTCCAGCTGGACCTAGCACCACTGACCACCACTCTCTGAACTCTATCTTGTAACCAGTTCCTAATCCACCTCACTGCCTGCTCTTCCTGGGCTTGCTCACTAGAATATCATGCTGCAGCCCTGCAGCTGCTGAAGAGGATCCTGCCCACTCCCCAGCTACCCTGGAGACCTTCCTGGAGAAAGGGAGAGCTGGAAAAAATATTACTTACCAGTCAAAGTTATTGTAGTCATTTTTTGCTTCCCCCCACATGTACAGAAAGACAAGGGAGAAGCAGAAAGCTCCAACAAGCAGTGGGAAGAACACACATTCCCTCTGGAAAAGGAAAGGAGGGACAAGTGGTCAGAGCCCTCTCTACCCCAAAACACTCAAAGATGAATCCTAGATTGTCAGGGCTGGAAGGCACCTCAAGGATCATCTATCTCCAACCCCACTGCCACAGGCAGGGACACCTCACACTAGATCAGGTTGCTCAGAGCCACATCCAGCCTGGACTTAAAGACCTCCAGGGATGAGGCTTTCACTACCTCCCTGGGCAGCCTGCTCGAGTGTCTCACCACCCTCATGGGGAAGAACTTCTTCCTCCCATCCGATTTGAATGTCCTCCACTTCTGGTTTCACTCCATTCAAATGGAACTGTCCCTAACACACAGGGCTGGGTGTGGGAGCTCCTGAAGTAGATATGGAGAGAACTTAGAGGATCACTGAATTGTCTTGGCTGGAAAAGACCTCTAAGATCATCAGCTCCAACCTTCAACCTAACACCACCATAGCCATAACCCCCTGTCCCAAAGACCCATGTCCAGGTGTCTCTGGAATGCCTCCAGGGATGGTGACTCCACCACCTCCCTGAGCAGCCTAGCCCCATGCCTGACCACTCCTGCAGGAAAGAATTTCTTTGTCAGCTCCAATCTAATCTCCCCTGGAACAATTCCAGGCCATTTCCTTTCATCCTATTACCTGACACTAGAATCACAGAATCAGCCAGGCTGGAAGAGAGCTCCAAGCTCCTCCAGCCCAACCTAGCACCCAGCCCTGCCCAACCAACCAGACCATGGCACTAAGTGCCCCAGCCAGGCTTGGCTGCAACACCTCCAGCCACGGCCACTCCACCACCTCCCTGGGCAGCCCATTCCAATGCCAATCACTCTCTCTGCCAGGAACTTCCTAACAACATCCAGCCTAGACCTGCCCTGCCACAGCTTCAGACTCTGTCCCCTTCTTCTCTTGCTGCTTGCCTGGCAGCAGAGCCCAACCCCACCTGGCTACAGCCTCCCTGCAGGCAGCTGCAGGCAGCAATCAGCTCTGCCCTGAGCCTCCTCTGCTGCAGGCTGCACCCCCCCAGCTCCCTCAGCCTCTCCTCACAGGGCTGTGCTCCAGGCCCCTCCCCAGCCTTGCTGCCCTGCTCCAAACACCTTCCAGCACCTCAACAGCTCTCTGCAATTCAGGAGCCCACAACTGGACACAGCACTCAAGCTGTGGCCTGAGCAGTGCTGAGCACAGGGGCACAAGAACCTCCCTTGTCCTGCTGCCCACACTGCTCCTGAGCCAGCCCAGGATGCCATTGGCTCTGCTGCCCACCTGGGCACTGCTGCCTCAGCTTCAGCTCCTCTCTGCCAGCACCTCCAGGGCCCTCTCTGCCTGGCTGCTCTCAGCCACTCTGGCCCCATCCTGTAGCACTGCTTGGGGTTGCTGTGGCCAAAGTGCAGAACCCTGCCCTTGGCCTTGTTCAGTCTCATCCCATGGCCTCTGCTGTGCCCCCCATGCTGTTGCTGATCGCATGGCTCCCAGGGCACAGCTCTGGCACCAAGCACTCTGCAGCTCGCACAGGCGCTGCTGGCTCAGGGCTACGTTACCGTCTTGCAGCAGCACTTCCCGGGCTCGCTCCTGCGGCGCTGGTACCTCCTCCAGCGGCAGCTGTAGAGCCCAGCCAGGCAGGACACCAAGGGCTGGTGCTCGTAGCGCTGCAGCAGGCGCCGCCGCACCACCCTCAGCTTCCCCAGCTTCAGCCTGCTCGAACTGGTCTCCATCCGAGTGCCTTTAGCTCATCTTCCTCCTGAAAGCAGAGCTGTGTTTGAGGGGAAGGCAGGAGCCCTGCTCTCCTCTGGTAAGCTTCTCCTCCCCTATGAGGACAGACTGAAAGAATCATGGAATCACAGAATCAAGCAGGTTGGCAGAGAGCTCCAAGCTCAGCCAGCCCAACCTAGCACCCAGCCCTGCCCAACCAACCAGACCATGGCACTAAGTGCCCCAGCCAGGCTTGGCTGCAACACCTCCAGGCACAGCCACTCCACCACCTCCCTGGGCAGCCCATTCCAGTGCCAATCACTCTGGAAAAGAGAGTTGGGGCTGCTCAGTCTGGAGCAGAGGAGGCTCCCAGGGGACCTTCTTGTGGCCTTGAAGGGGGCCTGCAAAAATAGCTGGGGAGGGAGTTTGGAGGGTGTGAGGGAGTGTCAGGAGTGGGGGGGGATGGAGCAAAGGTGGAGGTGGGGAGAGTGAGGCTGGAGGTGAGGAGGAAGTTGTTGAGCAGGAGAGTGGTGAGAGGCTGGAGTGGGTTGCCCAGGGAGGTGGTTGAGGCCCCATGGCTGGAGGTGTTTGAGGCCAGGCTGGCTGAGGCTGTGTGCAGCCTGCTCTAGGGTAGGGTGTCCCTGGGCATGGCAGGGGGTTGGCACTGGCTGCTCCTTGTGCTCCCTTCCAGCCCTGACTGGTTCTGTGAGTCTATTTTCTCTTGTCCTAACACCTGCTACTGGGGAGAAGACACCAACACCCACCTGGCCCCAACCTCCTTCCAGGCAGCTGTAGAGAATGAGGAGGTCTCTTCTGTGTGTCCCTTTCTCCAGGCACTCTTCACAAGCCTTCTGCTCTGCACCCTTCACCAGGTCCACTGCCCTTCTCTGGACACTCTCCAGCACCTCAATGTCTTCCTTGCAGTGAAAGCCCCAAACCTGAACCCAGTCCTCAAGGTGCAGCCTCACCAGTGCAGAGCACAGGAGATCAATCACTCCCCTGGTCCTGCTGGCCACACATCCTGATCCAAGCCAGGATGTTGCTGGCACAACCAAAGTGAGATGAAATGATGCTCCCCACCCTTCACGTGGTCAGCAGGAGAAGGGAAGAATTTGGTCCCTGCCATGCTTGTGGCCACACAACACCACCAGCAGCTGTGCTCAGCTCAGCCCCATGCAGCTCACAGGGGCACAGCCCAGGGCTTTGCCCTTGGGTGGCCCACAGCCTTCCAAGAAATCACTCTGCCACCAGTGAAAAGCCACCACGAGGGGGGCAAGGAAAAGTGCTGCCATGCCTGAAAGCCTGCCTGGGGGGGGAGAAGGAGGAAGAAAGCCCTTCAGGGGAAGAAGAAAAAACCCAAACCCAACAAAAACCAAAACGAAAGAGCTCAGAAAGGGAGGAAATATTTCTTTGAAGCTAAATCCAGCTTTGTGCAGGTCAGCGTGCCCTGGCTTGGGTCCTTCTCTGCTCCTCTGAATGCCTGAGCAGCATTTGCTGCCCTGCTGCCAAGGGGAGATGAAGAGATTTGGGGCTCAGCTTGGGGGGGGAGACGACCTGCTCTGGCCTCCCAGCCCATGCTGCTGCCACAAACATTGTCTCCAAGGGAAGACTTTTGTCATCCAAGGGTGGGAGGGGAGGAAGAAAAGAGGCTTCGGATCACGCAGCTCTGCCCAGCAGCTCTGCAGAGCTCCCATTCAAGGCGCACAAAGGAGAGGGGCCCAAGGCGGCCCCCGCGGCGAAGCCCCCAGCGCTGCCCCTCCTCCACAGGGCAGCCCTTGGAGCAAAACAGCCCTGGAAGGGGGGAGGAGAAGGGGGAGAAGGACATCTTCCATGCCACCAGGCAGAGGTTGCTCTGTTCAGGCAGGTACAGCATCCAAAGCTGGCCCATGTTTGGACTCTGTGCTCTTGGAGGTCATTTCCATGCTAGGCAGCTCTGAGATGCAGGGGTGGGAGTCTGTTGTGTGCCATAAGGAGGTTGTCCTGCTGCTCCCTGAGGAAAATCCTTTCTAGCTCATTAACCACCACCATAAGCCATCTCAGAAAACCTTTGAACCCACTTCAGAGGGTAGTCTGGCACACACGAGATCCTTGTGCAAACCTCCTGACCTAGCACCAAAAGCTGAGAGCAGCAAAGTTGTCACCCAGAACAGAGACACTCAGGTTGGAACAGAGCCTCAAGGCCACCAAGTCCAACCCTACTCCACAAGGTTCACCCTAAACCATAGCCACAAGGAACACATCCAGAGGACTTTCAAACACACCCAGGGTTGGTGACTCCATCACCTTCCTGCCCAGCACATTCCAGTGCCTGACCACTCCTGCTAGAATCACAGAACCAAGCAGGTTGGAAGAGAGCTCCAAGCTCAGCCAGCCCAACCTAGCACCCAGCCCTGCCCAACCAACCAGACCATGGCACTAAGTGCCCCAGCCAGGCTTGGCTGCAACACCTCCAGCCACAGCCACTCCACCACCTCCCTGGGCAGCCCATTCCAATGCCAATCACTCTCTCTGCCAGGAGCTTCCTCCTCACATCCAGCCTAGACCTGCCCTGCCACAGCTTCAGACTCTGTCCCCTTCTTCTCTTGCTGCTTGCCTGGCAGCAGAGCCCAACCCCACCTGGCTACAGCCTCCCTGCAGGCAGCTGCAGGCAGCAATCAGCTCTGCCCTGAGCCTCCTCTGCTGCAGGCTGCACCCCCCCAGCTCCCTCAGCCTCTCCTCACAGGGCTCTGCTCCAGGCCCCTCCCCAGCCTTGCTGCCCTGCTCCAAACACCTTCCAGCACCTCAACAGCTCTCTGCAATTCAGGAGCCCACAACTGGACACAGCACTGCAGGGGTGGCCTGAGCAGTGCTGAGCACAGGGGCACAAGAACCTCCCTTGTCCTGCTGCCCACACTGCTCCTGAGCCAGCCCAGGATGCCATTGGCTCTGCTGCCCACCTGGGCACTGCTGCCTCCTCTTCAGCTGCTCTCTCCCAGCACCCTCTCTGCCTGCCTGGTCTCAGCCACTCTGGCCCCAGCCTGTAGTGCTGCTTGGGGTTGCTGTGGCCAAAGTGTAGAACCCTGCCCTTGATAGCTGCAGACAGCAATGAGCTCTGCCCTGAGCCTCCTCTTCTGCAGGCTGCACACCCCCAGCTCCATCAGCCTCACATGGCTTCCATGCAGTCCTACCCACAGGACCATCTGGGGTCCCCATGACTGCTTCCTGTAACTCTTTATGGACAATTTCTGTGGCAACAGGCACAGATCCAGAGCCAAGTTGGGGACAGTCCCCTGGCAGTGGTGGCCTTGGACTCTCCATGCTGCTGGCAGACCTGTCAGAAAGTGCTTGCTGGGAAAAGATGCTTGCTGGGCTGGAAGGAAGCAGAACATCATCTGCAGGTGAGAAGGGCATTAACCTTGTCATCAGAAGTGCTACCAGGACACGTGTCAGGAGAGCCTGAATGAGACATCAGCGGCTGGCTCCTGGCACTGAGCCCATGCATGTTCGTCACTGCCAGCTGGAACTGCAGAGTCCTCCTGCCCTGACCCCATCTGTGATTCAGGGCTGCCTTGCAGCACAGGGGCAGCTAAACTGAGCAGGAAAAAACCTGAGCAGGGCAAGGTTCATCACATGCTTGGTGGTGCCTGACCCTCCCTGACCCCGGGAAATACTTTCCTCATCTCATTAGCTGCCATCAGCCTCCTCTGAGCTGTCCTGTGGGTGGCTCTTCCCACCTGGATGCATTCCCCATTTGGAGTATCCTAGGGGATCCTGCTTTGGCAGGGGGGTTGGACTCAATCATCTCTGGAAGTCCCTTCCAACCTCTAAGGTTCAGTGACCAACAGGTTCTGCACCACTTGAGGAGGTGGTGGAGTGGCCGTGGCTGGAGGTGTTGCAGCCAAGCCTGGCTGGGGCACTTAGTGCCATGGTCTGGTTGGTTGGGCAGGGCTGGGTGCTAGGCTGGGCTGGCTGAGCCTGGAGCTCTCTTCCAGCCTGGCTGATTCTGTGATTCTATTGGAATCTTCCCTGCAAAGTCTCAAAGCACTGGAAGAGGCTCCTCAGGGAGGTGGCTGCATCCCCATCCCTGGAGGTGTTTAAATGCTGCAGAGATGTGGTGCTGAGGGCCATGGTTCAGCACCAGCCTTGGCAGAGGTGGAGAATGTTTGGACTCAAAGACCTTCCAGGTCTTGTCCAACAGAAACTCTTCTATGCCTGGTGTCATTCACCTGCACTTCTGGCATGGATTTGGGCTTTACTAGACCAGAACTTCTTGACAGCTTTGTAGGGAATGAAAGCACTTAGGAGAAAGCCACCAGAGCCCCACACAACCTTTCTGACTGCTCCAAGGCCTGAGTCAGTTACATCCAGCATGGAGCAGAGGTTAATCAGTAGCAAACACATCTTAAGGACTAAGGAGCCTTTCAAAAAGCAACTGCCCCTGCCAGTTTCCTCCCTCCTTCCTTTTCTCAAGTGTCTTTTATTCCTCCAACCTGGAGACCTTCCAAAATAAGTTCAAGTGATTAAGAGCAGATGCTGAAAGGATCAGGCTGAATCAGTGGTGGCAGCCAGGGCTGCAGGGGCAGAGAGAACCAGACCCAGAATGGTCACAGAGCCTTGGTGCTGTACAAACCTCTCCTTGATTGAAAAGCTTCCAGGGGCTTCTAGATGAAATAAAGCAGATGGAGGGTGGCGAAATCAGGAATTCCTCAGGTTTGTGCTGCAGAAGAGAGGAAATGAAGCAAGGGAGTGAGGAAGGGACTGGGCTCCAAAGCATTTCCACACAAGAAATCAGACTCCAGTTGGAGTGTGCAGTGATAGAACCATCGAATGTATGATGGAATCACCAGCTGCAGGGGGCTACAAAACAGCTGGGGAGGGACACTGGAGGCTGCCAGGGAGTGTCAGGAGTGGGGGGTATGGAGCAAAGGTGGAGGTGGGGAGAGTGAGGCTGGAGGGGAGGAGGAAGTTGCTGAGCAGGAGAGTGGTGAGAGGCTGGACTGGGTTGCCCAGGGAGGTGGTTGAGGCCCCATGGCTGGAGGTGTTTGAGGCCAGGCTGGCTGAGGCTGTGTGCAGCCTGCTCTAGGGTAGGGTGTCCCTGGGCATGGCAGGGGGTTGGCACTGGCTGATCCTTGTGCTCCCTTCCAGCCCTGACTGATTCTATGATTCCATGAAATGGTTTGGGTTAGGAGAGAACTTTAGATGTCATCTAGTCCAACCCCCTTGCAGTCAGCAGGGACATCTTGAACCATAGAATCAGGCAGGTTGGCAGAGAGCTCCAAGCTCAGCCAGCCCAACCTAGCACCCAGCCCTGCCCAACCAACCAGACCATGGCACTAAGTGCCCCAGCCAGGCTTGGCTGCAACACCTCCAGCCACAGCCACTCCACCACCTCCCTGGGCAGCCCATTCCAATGCCAATCACTCTCTCTGCCAGCAACTTCCTAACAACATCCAGCCTAGACCTGCCCTGCCACAGCTTCAGACTCTGTCCCCTTCTTCTCTTGCTGCTTGCCTGGCAGCAGAGCCCAACCCCACCTGGCTACAGCCTCCCTGCAGGCAGCTGCAGACAGCAATGAGCTCTGCCCTGAGCCTCCTCTGCTGCAGGCTGCACCCCCCCAGCTCCCTCAGCCTCTCCTCACAGGGCTTCTTGCCCTATGTCATCTTTCCACAGAAGCATTAAGTAAAGTTGCCCAGGGAGGTGGTGGAGTGGCTGTGGCTGGAGGTGTTGCAGCCAAGCCTGGCTGGGGCACTTAGTGCCATGGTCTGGTTGGTTGGGCAGGGCTGGGTGCTAGGTTGGGCTGGATGAGCTTGGAGCTCTCTTCCAACATGGTTGATTCTAGTACCCAGATTCTATGTCAAGCACTGATGTGCTGTGATGGCCACAAGAGCCTTCCCTAGGCACCAGCCCTGCAGAAGATGGCTCTTCTCAGAGCCATGGAATCAGAATCAGAGAATCAGTCAGGGTTGGAAGGGACCACAAGGATCATCTAGTTCCAACCCCCCTGCCATGGGGCAGGGAACCCCTCTTCTTCTCTGTCTTGCAACTGTACCACTTGCACTCACCCAGCCTACAGCTGCCCATCACCTGAGAGCACCTAGAGCAGGAGCATGCAGAGTAGGGCAGAAAGCAGATGCTCATCATGCTTAGCATCATCCCTAGGGATGCCATGAAGGCTTGGAAGGCAAAGAATGGCCAAAGAATGGAGAATAGGGTCAGTATGAGTCATGAGCATGGGCATCTTCCATCTGCTCAACCCTCTAGAGGGTCACACTTCCCTCTCCCTTCCTTCAACCTGGAGGGGACAGAAAAGCGTTGGCAGCAGCTGCCACTCTCCTGCTGGTGGGGAGAGCCACAGGGAGGGGCCACAGGCCAAGCCCAAACACTGCCAGCTGAGTTCCTGCAAACTGCCTTTGTCTCAGCCACCAAAAAGCAGCCAGCCACAGGTCCTCCCAGGGGCACAGGACGTGAGAGGCTGGAAGGGACCTCCAGAGATCATCCAGCCCAACCCCATGCTGCCAGAGCAGGACCATGGAACCTGGCTCAGGGCACACAGGAGCACATCCAGACAGGACTTGAAAGGCTCCAGAGAAGGAGACTCCACAACCTCTCTGGGCAGCCTGTGCCAGGGCTCTGGGACCCTTCCAGGCAAGAAGTTCTTCATGTAGAGGTGGAACTTCCTCTGCTGTGGTTTACAACCATTGCTCCTTGGCCTGTCACAGGGCACAGCTGAGCAGAGTTTGTCCCCTCCCTCTTGACCCCCACCCCTCAGGTATTGATCAGCATTGATCAGATCCCCTCTCAGCCTTCTCTCCACCAGACCTAACAGCCCCAGGTGCCTCAGCCTCTCCTCACAGGGCACTGCTCCAGCCCCCTTCATCATTGTAGCCCACCCTTGGACTCTCTAGAGCAGATCCCTGTCCCAGCAGTGTGAGCAGCATCCAGCACATGGAGAGCAGGGTAAGGACAAGCTGCTGAAGAGATGAGCACCTGCAGGCAGCCAGCTCAGCTCTCTCCAGTCAGGTTTCCATAGCTGGAGCAGATGTTGCAAGAGGAAGCTAAACCCATGCTGCCCTCAGGGCTCATCCTGCCATAAACAGCAGAGTCCAGGGTGCAGCAAAGGTCATGTCCTCAAGCTGGCTCTGCCCACACTGCCTCTTTTTCTTTCCTTCCAGGGAGATCTGAAACCCAAACAATCTCCCCAACTTCTTATCTGCTTTGGGAAAAAACCCAACAAACAATTTCAGGACCCTCAGTGCCCAGTTCTGGGCTCATCAGTTCAAGAGAGACAAGGACCTGCTCAGGGTTGCCCAGCAGAGGCTACAAAGACACTCAGGGGATTGGAGCATCTTATGAGGACAGGCAGAGAGATCTGGGCCTGGAAAAGAGGAAACTGAGAGCATCTTCTTAATGCTGATGGATGTCTAAAGGATGGGAGGCAAGAAAATGGGGCCAGGCTCTTCTCAGTGGTGCCCAGTGACAGGGCAAGGGGCAATGGGCACAAACTGGAAGGCAGAAAGCTCCATCTGAACACGAGGGGGAGAAGTGCTTTACAGTGAGAGTGACAGCACTGGACCAGGCTGCCCTGAGAGGCTGTGGAGTCTCCCTCACTGGAGACTTCCAAAACTCACCTGGACATGATCCTCTGCAACCTGCTTTAGGTGATCCTGTCTGAGCAGAGGGATTGGACCAGAGGATCTCCAGAGGTCCCTACCCAGCCCCCCACCAGTCTGTAATTCATCACACCCCACAGGGAGCTCTGGGGCAGTCCTACAAGCCAAACACAGCTTGTAGGTACATGAGGTACAGACCTCCTTCTTCAAAACCTGGGGTCAGGTTTGGACCACAGCCAGGCTGGCACTGCACACACAATGCTGCAGTCTGCAAGGAGGTAGCTGAGGCCCCAGCCCTGGAGATATTCAAAGTGAGGCTCAACAGGGCACTGGGCAACCTGATCCACTTGAGGATGCTCCTGCTGACTGCAGGGGAGGGTTGGATTGAGTCCAGCATCAGTAAGTGTGGAGATGACACCAAGCTAGGAGCTGCTGTGGAGCTGTTGAAGGGTAGCAGAGCCCTGCAGAGGGACCTGGCCAGGCTGGATGGGTGGGCAGAGGCCAAGGGGATGAGACTGAAGAAGGCCAAGTGCAGGGTTCTGCACTTTGGCCACAACAACCCCAAGCAGCACTGCAGGCTGGGGCCAGAGTGGCTGAGAGCAGCCAGGCAGAGAGGGAGCTGGGGGTGCTGGGAGAGATGAGCTGAAGCTGAGGCAGCAGTGCCCAGGTGGGCAGCAGAGCCAATGGCATCCTGGGCTGGCTCAGGAGCAGTGTGGGCAGCAGGACAAGGGAGGTTCTTGTGCCCCTGTGCTCAGCACTGCTCAGGCCACCCCTGCAGTGCTGTGTCCAGCTCTGGGCTCCTGAATTGCAGAGAGCTGTTGAGGTGCTGGAAGGTGTTTGGAGCAGGGCAGCAAGGCTGGGGAGGGGCCTGGAGCACAGCCCTGTGAGGAGAGGCTGAGGGAGCTGGGGGTGTGCAGCCTGCAGCAGAGGAGGCTCAGGGCAGAGCTCATTGCTGCCTGCAGCTGCCTGCAGGGAGGCTGGAGCCAGGTGGGGTTGGGCTCTGCTGCCAGGCAAGCAGCAAGAGAAGAAGGGGACAGAGTCTGAAGCTGTGCCAGGGCAGGTCTAGGCTGGATGTGAGGAAGCAGTTCCTGGCAGAGAGAGTGATTGGCATTGGAATGGGCTGCCCAGGGAGGTGGTGGAGTGGCTGTGGCTGGAGGTGTTGCAGCCATGCCTGGCTGGGGCACTTAGTGCCATGGTCTGGTTGGTTGGGCAGGGCTGGGTGCTAGGTTGGGCTGGCTGAGCTTGGAGCTCTCTTCCAGTCTGGCTGGTTCTATGATTCCATGAAGCTTAAAAGGCACCATCGAGTCTCCTCCTCTGCTCAATGCCATCAGGGCTGCTCATGGAACCCAGCTCTACAAGGACTTCTAACTGCCCTCCATGGCTTGCACATCTTTCAAACACTTCCATAGCAAAGCTGGAGAGGAAGCAGCAGTTTTGGCTCCCTTCACACCCAGAGCAGTTTTAATTAAACCCCAGCTGGTCCCATGGTCCATGGTGGGTTCTGTTGTTAAATGCAGCTCAAAAGCTGTGAGCAGCTGTAGGGAATCATTTCCATTCTCTCTTGCCTTTCAACCTGGAGGAGAAGTCCTGAGACCCAAAAGAAAGAGTAGAAGTGAAGAGGGTGTGGTGGCCTGGTTGATTGGATAGGGCTGGGTGCTAGCCTGAACTGGATGAGCTTGGAGGTCTCTTCCAACCTGCTTGATTCTGTGATTCTATGTACATCATGGGGCTGGATCCTCAAGTTTATGCTATCCAACCCAACCTTGCCAGAGTGCTTGCTCCCAGTTTCATGTCAGCTGGGTGCCTCACCCTGAGCTAAGATTCACTCTTACCTAAAAGTGCCAATTCCCTCATTTTGCTGATAATTAGCCCATCAATACTCATGGAAGAGAATTGCAGGCTCCTAGAATCACAGCATGGCAGGGGCTGGAAGGGACCTCCAAAGCTCAGCCAGTCCAACCCCCCTGCCACAGCAACATCACCTGGAACAGATCACACAAGAATGCTTTCTGGTGGGTCTTGAATATCTCCAGAGAGGGAGACTCCACAGCCCCCCTGGGCAGCCTGTGGCAGTGCTCTGTCACCCTCACCCATGGAACTTCCTAAGCCTGAAATTCCACCCAGTGCCCCTTGGCCTGGCACTGGGCATAACCCAGCAGAGCCTGGCTGCAGCCTCCTGGTGCTCACCTGCATATCTTTGTGAACTTGACTGAGGTCCCCTCTCAGTCTCCTCCTCTCCCAGCAGCACAGCCCCAGCTCCCTCAGGCTCTCCTCATAACAGAGCTGTTCCACTGCCTTCAGCATTTCTGTGCCTCTGCACTGGACTCTTCCAAGCAGTTCTCTGAGGTCCTTGAACTGAGTGGCCCAGAACTGAACACAATATTCCAGATGTGACCTCACCAGGGCAGAGTAGAGAGGCAGGAGAGCCTTTGTCCACCTACTAACCACAGCCCTTGTAATCCACCCCAGAATGGCACTGGCCCTTTTGGCCACCAGAGCACACTGCTGGCTCATGGTCACTCTCCCATCCACCAGGACCCCCAGATCCTTTTCCCCTTCACAGCATGGTTTGGATTGGAAGGGACCTTTAAAGGTCATCTAGTCCAACCCCCCTGCAGTGAGCAGGGACATCTTCAACTAGATCAAAGCCCTGGGCAACCTGGAATCATAGAATCATACAATCAACCAGGTTGGAAGGGAGCTCCAAGCTCAGCCAGCCCAACCTAGCACCCAGCCCTGCCCAACCAACCAGACCATGGCACTCAGTGCCCCAGCCAGGCTTGGCTGCAACACCTCCAGCCACAGCCACTCCACCACCTCCCTGGGCAGCCCATTCCAATGCCAATCACTCTCTCTGCCAGGAACTTCCTCACAACATCCAGCCTAGATGGAATAGATGGGATGTGTCCATCTACCACCTCTCTGAGCAACCCAGACCAGTGAGTGCCTGAACTCCCCTGACTGGAGAATGAAGTTTTCATCATAGAAAGTGGAATTCCTCACACACTGTGGAAGTATCTGGGCAACAAAGGGCCAAACCTTGCTCTGAGCTGCGAGCCAAGCTGCGAGCCAAAGAATTACCCACCACAGCTCCCAGCAAGTTGGACCCAGAGAGTCGCTCCCAGCCGTGGAGCCTTTGCAACCAACCAGGTCCTGATTATTTACAGCTGTACCCAGATGTTAGCCTTTCACGGGCTATTTGCTCCCGAGTCGACCTCCCCGTTCACACGCTCGGGGAGCTCAGGGGAAGAAAGAGAGAGGCTCCTTTCTCCCTTTTACTATGGAAACAGCTCCTTTATCCCAAGCGCTGGAGAACGCTCGCCCTCCCTTCCCTCCCACCGCCCTCCCGGCTCCGGCGACCCCACCGCTCCCGGCTCGCATCTCAGCTCCCCTCCTCACAGCTCGCAGGCAACTCGCCCAGCACAGACCCCCCCTTTTTCCTCCCCAGCCAGCCAGCCGAAGCCCCTCTCTGCTCATAAATCACCCCCTTTTGTTCCCACTTCTCCCCATTCTCTCGCTCTTGCTCGGGCTTTGTTTCTCGCCGCAGCCGAGAGGGCAGGAGCTGGGGCAGTCGCCCGCTGGCGCATCCCAACCAACACAGTGAAAAGTCCGAAGGGTGAAGGACAAAAACCAACCCAAACCCCAAGCCCACACCAGCAGGAGACCCCCAAACACACCAAACAAACAGCGAAACGAAACAAAGCAAAACAGAGCCCAGGAGAAGGTGGAAGAAATCCTGCCCGGCTTGCCCGGTGCTAACTTTTAAGGCAGGCAGGAAAAGAGCAGGCAGAGATGGATTTTACCCAGGCAGGAGCATCTTTAAGAGTTAGAATCAGTCAGGGTTGGAAGGGACCACAAGGATCATCTACTTCCAACCCCCCCCCTCCCTGCCATGGACCTAGACCAGGCTGCCCAAAAGCCTCATCCAGGCTGGCTTTAAACACCTCCAGCGATGGGGCAGCGTAAGGAGAGAGGATGCAACTTACCCGAGCGGGACACACATGGGCAGGCTGTTCTTTGCTCGCTGTGTCCTTCGCTTGTGACACTCCGGGACCCGAATGGTGGCACCGCTGTGTGACACCCTGCGTTAGAGAGGCTGCCGGAGCCGTCCCCTCCCACCGTGGGAGGGACCATGCACAGCTTCACCCACTCGGGTCCCAAGGCTGGAGACGCGAAAACCTCCTCGTGGAACGCAGGCAGCTGCTCACCGCATGGCTCTAAGAGGCAGCGGAGACCTACGGGTGAGCTTGGGTTCGCTCCATCCTTCACCCATTCACGCCAGGCTGGCATTCAAATCCCATCCCCACCCACCCAGCCCCGGCAAAACGCAGCCTCCAAAGGCTGGGCTCCGTGGCAGCATCCCAAAGACGGGGGCAAAAGCTGCTGCGGCTGATCCTCAGGATGAAAAGCTCCTGAGCATCCTCTCTGAAAGCGTTTCCCAGAGCTGCGAGCTGCGGGCAGGAATCCACCGCAGCAGATCGCTGAGCAACCCTGGAGGCGAAACCTGCTTAGTTGACTTATTTTTGCAGCGATTTTGGGGCTTTAGTACCTTAATCCTATTAGAGACATAACTTCCTTTGGGGAGGAGAGGGGGGAAGAAAGGGGCAGGTCAGCACAATGGATGTATTTTGTAACTCCCAAGGCACTCAGGACTTCCAGAGAGGCAAAATCCCCCCGTAAAGTTCCTCAGGCTAGAAACCTGCACAGCCTCACACAGCTCCTCCTGCTCCTAAAAAGCTCTTGGCTGCATGAGAGGCTAAAGAAACTTTCCCTCCAGTCCCTGAGGGCTCTTTCAAATGCCACTGCTGGAAAGTTTGGGGTTTGTTTTGTTTCTTTCCTATCCTTGTGGTCTCTCAGGGTGGGATTTTTCTTGCTGGATGAAGAGCTGAATCACAGAACCAGTCAGGGTTAGAAGGGACCTCAAGGATAGAATCATAGAGCCATAGAACCAGTCAGGGTTGGAAGGGACCTCAAAGATAGAATCATAGAGCCATAGAACCAGTCAGGGTTGGAAGGGACCTCAAAGATAGAATCATAGAGCCATAGAACCAGTCAGGGTTGGAAGGGACCTCAAAGATAGAATCATAGAGCCATAGAACCAGTCAGGGTTGGAAGGGACCTCAAGGATAGAATCATAGAGCCATAGAACCAGTCAGGGTTGGGAGGGACCTCAAGGATAGAATCATAGAGCCATAGAACCAGTCAGGGTTGGAAGGGACCTCAAAGATAGAATCATAGAGCCATAGAACCAGTCAGGGTTGGGAGGGACCTCAAGGATAGAATCATAGAGCCATAGAACCAGTCAGGGTTGGAAGGGACCTCAAGGACAGAATCATAGAGCCATAGAACCAGTCAGGGTTGGAAGGGACCTCAAGGATAGAATCACAGAACCAGTCAGAATTGGAAGGGACCTCAAGGATAGAATCATAGAGCCATAGAACCAGTCAGGGTTGGAAGGGACCTCAAGGATAGAATCATAGAGCCATAGAACCAGTCAGGGTTGGAAGGGACCTCAAAGATAGAATCATAGAGCCATAGAACCAGTCAGGGTTGGGAGGAACCTCAAGGATAGAATCATAGAGCCATAGAACCAGACAGGGTTGGAGGGACCTCAAGGATAGAATCATAGAGCCATAGAACCAGTCAGGGTTGGAAGGGACCTCAAGGATAGAATCATAGAGCCATAGAACCAGCCAGGGTTGGGAGGGACCTCAAGGATAGAATCATAGAGCCATAGAACCAGTCAGGGTTGGAAGGGACCTCAAGGATAGAATCATAGAGCCATAGAACCAGTCAGGGTTGGAAGGGACCTCAAGGATAGAATCATAGAGCCATAGAACCAGTCAGGGTTGGGAGGAACCTCAAGGATAGAATCATAGAGCCATAGAACCAGTCAGGGTTGGAAGGGACCTCAAAGATAGAATCATAGAGCCATAGAACCAGTCAGGGTTGGGAGGGACCTCAAGGATAGAATCATAGAGCCATAGAACCAGTCAGGGTTGGAAGGGACCTCAAAGATAGAATCATAGAGTCATAGAACCAGTCAGGGTTGGAAGGGATCTCAAAGATAGAATCATAGAGCCATAGAACCAGTCAGGGTTGGCAGGGATCTCAAAGATAGAATCATAGAGCCATAGAACCAGTCAGGGTTGGAAGGGACCTCAAGGATAGAATCATAGAAGCAGTCAGGGTTGGAAGTGACCTCAAGGAGAGAATCACAGACTCATAGAACCAGTCAGGGTTAGAAGGGACCTCAAGGATAGAATCATAGAGTCATAGAATCGTAGAACCAGTCAGAGTTGGAAGTGACCTCAAGGATAGAATCATAGAGACACAGAAACATAGAACCAGTCAGGGTTGGAAGGGACCTCAAGGATAGAATCATAGAATTAGGTGTTGAAGAAAGGACTGGATGAGGCACTTAGTGCCATGGTCTAGTTGATTGGACAGGTTGGACTGGATGAGCTTGAAGATCTCTTCCAATCTGGTTGATTCTATGATTATAGACTCATAGAAGCAGTCAGGGTTGGAAGGGACCTCAAGGATAGAATCACAGAGCCATAGAACCAGTCAGGGTTGGAAGGGACCTCAAGTTGAGAATCACAGAATTAGGTGCTGGAGAAAGGACTGGATCAGGCACTTAATGCCATGGTCTGGTTGATTGGATAGGTTGGACTGGATGAGCTTGAAGATCTCTTCCAACCTGTTTGATTCTATGATAATGGTAAGCAGGAGGCACCACCTAAGAGTTCAACTTTAAAAGCAGAATGACTTAATCCTTACTTAGCAGCAGGTCCCCAAATAGCATCATCTGCCTTGGGAATGTTAAACAAAGGAGGAGACTGACTGCAAGGTATGAAAATAGCAGCAGCTGAGGCTTGTTGCTGATCCTCTTCCAGCCAATGCTCAGCTGGCTGGGCTAAAGAGGCCTGGGACTCTGTGGGGCTCTAGAAACACAACTTGGTTGGTGGTCTGACTCAGAACTACAGAACCTCAGAGGTTGGATGTGAGCTCCAGAGATCATCAAATCCGACCTCAGTTGACAGAAGTCCTGCAGACAGGGCAGGGGACAGTGAGGTTAAGAGGGCTGATGGCACTGGTGAGAAGCAGGCAGCAGGAGCAGCAGCTTTGCCAGGTTCCTTGCACTTCTAACCTCCTAAGTAGATCCAGTGGATTTCTCCCCCTTGTACATTTGTGGCCTCGTTCAGCCCAGTTTCACCACGGGGCCAGGCTGAGGTCACAGCATCACAGAAACAATCTGGCTGGAAAAGCCCCTCAGGGTCACCAAATCTCCTCCCCTGCTGCAACCTTCTTCACAGAGAGTGATTTCCCATTGGAATGGGCTGCCCAGGGAGGTGGTGGAGTGGCTGTGCCTGGAGGTGTTGCAGCCAAGCCTGGCTGGGGCACTTAGTGCCATGGTCTGGTTGGTTGGGCAGGGCTGGGTGCTAGGCTGGGCTGGCTGAGCCTGGAGCTCTCTTCCAACCTGCTTGATTTTATGGTTCTGCATCCTGCTACCTGCACTCCAAGAACCTGCTTGGTTCAATGATTCTATGATGCCTCTTGTCCTAACCCTTGGTACTTGGTAGAAAAGACCAGCACCAGCTTCACTCCAACCTCCTTTCAGCTGTCTCAGCCTCCTCTTCTCCAGACTAAATGATCCCAGTTCCCTCAGCTGCTGCTCTCCAGACCCTTCACCAGCATCGTTGCCCTTCTCTGGAGCCACTGCAGCACCTCAATGTGCTTGCAGTGAGGATGCAGCAGGACCCAGGCAGGCTCAGAATGGAGAACCAGATGGAAGGAGTAGTGTGGCCTTCCAGGACCTGAAGGGGGCTACAAAAAAGCTGGGGAGGGACTTTGGAGGGTGTGAGGGAGTGTCAGGAGTGGGGGGAATGGAGCAAAGGTGGAGGTGGGGAGAGTGAGGCTGGAGGTGAGGAGGAGGTTGTTGAGCAGGAGAGTGGTGAGAGGCTGGACTGGGTTGCCCAGGGAGGTGGTTGAGGCCCCATGGCTGGAGGTGTTTGAGGCCAGGCTGGCTGAGGCTGTGTGCAGCCTGCTCTAGGGTAGGGTGTCCCTGGGCATGGCAGGGGGTTGGCACTGGCTGCTCCTTGTGCTCCCTTCCAGCCCTGACTCATTCTATGACTCTGAGAGTCTGACAAAGTACTCCTTGGACAAATGCTCCTGCACTCAAAACATGCTTTTTGTTTGGGACTGGAAGGGAAACTTAAAGGCCTCTTCAAATGTAATCTTGCAAATCACAGAGCCACAGAAACACTCAGGTTGGCAAAGCCCCTCAGGATCACCAGGTCCAACCCAGAACCCTACTCTGCAAGGTGCACCCTAAACCATAGCCCCAAGAATCACAGCCAAGGGACTTTAAAACACATCCAGGCTTGGGAACTCCACCACCTCCCTGCCCAGCCCATTCCAGTGCCTGACCACTCTTGCTAGGAAAAAATGTTTCCTAACGTCCAGTCGAAACCTGCCCAGTGGCAGCTTGAGGCCATTCCCTCTTCTTCTATCACTGATTACCTGTGAGGAGAGACCAGCACCAACCTCTCCACAACCTCCTTTCAGGTCCTGAAGGTCCACACCCAGGGGTAACATTGCATGGCAGTGGCACAGCAGGTCTGAGGAGCACCCAGAGAATCATAGAATCAGCCAGGCTGGCAGAGAGCTCCAAGCTCAGCCAGCCCAACCTAGCACCCAGCCCTGCACAACCAACCAGACCATGGCACTAAGTGCCCCAGCCAGGCTTGGCTGCAACACCTCCAGCCACAGCCACTCCACCACCTCCCTGGGCAGCCCATTCCAATGCCAATCACTCTCTCTGCCAGCAACTTCCTAACAACATCCAGCCTAGACCTGCCCTGCCACAGCTTCAGACTCTGTCCCCTTCTTCTCTTGCTGCTTGCCTGGCAGCAGAGCCCAACCCCACCTGGCTACAGCCTCCCTGCAGGCAGCTGCAGGCAGCAATCAGCTCTGCCCTGAGCCTCCTCTGCTGCAGGCTGCACACCCCCAGCTCCCTCAGCCTCTCCTCACAGGGCTGTGCTCCAGGCCCCTCCCCAGCCTTGCTGCCCTGCTCCAAACACCTTCCAGCACCTCAACATCTCTCTTGAATTTAGGAGCCCACAGCTGGATACAGCACTGTTTGCCTTTGAAACAAGCAGCAAGGTCAGCACTCCCCAAAACACCTTCTGGAGAGGCTTCATCATCATCCTTGCCTGAGCTGCCTTTCTTCCAGCTGCTGCATCCTCATGGCATGGATGGACTCCAAGAGTTACTCAGGGGATGAGTGGATGGGGCTGAGCCACATCATCGTGGATGTTAGCAACAAGCTGTTTGCTGTGAGGGTGGTGGAACACTGGAACTGGTTGCTCAGGGAGGTGGTTGGGAACCCATCCCTGGAGATATGCAAGGTGAGGCTCGACTGAGCTCTGGGCAACCTGATCTAGTTCAGGCTGTCCCTGCTGACTGCAGGGTGGGGATTGGACTGGATGAGCTTTGGAGGTCCCTTCCAACCCAGACCATTCCATGATTCATTCTCAAATACCAGCACCAAGAAAAGCTCTCTGCAGTGGAGGGAAGAGCCCTGAAAACACATTAGAAAGGTGATTTAAAGCACACTCATTGCCCCAGCTCCTAACAAGCACAGGAAACTCAAAATACTCTGTTCTCTGCCCTAAAATCACAGAACCAAGCAGTTTGGAAGAGACCTCCAAGCTCATCCAGCCCAACCTAGCACCCAGCCCTGGCCAAGCAACCAGATCATGGCACTAAGTGCCCCACCCAGGCTTTGCCTCAGCACCTAAGTTCACCCAAAGCAATGCCCTGGATTTGCTTTCTTCGGGGTACACAGATGCAAAGCCTTCAGCACTGCAGTTTGCTCTGCAAACACCTGACAAAGGTCTCACCAGCTGGGCAGAGGCTGCTCTGACTTCAATAGCTTGAGCTCAGAGTTCACCAGCTGATCTCACCAGGTGTCCCAGCCAGCATCCTAGCCCTGCTGACAGCTGGCAATGAAGGCAAGGAAGGATCTGCTGGAGCCCTGCCACCTCTCAGCCCAGCCTTGGAGGTTATAAACCCATAAATCAAGCTCTTGGAAGGGACTGTAGAAACTCATCCTGAGTGCATCAGCAGGGCAAGGCAGCCTTGAACTTCTGTGAGTTTTGGAACCCTTTGTGTCAGGAGAAGATAAAACCTGTGGAAATGGCACAAACAAGGAGCAAGGATGGGCTCCTTGCCCAGCTGACAGGCACAGAATCACAGAGTCAACCAAATTGGAAGAGACCTCCAAGATCATCCAGCACAACCTAGCACCCAGCATGCCAGACATGGAGGGTGCTTTGTTGCCATATAGAATGGTTTAGGTCAGAAGAGACCTCCAAAGATCATCCAGTCCAACCCCTCCTGCAGTCAGCAAGGACATCCTCAACTAGATCAGGTTACTCAGAGCCTCACCTTGCATATCTCCAGGAATGAGGCCTCAACCACCTCCCTGGGCAACCTGTGCCAGTGTTCCACCACCCTCCTAGTAAAGAACTTGTTCCTGACATCCAATCTAAATCTGCTCTGCTCTGGTTTGAAGCCATTGCCCCTTGTCCTGTCCCTGCAGGTCTTTGTAAACAAGTTACTCTCCACCCACAGCCTGCAGCAGAGGAGGCTCAGGGCAGAGCTCATTGCTGCCTGCAGGGAGGCTGTAGCCAGGTGGGGTTGGGCTCTGCTGCCAGGCAAGCAGCAAGAGAAGAAGGGGACAGAGTCTGAAGCTGTGGCAGGGCAGGTCTAGGCTGGATGTTGTGAGGAAGTTGCTGGCAGAGAGAGTGATTGGCATTGGAATGGGCTGCCCAGGGAGGTGGTGGAGTGGCTGTGGCTGGAGGTGTTGCAGCCAAGCCTGGCTGGGGCACTTAGTGCCATGGTCTGGTTGGTTGGGCAGGGCTGGGTGCTAGGTTGGGCTGGCTGAGCTTGGAGCTCTCTGCCAACCTGCCTGATTCTATTCTATTCTATTCTATTCTATCCCTATGCTATTCTATCATATCCTATTCTAACCCTATTCTGTTCTATGATAATCCTATCCTGTTCTACTCTAATCCTATCCTATTGTAATCTTATCCTATTCTATTGTAATCCTATCCTATTCTAATCCTATTCTATCCTTATCCTATTCTATTCCTGTTCTATTCTACCCTATTCTATTCTGTTATAATCCTATCCCATTCTATTCTATTCCTATCCTATCCTATTGTAATCCTATTCTATTCTAATCCTATCCTATACTATTCCTATTCTAATCCTATCCTACCCTATTCTATTCTATTCCTTTCCTACTCTATGCTAATCCTGTCCTACTCTATGCTAATCCTATCCTACTCTATTCTCTCTTAGTCTATTCTATTATAATCCTATTCTACCCCATCCTATTCTAGTAGCCCTCTTCAGCTACTGGAAGGTCACTATTAGTGTCCCCTGAGCCTTCTCCTCTCCAGGCTGCACACCCCCAGCTCCCTCAGCCTGTCCTCATAGCAGAGCTACTCCAACCCCTTGGTCATTTTCATGCCCCTCCTCTGGACCTGCTCCATCAGGTCCATGTCCTTCCTGTATGGAGGGCTCCAGACCTTGACATCTCCCTGCCTAAGCCCAAACTGGGACATGTGTCCCCTTGCAGTGCCCTGCCTTGACCAGCACAGAGGGGCTGCTGCGTGCTCCCCCTCCCTGGGCTGTGCTGGGTTTGTCCCCCTGTCACCATATGGTTGCACAACGAGCTGCTGCAGCTCCCTGAGTGCAGGTTAACCATGTCCCCTGTCAGATTAACGACAGAAATTGCACCAGTTATGGCTTTGGCCTTTGCAAGAGTGATAAGACAGGCAGGGGGGGAGAAGAGGTGGCCTGAAATGACCCAGACTTCAGCCCTGGAGGACAGCAGTATCACAGTATCACATTATTATCAGGGTTGGAAGAGACCTCACAGATCATCAAGTCCAACCCTTTACCACAGAGCTCAAGGCCAGACCATGGCACCAAGTGCCACGTCCAGTCCTGCCTTGAACAGCTCCAGGGACGGCGACTCCACCACCTCCCCGGGCAGCCCATTCCAGTGTCCAATGGGCTGGCACAGATCCAGTGTCCAATGGGCTGGCACAGATCCCACAGCCCTGAGGGAGGTGTGCCTACCTTTTGCAGCAAGTGCTGGGGGTTGGACATGATGATCTCCTTGGGTCCCTTCCAGCCCCTAACATCCTGTGGCATCCCTCACCCTGAAAAGCAGAAGTGGCAGCTGGTGGAAGCACAGGGAGTGGGATGAGGAAAGAATCACAGAATGGATTGAGATGGAAGAGGCCTGAAAGATCATAGAATGGTTGAGGTTGGAAGAGACCTGAAGGATCAGCCAGTTCCAACCCCCCTGTGCCATAGGCAGGGACACCTCCCACTAGAACAGGTTGCTCAAGGTCTCATCCAACCTGGCCTTGAACATCTCCAGGGAGGTTGTGGAGCACAGAATCACCCAATGTGATCTTTGATCACATTGGGTGATTCTGTGCTCCACAACCTCCCTGAGCAACCTGTGCCAGTGTCTCACCACCCTCAACCTGTGCCAGTGTCTCACCACCCTCACTGCAAACAACTTCATCCTAACCTCCACTTCCAATCTCCCCTCTGCCACTTTAAACCCATTCCTCCTCCTCCTGTCATCCCCAGGCCCTGTCAATAGTCCCTCCTCAGCCCTCCTGTAGCCCCCTTCAGATCCTGGAAGGCCACTCCAAGGTCTCCTCCATGCCTTCTCCTCTCCAGGCTGCACAGCCCCAACTCTCTCAGCCTGTGCTCAGAGCAGAGCTGCTGCAGCCCTCTCAGCATCTTGGTGGCCTCCTCTGGACTGGCTCCAACCTGTTCCACTTTCCCATCATAACAAAGCAAAGATGTCACCAGACTTGCAGTGTGTGGCATGTCCAAGTACAAAGATGCTGACAGCCATGGTCACACTGAGCCTCAGGGGATGAGGCTGCACTGAAGGTCTCCCTCTCCATCTCTTGAGCTCTTTTGGCTCTGAAAAACCAATAACCAGGGAGGGTATCAGCCCCTCAAATTGCTGGTGCAGGAATACTCAGTGTGGCACAAAGACACCAAGCAAAAGAGGAGCAGCAGTTGGTGTGTGGTGCCCACAAGCTTCCAGGGAAGCCAGAGCCTGAACCTGGACTAGAGCCACCCCAGAGGTCCCTTCCCAAGGCACCAAGCAAAGGAGGAGCAGCAGTTTGTGTGTGATGCTCACAAGCCTCCAGGGAAGCCTGAACCTGGACTAGAGCATCCTCAGAGGTCCCTTCCCAAGGCACCAAGCAAAGGAGGAGCAGCAGTTAGTGTGTGGTGCTCACAAGCCTCCAGAGAAGCCAGAGCCTGAATTAGGGCATCCTCAGAGGTCCCTTCCCAAGGCACCAAGCAAAGGAGGAGCAGCAGTTAGTGTGTGGTGCTCACAAGCCTCCAGAGAAGCCAGAGCCTGAATTAGGGCATCCTCAGAGGTCCCTTCCCAAGGCACCAAGCAAAGGAGGAGGAGCAGTTTGTGTGTGGTGCTCACAAGCCTCCAGGGAAGCCTGAACCTGGACTAGAGCATCCTCGGAGGTCCCTTCCCACCACCACCATTCTGGGACCATAAACCACATCTCTCAGACAGGCAATGAGGAGGGACCAGTCAGAGTCACTCTGCAACCCAGCTGTGGGGAACCAGCCCCAATCACCAGTCCTGAGGGGTGGCTGAAGGGCAACCACAGGAGCTGCACATCAGACTTCAAAGCAGGCAGCAGCCAAAGCCTCTCTGCCTCCTGCAGCCTGTGCTGCAGCAACTGGGTCACCCAAGCTGGCACCGTGGAGCAGTGACACAGTTCTGTGGAAAGGGAGGGCTGCTCCTTGCCCTTCTCCTTCCCTATCTGTGGCTGTGCTTTGGGAAATGAGGGCATTGTGTTCCTTCCTGCTAGGAATCAGGGGGTGGTGATGAACCCAGGAGAGTCAAGCTAGGAGCAGCTGTGGAGCTGTTGGAGGGTAGCAGAGCCCTGCAGAGGGACCTGGCCAGGCTGGATGGGTGGGCAGAGGCCAAGGGGATGAGACTGAAGAAGGCCAAGGGCAGGGTTCTGCTCTTTGGGCACAACAACCCCAAGCAGCACTGCAGGCTGGGGCCAGAGTGGCTGAGAGCAGCCAGGCAGAGAGGGCCCTGGGGGTGCTGGGAGAGAGGAGCTGAAGCTGAGGCAGCAGTGCCCAGGTGGGCAGCAGAGCCAATGGCATCCTGGGCTGGCTCAGGAGCAGTGTGGGCAGCAGGACAAGGGAGGTTCTTGTGCCCCTGTGCTCAGCACTGCTCAGGCCACCCCTGCAGTGCTGTGTCCAGCTGTGGGCTCCTGAATTGCAGAGAGCTGTTGAGGTGCTGGAAGGTGTTTGGAGCAGGGCAGCAAGGCTGGGGAGGGGCCTGGAGCACAGCCCTGTGAGGAGAGGCTGAGGGAGCTGGGGGTGTGCAGCCTGCAGCAGAGGAGGCTCAGGGCAGAGCTCATTGCTGTCTGATTCTATTCAAGGTACACCCAACCTCCAAAAGAAAGAGAAAACTCAGCTTCTAAACAGTGGTCACGAAAGCTGAGCGAGACAACAGGGAAGGAATCTCGGAGTGGCAGCTGCCAGAAGAGGGCATCACAGCTCCAGGCATGAGAAAGGACCTGCCAGAGAGCCCACAAGCTGCCTGCTGAGTGTGACCGAGCTACGGATCATAGAATAGAACCAAGCAGGCTGGAAGAGAGCTCCAGGCTCAGCCAGCCCAACCTAGCACCCAGCCCTGCCCAACCAACCAGACCATGGCACTAAGTGCCCCAGCCAGGCTTGGCTGCAACACCTCCAGCCACAGCCACTCCACCACCTCCCTGGGCAGCTCATTCCAATGCCAATCACTCTCTGCCAGCAACTTCCTAACAACATCCAGCCTAGACCTGCCCTGGCACAGCTTCAGACTCTGTCCCCTTCTTCTCTTGCTGCTTGCCTGGCAGCAGAGCCCAACCCCACCTGGCTACAGCCTCCCTGCAGGCAGCTGCAGGCAGCAATCAGCTCTGCCCTGAGCCTTCTCTGCTGCAGGCTGCACCCCCCCAGCTCCCTCAGCCTCTCCCCACTGCCTGCCTTCTCTCCAGGCATCGCTCCTGGCTCCCTGGCAGACGCAGGCCCCTGGGACAAAAGAGGCATCCAGTCGGAAACAAAACACTGCAGCGACCCTGGCTGCTCCCTCAGACAGGGCTTTTGTGTCCCTCTGCTGTCTGCCCACCAAGCCCTAACCAGATCGCTGAAGTCAAGTGAGTGTCTCCATGGAAACTTCCCTTCTCAAGGAGCCTCCTCGCTGGAGAAAAACTCTGCACCTCTTTTGTCTGGGAGGAGGATAAAGGCTGCCTAGAGAGGAGCCTGCAGTGACTCACCAGCCAGATGAATGCCCTCTCAAAACACATCCATTCAACCGCTTTAAGGATGGTGAGAGGTGGGCAGTGGCTGATGCAACTCAACTGGGCAGTTCTGCCACCCCCTCCACCCCTGCTCTTCACCCTCAGCTTCTTCAAGGCACCTGGGGGCCATGGACCCCTCCCACACACAAACTCTTTGCCCTGCTGAACTGCAGTCATTAAAGGAACCCTGCAGGAACACAGATCAGGAGAGGCAGGAAGCTTCTTGTCAGAGCTTCTTGTTGCTCCTTCCATAAGAGTCACAGAATCAGGCAGGTTGGGAGAGCTCCAAGCTCAGCCAGCCCAACCTAGCACCCAGCCCTGCCCAACCAACCAGACCATGGCACTAAGTGCCCCAGCCAGGCTTGGCTGCAACACCTCCAGCCACAGCCACTCCACCACCTCCCTGGGCAGCCCATTCCAATGCCAATCACTCTCTCTGCCAGGAACTTCCTAATAACATCCAGCCTAGACCTGCCCTGCCACAGCTTCAGACTCTGTCCCCTTCTTCTCTTGCTGCTTGGGCTGTTCTGTTGCTGAGTGGGCTGCCCATGGAGGTGGTGGAGTGGCTGTGCCTGGAGTTGTTGAAGCCAAGCCTGGCTGGGGCACTCAGTCTGTGGCTAACTGGGTGAGAAAGTTTATGTTTAAAAGACTCCTCTGTTGATGTGAACATTCTGTCTTCATACACTGATAGCCTGGAGAAGAGGAGGCTCAGGGGTGACCTTATTGCTGTCTACAACTACCTGAGGGGTGGTTGTGGCCAGGAGGAGGTTGCTCTCTTCTCTCAGGTGGCCAGCACCAGAACAAGAGGACACAGCCTCAGGCTGTGCCAGGGGAGATTTAGGCTGGAGGTGAGGAGAAAGTTCTTCACTGAGAGTCATTGGACACTGGAATGGGCTGCCTGGGGAGGTGGTGGAGTCGCCGTCCCTGGAGCTGTTCAAGGCAGGACTGGACGTGGCACTTGGTGCCATGGTCTGGCCTTGAGCTCTGTGCTAAAGGGTTGGACTTGATGATCTGTGAGGTCTCTTCCAACCCTGATGATACTGGGATTCTTCATGAAGCTAATGGCTGCTGAGCATCTTCTATCTGAAGTTCTTCACAGAAAGAAGGATTATCATTGGGATGGGCTGCTCAGGGAGGTGGTGGAGTCACCATCCCTGGAGGTGTTCAAGAGAGGACTGGATGAGGCACTTGGTGCCATGGTCTGGTTGACTGGATAAGGCTGGGGGGTAGGTTGGACTGGATGATCTTGGAGGTCTCTTCCAACCTGCTTGATTCTATTGGCCAGGGCTGGGTGCTAGGTTGGGCTGTCTGAGCTTGGAGCTCTCTTCCAACCTGCCTGACTCTGTGATTCTGTAACTCTGACTTAAAAATTAACCTCTGGGTCTGAGTTTTCCTAGACTCACAGAATGGCTTGGACTGGAAGGGACCTTAATGATCATCTAGTTCCTGCCATGGGCCAGGACATTTTCCACTAGCCCAGACTGGTGGAAGCCTTCTTGTTCCCTGAGGACATCTTGATTCTCCTGTGACCTGGATGTGACTCCAACCTGACAACTTCTTTGACTTGATTCAAAACTATTTTTAATCACAGCCCTTAATTATTTAATGTCCATTAATATGGGAGTCTTTCTTCTATATTAGACCATGAAATATTCAAGTGTTGGAGTAGCCTTTCGGAATATTGGATTCCTTTTGGGAGTGGGGGTGTGGAATCTCAAACAGTCCTATACCAAAAAGGATATAAAATGCTGCAGCTTACCAAGGGCTTGGTGGAGAGAGAGGCTAAAAATCATCTGTTTCCATGAACTGCCATCCCTGGAGGTCATAGAATAGAAGCACAGAATGAGTCAGGGTTGGAAAGGACCACAAGGAGCAGCCAGTGCCAACCCCCTGCCATGCCCAGGGACACCCTACCCTAGAGCAGGCTGCACACAGCCTCAGCCAGCCTGGCCTCAAACACCTCCAGCCATGGGGCCTCAACCACCTCCCTGGGCAACCCAGTCCAGCCTCTCACCACTCTCCTGCTCAACAACTTCCTCCTCACCTCCAGCCTCACTCTCCCCACCTCCACCTTTGCTCCATTCCCCCACTGCTGCCACTCCCTCACACCCTCAGAAGTCCCTCCCCAGCTTTTTTGGAGCCCCCTTCAGATACTGAAAGTCCACAAGAAGGTCACCTGGGAGCCTATTCCAGAGTGAGGAGCCCCAACTTTTTGTGGGGTCTCTGTCTCCAGAGCCTTTCCAGGCCTGTCTGGATGTGTTCCTCTGTGATCTGTTCCTCTGTGATCTGTGTTAGATTGTGTGGTCCTGCTATGGCAGGGGGTTGGACTTGATGGTCTCCTCGGGTCCCTTCCAACCCCTAATATCCTGTGAGCCTGTGAACTCTTTCAGGCTGTGCTCACAGCAGAGCTGCTGCAGCCTCTCAGCATCCTCCTGGCCCTGCTCTGGACACTCTCCAGCATCTCCACAGCCCTCTTGTAATGGGGGCTCCAGAGCTGGATACAGTGTGGATATTAGGAGGAAGTTGCTGGCAGAGAGAGTGATTGGCACTGGAATGGGCTGCCCAGGGAGGTGGTGGAGTGGCCGTGGCTGGAGGTGTTGCAGCCAAGCCTGGCTGGGGCACTTAGTGCCATGGTCTGGTTGGTTGGGCAGGGCTGGGTGCTAGGTTGGGCTGGCTGAGCTTGGAGCTCTCTTCCAACCTGGTTGATACAGAAAGCATCTCCCTCAGGTACAACTTAGGTCATCATTCCCTCTGGGTGTGCAGTCTCCTTCTCTGGAGCCTTTCCAGGCTTGTCTGGATGTGTTCCTCTGTGATCTGTGTTGGATAGCATTGTCCTGCTCTGGCAGTGGGGTTTGGACTCGATGATCTGCTTGGGTCCCTTCCAAGCCCCAATATCCTGTGATCCTTGAGAGCCACTGGGTGGTGCCCCAGAGGGCTGCAGAAGACAGGAGACAAAGCTACCTTACACCACCCAAGACGTTCCAGCATCCTGTGAGGACCCCAACAGCCTGCTCTGGTGGCAGTGAATCCTCTGATCCTCTCTCAGCCCCGAGGTAAGAAAGGCAGCAGTCACTTTATTCAAAGTCAGTGTAGAGCTGAACACAAGCCCAGTGTTTAAAACCAACCCCTCCAGCAGTTCCAGGTCCCCTGCTCTTTGTACAGACTATGAGCAACCAAAGGAATCAGTAGCATAAAGAAACCACCATCAATGCCACAAAGGAACCTTCCCCAGGTCTCCAAGAAGAAAGCAGCATCCAGGATCAGTTTGTTTCCCATTGGACTCACTCTTAAGTAGAGTTTTCAACATCACTTGGCAGGCAAATCTCATCTTTACAAGGGTCATTGCTCTGTTTGCTTTATCACACAGGGTAAGGGTCTCTAAGAAGCTTCACAGCACTGATCAAGGAACCCTAAAAGAGCCCTCTGCCATTTTCTTCCCCCCTGTGATTCACCCTCTAGAACATCAGCAACGTCTGGGCTTTGTTTAAACTAGCTGAGTCGAAGCTAAAAGGAGAGGAGGAGTCCCCCCAGGTCCACATACTCTGGCAAAAGGATCATCCACGAAGCCCTCCAGAAGCTGCAGGAAGCACACAGAAGCCTTCTTCACGCTCCCTGCAAGCATCCAGCAGCCCTGCAGGAGATGAGTGCTCACAGCCTGACTCCCCTGTCAGTTGTCACAGCTGCTCACACGTCTGCTGCCTGCTTCCTTCCCTCCTGGAGTCATCCACAGCACAGAGCAGC
Organism: Pogoniulus pusillus; assembly: GCF_015220805.1. NCBI lineage: Eukaryota > Metazoa > Chordata > Aves > Piciformes > Lybiidae > Pogoniulus > Pogoniulus pusillus. Next base: position 1,567,621 of record NC_087266.1, read on the forward strand.
CTCGGTGGCCTAAGAGCAGCTTGCCAGAAGCAGTCCAAGACTTAATTCATGAAGATAAACATGGCCTAAGGCTCCACATCACTTCGAAGAGGAAACACAGTAAGAAGTATGACAAGAGACTTGGCTTTGCTCCGTGGAGGTCGGGTTCAGACGTCCTCAGAAGGCTCTTCTCAGCCCTGGGAAGCTTCCCCCTCTCACCCCCACCAGGAGGATGGGAACGGCAGCTGGGTAAGAGCAGCGACATCGCTGCTGCCTGCCCTGCCTCCTCCAGCCAGCAACACCTCTGTGCCCTCCAGGGCAGGCCAAAGTCTAAAGGGCAGCCCTGTGAAGGAGGAGCAGAAGGGTTCAGGCAACTCAGTGTGTGAATGAACATCTGACAGCGTGGGCACGGCAAGCATGTAGGCTTCAGCACCCTAATGGTTGTTCTTGGCTGCCTCTTTAGCTGCAAGAATCAGAGGAGTGAGACTAGACAGAGGCTTGGCAATCTTCAGGAACTGGTGCTGGGAAGAGGAAGAAGAAAGAAAAAGGAGGTCAGTTTTTCAGAACAGCTCCAGAAGTCAGGTGGATGCTCAGTACATCAGCACCTGGACCCACAGAGAACCAGACAATCAGGCAGGCTGGAAGAGAGCTCCAAGCTCAGCCAGCCCAACCTAGCACCCAGCCCTGCCCAACCAACCAGACCATGGCACTAAGTGCCCCAGCCAGGCTTGGCTGCAACACCTCCAGCCACGGCCACTCCACCACCTCCCTGGGCAGCCCATTCCAGTGCCAATCACTCTCTCTGCCAGCAACTTCCTAACAACATCCAGCCTAGACCTGCCCTTCAGCTGCTGGAAGGCCATAAGAAGGTCCCCTGGGAGCCTCCTCTGCTCCAGCCTGCACAGCCCCAACTCTTTCAGGCTGTGCTCACAGCAGAGCTGCTGCAGCCTCTCAGCATCCTCCTGGCCCTGCTCTGGACACTCTGCAGCATCTCCACAGCTCTCTTGTCCCAGGGGCTCCAGAGCTGGATGCAGGACTCCAGCTGGGGTCTCAGCAGAGCACAGCACAGGGGGAGAATCCCCTCCCTGGCCCTGCTGGCCACACTGCTGCTGCTGCAGCCCAGGCTCTGCTTGGCTTTCTGGGCTGCAAGTGCACACTGCTGGCTCCTGCTGAGCTTCTCCTCTAGCAGCACCCCCAAGTCCCTCTCCCCAGGGCTGCTCTCCAGCCACTCACTACCCAGCCTGCATTGGTGCTTGTCATTGCAATCAACCTAACCATAGCACTAAGTGCACTTGGCCTTATTCATTCTCATCCCCTTGGCCTCTGCCCACCCATCCAGCCTGGTCAGGCCCCTCTGCAGGGCTCTCCTACCCTCCAACAGCTGCACAGCTGCTCCTAGCTTGATGTCATCTGCAAACTCACTGACACTGGACTCAGCTTCTCCTCCAGCAGCACCCCCAAGTCCCTCTCTCCTCAGGGCTGCTTTCCAGCCACTCACTGCCCAGCCTGGATTGCTGCTTGGCATTGCCTCCACCCAGCTGCAGGACCTTGCACTTGGTCTGGTTGAATGTCATGAGGTGCATCCCTGTTGCCCACCACCACCACCTACCTGGAGCAGCTCTTTGGCAGAGCCTCTCTTTTCCACGTCCATTTCCAGGCAGCGGTTTAGGAAGTCTCTGAATATGGGTGAAAGCTTCTCTGGGTTCTGCAGCTCTGGAGTCCCATTAGTAGCAATCAGGTAGAGGGCCTAGAGTGAAAACAAAGCACCAGGAGGTTAGGAGGGTTAGATTCCATCTCTGCATTAGAGAGACACCCATTTCTTCTCTGCCCAGCTCAGTGGAGAGGAAACAACTCCCCCTTATCAAAGGGGCTAAGCAATGCTCCAGCGCCAGCAGGCAGAACAGCTGCCAGCCTCACTCTGTGTGGATGGGATCCAATCCTTTCTTGTTTCACCCTCATAATCTGGGGTGGGATCCTGCAGCCTTCCTAAGGGATTAAGAGGACAAAACCAACATTCCAGACCATGTTTACAGAGGGAAGTCACTGGCATGACTCTGCCAGGGCTAGACTCCTGCACTAACTATAGCCTCATGGGGAGGTGCCCCTGGATAAACAGGAGGTTTTGCTCTGGCAGTACTTAGCCTGAGTGCACAAGACCTAAAACAGTCCAGATGATCCAGATGCAGTTGATCCTGATCTAGGGTAGGGTGTTCCTGTCCATGGCAGGGGAGCTGGAACTAGATGAGCCTTGTGGTGCCTTCCAGCCCTGACTGATTCTGTGGTTCAGTTGGATCCTCACAAAGGATGTCCAGCAGACCCCCCCAGCAGCTCTTAACATCCTCCAGAAGCAATCAGCTTTACTACCCCTTCAGCACTCACAAGCACACTCCCTTCTGAAAAACAAGGAACTCCAAATTCACCCATTTGGGGATTTCAGGCATGGACTTTCAAAGGAACATGCAGGCCCTTTGAGCATGTCCCATGGGAGCAGTCTGATAGGCTGGGAGCTGGCAGGAGCTGAGTTCAGTGAGGTGCATCTGTGCTGCTGTTTAACCAACCTCCTCCAACTCAACACCCAGTTCCCTTCCTTCCACTCTTCTTTGATCCTGACTTTCTCCCCCCCAAAATCCCTTCCAGTTCTTTACTATGAGGGCAGTTCAGCACTGGAACAAGTTATGGAGCAGAGCTGGAGGTGGGGAGAGTGAGGCTGGAGGTGAGGAGGAAGTTGTTGAGCAGGAGAGTGGTGAGAGGCTGGACTGGGTTGCCCAGGGAGGTGGTTGAGGCCCCATGGCTGGAGGTGTTTGAGGCCAGGCTGGCTGAGGCTGTGTGCAGCCTGCTCTAGGGTAGGGTGTCCCTGGGCATGGCAGGGGGTTGGCACTGGCTGCTCCTTGTGCTCCCTTCCAGCCCTGACTCATTCTATGAGTCTAAGTTGCCCAGAAAAGTGGTTTAGGCTCCAACCCTGGAGGTATTCCAGGTGAGGCTCAAGAGGGCTCTGGGTGACCTGATTGAGTTGAGGATGTCCCTGCTGACTGCAGGAGGGTTGGACTCAATGATCTTTGGAGGTCCCTTCCAACCCATGGGACTCTATGATTCTATGGAGAGATGGAGACAGAAGTCATGCAGATTATTTTTAGATCTCTCCATTCTGTGTAGCTGAGGGAGAATCACAGAATCAGAGAACCAAGCAGGCTGGAAGAGAGCTCCAGGCTCAGCCAGCCCAACCTAGCACCCAGCCCTGCCCAACCAACCAGACCATGGCACTAAGTGCCCCAGCCAGGCTTGGCTGCAACACCTCCAGCCACAGCCACTCCACCACCTCCCTGGGCAGCCCATTCCAATGCCAATCACTCTCTCTGCCAGCAACTTCCTAACAACATCCAGCCTAGACCTGCCCTGCCACAGCTTCAGACTCTGTCCCCTTCTTCTCTTGCTGCTTGCCTGGCAGCAGAGCCCAACCCCACCTGGCTACAGCCTCCCTTTGGGCAGCTGCAGGCAGCAGTGAGGTGCACACATCACACCCATGTGTCACCAGCCTGGAGACCAGGCTGTGGTGCAGGACAGTGCCAAAGGCCTTGCTCAGGGCCAGGTCAATGCCATCAGCTGCTCTCCCCTCACCTCTTGCCACTGTGAGCTGCTCTAGAAGGGCAGCAGGCCTGGCAGGCAGGGTGTGCTGCTGAGACAGCCACTTACTCTCAGGGGGTTCTCATTGAGGTAGGGAGGCTCTCCTTCGATCATCTCGATGGCCATGATCCCCAAGGACCAGATGTCCACTTTGGGCCCATAAGCTTTCCTTGTCACCACCTCAGGTGCCATCCAGTAGGGGGTGCCCACCATGGTGCTGCGTTTGCTCTGCTCAGGAGTGATCTGGGCACAGAAGCCAAAGTCAGCTGCAAAGGGAGAGAGCAGAGGAGAGAAAGAGACTTAGGAACTGCAGGATCATGGAACTGCTTTGGTTGGAAAAGACCTCTGAGGTCCTCAAGTCCAAACCTCAACCCAAGGCCACCATGGCCATTACAGCATGCCCCCAGGTGCCATGTCCACCTGCCATGAGCCTGCAGCTATAAAGCCAAGGCCTTGCCCAATGTTTTCCAACCATGCCCTGCTTTTGGCACCAGCCAGCCCTGCCCAACCTGACTTGCACTGCAAGCACTGTGCCTTAGTGAGCCAGAAATGAAGAGGCCTCAAGATCCCTTAGTGTCTCAAATGAACCTTTAAAACCTCTGGCCACCTCTTGGGCCATTGACTTGTGCCTTGTGGGCCCAGGTCCAGGTCTTTGATCTCTCCCCTCGAGGTAAGATCATAGAATCACAGAACTGTTGGGGTTGGAAGAGACCTTTGAGATCATCAAGTCCAAAAGGGAAGGCTCACATCATGCCAAAGAGTTCAAACCTATCAGTTTAAGGTCTCCATAAGTGGCAGTCCTGCTGCCCACACCAGCAAGTGTTTCCAAGCCCATGGCTTACAGATGCCAAAGCTGTGGTGCAGGCTCCCCTGCTGCACCCTCTGGACATTGCTGCTGCAACCCTGAAAGCAGGGTTGGATTTGTGGCTAATGCAGAAGGGGTTGGCAGGTAAGTTTCTCAATCTGACTCCCTGAGGATTAGAGAACTGCTGACTTGCCTGTGGGAACCATGATGGGGAGCAGTAAATCACCACATCTGGATGGTGAGACACCTGACTGCCCTAGCACCCAGCCCTGCCCAATCACTGCACCACAGAATGAGTCAGGGCTGGAAGGGAGCACAAGGAGCAGCCAGTGCCAACCCCCTGCCATGCCCAGGGACACCCTACCCTAGAGCAGGCTGCACACAGCCTCAGCCAGCCTGGCCTCAAACACCTCCAGCCATGGGCCTCAACCACCTCCCTGGGCAACCCACTCCAGCCTCTCACCACTCTCCTGCTCAACAACTTCCTCCTCACCTCCAGCCTCACTCTCCCCACCTCCACCTTTGCTCCATCCCCCCCACTCCTGACACTCCCTCACACCCTCAAAAGTCCCTCCCCAGCTTTTTTTTGTAGCCCCCTTCAGATGCTGGAAGCCCACAAGAAGGTCCCCTGGGAGCCTCCTCTGCTCCAGCCTGCACAGTCCCAACTCTTTCAGGCTGTGCTCACAGCAGAGCTGCTGCAGCCTCTGAGCATCCTCCTGGCCCTGATCTGCTCACACTCCCTCTCTGCCTGCCTGCTCTCAGCCACTCTGGCCCCAGCCTCTAGTGCTGCTTGGGGTTGTTGTGGCCAAAGTGTAGAACCCTGCCCTTGGCCTTCTTCCATATCATCCCCTTGGCCTCTGCCCACCCATCCAGCCTGGCCAGGTCCTCTGCAGGGCTCTCCTATCCTCCAACAGCTCCACAGCTGCTCCTAGCTTGGTGCCATCTGCAAACTCACTGACTGACTAACAATCTTACTTAGCCTGACCTAGACATAACCTTCATTGCACATCCTCTGTTGTCTGGTGACATTTCCAGTCCCAGAGATATTCCTTCCCCAGCACCATCCCCTCAAGAAGGATTTCCTTCACAGAGCAAACAGTGCCCAGGATTGAAGTAGCTCCATTCCTGCTGTCTGTTTCCCTTGAGCAGATAGCAGGAAGGAAAGCCTTCATGCAAAGATCTCTTGGCCCAAAGTCTTGCTTGGATTTGTCCTACCAATAGGATGCTAATCCTCTTCCTGTGATCACAGCAGAACCGACCCAGCAAGGTGCAGTGCCCATCCTGCCTCCCTGTGGCACCACAGGGCTATTTTTAGGCCAAATGATTCAAATGGCCCAGATCTCCAGCTGAGCTTTCATCAGAGGTAACAGCCAGGAGAGGGCCATATGGTTCACAAGCAGAGCAAACCTTCCAGCAGAGCCAAGAAGCAGCTCAAGTCCAGAAGGTTACAGCCTCATATCCGCAGGGACTCAGAATCCTATCATAGAGTCAAGCAGGTTGGAAGAGAGCTCCAAGCTCAGCCAGCCCAACCTAGCACCCAGCCCTGCCCAACCAACCAGACCATGGCACTAAGTGCCCCAGCCAGGCTTGGCTGCAATACCTCCAGCCACAGCCACTCCACCACCTCCCTGGGCAGCCCATTCCAATGCCAATCACTCTCTCTGACAACAACTTCCTCCTCATATCCAGCCTAGACCTGCCCTGCCACAGCTTCTGTCCCCTTCTTCTCTTGCTGCTTGCCTGGCAGAAGGCACTCTTAGGCAGTAGGGAAAAGGGGGCAGTGTGGAGGTGCCTGGTGGAACATAAGTGCTGATGCTGTCTCCATCTGCAAATGCAGATGTTAGAACAAGGCCTCTTGGATGACTGCTTAGAAGCTCACTGGGTGGCAAGCAATGAAATACTGCATTTCAGACCAGCTGTTTCTGCCTGTTCTTAGTTGCACTGCCTTTGTGCTCCTCCTTTTTCCAAGTCTTTGCTGTTCTTCACATTTGCTTCACTGCAACAGTCTCTAGCTCTCATTTCAGCCCTTCCAATGCTGTGGTTGAAAAACATGTAACTGGAAACCTTCCAATCTCACTACACCAACCCAGGCTGGCCTCTCAATGTTGTTTCCTCCTTGTTACCACCAGTCACAGAATCATAGAATCAAACAGATTGGAAGAGACCTCCAAGATGATAAAAACCTTGAGTCTGTTGTGCCCCTCGGGTGTTAAGGTAGCTGTTGTGCTTGTCATGGACAGGACCTGAAGGATCATACAGTCTCAACCCCACTGCCATGGGCAGGGACACCTCACACTAGACCAGGTTGCTCAGAGCCTCATCCAGCCTGGTCTTAAACACCTCCAGGGATGAAGCTTCCACCACCTCCCTGGGCAGCCTGTGCCAGTGTCTCACCACCCTCATGGTGAAGAACTTCTTCCTAGCATCCCATCTGAATCTCCCCACTTCCATTCCTCCCCCAGACCGATCACTACTTGACATCCTAAAAAGTCCCTCAGTAGCTTTCCTGTGGCCCCTTTCAGATGCTGCAAGGCCACAAGAAGGTCCCCTGGGAGCCTCCTCTGCTCCAGCCTGCACAGCCCCAACTCTTTCAGGCTGTGCTCACAGCAGAGCTGCTGCAGCCTCTCAGCATCCTCCTGGCCCTGCTCTGGACACTCTCCAGCATCTCCACAGCCCTCTTGTCCCAGAGGCTCCAGAGCTGGATGCAGGACTGCAGGAGGGGTGTCACTGGAGTGGAGCAGAGGGGGAGAATCACTGCACTCTCCCTGCTGCTCACACTTGCTGCAGCCCAGGCTCTGTTTGCTTTCTGGGCTGCAAGTTCACACTGCTGCTTCATGCTGACCCCCAGGTCCCTCTCCCCAGGGCTGCTCTCAGGCCAGTCCATGCAGAGATAAGTCTGGAAGCTGGTGAATTCTTATCTTCCACCTATAGCTTTAACAGAACTGTGCTTCCTTTCTCTGCCTCTCAGCTCTGTTGGCCAGCATCCAGCAGGCATAAATACATCTATTTCTGTCAGCAGCAACAGCAGCTATGACACAAAATTCACACAGTGCAGATATGCTGAGTAAGATGGTGGGGTGGGTATTTTTTTTTCTGGCACATAATTGCTTTTTAGACTAAAGCTGCACTTTGGTGCAGGCAGGACTCTGGTGTGTGAGCAACCATCAGGGCCTAATGGCTCTGGTCTCAGGGGTTAACTTCTTGGAGTGCAGGTAGCAGGATACAGAACCATAAAATCAGGCAGGCTGGAAGAGAGCTCCAAGCTCAGCCAGCCCAACCTAGCACCCAGCCCTGCCCAACCAACCAGACCATGGCACTAAGTGCCCCAGCCAGGCTTGGCTGCAACACCTCCAGCCACAGCCACTCCACCACCTCCCTGGGCAGCCCATTCCAGTGCCAATCACTCTCTCTGACAGCAACTTCCTAACAACATCCAGCCTAGACCTGCCCTGCCACAGCTTCAGGCTCTGTCCCCTTCTTCTCTTGCTGCTTGCCTGGCAGCAGAGCCCAACCCCACCTGGCTACAGCCTCCCTGCAGGCAGCTGCAGGCAGCAATCAGCTCTGCCCTCAGCCTCCTCTGCTGCAGGCTGCACACCCCCAGCTCCCTCAGCCTCTCCTCACAGGCCTCTGCTCCAGGCCCCTCCCCAGCCTTGCTGCCCTGCTCCAAACACCTTCCAGCACCTCAACAGCTCTCTGCAATTCAGGAGCCCACAGCTGGACACAGCACTCCAGGGGTGGCCTGAGCAGTGCTGAGCACAGGGGCACAACAACCTCCCTTGTCCTGCTGCCCACACTGCTCCTGAGCCAGCCCAGGATGCCATTGGCTCTGCTGCCCACCTGGGCACTGCTGCCTCAGCTTCAGCTCCTCTCTCCCAGCACCCCCAGGGCCCTCTCTGCCTGGCTGCTCTCAGCCACTCTGGCCCCAGCCTCTAGTGCTGCTTAGGGTTGTTGTGGCCAAAGCGCAGAACCCTGCACTTGGCCTTGTTCAGTCTCATCCCCTTGGCCTCTGCCCACCCATCCAGCCTGGCCAGGTCCCTCTGCAGGGCTCTGCTACCCTCCAACAGCTCCACAGCTGCTCCTAGCTTGGTGCCATCTGCAGACTCACTGATGCTGGACTCAATCTCCTGCTCCAGATCATCACTAAAGCTATTGAACAGGACTGTGCCCAGCACTGATCCCTGGGGCACACCACTGGTGCCAGCTGCATGTGGCACCATTCACCACCACTCTTTGGGCCCAGCCCTCCAGCCAGTTCTTGACCCATAGCAGAGCCTCTCCATCACCACAGCAGCAAACCTCTCAAACTCCCATCTGCCCAACAGATGACAGCAGGCAGCAAGCCTGGGTTGACTAACTCAAGTGATCACCAGCAAGGACCCCCACGTACTTAGTTTGACAGAGCCATCCATTCCCAGCAGGATGTTGTCACTCTTGATGTCTCTGTGGATAACTTGGTTTGAGTGGAGGAATTCCAGAGCTTGGAGACACTGAAAAAAAGCACAAGTTGAAATGATTGAGATGTTCTTATGGTGCATGAAATCACTCCCCAGTCACAACTGTGCAGCTAACAGACTCCAACTGCATTTGGAGCAGCAAGGGCCTAGTGTCTTCCATACATTCAGTGTGTGCAGGGCTACAGAGAGATATCCTACTGGGATCAGCAGGCCCCAGGAGGAGCTTAGTCCCACCAGACCTGGAGAACAGGCACAATAAAGAGGATTCCAACTCTATTTAGTACTTCAGTCCACCCTCTAGTGTGAAACATCATTAGGCTTGCATTGGGAACCTCCCAGAGGAAATCCCCCCAGGAATAGAGGGAATGGAGGTGAGAAGAGTGAGGCTGGAGGTGAGGAGGAAGTTGTTGAGCAGGAGAGTGGTGAGAGGCTGGAGTGGGTTGCCCAGGGAGGTGTTTGAGGCCAGGCTGGCTGAGGCTGTGTGCAGCCTGCTCTAGGGTAGGGTGTCCCTGGGCATGGCAGGGGGTTGGCACTGCCTGCTCCTTGTGCTCCCTTCCAGCCCTGACTGATTCTGTGATCCTAAATCCATTGGGGTTGTTGTGGCCAAAGTACAGAACCCTGCACTTGGCCTTGCCCAATCTCATCCCCTTGGCCTCTGCCCACCCACCCAGCCCTCTGCAGGGCTCTCCTACCCTCCAGCAGATCCACAGGAGGAATGGCTGCTGCATTACAGAAGCAGGAGACAGCCATTCCTGTGGACCCAAGGGCATGGAAAATCCCTGTCCCCATCCCAGGCACAGCTCTCTCCAGGCACAAAGCCACTTCACCTCCCGGCACACAGCCGCGATCTGCCCTTCGTCCATGCAGGTCTCCGTCACCACGTCTGTCAGGGAGCCTCCAGCCAGGTACTCCATGACCACCCAGAGCTCTTCTCCTACAAGGTAACTGAAGAGACACAATCAGCTTTCAAAATCAGCCAGCATGAGCATGTTGCTGTTTCCCTGCCCCAAATGCACTGGGGGTTAAAGCTGGCTTTGGAGCACAGAGAAAGCACAAGGCTCGAGCTGTGTCCTTAGCAGTGCTGGGGCAGCAGGCACAGGTGGCACAAGGGAGGACCTTACCACAACCTGAAGGAGCAGAGAGAAGGGTGAGTGCAGAAGGTCAAGGAGAGAGGTAATGGCACAGCAGAGCTCAAGTTTCTGGCCATAAAAAGCAAGACTGAATTTTTCTGCAGTGGAAAAGGCCAAAGCAGCACTAGAGGCTGGGGCCAGAGTGGCTGAGAGCAGCCAGGCAGAGAGGGCCCTGGGGGTGCTGGCAGAGAGGAGCTGAAGCTGAGGCAGCAGTGCCCAGGTGGGCAGCAGAGCCAATGGCATCCTGGGCTGGCTCAGGAGCAGTGTGGGCAGCAGGACAAGGGAGGTTGTTGTGCCCCTGTGCTCAGCACTGCTCAGGCCACCCCTACAGTGCTGTGTCCAGTTGTGGGCTCCTGAATCCAAGAGAGCTGCTGAGGTGCTGGAAGGTGTTTGGAGCAGGGCAGCAAGGCTGGGGAGGGGCCTGGAGCACAGCCCTGTGAGGAGAGGCTGAGGGAGCTGGGGGGGTGCAGCCTGCAGCAGAGGAGGCTCAGGGCAGAGCTGATTGCTGCCTGCAGCTGCCTGCAGGGAGGCTGTAGCCAGGTGGGGTTGGGCTCTGCTGCCAGGCAAGCAGCAAGAGAAGAAGGGGACAGAGTCTGAAGCTGTGCCAGGGCAGGTCTAGGCTGGATGTGAGGAGGAAGTTGCTGTCAGAGAGAGTGATTGGCATTGGAATGGGCTGCCCAGGGAGGTGGTGGAGTGGTCGTGGCTGGAGGTGTTGCAGCCAAGCCTGGCTGGGGCACTTAGTGCCATGGTCTGGTTGGTTGGGCAGGGCTGGGTGCTAGGTTGGGCTGGCTGAGCTTGGAGCTCTCTGCCAACCTGCTCGATTCTAGGATCCCCCCAAGGTCACCCTGCTAACACCTGAGCTGAAGAAAGAGCTCCCTCAGAAAGAGAAGTGGAGCCTGAGCTGTGTGACAGAAGGGCTAGAGCAGAGGCAAAGCCAGCACCTCAGAGGCTGTGCAGGGAGGCAGTGTCTGGGGTTTCTTTCAGGCTCCAGAGCCCAAGGGCACAGGGCTCTGCTGCTGCAGCACACAGGTCTCCATCTCCAACAGCAGCTGATCCATTGGCAGTCACTTTGCTGGCAGCACAGCCCTCAGCAAAAGCAGCACTACACTCAGAGCCAGAGAGGGGCAGCAGAATGGCTTTCAGGAGCCCTCACAGAGTCATTTGGGTTGGAAAAGACCTCCAAGGTCATCAAGTCCAACCACCAACCTAACACCACCACGGCCACTAAAACCATGTCTCCAAGTGCCATGTGCACCCTTTTCTTGAACACCTCCAGGGACAGTGACTCCAGCACCTCCCTGGGCAGCCTGTTCCAGTGCCTCATCACCCTTTTGAACTCATCTCCAACCAAACCTTCCCCTGGCACAAGTCCAGGCCATTTCTTCTTTGTGGGTCTCATCTACCTTCTGATGGGTCCTGAAAACCACTCTGTCCACATCCTTCCTTCCTGCCCCTGTGCTGTTGCTACTTCTTCATCACTTCTACCAAACTAGGCTCTCTCCAAATCCCATCAGCAGCCTTTCACGTCATCACTGCCAGGAGCACCCTCTGCAGCCTGAGTCCACTTGATTGTAACAACCACAGAGCCTTAGAGGATGGAAGAGACATCCAGGATGAGGGCAGCAGGAGCTTCACCACTGCTTTGTGACAATCTCTAGGTTACACATGCTGGGAGCAAGCTGCCAGCTCTCCAGAGCCAAAAAGGGATTGAGAGAGCCAAGAGCCACACTGTGAACCAAAGCTGCAGCATGAGCAGCCACAGGCTTGTGCCAAGACCCAGGCACCTCAATAACTGACAGAGGTGACTCAACACACAGGGTGGTAGAACTGACTGTGGCTCACTCCCAGCTGCCACCAAGGAACCACCATTTCAGAAGGCTGAGTGGTAGCATCTCAGGAACCTTTTCACTCTTTGGCACAGCAGAGGCAAGTTTTAGTCACTGAGCTTCCCACTGCAGGCATGACTCAAATCCACTCTCTCAGCAGTTCTGGAGACACCACCAGGAAGCTCATACACCTACATGCTGCTCTCCAGGTGACATCAGGCACAGCAGGGTGCTGCACCTCCTCAGCCACAGTCACCTTCCAAAACAAGGCTAACAGTGAGAACAAGCTGCTGGAAGGCTTGGAGGAAGAAAGAAGTAGTCTACAGCTTGCTCTTGCTTCATCTGCAAGAGCAGGTGATGCTCCTGTAAGATGTTCTTCACCTTACAATCAGAGAACCAACCAGGTTGGAATCAGAGAATCAACCAGATTGGAATCATAGAGCCAACCAGGTTAGAATCAGGATCAGGCAGGTTGGCAGAGAGCTCCAAGCTCAGCCAGCCCAACCTAGCACCCAGCCCTGCCCAACCAACCACACCATGGCACTAAGTGCCCCAGCCAGGCTTGGCTGCAACACCTCCAGCCACAGCCACTCCACCACCTCCCTGGGCAGCCCATTCCAATGCCAATCACTCTCTCTGCCAGCAACTGCCTCCTCACAGCCAGCCTAGACCTGCCCTGGCACAGCTTCAGACTCTGTCCCCTTCTTCTCTTGCTGCTTGCCTGGCAGCAGAGCCCAACCCCACCTGGCTACAGCCTCCCTGCAGGCAGCTGCAGGCAGCAATGAGCTCTGCCCTGAGCCTGCTCTTCTGCAGGCTAAACAACCCTGAAATATCAGCTTAATTCAGCACTCAGTGAGCAAACAGACACAAAAGAGCAGGCAGGAGGGACACAGCTCCCCAGCAACAGCATCCTGGACTTGGAAGGCTGATGAAGCACAATAGGCACAAGAACCTCTCTGTTCACCCTGGTTGCTGCTCTGTCCATTTGCAGCACTCAGACAAAAGCTAATCCCTCTGAAAAAGATTAGTGAGAGAAATTAGGATGACAAAAGCAGCAGCTTTTGTTGCTGGAAGTTGGCAGAAGGCAGCAGGACATGCAGCTACCCTCAGCTGGGATGCACTGCCTAGACAAGGCAAGTGCATGCAGGCAGCAAGGCTGTCTCTGGTGGAAAGAGTGAGGCTCTCCAACAGCTGTGCCAAAGCAAAGCCTCTACTGAGCCGTGAGGAAGAAGTAGTCACAGCTCAGATGCAACTCTTAACTACTCTTTAGTGCTTGTTTCACTTGAGAATCATAGAACCAAGCAGGTTGGAAGAGAGCTCCAAACTCATCCAGCCCAACCTATCCCCCAGCCCTATCCAATCGATTAGACCTTGGCACTAAGTGCCTCATAAATGGCTCCTTGTGTCCAACCTGGCAAAGGAGAGAGCTGCAAAGCAGAGCCCTGGCAGTACACAGCCACTGCCTTTGCTGCCAGCATCTCTCAGACAGCCCAGGTAGCCCATCTCCATCTCCTCCTGCTGGGATGAGGAGAGAGATGACCCATGCATCCACACCCCAACACTGCCACATGCAGTAAGCAACAACAGCTTCTGCTGTACCTGCACTAAGCTGTGCCAGAATTACTCACAGACACTGACAAGGAAGCATTTTCCAGCATCCCTTGGTGCATGCTCCCACCCATGACCTACCTGTCCAAGTAGTTGACAATGTTGGTGTTTTTGTTTTCCCTCATCACAAGGATTTCATTTATAATCAGCTCTTTTTTGGGCTGCTGCTGCAAATTCATCTGTTTGATGGCAACCTGCAGTGCAAAGGAAAACAAACAACAAAGAGGTAAAGAATTATTACAGGAAGGCTCCAGGAATTCATGGTGGTTATTTTAGTCCAACATTGCTAGAGTCACAGAATCAGTCAGGGCTGGAAGGGAGCACAAGGAGCAGCCAGTGCCAACCCCCTGCCATGCCCAGGGACACCCTACCCTAGAGCAGGCTGCCCACAGCCTCAGCCAGCCTGGCCTCAAACACCTCCAGCCATGGGGCCTCAACCACCTCCCTGGGCAGCCCAAGCCAAGCCTGGCTGGGGCACTTAGTGCCATGGTCTAATTGATTGGGCAGGGCTGGGTGCTAAGTTGGACTGGATGAGTCTGGAGGTCTCTTCCAACCTGCCTGATTCTATGACATGACTCCCTGTGTCTAAGAGCAGCTGGACTCAAAGATCTTAAAGGTCATTTCCCCTGGAGGTGTTGCAGCCAAGCCTGGCTGGGGCACTTAGTGCCATGGTCTGGTTGGTTGGGCAGGGCTGGGTGCTAGGTTGGGCTGGCTGAGCTTGGAGCTCTCTCCCAACCTGGCTGATTCTATGACTCTATGAAGCAGCTTCAGCAAAAAGCAGAGTGATGAAGTTCCCTGGTGGGTCACTGTGACACTGCAGAAGTGCAGAGCAGACACAAACTGCTGCAGACTTCCAGAAACACCTCTGGAATAATGCATGCACTTCCCTCTTTAACACCCTCCACCTAGCAGGAATGGTTTCCACTGACTGCACTTCCACCAGCACTGCTCTGTTACGCAGGCATGCCACATGCAGGGCACCCTGCAGTACCTGGGAGAGAAAGGAAAGAAAAAGGCAGACAGAAAGTCTTTGCCTCTCCATTCAAGGGCAGAGAGAAAGTGGGCAAAGGCAGGGAGAGGTTTACCTCTGTGCAAGTCAGTGTGAGTGTAGGGAGCAAAGGAGCTGAGGGCATGGAAGAGAGTTTAAATGGAGACAGAGGAATCGTGGGGATGAGGATAACACAGAATGGTAGGGGTTGGCAGGGACCTCTGCAGATCACTGAGTCCAACTTCCCATGCCAGAGCAGGCAACCCCCTAACCCAAATCACTCACCTTAATCCTAAATCCTAGCTCTTGGGTGTGATCACAGCAGAACACACCCAGGCAGGCCCTGCAGGTCTGCAGAGACAGAGACTCCACTACCATTGTGGGCAGCCTGTTCCAGAGCTCTGCCACCCTCACAGTAAAGAAGCTTCTGCCCATGTTTGATGGAACTCCTTAGGCACAAGTTTCTGCTCATTACCTCTTGTCCTGTCGCTGGGGGGCACTGAGAAAAGGTTGGTTCCAACTTAGAATCAGAGAATCAGGCAGCTTGGAAGAGAGCTCCAAGCTCAGCCAGCACAACCTAGCACCCAGCCCTGCCCAACCAACCAGACCATGGCACTAAGTGCCCCAGCCAGGCTTGGCTGCAACACCTCCAGCCACAGCCACTCCACCACCTCCCTGGGCAGCCCATTCCAATGCCAATCACTCTCTCTGACAGCAACTTCCACCTAACATCCAGCCTAGACCTGCCCTGGCACAGCTTCAGACTCTGTCCCCTTCTTCTCTTGCTGCTTGCCTGGCAGCAGAGCCCAACCCCACCTGGCTACAGCTTCCCTGCAGGCAGCTGCAGGCAGCAATGAGCTCTGCCCTGAGCCTCCTCTGCTGCAGGCTGCACCCCCCAGCTCCCTCAGCCTCTCCTCACAGGGCTGTGCTCCAGGCCCCCCCCCAGCCTTGCTGCCCTGCTCCAAACACCTTCCAGCACCTCAACAGCTCTCTGCAATTCAGGAGCCCACAACTGGACACAGCACTCCAGGGGTGGCCTGAGCAGTGCTGAGCACAGGGGCACAAGAACCTCCCTTGTCCTGCTGCCCACACTGCTCCTGAGCCAGCCCAGGATGCCATTGGCTCTGCTGCCCACCTGGGCACTGCTGCCTCAGCTTCAGCTCCTCTCTCCCAGCACCCCCAGGGCCCTCTCTGCCTGGCTGCTCTCAGCCACTCTGGCCCCAGCCTGCAGCACTGCCTGGGGTTGTTGTGGCCCAAGTGCAGAACTTCCTGACCCCCACCCCTTAGACATTTGCAAGAACAAAAGACACAAACCTCTGCTGTTTATATCCTCCAGTCTGAACCTTTGCTTCTGGTCTTTGTGCTCACAAAAATTCTACCCAAGTATGAAATAATTTCAGGAAACAAAAAAAAAAACATTGGGAAATCTTTTTTTCCCCCCCCAGTTCTCTGCTCAGAGCACTCAACTCTGCCTCATTAAAAGGGAACAAACACCTCATTAAAAATCAGGTGTCATGAACCCCCTGAAAGACTCTCTTCATTTTGTAGCATCAGCTCAGACTTTTAGGACACAACCCCACACCCAGTGGTGGTAGCACTTACCTCCTGTCCTGTAGCTACGTCCATTGCTGTGTACACTGTACCTGAGGCTCTGAAAACAACACAAAGAGAGGAGAAGGAAACACAAAGCCAACATTTAGTGGTGCCTCACATTAGGACTGAAAGCCTCCCACTTGTCTCTTTGAAGTGCTCTCAGACCCTGCTCCTTTTCATGCAGTAATTCCAGTGGCAAATAGCATCTGAAATATCTCTGAGCCAAGGCTGAGCACAAGCCAGAGAATTTATGGAGGACAAAGCTCCTAATCAGGGGCACTGTGGTCACCCAAACCCTTGCTGCTAACATAACACAGCTTGTGGGTGCCCCATGGGTTGATCCCATTTAAAGTGGCATGACCACACTGCCCTGGCTTGCAGGCTGCCCAGTGTGATTGCAGGGCAGAGAGGATCAGCTAAGGGAAACAAAAGTGGCATTTGTAGTGAGGGCTACTGGCAGCTGAGCCTCAGCACATGGAGCTCTGTGACCTGCACTCCTTTGTCTCTCTGCAGCCTCTCCCCCAGCCTTTACTTTCCCTCTGCTCTGCAAACAGGGGCACGAACCCCACGTCAGGCAGAGATGGTTCAGAAAGCAGAGCTGTAACTGGCAGGTTGCCCTGCATGCTGAGGAAGCATTTAGGCTGGAAGGGACCTTTAATGCTCCTCTGCTTGCAGCTGATCATTCCCTTGCATTAAAACACAACCACACAAACTAACGAGGCACTTAGTGCCATGGGCTGGCTGCTTGGCCAGGGCTGGGGGCTAGGTTGGGCTGGCTGAGCTTGGAGCTCTCTTCCAGCCTGCCTGATTCTATGATAAAACTCAGTCCCTGCAGCTCAAGGCTTGGCCAGGAAAAGGATCCCAGGCTCATAGGATGTTAGGGGTTGGAAGGCACCCAAGGAGAGCATCCAGTCCAACCCCCTGCCACAGCAGGACCACACAATCCAGCACAGATCAGAGGAACACATCCAGACAGGCCTGGAAAGGCTCCAGAGAAGGAGACTGCACAGCCTCTCTGGGCAGCCTGTGCCAGGGCTCTGGGACCCTTCCAGGCAAGAAGTTCCCCCTTGTGCTGAGCTGGAACCTCCTGTGCTGCAGCTTCCATCCACTGCTGCTTGTCCTGTGCCAGGGAGCAGTGAGCAGAGCCTGTCCCCCCCTCCTGACCCCCAGCCCTCAGATAGTTACAGACATTGATTCAATCCCCTCTGAGTCTTCTCTTCTCCAGACTAAGCAGCCCCAGGGCCCTCAGCCTCTCCTCAGCAGGCAGTGCTCCAGTCTCCTCATCATCCTCACAGCCCTATAAAGGAGCAGAGCTGGGAGGGGATGGAACCCACCAAAATAAAGGGGGCAAAACACTAAAGAAAACTTACAAATCAAGCAAACAAACCAACAAAGCAGCTGAGGGAAGACTTTAGAGCTGTCAGCAACTACAGCAGGAGAGGTTTAGACTGCAGATTAGGAAATGGGTTTGTTTGCAGTAAGAGCAGTCAGGCACTGGAATGGGCTGGGCAGGGAGGTGGTGGAATCAGAGTCAGGAAGGCTGGAAGAGAGCTCCAAGCTCAGCCAGCCCAACCTAGCACCCAGCCCTGCCCAACCAACCAGACCATGGCACTAAGTGCCCCAGCCAGGCTTGGCTGCAACACCTCCAGCCACGGCCACTCCACCACCTCCCTGGGCAGCCCATTCCAGTGCCAATCACTCTCTCTGCCAGCAACTTCCTAACAACATCCAGCCTAGACCTGCCCTGCCACAGCTTCAGACTCTGTCCCCTTCTTCTCTTGCTGCTTGCCTGGCAGCAGAGCCCAACCCCAGCTGGCTACAGCCTCCCTGCAGGCAGCTGCTCAGGAGGTTACAGTGAGGTGGGTGCTGGTCTCTTCTTTCAAGCACCTCATGACAGGGCAAGAGGAAGTAGCCTGAAGTTGTGCCAGGGGAGGTTTAGGTTGGATATTAGGAATCTCTTCTCTACTGAAGAGTGGTCAGGTATTGAAACAGGCTGCCCAGGCAGGTGATGGAGTCACCATCCCTGGAGATGTAGACAGGCCACTTGGGGACACAGTTTAGTGGCCAGGGCAGTGTTAACAGTTGGGTTTGATGACCCTAGAGGTCTGCATCAGCCTTAATGACTGATTCTGTGAACATGAACTCTCCAACACATCACCAAGAGCTTTTCCAGCAAGCTAACTTAGCCTGGCTTTGGCCTTTCCTTCTTTGCAGCAGGAAAGGTGCAGGGCAGAGAAGATACCAACCCTTGTCCAATCTTCTCAAAGCAGGTGTACTTCTTTTTTGGGTCTCCCACACTCACAATGCTTCCTGGAAAGAAGAAATAAAGACAAACCCCTCTCGGTTGTCAGTTGTTTAAGTGATCTGTCATGCAGCTCTACGTGCTCAAGAGCAGCCCCACATCCACAGCAAGCTCTGCTGAGCCCACTGGGGCAGTCCTGAGGAATTCAGCAGCACACAAACACCAAAGAAGTCCTCAGATATTCACACACAGAGCAGCTGTGGCATCCCCCTGCCAGGTATTGCCCTTCAGAACACAGATCTCAGCAGCCTTCAGCAGCAGCTGCTGACTGCAGGCTGCTAGGCAGAGGATGGGGACACCTCTCACACATGTATCCACAACTGTGTGCTGGAAACCTCAACACATGAGAGACTTGGACATGGTGCAGCAGGGCCAGAGGAGGCCACAAGAAGGATCAAAGGGCTGCAGAACCTCTGCTGTGAGGACAGGCTGAGAATCATCATGGGGCTCTGAGCAACTTGGTCTAGCTGCAGGTGTCCCTGCTGCCTGCAGGGGGTTGGACTAGGATCACAGAACCAGTCAGGGCTGGAAGGGAGCACAAGGAGCAGCCAGTGCCAACCCCCCTGCCATGCCCAGGGACACCCTACCCTAGAGCAGGCTGCACACAGCCTCAGCCAGCCTGGCCTCAAACACCTCCAGCCATGGGGCCTCAACCACCTCCCTGGGCAACCCACTCCAGCCTCTCACCACTCTCCTGCTCAACAACTTCCTCCTCACCTCCAGCCTCACTCTCCTCACCTCCACCTTTGCTCCATTCCCCCCACTCCTGACACTCCCTCACACCCTCCAAAGTCCCTCCCCAGCTTTTTTGGAGCCCCCTTCAGATGCTGCAAGGCCACAAGAAGGTCCCCTGGGAGCCTCCTCTGCTCCAGCCTGCACAGCCCCAACTCTTTCAGGCTGTGCTCACAGCAGAGCTGCTGCAGCCTCTCAGCATCCTCCTGGCCCTGCTCTGGACACTCTCCAGCATCTCCACAGCCCTCTTGTCCCAGGGGCTCCAGAGCTGGATGCAGGACTCCAGGTGGGGTCTCAGCAGAGCAGAGCAGAGGGGGAGAATCCCCTCCCTGGCCCTGCTGGCCACACTTCACAGGCACACAGGATGTTAGGGATTGGAAGGGATTCGAGTTTGAAGCCACTGCCTCTCGTCCTGCCACTGCAGGCCTTTGCAAACAGAGAGGTGGCATTGAAGCAGGTCATGTTGGCTTGGATACCTTGGATCCCTGCTGTCTGCAGCTGCCTGCAGGGAGGCTGTAGCCGGGTGGGGTTGGGCTCTGCTGCCAGGCACCCAGCAAGAGAAGAAGGGGACAGAGTCTGAAGCAGCTGCTCTTCCAGCACCCCAGACCAGGCAGCTGCTCTTCCAGCACCCCAGACCAGGCAGCTGCTCTTCCAGCACCCCAGACCAGGCAGTGCAGGTTTGGCTGCAGTTGCCATGAGACTGCAGCATTGCTCTGGGTTTGAAGAGCAGCCCAAGGCACATCTGAGCTCTTTCTCCCCTCCTGTGGCAGTTCAGCCAGAAGAAGGCACAGTACTGCACCACTCAGAGAGAAGAGCACTTGGCCTGGTGTTCTGCAACAGGACAGCTGGGGACTGCTCAGGCTCAAGGTGGATTTGGGTGGGAGAGGAGGCAGTTCCCAGAGCAAGGGCAGGCAGTTGCAGGCTGCATAGCAGTGCTGAACTGCAGGGTGGGCTGCCAAGGGGGAAAGTGGAGAAGGTGACAAAAGGAGCATCACTGACACTCAACAGCCCTGTGGCAGCCAGGAATTGCCTCCTCTTTGGGCTGGAGAAAGGAGAGCCAGCAATTCCTGCAGCTCAGCTGGGGGAAAGTCTCCTCCCCAGCAGCACCAGGGTGGTTCACAGGATCGAGGGCTGCAGAGCTGCATCTGAGGGGGTGTTTGCAAGGCACTCAAGCTGCCAACACATGGAGCTGCCTTCACAGGGGTCTAGGGCTGAGCCAGGAACAGATGCATGCTGGCAGAGAAACTGCTCCTGGTCATCAGGCCAAGAAATCCAGCAGCAAGCAGGGCAAGAGCAGGCTATTTTCAGATGCCACTGGAGAGCAGCCAGACCCACAGGGGTTAGGGCAGAGAGAGAGGTAAAGGAAGGGAATATGGCCCAGGGGAAAGGAGGGTGGGAAGAGAAGTCTGGTTACATAAAGCCCACTGTACAACTGGGAAGCAGAGCTGCCTGCCATGAGGAGGAGCAGCATTTCTGAGCAGGCACAGAGGAATTTTCTCTCAGAGGCCAACACAGGCTGGGAGAAGAGCAAATGTTCCCCCAGGGCAGCACCAGGGCCATGCTGCAGTGAGAAGAGGCAGCTGCCAGTGCTGCCCTGCTTACTGCTGTCATCTGCAGAGATGGGCTGATGTTTCCTGCACACCAGAGAGTCAGGGCAGGACTCAGTAACATTTGCCTCAACACTGTGTGAATGCTAAGAGGTGGAGATTGGTCAGCACTCAAAGGGTGGCCTGAGCAGTGCTGAGCACAGGGGCACAAGAACCTCCCTTGTCCTGCTGCCCACACTGCTCCTGAGCCAGCCCAGGATGCCATTGGCTCGGCTGCCCACCTGGGCACTGCTGCCTCAGCTTCAGCTCCTCTCTGCCAGCACCTACTGTTGGGGGTTTTTGTTTGAAGTTGTAGTCTCAGATTGAATTTCCCCTCATTTAGCTACCAGTATTTCCATAGAATACAGAACCAAGCAGGTTGGAAGAGAGCTCCAAGCTCAGACAGCCCAACCTAGCACCCAGCCCTGCCCAACCAACCACACCATGGCACTAAGTGCCCCAGCCAGGCTTGGCTGCAACACCTCCAGCCACGGCCACTCCACCACCTCCCTGGGCAGCCCATTCCAATGCCAATCACTCTCTCTGCCAGGAACTTCCTCCTCACATCCAGCCTAGACCTGCCCTGGCACAGCTTCAGACTGTGTCCTTCATAAAGCACTGAAATTAGGGCTACACCCTCAGGAAAGGAAATCAGCCTGACCAGCAAGCTGCTAACCCAATTTACTGCAGCTGACAAGCAAGACAAGTGTGTAATTAATGTAGGGAGCTCCAGTTCAGAGAAGTAGTCCAATAGGTTCAGCCTGGAGGTGAGGAGGAAGTTGTTGAGCAGGAGAGTGGTGAGAGGCTGGACTGGGTTGCCCAGGGAGGTGGCTGAGGCCCCATGGCTGGAGGTGTTTGAGGCCAGGCTGGCTGAGGCTGTGTGCAGCCTGCTCTAGGGTAGGGTGTCCCTGGGCATGGCACTGGCACAGGTGGAGGGTGGTGAGACACTGGCACAGGTTGAGGGTGGTGAGACACTGGCACAGGTTGCTCAGGGACGTTGTGGAGCACAGAATCACCCAATGTGATCAAAGATCACATTGGGTGATTCTGTGCTCCACAACCTCCCTGGAGGTGTTCAAGGCCAGGTTGGATGAGACCTTGAGCAACCTGTTCCAGTGGGAGCTGTCCCTGCCTATGGCACAGGGGGATTGGAACTGCCTGATCCTTGTGGTCTCTTCCAACCCTGATTCTAGGAATTAGAAATGCTCTACCCTAATTAAAAGCAGCCCAGGTTAGGGAGAGCAATCAAGTGCACAGAAGAGCTGCTTCAGCTGTTGGATGTGCCACAGCATATCCCAAAACCCCCAGCAGCACTGGAAGTGAAGGTAGGGAGTGGTAATTAAGTTTCTCTCCACTTTTTTTAGGCTCCTACCTAACATCTCAATCCAAACATCCACAGTTCACACCTAGAGAGCATCAAGATGTGGAACAAACCTCTGGCCTCATAGTTCACAGAGGTCACAGGATGTTAGGGGTTGGAAAGGACCTCTGGAGATCATCCAGTCTGACCCCCCTGCCAGAGCAGGACCACACAATCCAGCACAGATCACACAGGAACACATCCAGACAGGCCTGGAAAGGCTCCAGAGAAGGAGACTCCACAGCCTCTCTGGGCAGCCTGTGCCAGGGCTCTGTGTTTAGTAGATGTTACTTATTCAGGGCTTGTTTTGCAGAGCCTGAGGATCTGTGACTCCCCAGGGGACCCTCAGCTGGCATGGCAGGTGCTCAGCTTACATTTCTGCTCTCTCTTTGCATCTGCCCCCCTCCCTATTTTGGCACAGGGTCAAAATGCAACCTCCTCAGCAAGGGATCTGTACACTGGCAGTGGCAAAACGTTTCAGCCTGTAAGGGTTTGGAGGCAGCAACACAGCCAAGCCCTGGAATGGAAACGAGCAAACAGACACACAGAGGACATACTTAATTTCTCCAGGATCTCCTCATCTGACATTTTGGGCTTTTTCTTCTGCTTCTCTGTGTTCCTGACCACCATGTCAGGAGCTGCTGTGCTGTTTTCAGAGGGAGAGGAGATAGGAGAGGTGGCCACATCTCTGGTGGGAGGAGGAAGGGGATCGATCACAGAGCGAGTGTAGATCTGAGGTGAGAAACAGACACAGGAATGCAAACCAGATGAGGTTTAAACGTTTCTGTTCATCTCCTTACTCTTCTTGCTGGGGATGCATCTCCACAGCTACTCAGTTAACAGCTAAGGTCACTGCACGAGGTCTCTCCTGTCCATCCTCCCCCAGACTAAGCATGATAGAGGTTGGAAGTGACCTCTGGAGGTCATGGATTCCAACCACCCTGCCAGAGCAGGACTCAGTTCAAGAAAGACACAGGAATAGAATCAAGCAGTTTGGAAGAGAGCTCCAAGCTCAGCCAGCCCAACCTAGCACCCAGCCCTGCCCAACCAACCAGACCATGGCACTAAGTGCCCCAGCCAGGCTTGGCTGCAACACCTCCAGCCACAGCCACTCCACCACCTCCCTGGGCAGCCCATTCCAATGCCAATCACTCTCTCTGCCAGCAACTTCCTAACAACATCCAGCCTAGACCTGCCCTGCCACAGCTTCAGACTCTGTCCCCTTCTTCTCTTGCTGCTTGCCTGGCAGCAGAGCCCAACCCCACCTGGCTACAGCCTCCCTGCAGGCAGCTGCAGGCAGCAATCAGCTCTGCCCTGAGCCTCCTCTGCTGCAGGCTGCACCCCCCCAGCTCCCTCAGCCTCTCCTCACAGGGCTGTGCTCCAGGCCCCTCCCCAGCCTTGCTGCCCTGCTCCAAACACCTGCCAGCACCTCAACAGCTCTCTGCAATTCAGGAGCCCACAACTGGACACAGCACTGCAGGGGTGGCCTGAGCAGTGCTGAGCACAGGGGCACAAGAACCTCCCTTGTCCTGCTGCCCACACTGCTCCTGAGCCAGCCCAGGATGCCATTGGCTCTGCTGCCCACCTGGGCACTGCTGCCTCAGCTTCTGCTCCTCTCTCCCAGCACCCCCAGGGCCCTCCCTGCCTGGCTGCTCTCAGCCACTCTGGCCCCAGCCTGCAGTGCTGCTTGGGGTTGTTGTGGCCAAAGTGCAGAACCCTGCCCTTGGCCTTCTTCAGTCTCATCCCCTTGGCCTCTGCCCACCCATCCAGCCTGGCCAGGTCCCTCTGCAGGGCTCTGCTACCCTCCATCAGCTCCACAGCTGCTCCTGTGTGGTCTGGTCTAGGTGATCCTGCTCTGGCTGGGGGGTTACATGTATGAGCTTTTGATGTCGCTTCCAGCTCCTGATGTTCTGAGATATGATCAAGTCCAGGTCACAGAGGAACACATCCAGACTTGAGAGGCTCCACAGAAGGAGACTTCACAACCTCTCTGGGCAGCCTGTGCCAGTGCTCTGTGACACTTACAGTAAAGAAGTTCTTCCTCATGTTGAGGTGGAACTTGCTGGGCTGTAGATTACATCCATTGCTCCTTGTCCTATAACAGGGCACAACTAGAAGAGCCTCTCCCCTCCCTCTTGACACCCAGCTGATAGCACAAGGGTGTTCTGCCAGAAGGATCATCCCCCACCTCCTCCCTCCTGCTCCCAAGGGAGCTGCCACCCAGCAGCACCCCACGAGAAGCCACAGCCAAGCCCCAACCATGCCTCCAGCAGCAGGGCCTGAAGGAAGTGTTTCTGCTCACAGATTTTGTGTGCTCAGGTCGTGGAGCTATCACAGGGGGTGGAGCTGCATCATCTTCATCATCCTCATCTTCCGACACCGAGGGCACTGCAGGGGTCTCAGAGACAGATTTCACATTCTGCAGGTGGTGACACAAACAGCAGCAGTCAAAACCCAATTGCTTGTCAGAAACCAAGCCACAGGCACTGGGTAAGCTCCCAACACAGACCTCACTGCAGACCCTGCAGGAAAACAATCCTCAGCAGAGGTGAGAAGGTTCCAATATCTGAACAACCCAAGCCCCAGAGGCCCTTTGTGGGCAAGGAAGCAGCAATCCAGCACTGCAACTGAGGCAACTGTTCAGACAGAGCCTCTCAGCTACCTGTCTGACAGCAAACCTCTGCCCAAGGGCTTGAAACCCACCTGGGCTCCCTCATTGCCTTCCTGGCCCCCACACTGGCAGACTCAGCAGCACTGGGGGACAAAATCTGTGTCTGAAGATGTTTGTTCCTCTTCCTCTTGTCTTGCTTCAAACTCTCAGACAGTAAGTTGGAGAACTCCATCCATCAATGTTTTCATTTGCATCCAAATCTCAATACTGCCTCTAAAAGCTGGGGAAGGTGAAGCTAAGCTTTGTTACTGTGACTGAGAGCTAAGTAATGAGAGGTTTTGGATGCAGAACCTACCAAAGGCCTTTAGAAACCTGCTAAAATTTGCCTTCTGAAAAGAAAACGTCAAGAAAAGGAGAAGCAAAGATTTATTCTTTTAACAGCTCTGACAAGGGGATGAGACTGAACAAGGCCAAGGGCAGGGTTCTGCACTTTGGCCACAGCAACCCCAAGCAGCACTGCAGGCTGGAGCCAGAGTAGCTGAGAGCAGCCAGGCAGAGAGGGCCCTGGGGGTGCTGGCAGAGAGGAGCTGAAGCTGAGGCAGCAGTGCCCAGGTGGGCAGCAGAGCCAATGGCATCCTGGGCTGGCTCAGGAGCAGTGTGGGCAGCAGGACAAGGGAGGTTCTTGTGCCCCTGTGCTCAGCACTGCTCAGGCCACCCCTGAAGTGCTGTGTCCAGTTGTGGGCTCCTGAATTGCAGAGAGCTGTTGAGGTGCTGGAAGGTGTTTGGAGCAGGGCAGCAAGGCTGGGGAGGGGCCTGGAGCACAGCCCTGTGAGGAGAGGCTGAGGGAGCTGGGGGGGCGCAGCCTGCAGCAGAGGAGGCTCAGGGCAGAGCTCATTGCTGCCTGCAGCTGCCTGCAGGGAGGCTGTAGCCAGGTGGGGTTGGGCTCTGCTGCCAGGCAAGCAGCAAGAGAAGAAGGGGACAGAGTCTGAAGCTGTGGCAGGGCAGGTCTAGGCTGGATGTTGTTAGGAAGTTGCTGGCAGAGAGAGTGATTGGCATTGGAATGGGCTGCCCAGGGAGGTGGTGGAGTGGCTGTGGCTGGAGGTGTTGCAGCCAAGCCTGGCTGGGGCACTTAGTGCCATGGTCTGGTTGGTTGGGCAGGGCTGGGTGCTAGGTTGGGCTGGCTGAGCTTGGAGCTCTCTGCCAACCTGCCTGATTCTATGACTCTAAGTGGTTGGGACAAGTCACCTGGAAACTCTTGCCACACTGTGATTAGAAATGCAATAAACTTTTCCATCTGGTGCATTTGAAAATGAATCATTCAATAAGTTGAAACATTGAATTAGGTTGGAAGGGACCTGCAAAGGTCATCCAGTCCAACCCTCTCTACTGTCAGCAAGGGAACCCTGAACTAGATCAGGTTGCCCAGGGCTCTGTCAAGCCTCACCTTGAATATCTCCAGGGAAGGGCTCCCAACCACCTCCCTGAGCAACCTCTTGCAGAGCTCCATCACCCTGAGAGTAAAGCTGCTTTCTAATCATAGAATGGCTTAGGCTGGAAGGGATCTTAAAGTCATAGAGGCATAGAATGGTTCAAGTTGGAAAGGACTTCAAAGCTCAGCCACTTCCAACCCCCTGGACTCAATCCACTGCTCCATAACATTAATGAAGACATTGAACAGGACTGTGCCCAGCACTGATCCCTGGGGCATACCACTGGTGCCAGCTGGATGTGGCACCATTCCCCACCACTCTCTGGGCCCTGCCCTCCAGCCAGTTCTTGACCCATATCAGAGTGATTCTGTCCCAGCTAGGAGCTGCTTGTGGCAGAAGGTGTCAAAGGCTTTGCTGCAGTCCAGCATCCTAGGTGCAGGAACAGACAAACCTCTATGACAACAGAGCTATTCCTCTGCCTGACTTCCCTTATCTCCATTTCCTCTTTCACTTTTCCCTAACCAAAAGCTTCCTCTGCCTACTTGATTCTCTCCCAGCTGCCCCATGCTGGTTTAGAATAATTTGCCTGGTTTCATGTAGATGTCTTCACTGCATAAACATCTGCAGCTTGGGTTTTAAAACATCCAAGTACAAGATGCAGGTTTTTTATTCCCCAAACTTGAGCCTGAAAGTCAAAAAGCCTTACCAGAGTGTTTGATGAATTGTAATCCTCTGTTGACTTATCTGAAAGAGACAGAGGGTTTCAAGTGAGTTGTAGGTGCAGCAGCAGAGGGAAGAGGAGAAAGGAATGACCTCTTTTCAGAGAGGCTGTACCCAAACACTGCACTCCCCTCGACTTCCCAGCACAAGCTAACCCAGCAGAGATGGGAAGAGCAGTAGTAAAAAAACTCTGCAGATAAAAAGAAGAGCCCAGATCCCTGCTGCAGGAGGGTGGAAATTCCCAGAGCAACACCTGAGTGAGCACTGTCCTCACAGGGGCAGAGAATCAGCCAGGTGGGAAGAGAGCTCCAAGCTCAGCCAGCACAACCTAGCACCCAGCCCTGCCCAACCAACCAGACCATGGCACTAAGTGCCCCAGCCAGGCTTGGCTGCAACACCTCCAGCCACAGCCACTCCACCACCTCCCTGGGCAGCCCATTCCAATGCCAATCACTCTCTCTGACAGCAACTTCCTAACAACATCCAGCCTAGACCTGCCCTGCCACAGCTTCAGACTCTGTCCCCTTCTTCTCTTGCTGCTTGCCTGGCAGCAGAGCCCAACCCCACCTGGCTACAGCCTCCCTGCAGGCAGCTGCAGGCAGCAATCAGCTCTGCCCTGAGCCTCCTCTGCTGCAGGCTGCACACCCCCAGCTCCCTCAGCCTCTCCTCACAGGGCTCTGCTCCAGGCCCCTCCCCAGCCTTGCTGCCCTGCTCCAAACACCTTCCAGCACCTCAGCAGCTCTCTGCAATTCAGGAGCCCACAACTGGACACAGCACTCAAGCTATGGCCTGAGCAGTGCTGAGTACAGGGGCAGAAGAACCTCCATGATCCACATAACCAAAAGGCTTTCAGTGGACTAAATCACCAGCAGAGGCACTGCAGCCAGCCCAAGGCCTGCAGGAAGTTCAGTGTCAGCCTCCTGAACCTCCTGGAATAGCAACAGATGACCTCACATGTTAACTGGTGGCTCCTTGATCCCTGCATGTACATAGAATCATAGAACTGTCAGGGCTGGAAGGGACCTCAGGGATCACCTAACTCCAAACCCTGCCATGGGCACAGCCACATCCAGCCTGGCCTTAAACACCTCCAGGCATGAGGCTTCAACCACCTCCCTGGGCAACCTGTGCCAGTGTCTCACCACTTTCATGGGGAAGAACTTCTTCCTAACATCCAGTCTGAATCTCCCCACTTCTAGTTTTGCTCCACTCCCCTCAGTCATGGCACTCCCTGACAGCCTCAAAAGTCCCTCCCCAGCTTTTTTATAAGCCCCCTTCAGATGCTGGAAGGCCACAAGAATGTCACCTAGGAGCCTCCTCTGCTCCAGCCTGAACACCCCCAACTCTTTCAGGCTGTGCTCACAGCAGAGCTGCTGCAGCCCTCTGAGCTCTTTCAGTCTGTCTCCACAGCAGAGCAGCTCCAGCCCTTAGAAGCACTTGAGCAGCCAGAGAATCTCACTCCCATTTCTCTTGCTAAGACAGACCCAGCTGTGGACAACACAACTGTGCCTAAGAGAGAGCTGCAGAGAGCAGCTGCAGGAGCCCAGCAGCAGGTACCTGTGAAACTCATGTACTTCTGGCTGTTGGAGATCTTCTTGGAGTTGTAAAACTCCAGCACGTCCAGCACTGCCTGAGGGTTCTTCTTCTGCTCCGACTTGGTGATGTTGGAAGTCTGCAGCAAACGTGCCCATTGCTCTGGCATCCCCTGCAAGGAGAGGAACCTCATTAGCTCCTGTGCACTGCTCTGAGGGGAAGGGAGGAGAGAGGGGAAGGAGTGATGGAGGTGATGGATTGCTACTCCCCTAACTGTCAGCTGTGTGAGAAATCACAGAGTCACAGATCTGCAGAGGTTGGAAGGGAGCTCCACAGATCATTGAGTCCAACCTCCCTGCCAAGGCAGCATCCCCTAGGGTAGTCCACACAGAGATGCATCCAGGTGGGGTTGGAAAGGCTGCAGAGCAGGAGGCTGCACAACCTCTCTGGGCAGCCTGCTCCAGGGCTCTGCCACCCTCACACCAAAGAAGTTTCTCCTCCTGTTGAGCTGAAACCTTCTCTGTTCCAGTTTGCATCCATTGCTCCTTGGCTGATTGCTGCTGAGCACCCAACAGAGCTTGGCCCCCTCCACCTGACCCCCACCCCTCAGCTCTCTGTGCACATTGCTCAGATCTCCTCTCAGCCTTCTCCTCTCCAGGCTAAGCAGCCCCAGGGCTCTCAGTCTCTCTGCAAGGGGAGATGCTCAAGTGCCCCACTCATCCTCCTGGCTCTCTGCTGGACTCTCTCCAGCAGGTCCATCTTCCTCACATGGATGTGCAAATGCCACACTGCAGATGGGGCTCTGGGTATGTTTCCTAGGTCTTTTGAAGACCAAAGATTAAAAATCAGAAAGGAGAATACCCTAAAACTGCAGTTCAGGAAGAGCCTGAAGGAAAAAGCCCACAACCCTCATGCACAGGCATACAGACATTGGCACCCACCCAGGAAAGGCTACGGAGCTGACCTGCGGCACAGCATCGAGCTCAAAATGCACCTGGGGCTTCTTGCAGCACTGTAGTGCTGTGATAATCACAGAGTGGTGGGGTGGGAAGGCAGCTCTGGGGGTCACTTAGTCCAACCCCTCTGTTGATGCAGGACCACTCACACGTGGGTCAACCCATGACACCACAGCAGGCTGCACAGGAATGCATCCAAGTGGGTGTGGAATCTCTCCAGAGCAGGAGACTGTCTACAACTACCTGCAGGGAGGCTGTAGCCAGGTGGGGCTGGGCACTTCTGCCAGGCAAGCAGCAGCAGAACAAGGGGACACAGTCTCGAGCTGTGGCAAGGGAGATATAGGCTGGATAAGAGGCCCTAGCCAAGCAACCAGACCATGGCACTAAGTGCCCCAGCCAGGCTTGGCTGCAACACCTCCAGCCACAGCCACTCCACCACCTCCCTGGGCAGCCCATTCCAATGCCAATCACTCTCTCTGCCAGCAACTTCATCCTCACATCCAGCCTAGACCTGTCCTGCCACAGCTTCAGACTCTGTCCCCTTCTTCTCTTGCTGCTTGCCTGGCAGCAGAGCCCAACCCCACCTGGCTACAGCCTCCCTGCAGGCAGCTGCAGGCAGCAGTGAGCTCTGCCCTGAGCCTCCTCTGCTGCAGGCTGCACACCCCCAGCTCCCTCAGCCTCTCCTCACAGGGCTGTGCTCCAGGCCCCTCCCCAGCCTTGCTGCCCTGCTCCAAACACCTTCCAGCACCTCAGCATCTCTCTGCAATGGAGGACCCCAGAAGGGGAAGAGAGGAGAGAGATGTCACATTTTACTGTTGACATCAGCCATAAGAAGCCAGGAAAGGAGAAGCTCCTGGGAGGTGGCAGCTGCGAGTGAGAGCCTCTCGGCAGGCATTAGTGAGTAACCTCCGTGGAAGCCTTTCAGAGGAGATCCAACTAGAGGATGGGAATAGCTCTCCTAGAGAAAAGATGAATGGGTGCTGGCTGCTCCCAGCAGTCAGCCAAAGCACACAGCTCTCTCTGCAGCTCCACTCACCGTGAACTCTCCTGTGACTGCATCGAAGCCCACGTGAATGGTGTGCTCGAAGTCCGAGGGCAGGGAGATCTCTGGCCGCTCCTTCTCTTTCTTCTTGTTGGCTGGAAGAGACAACCACCAAACCCATAACACACCAGGAGATCAGCCACAAAAGGGTTACCTACCCAACTGCAGCTCTCTGGTGACACATTTCCTTCTGGGACAGATAAACAGGACATTTAAAGGCTTGGGCACCTCACCTGAGAGCAGCCACAATGAGCGGACACCAAAAATCAAAGCTCAGAGGGAAAGAGGAGGTCAAGGGGATAGAGTGGCTGAGAGCAGCCAGGCAGAGAGGGAGCTGAGGGTGCGGTGAGAGAGGAGCTGAAGCTGAGGCAGCAGTGCCCAGGTGGGCAGCAGAGCCAGTGGCATCCTGGGCTGGCTCAGGAGCAGTGTGGGCAGCAGGGCAAGGGAGGGGATTCTGCCCCTTGGCTCTGCTCTCCTCACACCCCATCTGCAGTCCTGGGTGCAGGTCTGGAGCCCCCAGCACAAGCAGGACATGGAAGTGTTGGAGCCAGTCCAGAGGAGGCCACCAAGATGCTGAGAGGGCTGCAGCAGCTCTGCCCTGAGCACCGGCTGAGAGAGTTGTGGCTGTGCAGCCTGGAGAAGAGAAGGCTTCCAGGAGAGCTTGGAGTGGCCTTGCAAGATCTGAAGGGGAACTACAGGAGGGCTGGGGAGGGACTAGTGACAAGGTCTGGTGACGACAAGAAGAGGAGGAATGGGTCTGAAGTGGCAAAGGGGAGATTGAAACTAGATGGTAAGAGGAAGTTCTTTGCAGTGAGGGTGGTGAGAGACTGGCACAGGTTGATGGTGGTGAGACACTGGCACAGGTTGCCCAGGGAGGTTGTGGAGGTATTGCCCAGGGAGATTGTGATTGGCATTGGAATGGGCTGCCCAGGGAGGTGGTGGAGTGGCTGTGGCTGGAGGTGTTGCAGCCAAGCCTGGCTGGGGCACTTAGTGCCATGGTCTGGTTGGTTGGGCAGGGCTGGGTGCTAGGTTGAGCTGGCTGAGCTTGGAGCTCTCTTCCAGCCTGCTTGATTCTGTGATTCTTAGACACTGCTGGTGGGTACTTGTGCAGGGATGCTCAGGACTTGCCCCAAAGGTCCTGTCTCTTTCAGCACCAGCTCTGGCACTCTTCTCTGAGTCATTCCAGAGTTACAGCTGAACAGAGTAGCTCTGCAGAACAGGTGCTCCCTCTGGGACATGAAGATGGAACAGATTGGGTCTGATCCCTCACTCAGGCAAAAAGGATGGGGGAAGCTGAAGCACAGAAGAGTGACAGAGGCGCCAAGGGGAAGCTGGAGGAGCTGTGGCAGAGTGGGGAGCGAGGAGGAGAGCAAAGCAGCTGCTGGGTAGCAGAGGGGGATCATCTGCAGCACAGAGCCTGCCAAAAGAGGAACAAGCAGCTGCATTCAGCAGGTAGACAGGAAAAGCTACAGGCACCAGCAAAGTAAGAGGGAAGGAGGAGCAGGAGGAACCACCAGAGCCCCACATTCTATGGGCCTGTCTACAGAAACAGTCCATGCCTCCAAGCCAAGGGAGGAGATGGCAGCTCAGCCCAGGAGTTCACTATTCAGCTGAGGAGGAAGAGGGCACCAGTACTCTGGGGTCCTCAATTGCAGAGAGATGCTGAGGTGCTGGAAGGTGTTTGGAGCAGGGCAGCAAGGCTGGGGAGGGGCCTGGAGCACAGCCCTGTGAGGAGAGGCTGAGGGAGCTGGGGGTGTGCAGCCTGCAGCAGAGGAGGCTCAGGGAAGAGCTGATTGCTGCCTGCAGCTGCCTGCAAGGAGGCTGTAGCCAGGTAGGGTTGGGCTCTGCTGCCAGGCAAGCAGCAAGAGAAGAAGGGGACAAAGTCTGAAGCTGTGGCAGGGCAGGATGTGAGGAGGAAGTTCCTGGCAGAGAGAGTGATTGGCATTGGAATGGGCTGCCCAGGGAGGTGGTGGAGTGGCTGTGGCTGGAGGTGTTGCAGCCAAGCCTGGCTGGGGCACTTAGTGCCATGGTCTGGTTGGTTGGGCAGGGCTGGGTGCTAGGTTGGGCTGGATGAGCCTGGAGCTCTCTTCCAGCCTGTTTGATTCTGTGATTCTCTAATCATGAGATTAGAAGAAGGTTCCCTAAGGTGAAAAGTCAACCAAGCTGAAGTGAAGGTGATAGTGCTAAAGATATTTTTTGCTGGAGAGGAATTGGAGGACAGAAGCAGCCACTCTTGTTAGGGCAGATGCACTGCAACAGAAGGCTCTGCTGGGCTTGGCTACATAAAAATCTCTCCTGTTTCAAAGCATCTGCCACCTTGGCCAGGCTTCAGGAAGGGCAGGCAGCACCAGAGAGGCAGCAGTCTGGCTGCTCAGTTTATCCAAGCCCTTCATTTCTGAGCTGGATTTCAAAGAAATGTCTTTGGCTCCAGCAGATGATTCATGTCCTGTAGCTAGATTAGCTTCTCCCTGTGCTATGCTGGGTCAACAGCTGGACTCAATGACCTTAAAGGTCCTTTCCAACCTAATCTGCTCTATGAAATGACAAGAAAGCAACTAAATTCCCTTGTGCTCAGCACTGCTCAGGCCACACCTGGAGTGCTGTGTCCAGTTCTGGGCTACTCAATTCCAGAGAGATGTTCAGGTGCTGAAGGGTGTCCAGAGCAGGGCAGCAAGGCTGGGGAGGGGCCTGGAGCAGAGCCCTGTGAGGAGAGGCTGAGGGAGCTGGGGGGGTGCAGCCTGCAGCAGAGGAGGCTCAGGGCAGAGCTGATTGCTGCCTGCAGCTGCCTGCAGGGAGGCTGTAGCCAGGTGGGGTTGGGCTCTGCTGCCAGGCAAGCAGCAAGAGAAGAAGGGGACAGAGTCTCAAGTTGTGGCAGGGCAGGTCTAGGCTGGATGTGAGGAGGAAGTTGTTGTCAGAGAGAGTGACTGGCACTGGAATGGGCTGCCCAGGGAGGTGGTGGAGTGGCCGTGGCTGGAGGTGTTGCAGCCAAGCCTGGCTGGGGCACTTAGTGCCATGGTCTGGTTGGTTGGGCAGGGCTGGGTGCTAGGTTGGGCTGGCTGAGCTTGGAGCTCTCTTCCAATCTGCCTGATTCTATTCTGTTGTATTGCTGGCTCATGGTGAACCTGGACACCAGCTCTCTGGTCCTTTGCCACAGAGCTGCTCTCCTTCAGGTCAACCTCTCACTTGTACTGATGCAGGAGGTTACCACAGAATCACAGATTCAGGCAGGGCTGGAAGGGAGCACAAGGAGCAGCCAGTGCCAACCCCCTGCCATGCCCAGGGACACCTTGGCCTAGTTCAAGCTGCCCACAGCCTCAGCCAGCCTGGCCTGAAACACCTCCAGGCACAGGCCTTCAAGCAGGGTCACCCAGAGCAGGCTGCACAGGATGGAGTCCAGATGGGTTTGGAATCTCTCCACAGAAGAACTCCAACTATTCTTTTCACTAATGACCATTTAGGAGGCAACCTCCATCCTGGAGCCCAAGAAGCTGAAGCTTCCTGGGCTGGATTTCAGCTACCCAGTGTCCAGGCACCATTGCAATGCAGACTCCACAAAAAGCTCATCTATCAGAGAGAAGGACTCCAAAAACCAGGTCAGATATAAAAAGAAACCAGAACATATTAGGGATTTTTTTTGCCTCTCCTTAAACCTCTGCCAAAGATTCATGGGAGAGACTTTTTTAAATACCCCAGTCTTAAACATTAGAATTTCATGGGCAGTTCACAGCTGCCATCTCCACTCCCATCTGTTTCAGTCTCCTGTACCACCAGAAGCAATCCTTCAGCTGACAGGGACTGTGCAAGGGTTTGCAGCAATGGATGCTGCTGCACAGCACCAGGCAGAGCCTGACCCCACACACACAGGGTAAAAGGCCATGCAGGAACACAGGCCAGGGCCAGCAGGAGATGATCTGTTAGCCATGCTCACCTCTAATGGTTTGCTGTTTAAAACAACAGACAAGGACAAGACCTCCTCCTGCTCCCCTCCACAGCAGTTGCTGACTGAATTGAATCATAGAATTGCCAGGGTTGGAAGGGACCTCAAGGATCATCCAGCTCCAACTCCCCTGCCATGGGCAAGGACACCTCAGACTACATCAGGCTGCTCAGAGCCACATCCAGCCTGGCCCTACAGACCCACCAGGCAAAGCATGGAAGTTCTTACAGCATGGCAGGGAAGCAGTGTCACAGAATCACAGCACTGTCAGGGCTGGAAGGGACCTCAAGGATCATCCAGCACTGAGTGCCTCATTCACTCTTGGACACCTCCAAGGATAGGAACTCCACCACCTCCCTGGGCAGCCCAGTCCAGCCTCCCACCACTCTCCTGCTCAACAACTTCCTCCTCACATCCAGCCCAGACCTGCCCTGCCACAGCTTCAGACTCTGTCCCCTTCTTCTGCTGCTGCTTGCCTGGCAGCAGAGCCCAACCCCACCTGGCTACAGCCTCCCTGCAGGCAGCTGCAGGCAGCAATCAGCTCTGCCCTGAGCCTCCTCTGCTGCAGGCTGCACCCCCCCAGCTCCCTCAGCCTCTCCTCACAGGGCTGTGCTCCAGGCCCCTCCCCAGCCTTGCTGCCCTGCTCCAAACACCTTCCAGCACCTCAACAGCTCTCTGCAACTCAGGAGCCCACAACTGGGCACAGCACTCCAGGGGTGGCCTGAGCAGTGCTGAGCACAGGGGCAGAAGCACCTCCCTTGCCCTGCTGCTCACACTGCCCCTGAGCCAGCCCAGGATGCTATTGGCTGGGTGTGCATGAGGTGCTCAGCCAAAGCCAAGCTTCAGCCAGGAGGAGCATCAGAAGAAGTCCAGTGCTGTACCTTTGTCTCCTGGCAAAATGGCTCGGTAAAATCGATCCTTCCTCTTCTTTTCCTCTGGGTTGGGGGGCAAAGGTTTGGAGCCATGGTTCAGGGTCCCAGCATCTTTGCTTCCTGATCCAATCATGGTGCTGGTATTTCTCATGGGAGGAGCAGGTGGTTTGTCTTCTGCTTCCACTCCATTGTTAGACATCTTCAGCTGGGGAGGCCGTTACTGGGCAGGGAGGAAAGAAGAAAAAAAAGCTTTATTTATATATTTTGGGTAAATGAGAATCCCAGAGTGTCAAAGGAACCACCAGCAGGAGCCTGCAGAGCAGGCTGGAGCCTCACAGCAACACTGACTCGGTGTCAGCACAACGAATCCCACTCAAGCTGAGGATTTTTCCTGTCAGCCCAACTGTGTTCAAGTCTTTGATTATTAGAATTGGAGAATCAATCAGGGCTAGAAAGGACCACAAGGAGCAGCCAGTGCCAACCCCCTGCCATGCCCAGGGACACCCTACCCTAGAGCAGGCTGCACACAGCCTCAGCCAGCCTGGCCTCAAACACCTCCAGCCATGGGGCCTCAACCACCTCCCTGGGCAACCCACTCCAGCCTCTCACCACTCTCCTGCTCAACAACTTCCTCCTCACCTCCAGCCTCACTCTCCACACCTCCAGCTCTGCTCCATCCTCCCCACTCCTGACACTCCCTCACACCCTCCAAAGTCCCTCCCCAGCTTTTTTGGAGGCCCCTTCAGATGCTGGAAGGCCACAAGAAGGTCCCCTGGGAGCCTCCTCTGCTCCAGCCTGCACAGCCCCAACTCTTTCAGGCTGTGCTCACAGCAGAGCTGCTGCAGCCTCTCAGCATCCTCCTGGCCCTGCTCTGGACACTCTCCAGCATCTCCACAGCCCTCTTGTCCCTTGGAATGGGCTGTCCAGGGAGGTGGTGGAGTGGCCATGGCTGGAGGTGTTGCAGCCAAGCCTGGCTGGGGCACTTAGTGCCATGGTCTGGTTGGTTGGGCAGGGCTGGGTGCTAGGTTGGGCTGGCTGAGCTTGGAGCTCTCTTCCAAAGTGCTTGGTTCTGTGATTCCTCAGCTTTCTTCCAGGCCCCCTTCAGCTACTCAAAGCCACCACAAGATCTCCCAGCTTCTCCCACTGAATCTCCATCAAAAGGCTTGCTCCTTTTGCAGCACAGCACAGAATGCTCCTTTTGCAGCAGGGCACAGAGTGCAGCCTGCCCTCAATCCTGATGCAGGCTCTTTGCTCAAAAGCTGCTGGATGGGTTGAGAGGCAGAGCTGAGCAGAAAGCAGCAGAGCTGGCCCCAGGTCAGCTCCGCCACGATGGTCCCTGCTGGTCCCAGGCTGGGGGTGGTGACGTGCCCCAGGCACAACTCACAGTGCTGGGAAGTTGACTGCATTCTGTTCTGGGGGAAGGGTCAAACTGAACTAGATCTGCCCCCAGCACACACCTAAGTCCTTAAGTAAATAATCCCTGCTGTGCTGACTTAAAGAGGGAGGCTTTGGGGCAGGGCAATAGATTATTCTGCACCAACCAGTTTGTTCCCCTCCAAACACGGCCTGGCTGCAGCAAGATCCTTCTGGAAGCTGGAATTCAGCTCTCAAAAGGAAGATGGGAGTTAAACTGCAGAGCAAAGGCCCAAGCAGAAACAGTTTCTGTCTGGGTGGAAGGAGCAGTCCCAACAGCATCGCTTGGGAGGAGAGGCTGAGGGAACTGAGGCTCTTCAGCATGCAGAAGAGGAGCCTGAGAGGGGATCTCAGGCATGTTTATAGGGACCTGCAGGGTGAGTGCCAAGAGCCAGGCTCTGCTGGGTGATGCCCAGTGCCAGGATGAGGGGCAATGGGTGGAAGCTGAGGCATAGGAAGTTCCATGGAAACCAGAGGAGAAGTCTTTTTCCCTGTGAGGGTGACAGAGCCCTGGAACAGGCTGCCCAGGGGGGCTGTGGAATCTCCCTCTCTGGAGAGATTCAAGACCTGCCTGGATGTGTTCCTGGGTGATCTGCTCCAGGTGATCCTGCTCTGCAGGAGGGTTGGACTGGATGAGTTTGGAGGATCACAGAATCAAGCAGGCTGGAAGAGAGCTCCAGGCTCAGCCAGCCCAACCTA
Source organism: Pogoniulus pusillus (assembly GCF_015220805.1). Classification (NCBI taxonomy): domain Eukaryota; kingdom Metazoa; phylum Chordata; class Aves; order Piciformes; family Lybiidae; genus Pogoniulus; species Pogoniulus pusillus. Next base: position 1,604,818 of record NC_087266.1, read on the forward strand.
GCACCCAGCCCTGCCCAACCAACCAGACCATGGCACTAAGTGCCCCAGCCAGGCTTGGCTGCAACACCTCCAGCCACAGCCACTCCACCACCTCCCTGGGCAGCCCATTCCAGTGCCAATCACTCTCTCTGCCAGCAACTTCCTAACAACATCCAGCCCAGACCTGCCCTGGCACAGCTTCAGACTCTGGCCCCTTCTTCTCTTGCTGCTTGCCTGGCAGCAGAGCCCAACCCCACCTGGCTACAGCCTCCCTGCAGGCAGCTGCAGGCAGCAATCAGCTCTGCCCTGAGCCTCCTCTGCTGCAGGCTGCACCCCCCCAGCTCCCTCAGCCTCTCCTCACAGGGCTGTGCTCCAGGCCCCTCCCCAGCCTTGCTGCCCTGCTCCAAACACCTTCCAGCACCTCAACAGCTCTCTGCAATTCAGGAGCCCACAACTGGACACAGCACTGCAGGGGTGGCCTGAGCAGTGCTGAGCACAGGGGCACAAGAACCTCCCTTGTTGTTCAGGGCTAACCCTCCAGACGGAGTGACCTTGAACCTGACCCAAGGTGGTCTTGCCCCTTCCCCAGGGGTGAGTCTGAGGACTCCCAGGTGATGGTTATCCCACCCCTCCTTCCTGTCTAAAGAGCCATAAAGCAGAGGGGATTGTGTTGTCTGTCTCTCTGCTCTCCCTGCTCACCAGCATCACCATCCTGTCCCTGGCTCTCTTTCTTTCACCATCACCCTCGAGGCAGACAACTCCACTGCCACCAAATCCTGGTTGTACCTACACAGTTTGTACCTTGTTTTCCCTTCCCTACACCTTGGTACCTTCCCCACCTCAGACACCTTTTTGATTTCTTGCTAAGCTTTTCTTCCTTTCACTTCCAAATGGCAGTGAGATGTAGTTATTTGGGTGTGCTTCACCTTTTCCCTCTCTACATCTAATGCCTTCCTTTTGGGAAAGGAGGGGGAAGAGGGAAGGGCACTCTAGAGACTGTTATTGGTTCTATCAAGTATCTTTAAGGCTCTGGGAATTGAAATTCACTTGTCCTGCTGCTCACACTCTTCCTGACACAGTCCTGATGCCTCTGCAAATTCCTTCCTTCCTAAAACAATCTCCTGCCAGGGAGCCCTGTGGGGCCATGGGGCAAGCAGGCTGCCAGGGAGCCCTGTGGGGCCATGGGGCAAGCAGGCTGCCAGGGAGCCCTGTGGGGCCATGGGGCAAGCAGGCTGCCAGGGAGCCCTGTGGGGCCATGGGGCAAGCAGGCTGCCAGGGAGCCCTGTGGGGCCATGGGGCAAGCAGGCTGCCAGGGAGCCCTGTGGGGCCATGGGGCAAGCAGGCTGCCAGGGAGCCCTGTGGGGCCATGGGGCAAGCAGGCTGCCAGGGAGCCCTGTGGGGCCATGGGGCAAGCAGGCTGCCAGGGAGCCCTGTGGGGCCATGGGGCAAGCAGGCTGCCAGGGAGCCCTGTGGGGCCATGGGGCAAGCAGGCTGCCAGGGAGCCCTGTGGGGCCATGGGGCAAGCAGGCTGCCAGGGAGCCCTGTGGGGCCATGGGGCAAGCAGGCTGCCAGGGAGCCCTGTGGGGCCATGGGGCAAGCAGGCTGCCAGGGAGCCCTGTGGGGCCATGGGGCAAGCAGGCTGCCAGGGAGCCCTGTGGGGCCATGGGGCAAGCAGGCTGCCAGGGAGCCCTGTGGGGCCATGGGGCAAGCAGGCTGCCAGGGAGCCCTGTGGGGCCAGGGGCAAGCAGGCTGCCAGGGAGCCCTGTGGGGCCATGGGGCAAGCAGGCTGCCAGGGAGCCCTGTGGGGCCAGGGGCAAGCAGGCTGCCAGGGAGCCCTGTGGGGCCATGGGGCAAGCAGGCTGCCAGGGAGCCCTGTGGGGCCATGGGGCAAGCAGGCTGCCAGGGAGCCCTGTGGGGCCATGGGGCAAGCAGGCTGCCAGGGAGCCCTGTGGGGCCATGGGGCAAGCAGGCTGCCAGGGAGCCCTGTGGGGCCATGGGGCAAGCAGGCTGCCAGGGAGCCCTGTGGGGCCAGGGGCAAGCAGGCTGCCAGGGAGCCCTGTGGGGCCAGGGGCAAGCAGGCTGCCAGGGAGCCCTGTGGGGCCATGGGGCAAGCAGGCTGCCAGGGAGCCCTGTGGGGCCAGGGGCAAGCAGGCTGCCAGGGAGCCCTGTGGGGCCATGGGGCAAGCAGGCTGCCAGGGAGCCCTGTGGGGCCAGGGGCAAGCAGGCTGCCAGGGAGCCCTGTGGGGCCATGGGGCAAGCAGGCTGCCAGGGAGCCCTGTGGGGCCATGGGGCAAGCAGGCTGCCAGGGAGCCCTGTGGGGCCAGGGGCAAGCAGGCTGCCAGGGAGCCCTGTGGGGCCATGGGGCAAGCAGGCTGCCAGGGAGCCCTGTGGGGCCAGGGGCAAGCAGGCTGCCAGGGAGCCCTGTGGGGCCATGGGGCAAGCAGGCTGCCAGGGAGCCCTGTGGGGCCAGGGGCAAGCAGGCTGCCAGGGAGCCCTGTGGGGCCAGGGGCAAGCAGGCTGCCAGGGAGCTGTGCTGAGGCTCAGCCCCAAGCCAGGCAGTCGCTTCCCCAGCCAGCACCACATCAGCACTACAGGGCTGAACTGAGTCACTCTGCTTCATCCCAACAGGAATGCAAAGTGTCCCTGGAGGGAGCTACTTCCTTCTGCAGGCCAGCAGGACTGTGCTCTGAGAAATCCCTCTTCTGTTTCCAGGCTATGAGTCAGTGAATGGTGGAAGCAATGAAGCAGCAGATGAACTTCTCAGCTGCAATCAGATGAGGGCAGACATTCGAGCTGCAGACACAACTATGCTGAACTGCTATGGCTATGAAAACACCAACACTCAACCCAAACCCCACAGCCACCACTAGGAAGGCATAGGCACAGTGGAGGACTTGCTGTTTCTGCAGCCATAGGGTGGTACTGAAAGTTTGGCTGCTTTCAGCACCATGGTGCTTAGGAAAAGCAATGGTTTATTGTGCACTGCAACCCTCTGCTGCCCTAAGGTGGAGGTACAGAGGGGCTCCCTGCCCCTCCCCACCCACTGCTGAAGCTCCTTAGCTCTGCCCAGCCTCAGCAGACCTGGCCAAGTCTCCTCTCACACAGCAAGGAGTGACAGAAAACCACAAACAAAGGGACAAGGAGGGCAGGAAACCACTGGGCAGTTCAAGGCAGAGCAAGAGGAGGGGCTGAGGGGCAAAGGGCACCCACAGGTGCCAACAGCAACGCCCAAGGGTTCAGACTGCACACACAGTCACTGACGTGTCTTGAGGAAGGCTTGGAGCACCCTGGGCTAGTGGAAAGGTGCTCCTGCACACGGTGGGGGAGGCTGGAACTAAAGACACATGGGGTTGCTGGAGTGGATCCAGAGGAGGGTCATAGGATCAGTCAGGGTTGGAAGGGAGCACAAGGATCAGCCAGTTCCAACCCCCCTGCCATGCCCAGGGACACCCTACCCTAGAGCAGGCTCCCCCCAGCCTCAGCCAGCCTGGCCTCAAACACCTCACAAAGATGATCAGAGGCCTGGAGCAGCTCTCTTATGAACCAGGCTGAAAGAGTTGGGACTGTTCAGCCTCGAGTGGAGAAGGCTCTGAGGAGATCTTACAGCTACATGTCAATATCTGAAGGGGGCTTACAGGAAGGCTGGGGAGGGACTGTTTAGAAGGGCTTGGAGTGATAGGAAAAGGGCTAACTGAGGGAGGGTAGAGTGAGGTTGGACACTAGGAGGAAGTTCTCTACTTGGAAAATGGAGAAATACTGCAACAGGTTGCCCAAGAAGAAGAGGCGGCTCAGGGCAGAGCTGATTGCTGCCTGCAGCTGCCTGCAGGGAGGCTGTAGCCAGGTGGGGTTGGGCTCTGCTGCCAGGCAAGCAGCAAGAGAAGAAGGGGACAGAGCCTGAAGCTGTGGCAGGGCAGGTCTAGGCTGGATGTTGTTAGGAAGTTGCTGGCAGAGAGAGTGATTGGCATTGGAATGGGCTGCCCAGGGAGGTGGTGGAGTGGCTGTGGCTGGAGGTGTTGCAGCCAAGCCTGGCTGGGGCACTTAGTGCCATGGTCTGGTTGGTTGGGCAGGGCTGGGTGCTAGGTTGGGCTGGCTGAGCTTGGAGCTCTCTTCCAGCCTGCCTGATTCTATGATACTCCAGGTTTTCTATCAAGCTGGTTGTGTCCTCCTTGCATTCCTTGGCAGGAGAGGCAGATGACTGATGGCTAACACAGAAAGCAATGCAAAAGGCAGAAGAGCTGAAGCCTCTGCTGCAGGAGATAGCCTAAGGATAATCATGTCCAGTGCATACTAATTGCTGGAGCCAACAGGAAACCTCATAAAAGAGCCATCTATAATTCATGCAGTCTGGCAAGACAGGAGCTGTCACTTACTACACCTTACTGATGAATAAGCCCTATTAAACTAGAGGGGAGGGAGATGCTGGCTAAGTCCTTTTCTGTCTCTGCCTAATAGCAGAAGGAAATCTCACATTATTCCAGAGATGCTATTTTTAAGGCTGCTGCTGAGGCTGAGCAAAGCAGCAAGTCTTGCCTGCAAAAAAAGAGGCAGAAGTCCTGACCTTTAATTGAGTTAATGCTGATCAAGCCTGATGACTGCACCCACTCACCTCTTCACAACTCTCCTGGCACTACTGAGACAGAAGAACAGTGAAGAGATGATTTGGTACACTCAGGATGGCTGCACCCAGGGCAAATCCTGCCTGGCAAACCTGGTGGCCTTCTAGGAACAGGTCACAACATGAAGAGATGAGGGGAGAGCAACTGATGGCATTGATCTGACCTGAGCAAGGCCTTTGGCACTGTCCCACACCAAATCCTGATCTCCAGGCTGGTGACACATGGGTGTGATGGGAGCACCACTGGATGGGTACAGAACTGGCTTGATGGCTGCACCCAGAGAGTGGCTGCCAATGGCTCCATGGCCAAGTGCAGGCCAGGGACAAGAGGAGTCCCTCAGGGATCAGTCTGGCACCAGTCTTGTTCAGCAGCTTTGTGGGTGCCATGGGCAGAGGCACTGAGTGCAGCCTCAGCAGGTTTGCTGCCCACACCAAGCTGTGTGCTGCAGCAGCCAGGCTGGAGGGCAGGATCCATCCAGAGGGAGCTGCACAGGCTGCAGAGGTGGGCACAAGCCAAGCTCAGGAGGTGCAACAAGAGCAAAGGCAAGGTCCTGCAGCTGGGTGGAGGCAACCCCTACTGGTTCTGTGCCAATCTCCTCCTGGGCAGCCATGGCTGTGCCAAGCCATCACAGCACACAGCCATGCCTCTAACCAAGAGCAGACTAATTTTAACTGGATTCCTAGCAACAGAGCCCAGTTCTCCTTTCACTGGAGCTGAAGAAGCTGCTTTCTCTTTTAAACAACCAGGACCCAGCTTTCACCAGCCTCCCCCACACAGCCTCAGGCATGCCTGCTGCAGTAGCAACCCAGGCACACACTGTTGCAGTGGCACTGAGGTAGGTCAAGCCCTTTCCACCAGAGTAGGCTTCAACTCAGAAGGGCAGAGAGGCAATGCCAGCCTCAGCTGCCATGTTCCAACTCGGTTTCAGTTGCTTCACAAGTAACTGGCAGTGTCCAACACAGCCCATTCCACAACCCATGCCAGCCATGCCCAACTTAAAATCACAGAACCAGTCAGGGTTGGAAGGGAGCACAAGGAGCAGCCAGTGCCAACCCCCTGCCATGCCCAGGGACACCCTACCCTAGAGCAGGCTGCACACAGCCTCAGCCAGCCTGGCCTCAAACACCTCCAGCCATGGGGCCTCAACCACCTCCCTGGGCAACCCAGTCCAGCCTCTCACCACTCTCCTGCTCAACAACTTCCTCCTCACCTCCAGCCTCACTCTCCCCACCTCCACCTTTGCTCCATTCCCCCCACTCCTGACACTCCCTCACACCCTCAGAAGTCCCTCCCCAGCTTTTTTGGAGCCCCCTGCAGATGCTGCAAGGCCACAAGAAGGTCCCCTGGGAGCCTCCTCTGCTCCAGCCTGCACAGCCCCAACTCTTTCAGGCTGTGCTCACAGCAGAGCTGCTGCAGCCTCTCAGCATCCTCCTGGCCCTGCTCTGGACACTCTCCAGCATCTCCACAGCCCTCTTGTCCCAGGGGCTCCAGAGCTGGATGCAGGACTCCAGCTGGGGTCTCAGCAGAGCAGAGCAGAGGGGGAGAATCCCCTCCCTGGCCCTGCTGGCCACACTGCTGCTGCTGCAGCCCAGGCTCTGCTTGGCTCTCTGGGCTGCAAGTGCACACTGCTGGCTCCTGCTGAGCTTCTCCTCCACCAGCACCCCCAAGTCCCTCTCCTCAGAGCTGCTCTCCAGACACTCACTGCCCAGCCTGCATTGGTGCTTGGCATTGCCTCCACCCAGCTGCAGGACCTTGCCCTTGCTCTTGTTGCACCTCCTGAGCCTGGCCTGTGCCCACCTCTGCAGCCTGTGCAGCTCCCTCTGGATGGATCCTGCCCTCCAGCCTGGCTGCTGCAGCACACAGCTTGGTGTGGGCAGCAAACCTGCTGAGGCTGCACTCAGTGCCTCTGCCCACGGCACTGCAGCACAGGATGAACTCAACTAGCTTGGGCTCCAGACAGGTAGCTCAAGCTGGAGAGCTGCAGAGAGCAGCTCAGGCTATTGCTGTTGCTGTTCCTGTCCCTGGACAACAGCCTGCTCGTTTCAACCCAGCACTTATCCCACTCTAACTGCTCTTTTAAACAGCCCAGGAGAAATTAATTGCATCCATATTTAAGAGGGGGGAAGGGGAGGGATCTAAGCACAGACAGAAGGAACCAAGAGTATCATTTTAAGAAGCTTTCAGCCCACAAATCATCCTCTTTATATCCTCATCTCCAGAGCTGCTCTCTGCCCTCCCCCAGCTCAATGCCTCAACAAGCAAGTTCACTGCTGCAGATGTCAGGACAGGGTCCCCTTTCCAGTGCAGTTTAAAGCAGCTTTGGCTCTGCTTCCAGTTTGGGTCACAGCAAGCTTGGGCTTTAACCACACGAGTCAAAGGAGTGACAAGAGCCCAAGCTTGCTTAGCAGGGTGGGAAAAATAAAGGCTCTCTGAGGTTCAAGCATCCCCAAAGCACATGGAGGCAGTTTTCCTGGAGGAAATGTGTGTTCCAGGAGGAAATGACTTGGAGCAGCATAAAGAAACTACATTACACACACCCCCACACACAGCTACAACCTCCCCACAGGCTGCTCTCCACCTAAGGTGCTTGGCAGCAGGTCCAAACTGCACATTAGCTGCACCAGCAGCTGAAAGCAGCCAAACAATTAATCATCCTTCCATTCAAAACCTTCCAAGCCAGGAGATGAACACAGAGCAAAGAGCTCAGGATTAGAATCACAGAGTCAGTGAGAGTAGGAAGGGAGCACAAGGAGCAGCCAGTGTCCACCCTCCTGCCATGCCCAGGGACACCCTACCCTAGAGCAGGCTGCACACAGCCTCAGCCAGCCTGGCCTCAAACACCTCCAGCCATGGGGCCTCAACCACCTCCCTGGGCAACCCAGTCCAGCCTCTCACCACTCTCCTGCTCAACAACTTCCTCCTCACCTCCAGCCTCACTCTCCCCACCTCCACCTTTGCTCCATTCCCCCCACTCCTGACACTCCCTCACACCCTCCAAAGTCCCTCCCCAGCTTTTCTGGAGCCCCTTTCAGATGCTGCAAGGCCACAAGAAGGTCCCCTGGGAGCCTCCTCTGCTCCAGCCTGCACAGCCCCAACTCTTTCAGGCTGTGCTCACAGCAGAGCTGCTGCAGCCTCTCAGCATCCTCCTGGCCCTGCTCTGGACACTCTCCAGCATCTCCACAGCCCTCTTGTCCCAGGGGCTCCAGAGCTGGATGCAGGACTCCAGCTGGGGTCTCAGCAGAGCAGAGCAGAGAGGCAGAATCCCCTCCCTGGCCCTGCTGGCCACACTGCTGCTGCTGCAGCCCAGGCTCTGGTTGATCAAGCCCAGGCTACACCACCACAACACACACAAGCCCATTGCAGAACGGGGCAGGACCATATGGCACAGAGCACCTCTGAGGAGTGCCTGGTGCAGCCATGCAAGCATGAAGCTGCCAGAAGAGGCAGTTCTTGCTTTGAACCTTTTCTATACCATTAGTGCCTGTGCTAATTACCACAGCCAGCAGCAGCAGCAGCCACGCTGATGGGAGGGCTGAACAAAAGTGAGACAGCTGTCAACTGCTTTCCATGACCAAAGCCTGAGGAGTCCACGGTTTGGGGGGCAGAAGACAATCAATCCATCCATCCTCTATCCACCCACCCACCCAGACACAGAGGCTTGCATCTTTTGCAGGGCAGAATGCTTCAGAGAGGAAGCAGAGCCGAGGCAGACGTTAGAACATGAAGGCTGTTGTGCCCCTTTCTCAGGGGGATTCAAACAGCAGGTGAGTGGGGCTGGGCTGTGGACATGACCCTGCTTTATTTCAGCTATTTAGATGTAAATCGTTTCCTCCCCTCTTCCCTCCCCCTCTCAGCACCATCTGTTAGCCCAGAGGTTCAGACTGTGCCTAGGGTGCAGGGTTTGGGGGAGGGATGGGGCTGGATATAGATAAAGCTCTCAGAAAATTTCTCTTGCTGTCCTCTGGGGCACAGTTTGGGGGAGGAAAAAAGGAAACCCATTTGCAGTACGACTGCAGAATGTATTTACCTTCATTGTGCTACACTTGTCCTACTGAGCCCATGCACTGCCTACCCTAGAAAGCACTTCTTGGCCAGCTTTTGGCCAGCAAGCAACATTACAGAGTGCCACAGGAGGTTGCTGTAGTGTCAGCACAGGACAGGAGTTGCAGGAAGCAGCAGAGTTGAAGGAGTTGAAGTCTTCCATAACAGTGATGAAGTCCTTCACTAAAAGGGTGATGAAACTGGGGAGGGGCCTGGAGCACAGCCCTGTGAGGAGAGGCTGAGGGAGCTGGGGGGGTGCAGCCTGCAGCAGAGGAGGCTCAGGGCAGAGCTGATTGCTGCCTGCAGCTGCCTGCAGGGAGGCTGTAGCCAGGTGGGGTTGGGCTCTGCTGCCAGGCAGGCAGCAAGAGAAGAAGGGGACACAGCCTGAAGCTGTGTCAGGGCAGGTCTAGGCTGGATGTTGTTAGGAAGTTGCTGGCAGAGAGAGTGATTGGCATTGGAATGGGCTGCCCAGGGAGGTGGTGGAGCGGCTGTGGCTGGAGGTGTTGCAGCCAAGCCTGGCTGGGGCACTTAGTGCCATGGTCTGGTTGGTTGGGCAGGGCTGGCTGAGCTCTCTTCCAGCCTGGCTGTTTCTATGATTCTAAGGCCCTGTACTCAATGCTCTTTTAGTGCTACAGAAGTCTCCTCATTGGTGACTTTTTCCCCAGGGCACAGCAATGAACTTTCTACAACTGCTGAGCCATTTGATATATTAAACACTTCACCCAGGGCTCTGGATCCTTCACAAAGGGAACATCATGGTGACAGCACTGACTAGAATCACAGAATCAAGCAGGCTGGAAGAGAGCTCCAAGCTCAGCCAGCCCAACCTAGCACCCAGCCCTGCCCAACCAACCAGACCATGGCACTAAGTGCCCCAGCCAGGCTTGGCTGCAACACCTCCAGCCACAGCCACTCCACCACCTCCCTGGGCAGCCCATTCCAATGGGAAATGCTTTTGGGAACCTTGAAGATGATGCAGCACTGAGAGTGGTGTCTGATGGACCAGATAAGGGCACTACTCGAGCTCAGACATGAGAAATGAGCCAACACCAACCTCATGAAGCTCAACAAAAGCAAAGTCCTGCTACTTGGGAGGAATAAGCCCAAGCACCAGCACTGACTAAGAGCTACCTGGTAGCAAACCAGCTGTGCAAAGCCATGGGGGTCCTAGTGGACATCAAGGTGACTGTGAGCCTCAAAAGTGCCTCTGCAGTAAAGGAGGTCAAAAAACATCTGGGCTGCATCAGGAAAGGCAGTGCCAGCAAGTCAGGGCAAGTGATCTTTCCCTCTGCTCAGGGCTGGTGAGACATTCATGGGCTGCTTGGTCACACACACTTCCCCAGGACAAGAGAGATGTGGGCACACCAAAAAGAGTCTGGCAAAGGTTCACAAAGATGATTAAAGGAGCTCCTGACCTAAGAGGAAAGGCTGACAGAGAGCTGGGGCTGTCCAGCCTGCAGGAGGAAAAGCTCAGGGGGATCAAGGTGCATAAATACCTGTTGGAGGTGTGAAGATGCAAACAGGCTTCTCTTGGCAGTGTCCAGCAACAGGATGAGAGGCAATGGGCACAAACTGAAATACAAGAGACTTCATTTCAATCTCAGGAGGAGGAGAAAGAGAAAACAGAACACACAGACAGCCAACAATCACCAAACAAAATGTTTTCCCTGAAGGCAGAAACAAACTACAGAAATATTGGCCCAGGAAAGTCAGGAGCACCCTTGGGGGTGCTCAAAACCCCACCAGACAGAGCCCTGAGGAAACTGTTCCAGCTACCATCATTTCATATGGGGGGACTAGGGCAGAGCACCAAGAGGTTCCTGCCAACCTCACCAGCTCTGCATTACAAGCCACAGAACGAGGCTCCAAAGAAAAGAGATGCACAACAACCTGTGGAGAGTTCCCAGTCACCAGCATCCAAGGCCCTCCTTGAGCCATGAAAGCAAATGGAATCATAGAATCATCACAGCATCAGGCAGGCTGGGAGAGAGCTCCAAGCTCAGCCAGCCCAGCCCAGCACCCAGCCCTGCCCAACCAACCAGACCATGGCACTAAGTGCCCCAGCCAGGCTTGGCTGCAACACCTCCAGCCACGGCCACTCCACCACCTCCCTGGGCAGCCCATTCCAATGCCAATCACTCTCTCTGACAGCAACTTCCTAACAACATCCAGCCTAGACCTGCCCTGCCACAGCTTCAGGCTCTGTCCCCTTCTTCTCTTGCTGCTTGCCTGGCAGCAGAGCCCAACCCCACCTGGCCACAGCCTCCCTGCAGGTAGTGCCATGGTCTAGCTGCTTAGGAGGTGTTAGGTGACAGGTTGGACTCAACCATATCCAAGTTCTTTTCCAACCTGGTTAATTCTGTGCCTGCAACTCTAGCTTCACCCATCTGGAGACAACAGAAGGACAGAACTATCTGGTGACAGGTGAGGAACTTCAGGTGCCTCCTTTCAAACCACCAACTTCTGACACACCAGCAATGCAGTTATCTCTTACTGGAGAGCAAGGTTCTGACCCGAGGTGCAGCAATTTCACAGCAGCTTCTTCCTCAGACACCATCTCAAATCACTTCACCTGCACAGCCAATGCTTACAGCAATCTGGGCTGACATTTTGGCAAGGTTTTGAAGCTTACCTTTTTGAAGTGGTTCTCCTCTATCCATTTATGAAACCATCAGCCAGCAGGACTAGAGACCTCTTTAGGCACTGCTCTAAACCACCAGCTATTGGCTGTTTCCAGATCCCTGGCACTTCACCAGCTGCCCTGGGAGTCTCAAGAACTGGAAGTGGTTTTATCTCACCAACTTTCTTGGTCATCCAAGCATGTGCCTACATTTTAGGGACTGCAGTCTGAACTACAAGACAAGCCACTGGCACCAATCCTCACTCTCCTTGCCTTCAAGAATGGACCAAAGGTGGAGGTGGAGTGATTCAGGCTGGAGGTGGGGAGAGTGAGGCTGGAGGTGGGGAGGAAGTTGCTGAGCAGGAGAGTGGTGAGAGGCTGGACTGGGTTGCCCAGGGAGGGGGTTGAGGCCCCATGGCTGGAGGTGTTTGAGGCCAGGCTGGCTGAGGCTGTGTGCAGCCTGCTCTAGGGTAGGGTGTCCCTGGGCATGGCAGGGGGTTGGCACTGGCTGCTCCTTGTGCTCCCTTCCAGCCCTGACTCATTCTGTGATTCTAAGCAGCCAGAAAGGTCATCTGCAATAGCTAAGGGGATACTTCCTGCCAGCTAAGGGGGATACTTTCCTGTCAGCAAGCCACCCACTGAACACAGTGGGAGTTTAGCCCAAATTAGGATTTCAGGATACATCCCATAATGCCCTGTAACACTTCCCACACAGTACTACCTGACAGCTTCTGAGAAGTGGCAACATGTGAAGGATGTGCCAACAACATCCGAGAGGAGGCTGCCAGGGGTCTCACAACTGCCTTCCACCAGCCTGTGTCTGCAACATGCACACCCCCAGCCAGTTCCACGTTAGCAGCCTTTGGAAGGGGCTGGGCTTTTTAAAGCACAGTGCCTCAAAACACATCTCCAAGAGCTGCTTGGTGCCAAAACAACCAGACTTTAAAAAGCAGAAATAAGACCCAGCACACAGCAGCTGCTTCTCCTGCAACAAACCCTCAGGTTTGCTTCTCTGCTGTTATTAGGGATTAGGTTAATCAGCAGGAGCCAGCAGTGTGCACTTGCAGCCCAGAAAGCCAAGCAGAGCCTGGGCTGCAGCAGCAGAAGTGTGGCCAGCAGGTCCTGGGCTGCATCAGAAGTGTCTGCTCTGGCAGGGGAGTTGGACTCGAGGATCTCCTTGGGTCCCTTCCAACCCCTGACATCCTCTGAGCCTGTGAAGTGTGGCCAGCAGGGCCAGGGAGGGGATTCTCCCCCTCTGCTGTGCTGAGACCCCACCTGGAATCCTGCATCCAGCTCTGGAGCCCCTGGGACAAGAGGGCTGTGGAGATGCTGGAGAGTGTCCAGAGCAGGGCCAGGAGGATGCTGAGAGGCTGCAGCAGCTCTGCTGTGAGCACAGCCTGAAAGAGTTGGGGCTGTGCAGGCTGGAGCAGAGGAGGCTCCCAGGGGACCTTCTTGTGGCCTGCCAGCATCTGAAGGGGGCTACAGAAAAGCTGGGGAGGGACTTTTGAGGGTGTGAGGGAGTGTCAGGAGTGGGGGGAATGGAACAAAGGTGGAGGTGAGGAGGAAGTTGTTGAGCAGGAGAGTGGTGAGAGGCTGGCAGGGGTTGCCCAGGGAGGTGGTTGAAGCCCCATGGCTGGAGGTGTTTGAGGCCAGGCTGGCTGAGGCTGTGTGCAGCCTGCTCTAGGGTAGGGTGTCCCTGGGCATGGCAGGGGGGTTGGAACTGGCTGATCCTTGTGCTCCCTTCCAACCTTGACTGATTCTGTGATCCTGTGATTAAGTAACACCAACTACAGACAGATGATGCTCTACTAGAGAACCTCTTTCCAGCACCACCTCCCAGACTGTCATCTTCTCCCACAGATACCTCCTGAACAACCCTAAAATAAGTTCTGCCACCCTCAGTGCAACCTGGATGCTGCTGGCCTTGTGGTGGATGTAATTACAGCCAGGATGGATTCACAGCCAGGAAGCACTGAGGTCTGAGAGCTAATTGCTGCCCACACAGTGCCCAGATCCAACAGCATGGATGCTCAGAAAGCCACTCTGCCATTGGCTGGTGCTCTCTCCCATCCCTCTTCCCCACTCCTAAGCAACTATTGACCAGATAAATATATGCCAAAGCTGAACATTTTCCCTGAGGATACCACAGCTATGAGCCCATTTCTACCCAGTCTGACCTTTATCCTGCAGGGAGCCAAGCAACAGACAGCTCATGTATGCCACAAGCTTAGAATCATAGAACCAAGCAGGTTGGGAGAGAGCTCCAAGCTCAGCCAGCCCAACCTAGCACCCAGCCCTGCCCAACCAACCAGACCATGGCACTAAGTGCCCCAGCCAGGCTTGGCTGCAACACCTCCAGCCACAGCCACTCCACCACCTCCCTGGGCAGCCCATTCCAATGCCAATCACTCTCTCTGCCAGCAACTTCCTAACAACATCCAGCCTAGACCTGCCCTGCCACAGCTTCAGACTCTGTCCCCTTCTTCTCTTGCTGCTTGCCTGGCAGCAGAGCCCAACCCCACCTGGCTACAGCCTCCCTGCAGGCAGCTGCAGGCAGCAATGAGCTCTGCCCTGAGCCTCCTCTGCTGCAGGCTGCACACCCCCAGCTCCCTCAGCCTCTCCTCACAGGGCTGTGCTCCAGGCCCCTCCCCAGCCTTGCTGCCCTGCTCCAAACACCTTCCAGCACCTCAGCAGCTCTCTGCAATTGTGGAGCTCAGAACTGACCTGAATGAGGGGGAGTGGGTCCTGCCCAAACTGAAGGCACTGCTGTCACTGACTGCAGCACAGGGGCTGTGGCACCCAACCCTTACATCAATCTCTTACCTAGGTGCCTGGAGGCAGCAGGGGATTGCGTGTGGCAGGATCAACACTTCTGGTGCTAGTCAGATGGTGTCCCTGCAAATCATCAATACAATCCTATCCCTGGAAATCATCAATGCAGCAACTGGGACACAATATGGAAGCATTTGGTGGAGGCTCTTTAGCTGTCACAGCAGCTCCCTGACAACAAGCAACAGAGACAAACCAAACAGAACCCAAACAAAAACCACCATCCCAATGAAAACAAACATTTCCAAGGACAGCCAAGGCACAGTGAGGCTTCCAAGGACTGGAAGTGGGATTGTGGAGTCTCCTCCTCTGGAGACTTTCCAAACCCACCTGAACCACAGAATTAAGCAGGTTGGAAAAGACCTTTGAGATCATCAAGTCCAAACTCTTACCTAGTGCCATGGGTTAGTGAATAGAAGGTATTAAGTGCCTCATCCAGTCTCCTTTTAAACACCTCCAGGGACAGTGACTCCACCACCTCCCTGGGCAGCCCATTCCAATGCCAATCACTCTTGCAGCAAAGAACTCCCTCCTCACATCCAGCCTGAACCTGCCCAGCTGCAGCTTGAGGCTGTGTCCCCTTCTTCTCTTGCTGCTTGCCTGGCAGCAGAGCCCAACCCCACCTGGCTACAGCCTCCCTGCAGGCAGCTGCAGGCAGCAATCAGCTCTGCCCTGAGCCTCCTCTGCTGCAGGCTGCACACCCCCAGCTCCCTCAGCCTCTCCTCACAGGGCTGTGCTCCAGGCCCCTCCCCAGCCTTGCTGCCCTGCTCCAAACACCTTCCAGCACCTCAACAGCTCTCTGCAATTCAGGAGCCCACAGCTGGACACAGCACTCAAGCTGTCCCCTTGAGTAGAAGACTGAGTTCATCAGATGTGACTCTTGAAGGTCTCAGAGCCAACAGATCAGTAAAGTTTTAATCCAGAAAGTGGAAAAAGATTTCTTTAGACAACTTCAAGACCCCCAAACCACTTCCAAGGGCCATGTCATTCTGCAGCACTGCTCCAAAGCACTGAGCTCAACCTTCAGGAGTCTGTCATCTGGGTTTATCCTTTCCCCCAAACACAAAAATGCTGTATCCCAACACTGAGCCTCAAGCATTTTTTTGCCTGAAGATCTCAGAATCATACAATCATTTTGGCTGGAAAAGACCTTTCAGATCACTGACATGATTGACTCTAACAAAGTCAGCTCAGGAGCATGAAACAAGGCTTCAGGTCCCTTCAGCAGGTGCATGATTCCAAGCAACAGCTTGGTAACTAGGTTAAGCCTCCACAGGAGGCACCAACTGTAAGTCAGAGGAGGGACAAGTCCCAATCTGCAGGCACATGGAAGCACCAAAACCTTTCTTTTCCCCTTTCTTGCCCCTCAAGTTCTCTCCTTTCTTGAATCCCTGGAAAAACAACATCACTTCTGCACCACTCCACTTTGTGTGGGACTCTTTCCAAGTAGCAATTCCCCTTTTCCCCTTATAGAATCATACAATTTCCAGGGCTGGAAGGGACCTCAAGGATCATCTAGTTCCAAACCCCTCTGCCATGAGCAGGGACACCCTACCCTAGAGCAGGTTGGCCAGAGCCACATCCATCCTGGCCTTGAAAACCTCCAGGGAGGAGGCTTCCACCACCTCCCTGGGCAACCTGCTCCAGTGCCTCTCCACTGTTGTGCAGAAGAACTTTCTAACATCCAGTGTAAATCTCCCCACTTCCAGCTTTACTCCTTTGCCTCCACTTCTGTCACTACCTGGCACCCTAAAAAGTCCCTCCTCAGCTTTCCTGTAGGTCCTCTTCAGACAGTAGAAGGCCACAATAAGGTCTGCTCAGAGCTTTCTCTTGTCTAGACTGAATAACATCAACTCTGATTGCAAGACCTCCATGTTCAGCTGTCTTAGGGCATCTGGACCAAGAAACCCAGGAGCTTAAAAGGTCTCTTCCAACCAATAGAGTGGTTCATTTCTAGGAGGAATGAAAGGCTTCAGCAGGACAATTCAAGCAATTAAAGGCACACAAAGCCTTCAGTCACTTGCTGGGTCACCCTCCAGCTGATGGTAAGACTCTGTGTGCAGGCTGCTTGGCCAGAAATTAACCTTCTGTCTGGGAAAGCTTCAATTAGCAGAGGGATTACTTCACAGCCCCTGCTGCTAGCCTCCCAGCCTCTGATGCACCACCAGCTTCTCCAACATGAGTGCTAACCCTGCTGACAGAAGTAACTAAGAACTAAAGAAGAAGAAAGAGAGAGCCCTAAATGTGTACCACAGCAATCAGCTGGGTTAGCAGCAGCAATTGAATCTCCCAGAGCAAAGAGAGTGAGTTAAAGCAGTCAGAGCTGAAGTAACACAGCCAGGCCAGGCAGCAGACTCCCATCTTCAGACTGGAATAACATCAGAGGCACTGTCCAGGCTACACAGGCCAAGCTCTGCAGGAGCCTGACACCACCACCCCCAGGGAGAGGCTGCCTGCAGCAGGAGAACTTTGGTCACCTGGTTTTAAAGCTACTTTGGGACATGGTTTAATGGCCATGGTGGTCTTAGGCTGATGGTTGGACACAATGATCTTAGAGGTCTTTCCTATCCAAAGCAACTCTATGATTTCCTTCAAGCTTGAAATGAAAGCCAGAGCAGCCTCACCATGCAAATCCACCCATAGGTTGGACTGGATGGGCTTGGAGGTCTCTTCCAAGCTGGTTGATCCTATGCTTGTAAGGGTAGTGCCTCTTGTAATAACTGAGTGCTGAGGTGAGTGGGAAACACAGAAGGGAAGAGGAAAGGAGAAAGCAAAGCACAGGAACTGGAGCAGTTCCTCCCCAGAAGCTTCTGCTCACAACTACATAAGGAGAGCCAAAATAAGCCCATGGGCCCTGATGGGGCAACTCCACCACCTCCCTGGGCAGCCCATTCCAGTGCCAATCACTCTCTCTGCCAGCAACTTCCTAACAACATCCAGCCTAGACCTGCCCTGCCACAGCTTCAGACTCTGTCCCCTTCTTCTCTTGCTGCTTGCCTGGCAGCAGAGCCCAACCCCACCTGGCTACAGCCTCCCTGCAGGCAGCTGCAGGCAGCAATCAGCTCTGCCCTGAGCCTCCTCTGCTGCAGGCTTCACCCCCCCAGCTCCCTCAGCCTCTCCTCACAGGGCTCTGCTCCAGGCCCCTCCCCAGCCTTGCTGCCCTGCTCCAAACACCTTCCAGCACCTCAGCAGCTCTCTGCAATTCAGGAGCCCACAGCTGGACACAGCACTCCAGGGGTGGCCTGAGCAGTGCTGAGCACAGGGGTGGGCACAAGAACCTCCCTTGTCCTGCTGCCCACACTGCTCCTGAGCCAGCCCAGGATGCCATTGGCTCTGCTGCCCACCTGGGCACTGCTGCCTCAGCTTCAGCTCCTCTCTCCCAGCACCCCCAGCTCCCTCTCTGCCTGGCTGCTCTCAGCCACTCTGGCCCCAGCCTGCAGCACTGCTTGGGGTTGCTGCGGCCAAGCACAAAAGCTGCAAGCAGCCTACCCAGCAAGGTTTGCCTCTCGGGAGGTGGAACAAAGAACACCACATTCCTGCTCTGAGTGGAACATTGTCCCAACTGTTTTTGTTGCAAAAGGTCGCAGTCATTACAGCCTCCCAGAACTGGAGGCACCCAGCTGCAATTCAAGCTACGCAGCTCATCTCTTTCAAGCCCAAAAGCTTGGCTCACTTCGCAGGTCTTTTGGGGACACTAAGCACAGCATCAGAGTGCCTCAGCTCCAGACACTGCCTGTTTCTGAAGCCAAAGAAAACAGAGTAAAACTCAAAGGACTGAGGTTTAGGAGATCTGTGCAGGGGGGAGGAAGAAACAACTCACTTCACCCAGCCCTTTGTATCTGTGCAAGCAGTGCAGAAAGCATCACACTTCAAATTATTCCTTAGGATGTTCTTGTCTCTTTGCTTGTGACTTATGGAGCCAAGCACCTTCTAATCTGTGCTGCTTTCAGCAAGGGCTGACTGCCTGTTCTCAACCTACACAAAGTGACAAAGGCTTGGAATAAAGAAATACCTGGAACTGTCCTGGAAGGCAAAATGAACAAGGAGTTTCTGTGGAAATGGTTAATATTCTTTCCTCCCCCACACCCAGCTCAACAACAACCCCAAGCAGCACTACAGGCTGGGGCCAGAGTGGCTGAGAGCAGGCAGGCAGAGAGGGAGCTGGGGGTGCTGGGAGAGAGGAGCTGAAGCTGAGGCAGCAGTGCCCAGGTGGGCAGCAGAGCCAATGGCATCCTGGGCTGGCTCAGGAGCAGTGTGGGCAGCAGGACAAGGGAGGTTCTTGTGCCCCTGTGCTCAGCACTGCTCAGGCCACCCCTGGAGTGCTGTGTCCAGTTGTGGGCTCCTGAATTGCAGAGAGCTGCTGAGGTGCTGGAAGGTGTTTGGAGCAGGGCAGCAAGGCTGGGGAGGGGCCTGGAGCACAGCCCTGTGAGGAGAGGCTGAGGGAGCTGGGGGGGTGCAGCCTGCAGCAGAGGAGGCTCAGGGCAGAGCTGATTGCTGCCTGCAGCTGCCTGCAGGGAGGCTGTAGCCAGGTGGGGTTGGGCTCTGCTGCCAGGCAGCCAGCAACAGAAGAAGGGGACAGAGTCTGAAGCTGTGGCAGGGCAGGTCTAGGCTGGATGTTGTTAGGAAGTTGCTGGCAGAGAGAGTGATTGGCATTGGAATGGGCTGCCCAGGGAGGTGGTGGAGTGGCTGTGGCTGGAGGTGTTGCAGCCAAGCCTGGCTGGGGCACTTAGTGCCATGGTCTGGTTGGTTGGGCAGGGCTGGGTGCTAGGTTGGGCTGGCTGAGCTTGGAGCTCTCTGCCAACCTGCTTGATTCTGTGATCTCTTTCTGTCTACACTTAGAGGCTCACAAATCATCATGACCTTTCTCTACCTTCAAGCACTGCCCATGAAAGCATTTATTCCCCCATAAAAGCCAGCTTGGTGACAAATGTTACTGCCATGGGTGAAGGAACAGCTTCTGCTGGGTGGCACAGAGCACCTGAGAGTGCCCAACAGCTGTGCTACCTGTGTGTAGCCTGAGGACAGACTCTGATTTGAGGAAAGTCACAGGATGTGGATTTCCAGACTTGTCTTCTGCTCTGCTTCTGGGGTTTGTGTCTCCACCCTCCAACCCCCCTGCTACTTTTGCAAGTGACTTTGGAGCGAGGTAGAGAGCAGGGAGCTGATGGCTGGGGAAAGCTGCCAGGCAGAAGCTCTGGGACTGGTACCACACTCAGAATGTAAACAGCACAGAGAGCAGGAACTGGCAGCTCTGCCATCCTTACCCATCTGCTGTGCAACCTCCCTAGTCAGGGACGTGGACACTGCTCACTGTTTGTCCTTTCCTCCTCAGTGAGCCTCACCACTTTGCTCCTGGTCCAAGCTCTCAAATGATTACAACACTTCACCCTACTCCCTATGGGGCACAAGTGGCACCAACTGGCTATCTGGATGGCTTCTCCTGGCACAGTTCTTGGTGTTCTGGTTCAGATCACCTACACCAGCAACTGGATTTTCATTTCAGCCCCCTCTGCCTCTGGAAAACCATCAAACCAGCAAAAATGTGTCTCCAGTTTGTGCTCCTGTGCTTAAAGACCTTGGCACAACCTCTCAGGCTGGCATGACTCACGCTGGCCTTGCTCCTCACCTCCCCTATCTGACACCAGGCTGACTCTCTGCTGACCTCCACTACAAGCACATGCTCCAGCCCATGAACTCATCCCACAGTGCCACACATCCACAGTGCCACACATCATCCCACAGTGCCACACATCCATCTGTGACACGACCAGCAGATTCCTTTCTGCCTGAAGTGTGCTCATTCAGACTGCTCTGCTGAACAGCTGAAGGAGATCTACTCCAACTGGCTTAGCTTTGCCTCACCTTCCTGCTGATCTCCTCCAAAGTGATTCCTCCTTTCACAGCAATGATGCCCAGTAGCTGTGTGCAACTGCAAAACCCCAGCATCAGGAACCTAAAGGACAGCAAGGGCAACAGTTGGGTCCTACACCTGGGGAGGAATATTCCTCTGCAACACTACAGGTTAGAATCATAGAATGAAGCAGGTTGGAGGAGAGCTCCAAGCTCATCCAGTCCAACCTAGCACCCAGCCCTATCCAGTCAACTAGGGGTTGAGCTGCTGGAAAGCAGCTCCACAGTGAAGCTGACTTCACCATGAGTCAGCAATGTGCTTTTGTGGCCAAGGCCAATGGTATCTGGAGAGCACAAAGAAGAAAATCACATTGGGTGATTCTGTGCTCCACAACCTCCCTGGAGGTGTTCAAGGCCAGGTTGGATGAGGTCCTGAGCAACCTGTTCTAGTGGGAGCTGTCCCTGCCTATGGCACAGGGGGGTTGGAACTGCCTGATCCTTGAGGTCCCTTCCAACCTAAACCATTCTATGATTCTATCCCTGGGAAACATTCCGAAGAGAGGACAAAAGGCAACAAACAGACAGACAAAAGAGCAAGCACACACCTTGCATTTTCCCTCCTTCACTGCACAGAAAAGCCTCACTCATCTACTCCCAACCCCTTTCAAGCCTTACAACTGAAAATAGATTTTAGTTCATAGCATTTAAGAAGCATAGAATTGCCTGGTTGGAAAAGATCCTGTTCAAGAACATCAATTCCAGCCAGAGCTTAGCATCTCCCTCTGCACAGATGTGAGACCTTGGCCCTCAGCACTTCATTCACATGTCCTCTAACCACCTCCAGGGATGGTGACTCCACCAATTCCCTGGGCAGCCTGTTCAGGAACAAATGCAGGAAACACAGAGCTGCCTCTAAAAGGTTGGCTTGGGACTTCCATGCCAGTTTGGTTTCATTCTCAAAGACCATTCTGAAAGCCCCAGTCC
Organism: Pogoniulus pusillus; assembly: GCF_015220805.1. Taxonomy (NCBI): domain Eukaryota; kingdom Metazoa; phylum Chordata; class Aves; order Piciformes; family Lybiidae; genus Pogoniulus; species Pogoniulus pusillus. The sequence goes on from NC_087266.1 coordinate 1,625,737, forward strand.
CACTGGCACTGCCACTGGACACAAAGCAGCTCAGCTGGCTGCTGGGGACCAGGCTGATGGCAACAGCACTCCTGGCTCAAGGAGACAGAATCAATCAAACAGCCAGGTTGGAAGAGAGCTCCAAGCTCAGCCAGCCCAGCCTAGCACCCAGCCCTGCCCAACCAACCAGGCCATGGCACTAAGTGCCCCAGCCAGGCTTGGCTGCAACACCTCCAGCCACAGCCACTCCACCACCTCCCTGGGCAGCCCATTCCAATGCCAATCACTCTCTCTGCCAGCAACTTCCTCCTCACATCCAGCCTAGACCTGCCCTGCCACGACTTGAGACTGTTGTCTCCAGATGGGTGAATCAAGAGTTGCAATCTCAGAATTAGCCAGGTTGGAAAAGAACTTTGATATCATCGAGTCCAACCTGTCACCTGACACCTCCTAATCAACTAAACCATGGCACTGCCTGCAGGGAGGCTGTAGCCAGCTGGGGTTGGGCTCTGCTGCCAGGCAGCCAGCAACAGAAGAAGGGGACACAGCCTCACGTTGTGCTGATTCTAGGGTAGGATGTCCCTGCCCATAGCAGTGGGGTTGGAATTAGATGATCCTTGTGGCCCCTTCCAACCCTGACTGATTCTGTGACTCTAAAATCCTGCTGCTCTGCCCTATGAAGTTCTGTGAGGTGCTGGAGATACAAAGGGTTGAAGTGGATGCAGTAAGTTTAGACTTCCAGAACACTTCTGTCAGTAACTCAAAACTGCTGTGAGGTTGGAGGAGAGGATGTGGCTGTAAAGCCACATGAATAATAGGAAGGAACAAATCAGGGATGGTTTCCCTTTCCAGGGAGAGGCTGGGGAGGGGGAACAACATCAGCACAGCAGCAACCAAAAAGCCACAATGCTCAGCAGGAAAGAGATGAGGAGCATCATTTTGCTCTGCTATAAATGCCTGATGCACCTGCATCTGCTGTGTGATGTGCAGTTCTGGTCTCCACAGCTCCAGAAGGGCACAAGTGCCATTGCAGACAGGCAGCCAAAAGGGGCTAAGAGGGGGGCAGCTTTCCCAGGAGAAGCTGAGATGGCTGGATCCTTCCTTTGGGAAGGAAGGGAGGAGATAGTTGAGGACCCATCCCTGGAGATATTCAAGGTGAAGCTTGACAGGGGTCTGAGCAACCTGATCTAGTTGAGGATGCCCCTGCTGACTGCAGAGGGGGTTGGACTGGATGAGCTCTGAAGGTCCCTTCCAACCCAGACCATAATGAATCAATGAATGTAGCTGAGGTCTCAGTGATAAAATCAGCAGGTGAAGCTGAGTATGAAACAGCTTTCAGCTCCTGTTTGCTGTTACAACCAGGGCATTAGAAACATAGAATCAGCCAGGCTGGAATTGACCTCCAAGCTCAGCCAGCCCAACCTAGCACCCAGCCCTGCCCAACCAACCAGACCATGGCACTAAGTGCCCCAGCCAGGCTTGGCTGCAACACCTCCAGCCACGGCCACTCCACCACCTCCCTGGGCAGCCCATTCCAATGCCAATCACTCTCTCTGCCAGCAACTTCCTAACAACATCCAGCCTAGACCTGCCCTGCCACAGCTTCAGACTCTGTCCCCTTCTTCTCTTGCTGCTTGCCTGGCAGCAGAGCCCAACCCCACCTGGCTACAGCCTCCCTGCAGGCAGCTGCAGGCAGCAATCAGCTCTGCCCTGAGCCTCCTCTGCTGCAGGCTGCACCCCCCCAGCTCCCTCAGCCTCTCCTCACAGGGCTCTGCTCCAGGCCTCTCACCAGCTTTGTCACCCTTCTCTGGACACTGATAGAAGAGGATGGGCTTTGATTTGAAAGCAGAGGAAAGAGCACAGACAAAGTGCAGCAGAGAGGAATTGCTGCTTGTGGCCTCAGAATGGGTGGAATTTGGTTGCAGGCTTTGCAGCTCTCACCCACGCAGGGCAAATCCCACCTGCAGTCCTCTGCAAGAGACTCAGCATGACCCTTCCTTTCCCCAGGGCTTTCTTCTGCAGCCTTTCCTAGGAAGTGCTTAGCCAGGTGGCTGGAAAGTGTCCAGCACTGCCTTGTGTGCGTGCCCAGAGTCTGTTTTTTCCCTTCTTCTTTTAATCATAAGTGACTTATCCCTCCTAGAAGTGATGAAGAATTTTCCCCCTTCTCTTTAAATGCTGCCTTCAGCAGGGTGTGCATGTGAACTTTATTTTAATTAAGGGTGAGGAATCTCTTTTACATAATCATATCCCAGATTCTCATGAGAGAGTGAAAGCAGCCCTGAGGGGCTGGCAAAGAGGCCAGTGAAATCGGTTGCCTCACCGATGGGAGACCTGATTGCAATCTCTCTTTAGTTCTCTCTACCTGTGGGACTTGCTCCAGGCTGGCTGACAGCCAAAGGCATTGAACTGAAGCAAAGGCATTGCCTCCTTTACAGCTCTGTTTTGATACCCTTCATAGAACCAAGCAGGTTGGAAGAGAGCTCCAAGCTCAGCCAGCACAACCTAGCACCCAGCCCTGCCCAACCAGACCATGGCACTAAGTGCCCCAGCCAGGCTTGGCTGCAACACCTCCAGCCACGGCCACTCCACCACCTCCCTGGGCAGCCCATTCCAGTGCCAATCACTCTCTCTGACAACAACTTCCTCCTCACATCCAGGTTACCATGAAGGTAACCTTTGAGCAGTGTGATGGCACTGCTCCATGCCAGCCAATTCAAGGTGCAGACAACTGCAGATTGAAATGTTTTCACCCTGGCTGAAGCCCTGCAGCAGGCACCCTCCCTGCTGCCACACACAGCACTGCTGTTCCTCATAGCACATCCAGAACAGTGACTAGAACTGGAAGTGAGGATGGGATCAGATGGGGTGCTGGGAAGAAGTTCTTCACCAATAGTGATGAGACATTGGAACAGGTTGGTGGCAGAGCTCCATCCTTGGAGGTCTTGAAGGCCATGTTGGATGGGGCTGTGAGCAACCTGATGCAGTGTGAGGTGTCCCTGCCCATGGCAGGGGGGATTTGAGCTGGATAATGCCTGAGGTCCCTTCCAGCCCTGACAACTCTGTGGGTCTATGAAATCCTCCCAGATGTTCTTCTTTCTGATAAGCCTGTGATTTGACAAGCACAACCTCGCAGCACTCCCAAGTTCTTGACAGGAGTTTCCAGACAATCTCAATACACTGCACCCACTTTAACCCTTTGCTGCCAACACTCAAGGGTTCAGTGAGAATGATCTTTTCATCTGAGGCTGTGCAGCTACCTCTTTGTGCAGGCACTTGCATAGCAGAGACCAAAAGAGCTTCCTTTTTCCACACCCTACATTGCGTGGCAAGGTCCTGCAGCTGGGTGGAGGCAATGCCAAGCACCAATGCAGGCTGGGCAGTGAGTGTCTGGAGAGCAGCCCTGAGGAGAGGGACTTGGGGGTGCTGCTGGAGGAGAAGCTCAGCAGGAGCCAGCAGTGTGCACTTGCAGCCCAGAAAGCCAAGCAGAGCCTGGGCTGCAGCAGCAGCAGTGTGGCCAGCAGGGCCAGGGAGGGGATTCTCCCCCTCTGCTGTGCTCTGCTGAGACCCCCCCTGGAGTCCTGCATCCAGCTCTGGAGCCCCTGGGACAAGAGGGCTGTGGAGATGCTGGAGAGTGTCCAGAGCAGGGCCAGGAGGATGCTGAGAGGCTGCAGCAGCTCTGCTGTGAGCACAGCCTGAAAGAGTTGGGGCTGTGCAGGCTGGAGCAGAGGAGGCTCCCAGGGGACCTTCTTGTGGCCTTGCAGCATCTGAAGGGGGCTGCAAAAAAGCTGGGGAGGGACTTCTGAGGGTGTGAGGGAGTGTCAGGAGTGGGGGGAATGGAGCAAAGGTGGAGGTGTGGAGAGTGAGGCTGGAGGTGAGGAGGAAGTTGTTGAGCAGGAGAGTGGTGAGAGGCTGGACTGGGTTGCCCAGGGAGGTGGTTGAGGCCCCATGGCTGGAGGTGTTTGAGGCCAGGCTGGCTGAGGCTGTGTGCAGCCTGCTCTAGGGTAGGGTGTCCCTGGGCATGGCAGGGGGGTTGGAACTGGCTGCTCCTTGTGGCCCCTTCCAACCCTGCCTCCTTCTATGCTTCTACAACCTTCAGGAGCCCAGAAACAGTCTTGCCCTCCTCCTCATCTTCTAAAAACTCCACAAGTGTAGAGCTCTTTTATCTCCTTTTGCATCTGTCCCTCCAGCCTCATTTCTGTTACTTCCCTGTTTACCTGCTAGAAAGTAACCAGGATTAAAGGCACAAATTACTTCAGAACGAACTAAACCCAAAAACCAGCAACAAAATATCCCCCCCTTCCACGCACCCCCTCCCCTCTGGCACTGATTAGCAACATCAGACCCAATTTCCAGAAAGACATTTAAGAGTATTTAAAAATACTTCCCCAGCTTAGGTGCCAAATCCCAACAGTTTGTGAGGGAATCAACTGCCCACATGCCTGCTGCACTCCCACCAGCTGCCTACCCACACCTCTGAGCATGGAGCCACACAGAGCCAGAGAACCAGACAGCTTGGCACAGAGCTCCAAGCTCAGCCAGCCCAACCTAGCACCCAGCCCTGCCCAACCAACCAGACCATGGCACTAAGTGCCCCAGCCAGGCTTGGCTGCAACACCTCCAGCCACAGCCACTCCACCACCTCCCTGGGCAGCCCATTCCAATGCCAATCACTCTCTCTGCCAGCAACTTCCTAACAACATCCAGCCTAGACCTGCCCTGCCACAGCTTCAGACTCTGTCCCCTTCTTCTCTTGCTGCTTGCCTGGCAGCAGAGCCCAACCCCACCTGGCTACAAGAACCTGTTCCTACCATCCCTCCTAAATCTGCCCTTCCCCAGTTTGAAGCCATTGCCCCTTCCCTTATCACCACAGGTCTCTGCAAACAGTCTCTCTGCAGCTGTCTTGTAGCCCCCTTCAGGTACTGGAAGGCTGCCATTAGGTCTCCCCAGAGCCTCCTCTTTTCCTGGCTGGCTACATAAGCTGCCCTGTCCCCATAAACCCTGCTTCCCCATGAGCACACTGGAGAGCAGCTGGGAGAGGGGACTGCTGTCATGAGCTGGCAGGATGCTGCCTCGGGCAGTGGAGCTTCCATGGGAAGGCAGAAGCTCTGCTGCGACACAGCAGTGAGTCACTCCATGACAGGAGGCTGAGGCATCCAGATGCTGTTCTCAGACTCCAGCAATGACATTGCTTTGCCTTCTCTAACTGAAGGATCTGCCTTTATTGAACCTAGAGCTCAGACACCACCTGTGACCATCTGCCTCTGCGTGAAGACAACTACCCAGGAGGAGACACTGGTCCTGCTCTGCTCTTTGGCTCTGGGCAGAGCTTTGAAGGAACCCTGAGGGGGAGTTGTGGGTTTCCTTCTTTTTTGCTTTTCTTTCTTGTAGAATGTCCTGCTTTTGCCATCCTCAGCCCTACCCTCACCCTAAAAGTCATCTACACATTCAAGTATCTCCATCGATGACACTGATGAGGGGACAGAGTCTGCTCAGCAAGTTTGCTGATGACACCAAACTGGGAGGCTTGGCTGAGACACCTGAAGGCTGAGCAGCAACCCAGTGAGACTTGCACAGACTGAGAGCTGGGCACAGAGGAACCAAATGAGGTTCAGCAAGGACAAGTGCAGAGTCCTGCACCTGGGGAGGGATAAACTGCAGCAGCACAGGCTGGGAGGTGACTGCTGGAGAGCAACCCCAAGGAGAGGGAGCTGGCAGTGCTGGGGGAGAACATCCATGGCACAGCAATGTGCCCTGGGGCCAAGAGGCCAGTGGGGTCCTGGGGTGTATTACAAAGAGTGTCCAGCAGATCAAGATAAGTTCTCCTGCCCCTCTGCTCTGCTGAGACCTCATCTTGAGTACTGCCTTCAGTTTTGGGCTCCCCAGTAGAAGAGGGACAGAAACTGCTGGAGAGGGTCCAGTGGAGTGTTAGAGGATGATGAGGGGACTGGAGCACTGCCTGGTCAGGAGAGGCTGAGGGCCCTGGGGCTGCTTAGTCTGGAGAAGAGAAGAATCAGAGGGGATTGAATCAATGTTTCTAAACATCTGAGGGCTGGTCAGGAATCACAGAATCCAGCAGGTTGGAAGAGAGCTCCAAGCTCAGCCAGCCCAGCCTAGCACCCAGCCCTGCCCCAGGCCAGGTTGTTTGGGGCTTTGAGCACCCTGCTCTAGTTGAAGCCATCCCTGCTGACTGCAGTGGGGGGGGACTAGGCTAGGGTGTCCCTGCCCATGGCAGGGGGGGTGGAATTAGATGATCCTTGTGGTGGTCCCTTCCAACCCTGACTGATTCTATGACTATATTTGTAAGGATCCCCTCCAACCCAAAGCATTCTATGACTGTTTCTCATCAGGGAAAGGGAAGATGAGCAGGAGATGAACAAAGGCAAAAGGCACACACACAAACAAGGCTTTAAAAGACCTAAGCATGAAATGGAGACAGAGAAAAGAAGCCAAACAAAGAGGAAGGATACAGAAGTTAGCTCACTCACACTGCAAGTGAGATGTAGTGTGACTGCCAGGGCTGCCAGATGTGGAGAGAGAGACACCAGTCTGGCACTGGGAGGTCACAGCTTCATCTAGACAAAGATGCCAGCTATATTTTGTTCACACTCTTCAAATCTGAGTTAGGAACATAAGCAAGGGCTTAAAGCAGGCCTGGAGAAGCAGTTCTGGTCCCTCCTCTTTCACACTGTTCAGGCACTGGATGAAAATCCTGCTGCTTTCTGTGAATTTGGTGCAGCTTTTGCAACTCATCCTCTCTGCTACTGAGGAAGTCAAAACTGCCTGGAGGAATTTTTAAGACACACAAATGCAATGGACTGAAATGATTCCTTTACCAGTCACCTAGACTGATGCAACAGGAAGAAATCTGATGAGCCAGAAATTAAGACAGGGGCTTTATTACATCAACCTAACTGTGATAACAATTCTTTGTCAGTGATGCTGCAGTTCTCTCTCCTTCCTCCCATCAAAACTTGCTTGCTGCAAGGGCTGCCCAGGGAAGGCTGCAGAGGTTTTGGAGACTTTAGTTACAATTCAAACAACCTATTCTTAAGATGCAATAGATAGAAACAAGCAGGTTGGAAGAGAGCTCCAAGCTCAGCCAGCCCAACCTAGCACCCAGCCCTGCCCAACCAACCAGACCATGGCACTAAGTGCCCCAGCCAGGCTTGGCTGCAACACCTCCAGCCACAGCCACTCCACCACCTCCCTGGGCAGCCCATTCCAGTGCCAATCACTCTCTCTGCCAGCAACTTCCTCCTCACATCCAGCCTAGACCTGCCCTGGCACAGCTTCAGACTCTGTCCCCTTCTTCTCTTGCTGCTTGCCTGGCAGCAGAGCCCAACCCCACCTGGCTACAGCCTCCCTGCAGGCAGCAATCAGCTCTGCCCTCAGCCTCCTCTGCTGCAGGCTGCACCCCCCCCAGCTCCCTCAGCCTCTCCTCACAGGGCTCTGCTCCAGGCCCCTCCCCAGCCTTGCTGCCCTGCTCCAAACACCTTCCAGCACCTCAACAGCTCTCTGCAATCCAGGAGCCCACAACTGGACACAGCACTCCAGGTGTGAGTGCTGAGCACTGGACTCTCTCCAGTAGCTCCTTCTCTCTTGAACTTGAGAAGCACAAAACTAGATACAGTACAGAAGCTGTGGCTTCTCTAGAGCAGAGGAGAAAGAGAACCTCCCTTTTGTCAGCTTCTTCTCCACAATCTGCAATCTGCTATGGCTGTGATGCCACAAATACAACGTGGAAATTGAACTCCCATCTCAATCCAAAGTGGGAGTGATGATGAGCCAATGGCAGGGCAAGGCAGGGATGCCAACTCTAAGCCTGTGGTTAACATTTGGTGGTTAAACAGGAGACTGTGCTCTCCTGGGCAGCCTGGCAGTTCCATTTAATCACATTTCTGTGGGAAAAAGGAGCAGCAGTGACCACATCCACAACAAGTGCCATCCATTTAATCACTCCAGGATCTTTGATTCAGGTCCTTCTCTTCCTCCAGCCTCCCTCTTGCACAGAAACTGAACAATCCTAGAGCAATTGCTCATTTCAGCTAGAAGTGCCACGAGTCCAGAGGCTCAAACCCTCTGAAGCAAATCCTTTGTTATAGAAGTTAACAAAATGTACTACTTAGTAAAGCAGAGAGATTCACATCAGAAATCCAGCTGTAAATCATGCAAGGTGCCACAAAGCAATTAGATCTGTGGCATGAAATAAACCACATTTCTTTATTTTGGAGGATGTTTACTAGGGATTAGGGGAAATGAGAGAGAGATTTGCCACTGGAATGGGCTGCTCAGGGAGGTGCTGGAGTGGCCGTGGCTGGAGGTGTTGCAGCCAAGCCTGGCTGGGGCACTTAGTGCCATGGTCTGGTTGGTTGGGCAGGGCTGGGTGCTAGGTTGGGCTGGCTGAGCCTGGAGCGCTCTTCCAACCTGTCTGATTCTATGATTCTGTGACATGAATCCCTGTGTCTAAGATGGTTAGCAGCTGGACTCAAAGCTCTTAAAGGTCTTTTCCTCTGGAGGTGTTGCAGCCAAGCCTGGCTGGGGCACTTAGTGCCATGGTCTGGTTGGTTGGGCAGGGTGCTAGGTTGGGCTGGCTGAGCTTGGAGCTCTCTTCCAGCCTGCCTGATTCTATGATCCCTTCAGGTATTGGAAGGCAGCTCTAAGGTCCCCCTGGAGTATTCCCTTCTCTAGGCTGAACAACCTCAGCTCCCTCACCTGTCCTCGTAGCAGAAGTGCTCCAGCCCTTGGCTCATCTTTGTAGCCCTCCTCCGGACTTGTTCCAACAGCTCTTTGTCCTTCTTATGATGGGGACACCAGAACTGGCTGCAGTGTTTGAGGTGGAGTCTCACAAGAGCAGAGCAAAGTGGGAGAATCATCTCTTGCCCTGCTGGCCACGCTCCTCTTGATGCAGCTCTCTAATGAACTTCTTCCTTGAGCTCCTGAATGGAAATCCAAAGGTTTCCCTTCTATGTGCTTTGTTTTGAGACACCTCTGTCTGAGCTGCCATGAATTGGTCAGTGTGTGACTAGCTGCCTTTTAAATTTTGGCCTTAAAGACAGCAAATAGCCCAAATATGCACTACTCTGGATCACTCTCAATGAAAGCAGCACTAATCCTATGACTGCATCTTCCAGTCTATTAAAAACCAGGGCCTAACAAAACCAACTCCACTCAGAGTTAGCACATCCCATGCTCTGCAGAGGAAAATGACATTAGAACTTGCCTGAAAGGAGGAGGAGATGTAAATTGTTCTGTTTCCAGAAGAAGTGCAAAATATAATGGGGAGTTCTATAATTGAATGTCTTATTAATTTTCATGAGCTAATCAATATTGCATTTCAAATCCTGCTGAGTGCCAATTCCTGTCTGTGCTGGGCACTCCCTGGTCTTTGCAGCTGTTACCTCACTGTTCAGACAACCTTCTGTTGTGAAGGGACAGCAGAATCCAGCTTCAGGTGAGCAGTTCAGTGAACCAGGAAAACAAAGGATACTTTATAAGCCTGGGGTGTTTTTCCTCCTCTGCTTCAACAGAGGCTGGAGCTACAGAGCTCAGGGACAGCCTCAAACACAGACTGCAACTTGCAGAGGGCCCTGAATCATAGAATCAGTCAGGGTTGGAAGGGACCACAAGGAGCAGCCAGTGCCAACCCCCTGCCATGCCCAGGGACACCCTACCCTAGAGCAGGCTGCACACAGCCTCAGCCAGCCTGGCCTCAAACACCTCCAGCCATGGGGCCTCAACCACCTCCCTGGGCAACCCACTCCAGCCTCTCACCACTCTCCTGCTCAACAACTTCCTCCTCACCTCCAGCCTCACTCTCCCCACCTCCACCTTTGCTCCATTCCTCCCACTCCTGACACTCCCTCACACCCTCCAAAGTCCCTCCCCAGCCTCTTTGTAGTCTACCTTTAAATCCTGGAAGGCCACAAGAAGGTCCCCTGGGAGCCTCCTCTGCTCCAGCCTGCACAGCCCCAACTCTTTCAGGCTGTACTCACAGCAGAGCTGCTGCAGCCCTCTCAGCATCCTCCTGACCCTGCTCTAGACACTCTCCAGCATCTCCACAGCCCTTTTGCAATAGGAGATCCAGAACTGGATGCAGGACTCCAGGTGGGGTCTCAGCAGAGCAGAGTAGAGGAGAATCACCTCCCTCGACCTCACAGCCTCAGCAGTACAGATAGGACTGAGCAAGGGAGGTTGGAATATTCCTCCCTTCTGCTGCAGAAGGAAATCAGCTTTTCCCTTCATCTCCAACAAGTCTAAACCACAGAGGCAGAGGAATTCCACATTCAGCTGTGACTTCTAGCCTCTCCACAGCACGACTGAAGTAAGACATTCCTGGAATACCTACTTAAAGGCAAAGGATAGATTCATCCTGGCACAAAGCCTTTGAGCTCAGCTGGTTGGGGGAATTGCATAATGCTCACTTACAGAGAGCTGGGGAAATTAAATCCAAGTTCTCTGCTCTTTCTACAGAGGAGTTTGGGTTAAGTGGCCAAGCTATTTGTACTTTAAGATCAGCAGAGCATTTGGGAGTATGTAGGTGCAGGAAATAATCTATAGTGGGAACTCTTTGTGCTCCAGAGGTGATAAGGTAACTCACACTGCACTAAGCTTTCTCTATGTAAATGAGGAGGGAAAACCACATGAAGCAAGCCACCAAAGATAAATACTCCTCCCTCCAGCTTCTATTTCATGAATAGAACATAAGCCCTGAGAAATGTGCTTCATCTTGGATGAGGCATCAGCTGAAATATTGGTGTGTAGCCACTAAGAGTCCCTAAGGGAATGGACAGCTCAAAGCCCTGCCAATGCTTAGTGAAACTCCAGGTCCCAAGGTGCTGAGACACCTTTAGAGAGCCATTCCTTCAGACTGTGGCCTAACCTCTTTGTCTTTGGTTTTCCTTCTCTCTGCTGCCATCTGTGAAGTCATCAAATGCCATCAGCTCTAAACCACAGACCAGCACACGGTAACTTGCTGCATCCCATTCAGGGTCAGGCTGGATTGGGCTCTAGCTGAAGCTGCCCCTGCTTTGGGAAGAGCTGACTGGACCAGATGACCCTTAGAGGCCACTTCAACCCAAACCATTCTACACTTCACAGGCTCACAGGATATTAGGGGTTGGAAGGGACCCAAGAAGATCATCAAGATCAACCCCCCTGCCAGAGCAGGGACTTCTGCTGATGCAGCCCAGGACCTGCTGGCCACACTTCTCCTGATGCAGCCCAGGCTGCACAGTTCAATTCATGTGAAGAACCAGATCAGAGGATCACAGACTCACAGCGTGTCAGCGGTTGGAAAGGACCCAAGGAGATCATCCAGGCCAACCCCCCTGCCAGAGTAGGACAATACCAACACAGATCACAGAGGAACACATCCAGACAGGCCTTGAAAGGCTCCAGAGACAGAGACTCCACAACCTCTCTGAGGAGCCTGTGCCAGGGCTCTGGGACCCTTGTTCTATGACCAACATCCACCTAGCCCATGAGAAGCTGAGATGGTATCTTAAGGTAAACTTAAATGACTCCTCCAGCTCCAAAACACACAGAACATTAACAGTAATTCCTTTTCTCCCCCATTCTCTGTTTGGATTACAGGAATGAACTGGCTTTAAGAAGATAAAAGCAGGCATAGAATCAACCAGGTTGGAAGAGACCTCCAAGCTCATCCAGTCCAACCTAGCACCCAGCCCTAGCCAGACAACCAGACCATGGCACTAAGTGCCCCATCCAGTCTTGAACACCTCCAGGGACAGTGCCTCCACCACCTCCCTGGGCAGCCCATTCCAACGGGAACAAGGCTTCCCATTTGACTTGCTCACAGTCACACAGCTGCAAGCCCACCTAGATCAAGGAGATGTTTTCAGGCAGAGGCCATATGCTTCAAGGTAGTCACAATACACTGCACATGTTGCCTCTTAGGCAGTGATTTCTTCTCCAGGAGCCCTTTGTGGTCCTAACTATTTCTTTACTACCTCTGGACCGCTCTAATTTGGGCTATTATTCCCAAATCAGGACCTTTCTTCTATGCCATTACCTCCTCTTTTCTCCCCTCCTATTTCAAAACCTCTGCTGATGAAATGATGGCTGCTTTACACCACTTTGCTTCACTGCCTCTAGACAGGAAGCAGGAAACAGACTGACTTTAAGGCAGTTGCACCAGCTTGAGGGTGAAATAAACTGGCTGCAAAGCAGGTCCAAAGACCGCAGGAGGAAGGGGAGTTACAGTTTAACCTGCATCTCAGACCAGACAAAGATGAGAAAGGCCATCATTAGCTACACAACTGGAAAGCAGGACTCTTGGCAGTCTGAAGAGCCCTGAGAATTCAACACAAGCATTTCAGTGCATAAACCAGAACTGAGTATTTCCTCTGCGTTCCCCTGGAAATGCACTTCATCAGATGACTCTTTCTGTTTTGCCTTCCCCACCTCAACAAGCAAGGGCTAAAATGAAGGGAATCTGTGAACACTCTGCTGCTGCAGGGCTCTTGCCAGTGGATTTGTTAGCACTGCTGCCTGCCTGCATCTCAGCAGCAAGAGGAGGAAGTGAAGCTCCTCTCAGCTACCTGCTGCCACAACCAACCTAATGCATAGCAGAGGAGACCAGGGTGATGACAAAGAGGAATCAGCACTTTTACAGTGTGACTCTGGCCTATTTTTAAATGCCTGCTGGAGGATGGTATGTACCACATCCTAAAAAAGGTCTTTTCCTCTCTACTGCTCATACTGGGAGCCTGAGAAGTCTTGTTCAGCCCTAAGCATCTGTTTCCTCACTGCGAGGGTGGGGAGGCACCAGAATAGGGTGTCCAGAAAGGCTGTAGATGCCCCTTCCCTGGAAGGGTTCAAAGCAAGGCTGGATGGGGCTTTGAGCAACCTGGTCTAGTGGAAGGTGTCCCTCTTTGTGGCAGGGGGTCAGAGCCAGAGAGTGTTTAAGGTTCCTTCCAACCCAAACCATTCCATGATTCTATGTTTTCAGCTCTAAGCATCACACAAATGCCACAAAGCCCTGAAGCTGGCATGTGCACCCCACTACCACATGCCAAAAAGGTGACAAGAGCATGGGAGGACCACAAGACTCCCATCTACAGCTCTGAGGATGTGCTTGAGCACTGAAAGGATAAAAGAGATAAATACCTGAGGGATGAATGTCAGGAAGGAAGGGACAGACTCTTCTCAGGTGCGCTCTGTGATAGGACAAGGGGTTAATGGGTACAAACCACAGCACAGGAAGTTCCACCTCAACATGAGGAAGAGCTTCTTTACTGTAAGGGTGATGGAGCACTGGAACAGAATGCCCAGAGAGGTTGTGGAGTCTCCTTCTCCAGGGACTTGCCAGCCCTGTCTAGATGTGTTCCTCTGCAACCTGCACTAGATTCTGTGGTCCTGCTCTGGCAGGGGGGTTGGATTTGATGATCTCTGGAGGTCCCTGTGATAAAGCAAGCTTCCTCTCCTGCACAAAGCCAGCAGAGTCACCACCAGTGTCTGCACCAAGCGCTACCCCTCACAGCCACATCATAAACACTGACTTGTGCCGCGCACAGTGGCACCCAAGCTCAGGAATGCCAAGCTTGAGCTTGGACCTAAGCCTGAGTAAAAACCTGGTCAGCAGAGGCAGGGGCAGACACGCAGGCATTTTTAAGCTATTAATTCCTAAAGAGCATCACATGCCTTATGCTGAGAAGGGAAGAACTGATCACAGTGACTTATGCACTACATAAGCAAGTATCTGCTGCCAGGCCCTGCCATTGCCATCTCTGGGAGCAGAGATGCAAAGCAGTTGCTACCAGGGGCAAGTGCACAAGAGTCACACACTAGACAAATTATCTTCTGCTTAAGCAAGCCAGTACAGAGACCAGCAACTCCTCCAGCAGAAGTGTCCCTTCCCATGGCAGGGGCATCGGAACTAGGTTAAGTTTAAGGTCCCTTCCAACCCAAACCACTCTATGATATGATTCTATGAGCCACATAGAATCAACCAGGTTGGGAGAGAGCTCCAAGCTCAGCCAGCCCAACCTAGCACCCAGCCCTGCCCAACCAACCAGACCATGGCACTAAGTGCCCCAACCAGGCTTGGCTGCAACACCTCCAGCCACGGCCACTCCACCACCTCCCTGGGCAGCCCATTCCAGTGCCAATCACTCTCTCTGCCAGGAACTGCCTCCTCACATCCAGCCTGAACCTGCCCTGCCACAGCTTCAGACTCTGTCCCCTTGTTCTATTGGTGGTTGCCTCCTATACAGGCCAAGATACCAGGTTGAGAAAATTAGTTCAGCTCCTTACTGGGCAGACAGAAAGGTTCTTTCACACCACACAGCCCTGGCTCACAATATTCTACCTTCCCATAGAGGTGAAGAGCCAACAAGAGATCTCCTTGTACCTGTTCAAAGGGACAACCTATTGACTAGGCTTTAAAGAAACATGACTTTAGAATTAAGTTGCCTGGTTTCAGGCTGTTTCTTGTACTTCCTCACACAGAGTGGGTCAGCTCCTTCACAAAGCCTGTTTGTTTCTGTTATCTGATGTTGACAGGATGAATTATAAACCCAGATCACTTCAAGAGTGGAGCTCTGCACCCTTTCTTTATTTCAGCACAGAGAAAAGCCTGTTTCAGCTCTAAGTGCTTCTGTATGCTCTCAAGAACGAGGGAACTGGATTGTAACAACTAGCTTTTGAAATTACAAGGCTTCCCACACCGAGGAAGCAAAACAGGTGCACAAAGGGGAGAGAGAGAAGGGAAGAAGCCACACTGCAGCTAGCTCACAGCCCTAAAACACTTAGCACACTGGGTCAAACTCAGTGCCTTGTAACCAAAGCTGAGAGACCAGGTCTGCACAGACCTGGCAGAGGACACAGTACAGAACCAGCAGCAATCAAGCAGCTCTTTGATCCCTTGGGCCAAAAGACTTTGAATCCAGCACAAGCCAGGCAGCCAGAAGCACAACAAGCAAGTGATACATCTTCACTTGTGCAAGCTGTGCTGGACCTGTCACACGTTTCTTCCAATACCCTTGTGATGCACAGGGGAGCATGAACCAAAAGCCTTACATTTCCCTGCTCCTTCATCCCCTCTCAGGAACATTCAGAGCACACAATATTCCCTAAAACCAACCAAAGCATTCCTACTGTCATGCTACAGAATTATTTTCCTCCTCAGTTGTATTTTTGGCTTTCATTTTCATGTCAAAGAATGGTAGTTTTAGCACCTCAGGGAAAGAAAAGTTGGTCCCTTCCCAGAGGACTCAGCCTAAACACCCACCCAGCTCATTAAACTTCAGCTGTGTTCTCCAGCACAGCTAACAACAAGTTCTGCCCCGTGGCCCATCACAGCAACAATCCACAGCTGAGCAGATTCAGGACTGAGACACGTTTAAATCTCCACCCTACCTGCTGTTCTCAGTGCAGAGAGGAGCTTCGCTTCTCTGACTCAGCCACAGAACACGCCGAGGGAAGAGCAGTCCCTAAGCATCCAATGGACACGCACACAAAGTGCTCCGCAAGGAGGTGTTTTTTCCCAGCTGCGAGCCAGATTAACTCACGCCCACACCGAGACGCTGGAGCAGCAGCTGGGGACATGCTCCTTGCTTTGCCAGGTGATGTGTGCAAGCAACACCAGGTGTGGGGGGAGGGAGGCGGCTCAGTGAAAGGCACCTGTGAGTCACTGTGCAAAGAGTAATTGCAAGCCAAGAGAACAAACACTCTTCCTCCTGTGCCCGGCGCAGCCATTTCACCCAGCCCCCACTTTCACTTTGAGAAGCCTGCCCGACTAAAGAGCTTTCCCAGTTGCTGTCGCATGTACAGACACACACACATCGCCCTTCGTGCGAGCCTCCCGGCTGCTCACAGCTACCCCGCAAAGAGCCACGTTTTGACATCAATCCCTAAACTCTGCTCCTGAAGCAAAGATCCTGGGAAGTAATGCGGGAATAAGGGTCCAGCAAAGCTCGGCAGGGGCAGATGCACCATGGCACACACACACACGGATGGAGCCAGCTACCCCCAGCGATCATGAATTTTAAACCCTCTGGATAACAAAAGCAGCAAGAAGAGGCATTGCAGGCACGGAGAGCTGTGGGTAGGGGCATTTCCAGGCACAGAGGAGGAGAAAAGCGCTACCTGCCCCTGAGGGCTCGTCCTATGGGTGATGCCTCTCCTTTGGACTCTCAAGAGAGCACCCAAAGGTGCCACCCATCTCGCGATGTCCCTCCACTACTCCACTACTACACCCCCCCCCCCCCCGGGAGAAGCCCCAACTTTGAGTAAGGGGCTGGGCTAGAGACCTCCTGAGGTCCCTTCCGATCCCAATGATCCCCTGAGCCTAACTTCAGCTTCGCTTTTGAGTACTTTAACAGGAAGACCCCACCGCTTCCAACACAGAGAGGGGCGGGGGGAGTTCCGAGCCGCGCTCCCACCTCCCCATCCCTGCGCACCAGCCACACAAAGCCCAGGGCTGCATCACCTCACCGCCCAGCAAAGGGTCCAGCTCCTCCAGCCTTTGTGTTTGCCCAAAGCCCCGACTGCTCCAGCCCAAGCCAGGGCCGGGATGTTCAGCAGAAACTCTGGGCTGAGCCCCGATTCTTACCTCAAACCTCCGCCCCAGACCCCCAGACGTGCGGCTCCAATGGGCTCCCCGCCCGCAAACCCCCGAGGGCTGAAGACAACTCCCTTTGTTAAATGAATGAGCATGGGAGGCAGGAGGGGGAAGGAAAGCAGGAGGAGGAAGGGAGACAGGAGGAGGAAGAGGCAGAACAGGGGGTAGCCAGGCTCGGTACCCTGCTCCTAAAGGGAACGGAAAGCCCCAACCGCTGCAGCCCTGTGCACACTTCCCTGCTCGGCAACCAGAGGCGAGGAAATCCCCCGGCCGGCCCGGCGGAACTCACCTTCCGCCCGCCGCAAGGTGCTGCCCGGCTCCCCGCTCCGCTCCCGGCTGCCTCCCTCCCTCCCGCCGCCCCTATTGTGGGCCCGGCACCCCCTCCGCCGCCGTCCGCCCTCCCCCCTCGCCCGCCTCACCGCGGCCATTGGCTCGGCGGGGGCCCGCCCCGCAGCCCCCTGCCTCCAAGGTGGGCAGCCGGGCACGGCGAGGGCAGGAGCCGGGGAGGGGGCAGGACCTTGCCGGCTTCCCTCGGGAAAGGGGCGGTGCGGGGGAGCCCCGGCGGCCCCGGGCTCGGGGCGCAGCATCTCTGCCGGGTGGCCTAGGGTGAAAAGTTTGGGGGTGCTGGGGAGGTACCTTCGCCGCGGTGCGGGGTTGGAGCCCGGAGCTTGCTTCCGGCTGCAGGGGAATGCAGGCTGTGGCAGAGCCTGGCTGCTGCGCGGAGCCCGGCACCTTCCCGGGGCACAGCGAAGGGGAGAGGGAGGGAGGGGAAGGAGGGAGGGAGGGAGGGAGGGAGAGAGGGAGAGAGGGAGGGAGAGGAAGGAGGGAGGGAGAGAGGGAGGGAGGGGAGAGAGGGAGGGAGGGGAGAGAGGGAGGGAGGGGAGAGAGGGAGGGGAAAGAGGGAGGGAGGGAGCGGCGTTGGCCCGGGACGTGGAAGTGTTTGGTGCCCACGCCATCCCCGGAGCCAGGCTGGCGGACCCGCGGCAGTCGCACCCTCGGGCGGCTTTACTCTGTCCCCGGGTGCCAGCGCAGTGTCCGCTCCTCTCTGCTGAGGGCCGGCGCGGGCAGAGCCAAAAAAGGCAAGGGCAAAGCGGGCTCTGCCCTGCTCCCGTGCGGCTCCAGCCGAGAGCTCCGTACCTTCCTTGTACCGCAGGGACGCGGGTGTCGGCTCTCCCTGGCATCCAGAGCTCGCTGCAAACTCGTCCCCCCCGAGTCCCCAGGAGTTTTCAGCTCGGTGTTGGCGCTGAGAGCGGCAGAGAGGAGGGATCTGGCGGCACAGCCACTCCGCTGCCGGGAGCGGAGCGTGGGCACGGTGAGGCTGCGTGCTTGGAACGTGGCGTCTAGGCACGGAGAAGCGAAATGTTAAGTGAGGCAGGTAGATGGAGACAAAAGGGAGACAAGTGGCACAGGTCGCCACCCCAGGCGTGCCCGTTAAACCAGACCGTGTGCCTCCGCAGGGCAGACCGGGGCCGCGCTGCCGCCGTCCTGTCCTTCCGCCTTGCCCCAGCCGCTATCAGCTGCCGTGAGAAGTTTGCTTGGGAGATAAAGCAGCAGAAAATTAACCTCGTGAAAATAAACAGCTGGAGGAAGTGAGAATGCGAGTCTGGGGAGAGTGGGGCTGCAGCAGAGCTGGCTTCACTCACAGAATCAAAGAACGGCTTGGGTTGGAAGGCACCTGGAAGATGTCCTACTCCCAACCCTCCTGCCATGGGCAGGGACACCTTCCACTAGACCCTGTTGCTCAAGGCCCTGTCCAACCTGACCCTGAACACTTCCAAGGAGGGGGCATCCACAGCTTCCTTGGGTAGCCTGTTCCAGTGTCTCATCACCCTCACTCTAAAAGAATTTCTTCCTAATCTCCAGCCAAAACCTACCCTCCTCTACCTTAAAGCCATTCCTCCTCCTCCTATCGCTACAAGCCCTTGTTGGCTCAGCCCCCTGTGAGGTTGCACACTTCCCTCTTGGAGTCAGTTAAAACTGGATTCAAAACCCCACTGCATGAGGTCCCCCAGAGCACAGTCAGACCATAGCAGCATTGTAGCCAGGTGGGGGGGTGGCCTCTTCTCCCAGGCAACCAGCAACAGAACAAGGGGACACAGTCTCAAGTTGTGCCAGGGTAGGTCTAGGCTGGATATTAGGAAGAAGTTCTTCACAGAGAGAGTGATTGGCATTGGAATGGGCTGCCCAGGGAGGTGGTGGAGTGGCCGTGGCTGGAGGTGTTGCAGCCAAGCCTGGCTGGGGCACTTAGTGCCATGGTCTGGTTGGTTGGGCAGGGCTGGGTGCTAGGTTGGGCTGGCTGAGCTTGGAGCTCTCTTCCAACCTGGTTGATTCTATGATTCTATGTGGATAGTCTGGCATTTGCCTGTGTCAGTACAGGACAGCATATTGGTCACTGCCTTTCAAAGGGCAGCCACCACCAGCCTGTCAAGAATCCTCCTGCCCCGTGGGAGCTGTGCTTGTGTGACTGCTAAGGAGGGGGGAACTGAGGTGAAACCAGTGCAGCTCAGCCTGGATGTTGGATCCATGGAGGAGGCATCACCAAAGCTGGAGTTAAAACCAGCCAACCTTCATCCCTGAACTGAAAAGTAGCTTCCTTCTGTGCCACCCTCAGAATCACAAAGCCTTTGCAGGAACAGGGATGCACCTTGGTCACCTGAAAAATTCACCTTGAAGCCCAGGCAAGAAACTGATCCAAAATACTCCTCTGTATGCCTTGTTTGGCAAAGTATTTCACTGTACACATTCATGCAACCACTTGGAGAATGGCTGTAGAAGGCCATTGCAGGGGTTGACCTAAGGCCTGCTCTACATACAGGTCAAGGGAGATGATTCTCCCCCTCTACTCTGCTCTGCTGAGACCCCAGCTGGAGTCCTGCATCCAGCTCTGGAGCCCCTGGGACAAGAGGGCTGTGGAGATGCTGGAGAGTGTCCAGAGCAGGGCCAGGAGGATGCTGAGAGGCTGCAGCAGCTCTGCTGTGAGCACAGCCTGAAAGAGTTGGGGCTGTGCAGGCTGGAGCAGAGGAGGCTCCCAAGGGACCTTCTTGTGGCATTCCAGCATCTGAAGGGGGCTCCAGAAAAGCTGGGGAGGGACTTTGGAGGGTGTGAGGGAGTGTCAGGAGTGGGGGGAACGGAGCAAAGGTGGAGGTGTGGAGAGTGAGGCTGGAGGTGAGGAGGAAGTTGTTGAGCAGGAGAGTGGTGAGAGGCTGGAGTGGGTTGCCCAGGGAGGTGGTTGAGGCCCCATGGCTGGAGGTGTTTGAGGCCAGGCTGGCTGAGGCTGTGTGCAGCCTGCTCTAGGGTAGGGTGTCCCTGGGCATGGCAGGGGGTTGGCACTGCCTGCTCCTTGTGCTCCCTTCCAACCCTGACTGGTTCTATGATTCTATCTTCTGCTGGTGTGTTGTTTAAAGGTACTTAAAGCAGCATGAAATAGCCAGCACTTTGATTACAGGTGCTTTTACAGCCACTTCAAGGTGAAAAATGACTTCATCTGCATGCAGCCTATCTCAATTCAAAACCTGTTTCTTACATCTTAGTGTATCCACTGCCAAAGGATCTCACTGCAAGATCCTAAGGAGATTACCTGGAAGGGATAGCCTGGGATTGTAACACTTACAGTTTCCTGACCTTACCCAATTTACAAGACTCAGAGTCATAGAACTGCCAGGGCTGGAAGGGACCTCAGGGATCATCTAGTTCTGAACCCCCTGCCATAAGCAGGAACATCTCACACTGAGTCAAGTTGCCCAGAGTCACATCCAGCCTGGCCTTAAAGACTTCCAGCAAGGGAGCTTCTACCACCTCCCTGGGCAACCTGTTTCAGCTGGAGGAAGCACTTCTTCCTATCATCTAATCTAAATCTACCCTCCTCTAGCTTGGATCCATTCCCCCAACTCCTATCACTACTCAGTATCCTAAAGAGTCCCTCCCCAGCATTCTTCTAGGCCCCCTTCAGATCCTGGAAGGCCACAATAAGGTCTCCTCAGAGCCTTCTGCTCTCCAGACTTCTTTTTCTGAAGCTACTGCTGGATATTTCAGAAGGAGTTCCCAAAGAAAAGGAGAAGGAGGCATTTGGGATGCCCACGGAGAGGATCGAG
This sequence comes from Pogoniulus pusillus, assembly GCF_015220805.1. NCBI lineage: Eukaryota > Metazoa > Chordata > Aves > Piciformes > Lybiidae > Pogoniulus > Pogoniulus pusillus. Next base: position 1,646,389 of record NC_087266.1, read on the forward strand.
AGCTATTGCTGCTAGCAGGGATTTGCTGCTCGAGAAAGGTAGGAGTGAAATGTAGGTCATTTTAGGAGTGAAATGTTGATCATTTTATTTGTCTTCTGAGCACTCAGAGCAGAGAAAGTGCCCTGAGGGGGTTCTCAGGGCAAGGATCCCTCTTGCCTTGCATTCAGGGTAAAGTCAGATGGCCCCTTTCCAGCACGGGGAGGGAAAAGGGGATTTCTTACACCTCAAAAGGCTCTCTTGTGTTCTGTGGGAAGAAGCCTGGCACCAGGCCCCAGCCTCACAGACCAGCTCTGCTGGGCAATCAATTCCACAGTCATCATGCAAGAGCTACACCTTCAGAATGAGCAGTCCAGCTGCCTGTAGGGCACAGCAAGGAAAGACTGGATGAGGGATGAGGAACTTGGTGCCATGATCTAGTTGACTGGACAGGGCTGGGTGCTAGGTTGGACTGGATGAGCTTGGAGCTCTCTTCCAACCTGGTTGGTTCTATGATTCTATGGTTCTGTGCTGTCTTTTGTCAACAGTACCAATATCAACAGTTCTTACCCTGCCGTGAACCTCTGCTCCTGTGCTCCTCCCTGCCCTGTGCCAGGGCAAAGAACAGGACTACCTCATGTGTTTCCTGGTTGCTTTTCAGCCAGATCAGACCTCCAGGTGTCTTAGCTGACACAGTGGAAGGGGAAGACAAGAGCATGTGAAATCTCCCAAGCTGTGTCTCAGCTGAGGGGCAGGAACTTGTTCTGACCTAACAACTTAGTCACCTGCAATCATCTCTCCACTCCTTTCATCTGCTCCAGCAATTAAAGACAAATTGGCCTCAGCCTACTCGGAAGAAACCAGAGTTCAGGAGTGACTTGAAAGCTAATTACAAGTCTCTTTAGAAGTCTCAGGAGTCAGGCAAGGATTGGAAAAAGACAAAAGGGCTCCTACAGTTGCTCAACACACACTTGCAAAGTTCCTCAGTCAAAGGTCTCACTGAGAGGGTGCAGAAACAGCAAGCACTGGGCAAGCAGAACTGAAGGCAATGGTGGGTCAGCATCCTACTGCCTGGAGGCTTCTCACTTAGTAAATCAGAAGTCAGCCCAGCAAAATAATGTGGTGCTAATGGTGTGAAGAGATGGAGAAGACAGACTAACAGACTATGGTTCACCACTTCTGTTACACAGCTATGCAAAAAAACCCTGCAGCCCAGAAAGCCAAGCAGAGCCTGGGCTGCAGCAGCAGCAGTGTGGCCAGCAGGGACAGGGAGGGGATTCTCCCCCTCTGCTCTGCTCTGATGAGACCCCACCTGGAGTCCTGCATCCAGCTCTGGAGCCCCTGGGACAAGAGGGCTGTGGAGATGCTGGAGAGTGTCCAGAGCAGGGCCAGGAGGATGCTGAGAGGGTTGCAGCAGCTCTGCTGTGAGCACAGCCTGAAAGAGTTGGGGCTGTGCAGGCTGGAGCAGAGTAGCCCTCCAATAGACCCTCTCCAGCAGATCCCTGTCCCTCTTCAACTGGGGAGCCCAAACTGAAGGCAGTACTCAAGAAGAGGTCTCAGCAGGGCAGAGCAGAGGGGAAGGAGATTCATTTCATTCTGGGTTAATGGTCAGAGCATCATACTGGAAATGCTCCCAGTTGTCAGCTGGGCCAATATCTGTTTATTGAGAGGCTCACAGAAGAGAGTCTGGTACTGGTACAGCAGCAGTTACAACCTGGTACCTTTTCTGATGTTTAAAAGCCAAACAATCCAGGTCCTCCCTAAGGGTAACTTTCTCATTGGTGAAGTTACCCTGCAGTTGACTGAGAACTCAAGAGGAATCTTCATGCCACTGCCATTTTAAATCATCTCTTCCTGCTTCACTGAAGTCCTGGAATCTGGCAAACCCTCTAATGATGAATACACTTTCACATTCCAGATCTCCTCTAGCCAGGAAATTGCATGGAGACAGCTAAGAGCACTCAGAGCAGTCAGCAAGACTGCTAGAGAAGCCACAAGTGATTCTTTGCTTCTGGAAGCCTCTTGTGTCTGTGCAAGATAGAGCTGGGTAATGGCTTAGCAGTGAGGTCAGTCTTTGATTCATTAGCTAACAGCTGAATCTAACTACCTAGACCCCCAGTTTGAGGCACGCTGCTAATTCAAGCTTCAAAGATAAGGGGAATTTTACTCCCCACTGCACATCACTTCTCAATGAGCTGAAGTTTTGTTTCTTAAAAAATGATGGCTGGTAACATTAGGTAAGAAGAAACATATCCAAATGCCAGCAGGAGGTTAATTCTGGGGGGAGGGGGCCAAAAAACTACAGACTCATGGGGTCAGCTACTGGAGTAATGCAAACCTATGAAAATATCTATGGGAGTGCTGTGTCCAGTTCTGGGCTCCTCAAGTCAAGAGAGATGTTGAGGTGCTGGAAGGTGTTTGGAGCAGGGCAGCAAGGCTGGGGAGGGGCCTGGAGCAGAGCCCTGTGAGGAGAGGCTGAGGGAGCTGGGGGGGTGCAGCCTGCAGCAGAGGAGGCTCAGGGCAGAGCTCATTGCTGCCTGCAGCTGCCTGCAGGGAGGCTGTAGCCAGGTGGGGTTGGGCTCTGCTGCCAGGCAAGCAGCAAGAGAAGAAGGGGACAGAGTCTGAAGCTGTGGCAGGGCAGGTCTAGGCTGGATGTTGTTAGGAAGTTGCTGGCAGAGAGAGTGATTGGCACTGGAATGGGCTGCCCAGGGAGGTGGTGGAGTGGCCGTGGCTGGAGGTGTTGCAGCCAAGCCTGGCTGGGGCACTTAGTGCCATGGTCTGGTTGGTTGGGCAGGGCTGGGTGCTAGGTTGGGCTGTTTGAGCTTGGAGCTCTCTTCCAACCTGCCTGATTCTATGATTGGATAGGGCTGGGTGCTAGACTGGGCTGGCTGAGCTTGGAGGTCTCTTCCAACCTGGTTGGTTCTATGATTCTATGTGATCAAATTTACACCAAGATCTCACCATCTGCATTTTAATCCTACATTGTGCAGTGTGAGTGCCAGGACAGAAAAGCCTGCTCCCAGCTTTTAGAATCAGCACTGACATGCTCCAAAAGCAGGCAAGGAAACCAGAGTCAGAATTTCCTCTTTTAATCTCTGTATTACCCAGCCCTGCCTCAGAACTTCCCTCTGCCTGCAGTCCAAAAAGCCCCTGCCCAACCCTGCCACTATTTTCCCCCCTACTTCCTCCCATTTCTCCTTCCCTTTGTCACCCTCAGACTTACTCAATCATTCACCTCATTTTCAAAAGTCCTTTCCCTTCCCTAGGCAGCAGCTTAAGGCACACATGCAGTCTAGACACTCCTTTAGTGATCAGTGTTCCATCCTGACAGCAACTCTGCTTTGTGAGGCACAGGCAGCATTTCACGCTGGTGCTGCAGACGAAGGAGGAGGCACCCGGGGAGAGCTAGAGGGGCACCACTAAGAGGTGGGGGGTGGAAAAGGGGGAGGTGATAAATGCTGCTTATTCTCTTAGGCCTTTGGAGCATGAAGGAACTTGCTGACAGTGCAGGAAGTGTGGAAAGTAGCACGGTAAAGGCAGACAAACAGCTCAAGCACATGAGAATGTGTTTCCAGGCTGACAAAATACCTGCAGGGGTCACAGAGTGAGCTATGGTTGCTGGCCTCTGCCCAGCTGCCAGTCCAGGCAAGTGGCCATGGCCTGCCATGCTGTGTGGCTGAGCCTTCTCAGAGCTGCTTGGTGCTGTCCTGGGCAATGGTGTGAAGCACTGAGTGGCTGAGCTTGGAAGAGCCCAGGGAGGTGGTGGAGTGGCCATCCCTGGAGGTGTCCAAGCCAAGCCTGGATGAGGCACTTAGTGCCATGGTCTCGATGACTGGACAGAGCTGGGTGCTAGGTTGGGCTGGATGAGCTTGGAGGTCTCTTCCAGCCTGCTTGATTCTATGATTCTAAGAGACCTCAGAGATGATCTACTCCAATCTCCCAGCCATGGGCAGGGATGTATCTCAACTGGGCTTGGTTGTCCAAGGCTTCATCCAGTCTGGTCTTAAACACCCCCAGGAAGGCAGCATCCACAACCACTCTGGCAGCATCCTATTCCAGAGTCCCACCACCCTCATACTGGAGAACTTCCTCCTCAGATCCAGTCTAAACTTACTCTCCCTCATCTTAAAACCATTCCCCTTTCTCCTATCATTAGACACCCTTGTGAAAAGTCCCTCTCCAGCTTTTCTGTAGGCTTCCTTCAGGTACTGGAAGGTAACTGCAAGGTCCCTCTGGTGTCTTCTCCAGGCTGACCAACCACAGCTCCCTCAGTCTATCCTCACAGCAGAGGGGCTCCAGCCAGGCTCAATGGCTTCTCCCAGAGCCATGACTCTGCAATCTCTCTACAGTTGTGCTGGTTTGAAGCTAGCTGGGATGTTTTGGTGAGAAGAACTAGGTTACAGGCTGTGAAATGGTGATGTCTACTGCACTCATAGGCTTGCTGAGATGGTAGAGCCTCTATCCCTGGAGATATTCAAGGTGCAGCTCGACAGGTCTCTGAGCAGCCTGCTTTAGTTGAGGATGTCCCTGCTGACTGCAGAGGGGGTTGGACAGGATGACTTTTGGAGGTCCCTTCTAACCCAGACCATTCTATGACTCTCTGATCAAGGCAATAAGAGAGACAACTACAAGTGTGGTGCAGCAGAGTGCAGTAAACCTCCCTTCCTTAGGGACTGCCCAAGTTCAGTGAGCTACCTTATCAAGAAAATAATAAACAGGATAATTTAAACATTAATTACATTTTCCTCCCTTCATTGATTTTATTTTTCCTCTTTAGAATGTGCCCCTGGAGAGCTTCCACTTCCAGTATCAGGAAACAAAAGGTAGGTAATGCAAGAGGCAGTCTGAGTGAGACATCAGCCAGGGACTACTGATCCAGGGCTGTTTGTTACTGAAGATCTAACAAAAGCAGCTCACTTCTCTACAGAGAAAGCCTTAGCTGGATGAGAGGGGCCTGTAAACAGAGGAGAGTGAGCCTGAAAGAGAATGCAACAGTGAAAAGGTACAAGAAAGTTAGGTTCCTTGGCTGGTTTTGCTGAGCTTATTCAAACTGAATGCCTCTGAAGACCTGATCCTGTTCTGGCTGAGGCCAGCGAGAGATTGGCCACCCCTTTCAGAGAGAACAAAAGCAGCCCTTCAGTCAGAGCACCTCTGCCAGCTTCTGTTTCACACCCTGCCAAAATGTCATACCTCGAATCCCTTCAGTAACTTGAGCCACTTCAAACTGGACTGATCAAAACCCTAGAGAATAAACTGCAGAGAGAGAAATCCTCCTCTCTGCTGTCCCCTGCCTCCTGCTCTTCTGCCTCACTGAGTTACGTGAATAGCAACCAAAAGCTGCAGAGTGCTGACAGATGTGGGAGTCTCTGGGAACTTCAGATGCTTCCCAAAGCCTGAAACCACCACCCCTCAGTTCTGCCTGTTTGCATTGTGCCCAGGAAGGACTCAGTGGATTGGGTGCAGCACAAAGGTTAAAGGGGAGCTGACCTCAAACGTTTTGGAAGAATGGCACTGAATTGGAGATATTTGAGTGCTGTGTCCAGTTCTGGGCTCCTGAATTGCAGAGAGCTGCTGAGGTGCTGGAAGGTGTTTGGAGCAGGGCAGCAAGGCTGGGGAGGGGCCTGGAGCACAGCCCTGTGAGGAGAGGCTGAGGGAGCTGGGGGGGTGCAGCCTGCAGCAGAGGAGGCTCAGGGCAGAGCTGATTGCTGCCTGCAGCTGCCTGCAGGGAGGCTGTAGCCAGGTGGGGTTGGGCTCTGCTGCCAGGCAAGCAGCAAGAGAAGAAGGGGACAGAGTCTGAAGCTGTGCCAGGGCAGGTCTAGGCTGGATGTGAGGAGGAAGCTCCTGGCAGAGAGAGTGATTGGCATTGGAATGGGCTGCCCAGGGAGGTGGTGGAGTGGCCGTGGCTGGAGGTGTTGCAGCCAAGCCTGGCTGGGGCACTTAGTGCCATGGTCTGGTTGGTTGGGCAGGGCTGGGTGAGCTTGGAGCTCTCTTCCAACCTGCTTGATTCTGTGATTCTATATTTCATGGCAGCTTTGAGCATCATCAGTGGATTTAAGCACAGGATGGCTTAGAAGAAAAGAGACTTTTGAGATCATCTAATCCAACCTCCCTGCCATGGATAGGAACAACTCTCAACTAGAGCAGGTTACTCAAGGCCACATCAAACCTAGCCTTGAACATCTCCAAGGAGGGGGAATCCACAACCTCTCTGGTCAGTCCATTCAATTTAAATCCATTTCCCCTTGTCCTATCAGTGGGCACTCTTGTATAAAGACCCTCTCCAGCCTTCCTGGAATTCTGGGCAACCTGGTCTAGTGGAGGATGTCCCTGCTGAGTGCAGGGCAGGTTGGACTAAATGACACTTGGGGGTCCCTTGCAGCCTGGACCATTCTATGATTCAGTGACTCTATGGTTCCTGTACTTTGCTTCAGGATTTGGAAAGCAGTTACAAGGTACCCCAGAGTCTTCTCTTCTCCAGGCTGAACAATCCCAGTTCCCCCAGTTCCTATCCTCATAGCAGAGGTGTTCCAGCCTCTTGATCACTTTTGTGGTCCTCCTAGAATCATAGAATCAGTCAGGGCTGGAAGGGAGCACAAGGAGCAGCCAGTGCCAACCCCCTGCCATGCCCAGGGACACCCTACCCTAGAGCAGGCTGCACACAGCCTCAGCCAGCCTGGCCTCAAACACCTCCAGCCATGGGGCCTCAACCACCTCCCTGGGCAACCCACTCCAGCCTCTCACCACTCTCCTGCTCAACAACTTCCTCCTCACCTCCAGCCTCACTCTCCACACCTCCACCTTTGCTCCATAAGATCCTATCCAATAGAGGGAGCTGTGACAGCTCAGGGGCACTCTGGCTGAGGGCAGTAAGCCTGGTGATTTAATTATACTGGTTGGTCACACTGAAAGCAAAGTTACACTGGAGACAGAGATCACTCCTGGCCTGCCAAGAGAGCTGGCCCTGCAGAATTCCTTTGATATGATGTAGATAGCAGTGCTGGCCAAGCAGCTGGTGACTCAGGGCTTGCTCGGCAGGACACAGGAAACCTTCATCAGTTCATTCTGTTGCATAATCCTTTCCAATTGCTTCCTGCCCTCTACCTGCAGCAACTGCAGGACAATAACACAGAACCCTCTCAGCCTTGTCACCAGCTGCCTTGGCATGCTATGTACATCCTCCAATCTGCCAGGTTCAAACTCAGCTTTCAGGAACAGCTCATCTTCAAACTGTACATTCCTGCCAAGATCATAGAATCACAGAATCAGGCAGGTTGGAAGAGAGCTCCAAGCTCAGCCAGCCCAACCTAGCACCCAGCCCTGCCCAACCAACCACACCATGGCACTAAGTGCCCCAGCCAGGCTTGGCTGCAACACCTCCAGCCACGGCCACTCCACCACCTCCCTGGGCAGCCCATTCCAATGCCAATCACTCTCTCTGCCAGCAACTTCCTCCTAACATTCATCCTAGACTCCTCCTGGCACCACTTGAGACTGTGTCTCCTTTTTCTGTTGCTGCTTGCCTGGCAGCAGAGCCCAACCCCACCTGGCTACAGCCTCCCTGCAGGCAGCTGCAGGCAGCAATCAGCTCTGCCCTGAGCCTCCTCTGCTGCAGGCTGCACCCCCCCAGCTCCCTCAGCCTCTCCTCACAGGGCTGTGCTCCAGGCCCCTCCCCAGCCTTGCTGCCCTGCTCCAAACACCTTCCAGCACCTCAGCAGCTCTCTGCAATTCAGGAGCCCACAACTGGACACAGCACTCCAGGGGTGGCCTGAGCTGAGCTGAGCACAGGGGCACAAGAACCTCCCTTGTCCTGCTGCCCACACTGCTCCTGAGCCAGCCCAGGATGCCATTGGCTCTGCTGCCCACCTGGGCACTGCTGCCTCAGCTTCAGCTCCTCTCTCCCAGCACCCCCAGCTCCCTCTCTGCCTGGCTGCTCTCAGCCACTCTGGCCCCAGCCTGTAGTGCTGCTTGGGGTTGTTGTGGCCCAAGTGTAGAACCCTGCCCTTGGCCTTGTCCAGTCTCATCCTAAAGTAGAGATGTATTTAGATTCACATCAGATTATTCAATTATTACCAAATCATTAACTTAATCATCATAAATTAATCAGCAAAATATGAGCAGTACTGCAGCTGGGGAAAATGAGGTAAGAGCTCAGACAGTGGCCTCAGGCCACGCAGCAAACTTTGCTTCTTGAATTCAGGTCTTGCTGTCTCTCAGGACTGGATCAAGCCTTTAAACTGCCTCTGACTGCTTCCAAGTGCAGCAATTACAGAGCCAGCAGAACAGACCTGACTCAACACAGTCACACAGAGAACCTCTGTAGGCAGGTGAGGAGAGAAGAAACATTTGATGCTGCTGTTTGCATCAGACTGGCAGCCTCCCTCCCCAGGCTTTGTGTTAGCACTCAGCAGCCCTGCAGAAAACCACAGACCTGAGCCTTGTTCTCTGTTGACAGTGGCCTTTATCCCACCCAGGCAGGGAGATGTAAATGGGTGCAGAGAGAGAAAGGGCCTAGAGGCAGAAGGTAAAGAACTTTCAAAGAGCAGTGCAGAAAGTGAGCCAGCTGCTGCTGTATGCAGGCTGTGTCTGAAAGAGTGTGGGAAAGCTGCTTGCTCCTGGGGGACTGGGGATGGGAATGCTGGAGTGCCACACCAGACAAAGCTCTGTTGTGAAATGTGTGTGTGGTGCTTTCTGATCTGTGGCACCTATGCCTGGGTCTCTGGGCAGAGCACATTCAACAAGCCCCTGTGCAAGAGGAGCGTGCCGAGGGAATTGTTTTCCCCCTTTAATGTGGAAGTGGTTACTAAACAATGAAGCTCCCAGGGCTCTGCACTTCACAGGGGAGAACGTACAAAGAGGCTGCTTCATCTCCTTCAGCTCCTCTCTCATGGGTATCCAGTTGCAAGGTAGCTCGATTGGTCTCTGCATTCTGCCACAGCAAAGCTCATCCAGCTGCAGGCTCCTGTTTGGACACGCAGCCTCAGGACCAGCCAGGTTTCGGCATGGGCGTGGGAGGGCTGCTCTGCCTGAATCCACCTGCCCCTGGCAGAGGAGCAGCATCACCAAATCCAGCACAACTCGGGGCAGTGGTAGCTAGTAGCTGACCATGAGCCAGCAATGTGCCCAGGTGGGCAGCAGAGCCACTGGCATCCTGGCCTGGATCAGGAAAAGCGTGGTGAGTAGGACAAGGGAGGTTCTTGTGCCCCTGTGCTCAGCACTGCTCAGGCTACACCTGGAGTGCTGTGTCCAGTTGTGGGCTCCTGAATTGCAGAGAGCTGTTGAGGTGCTGGAAGGTGTTTGGAGCAGGGCAGCAAGGCTGGGGAGGGGCCTGGAGCAGAGTCCTGTGAGGAGAGGCTGAGGGAGCTGGGGGGGTGCAGCCTGCAGCAGAGGAGGCTCAGGGCAGAGCTCATTGCTGTCTGCAGGGAGGCTGTAGCCAGGTGGGGTTGGGCTCTGCTGCCAGGCAAGCAGCAAGTGAAGAAGGGGACAGAGTCTGAAGCTGTGCCAGGGCAGGTCTAGGCTGGATGTGAGGAGGAAGTTGCTGGCAGAGAGAGTGATTGGCATTGGAATGGGCTGCCCAGGGAGGTGGTGGAGTGGCTGTGGCTGGAGGTGATGCAGCCAAGCCTGGCTGGGGCACTTAGTGCCATGGTCTGGTTGGTTGGGCAGGGCTGGGTGAGCCTGGAGCTCTCTTCCAACCTGCCTGATTCTGTGATTCTCTGAACTCAGGCCAGTGATGAAATGCCAACTAAGTGCTCTCTGGGTGCTAGGCTGATGTGAGCGCTGAGCTCTGCGCTCTGGCAGGAAGCAGAGCTGCACAACTAAAGTGGGCATGTCACCAGGGAGGATCTGAATGCTTCCTGATTGGGTTTCCAAATAATTATTTCATTTGCTCTTTGCAGAGAACCAGCTTGCAATTCAAGTTTTAGATGGTTTTCTTCATTGCAGACTGCAATTAAAGGCTGAGATGGCAAGAGATAAATCACAGGACGGGATCGGCTCGGGGAGAACAGAGAAACCAGACAGCAGTAGGGATTCAAATTAATTCTCTCCCATTATTGCCAGGCACTCTCAAAAGCAAAGAGGGGGAGGGAGAAGGGAACACAAATATGTCTGTAGTTAAGGTAGTAAATTAACACCTGTGTGCTAAATTAATTGGTTATGTTTGCTAAATTAAAATGCTAAATGTGGCCCTGTCACTTAGCAACAGCTGCATCACTTTAATTGTTTCCTTCTAGCAGCTGTTAGCTGCCACCTCAGGCTGGAGCTCCCATCCCTCCAGCAAAGGCAGCAGGAGGAAACATGTGCCTACACTTTGCCTGCTTCTCCCCACATTCTAGAGTCTTAGAATCACAGAATCAGGCAGGTTGGAAGAGAGCTCCAAGCTCAGCCAGCCCAACCTAGCACCCAGCCCTGCCCAACCAACCAGCCCATGGCACTAAGTGCCCCAGCCAGGCTTGGCTGCAACACCTCCAGCCACGGCCACTCCACCACCTCCCTGGGCAGCCCATTCCAATGCCAATCATTCTCTCTGCCAGCAATTTCCTAACAACATCCAGCCTAGACCTGCCCTGGCACAGCTTCAGACTCTGTCCCCTTCTTCTCTTGCTGCTTGCCTGGCAGCAGAGCCCAACCCCACCTGGCTACAGCCTCCCTGCAGGCAGCTGCAGGCAGCAATGAGCTCTGCCCTGAGCCTCCTCTGCTGCAGGCTGCACCCCCCCAGCTCCCTCAGCCTCTCCTCACAGGGCTCTGCTCCAGGCCCCTCCCCAGCCTTGCTGCCCTGCTCCAAACACCTTCCAGCACCTCAGCAGCTCTCTGCAATTCAGGAGCCCACAACTGGACACAGCACTGCAGGTGTGGCCTGAGCTGAGCTGAGCACAGGGGCACAAGAACCTCCCTTGTCCTGCTGCCCACACTGCTCCTGAGCCAGCCCAGGATGCCATTGGCTCTGCTGCCCACCTGGGCACTGCTGCCTCAGCTTCAGCTCCTCTCTGCCAGCACCCCCAGGGCCCTCTCTGCCTGGCTGCTCTCAGCCACTCTGGCCCCAGCCTGTAGTGCTGCTTGGGGTTGTTGTGGCCCAAGTGTTGAACCCTGCCCTTGGCCTTGTTCAGTCTCATCCCCTTGGCCTCTGCCCACCCATCCAGCCTGGCCAGGTCCCTCTGCAGGACTCTCCTACCCTCCAACAGCTCCACAGCTGCTCCTAGCTTGGTGCCATCTGCAGACTCACTGATGCTGGACTCAATCCCCTGCTCCAGATCATCACTAAAGCTATTGAACAGGACTGTGCCCAGCACTGATCCCTGGGGCACACCACTGGTGCCAGCTGCCAGCTGGATGTGGCACCATTCACCACCACTCTCTGGGCCCAGCCCTCCAGCCAGTTCTTGACCCAGCACAGAGTGACTCTGTCCCAGCCAGGAGCTGCAGCTTGGCCAGGAGCTTGTTGTGGCAGAAGGTGCCAAAGGCTTTGCTGCAGTCCAGAGCACTGTGATGTTTGCTCCCGTGCTGTCCTTCAACAAGAAGACCTTAACAAAACCCCTAAGGACAATGCTGCAGCTTCCATCCCAACACAATGAATCTTAGGTGGAGGATGATGCCTTGGAAGTGCTCAGCCAGAGGGAAGCAGTTGGTGTGCTGCAAATGCTGCCTGCTTCAGCAATCATCCTGTTTTCACAGACTGCATCAGGCTGGAAAGGATCCTCAGAGGTCATCTTGTCCAATGCCTGCTGCAGTGGGCAGGGACATCTCCAACCAGATCAGGCAGCCCAGGGCTACATCAAGTCTCATTTTGAGATGAGTCTCATCTTGTGGTTGAGGTCTCAACCACATCCCTGGACAACCTTTTCCAGTATTTCACCACTCTCACTACAAAGAACTTCCTCCTAATGTCCAACCTAACTCCACTCTGCTCCAGTTTCAAACCCCTGCTCCTCACCCTATTGCTCTGAGCTCTTCTAAACAGTTCCTCTTCAGCCTTCCTGTAGCTCCTGGCAGATATTGAAAGGCAGCTCTAAGGTCTCCCTGAAGCCTTTACTTCTCCAGGCTGAACAGTTCCTGTTCTATCAGCCTGGCTTCAGCAGAGGTGTTCCAGCCCTCTGATCATCTTTGTGGCCTCCTCTGGCCCCACTGCAGCAGGTTTATGTCTCCTTTGTGTTGGAGGTCACACAGCTGGATGCAGTACTCCAGGTGAGACCCCATCAAAGCAGAGTGGGAGAATTGCCTCCCTGGCCACACTTCTCTTGATGTACCCCAGGATGCCATTGGCCTCCCTTCATTGTGCTGTCTCTACATGAACAGAAAAAGACAGGATCAGCTTTTCTGCTATTACCCTGCCTGTAGCCTGACAAAGGATGCCACAGAGAAGCTGTGGATGCCCTCTAAGTGTTCACTGCTAGGTTGGATGAAGCTTTGAGTAATGTGGTCTAGTGGAAGGTGTCCCTGCCCATGGCAGTGTAGTTGGAACTAGATGGTCTTTAGGATCCCTTTCAACTTAAACCATTCTATGATTTATCATTCTCTGAACCTCTGGGTGAAGCATTTCAGGTGTAAAATCCAAGCAGGCAAAACATGCACCTTGCCCAAGTCATGCACTCATTAAAGCCCTGCCAAATGCACATCCAAGAGGATCCTGCCTGGAGTGTGTGCATCGTACACAGCAAGATCAAGGCCTCCATCCAGTGGCTTTATCAGGGCTCCCAATGGCAAAGTCATGGCTTGCAGACATCACCATCACTCTAATTATGAGTAATAACATCCAACCTAAATCAGAGAATACAACCATAGAATCAGCCAGGGTGGAAAGGGAGCACAAGGAGCAGCCAGTGCCAACCCCCTGCCATGCCCAGGGACACCCTACCCTAGAGCAGGCTGCACACAGCCTCAGCCAGCCTGGCCTCAAACACCTCCAGCCATGGGGCCTCAACCACCTCCCTGGGCAACCCACTCCAGCCTCTCACCACTCTCCTGCTCAACAACTTCCTCCTCACCTCCAGCCTCACTCTCCCCACCTCCACCTTTGCTCCATTCCCCCCACTCCTGACACTCCCTCACACCCTCCAAAGTCCCTCCCCAGCTTTTTTGGAGCCTCCTTCAGATGCTGCAAGGCCACAAGAAGGTCCCCTGGGAGCCTCCTCTGCTCCAGCCTGCACAGCCCCAACTCTTTCAGGCTGTGCTCACAGCAGAGCTGCTGCAGCTTCTCAGCATCCTCCTGGCCCTGCTCTGGACACTCTCCAGCATCTCCACAGCCCTCTTGTCCCAGGGGCTCCAGAGCTGGATGTAGTATTCCAGGTGGGGTCTCAGCAGAGCAGAGCAGAGGGGGAGAATCCCCTCCCTGGCCCTGCTGGCCACACTGCTGCTGCAGCCCAGGATGATTCCATAGCAGTGTGCCCAAGCTAAACTCACAGCTCCAGCATGACACAGATGCTTCCCAACAGCCCACTGGTACTGAAGAGAGCAGGAGCCCTTTGGTGTTTATTTCCACTGGGAGCAGCACATCCTTGTGTACAACCCATCCAGCATTGCAAACAGATGACTAATCTCTGACAAACAGGAACATGTCCTAACTGGACCTCATTCTCCCCTGCCCAGGATCTTCCATAGACATTTAGGTTAGGACAGGGAGGAGAGTAGCAAAAGTTCATCACCTCTTGAACCTCTTTTTCATTCTGCACCAGATAAATAAATCAGAGCTGTTAAATAAATCCCTTCCAGAGTATCTGTTGCTCTATTCACACCACTAGCAAGCCCCCTTAAGCTGTTATTAGCCTCTGTAGGAACTGCATGGGGCTCCTTCCCACTGCTAATTTTCCTTCAGCAAGCATAATAATCAGTAAACAAAGAGCAGAGCATTTGTGGGGAAACAAGAAAAAAGCAGGGAACAGGATGCTGTTATTAAACAAATCAGCTCAGGGACTGCCAGTGGCTATATCTTCTCTGAGTTTCCCTCCCCAGTGCAGTGATGACTGAGATCACCAAAGTAGCAGCAGGTTGTAAGCCTCACTTAGTGAGGGAAAATAAATTCAAAGGCATAAACTTAGGTTCCTTAAGAAAATAAATGAGCTCAGCAAGCAACAGCAGTCCTCAGAACAGCCAACAGTCCTCGACACCACTCCTGGCTCAGGAGCAGTGTGGGCAGCAGGACAAGGGAGGTTCTTCTACCCCTGTGATCAGCACTGCTCAGGCCACCCCTGGAGTGCTGTGTCCAGTTGTGGGCTACTCAATTGCAGAGAGCTGCTGAGGTGCTGGAAGGTGTTTGGAGCAGGGCAGCAAGGCTGGGGAGGGGCCTGGAGCACAGCCCTGTGAGGAGAGGCTGAGGGAGCTGGGGGGGTGCAGCCTGCAGCAGAGGAGGCTCAGGGCAGAGCTCATTGCTGCCTGCAGCTGCCTGCAGGGAGGCTGTAGCCAGGTGGGGTTGGGCTCTGCTGCCAGGCAAGCAGCAGGAGAAGAAGGGGACAGAGTCTGAAGCTGTGGCAGGGGAGGTCTAGGCTGGATGTTGTTAGGAAGTTGTTGGCAGAGAGAGTGATTGGCATTGGAATGGGCTGCCCAGGGAGGTGGTGGAGTGCTTGATTCCATGATTCTACTCAGGAAAGCTGTATAGGAAGTTCTGCTCCAAAGTGTGGTGTCCTCCCATCCCCCTTGAAGCCTTCTAGGTTTGTTATTTTTACCAGCAGGGCTATCTGCAGGTGTTGAGGGTGAGCAGAAATGCAGCTGAAATCCTTGCTTTTGGGGGGTGTGATGAATGCTTTCAGTAGATTTCCACTACAAATAAAGTTCCCTCCTGCCTCAGCAGTCACTGCCAAATGAAAGATTCTGCTGGCTTGGGTTGGAAGGGATCATTAAAGATCATCTGGCCAGTACCAACACCCCCAGCTCCCTCTCTGCCTGGCTGCTCTCAGCCACTCTGGCCCCAGCCTCTAGTGCTGCTTGGGGTTGTTGTGGCCAAAGTGCAGAACCCTGCACTTGGCCTTGTTTAATCTCATCCCCTTGGCCTCTGCCCACCCATCCAGCCTGGCCAGGTCCCTCTGCAGGGCTCTGCTACCCTCCAACATCTCCACAGCTGCTCCTAGCTTGGTGCCATCTGCAAACTCACTGCTCCAGATCATCAGTAAAGATGAATGATCCCAACTCTCTCAGCCTGTCCTCTCAGCAGAGGGTTTCCAGCCCTCAGATCATTTTTGTGGCCTCCTCTTGACCTCCTCCAACAGGCCCCTTGCTCTCCCATGCCCTGAGGCCAGCTTCCTGGCGTTAAGAGGCTTACTGGCTAAGCTGCAGTTTGCTGGTTGCTCTGCAGAACAGCCAAAGAAGAACCAGCACCCTTGAGACCTCAGCCTCACAGAAGTTTGAGCTTTCCTTGAAGCAGTTTGCCTTTTTGCTTGCAGTGCAGCCCCAAAGAGTGCATTATAGAGCAGTGAAGTCACAATGTCAACATGTTATCTGCACTTTGTTTGCAAGAGAACACTTTTGCCTGCTATGCCCACTACTCTGGTTTGCTGTGCTGTCACCTTCTGTGGTGGTGGGGAGGACATCCTGAGGAACATCTACACCAGCACTTCTCCCTTATATAACAAAGCAAACATTTAAAGTCTGCTTTCTGGGACGTGCTGCAGGTCAAAAGAAGGGAGCTGATGAAACTGAGCTTTGTCTGAGCACCTGAAATGTCTTCTCTTGTTACTTCCATTGGAATGGAAAGCTTTGATCCTGAGGTTCATCCACATGCCTGCAAGCTGAGCCAAACTCTCCTGTCAGTCACAAGTGTGCCACACATCACACCAGAGACATTCCACAGACTTCCAGACAATTACACAGAATTAGAGGAGGGTGAGGGTTGGAAGGGATCTCTGGGGATCATCTAATCCAAGCCCAATGCTGGAGCAGGTTCACCTAGAGCAGGTTGCACAGGACTACATTTAGTGGGCTTTGAGTGACTCTAGAGACACCTCTCTGGGCAGCCTGTTCCAGTGCTCCTGGAGAAGAGGAGGCTCAGGGCAGAGCTCATTGCTGTCTACAACTACCTGAAGGGAGGCTGCAGCCAGGTGGGGTTGGGCTCTGCTGCCAGGCAACCAGCAACAGAACAAGGGATCACAGTCTCAAGTTGTGTCTCAATTTGTGCCAGGGGAGGTCTAGGCTGGATGTGAGGAGGAAGTTGCTGGCAGAGAGAGTGATTGGCATTGGAATGGGCTGCCCAGGGAGGTGGTGGAGTGGCTGTGGCTGGAGGTGTTGCAGCCAAGCCTGGCTGGGGCACTTAGTGCCATGGTCTGGTTGGTTGGGCAGGGCTGGGTGCTAGGTTGGGCTGGCTGAGCTTGGAGCTCTCTTCCACCCTGCTTGGTTCTATGATTACATGGCAAGTTGCTGCTAACCATCTTTAATCACCACAGAACTGAGAGACCTGAGGTGCTAACAAAGGGGAGTAGAAGTTGCACAAAGATTAGATGTCTCCTATTCTGCAGGGCACAGTCTAAACAGACAAGCCAGGGACTGAACTCTGCTATTGGTGTTCCCAAAACAAAGTTCATACATCTCAGAGTTTTTATCAGATGCTGTCCAAGTAACTGGAAAACTGAGGGCTTGGGACAGCTACTCCCTGTTATGACTGCAAAGCCTTACAGTATTTGCTTCTATTTCTATACAAACAAGACACAACATTAATGGAACACACAAAAGTGACACTAAAAGAGGGATAATGAAGTATGCAAATGTAAGCACTTGAAATGCCAACCTCAATGTCAGCTACAGCACCTTAATTAATGCCCTTTGCATGCATAGCTTTTAATGGGGCTCCTTTACCTGAGTCGGTGCAGAGCCCTGCTTCCTTGTTTGGTTCACTAGGAACAAGGCTCACTCAAAGGGAGATTGGTGGTGTCTGTCTTTATGCATCAACTTTAGATACTCTGAGTCCTAAGTAAACTACATCTCCTTTAGAAATACTGCACTTACCATGAAGGATGTTCAAACATGATTTAGATAGCTCAGGGATGTGGCCAAAATCCACCTTCTGCAGCAGCAGCAGCTCAAATCCTTTTCCTCCTCCACATTTCATGCCTGTTCAATGCCATTATTCACTGTAAGCTGCCCAAACCTGAAGACAGAAAATCATAGAATCAGGCAGGTTGGAAGAGAGCTCCAAGCTCAGCCAGCCCAACCTAGCACCCAGCCCTGCCCAACCAACCAGACCATGGCACTAAGTGCCCCAGCCAGGCTTGGCTGCAACACCTCCAGCCACAGCCACTCCACCACCTCCCTGGGCAGCCCATTCCAATGCCAATCACTCTCTCTGACAGGAGCTTCCTAACAACATCCAGCCCAGACCTGCCCTGCCACAGCTTCAGACTCTGTCCCCTTCTTCTCTTGCTGCTTGCCTGGCAGCAGAGCCCAACCCCACCTGGCTACAGCCTCCCTGCAGGCAGCTGCAGGCAGCAATCAGCTCTGCCCTGAGCCTCCTCTGCTGCAGGCTGCACACCCCCAGCTCCCTCAGCCTCTCCTCACAGGGCTCTGCTCCAGGCCCCTCCCCAGCCTTGCTGCCCTGCTCTGGACACCCTCCAGCACCTGAACATCTCTCTGGAATTGAGTAGCCCCGAGCTGGACACAGCACTCCAGGTGTGGCCTGAGCAGTGCTGAGCACAGGGGCAGAAGTACCTCCCTTCAGGTATTATTCAATAGTTTCCTATGTATATATGAGTTTATTCTATAGTTTCATATATATATATGAGTTTATTCTATAGTTTCCTCTCTCTCTATATATATATGAGTTTATTCTATAGTTTCCTATATATATATATGAATTTATTCTATAGTTTCCTATATATATATGAGTTTATTCTATAGTTTCCTCTCTCTATATATATATATGAGTTTATTCTATAGTTTCCTCTCTCTATATATATATATGAGTTTATTCTATAGTTTCCTCTCTCTCTATATATATATACATGAGTTTACTCTATAGTTTCAACATAGTAGAACCTCAGCATTTCTTCCTTCTCTTTATAACTCTCTAGAAGGGGGAGAAATAAGCTCTGCAGTCCTGTAGGGAGTAGCTCTTGCTCAGTCCCAGGTTCTCATGTCCCATATATGCTGTAATTTATGCTTTGTTTGTCCCATGTACTTGTCCCCCTACACACACCAGACTGCTTCTGTCTCTACTCCCCCATAGCCTTCCAACACCTCCAGAAGGCCAGTCCTGGTTTTCAGTCCCCTCTCTCCCACCATCTCCTCACCCACTCTCTGTCACTCTCTCACCTACTGCTTTCTTTTGCTGTGGAATTTCAGCACAACAGCCCAGAACATGAGATTCTTTTGCAAAGCCTTCTGACTTGGCCAAATTTAGGTCAGTTTTCACACTCCTTACACATTGTCCATCCTCTTGCCAAAGAGAAAAACAGGGGAGGGAAAAAAAAGGCACAAAAGCATCTGAGCCTCTGAGGGTTTTATACTGAAAAACATCTTCTTTTCACACACTGGGAGACTGAACAGGCTCTGGCTGCAATTCCAGGGGGAAGTGGGGATGAGTCAGCCCCAGCATAGACATTTGGCTGTAAAGCTAAATAGGTAGCCCCAAAGAGAGGCCCCATTACAGCTGGTGAAATGAAAATGATGATTTCTGTGGCATCACAGAGTCCATCTGGGCTGTGAGAACCCTGGGCAGAGACTGAGCTCATTTCTGGAGAAATCTGCAAAGTTAAGGTCTACTCTTGAATTTACTCTGCCTCACTGAGGCCACATCTGGTGTCCTGGGGCCAGCCCTGGGATCTGTCTCTCCAGAGACAGGGAACTACCGGAGAGAGAGCAGCAGAAGCTCCAAAGATGATGAGGGAACTGGAGCATCTGGCCAGGGCTGGGTGCTAGGTTGGACTGGATGAGCTTGGAGCTCTCTTCCAACCTGCTTGATTCTATGATTCTAATATGAAAGGCTGAGAGCTGGGGCTGTTTAGCTTGGAGACTGAGAGAGGATCTTCTCAATACTTATCAGTATCTAAACAGGGGGGTTAAGAGGATGGGGCCAGACCCTTTCTGATGGTGCCCAACAACAAGACAAGGGGCAACAGGCACAAACTGCAACGCTGGAAACACTACCTAAACATGAGGGGGAAACTCTTTACTTTCACAGCTCCCTCTCTGCCTGCCTGCTCTCAGCCACTCTGGCCCCAGCCTGCAGTGCTGCTTGGGGTTGTTGTGGCCAAAGTGCAGAACCCTGCACTTGGCCTTGTTCAGTCTCATCCCCTTGGCCTCTGCCCACCCATCCAGCCTGGCCAGGTCCCTCTGCAGGGCTCTGCTACCCTCCAACAGCTCCACAGCTGCTCCTAGCTTGGTGCCATCTGCAAACTCACTGCTGCTGGACTCAATCCCCTGCTCCAGATCATCAATAAATCTATCGAACAGGACTGTGCCCAGCTCTGATCCCTGGGGCACACCACTGGTGCCAGCTGGATGTGGCACCATTCCCCACCACTCTCTGAGCCCAGCCCTCCAGCCAGTCCTTGACCCATACCAGAGTGAATCTGTCCCAGCCAGGAGCTGCAGCTGTGCCAGGAGCTGCTTGTGGCAGAAGGTGCCAAAGGCTTTGCTGCAGTCCAGGCAGACTCCATGCACAGCCTGCCCTGCACTTTGAGGGCGATGGAGCACTCGAGCAGGCTGCCCAGGGAATTTGTGGATACTCCATCTCTGGAGAGGTTCAAAACCTGCTTGGACATTGATATCTACTGCAACCTGCTCTGGGTGATCCTGTTTTAGCAGAGGTATTGGACTAAATGTTCTCCAGAGGTCCCTTCCAAAGCCCACCACTGTGACTGTGTGACAGCAGTTCATTATATTCATGTCAGATTGCAAACACTAAGAGGGGGAATTATGTTTGCATGTGCACTTGCTGAATACCTCACCCAAGGGGATCCATGCAGCTAATTAGGATGGTTTGAATATCATTTAAATCTGGTTTGAATGCATTACAGCCATTACCATACAAAGGATGCCATTTCCCCCCAACACACACACACACTCTTTCCATCAGACCCAGCAGGATTCATTTTCCATGTACCAATCCCAAGCCTTGGCTCCTCTGTTCATTACAAACCTGTCTCTTGGAATCTTAAGCATTTGTTATCTCTGTTACTGCTGACAGTGTTTTGAGATTATGGAACTGGACTGGAGCAAGCACTTCTGCAACCTCTGCTGCAGAAGCTCACATGTTCAAGACTTCTTTTAAGCCCCAGCTCATTAAAAATCAATGTTTCAGGCTCTGTCTTTTTAAGCTACAATTAATTAGGAAAGAAAACACACAGAGAATCATAGAATGAGTCAAGGCTGGAAGGGAGCACAAGTGCCAGTGCCAGTTCCAGCCCCCCTGCCATGCCCAGGGACACCCTACCCTAGAGCAGGCTGCACACAGCCTCAGCCAGCCTGGCCTCAAGCACCTCCAGCCATGGGGCCTCAACCACCTCCCTGGGCAACCCAGTCCAGCCTCTCACCACTCTCCTGCTCAACAACTTCCTCCTCACCTCCAGCCTCACTCTCCCCACCTCCACCTTTGCTCCATTCCCCCCACTCCTGACACTCCCTCACAGCCTCAAAAGTCCCTCCCCAGCTTTTTTGGAGCCCCCTTCAGATGCTGCAAGGCCACAAGAAGGTCCCCTGGGAGCCTCCTCTGCTCCAGCCTGCACAGCCCCAACTCTTTCAGGCTGTGCTCACAGCAGAGCTGCTGCAGCCTCTCAGCATCCTCCTGGCCCTGCTCTGGACACTCTCCAGCATCTCCACAGCCCTCTTGTCCCAGGGGCTCCAGAACTGGGAGGCAGTATCAAAATAAAGGAGAACTGTAACATATGAGAAGCACTGCATAGCCCTGAAGACTGAAGTAGCAGAAATCAGGTGAAGTTTGAGAGCACAGATGGTGAAGTCTGGGGACTAAGGAGGAAAATTTTGAGAGAAGAGAGAAGATTTGCCAAAAAAAAGCAGAGATAAAACTTCTGGGTGCAGCTGCCAGCTGGTGTACTGTGGACTGGCACTAAGATGTGACTAGAGAAATGAAATCCTGAAATGTCTCTGGTTGCTCTGTCAGAACACACTGAGCAAGGTAATGCTCCACAGAGAGGTGACCTGTTTGATGCAGAAGACAACGTTGGCACCAGAACAAATGGAAAGATGTAAGCAGGAGATGCCTAAGCAAGAAAAAAAGACCCAACATATTTATTTTAAGCTTTGATTCTCATGCTTCTAATACCAGAGAACAAGGATTCCTAATTCAAGGCCAGTCACCTTATCAGCTTTGTTCTTAGAATCACAGCTAAAACATGTGAGGGTTCATTTGTGCCAGCTGAATTGTATCCACCTCCCAGAAGTGTGGGATGCCATCTGAAAGAAAAGCTGAAGTCAAGTTGCCAGTTGGATCAGAGTTCACCAGGCCATGCCAGAGCTAAACTGACCCTGTATAATTTGGTTGCAAAATACAAATCACAGCACCATAGAATTGTTTTGGCTGGAGAAGACCTTTAAGGTCATCAAGTCCAACCCTTATCTCACTCTTTCTGCTGCTAAACTATGTCCCTTGGCACTACAGCTCTACTTCTTAAATACCTCCAAGGAGAGGAATTCAACCACCAACCTGGGAAGCCTGCTCCAGTGTTTGAGACTCCTTCAGTGAAGGAATTTCTTCTAATATCCAACCTAAACCTCCCCTGATGCAACTTGAGGCCATTTCTTCACAGTGGGAACAGTGGGATTTAACTACACTCAGCATCAAACAGAGTACCTTAAAAATGCAGCATCTCTCCTAGGATGCTCTGGTCAGAATCTTCAGCCAAGCCACCAAAAGGAAAATCAGAGCCAGGTAGGATATAGGAAAACTGATGTGTGAGGGTAAAACTGCAGCTGGAGGGCAGAAAAGGGAGAAGGTGGACACAAGCCAACCACATGAGGTTCAACAAGATCAAGTGCAAGGTCGAGGCAATGGCAAGCACCAATCCAGGCTGGGCAGTGCCTGGCTGCAGAGCAGCCCTGAGGAGAGGGTCTTGGGGGTGCTGCTGGAGGAGAAGCTCAGCAGGAGCCAGCAGTGTGCACTTGCAGCCCAGAAAGCCAAGCAGAGCCTGGGCTGCAGCAGCAGCAGTGTGGCCAGCAGGGCCAGGGAGGGGATTCTCCCCCTCTGCTCTGCTTTGCTGAGACCCCAGCTGGAGTCCTGCATCCAGCTCTGGAGCCCCTGGGACAAGAGGGCTGTGGAGATGCTGGAGAGTGTCCAGAGCAGGGCCAGGAGGATGCTGAGAGGCTGCAGCAGCTCTGCTGTGAGCACAGCCTGAAAGAGTTGGGGCTATGCAGGCTGGAGCAGAGGAGGCTCCCAGGGGACCTTCTTGTGGCATTCCAGCATCTGAAGGGGGCTCCAAAGAAGCTGGGGAGGGACTTTTAGGGTGTGAGGGAGTGGCAGGAGTGGGGGGAATGGAGCAAAGGTGGAGGTGGGGAGAGTGAGGCTGGAGGTGAGGAGGAAGTTGTTGAGCAGGAGAGTGGTGAGAGGCTGGAGTGGGTTGCCCAGGGAGGTGGTTGAGGCCCCATGGCTGGAGGTGTTTGAGGCCAGGCTGGCTGAGGCTGTGTGCAGCCTGCTCTAGGGTAGGGTGTCCCTGGGCATGGCAGGGGGTTGGCACTGGCTGCTCCTTGTGCTCCCTTCCAGCCCTGACTCATTCTATGATTCTATGATTCCATTTTTATGCTGTCTTGCCTGAAAATCAGCCCTGAAAACACTGCTCACTTATGGGGTTTGTCTGCTTTGTTTCTGTTGTATTGCTGCTCTCTGGCATCGTTCTAAGCACTTGAGAAGCCCTCTAACTGCATAGGTCTAACAAACAGAAGGTGTGCATCTAGGTTGTTATTGCTCCTGCTACTTTTCCCATCAAAGATTTTCTATCAGCTTTAAAGCTGTCATTGCTCAGATTTACTTGGCCACTGGGCAGACTGGGAAGTTGTGATGGAGCTTGGTCAGATACTTCAGTGATATCCTAACCCACATGAAACTATCTCATCTGTTGGGGTGAAAAATGTTGCCCTCTGAGCAGAAAGGCATCAGTTCATGTTTCTCAGAAGTGTTTTCCCCCCAGATTCCTAAAAGCTCCTTGCAGTCACATACTGAATTGTTTCCTAAGGGATAGAAATCAGAGCAAGTGGGGGAAAAAGATGGGTGTTCATCAGAGAAACTTCAATTCTAGGGAACAAGTGGCACCACAGCAAAACAGCAGCTGGCTGGAGCTATGCACTGGCTGGATCTGACCCCAAACCTACCCTTAAGTGTGACATAGAAGTTCCAGTTCCAGAGCTTCACCATGGCACCTCTCAACAGGCTAAATCTCATACCAAGGTAGAAGTCTACAATTACCTGCAGGGAGGCTGTAGCCAGGTGGGGTTGGGCTCTTCTGCCAGGCAAGCAGCAAGAGAAGAAGGGGACACAGCCTCAAGATGTGCCAGGGGAGGTCTAGGCTGGATGTGAGGAGGAAGTTCCTGGCAGAGAGAGTAATTGGCATTGGAATGGGCTGCCCAGGGAGGTGGTGGAGTGGCTGTGCCTGGAGGTGTTGCAGCCAAGCCTGGCTGGGGCACTTAGTGCCATGGTCTGGTTGGTTGGGCAGGGCTGGGTGCTAGGTTGGGCTGGCTGAGCTTGGAGCTCTCTCCCAACCTGCCTAATTCTATGACCAGCACCTCAACAGCTCTCTGCAATTCAGGAGCCCACAACTGGACACAGCACTCCAGGGGTGGCCTGAGCAGTGCTGAGCACAGGGGCACAAGAACCTCCCTTGTCCTGCTGCCCACACTGCTCCTGAGCCAGCCCAGGATGCCATCGGCTCTCTTTTTTGAACACCTCCAGGGACAGTGACTCCACCATCTCCCTGGACAACCTATTCCTATGCCTGACCACTCTTTCAGTACAGAAATTATTCCTCACATCCAACCTAAACTTCCCCTGGCACCATTTCAGGCCATTCCCTCCTGTCCTACCACCTGCCACTAGGGAGAAGAGACAGTCTCCACCTCACTCCAACCTCCTTTCAGAGAGTTGTAGGAAGCAATGAGGTCTCCCTTCAGCCTCCTCCAGATGAAATAAGCCCAGTTCCCTCAGCTGCTCCTCATAAGACTGAAATGCAGCTTACCACCAGGGACTGCAGCAAAGATGAGCCCACAAACTGCTCTCTGCAGGAGAGGTACAACACAAAGGGAGCATGTGAACACAAACTCAGCTCTCAATCAGTCATGCTCCTTTTTCACAGTGACACAATCCTTCCTTTGGAACCAGAAGCAGACAGCACCAGAGCCAACTAAGAGCTGTGATTGTTCCCTTTAGTTCTGCTTCTTCACTCAACCTTTGGTCCAGCTTGCTGCTGCAGCTGATTCAGATCCTTCTAAGATGGCTTATCTGCATTTTCTTTCCTCCTGAAACCTATCATCACCTGCTCATAAAGCAAAGCAGAGCTCCCACGTTGGTTTCTGAACCACTACTATTAGACATTTGAGGCTACAAACAACTCTTCAGTCATTATGAGTAAGGACTGAGAGAGGGAGACAAAAGAGCTCCCTCCTTGTCCACAAAGAAGTGTCTGGCACACTGCTACCATACATTTTTGGGTAAGTCCTTTGATGCTTGCAAAGTGAACACGATGTCTGATGGCAGGTTCAGGAGAGCACTTGGCAGGTGTAGGCCAACATCAGTGAGTTGATTTGTACTCACAGGTGCAGCTTATCCACAATCAAGCTTTAAATCAAGAACTGCTTTGCCTAGCAAAGAATCATAGAATAGAATCATAGAATCAACCAGGCTGGAAGAGACCTCCAAGATCATCCAGTCCAACCTATCACCCAGCCCTATCCAATCAACCAGACCATGGCACTAAGTGCCTCAGCCAGGCTTTTCTTGAAGACCCCCAGGGATGGTGCCTCCACCACTTCCCTGGGCAGCCCATTCCAATGCCAATCACTCTCTCTGTGAAGAACTTCTTCCTAACATCCAGCCTAGACCTACCCTGGCACAACTTGAGACTGTGTCCCCTTGTTCTATTGCTGGTTGCCTGGGAGAAGAGGCCACCCCCCACCTGGCTACAATGCCCCTTCAGGTAGTTGTAGACAGTAATAAGATCACCCCTGAGCCTCCTCTTCTCCAGGCTAAACAGGCCCAGCTACCTCAGCCTCTCCTCATAGGATTTGTGTTCCAGGCCCCTCACCAGCTTTGTTGCCCTTCTCTGGACTTGTTCCAGCACCTCAACATCTCTCTTGAATTGAGGGGCCCAGAACTGGACACAGCACTCAAGGTGTGGCCTGACCAGTGCTGAGTACAGAATAACCTCCCTTGTCCTACTGGCCACACTGTTCCTGATGCAGGCCAGGATGCCATTGGCTCTCTTGGCCACCTGGGCACACTGCTGGCTCATCTTCAGCTTACTGTCTATCAGTACCCCCAGGTCCCTTTCCTCCTGGCTGCTCTCAGCCACTCAGTCCCCAGCCTATAGCACTGCTTGGGGTTGTTGTGGCCAAAGTGCAGAACCCTGCACTTGGCCTTGTTAAATCTCATCCCCTTGGCCTCTGCCCACCCATCCAGCCTGGCCAGGTCCCTCTGCAGGGCTCTCCTACCTTCCAATAGATCAACAGCTGCTCCTAGCTTGGTGTCATCTGCTTTGGTAGCAAGTGTGAAAGGCACCATGAGCAGCAGGAGCCCTCCTGCTCACACAGGGTGGTGTATGCCACCCACAGCCCACATCCGTGAAGGGTGAAGTCAAAGTGGAGCAGGCTGAGAAGTTTCCACAGAGCTTAAGTGCATTCTGCAAAGCAAAGCAGGGTGCTAAGAGCCTGCTGCAGCTCAAGCCTGCAACTCAGCCCAGCAAAGCAAAAGTGCTGCATATTCAAATCTGTTTCAGTACCACAGGAGAAAATGCAGTCAAGAGACTCAAGGAACAGAATCATGGTTTAGGTTGGAAGGGATCAGACAGTCCCAACCACCCTGCTATGGGACAACTTCCACTACACCAGCTCAAAGCCCCATCCAACCTACCTTGAACACTTCCATGGATGAGGCACCCACAGCTTCTCTGGACAACCTTTTACAGTGCTTCAATGCCCTCACAGCAAAAATCTTCTTCCTCTAGCTAGACTACATCTCCCCTCTTTTAGCTCAGAACTGTATTCCCTCCTCCCTTCACTACCCTCCTTGACAAAGAGTCCCTCCCCACCTTTCCTGTAGGCTCTCTTTAAGTACTAAAAGGCCACAAGAAGGTCTCCCTGGAGCCTTCTCCTTCCCAGCCTGAACAGCCCACAGAATTCCCTCCCTCTGCCTGCTACCTGCACTGCTTTAGATGTAGCCCAGGACACAGATAGCTTCTGGTCTGCAAGTGCCCAATGTCAGCTCCTGTCCAGCTTTTTATCCACCAGTTGCCCCTTCCCTGCAGAGCTGCTCTCCATCCTCCAGCCTGTGCTGACACAGGGCACTGCACTGGCCCAGGTGAGGCCCTTGCACTTAGCCTTGATGAGCTTCATGAGCTCCACATGGACCCATGCCTCTCGGGTTGACACCCCCTCCCTCCTCCAGCTGCCCCACTCAGCCTGGTGACTTTGGTGCATTTGCTGAGGGTGTCAGGTCCCTCTTGACCTTCTTTCTAGCCTTGAAACCAGACCTTCTCCAATCTAAGAATGCTATGATTGCTGCACAACCACTCCTTTGAGTCAGTGCACATTTCAGTGGCACCTTGCTTCTTGGTCAGGCATCAGAATAGGTTGCCCAGGGAGGTGGAAACAGAATCAAGCAGGTTGGGAGAGAGCTCCAAGCTCAGCCAGCCCAGCCTAGCACCCAGCCCTGCCCAACCAACCAGACCATGGCACTAAGTGCCCCAGCCAGGCTTGGCTGCAACACCTCCAGCCACAGCCACTCCACCACCTCCCTGGGCAGCCCATTCCAGTGCCAATCACTCTCTCTGCCAGCAACTTCCTAACAACATCCAGCCTAGACCTGCCCTGCCACAGCTTCAGACTCTGTCCCCTTCTTCTCTTGCTGCTTGCCTGGCAGCAGAGCCCAACCCCACCTGGCTACAGCCTCCCTGCAGGCAGCTGCCAACAGCAATGAGCTCTGCCCTGAGCCTCCTCTGCTGCAGGCTGCACACCCCCAGCTCCCTCAGCCTCTCCTCACAGGGTTTGTGTTCCAGGCCCTTCACCAGCCTTGTCACCATCCCTAGAGGTGTTCAAAAATGTGTGGACATGGCACTTTGGGACATGGCTTAATGGCCAGGGTGGTCTTAGGCTGATGGCTGGACTTGATGATCTTAGAGGTCTTTTCCAACCAAAACAATTCCATGATTCTTGGTTTTGTCCCGTGGCACTTAGAATCACAGAATCAGTGAGGGTAGGAAGGGAGCACAAGGAGCAGCCAGTGCCAACCCCCTGCCATGCCCAGGGACACCCTACCCTAGAGCAGGCTGCACACAGCCTCAGCCAGCCTGGCCTCAAACACCTCCAGCCATGGGGCCTCAACCACCTCCCTGGGCAACCCAGTCCAGCCTCTCACCACTCTCATGGGGAAGAACTTCCTCCTCATGTCCAGTCTGAAGCTTCCCACCTCCAGCTTCGACTGCCCAGAGTCAGAGAAAGCTGCTTCCCAGTGACAGCAGCTGGAAGTCAGCTCTGTGCCTCTCCTCACAAGCTCAGCAGAATGTTGTGTTTGGCTCTGAGGTTATCAATTTTCCCAGCGGCTCCCAGAGGTAAAACAGCACCACAACAACGGGGTGTTGCTGCTCTGTGGCACTGTGCATCACAAACAGAAGCAGAGAACTCTGCTGTTTGGAAAGCAGCTGTTGTAAAGGCACCTGAAAACCAGTCAGTTCACCTCAGGGCATGGCTTTTCAGCATTTGCACCTCTTAGGAACATGATCCAAATTCATCTTACATAAGTAACTCATGGACGGTTGCAAGCAGCTGAAGAAGCTGCTCACTCATCTCTTTGGGGATGTTTTTTTCACTCCCATCAGGTGTAACTGAATTTCTTTAATACTAAAACACTATTTCAAAGTGATGATGCCCTTGCAGGTGCAGCAAGCTACCCAAGAGAAAACAGAAAAGGAGCACTAGAGAGTTACTACCTGCTTACTGGGAGGAATATCATTAGCAAATAGGTCACAGAATCACTGAATTGTCAGGTGTGGAAGGAACCTCAAGGATCACCTAGTCCCAAACCCCCTGTCATGGGAAAGGATACCTCATGCCATATCGGGTTGGTCAGAGCCACACCCAGCCTGGCCTTAATAACCTCCAGGGATGAGGCTTCCACCACCTCCCTGGGCAACCTGCTCCTGTGTCTCACTACCTTTATGGTGAAGAACTTCTTCCTAACATCTAATCTAAATCTACCCTCCCCTTGCTTGGATCAATCCCCCCCCCCAGTCCTATCACTACCTGATTGATGAGGGGACAGAGTCTGCAGAGCAAGTTTGCTGACGACACCAAACTGGGAGGCTTGGCTGAGACACCTGAAGGCTGAGCAGCAACCCAGTGAGACTTGCACAGACTGAGAGCTGGGCACAGAGGAACCAGATGAGGTTCAGCAAGGACAAGTGCAGAGTCCTGCACCAGGGGAGGGATAATAAACTGCAGCAGTCCAGGCTGGGAGGTGACTGCTGGAGAGCAGCCCCAAGGAGAGGGAGCTGGCAGTGCTGGGGGAGAACATCCATGGCACAGCAATGTGCCCTGGGGCCAAGAGGCCAATGGGGTCCTGGGCTGTATTAAGCAGAGTGTGTGCAGCAGATCAAGGGAGGTTCTCCTCCCCCTCTACTCTGCCCTGCTGAGACCTCATCTTGAGCACTGCCTTCAGTTTTGGACTCCCCAGTAGAAGAGGGACAGGGATCTGCTGGAGAGGGTCCAGTGGAGGGCTACGAGGAGGATTAGGGGACTGGAGCACTGCCTGGTGAGGAGAGGCTGAAGCTTTTGGGGCTTTTTCAGTCTGGAGAAGACTGAGAGGGGATCTAATAAATGCTTATAAATATCTGAGGGTTGAGTGGCAGCAGAGGGGGGACAGGCTCTGCTCACTGCTCCCTGGCACAGGACAAGCAGCAATGGGTGTAAGCTGCAGCACAGGAGGTTCCAGCTCAACACAAGGGGCAACTTCTTGCCTGTAAGGGTCCCAGAGCCCTGGCACAGGCTGCCCAGAGAGGTTGTGGAGTCTCCTTCTCTGGAGCCTCTCCAGGCCTGTCTGGATGTGTTCCTGTGTGACCTGTGCTAGATTGTGTGGTCCTGCTCTGGCAGGGGAGGTTGAACTCAATGATCTCTTTGGGTCCCTTCCAACCCCTGACATGCTGTGAGTCTATGATCCTCTGATCTGGTTCTTCACATGAATTGAACTTCTGATCCATGGATCTCAAAACACATCACCAAGGGCTGCATCAACATTAGGGTGTTGGGTTTTGTAAGCAAGAAGGGAACAGCCTGCTAAGACTTTCCTCAGGGCAGAACTGGAGTGATAGTGCAATCTGTTCACTAGGACACTTTTACCATTCCAGAATCCTGGCAGACAGACATCTGAACTTCCACAGTCACTTGCTAAGGAGAGCTGTGCTGAAGCTGTGCTTGAGCATGCCAGGGACTGTGCTGAACAAGTTTTTTTATGCTTGGAGGCACTATGATCACTTTTAGTTCCTTATTTAATTAAAATCCAGTTTTATATCTTACTGGAAAGCTACTGATTTGGGGAAAACCAAGTAAACCACAAACCAGAAAAGACAGGCACATGAATTGCTAGAATCAGAGAATGGTTGGGGCTGGAAGAGGCCTTTAAAGTTCACCTTTAAAAATCATCCAGGTCTACTACCCTGCAGTAAACAGGGGCTCAAAGCCCCATCCACCCTGACCCAGAATGATTCCAGGGATGGGTTATCTACCACCTCTCTGAGCAACCTGGGCCAGTCTCTAACCATCTTAATCATGAATAATTTCTCCCTTCCCTGATATATATTTAGATGAACCACAGATTCAGCTCATCTGTGATGGTTCAACATTAACCTGGTGGGAAACATTTGCCAGCATCTTCCAGCATGATAATGCCCAATTTCACCCCTGCAAAACCCATCCAAAGAATCTTGGCACGTTGATACCCTCTGAATGACTCAGCCTCCCATAGGAAAAGAAGGTCGATGAGGGAATTATATGAAGGAAGGCACTGAAACCATACACAGAGCTAAGAACAGTTAACTGCATAACTGCTTTGGGAAGAGCAGGAAAAGCGAGGGCTTGGCAAGGGAAGTAAAGTCTGAATACAGGCAAGCAGGAAAGAAAATACAAAGTGCTGTGCATGGAAGGGAAACTGAAAGAAAAGGACGTGGATGGACTTTGAAATGAAGAGAAAAGAAGATGTGAAGGACCAGAGAAGAGGAAACTATATGGGGAGAGGGAGCAGTGCCTCAAGAAAGCAGAAACTGATGAAACTAATTCTTTCAATATACATTAAAAAAAACAACAGTTGTAAAATGGGTTTTGGCAAACATCTCAGACTTAAACACTCGTTTCCACAAAGGGCTTGTACTTGTACGCAGAGGGAGAGCTGCAGTCTCACCTAGCCGTGGCAAAGCACAACGCGCACCAGGAGCGCACCGACAGCGCTGCGGACGCTTTGGAGCGACGCTGCCCTCTGGCGGTCACAAGCGGGTACAGCAGGAAGGACGCAGCTCGGCGGCGCGGCCGTACAGGTAACTTTGGCTTCTCGGACGCCTTGCTCATGCCACAGGCACCAACGCTGCTAAAAACGAGCGAACAAACGCCAGAGGGAAAATAAAGCCACCGACAAATTCCAAGCCGCTTTGAAATCGTGCTGTAAATGACAGGTAGAATCATAGAATCAAGCAGGCTGGAAGAGAGCTCCAAGCTCATCCAGTCCAACCTAGCACCCAGCCCTAGCCAGTCAACCAGACTATGGCACCAAGTGCCTCATCCAGGCTCTTCTTGAAGACCTAGTTGAGTGGAGAAGATCTAGTTGACTTGAAGATCTAGTTGACTAGCTAGGGCTGGGTGCTAGGTTGGACTGGATGATCTTGGAGGTCTCTTCCAACCCGGTTGATTCTATGACCTCCAGGGACGGAGCCTCCACCACCTCCCTGGGCAGCCCATTCCAATGGGAAATCACTCCCTCTGTGAAGAACTTCCTCCTAACATCCAGCCTATGCTTCCCTTATTGCTCCGAGGTTTTTTAAATGACATTCATGACTGGTCACACAATCACAGAATGGTGGAGGTTGGAGGGAGATCATCTAGTACAACTCCCCTGCTACAGCAGGGTTTGCCAGAGCAGGCTGCACAGAATCAAGCAGGTTGGAAGAGAGCTCCAAGCTCAGCCAGCCCAACCTAGCACCCAGCCCTGCCCAACCAACCAGACCATGGCACTAAGTGCCCCAGCCAGCCTTGGCTGCAACACCTCCAGCCACACAGACTCCACCACCTCCCTGGGCAGCCCATTCCAATGCCAATCACTCTCTCTGCCAACAACTTCCTAAGAACATCCAGCCCAGACCTCCTCCGGCACAACTTGAGGCTGTGTCCCCTTGTTCTGTTGCTGGCTGCCTGGGAGAAGAGGCAGTGTACTCTCCAGTGTACTCTCCCAGTGAGGGCTACCCCTCTCCTCTTACGCCTATTTCTCACAGGCCAGATGATCCCCCTGGAAGCCGAGGTCCCAAATCCTCTTTCACCCCCCAAACTTCTCCAGAGCACGTGTCTCGATGGCCCCACATCTCACGTCACTCCCTCCCAGAGAGGCGATTCCACGCTTTGCTGCTTTGGTCTGCACGCTCGGGTGACCTGATCTAAAGGCAGGGGTTCGCCTCCGCAGCTCGGAGGCGGTATTTGCGCACTCCCTTCCCGGATAAACACCTTGCGGACCCGCATGGGGCCGAAGCCATCCCTGCGAGGTCCGACCCAGCGTCACCTTTGCTGCCACCTTGTGGCGAAAACGCTGCGGTGCGGAAAGCTTCCGCGCTTGGCGCTCCCGGCAGGTGCCTTACGCCGCAGCCCCGCGGGAACCTCTGCCAGCAGCGCTGCGCTTTCACTCGTCACAAACCCAGGACCTTGGCACTTGGGAATAAATGTGCCAGCGGTCACTGACAGGGAGCATGAAAAGCAGGGGAAAGAACTGCGAACGGCATTCAATCCTTCACAGAAACACAGAACGACCCAGGGTGGAACAGACCTCTGAGATCACCAAGCTCAGCCTGCGACCCAACACCACCACATCGACCAGATCATGGCACTAAGTGCCACATCCAATCCTTCCTTAAACACCTCCAGGGACGGCGACTCCACTGCCTCCCTGAGCAGCCCACTCCAATGTCTAATTACCCTTATGATAACCGCGACTGGAAGAGTTGGGGCTGTGCAGGCTGCAGAAGAGGCTCCCAGGGGACCTTCTTGTGGCCTTCCAGCAGCTGAAGGGGGCTCTAAAAAAGCTGGGGAGGGACTTTGGAGGGTGTGAGGGAGTGCCAGGAGTGGGGGGAATGGAGCAAAGGTGGAGGTGGGGAGAGTGAGGCTGGAGGTGAGGAGGAAGTTGTTGAGCAGGAGAGTGGTGAGAGGCTGGAGTGGGTTGCCCAGGGAGGTGGTTGA
The DNA here is from genome assembly GCF_015220805.1 of Pogoniulus pusillus. Lineage (NCBI taxonomy): Eukaryota > Metazoa > Chordata > Aves > Piciformes > Lybiidae > Pogoniulus > Pogoniulus pusillus. The sequence goes on from NC_087266.1 coordinate 1,678,915, forward strand.
GGCCCCATGGCTGGAGGTGTTTGAGGCCAGGCTGGCTGAGGCTGTGTGCAGCCTGCTCTAGGGTAGGGTGTCCCTGGGCATGGCAGGGGGGTTGGCACTGGCTGATCCTTGTGGTCCCTTCCAACCCTGACTGATTCTGTGATTCTATGATTTCCACAAGGAAGTGTTCCCTAACATCCAACCTAACCCTCCCCTGGCACAGCTTTGGACCATGGCCTCTCATCTTGTCACAAGTTGCCTGGGAGAAGAGCCTGACCCCAGCCTGAATACAACCTCCCTTCAGGTAGTTGTAGAGTGTGATGAAGTCTCCCTTGAGTCTCCTCTAGGCTAAACACTCCCAACTCCCTCAGCCTCTCCTCATCAGACTTTCCCTCCAGTCCCTTCCCAGTCTTGCTGCTGTCCTCTGAACCCGCTCCAGCACCTCAACACCCTTCCTGCAGTGAGGGGCCCAGAGCTGCACAGAGTACCTGAGGTGGTGAAAACCAAAGCAGCACATCAAAGCACAGGCATTTGTGTGCTCAGATCTCATGCAATTCTTCTTCTTCCTTCCTGCAAAAACACAGCCAGAGGTACAACCTTTTCCAGGCATGCAACTGCAAAACAGAGCTGCAGGAAAACTGAAGGGAAAGTTAGCCCCAGCCTCAGAAGGCAGGGATCACCTACACCCAGTTCTTTCATGCTGGACTCACCCTTCTCAGTTACTGAGCACAAAACATTACCCTAAAGGAGGTCATGCCTACTTTCCAGGTCTCTTCCAAGGCCCTTCAGGGCCGGCTATAAAAGCTAACGTTGCCACCTTCTGCTGGGTGAGGGCAGTGCCTATTTTTAGCACGACTTCCACTGGAAGCCAAGAATCACCACCTGCCTCCTCTTGCTGCTCCCTCCAAAGCCTTCCTCCCGGCGAGCGAGTGGCAGGGAGAGCCTGAACTCACCCCCACGCCTGTGTGCTGCAGAGCGAGGGGCCCTAGGAGGGGAGAAACCACTCTGAACACCTCACAGAGCCAGAAAATGGCTTGGGGCTGGAAGGGACTTAAAAAGGTCACAGTATCACAGTATCACAGTATCACCAAGGTTGGAAGAGACCTCACAGATCATCAAGGTCATCTAGTCCAATCCCCCAGCAGTGAGCAGGAATGGCTCCAGGCACAGGGCATCTGCCATCTCTTGAGGCAACCTGTGCTAGTGCTCCAATGCCTTCAGTGTACTAAATGTCCCCCTTACATAAAGTTTGAGTCTCCCCTCTTTTAGTTTGACACCATCATCCCTTGTGCTGTGGCAAGAGTGTGCTAAAATGACTGTCCCCATCTTACATGCCCTCTTGAAGTACTGAAAGGTCTCCCCAGAGCCTTCTCCAGGCTGAACAGCTCCAGCTCTATGGCTGTCAGAGAATCAAGCAGGTTGTAAGAGAGCTCCAAGATCATCCAGTATAAACCAGCCCTGCCCAACCAACCAGACCATGGCACTAAGTGCCCCAGCCAGGCTTGGCTGCAACACCTCCAGCCACGGCCACTCCACCACCTCCCTGGGCAGCCCATTCCAATGCCAATCACTCTCTCTGCCAGGAACTGCCTCCTAACATCCAGCCTAGACCTGCCCTGACACAGCTTCAGCCTGTGTCCCCTTCTTCTCTTGCTGCTTGCCTGGCAGCAGAGCCCAACCCCACCTGGCTACAGCCTCCCTGCAGGCAGCTGCAGGCAGCAATCAGCTCTGCCCTGAGCCTCCTCTGCTGCAGGCTGCACCCCCCCAGCTCCCTCAGCCTCTCCTCACAGGGCTCTGCTCCAGGCCCCTCCCCAGCCTTGCTGCCCTGCTCCAAACACCTTCCAGTACCTCAACAGCTCTCTGCAATGGAGGAGCCCAGAGCTGGACACAGCACTCAAGGTGTAGCCTGAGCAGCGCCGCGCAAGCCTCTGATCACTGCTGCAGCCTCCGCGGGACCTGCTCCAACAGGTCCACGTCTTCGCAGCGCTGACCGCCGAGCCGCGGGGCCGGGACGAGGCCGGGGGCCGCTGCTCAGCCTCCAGGCTCTAGCTCAGCTCCCCGGGACGGGCAACAACCGCTCGCTCCCCGCCGCGGGGCCGGGACGAGGCCGGGGGCCGCTGCGCAGCCTCCAGGCTCTGCTCAGCTCCCCGGGCGGGCAGCCGCCGCCCGCTCCCCGCCGCCCGCTCCCCGCCGCCCGCTCCCCGCCGCCCGCTCCCCGCCGCCCGCTCCCCGCCGCCCGCTCCCCGCCGCCCGCTCCCCGCCGCCCGCTCCCCGCCGCCCGCTCCCCGCCGCCCGCTCCCCGCCGCCCGCTCCCCGCCGCGGAGCCGCACGCATGCGCGCGCCCGGCGCGCTCCCGCCGCCCTCCCGTGCGCCGCCGGCGGCCGCCGCTGCTCGCCCCGCGCCCTGCTGAGGGGGCGGCGGAGGGGCCGGGGACGCCGCCTCACCCCCCCGCGCTGCGGGACAGGGCTGGTTCTGTTAGCTGCTGCCGCCTGCCTGCGGAGAGCCTGCGCTACCCACCCGACCGGCAGATCGGCCCCGCAGGCGGGAGCGGGGGCTGGCAGCCGGGGCCCTCCTTCCCTCCCCCGCCACTGCGGGAGGGCTGAGGGGAGTTCCGTCCCCCCGGCGGCGGAGGAGCGGAGGGAAAGCAGGCACACACTCCCCTCTTCTTCTCCCGCCGGCTCTCCGCCGCAGCGAGAGAGACCTGCCTCTCCGCAGCGCTTTTGGCGAGGGAGGCGGGCAGGGGCACAGCGCTGCCGGCCCGTGCCGGGCTGCACCCCGCTGCCCTTTGCTCCGCGGCACCGGAGGGTGAGTCAGCCGCCCGGCAGCCTGCGGGCAGGTGGAAGCTGCAGCTGGCTCCTGCCGCGGAGGGAAGGGGGTGGTCGCCTCGCCTCCCTCTCCCGCTTTCTTTCTTCCCCATAGGCGGTGGGGCTGGACCGAGGCGAACTCTTGGGAGCCCTTCGGCCTGTGCAGCAGCCTGGCCATGGCCGTCGGCGGGGTCGGGCGGTCGCTGCTGCTGCTGGCCGGCATCGTGGCGGCGGTGGGACTGTGCCGGAGGCTAACCCGCCGCCGGCTGCGCACCCGCCAGCGCCTTCGCACTTTCCTCTTGGAGATGTTCGGCACCTTCCAGATTTGCGCCTGCACGAACGAGCTCTGCCTGCTCGGCGACGTGGAGCCCACGCCGCACACCGCCCTCACCCTCACCTACGGCTTCACCGTCCTGCACGGCCTGACGCTGCCCGGCAGCACCTGCAACCCCTGCGGCACCCTGCAGCCCATGTGGGCCGGCGGGACGTCGGTCCGGGCGGGCGGACTGAAGATCGCCGCTCAGTTCGCGGCGGCGGCGCTTGCCAGGGCGTTCATGCGCTTCATCTGGAGCTTGGAGATGGCAGAGCCACATTCCGGAGCGCTCTCGCAGGGCTGCAGCAACCCCATCCAGACTACGGAGATGCAGGCGTTCTGCATAGAACTGCTTTTCTCTGTCGTCTTCCAGCTCACCATCCTGCGAGTGGAAAGTATTAATCCCAAATACAAAGTCCATTTGATTGCTCTTCTCATCACCATGCTGGTGTATGCAGGTCAGTTTGTTTCCTCCCTCCACCTCTTCCTCAATCAGTGTGTAACAGAAGGGGCTTTTATTGGCTTTAAAGTGTTAAGATGTAAAATTATTTTCCTTAGATTACAAAAAAAAATCGCATCTAGAGAAGTTTTTGCTCCCACATGTGCAGAGTTCAGATGGAGTTAATGCAAAGTTTGCCTGGTTAGACTGCAGGTAGGTGTGGGGTTAAACATTAAGTGAGTTGTGGGGGTTTGTCCAGTTCTGGGCTCCCCAATTCGAGAAGGACAGGGATATAATGGAGAGTATCCAACAGGGAGCTGCAAGGATGATTCTACTGTGTTCTGCTGAGACCCCACCTGGAGTGCTGAGCTCTGGAGCCCCTGGGACAAGAGGGCTGTGGAGATGCTGGAGAGTGTCCAGAGCAGGGCCAGGAGGATGCTGAGAGGCTGCAGCAGCTCTGCTGTGAGCACAGACTGAAAGAGTTGGGGCTGTGCAGGCTGGAGCAGAGGAGGCTCCCAGGGGACCTTCTTGTGGCCTTGCAGCAGCTGAAGGGGGCTCCAAAAAAGCTGGGGAGGGACTTTGGAGGGTGTGAGGGAGTGGCAGGAGTGGAGGGAATGGAGCAAAGGTGGAGGTGTGGAGAGTGAGGCTGGAGGTGAGGAGGAAGTTGTTGATCAGGAGAGTGGTGAGAGGCTGGACTGGGTTGCCCAGGGAGGTGGTTGAGGCCCCATGGCTGGAGGTGTTTGAGGCCAGGCTGGCTGAGGCTGTGTGCAGCCTGCTCTAGGGTAGGGTGTCCCTGGGCATGGCAGGGGGGCTGGAACTGGCTGATGCTTGTGGTCCCTTCCAGCCCTGACTGATTCTAAGATGAAGGGACTGGAACATCTGTCTGACGAGAGAGGGCTGACAGACCTGGGGCTGTTTACTCTGGAAAAAAGAAGACTGAGAGAAGATTTTCTCAATGTCTACAAAGATCTGAAGGCTGGGGGTCAAGAAGAAGGGGGGCAGTCTCTTATCAATAGTTTCCTGTGAAAGAACAAGGGACAATGGGCAGAAACTGGAACATAGGAAGTTCCACCTCAACATGAGGAAGCTTTATTGTTAGGGTGCTGGAGCAGCCTGCCCAGAGAGATTGTGGGGTCTCATTCTCTAGAGGCTTCCAAGACCTGTCTGGATGTGCTCCTGTGTCACCTTCCCTAGGTAGTCCTGCTTTGGCAGGAGAGGTTTGACTTCACCTTCAGGGGTACCTTCCAATCCCTGTGCTTCTGTGCTTTGGAATGATGCCAAACTTACAAGTGAAGGGCATTAAGAGCTTCACAGAAGCCTGTTCAAACATCTCAGTGCAGGCTCATTGCATAATCTGACTTTCTATAGCACCAGAGCTTTCATCCAATGTGCTGTGATTCCTAAGTGGCCTTGCAAGAGCAGCAGGGGCAGAAAAGTGCTGATTGTGCAACGGCAGGGTACAGGAGTGCAACGTGGAAGTTCTGCCTTTGCCTCATGCATCATTCATGGCAGTGCAGCTTATTTAACCACCTCCAATCCTCAAACCAGAAGCAGGAAGGGTTATTTGTGGGCTGCCTGCAGTAGAAGTAACACCTCACAAATACAAATGTGAAAACAGAAGAAACCTCAGGTTGTATCACAGCATTTACAAGAGTCTCCTCTCTCTCTAATGCCCTCTGTGCCCCTGTCCTTGCCTCTGCTTCTCACCTCATGCTTCCCAGAGCTGGGGCACTCTCACCTGTGCAGACTCTGGAGCAGTGGGGAGCAGGAGGTGAGGGGAGCCAGTCTGAACTTCTTCCTGCAGACTGTGGATGCTCCCTCTTGTCCCCAGTGAAGTGCCAGAGTTAGGTCACTTGTCATCACTTGAAGACTGCCCTGCAAGGAGCAGGTTGCACTATGAAGGAGGTTCTGTAAATAGGAGTACAGGGGGGTGGAATAGTGATGAGTATGGATTTCCTTGGGACCTGGCCAGGCTGGATGGGTGGGCAGAGGCCAGTGGGATGAAACTGAACAAGGTCAAGGGCAGGGTTCTACACTTTGGCCACAACAACCCCAAGCAGCACTACAGGCTGGGGCCAGAGTGGCTGAGAGCAGCCAGGCAGAGAGGGAGCTGGGGGTGCTGGCAGAGAGGAGCTGCAGAGGAGGCAGCAGTGCCCAGGTGGGCAGCAGAGCCAATGGCATCCTGGGCTGGCTCAGGAGCAGTGTGGGCAGCAGGACAAGGGAGGTTCTGCTGCCCCTGTGCTCAGCACTGCTGAGGCCACCCCTGGAGTGCTGTGTCCAGTTGTGGGCTCCTCAAGTCAAGAGAGATGTTGAGATACTGGAAGGTGCCCAGAGAAGGGCAGCAAGGCTGGGGAGGGGCCTGGAGCACAGCCCTGTGAGGAGAGGCTGAGGGAGCTGGGGGGGTGCAGCCTGCAGCAGAGGAGGCTCAGGGCAGAGCTCATTGCTGCCTGCAGCTGCCTGCAGGGAGGCTGTAGCCAGGTGGGGTTGGGCTCTGCTGCCAGGCAAGCAGCAAGAGAAGAAGGGGACAGAGTCTGAAGCTGTGGCAGGGCAGGTCTAGGCTGGATGTTGTTAGGAAGTTGCTGGCAGAGAGAGTGATTGGCATTGGAATGGGCTGCCCAGGGAGGTGGTGGAGTGGCCGTGGCTGGAGGTGTTGCAGCCAAGCCTGGCTGGGGCACTTAGTGCCATGGTCTGGTTGACTGGCCAGGGCTGGATGCTAGGCTGGACTGGATGATCTTGGAGGCCTCTTCCAGGCTGGCTGATTCTATGATTCCATGTTAATGAGCACTGCAGAAAGAGAACAGTTAAAACTCTAGTGCTCAGAAACTTCAGCTGCACCCCGAGAGTGAAAGTCTACTCCTAAATATCTGTTTGCACACGAAAGCAGAAGCAGTGAACTGACAAATACATCACAGCTGTAGATAGTCTTCCTAGCAACCATGGGGCTCATCATTGTCAGTGTGCAGAGCAACAGACTGCACAGCAAATCTGAGTTGCTCCTGCAAGCAAGTGAGAAACCAGAGCAAACTGAGTGGGTCAGCAGAGACAGAAAGCTTCCCCAGCTGTAAAAATGGCAAAAGGAATAATGGGGAGACTATGGAAAAAGAAATGAAGAAGCAGAGAGTGACAAAGACCTTCCTAAAACTTGAGCTCAGTGATTGCAAGCTCCTAACAAATGAGCATTGCAGCAGCACAGTGTTTGTACCAAGGGCAGGGTCTAAGCTCCTGCTGGCTTATTAGAGCAAATCAAGCTTTAAGAAACTAAACAGACACAATTAATTATCTGGTATTCCATGGCAGTGGATTACTTCACAGCCCCATATCTGTTCTATCTATTAATAACACTACAGAAATATAACTAATTAATCTGTTGGAGCAGGTCCAGAGGTGGCCACAAACACGATCAGAGGACTGAAAACCCTCTGCTGTGAGGACAGGCTGAGAGAATTGAGCTTGCTCAACGTGGAGAAGTGAAAGCTCCAGGAAGAACTTCTTGTGGCCTCCCAGTACTTAAAAGGAGCTGTAAGAAAGCTGGGGACAGTCTTTTCAGGACAGGACAGGGGTGATGGCTTTGAAGTACAAGAGGCAAGAGTTTCAGATAAATGAAGGCATTTTGCCCAGTGAGGGTGGTGAAACACTGGCCCAGGTTGCCCTGTGGTGGTAGTTGCCCCATCCCTGGAATTATTCCAGGTCAGGCTGGATAGGGCTCTAGGCAACCTGCCTGAGTTGCTAATGTCCCTGCTCATTGCAGGGGGGCTTGGACTAAATGACCTTTAAAGATCCCTTCTGACTCAAAACCATTTTATCACTCTATGATTTTTACTGAGTGCTGCTTTTGCTGCAGGATTGCAGTGAGAGGACCAACATAAGTCAGAATCAAACCCACTCACTTCCAGGTTCAGCTGCAGTGCCCTTAGTTTAGTCCTCCCCAGGTAACCTGTTTGGAGCAAGTGATTTTATAGAACCTTTGGGCAACTTCACTTCCATCTGAAGTCAGAGGCAAGGAAAGTTCCTTTTGCAGGAGAGTAGAGTGGGGATTCCTTTTATCTTCTTCAAGCACCATAAAGAATGACTGTGAAGGCTTTTCCCACATGACAATCTTGCTGTTCCCTGAACTGATATAATGACCTGAGTGTTCTGGTAAGAAATGATGGAGGCCACCTCAGCAAGAACAACATTTGGCAGGTTTTGTTCCATTATCTTCCATGCAACAAGGGGATGTGATGAAAAGCTCAGGATTTGGTTACCAGTATTGGTGTCATAGAAAGGAATCACAGAATCAAGCAGGTTGGAAGAGAGCTCCAAGCTCACCCAGCCCAGCCTAGCACCCAGCCCTGCCCAACCAACCAGACCATGGCACCAAGTGCCTCATCCAGGCTTTGCTTGAACACCCCCAGGGATGGTGACTCCACCACCTCCCTGGGCAGCCCATTCCAATGCCAATCACTCTCTCTGCCAGCAACTTCCTAACAACATCCAGCCCAGACCTGCCTATGTCCCCTTCTTCTCTTGCTGCTTGCCTGGCAGCAGAGCCCAACCCCACCTGGCTACAGCCTCCCTGCAGGCAGCTGCAGGCAGCAATGAGCTCTGCCCTGAGCCTCCTCTGCTGCAGGCTGCACACCCCCAGCTCCCTCAGCCTCTCCTCACAGGGCTGTGCTCCAGGCCCCTCCCCAGCCTTGCTGCCCTGCTCCAAACACCTTCCAGCACCTCAACAGCTCTCTGCAATTCAGGAGCCCACAACTGGACACAGCACTGCAGGGGTGGCCTGAGCAGTACTGAGCACAGGGGCACAAGAACCTCCCTTGTCCTGCTGCCCACACTGCTCCTGAGCCAGCCCAGGATGCCATTGGCTCTGCTGCCCACCTGGGCACACTGCTGCCTCAGCTTCAGCTCCTCTCTCCCAGCACCCCCAGGGCCCTCTCTGCCTGGCTGCTCTCAGCCACTCTGGCCCCAGCCTGTAGTGCTGCTTGGGGTTGCTGTGGCCAAAGTGCAGAAGTCTGATACAGACTGTTTAGCAAAGCAGCTTACAGTTTATAAGCAGACACATTCCACATTAGCCAAACCCACCTCTTCAAAGGGCATTTGCTAGGCAGAGATAAAGGAAGTTAGAGCCTACCCCTATTTGAAAGTCTTTTCAGTATCTGAAGGGAGTCTACAGGAGGGCTGGGGAGGGACAATTGACAAAGTCTTGTAATGACAGGATGAGGAGGAATGGGTTTAAACTGGCAGAGGGGAGATTGAAACTGGATGTTAGGAAGGAGCTTCTTCCAGTGAGGGTGGTGAGACACTGGCACAGGTTTCCCAGGCAGGCTGTGGATGACAGAAGCACAGAATGTGATCAAGGATCACCAGTGGGAAGGAGTCTGGCCCCATCCTCCTGCTACAAGAACTTTAGATGCCCTCTCAGGCTGCTCTTCTCCAGGATAAACAGCCCCATCTCTCCAAGCCTTTCCTCCTCACAGAGATGCTCCAGTCCCTTCAGCATCTTTGTGCCATCCACTGGATTTTCTGCAGTAGTTTCCTGTCTCTCTTGAACTAGGGAGCCCAGAACTCTTCCAACCTGGTTGATTTGCTTATGGAGCAAAGCTGGAGGTGGGGAGAGTGAAGCTGGAGGTGAGGAGGAAGTTGTTGAGCAGGAGAGTGGTGAGAGGCTGGACTGGGTTGCCCAGGGAGGTGGTTGAGGCCAGGCTGGCTGAGGCTGTGTGCAGCCTGCTCTAGGGTAGGGTATCCCTGGGCATGGCAGGGGGTTTAGAACTGGCTGATCCTTGTGGTCCCTTCCAACCCTGACTGATTCTATGATTTCAACCTGGTTGGTTGATTGATTCTATGACCTCTTCTAGTGGGAGGTGTCCCTGCCTATAGTAGGGGGTTGGAACTAGATGATCTTTGAGGCCCCTTCCGACCTAAACCATTCTATGATTCTATGAACTGGACACAGTAGTCCAGAAGTGGCCTCGCTAGGGCAGAGCAGAGAAAGGAGAACCTTCTTTGCCATCCATGTTATGTGTACCACCTATGGCATTTCATGAGCAGAAATACACTGACTGAACAGAAATGCCAAGCAGGGTGGTTTGATTTCCTACTGTTTACATTTGATTTCAGGTGGAAATCTGACAGGAGCAATATTTAACCCAGCCCTGGCTTTTTCACTACATGCCAATTGCTTCTACGAGAGGTTCCTGAGTTACTCACTTGTGTACTGGATAGCACCATCCTTAGGTAAGTCATTCATGCTTCATCTAAAGTGTCATTTGGTACAGGATTAAAACAAGATGTTCTCTATTTGATAGCCTTTTGCTTTCTGGAGCCTCTCTGCTTTCTGGATCATAAGAAAATAGATGAGTTTTAACTTCTAGTTGTGTGCAGATGGAAATACCCTGTGCAGTACCCTGTGCTGTTGATTGTTTACAGTTAGTCCTTACAAACCTTGAGCTTTCTGCTTAGAGGGTATATAAAGAAGCAGTCAGCTAATCCTGAGTGCTTTCATGGCACTTAATCCTATTAGAAGGTACAACAGCACTGAGGAAGGTACAGCAGCGCTGACGAAGGTACCACAGCACTGACAGAGGTACCACAGCACTGACAGAGGTACCACAGCACTGACAGAGGTACCACAGCACTGACAGAGGTACCACAGCACTGACAGAGGTACAACACCATGGGAAACATGCCCAGGAAACACCTCAAAGGGCTCCAGTTATAACAAATTTTTCCTGCCTCAATTCACATCCTCACTGCCAATAGATGCTAAAAGGTGAGGTGACAGAAAGCAGCCCTGTGGAAAAGGACTTGGGGGTGCTGAGGGATGAGAAGCTGGACATGAGTGGACAGTGTGAGCTTGCAGCACAGAAGGCAGATCCCATCCTGGGCTGCATCACAAGCAGCATGGCCAGCAGACCCAGACAGGTGATTCTGCCACTTTGCTCTGCTCTGGGGAGATCTCCCCTGGAGTGCTGTGTCCAGGACTGGAGCCCCCAACACAGGAAGGACATGGATCTGGTGGAGCAGGTCCAGAGAAGGGCCATGAAAACGATCAGAGGGTTGCAGCAGCTCTGCTATGAAGACAGACTGAGGGAGCTGGGGAGGTTCAGCCTGGAGAAGACTCCAGGGAGACCTAACAGCAACCTTCCAGTACCTGAAGGGGGGCTACAAGAAGGCTGCAGAGACTGTTTGCAAAGGCCTGCAGGGACAGGATGAGGACAGGACAGGACGAGGACAGGACAGGATGAGAGCCAAAGGCTTAAAGCCGGAGAAGAGCAGATTTAGATTGGATGTTAGGAGCAAGTTCTTTACCATGAGGGTGGTGGAATACTGGAGCAGGTTGCCCAGGGAGGTGACTGGGGCCCCATCCCTGGAGATATCCAAGGTGAGGCTCGAGAGGGCTGTGGGCAGGCTGATCTAGCTGAGGATGTCCCTGCTGACTGCAGGGGGGGGTTGCACTGGATGACTTTCGGAGGTCCCTTCCAACCCAGCCCACTCTATGATTCTGTGGTGTTCTTGCACTGACTTTCAGTCAGAAATGCAGAGCACAATTTTTAGCCTGACTAAAATTCCCTTTAATAGAATTTTGTTAAATTAGATATCCAGACAGGATGACTGAACAAAAGAGTAACTGTTCCAGGCAGCAGCTAATGAAATGGCTTAGGCAAAGCTGAACAGCATCACAGCTGTTTCCCAGAATTCCAGGGTAGCTTTCTGGTACATAAACTGACTGCAACCTAATCACCATGTTGAGATTTCCCAGGTTGGAACTACTTGAGAATCACAGAATCAGTCAGGGTTGGAAGGGAGCACAAGCATCAGAGCAGGCTGCCCACAGCCTCAGCCAGCCTGGCCTCAAACACCTCCAGCCATGGGGCCTCAACCCCCTCCCTGGGCAACCCAGTCCAGCCTCTCACCACTCTCCTGCTCAACAACTTCCTCCTCACCTCCAGCCTCACTCTCCCCACCTCCACCTTTGCTCCATTCCCCCCACTCCTGACACTCCCTCACACCCTCCAAAGTCCCTCCCCAGCTTCATGAGAAGGAGCCTCATGAGAGCAGAGTGGGAGAATCCTCTCCCTCAGCATGCTGGCCACACCACAGCCCAGGCTCTGGTTGGCCTTCTGAGCTGTGAGTGCACATTCTTGGCTCACATTGAGCTTCTCACCAACCAGCAGCCCCAAGTCCTCCTCAGGACTGCTCTCTGTCCATTCTCCACCCAGCCTGTATTTGTGTTTGGGAGTGCCCTGACCCAGGTGCCCTTGCACTGGGCTTTGCTGAACTGCATTTAAATCCTAGGATCATAAAATGCTCTGGGTTGGGAGGGGACCTGCAAAGGTCATCTAGTCCAAGCCTCTCTGCAGTAAGCACTAGACCAGGTTGCCCAGAGCCCTGTCCAGCCTCATCTTGAATATCTTTAGGGATGGGAGCCTTAACTTTGCCTCCCTGGACAACCTGTCTGCAATTTCTCTTCTCAGGTACAATGCTTGTGGCTGTCATCTGGGATGAGCTCCTCCCTCGGATATCCTGAGAGCAGCTTCTGGAATCTAGCAGCACCATGTTAAAATGTCTCCCAGCACCTGCAGCAAAGGAGCTGCCAGGAAACCACTGCCACTGACTTCCAAGGCACCTTCCAGCTGTACTTTCAGATTGCACATCTGAACTGTTTGACTGCAGCTTTGTACTCAGACACCTCTTTTGTAACAGCACTTTGGGATGCTGAGGCCACCTGCCAGCAGGTTCAGTTAAGCCATGTGAATGTGATGGACTGGTAAAACACTGACACTTGTCACTTTAGCCATAAGTGCCATTTGCTGGCCTTTAGTCCAGCAGGGAACACCCTGTCCCTTCAAGGTTTGATTTTACTCGATTACTTCCCCCTAGAAGGCACCTGGCAAAGAAAGAGCTTAAGCTTTCATTCCTCATCTTAGTCCTACTTGCCACATCCATACCTCTGAGAGGAAGAGCACAGCTCCCTAGAAGAGGCTCCACAGTTCTGTTCTAGAGGTGTCCTACACCATAACTAAAAGGCTGTAGGAACAGCACTGTTTTGCTAATAGCCAAGTGCAGGGAAGTAAGTAACCCTTTGCTTCCTTTTGGGAAGGCTCTGCCTAATCCTGTCCCACTAGGGTCTGTTGAATGTTTATCTTGATTGGAAAGAGCAGTAATAAAGTAGCAGAACTGTAAATGCACATCTAAAAGGATGATTTAGGCAACAACAACAAAAAACCAACCCTCAATTTCTGTGAGCTTAGTGCTGCCTTTAAAATGGACTCTGTATACAGAGATGAATCATGTGGAACTTGATTTGTCCTTGCTTTTATCTAACTGTTATCAGATACTTCTCTTGCAATAAAGGAGTCTGCAACACAGGGGAAGAAATAAAAGAGCCAATGGCACAAACACCCCCCTTACAGCCTCAGCCATGAAGGGTACAGGACCACTGATAGGCTCCAGCCTCTGAAGTTCTCTTTCTGGCATGAGGTTTCTTCTGGCTGCATCTTCTGTTTTATATATGCTCAAATAGTTTTCATACTTAAGACTAAATTCAGTGTTTCCTACTGTAGTTACTGGGTTAGAGAGATGGTTAACAAGGCCTGCAGGTCTCTTCCCCCTCTACTGCACTCTGCTGAGACCCCACCTGGAGTCCTGCATCCAGCTCTGGAGCCCCTGGGACAAGAGGGCTGTGGAGATGCTGGAGAGTGTCCAGAGCAGGGCCAGGAGGATGCTGAGAGGCTGCAGCAGCTCTGCTGTGAGCACAGCCTGAAAGAGTTGGGGCTGTGCAGGCTGGAGCAGAGGAGGCTCCCAGGGGATCTTCTTGTGGCCTTCCAGCATCTGAAGGGGGCTCCAGAAAAGCTGGGGAGGGACTTTTTAGGCTGTCAGGGAGGGAATGGAGCAAAGGTGGAGGTGGGGAGAGTGAGGCTGGAGGTGAGGAGGAAGTTGTTGAGCAGGAGAGTGGTGAGAGGCTGGAGTGGGTTGCCCAGGGAGGTGGTTGAGGCCCCATGGCTGGAGGTGTTTGAGGCCAGGCTGGCTGAGGCTGTGTGCAGCCTGCTCTAGGGTAGGGTGTCCCTGGGCATGGCAGGGGGTTGGCACTGGCTGCTCCTTGTGCTCCCTTCCATCTCTGACTGATTCCAGGATCCCAGTAGCAGGCCTCTCAACCTATTGCCCAGGTCACCTTGCAGACCAGATTGTAAGAGGAAGGGGGGGAGGGGACCCACACAATCAATTGTTCCACCATAAAATTATGAGCCCAGCTGTAAAGAGCTGCAGCTCTCAGCCTGTTTGCTTTGCAAGAGCTCAGGAATCAAACACTTTGATGTAATTTCTTACTTGCTGCAATAAAACCTTTCCCTGCTTCACTTTCTTTCGCCAAGGTACTTTCTCCAAGGTATGTTTAAGATGATACTGCAAACCAAAAGCAACTGCTTGAAGTGGCTTCTCACAGAAAAGAGCCTTATCCATGCCCCTGCACTCAGCCAGCTGCAGAAAAGTAGCTCTGGAGAGAAGCAGAGCTGCTGGGTTATTGTTTAGCAGCACCTTGGTAGTGGTGTGAGCAGGGCCAAGAAAAGAAACTGAGCTTTGGTAGATTTCATCATGGCAAGGACTGCACCCCAGCAAGCTCTGAGCTTGTTAAGATGCCATTGTAGAATGGCCTGGGTTGGAAGGGACCTCCAAGCTCATCCAGTCCAACCTAGCACCCAGCCCTGGCCAAGCAACCAGACCATGGCACTAAGTGCCTCATGCAGGCTTTGCTTGAACATCACAGGATACCATTGGCTCTGCTGCCCACCTGGGCACTGCTGCCTCAGCTTCAGCTCCTCTCTGCCAGCACCCCCAGCTCCTTCTCTGCCTGGCTGCTCTCAGCCACTCTGGCCCCAGCCTCTAGTGCTGCTTGGGGTTGTTGTGGCCAAAGTGCAGAACCCTGCCCTTGGCCTTGTTCAGTCTCATGAGGACAACAACTTAACTACAGTGCTGGCAGAGTTTCAGGTTTCCCTTAATCTCCAAATGCCAGTGCAGCAGTGAAAAAGCCTCCCCCTGTCCCCCCCTTTGTCACTCTGTATCCCAAATAAAACCATGCATACATTTGCATAACTACCTGTACCTCTGTGTACACAGGGCTGGGAAATGCACTCTCACTGCATGTCCTGTTGTGTCCCAAGCTGAGCACCTGATTTATTCTGCAGCCTCAGCAAAGCCATCACTCCTTTGGCATTCCCAATGAATATTCAACAGAGTCGTTCTCATTTTCACACACCTTGAACCTGAGCCAGATCCCAACAGGCTGAGCAGGGCAGGATCACTCAATGCCATTCCAAGAGGGTTGGGCTGGTAAAGAAAACTCTTAATGTACCAACATAATAGAATCACAGAATGGTAGGGATTGGAAGGGAGCTCCAGAGAAGATTGAATCCAAACCCCCTGCCAGTGCAGGATCACCCAGGGCAGGCCACACAGGAGTGCATCCAGGTGGATTTTGAAAGTCTCCAGAGAGAACACAACCTCTCTGAGCAGCATGCCCCAGTACTCTCTCACCCTCACCTTAAAGAAGTGTCTCCTCATGCTGAGGTGGAACCTTCTGCATTTCAGTTTCACCAGCTGTCCCTTGCCCTACCACTGGGCACCACCAAAGTGAGCCTGGCACCTTCACCCTCGCACCCACCCCTCAGGTACCTATAGACAGTGATAAGATCCCTTCTCAGCCTCAAACAGCCCAGAGTCTCTCAGCCTTTCCTCAGAGAAGTTCACATTCCCCAACCATCCTGGCAGCTCTCTGCCAGACTTCCTCTAGCAGATTCCTTTCTCTCTAAAACTGGGGAGCCCAAAACTGAGGCACAGTATTCCAGGTGTGGAATACACCAAAAAAATCCACAAACCAACTTCAAACCAAGGGGAAGTGGAAAAAGTTTAGTGTCAGACTAAATACAGGGGACAGTCTCAAGGGGACAGAGTCTGAAGCTGTGCCAGGGCAGGTCTAGGCTGGATGTTAGGAGGAAGTTGCTGGCAGAGAGAGTGATTGGCATTGGAATGGGCTGCCCAGGGAGGTGGTGGAGTGGCTGTGGCTGGAGGTGTTGCAGCCAAGCCTGGCTGGGGCACTTAGTGCCATGGTCTGGTTGGTTGGGCAGGGCTGGGTGCTAGGTTGGGCTGGCTGAGCTTGGAGCTCTCTTCCAACCTGGCTGATTCTATGATTGGGAGCTTAAAACTCTTTGAATTTGCTGCTGTTGCTCCATGACAAACACCCCCCCCCCCCCAAAGCCAAAAGGTAGCCAGGAAAAGCTCCAGCAGGTCTGAGCTGCTGGGAATCTAAAGCTGAGTTCCTAAATGCAGGAAGGGTCAGAGTAATTCTACCTTACAGCTGCATCCTGCCAGGTGCTGCCCTGTTCCTCTCACATCAGGTGAACAACGAAAACAGCTTCACTGGACGCTTTTGTCACAGCAGAGAGGGCTGAAAGTAGCCTGGAACAGGAGGAGGTTGAGGCCCCATCCCTGGAGATGTTGAAGGCCAGGCTGGATGGGCTCCAAAACGCATCCAGGCTCCTACAGCCAGGAGGACAGGAGCAGGGCAGCAAGCCCCAAGGCGAGGGCGAGGACGATGAAGGTGATGGCTGCAGCCCACAGGGAGGGCAGGTGCCCCCTGGCCCACAGTGGGGCCTCTGCTGGGATCACGCTGGTGAGGTTCAGCACGTAGCTCAGTGTCCACTCGACATCAGCACTCCCTGCCTGCTCAGGGAGAGAAGGGACAATGAGTTAGCCCTGGGCCACCACTCCCATGGCAGGGGGGTTGGAACTGCATGATCCTTGTGGTCCCTTCCAACCCTGACTGATTCTATGACTCTATGAACTTGAGGGACATCAGCTCAAGAGTCGCCAGCAGGAGTGAGAACTGCAACGGGGAGCTGGTAGTGAGATACAAAAAAGAAGATCTTAGTTTATTTATCAATGTTGTTAACATTTAATACAAA
Source organism: Pogoniulus pusillus (assembly GCF_015220805.1). NCBI lineage: Eukaryota > Metazoa > Chordata > Aves > Piciformes > Lybiidae > Pogoniulus > Pogoniulus pusillus. The sequence continues at coordinate 1,695,388 of NC_087266.1, forward strand.
GACACAAACAGTTCTGGTTCAGGACTTCCCTGGGCTGCATTCCACCTCCCCACCAGCCAAACTCTGCTCTCTCAGAGAAGTGAAAGGGACAGCACTGAAAGTCGAGGGGCAGCACATTTAGCTTTGCTTTTAATCCTCTTAGTCAGATTTTGCAACATTTCTATGGCTGTTCTGCTCCACAGATCCAATCATCAGGTATAAAAAAATAGGGAAAATTCCAGGACAGTCTAAAAATTCTGTTCTCAGTTTCACTTTAATTTCTCAAATCCCAGACCTCTTAAGAAAGGCTTCTTTGAAACGATCCCCCTGATTAGGCCCATTCAAGTGTTAGATGCGAGAGGTTTTACTCTTTTCCTTGTCTGTTTCCTTGTTTTAAATAACCTCAGAGTGGTCACAAATGTCAAACCCTGGTTTGGTAACACCTAGAAAAGCATTTACAGACCTAGAGGGCTAAGCTTAGGTCATTCAAAGGAAAGTTAACTCCCGGATAGTCACCGCAACACCTTCTGATTTACAGCTTATCCTGCAAGTGCCACGGGAGGAATCTGAAAGACACAAGACACCAAGTTTATAGGATGGGCATGCAAATAAAACACTCAGAGTAGCTCTTTGCAGTCACAGAGGACAGCACTTCACTGCTTGTCAGAAGGGCAGCAGCTGCAAGCTTGGGTCAGTTAAGGACAGCACACGCTCACCATCCGTAGTTGCACTTCCTATGGCCTGAAGACTGTCCCCCGCCACACACACACACACCAGTCGCTTCTGAACAATTCCTGCCACCTCTCGATGCCACAGACAAAGCAGCCCTCATTACAGGAGCAGTGGGAATGTCCCACATCAGCTGTCAGCAAGCCTTGCAGGAGCTCCAGTGAGCAGCTGTCACAGCTCATTTGGGTAACGAGCGGTGACATGCAACAGGAGCGTCCCGGGAGGCTGTGCCTCAGAGCAATGCACTGCTCTCCCAAGGAGCACCAACAAGATGCTCTTGTAGATTGTTCTGGCAGCTCAGAAGGGCTGAGTTGCTTCAGAGTGCTGGGAAGATCACAGCCTGCTCCCTGTTTTCTGTGTGCAACCAAGCCACCCTCCTGCTCCAACTTGTTAGAGTGGCGATTAGCGCAGACCTGCGAGGGCTGTTCTTGTCACCTGGCACCTTCAGCTCTTTATTGCTGCCCTAAACCCTTACTGAATCAACATTGCCACCCTTAGGCTGCTGGTTAAAGGGCCAGCACGCCCACAGCTCCACAAGTGCCACCCAGAGTGACATCACTGCTACGCTTGACACTGCACGTCCAGATCACAGGATCCCAGGCTCACAGGAGGTCAGGGGTTGGAAGGGACCCAAGGAGAGCATCCAGTCCAACCCACTGCCAGAGCAGCACCACACAATCCAGCACAGGTCACACAGGAACACATCCAGACAGGCCTGGAAAGGCTCCAGAGAAGGAGACTCCACAACCTCTCTGGGCAGCCTGTGCCAGGCTTTGGGACCCTTCCAGGCAAGAAGTTCCCCCTTGTGTTGAGCTGCAACCTCCTGTGCTGCAGCTTCCATCCATTGCTGCTTGTCCTGTGCCAGGGAGCAGTGAGCAGAGCCTGTCCCCTGCTCCTGGCAGCCTTCAGATAGTTATAAACATTGATTAAATCCCCTCTGAGTCTTCTCTTCTCCAGACCAAGCAGCCCCAGGGCCCTCAGCCTCTCCTCATCAGGCAATGCCCTCCAGTCCCCTCTTCATCCTCACAGCCCTCCACTGGACCCTCTCCAGCAGATCCCTGTCCCTCTGCAACTGGGGAGCCCAAACCTCAACACATCACTTGATCTGCCCCCACAAGGATCAGCTCCTCAGCTCTGAGGACTCCCATGGTCACCTGCCCCACTGTGGAAGGCAGAGAGCAGAGCCAGTAGCAGGAAGGATTTAACTGACCCAAACTAAGTAGGCTGTCAACACCACTTCCACCAGCACTTTCACACTCCTTACAGATCTGCTACCAGCCACTAATTCTCCTTAGCCCTACTCCAATTTAAACTGGGACAGCAAGCACTGGAGATGGAATCATCAGGGAATCATTGGAGCCAAACTTCCCATTCATCAGCAGCAGACTTGGCAGAGTTAGGTAGTGGTTGGACTTGGTGATCTCAAAAGGTCTTTCCCAGCCAAAAGAATTCCATGGGCCTGTGCTAAAAGGCTCTCTAATTACAGGGGAAGAGTTTTCCTTCATTTTAAAAGGTGTCCTTTCTCAGGTGAGAAAGTGACCCAGTGAGAAGGCAACCATGGGAGGGAATGTGGCTGAAGCAAAGTTCAAGCTCTTACACCAAACAGGAAATGCTGACTCAGGCTCAGTGGCAGTGTTTGAGCTCAGTCAGTGACCAGAAGGCTGCTCAGAGACTGTCAGAACTGCAGGAGCATCAACAGCCTCAAAGCCAAATAAGCAAGAGTGGGAGAAAGCAGCTGTGCATCACCCCTGCACAACAGCCCTTCTCCTCTTCCTCAGTGACACTAGCAGCCCTGAGCAACTTCTGACCCACTTCCATTCTTGCCTTCCTCTTTGTGGCCCTTTCCTCCCCTTCCCCTTTACCTTTTACCCCCTCACCAAGTTTTTGCCTGTCTGCCCCACAACTCTTCCCTCCTGCATTTCAAGAGGGACTGTTGTGGTCCTCACTGTAAGGTGAGAGGTGGTGGTCTTGCTTCCCAGAGACACAGAAGAACCAGGACAAGCTCCCAGCACTTGGAGAGCAGGTGCAAGCCATGCACTAGGGACCACCACTGAAGCAGGGCTGGAATCACAACCCCATCCTGCCTGTGCACCTCCTCAGATACAGCGTCAGAAGAAGCTGCTCCTCCTCTCCCAGGAAGCAGTGGCACATCTTCTAGTGCCACCAAAAGGAGAAAGGCAGGGCAGGGTGGGCAGCCAAGAGGGCGCACTGGCACAAGCACCTGAGCAGAGGGTTGGAGAGTCTCCAAGTCAGGCACTTGTGACAATTCCATCCAGAGTGGGCAGCCAAGAGGGCACATTGGCACAAGCACCTGAGCAGGGGGTTGGAGAGTCTCCAAGTCAGGCACTTGTGACAACAATTCCATCCAGGGTGGGCAGCCAAGAGGGCACACTGGCAGAAGCACCTGAGCAGGGGGTTGGAGAGTCTCCAAGTCAGGCACTTGTGACAACAATTCCATCCAGACTGCTCCATCACTTCACCTGGAAGCTCTCCTGCTCTGCTTACAGGGAAGGAGGGGGATATGGATGTGCAGTGCTGTGACATGCCCTCCCCCCTTGAAAGGCCTGGGAAATCCTGCAGGCTACAGGCAAACAATGGATACTAAGGACAGAAACTTCCCAGCACTGGCTCCAACGTTCATGAATCAGCATCTAAGAGCCTCAGAGATCAGAAGGTTGTGAATTTACCACAGGGCTGCCCTGGATTCTGGGCTCCCCACACACCACAACAGCTTACACCAACAGGCAACTTTGGGCAGATTGTTCAACAGCTTCCCACCTTTGTCAGCACTACAGAAAACTCTTCCTCCTCTAAATCACCATCACCCTGAGATCAGAAGACATTCCCTGAGGAGATCTGGGATGAAGTATGCTTATATGAATTGCAGAAGGCTCTGCAGGACTGAAAAGTGTTGGAGTAGGAAAAGAGAGGAACTTACAGCACCCTTCTCAGTGATCGACTTCAGCGTCCTCAAACTGCCCAGCAACTACTGGTGCTATGTCCACCTCCATCCCATCTGAAACACAGGAAATTGAAGCATAGAATCAAGCAGGCTGAAAGAGAGCTCCAGGCTCAGCCAGCCCAACCTAGCACCCAGCCCTGCCCAACCAACCAGACCATGGCACTAAGTGCCCCAGCCAGGCTTGGTTGCAACACCTCCAGCCACGGCCACTCCACCACCTCCCTGGGCAGCCCATTCCAATGCCAATCACTCTCTCTGACAGCAACTTCCTAACAACATCCAGCCTAGACCTCCCCTACCACAGCTTCAGACTCTGTCCCCTTCTTCTATTGCTGGTTGCCTGGCAGCAGAGCCCAACCCCACCTGGCTACAGCCTCCCTGCAGGCAGCTGCAGGCAGCAATGAGCTCTGCCCTGAGCCTCCTCTGCTGCAGGCTGCACCCCCCCAGCTCCCTCAGCCTCTCCTCACAGGGCTCTGCTCCAGGCCCCTCCCCAGCCTTGCTGCCCTTCTCTCAACACCTTCCAGCACCTCAACAGCTCTCTAGAATTCAGGAGCCCAGAACTGGACACAGCACTCCAGGTGTGGCCTGAGCAGTGCTGAGCACAAGGGCAGAAGAACCTCCCTTGTCCTGAGCCAGCCCAGGATGCCATTGGCCCATCACCAGCTTTGTTGCCCCTAACAAAGGTTGTAGAGGAACATGCCCAGGTGGGTTTTGATCACCATTTCCTACACCTCCATCTCACCCTGTCTCATTAAGAGACTTAAATACCAAATTTAAACCAGTTCCTTTTTCCAATGCAGTTCTGGTGTAATGAATTATTCCCCCTAATGGTTTTAAGTAGGCTCTAACAAAAAGAGGTTGAATCCTGTTGTGAAACAGCTCTCAGCAGTCAGAGTGAAAACACAAACAATGACTCTGTGCTATGACGTTAGAAAACAACAGAGCTCTGAAGCTGAGCAACCACAGGGGACATCAATATTTGTAGCAAGCCAAGCAGCAGCACGGCAGCAAATCAGATTAGGGAGGCAAATCAAAGGGATGAAGATGGCTTGCAGAGATGTGACATCCTGGCTGATCCATTTATTTTCATTTTCAGAACTCTGGGGTCAGAAACCTGTCAAAACCTTCAGCTGAAGGTCACTGCCACACCACAAGTATCATAGAGTCACAGAATGCTTTGGGTTGGAAGGGACCTTAAAGATCATCCAGTTCCAAACCCTCTGCCATGGGCAGTGACACCTTCCACTAGCTAAAGTTGCTCAAAGCCTCATCCAAACTGGCCTCAAACATCTCCAGGGAGGGAGCATCCCTAACCTGCCTGGGAAACCTGTGCCAGTGTCTCAACACCCTCATTGTAAAGAATCTCTTTCTATTATTCAATTTAAATCTATCCTACATCACCTTCAGTTAAAGAATCTTTTACTTCTGCACTTTGGCCACAACAACCCCAAGCAGCACTACAGGCTGGGGCCAGAGTGGCTGAGAGCAGCCAGGCAGAGAGGGAGCTGGGAGAGAGGAGCTGAAGCTGAGGCAGCAGTGCCCAGGTGGGCAGCAGAGCCAGTGGCTGGGTGGGAGGAAATACTGCTTTCAGCTAATCTTTTACAAAGCAAAGGAACTTCTTACCTTCAAACTCCCTGATGGAGTCTTCTGTTCTGACTCCAGCCATGTTGTACTGGCTGCTGACAGACTGGGCTAGCATGCCCTCCAGCCTCTCCAGAGTGGCCTGACCTTCCGCGGTTAACTGCGACAAGCCCTCTTCGTAGGTGTAGAAGCTTGGGATGTCTCCTTGCTCCAGCTCTGCAAAAAGGAATTGCTGCTCATCAGACCAAAGCTCATAGCCTGCAGCAAGCAGGGATGGGGGAAGAGGAAGCAGAGAATGGCTTAGGTTGGAAGGGACCTCAGAGATCATCTATTGCAACCTCCCCGCCATGGGTAGCAACACCTCTCAACTAGACTCGGCTGCCCAAGGCCTCATCCAATCTGGCCTTGAACACTTCCCTAGTGAGGAGACAACCACAATCTCCCTGGCCAGCCTATTCCAGAGTCTCACCACCCTCACATCCAATCACAGAATCAAGCAGGCTGGAAGAGAGCTCCAAGCTCAGCCAGCCCAACCTAGCACCCAGCCCTGTCCAACCAACCAGACCATGGCACTAAGTGCCCCAGCCAGGCTTGGTTGCAACACCTCCACCACCTCCCTGGGCAGCCCATTCCAATGCCAATCACTCTCTCTGACAACAACTTACTTCTAACATCCAGCCTAGACCTCCCCTGGAACAACTTGAGGCTGTGTCCCCTTCTTCTGTTCCTGGTTGCCTGGCAGAAGAATCTAACCCCACCTGGCTACAGCCTCCCTTCAGGGAGCTGCAGACAGCAATGAGCTCTGCCGTGGGGGTCAAGAGGATGGAGCTAGACTCTTTTCAGAGGTGCCCAGCAACAGGACAAGGGGCAATGAGCACAAACTGGAACACAGAAATTCCACCTGGAGACAAGGAGGAATTTTTTCACTTGGAGGGTGCCAGAGCCCTGGACCAGGCTTCCCAGAAGAGTTGTGAAACCTCCTTCTACAGAGACTTTCAAAACCCACCCAGACTCAACCCTGCGCACCCTGCTCTGGGTGAAGCTTCTTTAGCAGTGGGGCTGGAGTAGATGACTGCCCCCAGAGGTCCCTTCCAGCCCCCCTTCCATTCCATGCTTGTTTGTATCCATCTGAGAAGAGCTGACTGATACAAACCATGGGCCTCAACGTCGTACTCCTCCCCTTCGTAGTCATTGTCTGAATCTTCATCCTCTGGGTCTGGGTGCAGGGTCTGGCACTCACACATGGCTGAGAACATGGCTTCCACTGCAGGAAACAAATTGGGAGAGGCTGACCAGGTGTCTTGGGTTCAAATGCAAGTTCCCAGAGACTCTTATAAATTTGGTAGACCCAATGACAATTTATAGAGTTTATAGAGTTTATAGAGTGCCCTCCCCTCCTCCCCCTCCTTTCCCCAAAAGACAGGGAGAGAGATAAAAGGTAGGGACACCCCAATAAATCAATCTCACTCGATTTGGAAGTTAAAAAAGGAAAAGTTTAACAATAACTTAGAAAAAGGGATTGGAGGTAGGGGAGTTTACAAAGGATAAGGAAGGGAAAACAGCAAAATACAAAACAGGGATGGATACAACCCGAGTGTGTGATGGTGTCTCTGCCTCGTGGCTGGTATGCAGTATCAGTGTGTGTGTGATCATGAACGCAGGTAGAGGAGAAACAGAGCAAGAGAGAGCGAGGAGCAGGAAGTGCTCCTCTTTTATACCGCAGGAAGTGGGGGGAGTGGGCTAACCATCACCTGGAGTGTGGCCCACCCCTGGGGAGGGGCCGAGACCCCTAGGGTCAGGTTCGGGGTCACTCCCCCAGGAGTGTTAACCCTATACACCAGGGAGGTGCTGGAGTCACCACCCCAGGAGGTGTACAAGAAATGCATACAGGTGGCACTCATTTCTCTCTCACTCGCTTCTCCACCAACACTCTCACCACAGGCAAGAAATCCTGGACTGAGTGATCAGAGAGATTGAGAAGATTTCTTTACTGGAATCACCACTGAATTCACACCCAAAAATAGAGCCTAGACAACAATCAGGCCAGGAACAAAGCAAGATTCCTACAGCCAGCCTGCTGCTTTTGCCATGTGGTAATCTTTCATAATTCATTCCATAGAATCACCCAGGCTGGAAGAGAGCTCCAAGCTCAGCCAGCCCAACCTAGAACCCAGCCCTGCCCAACCAACCAGACCATGGCACTAAGTGCCCCAGCCAGGCTTGGCTGCAACACCTCCAGCCACGGCCACTCCACCACCTCCCTGGGCAGCCCATTCCAATGCCAATCACTCTCTCTGCCAGCAACTTCCTAACAACATCCAGCCTAGACCTGCCCTGCCACAGCTTCAGACTCTGTCCCCTTCTTCTCTTGCTGCTTGCCTGGCAGCAGAGCCCAACCCCACCTGGCTACAACCTCCCTGCAGGCAGCTGCAGGCAGCAATGAGCTCTGCCCTCAGCCTCCTCTGCTGCAGGCTGCACACCCCCAGCTCCCTCAGCCTCTCCTCACAGGGCTGTGCTCCAGGCCCCTCCCCAGCCTTGCTGCCCTGCTCCAAACACCTTCCAGCACCTCAACAGCTCTCTTCATTTGAGAAGCCTCATGGGCTGCCCAGAGAGGTGGTGGAGTCACCATCCCTGGAGGTGTTGCAGCCAAGCCTGGCTGGGGCACTTAGTGCCATGGTCTGGTTGGTTGGACAGGGCTGGGTGCTAGGTTGGGCTGGCTGAGCTTGGAGCTCTCTTCCAACCTGCTTCATTCTCTGATTCTATATCAGTGACTTTGTAATTAAAAAGATGCTGCCCATGAAGCTCTCTGCTATCATGTGACAGGTAAGATCACCTCTGTCATGTGTTTATTCTAGGGTCTCTACTTTCAAGGACTGGGATTTTCCTTGAGAAGTAGCTGCTTGAAACAGTCCAGCTTCAAGCAAGTTAAAACTAAGTGCTTTGCTCTTTTCAGCACACAGAAATGAAGCCTTTAGAGAAGGACACCAGAGGACCATGGCACTGAGATCTCTGCACCAGGGGCTTCCCCAGCCAGCCAGCACTTGAAGCTGAAGCACAATTCCCCTCTTCACTTACAGGCTGATTTGTCACTAGGTACAAATCTGAATTCTGCAATAGGTTCAGTGTCGTCATCGCTGTCCTCCTCCTCCTCTTCTTCCTCCCCTTCAGCCATGGGAGCCTCTTTTGTCTCCTCTGCAAGAAATCACATGAGAAAGATGTTTACTTAATAGACAGTTTTATGTTTAAGGGCAAGCAAGCTGGAAAAACGGCCTAAAGAACAAGTCCTGTCAAGAGCAGCTGATGGAATTGGGCTGTTGAGCCTGGAGAAAAGGAGGCTCAACAAAGGCTTTCTGGCTCTCTACAACCACCTGAAAGGAGGTTGTAACCAGGTGGGGCTTGGTCTCTTTTCAAGTAACAAGCAATAGGACAACAGGAAAAGGCCTCAAGTTGCACCAGAGGAGGTTTAGGTTGGACATTAAGAAAAATGTCTTTCCCAAAAGGGTCGTGGAGCCCAGGATCAGGCTGCCCAGGGAAGCAGTGAAGAGCCCAGCCATGGAGGGGCTGAAGAGGACGTACAGAGGTGGTGCTGAGGGACATGGTTTAGCAGCAGACTTGGTTGTGTTGTGTTAATGGTTGGACTCAAGCTGAAAGGTCTTTCACAGCCTAACTGATTCTATGATTATGCCCCAGAAAAGCCACATTTGTCCTCTCAGAAACACAATCAAAACCTGGACACAACTCTGGTAAAGCATCGAAGCACAGAATCAGTCAGGGGTGGAAGGGAGCAAAAGGAGCAGCCAGTTCCAACCCCCCTGCCATGCCCAGGGACAACCTACCCTAGAGCAGACTGTTTAAAGCCTCATCCAACCTGGCCTTAAACACCTCCAGGGATGAGGCTTCCATCACCTCCCTGAGCAACCCATTCCAGGCTCTCAACATCCTCCTGCTGAAGAACTTCTTCCTAAGGTCCAGTCTCAATGTCCCCATTTCTAGCTTTGTTCCCCGAACCAATCCACTCTTACCCACATTATGGACACTTCAAGGTCCTCTCACAGCACCTCAACAACTCTTGCAACACACACAAAAACTTCACTATTAGCAGTTTTGGGGCTTTATATTTCTGCAGTGCTCACTTAACACATCCATGCAGCTCAGACCTGACTGTTACTAAAACCAACTGTGCTCAGAACTTCCCCAGGTCAGGCTTTTTCATTCACTTGCATGGTGCTGTCAACTGATTTTTTGTACATCAGATGGATTTGGCCACAACAACCCCAAGCACTACTACAGGCTGGGGACAGAGAGGCTGAGAGCAGCCAGGCAGAGAGGGCCCTGGGGGTGCTGGCAGAGAGGAGCTGAAGCTGAGGCAGCAGTGCCCAGGTGGGCAGCAGAGCCAATGGCATCCTGGGCTGGCTCAGGAGCAGTGTGGGCAGCAGGACAAGGGAGGTTCTTGTGCCCCTGTGCTCAGCACTGCTCAGGCCACACCTGGAGTGCTGTGTCCAGTTGTGGGCTCCTGAATTGCAGAGAGCTGTTGAGGTGCTGGAAGGTGTTTGGAGCAGGGCAGCAAGGCTGGGCAGGGGCCTGGAGCACAGCCCTGTGAGGAGAGGCTGAGGGAGCTGGGGGTGTGCAGCCTGCAGCAGAGGAGGCTCAGGGCAGAGCTCATTGCTGCCTGCAGCTGCCTGCAGGGAGGCTGTAGCCAGGTGGGGTTGGGCTCTGCTGCCAGGCACCCAGCAACAGAAGAAGGGGACACAGCCTCAAGCTGTGGCAGGGCAGGTCTAGGCTGGGTGTGAGGAGAAAGTTGCTGGCAGAGAGAGTGATTGGCATTGGAATGGGCTGCCCAGGGAGGTGGTGGAGTGGCCGTGGCTGGAGGTGTTGCAGCCAAGCCTGGCTGGGGCACTTAGTGCCATGGTCTGGTTGGTTGGGCAGGGCTGGGTGCTAGGTTGGGCTGGCTGAGCTTGGAGCTCTCTGCCAACCTGCTTGATTCTATCATTCTATGATTTTATAGATCCTCTGCACTACTGTCATCAGATCAACTTGCCTCCACTGCAGCCTGTCCCAGAGGACTGTGCCCCTTACAGACCTGCCTGATGTCTGAAACCCCTCACCAGCTGGAGAGGTGCCAGAAGTGTCAAGTGCAGCCACAGCCATTAGCTTTGTGGCTGGGGGCACTGCACTGGCAACCTCAAATGTGCATCTACTGAAAAAATGAGGAACACAGTTAAGGCTGTTCCACTGAGAGTGGCTTTTATCACACACAAAACTGGCACCACTGAGAATGTGAAGAAGCCAAGAAGCTGCCAGCCAGCTGCCCCCAAAACTGAAGCGTCCGAGGGAGGTTTCCAACAACCCCCCATGGGGCACAGCTTGCCACTGCTGAGCCCAGCTCTGTTCTCAATGCAGCCAACCTCTGACAGCCTTTTTCTGGCAAAGGGCTGAGGAGAAGGCACATACCCACAGAGAGCATGACAAAAACTTGCAGAGGAAGAACAAAATGTACCCTGACCAGCTAAGAACTCACTGATCTTAAAGGTCTTTTCCAGCCTAAATGATTCTGTTACTCCTGCAGCTGAAGAAGTGGAGAGGTTTGGGTTTATCACTGCTCAAGCAGTTCAAACTGCACAACAGGGATCAGACTGAAAACTACATGAGTCTATTAGCTGGAGGAAATTTACAGCAGCCAGAGATCATACACTTCCAAAAACCCCAACAAAACAAGCACAAACAAAGCCAAGGACAGCAAAAAATCAGCTCAAACATCAGCCTGCCAAGGATTCACAGAGAGCAGCTACCCCAGGAGATCCACACTTTCAGACACCATGAGCAGAATGAATTAAAAGCTGGCAACAAGATGATCTTATAGGCCTTTCCCAAACCTAACAATACTAAGATTACTTTTTTTTTTAATCTAAGATGTTTTAATTTCGTCCAGGCTCAATTTAACTCAGAGTTAAAGGAAAACGAGGAAGATGAACCACGAGGTGTATGTGCATATCCTCTGGTGACAGGGAGTGATAGACTGTCAAAGAACATCAGCACCATGAGAGAAGGAAGTAATAAAGAGTATTAATAGCTTAAAAATGCCTCTGCCTCCACAGTCTGGGAGTGCTTTCAGTGTATAGACTTTTACTACAGAAACTAGACGTTATTACTACCTACAACCCTCTAAACTCCCTAACAGGAGGCTGCAGTAAGGTGGCAGTTTATAGATTCATAGAATCAGCCAGGCTGGAAGAGAGCTCCAAGCTCAGCCAGCCCAACCTAGCACCCAGCCCTGCCCAACCAACCAGACCATGGCACTAAGTGCCCCAGCCAGGCTTGGCTGCAACACCTCCAGCCACAGCCACTCCACCACCTCCCTGGGCAGCCCATTCCAATGCCAATCACTCTCTCTGCCAGCAACTTCCTAACAACATCCAGCCTAGACCTGCCCTGACACAGCTTCAGACTCTGTCCCCTTCTTCTCTTGCTGCTTGCCTGGCAGCAGAGCCCAACCCCACCTGGCTACAGCCTCCCTGCAGGCAGCTGCAGGCAGCAATGAGCTCTGCCCTCAGCCTCCTCTGCTGCAGGCTGCACAGGATCAGGTCAGAGATCCTCTACCTCTTGCCCAGCACCCTGGGAAGATCTGGAAGCCTCTCAAGGGCTGAGCAGTTCCAACACTGCCAGAAAGGAGCCAGGCACTAGCTTGAAATGCCTACTGCCCTGCAGTGAGCAGCACATACTTGCCCTAGGGCTGCAGCTGCCTGTTTGGGAGTGAGGCAAAGCCATTGTGTGGCCAAACCTTTCCCAGTGTTCTGATTCTGCTCAATGAATGAGTTGCCCAGAAGCAGCCTTGGGAAGCTTTTCCCCACTGAATTAGACCCCAACTGTAACTCTGCTGTGGGCAGGGCTGGCTGGAAATAAAACTCATGACATATTTTATAATCCCTGCCTCCTTAATTGTCCCAACTAAATCACTCCAACACCTCCCTAGGGAGTCCTTTCCAATGCCTGACCACTCTTCCTGGGAAAGCATATTTCCTCATGTCCAGTCTAAATCTACTCAGTGGCAGCTTGAGGCCATTCCCTCTTGTTCTGTCACTAATTCCCTGTGAGAAGAGACCAGCACCAACCTCTCCACAACCTCCTTTCAGGCAGCTGTGGACAGCAATCAGATCTGGCTGTGTCCTGCATATAAGATACACCCCTGGCTCCTGGCAGCCTTCTCTTCCCTAGACTGAATAACCTCAACTCCTTCTAAGCTGCTAGAAAGACACTGATCTTTCTGATGTGCAGGAGGCAGCAGCCCACTGGTGACAACCTGTGCTGTGGCTAGGGATGAGAGTGGCAGTGGGGGAAGCAGGAGTTATAGCACATGGGTTGTGAGGAGGGGACAAACCATCACTGGGCTGTGCTGGCTCTGCTGCTCACTGAACTGGCTGTGTCCTGTATCTAAGACACACCCCTGGCCTGGGCACTGCTCATGCCACACCTTGAACCCTGGGCTCAGTTCTGGGCCTCTGCTCCCAGAGGGACACTGAGTTGCTGCAGTGGGCTTAGGGAAGGGTGACAAAGCTGGCCAAGGCTCTTGAGCACAAGTCTTGTGAGGGGCAGCTGAGGGAGGAGAGGTTGTTTATCCTGGGGGCCCAGGGGACACCTTCTCACTCTGTACGAGTATGTGAAAGGAGGCTGCAGTGAGGTGGGGAGTTGGTCTCTTCTCCCAGCTGACAAGGAAGAGGAGTAGAGGACATGGCCTCATTTGTTTAGTTGTCTGGGTGCAGATGCAAGGGCTTCTGTTAGTGCAGCAGGGGGGTTAGGTTGGAGGTGAGGAATGCTTTCTTCACCAAAAGCCTGTCAAGAGCTGGAACAGGCTGCCCAGGGAGGAGGGGGAGCTGCCATCCCTGAAGGTGTTTAGAAGATGTAGAGGGACATGGTTTAGCAGTGGACTTGGCAGTGTTAGCTTAGCAGATCTGGTGGATTTGATGATCCCAAAGATCTTTTCCAGCCTCTTCTTTTTCAAATTAAACAGCCACAGCTCCTTCAGTTGCTCTTCATCAGATTTATTCTCCAGCAGGACTCAGAGAGGAGCTGAACTGTTGTAACAGAGCAGAGAGCTGATTCTCAGCGACTCCAGCTGTATGCAAACACGCTGGGAGCAAATGAGCACAGAAGGGACTCTAAACAATGACCTGAATGAAGCCTATCATTTTTCAACTCCCAGAGTGATTCTGTCAGTAGAAGAAATTGTGCTGTGTGGGAACACTAAGCAAGACTGCAGGGCCTACCTTCAAATTTGGCATTGACCATGACGTACAGGTGCTCCCAGGGGTAGGCACTCAGGTCCCTGGAGACTGCATGGAGACTTATGGTAGGGTAATCCAAGGAGAAGCCAACTCCTGAGTTTTCCAGCCAAGTCAGGCGACTAACAAGGAAGGGAAAAAACCAAAAAGAGACAAGTTATAAAGAGAGGAGTCCAAAGTACCTGACTCACACCTGCAGAATAAAGAAAGCAACCCCAAAAAGTGAGTAACTCTGGACAAGGCACTTACCCCACGCACACGTAACAGACAGCCCTGGACCTGCCCTAACAGGTCCTGGTGTTAATTGATGGCCAAGGTACAAGAAGCCTTTTCTTAAAGAACCCTAAACACATTGCACCCTTACCATACTTGCACTAAAACTTCAGCTTGAGGGCCAATGGCATCCTGGGGGGCATCAAGAAAAGTGTGTCCAGCAGCTTTTCCACTCCACTCTGCCCTGGTGAGAACACACTTGGAACACTGCAGCTAATTCAAGAGGCAGGGGCCTGCTGGAGAGAGTTCAGCGGAGAGCCAGGAGGATGAGTGGGGCACTTGAGCATCTCCCCTTGCAGAGAGACTGAGAGCCCTGGGGCTGCTTAGCCTGGAGAGGAGAAGGCTGAGAGGAGATCTGAGCAATGTGCACAGAGAGCTGAGGGGTGGGGGTCAGGTGGAGGGGGCCAAGCTCTGTTGGGTGCTGCACAGCAATAAGCCAAGGAGCAATGGATGCAAACTGGAACAGAGAAGGTTTCAGCTCCACAGGAGGAGAAACTTCTTTGCAGTGAGGGCTTTGCAGGCTGCCCAGAGAGGTTGTGGAGTCTCCTTCTCTGGAGACTTTCCAAACACACCTGGATGCATTCCTGTGTGGACTACCCTAGAGGATCCTAATTTGGCAGGGGGGGCTGGATTTGATCTCTGGAGGTCCCTTCCAAGCTCTAACATTTTGTGATTCTCTAAACTTCCCTCCCTCTTCATTCCCCCCCCCTCCCTGCAGGTATCACTCGTCCTTAAAGCCACTACAGAGGTTCCAGAGTGTGATTTACAACTCCAACTGTCAAATGTTCTGAGGGTTGTTAAGATCAAGTGAACACTGAAAGGAAAATCACTGTTGTAACTTCTGGAGGAGTACAGATCTGACGTGGGTATAGTATCAGAGAATCAACCAGGCTGGAAAAGATCTTTGGGATCATCAAATCCACCAGATCTGCTAAGCTAACACTGCCAAGTCCACTGCTAAACCATGTCCCTCTACATCTTCTAAACACCTTCAGGGATGGCAGCTCCCCCTCCTCCCTGGGCAGCCTGTTCCAGCTCTTGACAGGCTTTTGGTGAAGAAAGCATTCCTCACCTCCAACCTAACCCCCCCTGCTGCACTAACAGAAGCCCTTGCATCTGCACCCAGACAACTAAACAAATGAGGCCATGTCCTCTACTCCTCTTCCTTGTCAGCTGGGAGAAGAGACCAACTCCCCACCTCACTGCAGCCTCCTTTCACGTACTCGTACAGAGTGAGAAGGTGCCCCCTGGGCCTCCAGGATAAACAACCTCTCCTCCCTCAGCTGCCCCTCACAAGACTTGTGCTCAAAAGCCTTGGCCAGCTTTGTCACCCTTCCCTAAGCCCACTGCAGCAACTCAGTGTCCCTCTGGGAGCAGAGGCCCAGAACTGAGCCCAGGGTTCAAGGTGTGGTGTGAGCAGTGCCCAGGCCAGGGGTGTATCTTAGATGCAGGACACAGCCAGTTCAGTGAGCAGCAGAGCCAGCACAGCCCAGTGATGGTTTGTCCCCTCCTCACAACCCATGTGCTATAACTCCTGCTTCCCCCACTGCCACTCTCATCCCTAGCCACAGCACAGGTTGTCACCAGTGGGCTGCTGCCTCCTGCACATCAGAAAGATCAGTGTCTTTCTAGCAGCTTAGAAGGAGTTGAGGTTATTCAGTCTAGGGAAGAGAAGGCTCCCAGGAGACCTTCTTGCAGCCTTCCAGTATCTGAAGGGGGCTACAGGAAAGCTGGGGAGGGACTTTTTAGGCTGTCAGGTAGTGATAGGGCTGGGGGGAATGGAACACAGCTGGAAGTGGGGAGATTCAGATTGGATGTGAGGAAGAAATTCTTCATCATGAGAGTGGTGAGACACTGGAGCAGGTTGCCCAGGGAGGTGGTGGAAGCCTCATCCCTGGAAGTTTTTAAGGCCAGGCTGGATGGGGCTGTGAGCAACCTGATCTAGTGTGAGGTGTCCCTGCCCACAGCAGGAGGGTTGAAGCTGGCTGGTTCCTGAGGTCCCTTCCAACCCTGACCATTCAGTGACTCTGTGCAATCAAACTCAACTTTGGGTGTCTGTAACTGATGAGGCCACACAGGGAACAGAAATAGAGAGGGGCAGAAAAGGAGACCTCCACCACATGCAACATTCAACATTCCCAAGTCTTTGTGGAGGGATAAAACCAACAAAAAGGCCACAGGAAACTTAAGAACTCAGGCTGAAAGCAAAAGCAAGGAAGTGGGAGCAAGGAATTTGTGCCCTGGCCTCAATCAGGCAGCTCTCAGTGTTTACAGCTGCTGATGCAGAGTCAGTACAGGGCTCCAAAGCCACATTGTCCTCCCTGGTGCCCAGCTCTCCCACAGCAGGGCACTCCTGCAAACACTGGCATTTTCTATTCACTGCCAGCAAGTGACTGGCTGCTCTGCAACACACCCAAAGCACAGCAGCAGGAACCTGGCAGACCTGCATGTGCCTCACACACAAAAAAACTCTGCTGACAGCAGGTGGGAAGGCAACACAATTCTATGGGTGCTGAGAGCAGATGCTGCACTGAGAGAAGCCCTCATGTCTGCACCCAAATAACCAAACAAAACAGAGACTGCAATTCCAGACAGATTCCTCCTCTTAAGAGGAAGTTCTTCAGAGAGAGAGTGATTGGCATTGGAATGGGCTGCCCAGGGAGGTGGTGGAGTGGCCGTGGCTGGAGGTGTTGCAGCCAAGCCTGGCTGGGGCACTTAGTGCCATGGTCTGGTTGGTTGGGCAGGGCTGGGTGCTAGGTTGGGCTGGCTGAGCTTGGAGCTCTCTGCCAACCTGCTTGGTTCTGTGATTCCTTCATGTCCCACTGGGTGACATCTCTCACACCTGCTGTGTGTCAAACGCATCGCTCAGCTTGCAGCCCTTGGCGAGGCCGCGGAGGGTGCACTCTGTCCTGCTGTGCCACCGATGAAGACACGAAACGGCAGTGGCCCCCGTGCGGACCCCTGAAGGACACCACCTGCCACCTGACTCTAGACACACATCCAGCTGCTCTCCAGATCATAGAATCATAGAATCAGGCAGGTTGGAAGAGAGCTCCAGGCTCAGCCAGCCCAACCTAGCACCCAGCCCTGCCCAACCAACCAGACCATGGCACTAAGTGCCCCAGCCAGGCTTGGCTGCAACACCTCCAGCCACGGCCACTCCACCACCTCCCTGGGCAGCCCATTCCAGTGCCAATCACTCTCTCTGCCAGCAACTTCCTAACAACATCCAGCCTAGACCTCCCCTACCACAGCTTCAGACTCTGTCCCCTTCTTCTCTTGCTGCTTACCTGGCAACAGAGCCCAACCCCACCTAGCTACAACCTCCCTGCAGGCAGCTGCAGGCAGCAATGAGCTCTGCCCTCAGCCTCCTCTGCTGCAGGCTGCACCCCCCCAGCTCCCTCAGCCTCTCCTCACAGGGCTGTGCTCCAGGCCCCTCCCCAGCCTTGCTGCCCTGCTCCAAGCACCTTCCAGCACCTCAACAGCTCTCTGCAATTCAGGAGCCCACAGCTGGACACAGCACTCCAGGGGTGGCCTGAGCAGTGCTGAGCACAGGGGCAGAAGCAGCTCCCTTGTCCTGCTGCCCACACTGCTCCTGAGCCAGCCCAGGATGCCATTGGCTCTGCTGCCCACCTGGGCACTGCTGCCTCCGCTTCAGCCAGCAACCATCCACACAACTCCTTACCCACCGAACAACCGACCCACCACACTCACATCTCTGCGATGAGGGACTCCCCTCACCGAGCAGACCGCCACAGGAACGGCCCCCTCAGCGCACGCCGAACCTTACAGGGTGCTGAGCGCCGCCAACCCTCTCCGTTCCGCTCCCCGCCTCACCTCTCGGCGATGTAGAGCGTGCCGGAGCCCAGGGAGCGCCCCCCCAGCACCGCCTCGGTGTCCTGCTGCCGGTGCCGAACGCCCTCGGCGGGCGGCGGGAACCGCTTGAGGAAGCTCATGGCGCCGCCGCCGCCGCCCTCCTCCACCATCGCCTCCGCAGCGGCCGCCGGAAGCGGAGCGGCCGCAAGCGTCACCGGAAGCGGAACTGGAGGCGCCGCTCGGCCTCTCTAGGCATGTCTCTGTGGTGCCGGCGGGCGGCACTAGGACCTGCCTGCGCCGCCGCCATCTTGGAGCTTCGGGCTCCCGGGTCGGGCACCGCCAGCCACGGGCGGGCGCCTCTGCCCCGGTGCCTTCTCCCTGGCAAGAGTTAGCGCTGGCCCCGCTACTAAACAGGCTCACAGGAGGTCAGGGGCTGGAAGGGACCCAAGGAGAGCATCCAGTCCAACCTCTGCCAGAGCAGCACCACACAATTCCAGCTCAGGGCACACAGGAACATATCCAGACAGGCCTGGAAAGGCTCCAGAGAAGGAGACTCCACAGCCTCTCTGGGCAGCCTGTGCCAGGGCTCTGGGACCCTTCCAGGCAAGAAGTTGCCCTTGTGCTGAGCTGGAACCTCCTGTGCTGCAGCTTCCATCCATTGCTGCTTGTCCTGTGCCAGGGAGCAGTGAGCAGAGCCTGTCCCCCCCTCCTGACCCCCAGCCCTCAGATAGTTACAGACATTGATCCAATCCCCTCTGAGTCTTCTCTTCTCCAGACTAAGCAGCCCCAGGGCCCTCAGCCTCTCCTCAGCAGGCAGTGCCCTCCAGTCCCCTCATCATCCTCCTGGCCCTCCGCTGGACCCTCTCCAGCAGATCCCAGCAGATCCATCTGTTAGCTGCCACAACAAACCCGATATCAAACAGGAGTTCTCCGTTCCCGTGCAGGCAGTGGCACCACCAAGGGCTGAAACACTTCACAGCAGCCATTCACCCCTGCTGGCTTTAAAAGCAAACCACCAAGAAACCTCTGCAGTTATGTGCAGCTGTGGTGGAGCACAGAGTCATAGAATCACAGAATCAAGCAGGTTGGCAGAGAGCTCCAAGCTCACCCAGCCCAACCTAGCACCCAGCCCTGCCCAACCAACCAGACCATGGCACTAAGTGCCCCAGCCAGGCTTGGCTGCAACACCTCCAGCCACGGCCACTCCACCACCTCCCTGGGCAGCCCATTCCAATGCCAATCACTCTCTCTGCCAGCAACTTCCTAATAACATCCAGCCTAGACCTGCCCTGCCACAGCTTCAGGCTTCTTCTCTTGCTGCTTGCCTGGCAGCAGAGCCCAACCCCACCTGGCTACAGCCTCCCTGCAGGCAGCTGCAGGCAGCAATCAGCTCTGCCCTGAGCCTCCTCTGCTGCAGGCTGCACCCCCCCAGCTCCCTCAGCCTCTCCTCACAGGGCTCTGCTCCAGGCCCCTCCCCAGCCTTGCTGCCCTGCTCCAAACACCTTCCAGCACCTCAACAGCTCTCTGCAATTCAGGAGCCCACAGCTGGACGCAGCATAAGGAAGCCTTTGCTTTCTTCAGTACACATTACCCTTTGTACATGGAGTTATTTCAACTTCTGGTTTATTATGACAATTTACATGTCATATTTATATGAAAGAAATGACAGGAGATATTATAACAAAAACCAAACAACCAAACCCAAAACTCACAAACAAAACAAAACCAGATAAAAAAAAAAAAAAAAAACACCAGCCCCCCCCCCAAAACAAAACCATTGTGAAAGAAGAAGTTACACAATGAGGCCTATGAGCTATAAACTGCCTTCAGGCTTAGCTTATACACAAAGAGCTCTGACCAGACTGCAGGGAGAGACAATGCTGAACAAATCCATTAACACATCTATTGGCACCAGCCTGGACATTGAAACTTTGTTGTTTGTTGGGGGGTTTTTGGTGTGTGTTTTCTTTAACTTCATTTACAAGGTAGAGAGCATTCAATGGGACACTTGTGTACTGCAAAGCTAAACCCTCTTGGCTGTTCAGAAACTGAAGTTCATCCCTGTGGGGCCAGCATGACTTCCACTGAGACAAAAACTAATGAAATCATAGAATCAAGCAGGCTGGAAGAGAGCTCCAAGCTCAGCCAGCCCAACCTAGCACCCAGCCCTGCCCAACCAACCAGACCATGGCACTAAGTGCCCCAGCCAGGCTTGGCTTCAACACCTCCAGCCACAGCCACTCCACCACCTCCCTGGGCAGCCCATTCCAATCACTCTCTCTGTGAAGAACTTGTTGTTTGGGATTTTTCCCCCACTGGAAAGTGGTTTTCATGCACTGATGAGTGGTGTGGAGTGAGGGGAAGGGGAACAGTGAAAGCAACACCTGGGTTAAGTGCAACAAGAACAACACTCCCAGTTTTTGCAACATTATTTTCCCCTTCTCCCCCTCCCCCAGTGTGTGTCCTTGGCCCCTTCCCTTTGATATTGCAGCAAGTCATGATTTGAAGAGAGACTCAAGAAACAGAAGGGTTGAACCCTACCTAAGGAGCTCAGCTTGTGGAACTTCACCATGCTTAAAGGAAGAAAACAAAACCAGCTGTGACTGAGGCCACTCTGAAGGAACTCAGGGTTTCTTTGCAAACACAGGACCAGCAGGCAGGAGTTAGACAAAGCTGTTTCATGTAAGGAAATATGAGACATTAGGAGACTTATCTGTCAGGTTTGAGCTAACTCTCTTGGAATATGGACAGCCTCTCATGGACAACCATTCTGCTAGCAGGCAGCTGTCCTGTGTTACCTGGGACACCGAATACAGCTCGTGTTTGTCTGAGAGCCGAGAACGGGGACATGGTGTTTCTGAATCGCTCACCCACCACCTCCTGACTGCTGCAGCACAGGTAGGGCCTAGCAAGCACATTTTCCTCAACAACAAGTCATGGTAAAGTGAGCTGGGGCAGGAGTACCATGGGGATGAGTAAAGAGACTGTACGAGAGTTTGAGAGTCCATGCAGCAAGTGGGAAACGTCAAACTAAAGGAGGCTTCGTGAGCCGATTGCCTTTCCTACCACTCACTTGAGTAGCAGAGGAGTATCCAGAGAGGGCTTTACACTGCTCTAACCAGCCAGTGATGCCCTGGTAACTGGGCAGAAGGACTTTGTCCTCACAGAACCTTTATGTTCTGACAAACTGATCCAAGCTGAGCTGTGTAGGCCACAAGAAAGCAAACTGAGCAGACTCCAACCAATGTCCTCAGAATCAAGCACTGTCATGAGACTGTGGGACTGATCCTTGTTTTCTCCACATCCACACTGCACTGACAGATTCCCTCAAGGAAGCAGATCACAAGTGGACTTTGCTGTCACTTTGAAGGTCAGGATGAGACAAGGAGTCTCCTAACTGCAGACCTTCTACTGGAAATCCAGTCTTTAAAGGGTGAGTCAGAAGTAGCCTTTAGGCCTGTCCAAGTCTAACCAACACCACGGGTTTGCATACACGTTTTCCAATCCACTTCCCTCCATCCATTCCCCAGCTCCTGCTGTTGCCTGAAGAGGGCTCAGACGGCAGGAGAAAGCAACTGTGTCTGCACCTGGGGCACCAGTGAGACTGACTATACACAAAGTGCTGCACAGTGCACACAAGAGCAACTGCGCCATCAGCCCCGGCTGGGAGCCTTTGGGGTCACAGGCAGCCAAGAGCAGGCATGCTGGCACACACATGCCTCCACTCAGCACACATCCCCTCCAACTGCTGTGCTCTCCCCTCTCCTGCTCCTCATTCAGGCATGGGGTGCCAGTGAATTTACTTACAATGACAGTCAAAAACCCGAGGTTGTAGGACTTCCTTTTAATTGCAGTTCAACCTGGAGGCTTTCCACCGCATCATCAAGTATAAAATCTTCTTCCCTACTTTTAGAAGTGTTTCTTTGTGGCCCAGAAGCTGCACACAATCTTTTAAGTGTCACACTAAGCAATAAACATCTTCTGCAATATAGAAAATAAGTTAAATTAACTCTGAAGCATTGGGACAAGCAAGCCCCAAGCACATATTGGCACTGTGTGGAACGCTCTCAGTTACATCTAATCTACAGTAAGAGCTTGGTTAAGTGATGCATGCTTTAAGAAGTGATAGATAACATTAGATAGCTCAACTGCTGGTGCCCAGCCTCAGAAAGACCTCTCAGCTGGTAAGGATTTCTGAAGCTGGAGCTCTCTGCTAGGTCTTAGACTGGGGACTCAACTGTAAAGCACCAAAAATGAGTCACATACATTTTTTTCTTACAGCAGTAGATAGATAGTGGGAGGGGAGGGGGAAAATTCTGTTGGATTTTTTCATTCTCTGCCTTCCAAGGTTTCATTTCTATCCCAGCTATTAAGGGAGAAAGAAAAAAAACATGGCAGAAAATGTGGGCTTGATCCTGCAGATCTTTACTTCAGACAGTACCCTAAATGCTTCTATACCCTGATCTAAGCTAGAGTGTCCCTGCCCATGGCAGGGGGGTTGGAAGTAGATGATCCTTGTGGTCTGTCCCTTCCAACCCTGAAGTTTTAAGCTCTTGAGGAGTGAATTACTGGAGTTATCCCTCCCTCTTCAGGTGAATCACTAGAGTTACCCCCTCCATATTCAACAAACATTACTGTTTTAGTTGAAGAGATTTCCTCTTTGATATCTATATATACACAGTTATATATTCAAGGATTTTTCTCTACCCAGTGCATCAGAAGCATTAAGTCAAATGTAAATAGGCATTTAGGGTGCATGCTGCACAGCTACATTCCTAACATAAGCCTGAGAACAGTAGTCTCTGCACATCTTCCAAGCCTAGATTTCAAGGCCTCTAGACTGCTGTTTTGAACTAGATGATAGAAATCTCTTGGTCAGCCCAGTTTTGGGGGGCAGCTTCTGTGATTTCCTGCCATGGTTTATTTAAATTACTGTCTGCAAAGTGAATTAGAGAACCAGTAGGTGCCCTAAACAACTCTCCTTTGCTTTTCATAAAAGAAGCTGGCTGGGGCACTTAGTGCCATGGACTGGTTGATTGGATAGGGCTGAGTGCTAGGTTGGAGTGGCTGAGCTTGGAGGTCTCTTCCAACCTGCCTGATTCTATGGTTCTATGAATTCCTTGAAAAATGAGACCAGACCTTCACACTGAAGGGCACTGAAACTCAAAAGTCAGAAGCACCTGAAAACAGAGGTACAAAATGGACTGAACCCCCTGACAGTGGATCTGTGGCACATATTAAACAGCTGCACACCTGGGCAGCAACACAGTTCAAATGCTCACAGTGAAAGCAAAGCAGAACGAGGGCACCACTGCCATACAAGTTGTCTTTTGTGAACTTTTCCCCCTTGAGTTTCTTTGAATAAGATCTTGCCAAGAGTTGAGACACAGCAGCTGGAAAACAGAAGTGAAGAGAAAACAAGTCCCACTAAGTCATTAACTCCTGCTGTATAGAGAGAACTGAGGTGCTTTCATGGAAAACCTTGGGTGCTTACTTCATAAATGAGCAAACTAGGTTAAAAAAACAGAGATGTGTTTCTCTCAAGAGCTGCTACAACAGAGCAAACAAACCCAGGAAGATGCAGAATTCAACACACAAACCCAAACTATCAGAGATGATTGTTCAGCATTGCCTCTGCTACAAAATGCCCACACTACAGTGGGGTTTTTTTTTGGTAGTCTGTTGATGTCATTTTCCATTTTGAGATCAAAAATCTGCTCAGGGTTAGAAGACTCAATAACAAGACAGCAAGTGCAGCGAAGCTCTGAGCTGTTAATTCCACCACCCTGCTGGTTAGACTAACACAGATGACAGAGCAGACCCAGCGTGCGCTTTGTGTCGCCGACGAGTCGCAGGAGCGGCGCGCGAGGGAAGTTTACCTCTGTGCCAGACAAAAAGTCCACTCCTCCACTTGATTTATAGGTCCTTCCCCTCACCAAGGCTAACTTCAGCTGCAGCTACAAATCCATTCACTCTCTTCCTGATCAGTTATATGTGCTGCACAGTTTGCAGTTAACAAAGCACAAAGCTTTTAGTGACAACCCACGTGTGTTGTACAAACGCTTTGTATGCTCAGCCAACAGCTTTGTTCTTGTACTTTTAAATCCACTATGGTAAACCCCCAAAAATCTCCCTGGCCAGTTTTCACCACTTCTGATACAGTTTAAGCTTTGTTAGTTCAAAGCCACACCTAAAGATCACTGTTCAAAAACATCTACCTGCTGATCTCACCGTTGAGTACAGAAGAGCACAAGACTGTTAGGACCCCAGGAGGACATTTCCACTCACACACTCTAGCAGTGTGAACCCTGTGCAGCAGGCAAGAGGCCTCAGGTCAGAAACTGCTATCTTTCCAAGCAGACTGCACCTTGTCCACCAAGTAAGAAGCCTTAAAAGTGAGCCAGGTAAACATGAGATTGAATGTGTTAAGACTTTCTACAGTTTCTACTTGCACAGCATTCCTTAAGGGGGAACTCTGGATCTCAGGGGAGGAAGATGTCTCAGGTACCAAAGAAAACTTCACTAAAGACAGAAGAGTGAGCTACAGAAAGTAAAACTTAGTACCTTGTCATCCTGCAGTTTGAAAACTGCTCCTGGTGCAAGCTCCAACACTGTGATTCTGCTTCCTGGTCTCTGCAGCTCTCCCTAACTCGGTCTCCTCCTGGTCGGGATATTCGGTGTTGTAACTCTTCTGTTTTCCTACGTTCACCATTCTTTGTCTGCTAAGTATTTAACATCTGGGGTTGATTCTACAAGCAAGAGCATTTGCTACAGCACTGATCAGATACTCAAAGGCCCTGGTTGGGCAGCAAAGTCGATATGGCACTGTCAAAGGACACGAGAAAACATCAGTCACACCCGAAAGTCAGCTTGCACTGCAAGTGTTGAAACTGCACAGCAGTTAGTAACACTGCAAAGTGGAAGCCAAATGTTCTTGCTTGTTTTAAACACAAGTGTATCACAAACATATTAACACCACATTTAGGCCTCAGCTAAGCAAAGACAAAACAGTGGCTTCGAACGCCACATGTGCTTTGAGGAACTCAATTCTACCCTTCTGTGGGTTTTCACTACCCTGTTTTAACACCTGCTCAGGAAAACTTAATAGCTGACAGCAGTAAGGTGGAAAACTGTTTAATGGAGTTGAGCTCTCATTCAGAAGCAGTGATTTCTCTGTTAACTCACCAGCTTGCTTAGCACAGCAGCTCACAAGCGAGTTCCATCTTCTCGTGGTGATTCTAGTTTGAGAGCAGGACAAGTGCGCTGCTTAGAACCCAAAAGAATCACGGAGTGGTTTGCATAGAAACAAACCCAAGAGTTTCAAAGCCAGAAGGTAAGTAATTTTTTGGATCTAGGTTTTCTAGAGAGGTATTTAGTAAAGGCCTAATTCTGGTTTTATCACAAGGGAAGAGAAGTGCTTAATGACTGACTAGTCAATACAACGTAACAGAAGGGAAATCAAGGTGGGGTGGGAAAGGAGAACAGGCAGCAGCAGTTTTGGTGCATCCATTGCCGGCAACGGACATCAACACCAGTAAAAAATCCAAATCTCAGAGCAAAGAAGGATTCAGAGATGTGACCTTTTTAGATTTCAACGTCTGGCAGATCTGTCTGAGCTGTCTGTGTGCTAAAACACGGCCAAATGCCACAGCTTGCCTCTGAATTCAGAGTGAAAACTAAATGCTACCCCACCCCAGATTTCAGCTCTGTTCTTTATGCGCCCCACGCTGTTGGTGTTTTAGTTTGACTGTTGTCAGCGTTGGGGTTTTTTGTTCCCCCTTGACTAAAAGCTGCTACCACTTTGTGCCCACTCGGTGATGAGAATGTCTGGGAGTCAAGTGTTTTCTCTCAGAAAATACTGCCTTCTTGAAATCAGTTGGTCACAGGGCAATTATCCAAACGTATTTTAAGGAAAGTTCTACTGGCCAAAGGCCAAACACTACATTCAAAACCTGCTAAATACATCCAGGCAGAGAAGTAAAATCAAAAGAAAGCAAATAAACAAACAAACAAAACAAAAAAAAAAAAAAATCAAACCAAAACCCACACACAACCCCCCCCAAAACAGAAAAACCTCCCAAAGGAAAACTGTTCCTGTTGTTTACTTCAATTTGAAGTAGATACTGAAAGGACACGAATGGACCAGTCGTGGTTTATTGGGTGAATCCTCCGATGTGTCGTCGCTCTGTGGTCAGCGCTCTCTGTCTGAACAGATTTCATTCACGACACTCCAGCAGCTGGTGGAACTCGCTTGGCTGGGCACAGCTATGGCAGGGTTGGGTTGTTTGGTTTGGTGGTCTGTAGAAAGTTTGCAGCACGTCCAGATGCCATCCAGCTTTACAGGCTTAACTTCACACGGAGACGTCCTCCCGCTAGACGCCGCGCGTCGAAGAGCGTCTGGTGGCCCACAGCTGAGCCAGCTTTAGAAACCGGCGGCGTGTTTGGACTGCCAAGAACTTCATTACAGTACACTTCACTGTACAAACACTTTAAAGGATGTTTATTAGGAAAGTCTGCAAGTCATAGTGGATAGTAGAGTTCTTGTTTATGGTACCTTCTTGGCCTCTAATAATTCGCTTTGCCTCCAGTATTAGAAATCAAACTGCTTCCATGAAGGTGATTACTAAAATGAGCTATGGTATGGTTAACCTACAACTCACAAAATGCGACAGTACAGACATTCATTTCTTTTAACTGTCTGTTAATTTGTAATCTAAGTCGTGAACATTTAAATAGAATATATATCTCATATGAAAAAAGCTAAAGCACAAGTGCTTCTGCACACCCCCACCCCCAACCCCCCCAGCCCCAACCCACCCCTTGAGCCAAACCCACCCCGCTTCCGGTTTGGGCCCTGACTGATTTGGAATGCTTTCTTAGGCCACCCATTTCCACAAATTTGTATGCACTCAGGAAATATAAAGTCAAAAATATACAAATCTCTTGTTGTTATAAGGTTTTTTGTGAGTGAAATTACCCAGGACCATGGACTTGGAAGGAGAAAAGGGGCCAGGGGCAGCGGGGGGGTGGGGGGTGTTGAGTAAGAGAGGGGAATTTACAGCAATTTCTCTTCAAAGTTCAAAACTGGTCACTTCACAGAAAGACTGCAGGACTGGTGAAATTCTTGCTTCTAAAAAGTGATATTGTAGTGGAGAATTTTCTAGGAAAAATAAAACAGCTTTTAACAACTGGCCCGCTGGTATGAGCTACCGTGGAATAAATTAGCACAAAAATGGAAGTCTTATAACTGTTCACTGTTACAGACGTAATCAACAAGGTCAGTCACTCTCAAAAGTTCATCTTCGTCTTCCTCCGGCCCTACCGCCTCCTGCCCGCTCCCCGTGCCGTTGGGCGCCAGGCTGGCGCTGGCCGTGCTGTCCTTGGGGGCCTGGGTCTTCTCGCTTGGCTTCCCAATCAAGTTCTCAATGGTCTTACCTGGGCTCTGTCCGTTGGTGGAAGGCAAATCCACCAGGCTGTAGTCCAAAGGGCTCTCTACTTTCCCTACGTTATCAAAGTCATCTTCGTCGTCGCTTTCTATCCGGTAGCAGTGCTTCTTGGTGGCGTCTGGAGGAGCCTGGGGGGCTGGCAGCTTGTTTGCAGGAGCAGGGTTCCCTGCCCCCTCGGCGGCGTTCTCGCAGTTGTCCTCTTCGTCCGTCTCGATCCGGTTCAGCCGCTTGCGGACAGGCCTCCCTTCCTCTTCCTCGTCCCCTCCTTCTTCCGCCGAGTAGTCCCCTGCGCTTCGCCGGCGCTTGCGGATCGGCCGCTTCGACTCCTTGCTGGGCTCCTCGTCCTCGGAGTTCTTGGATGCGTAGCTCTCTGGAAGAAGCAGCAGACTTAAAGCCATTAGCCAACCTGAGTGCAGTCCAAACACTGAGCCTTCCTTATGCTTCATCTTCCCCTACGCCACCTCTCCTTCTTTCTCTCACCACACACAGCTCCATCTCCTCCCCCAGCCACGTCAAAACGCTTCTGTTCTTTTTACTCCATCAATAAGCTGCTCAAGTAGCAGAGCTCAACAATTCTCTTTCCAGTCTGAGGAGCAGCAGGTGTAGTCCCCCTAAAAGCCTGTGTCCCTGCTCTCACAGCACCTGCTTTACACCACTCCAGAAACTCAGAGCCCAGATAATGAGTCCTCTATCATAAACACACAAATGTATACAGACACAACTGTCCAGATACCTTCATTATCCCCAGTGTCATAGAATCACAGAATGGTTTGGGTTGGGACATTAAAAACCATCTAGCTCCAACCCCCTGCCATGAGCAGGAACACTTTCTACTAGATCAGACTGCTCAAAGCTCCATGCAAGGGAGGCGACAAACTCTTCTCAGTTGTGCCCCATGATAGGACAAAGGGTAACAGGTATAAATTACAGGACAGGAAGTTCCATCTCAACACGAGGGAGAACTTTACTGCAAGGGTCACAGAGCACTGGCACAGGCTGCCCAGAGAGGTTGTGGAGTCTCCTTCTCTGGAGACTTTCAAGTCCTGTTTGGATGTGTTCCTGTGTGACCTGCACTAGATGCTATGATCCTGCTCTGGCCATGGTGGTTGGACTGGATGATTTCTGGAGGTCCCTTCCAACCCCTGATATCTTGTGAGCCTGTGATTTCGTGGAGAAGAGACACCACCAGTAAGGCACTGCTTGAAGTCACAAGTGCAGGCAGCAAAAAGCTCAGCCATCATATAGAAGATTCTTAGCAGGAGAGCAGGGGCATTTCTTAACTAGACTTGGCTGCTCAAGACCTCATCCAGCCTGGCCTGGAACACCCCCAGGGAAGGGGCATCACAACCTCTCTGAGCAACCTATCCCAGATTCTCACCACCCCCATACTGAAGATCTTCTTAAGATCCAGTGTAAAATTACCTTCTCTCAGCTTAAATCATTCCTCACCTTGTCCTGGTGCTAGACACCCTTCTGAAAAGTCCCTCTCTGGCCTTCCTGTAGGGTCCCTTCAGGTGCTGGAAGGCAGCTATAAGGTCCCCCTGGAGTCTTCTCTTCTTCAGGCTGAACAAACCCAGCTCACTTGACCCATAGCAGAGGTGCCGCAGCCCCTGGCGCACACTCAGAATTAGGGATAGCCACAACACTGAGAAGTGACTCTAACAGTGCACTTTGAAAGTACCAGGTTCAGAAGGAAACAGTTTCTGAGAAACATCAAGGAACTCTATAAAGAGGAGGAGGTGGCTGAGAACCCATCCCTGGAGGTGTTTAAGGCCAGGCTGGATGAGGCTGTGGGCAGCCTGATCTAGGCTGGGGTGTCCCTGCCCATGGCAGGGGCATTGGAACTGGCTGATCCTTGCGGTCCCTTCCAACCCTGGCTCATTCTACGATTCTAAGATCCTCCAAAGCCTCTGAATTCTGTACAGGTCTCTCTTGATGCCAAGCCTGCCGTAGAGCAGCTCCTGCCAAGAGTGGCAGTGCTTGTGTTACCTTCGCTGTCTGAAGTGGAGAGCCTGCGCTTGTGCACTCTTCTCAGCTCCTTGCCGTATCGGACGCTCTTCTGCGAGCCGTCGCTTTCGGACTCTTCCTTGTAATTCACTTGTCTCTTCTGATTCCGCCTTGACCTTCTCCTCCTGGTTTCCAGGTAATCATCATCGCTGTAATCTGTGTAATCACCACTCTCTGCACAGGAGGCAACAGTGATGTGTTTTACTCCATTAAAGCAAAACAGAGTTTACATCAGCTTTAGCCCAGCAGCAGTCCTACCCTGTGCTTTTCAAGCCCCAACCATCACGCCTTGTTCTCCTGACCCATTGCAGGCTCAAGCATCACTTCCTCCATTTGTCACCAGTGCCATGGTCTGGTTGATTGGCTAGGGCTGGGTGATAGGTTGGACTGGATGAACTTGGAGGTCTCTTCCAACTTGGTTGATTCTATCATTCTATGATTTGAAAATCTCAGAAACCCTTTCCCTTGTCTTCCTCAAGCTCCTCCAGAAGACTGTTTCCTTACAGTGTTCTTGTTCCCTCATCACTGATGCCACAGATGCCTCCTCTACAACTACTGACAGCTAAAAGACCCTTTCTGAACTGCAGTTGATGATGCACATTTCCCACTGACCCTGGCAAGTCCCTTTTGGTTTTAAAATCTGAATACATTGTACTCAAACACTTTCAAGAACAGGCAGATGAGAAAAAAGCTACTGACAGGATGAAACTCTGAGTAATAGAATGTAAATTCACAACAAAAATCACTCTCACCCTATCAAAAGCTTGCTTGAAACAGTGTAGAACAAACTTACCACCATTCACAGACCTTCCTGCACCAGTCTACTGTCCTTAAGAATACAACTTATTTACAGGAGCTGAAACGAGCTTTGCAACAACTTTAGTTGCTCAGTCAAAATGCAGCTATCTCAAGCTACATTTGTAGTCAGGCCACACAATTTCCTAAGTTAGTGTTTGACCTGAGCTGCAGATCAAAGTGGAATATTCTTTACTTCCTAAAAGACTAAAGGAAGAATCAGAGCAAATCAACAACCACCTTCAAAAGGAAATTCCATTTCTAAAGACTGAAAACAAAGCCACTTGCAGAGTACCTTATTTCCTGAACTCAAAACAGGCTCCTGAGGGACAATAGTGGAGGTAAAAAGAGAGAAACACATTGTTAAAGCTATACTCTAAGTATATATGGAATGATCACAGAACCACTGAGGCTGGAAAAGACCTCTAAGATCAGAAAGTCCAACCTGTAACGTAACACCACAACATCAGCTAAACCATGTCATCAAGTTAGCTGGTGAGGGGCCTGGAGCACAGCCCTGTGAGGAGAGGCTGAGGGAGCTAGGGGTGTGCAGCCTGCAGCAGAGGAGGCTCAGGGCAGAGCTCATTGCTGCCTGCAGCTGCCTGCAGGGAGGCTGTAGCCAGGTGGGGTTGGGCTCTGCTGCCAGGCACCCAGCAACAGAACAAGGGGACAGAATCTGAAGCTGTGTCAGGGCAGGTCTAGGCTGGATGTTGTTAGGAAGTTCCTGGCAGAGAGAGTGATTGGCATTGGAATGGGCTGCCCAGGGAGGTGGTGGAGTGGCCGTGCTTGGAGATGTTGAAGCCAAGCCTGTCTGGGGCACTTAGTGCCATGCTCTGGTTGGTTGGGCAGGGCTGGGTGCTAGGTTGGGCTGGGTGAGCTTGGAGCTCTCTTCCAGCCTGCTTGATTCTATGATTTATAGTGTCACATCTAATCTTTTCTTAGAGACCTCCGAGGATGGTGACTCCACCACCTTCCTGGGCAGTCCATTCCAGTATCTAATCACCCTTTCCATGAGGAAGTGCTTCCTCATATCCAATCTAAACCTCTCCTGGTGCAACTTCAGACCATGCCCTCAGCCTCTGCTCCTAAGACTTTCCCTCCAGCCCCCTCACCAGTCTCGTTGATAGTGGAATCAGCTGATTTTATCACAGATGTGTGCCCATGAAGAAACAAATTTGTTCTTGTTCATTACAGAATAGACGAACAACCTCTTTAGGCTTCTGCCACAACCTTTACTGGTAACAGCAAAGTGTAAAGCACTTAGTGCAATGATAGAATCTCAGAGAGGGAGAGAGCAGCTGCTGTTCTCTGTCTGTGAAGCTCCTCTCCCTCCTGTAAACCACTGCCTCAAAGTAACTGACTCCACCATACAGAATCACAGATTTGTCAGGGTTGGAAGTGACCTCAAGGATCAGCCAGTTCCAACCTCCCTGCCATGAGAATGGACATCTCAAACTAGATCAGGTTGCTCAGAGCCCCATCCAGCCTAGCCTTAAAAACTTCAAGGGATGAGGCCTGTACCACCTCCTTGGGCAACCTGTGCCAGTGTCTCACCACCCTCATGGTGAAGAACTTCTTCCTAACATCCAATCTGAAACTCCCCGCTTCTAGTTTTGCTCCATTCCCCTAGGTTCTATCAGTACCCAACACCCTAAAAAGTCCCTCACCATGTTCATCACCTATATTCGAGGGACAGATAAAACACTGCAAAGGTGATGCAAACACTGACAAGGTAATAGGCACTAAGGTAATACTCTAAAGTACTTAGGACTATAAGTTCACAACACAAGTAAGTTAAAATAAATGCTGGCACTTTCTAGAACTGAGTCTCACAAACAAAGCCTTCAGAGAAAGTTGCTCATCCTGAAAAGGTTTAAGTACTGCATAGGTATTATTCTGACAACTCACACTGTGCAAACAGAAAACAAACTGCATGAAGGACAAGCAGAGTGAATTATTAGGTCCTCCTGTGATGCAACACCTTCAGCTATTAAAGATCAAAAAGGGTAATCATAGAGTAGAGAAAGTCAAGATGTTATTGTCTGCTTTTAAGTCTGCCAGAGAACAGAGTGTCATACGACTGAGGGATTTTTTTCTTCCTTTCCAAGGAAGGGAAATGTTTCCTTCAGAAGCTTTTTCAAAGGTATTTGGAAGGTCTTCAAGCTACAAAGAAGCTTGAAGTAGCTTTAAAGAAGTAGATTTTTTTGCCTTCATTCTTCTCTTCCCTGCTATCATCTGCCAAACAGGAGGCTACTGGAGAGCCACAGAGGTGGCATTTGAATTGTAGCACAAACACTCATTTAAATACATCATTACTTAAAATGCCAAGAACCTACCACTCAGTGCCAGCTTCCTGCAGAATATTCACAGCTGAACAAGCAGCAAACTGCTTTACAGCAAAGATGACTTGACCCAAGCAAGCAAACAAGTTTATCTCCTGTACCGAGACCACCGCTCTTCCTCCCTCCAGCACCAAGTATTTAATCCACCTAAGACTGCTTGTACTCACCAGATTCTCTGCTTGAATTGTCCTCGGATTCTTCCTCTTCATCATCTTCAGAGTATTTTTTCTTGGCTGTTTTCCTTCGTAGCCTCCTGCTTTGCCTCATGGGCCTGGAGTGGTGTCGCCTGGATATGCGGGCACAGAACTCGGAGTCGCTGTCTTCGTTTGACGGTGGCTCGTCTTCGCTTTCATCCAGGTTCTCCTCTGATATAACAAACTCATCCTGAGATCTGCTCAAAGACACACCACACACCACAGAGAGAGAAACAAAGGCCTGAGGCACTGCTCCCCTTGTTACCAGAAGCCACGTGGAAAACATGAGGGCAAGCGGGTACAAGTTACTCAAGTTGCCCAGGGAGGTGGTTGGGGCCCCATCCCTGGAGATATTCAAGGTGAGGCTCAACAAGGCTCTGGGCAATGTGCTCTAGTGGAGGATGCCCCTGCTGACTGCAGGCTGGACTAGATGAGCTTTGGAGGTCTCTTTCAGCCTAGACTATTCGATGATTCTGCTCTTAGGGAGGTACTGGTGAGCCACAGGAGGAAAACTTTTCACAAGAACAATCAACCTTTGGAGTGATCTCCCTGGTGAAGTGGTGGAGAGCCCCCAACATTCTTGATTCATGATTCATCAACAGGCTGAATCTCCCCACCTTCAGCTTTGCTCCATTCCCCCCAGGCCTGGCACTCCCTGATAGCCTGAAAAGTCCCTCCCCAGCACTTTTTGTAGGCCCTTCAGATGCTGGAAGGCCACAAGAAGGTCACTTCACAGCCTCCTCCAGCTTGCACAGCCCCAACTCTTTCAGTCTGTCCTCACAGCAGAGCTGCTGCAGCCCTCTCAGCATCCTCGTGGCCCTTCTCTGGACACTCTCCAGCATCTCCACAGCCCTCCTATCCCAGAGGCCCCAGAACTGGATGCAGGACTCCAGGTGGGGTCTCACCAGAGCAGAGTAGAGGGGGAGAATCCCCTCCCTCAACAGCAGAACTGGTTTCAGAACCTGCATGCCAAATCTGCTTTTAAACGGAGCTATTTTACTCTTCCACAGACACTCAGGCCTGATAAACATCCCATAAACCAAGACATATTTTCAGAAGGAAGCAACCAGGCTCACTTCAGCCACATTTTTGTGAAGGATTTCTGCTAGACAGTCACATCACTCACAGAACTGAGCCTGTCTGGCTCCTTCACTAACATAAGCATGTACAGAACCTTCTAGTGTGGCCTCCAACATTCCCATAACATCTCCAGAACATGTTCTGCTTAAAATACAGATTGGATGACTTCAGCACAGGCCTCTGGAGTGCAGTTTTTGCAGTAGAGTGATGTTCCCTTAGGCCAGAACATCTTCTGCCACCATGCAGTGCTGCTGCAGCACTGGGCACGTACTCCTCATCATCTGCAGACTCTCAGAAGCTCACAGCTGCCTGTGACTTGTGGTAGCAGTTAAAGCGCAGACCTACCCATCACTGATCTTGAATTCATCCTCACTCTCCTCTTCATCCAGGTTACTGTCACTGTCCAAGTCATTTAGTCGCCGTCGTTTCTTGCGCCGCGCTGCAGCAGCCCTTTGTGGTCGTTTGTTTTCTTTCCTTTCCTCCTCCAGGATTGTGGAAATGTCTTTTCCACGGTGACCTGTGATGTTAGACATGTCCTTGCCCCTGCCAATGCCTGAATTCAGTGGAAAAAAGGGGAAAAAAAGAGGGAAAACTCATGTTTTGCTTATCCTCTGTGCCTCCAGCCTCAGTTTATTCTGTCATGTCAGACTCCCTCTGGAGTCCTGAGAGGCTGAGGGCCCTGGGGCTGCTTAGTCTGGAGAAGAGAAGACTGAGAGGGGATTGGATCAATGTTTCTAAACATCTGAGGGCTGGGGGTCAGGAGGGGGGGACAGGCTCTGCTCACTGCTCCCTGGGATACAATGAGGAGCAGTGGGTGGAAGCTGCAGCACAGGAGGTTCCAGCTCAGCACGAGGGTGAACTTCTTGCCTGGAAGGGTCCCAGAGCCCTGGCACAGGCTGCCCAGAGAGGCTGTGGAGTCTCCTTCTCTGGAGCCTTTCCAGGCCTGTCTGGATGTGTTCCTCTGTGATCTGTGCTAGATTGTGTGGCCCTGCTCTGGCAGGGGGGTTGGACTGGATGATCTCCTTGGATCCCTTCCAACCTCTAATATCCTGTGAGCCTGATGCACACAGCCCTAGCTGTGGGCACTTGGAAATACTGAGGTCCATGCAGAAGACAGCAGACAAGTGTCAGCATTCTATACTCAGCCCCAAGCCAGTTTATTACCAGTTCTGGTGCCTTTAAAGAAGGGCAGATATGAGAAAATCCCCATCTGGGGAGGTTTGGACTGGATGATCTTTTCGGGTCCCTTCCAGCCCCTAACACTCTGTGATTCTGTGACAGGTATCTCTGCCCATGGCAGGGGGTTGGAATTAAATGATATTTAAGGTCTCTTCTCAACTCAAACCACTTTGTGATCATATTTGTGGCTTCTCACATCAAAGCAAATTTGATCTCTTATCACAATGAAAACCAAAGAACATCAGAAACATACCTCCTCCGTCGGCCTCCTTGATATCATCTTCAATGGCCTCATCAATTGCCTCATCAAATTCATCAAACCTAAAACCAAGAGCAACATTTACCACTTTGAAGTCAACCCTAACCAAATTATCTTATGAAAGCACTAACTCCAAATCTAGAACTGCAGGGGGAAATCATGCAGGATAGCAGAGACAAGGAGTGAACTGATGATAACTTAGGCACTTCCTAAAGGCCCTCTTTGTGTCTGTACACCTGGACACTGTTTGGCTTTTGCCCTTTATTTCTGGCAGCAGCATAATTACTTTCTTTTTTGAGTCATGCCCCTCAACAGAGCAAGCCTGAATATGAGCAATTCTTTCCTTTTTGAACTTCATTTTGCATGCTGGGGCTACAAAAAATTTAACAGTTACAGCATCTGAGGTTTGTGTGTGATGGAGGGAAATGGGGCAAGGTCCTGGCTTATACTTCATCAGCCAACTCCTGGTGGTTTGCTGTGTGAGATCCCTTCTTGGCAGCCTGTCCTGAGCTGCAATAGAGAGGTTCAGAATGGCAATTTACTACTGCTCTGTGCAAAAGTCTGTGGATTTGGGATTTGCAAATCACTTTGGTGGGAGTTAGGGTATTTTTCTCCCTGCTCATGTGCATGGTCTTCTTAAGCCCCATCTGATGCTTTTTTGGCTGCATGGCTGAGCAGGAGGCAGGAAGTGAAAGCAGCCAAGGCCTCCTGCAGTGCTTTGCTGGAGATTATAGGTGGGCAGCTCTTTGGTTGCATCCTTCTGTTGGCTTGTCCCAACTCCTTCAGTAAGAAAAACACCCTGCAGGTGGGAGCAGAGAGGTCTGGGGAGAAATGATGACCTTTCTTTTCACAAGAAGGGATAGATCCTTGAGATTCCTTCCAACCTGTGTTCAAGGATTCTAGGATGTCTTATAACTTTTGGTTACTTATCATTGCTTGGCTGTCACACTTTTGATTTCTGTGAACATAAACCCATTTGCATTTTCCATGCCAGGCAACTCACTGAATTTAACAATATATAATTAGAAAGTTGAAGATGGTAGCAGTGGTACTTTCCACACAAAGCATCAGTCATTCCCCCCTCTTACCTCCCCCCCTCCCCTTTCACTAGGTGACACAGACACTGCCAATTTGCAAAACAGACTTACTCAAAAGCACCTATTAAAGTAATATTAAAATGATACATCCTCTCTAAATCTGTCTCTCAGGCAGCTTCTTTCTCTTCTTAAAACCCATGGGAATGCCACTTTATGGACCAGCAGGAGTCCCTATGACAAGAGGGCTGTGGAGATGCTGGAGAGTGTCCAGAGCAGGGCCAGGAGGATGCTGAGAGGGCTGCAGCAGCTCTGCTGTGAGCACAGCCTGAAAGAGTTGGGGCTGTGCAGGCTGGAGCAGAGGAAGCTGTGAGGTGACCTTCCAGCAGCTGAAGGGGGCTCCAAAAAAGCTAGGGAGGGACTTTTGAGGGTATGAGGGAGTGGCAGGAGTGGGGGGAATGGAGCAAAGGTGGAGGTGGGGAGGAAGTTGTTGAGCAGGAGAGTGGTGAGAGGCTGGACTGGGTTGCTCAGGGAGGTGGTTGAGGCCCCATGGCTGGAGGTATTTGAGGCCAGGCTGGCTGAGGCTGTGTGCAGCCTGCTCTAGGGTAGGGTGTCCCTGGGCATGGCAGGGGGTTGGCACTGGCTGCTCCTTGTGCTCCCTTCCAACCCTGAGTGGTTCTGTGATTCCAATTCTGACATCTTAAGCTGCACAGGTAAAACACACTCTGCACAGCTCGTTGTGATTACACTCAAATAAGCTACAGTCTAATGTTACAGAACTGAATAGGACAAACCAAAGCAGAAGAGTTGAGTAATTTGTCCTACAGCAGCGTTTTCAAGCTGCATAAATCTCTGCTCTCTGAGTAATTCATTGAAAGTAGGCAGCAAATGGGAGGGAAAAGGATTTGGCCCTTTTACAGAGGTAACTTCAGTAGGTTTCTTCAATGATGAACTCAAATCCCATAAAAAAAACTATTGGTATCTTTATTTCCAACTAGATGCTTGAAGATACCACATGCAAAAATGCAAACTTCATTGCAGGAAAGATAATTTCTTCAGATGGAAGATTTTCTTAGTGTTCATTTTTAGAAACTATTTATTTTTCAGTATTTTTTAGATACAAGCAACTAACAACTGGACACATCTTACACTAAAGCTTCACTTTCTGTCCCAGAAGAACAATCAGTATAGATTCAGGGTTGACCTGCTGGAAAGGGGCTCCATGGAAAAGGACCTCGGAGTCCTGGTGTACAATAACTTATCAATGGGACAGCAATGTGCCCTTGTGGCTAATAGGGTCAGTGGTATCCTGGGATGCATTAAGAAGAGCATGGCCAGCAGGTCAGGGAAGTTCTCTTCCCCCTCTACTCACAGAATCAAGAAGGTTGGAAGAGAGCTCCAAGCTCAGCCAGCCCAACCTAGAACCCAGCCCTAGCCAGTCAACCAGACCATGGCACTAAGTGCCTCATCCAGGCTTTGCTTCCACACCTCCAGGCACAGCCACTCCACCACCTCCCTGGGCAGCCCATTCCAATGCAAATCACTCTCTCTGACAGGAGCTTCCTAACAACATCCAGCCTAGACCTGCCCTGCCACAGCTTCAGACTCTGTCCCCTTCTTCTCTTTCTGCTTGCCTGGCAGCAGAGCCCAACCCCACCTGGCTACAGCCTCCCTGCAGGTAGTTGGTAGACAGCAATGAGCTCTGCCCTGAGCCTTCTCTTCTCCAGGCTAAACAACCTCAGATCCCTCAGCCTCTCCTCATCAGGTTTGTGTTCCAGGCCCCTCCCCAGCCTTGCTGCCCTTCTTCAGACACCTTCCAGCACCTCAACATCTCTCTTGAATGGAGGAGCCCACAACTGGACACAGCACTCAAGCTGTGGCCTGAGCAGTGCTGAGCACAGGGGCACAAGAACCTCCCTTGTCCTGCTGCCCACACTGCTCCTGAGCCAGCCCAGGATGCCACTGGCTCTGCTGCCCACCTGGGCACTGCTGCCTCAGCTTCAGCCTACTGTCTACCAGTACCCCCAGGTCCCTTTCTTCCTGGCTGCTCTCAGACACTCTGTTCCCAATCTGTACTCTGCTCTGATAAGACCACAACTGGAGTGTCTTTACCAGTTCTGGGCTCCCCAGACCAAGAGGGACAGAAACATGCTAAAGTGCCCAACAGAGGCTGTGAGAAGGACTGTAACAACTGTCTGATGAGAAAAGGCTGAGACACCTGGGAGCTGTTTAGCCTGGAGAAGAGAAGGCTGAGAGGGGATCTGATTAATGCTTACACATATCTGAAGGGTGGGTGTCAAGAAGGGGTCAGTCTCTTTTCAGTGGTGTCCTGTGATACGACAAGGGGCAATGGGCACAGAGAGGAACACACCTTAACATGAGGAAAAACTCTGCCATAAGGGTGACAGAGCACCAAACAAAGCTGCCCAGAGAGGTTGTGGAGCCTCCATCTCTAGAGACATTCAAGACTCATCTGGATGTGTTCCTGGATGATGTGTCTTAGGTGATCCTGCTTTGGCAGGGTGGTTGGACTGGAGGTCCCTTCCAACCCCTACTATTTTATGATTCTGTAACTACAGTTACAGAATCATAGACTCAAGCAGGTTGGAAGAGACCTCCAAGATCATCCAGTCCAACCTAGCACCCAGCCCTATCCAGTCAACCAGACCATGGCACTAAGTGCCTCATCCAGGCTTTTCTTGAACACCTGCAGGCATGGTGACTCCACCACCTCCCTGGGCAGCCCATTCCAATGCCAATCACTCTCTCTGTGAAGAACTTCCTCCTAATATCCAGCCTATACTTTCCCTGGCAGATTGGCTAGGGCTGGGGGATAGGTTGGACTGGATGATCTTGGAGGTCTCTCCCAACCTGGTTGATTCTATGATTCTAAGAGACCTCCAAGCTCATCCAGTCCAACCTTGCACCCATCCCTGGCCAATCAACCAGAGCATGGCAATAGAATCAATTCATATTTGCTCCTCCATAGTACCCTCCAGCAGAACAAGAACAGATTTGACATTATTCTGTATTCTAATAGGAAGCACAAAACATTTTCTCATTGAAAAATAAGATGCTGGATTCCTGGTCTCTTTACATC
The DNA here is from genome assembly GCF_015220805.1 of Pogoniulus pusillus. Taxonomy (NCBI): domain Eukaryota; kingdom Metazoa; phylum Chordata; class Aves; order Piciformes; family Lybiidae; genus Pogoniulus; species Pogoniulus pusillus. Next base: position 1,734,440 of record NC_087266.1, read on the forward strand.
CCCCAAGAACAACTGCATGGCACATACAGAGCAGCTTTACACTGGAAGGAAGTGGCTCTGAAATTCTTCCATCAGTAAGGTCAGTTCCACGTTAATCAAACACAATTTTCCCCCTCCAAAGTGCTAAGAAAAACAAAAGGAAAAAAACCAACCTCTTTAAAATGTGAGAAATCAGTTCAAATTTCCAAGTCACTGCTAATAAATAACCTGAGCTGACAGCTGCCTGCCCAGCAGCTGGAATGGAACAGAATGAAATTGCTGCTGCTGCTTTATTCATAATGCAGATTTTGGTTAACCTGCTCACGAGAGCACTGAGCAGATGACTCTGGTGATGAAGGGATTACAGCTCTTTAGAGAGCACAATACAGAGGTGTCTGTAAGCAGAACAAGGCAGTCAGCATTTATCTTCCCCTGCTGAAGGAGGTCACAAACAATCCTCAGTGACACCAGCAGGACTTCACTGCAACATAAATTCAAAGTGACAAACTGACATGTGCAATATTTTCACCAGCTCAACGTTCTGTGTAGGAAGGAACCTGTAGGAAAGCCTCTATCATTTTCTATCAGCAGCCTGATTTTTTCCACAACAATGTGACATGAAATGTTATTTCCAATAAATATTACTGTTTGTGCACAACATGTGTCCTGCTGCAATCATCCCAGATACCCTACAGGCAAGGGTTTTTCTTCTCCTGCTCAGATGCTGCCTGACCTGTCATGAAAATAGCAAATCTATACAATCCTGCCTGTGGCATAGTGCTCCTTAGAGAAACACTTCATTTAGAATCATGGAATCAGTCAAGGTTGGAAGGGACCACAAGGATCATCTAGTTCTAACCCCCCTGCCAGCACTTCCCAAAGCAGTGCTGGCATTTTCATTAGTGTGGCTCCTGCTGCTAATTGGAACAGTTGCTGAAAATGAAGAGCTAAGCGAGGCCAGGCTGTGATTGCTGAGCAGGCTGGAAAGCTCAACTATGCTTCTCCTCAAGAGCAAAACCAGACCAGTGGTGAGCTGCATCATGGTTATTGTTTGAAGGTTTTGATAGCTAGCATGTTGTAGTTTTTGGTGCCCAAGGTCTACACAGACCAAGTACAGGAAAGCTAATAGTCTTTTTATCATAAAACATATTCCTAATGCAGCTGAGACAGAGCCCTGCAAGCTCTCATGCTACCACATTCTTAGAGTCATAGAATCATAGAATCAACCAGGCTGGAAGAGAGCTCCAAGCTCATCCAATCCAACCTAGTACCCAGCCCTGGCCAGCCAACCAGACCATGGCACTAAGTGCCCCAGCCAGGCTTGGTTTCAACACCTCCAGGCACAGCCACTCCACCACCTCCCTGGGCAGCCCATTCCAAATATTAATACAGGTTATTAATTTTGCCTAAGCCATCACACAAGAGAGAAGTCAGAAAGTTCCTGCTTTGAGGTGCCTGTTTTGAAGTATTTCCACCTTGAAAGAGCTCCTGACAGGACAGGTTCTTGCTGTGACAGAATTCCCAGTCTGGACCATCTCCACTTTTGGATGGCTCCTACCTTTTGCACAGCTCTCAGTTTTACCCCATCCCTGGTTTTGGGTGGTTCTCCCCACTTCTGCATCATTCTGTGGATGCTTACAAGCTTGGCAAGCCTTGGGGTCCTTTGAGAGAGAGAGTTGCCAGCAACACCCAGACTGGTTCCTCTCTGATCATATCAGCAGCAGACTTCTTGGTTGCTTCCCGAGCTGGGAAGATGCTAATAGTTTGGCTCTCCCCTGCCACTGTTGAGGCAGCATCATTCCACGATCATCCCACTCGTGGAAGAAGTGCTTGAGACATTTCTGACTCTGGCAGCTTTGCCATTGTGCTGCGTGGATCTAGGCTATTGGATATTGCCTGTAGCACCAGAAGGCTGCTCCTGCAGAGGAATCCAGCAAGGGATCACTGCCAAACACCTACCTTGCCTCCACGTTAGCCGCAAACCTTCCTTTAGGAACGCGGCGTAGGTCACCGCCTGCTAGCAGGGGATACCACATGGACTCCACACGATTCAATGTGAACCCCACCAGAGACCTTTACTGGTCTTTCTGACTCCATTTATATAGTCTTGAGCATAGAGCACACACCTACACATCAGCATAACCTAGGCAAGCACAACCCAGTCTCCTACATACATCACACCTTGTTTTACTTATTAACCAGGTGTCCACTATCTCTTCTCCCCTGCAGGAGGCATCCTGAAGCCAGGAGAACCAAGGTCAAAATGCTCAGACTGCTTGTTATTATTCCTTCTCACATTGCATTCCCACACCTCTGCTGTTCCCTTAATTCTCTGCTCAGCCTGACTGATAGTGGGGTAAAGCTGTGTTTATAGCTTAGCCTTTTCCATTTTCTGACCTCCTAAATCTCTACATTTATCTGCCACACCCTTTTTGATGACATTCCTGATGGAACTGAATCTGTAAATAAACCTAAACTCATTTTTTGTATATCATTTGGGGGCAGGGGTGTTCAGAAAAATAAAATCATTCTCTTTTTTGTAATTCCTGACTCAGCCACACTAATTCCCTGCCTCCATGACACTCTCTCCTAACTACCTTTTAAGTTTCATGCCCTTTTCATGTAAAGAAGCCATAAGGGAGGGGGAAGAGAGAAGGAGGAATTTAAGGCTTTCAGACACCAGCACAATTCTCCCTTTCAAGAGAACAGAGGGGTACAGTTCACCTGCTTTAACTTACTCCAGAAACTGCAGTAACACCAAGACCTCCTCCAGTATTCCTGAACACTTTCTTATGCTTCCCCCCTTCACTATATCCTTTCATCTGCTTTTACAATCATCAAATGTAACTTGAGGAAAGAACAAAGACACTTCAGTTGGGCCTCTCTTAGATAAGTGTGCATGGCAAGTGGTGGGATGCTTGAGAAAGAGAGCAGAGTGTGACTTTCTTTGGTCACTGCTGACCCACCTGTAGCTTATGCACTTGCGGGTTCTGGTAGACCTCCTTTCAAGCAGCTTTGATTTGGGCTTTTTGGAATCTTTCTTCTTTTCCTCTTGACCTTCAGGTATTTCTGGTTCCTGTTCACATAAAAGAGAGGTGTCAAAAAGCTTTATCTCTCCTCTCCTTCCACATGCACTATGACTGAACTCATGATCATACAATCATAAACTCAACCAGATTGGAAGAGACCTCCAAGATCATTCAGTCCAACTCCGCCTACCCATCCAGCCTGTCAAGGTCCCTCTGCAGGGCTCTCCTACCCTCCAACAGCTCCACATCTGCTCCTAGCTTGGTGTCATCTGCAAACTTACTGATGCTGGACTCAATCCCCTGCTCCAGATCATCAATAAAGATATTGAACAGGACTGGGCCCAGCACTGATCCTTGATATGATGATACAGATACTCATACAATCTAGAAAGCTCCTAAACCCATCAGAACTCACTTTGGCTCCCAATACAATGACTTGTTGGATAAATAATTGCACACATGAAGTCAGAAATCCCAAGTTTAAGGCTTTGTGGTGTTTATCAGTGGTGGATAAACACTGATCTCATGCCTCAGGTGATAGACTAATAGTACCATAGAATCAAGCAGGTTGGAAGAGAGCTCCAAGCTCAGACAGCCCAACCTAGCACCCAGCCCTGCCCAACCAACCAGACCATGGCACTAAGTGCCCCAGCCAGGCTTGGCTGCAACACCTCCAGCCACGGCCACTCCACCACCTCCCTGGGCAGCCCATTCCAATGCCAATCACTCTCTCTGACAGCAACTTCCTAACAACATCCAGCCTAGACCTCCCCTGGCACAGCTTGAGACTGTATCCACTCATTCTGTTGCTGCTTGCCTGGCAGAAGAGCCCAACCCCCACCTGGCTACAGCCTCCCTTCAGGCAGCTGTAGACAGTAATGATACCACTACACAGAGGTGATAGTCTCAGGCCTAGTAACTACAGCAGCTGAACAAACTGTTGCAGGCCTCTTCACACACTGAGCACAGGTACAGCTTTACAGAGTGCTGTTTCAATTAAGTTCCACACAGGTTCATTTTATGTTGTTGTTTCCAAGTTATCAATTTAAAAAGAAGGAAATCTGGCCCCAGGCTGAATTTTTCCAATTATCTGCTGCCAGCCAGAGACTTTTGAGCAAGTCTGTAAAATCTGTTATCATTCTGCTGGTGTCCAGAGACAGGGGGAGAAAGTTGGCATAATTGCAGTCAGACTGGAAAAGTCTCTATTTAAAACAAACAGAAGATTAATTTTAAACTCTGGTGCAAAGAACAGATTCTATCATTTTAGATGAAGGCATCTGGCTTAAGGCTTCAAGAGAATCACTTTAACATGTAGTCAATAAGGGAGAAGAGGTTGTGCTCCACATAAACAAACACATTTTCCCTCTGCTGTAAAGGGAAAACACAGAAAAGCATCTGTGAATAAACCCCTAAATGTTTAGTCATTAACCACAGGTGACTTCAGTATACACCTGTCAGAGGCAAAATGTTTGGCTTCTAATAGATATATTCCCTCTGAATCACAAAACCTTTGTGCCACCACTTCTAAAGCAAATCTATGACAATTAGCTCAGACCTAGGTAACAAGACAGCAGATATCAGTTACATAAACTGAGTTCCACCTTTATTAACTTCAGAATGGTCAAGGGCTCTACTCAAAACCCAAATGTAATGGGCAGAGGGGTGATTCAGTCATCCCTTACTGTCAGAAGACTGTGTGTGGCAATAGTTGCTCCTAATAAAACATCATAAAGCCCCCTTGGATGCTCAGCTCACTTAAATCTCAGTCTAGAATTGCTTCTGATCTGCTTATAGATTGACTTTCCTCTCCAGCATGCTACTAGCACTTCCAACACACTACTGAGAAACTTCTTTCCTGAGAAGTTTGGAAGAGAAGACAGTGATAGCACAGCAACTTACCTGAGGTGGAATGATGTTCTCAATACTGATACCCACATACACCAACCGCTCTTTTCTTTAGGAGAGAAAAAAGAAGACAGTTACCCTTCAGAAAGACTGCACAGGTCTGAAATAATGCTGTCATTAGCACTGCTTGAAGCTCTATCACCAAGCAGAAGCATCCCAAGAGGATGTTCCAAGTGAAAACACTTACTTGGTTCAGAATAATGTCCTAAATCTCCCATCATTACCTTTTCCTGCATGAATAATGTAAGAGATTCCCAAAGAGTCCTGACAAAGTGGCCCAAGATTGTGGGTGCCACAGAAATGATTGAATTAGGATGTAAAAAACCCCAATCTATAACCAGCTTGCAAACAGTAATGTTGTCATCAAGATCACATTGTCAGATCTGAAACTACCACCCAACCTCAGAGGCACTGAAAGACAAAATGAGAGTTTAAAATCACACTGAACTGGAAAAACTACACAAAGATGGGATGCAATCCAAAGTGGGAAAGTGCCAGATTTTAGGCCTAGGAAGGAACAATCAGCTCCACAAACACCAGAGAGCAGGTAACTGCCTACATAGCAATTCTTTGCCAGAGGAGAACAGCCTGAATGAAGAGAGCCTCAACAGAAAGCTGCTGCAGAACCAATGGTGATGACAGATGGATGTGTGAACAGAAGAGCCTACAGGACAACTGATGGAAGTCTGCTGGCACCTAGCTGGAATATTTGATGCCATCTGGCCACCACACATCAAGAAAGATGGGATCCAGCTGAAGAGTTGAAAGTTAGACAAAAGGAACTTTACTGGAGGGCAGCAGATGTGCCTTGTTGGGAAAGGTTGGAAAAAAAAGGTCTAGAGAACACTAGACTGAAGTTGGGAGAGAATCAAAGGATCAAAGAACTGTTGAGGTTGGAAGAGCCCTCTGAGAGCATCAAGCCCAACCACTCGCTTAGAGCTCACAACCCTACAACTGCTAAGCCACTACCACTAAACCATGTCCCTCAGCACCACATCCCTGAGAGTTTTAAACACATCAAGAGATGGGGACTCCATCCATCACCTCTCTGGGCAGCCTGTTCCAACACCTGAGAACCCTTTCTGGGAAGAAATGCTTCCTAATATCCAACCCAAACCTCCCCTGGCACAACTTGAGGCCATTTCCTCTTGTTACGTCAGTTGTTGCATGTGAGAAGAGACCAATTCCCACCTTGCTCCAGCTTCCTTTGAAGTAGCTGCAGAGGGGGATGAGGTCTCCTCTCAGACTGCTGAAGACTAAACAACCCCAGTTCCCTCACAAGGCTTAAGTTCAAGGTCAGCAAGTTTGCAGATGACACTAAGCTGGGGGCAGATGTGACTGAGCTGGAGGGCAGAAGGGCTCTGCAGCGGGACCTTGACCGCCTGCACAGATGGGCAGAGGCCAATGGGATGGGGTTCAATAGCTCAAAGTGCAGGGTGCTGCACTTTGGCCACAGCAACCCCATGCAGAGATACAGGCTGGGGTCGGAGTGGCTGGAGAGCAGCCAGACAGAGAGGGATCTGGGGGTACTGATTGATACCCGCCTGAACATGAGCCAGCAGTGTGCCCAGGTGGCCAAGAGAGCCAGTGGCATCCTGGCTTGTATCAGGAGTGGTGTGGTCAGCAGGAGCAGGGAGGTCATTCTGCCCCTGTACTCTGCACTGGTCAGACCACACCTCGAGTACTGCGTTCAGTTCTGGGCCCCCCAGTTTAGGAAGGACACTGAGATGCTTGAGCGTGTCCAGAGAAGGGCGACGAGGCTGGTGAGAGGCCTTGAGCACAAGCCCTACGAGGAGAGGCTTAGGGAGCTGGGGTTGTTTAGCCTGGAGAAGAGGAGGCTCAGGGGTGACCTTATTGCTGTCTACAACTACCTGAGGGGCGGTTGTGGCCAGGAGGAGGTTGCTCTCTTCTCAGGTGGCCAGCTCCAGAACAAGAGGACACAGCCTCAGGCTGCGCCAGGGGAAATTTCGGCTCGAGGTGAGGAGAAAGTTCTTCACTGAGAGAGTCATTAGGCACTGGAATGGGCTGCCTGGGGAGGTGGTGGAGTCGTCGTCCCTGGGGCAGTTCAAGGCAAGGTTGGATGTGGCACTTGGTGCCATGGTCTAGCCTTGGGCACTGTGGTAAAGGGTTGGACTTGATGATCTGTGAGGTCTCTTCCAACCTTGGTGATACTGTGATACTGTGATACTGTCTTTCACCAGCTTAGCTGCTTTTAGCACTCAAAGACAGGAAAGCCTCTTCTCAGATGTTTGTTACAAGATCAAACCAAAGCAAGTAAAACTCAAGCTCTGCTTGCCTCGGGATCAGACTGCAAACCAATAGCTAAACATCTGGTTCAGGCACTGAGAATTGTTATCACACCAGCTGGATGGTCTAACTGTCACTGCTAAAAGATTGGACTCACAGCCAAGACTTGGTGATTTCAAGCAGAGCAGACTGGGAAATCCCATGCAACATTTGCCAGCAGAGTATTCACCAAAGGAGGTTAAAAAATGATTCTCCCTAGCAATGAGTCCTCCTAGCACAAAGCAGAGCAGCAGACACAGTTCTTTTGTGTCCTGTACTCCTGCACAGATGGAGCTGTGTGTAGGCTGAGCTTGCTCTCAAAACCAGCCAAGAGTTTTGTCCCCAAAGCTACAAATTCACCAGAACTGGCAAGCTGTGGGTGACTTTACCACAGTGTGATCTAGATCCACCCTGAGCAGAAGCAGCAGCGCTGGGAACACTCAGTGCCTGGCCTGTCACTGTCACTGTTGCTGCTGAAGCAGCAATAACAAACAAGAGATTTGAAAGGAGCTGAAAACACACATGAATCACGTTCTGTTCTTCCCAGCACTGAATCCCGTGGGATGTTTCAAGACCTGCTACAAATAAAAGCCTGTTCAAGTGTTTTCGTTGAAAGGATCTCACCTTCTGGCAAAATTTGCCTACTAAGATAGAATTAATGCCAAGTTTTGTTTAATAATGTTTTTTCTTTGAAAGGGTCTCACCTTCTGGCAAAATTTGCCTTTTAAGATAGAATTAATACCAAATTGTGTTTATTAACACATATGATATTACACTTTGCTAGGTTATAGAATCATGGAGTCAGTCAGGGATGGAAGGGGCCACAAGGATCCGGCAGTGCCAACCCCCTGCCATGCCCAGGGACACCCTACCCTAGAGCAGGCTGCACACAGCCTCAGCCAGCCTGGCCTCAAACACCTCCAGCCATGGGGCCTCGACCACCTCCCTGGGCAACCCACTCCAGCCTCTCACCACTCTCCTGCTCAACAACTTCCTCCTCACCTCCAGCCTCACTCTCCACACCTCCACCTTTGCTCCATTCCCCCCACTCCTGACACTCCCTCACACCCTCAGAAGTCCCTCCCCAGCTTTTTTGGAGCCCCCTTCAGATGCTGGAAGGCCACAAGAAGGTCACCTGGGAGCCTCCTCTTCTCCACACTTAACAGCTCCAAGTATCTCAGTCTGTCCTCCTAGAAGAGCTGCTGCAGCCCTCTGATCCACCCAGTGGCCCTGCTCTGGACACTCTCCAGCATCTCCACATCTCTCTTGTCCCAGGGGCTCCAGAACTGGATGCAGGACTCCAGCTGGGGTCTCAGCAGAGCGGAGCAGAGGGGAAGAATCACCTCTCTCCACCTGCTGGCCACACTTCTCATGATCTCCCAGGATCTGCTTGGCTGGCTGGGCTGCAAGTGCACACTGCTGGCTCATGTTGAGCTTCTTGTCCAGCAGCACCCCCAAGTCCCTCTTCCCAGGGCTGCTCTCCAGCCACTCACTGCCCAGCCTCAATATATGTCTCAACTGTCATCTGCCCAGTTCTCAATCCTTAAAAAATACAAATCCTGCAGACTCTCCTTCGTGCCTCTCATTTTCAGGTCTGAAAACTCCAGGTAGAACATTCCAAATAACTAAAGATGCTGTTTCTAAATGCAGCAAATTGGTTTGCACTTAGCCTTGGGTAATGGCAGGATTGGATACAAAATTAATTCCAAGCTGAAATTTAGCTGACCTTGCACTACAGCAACTTCATAATCATGCAAATTTGGCCAAGTTGAGCAGAATCTAAAGCAACAAGATGCAAACCCCACATCAATCTGGGTGACTTGGGTCAGACAAGTCAGCACTTTGCCTTGCTTACAGCAGGAAATCTGCACATGGCTGCCACTAACACACACAGCTGAAGCCAGTGCTGAAAACTAACCACTGGTATAGGAAAGTCAAACTTGTTTTCAAACACCTTAACCAAAGTTTAACACAGATACTTTGTATGATTTCTAGTTTTACTATTTGTATTTGCTGCTCTTTGCTAACTCTTGCATTTCTCTTCCCTGTTCTGCAAGCTCTCCCAGCACTGCACCACCAATAAGCAGTAAGAAGTCAAAACTGATCTGACCAATTCTCAGTCTTCTCACTGCTTTCCTCCCAACCTCCAGTTTGTTTTACTGCTTGCTCAGTTATCACCACCCCCCTGCTCAGCACTTGCTCTGAACAGAGCCCAGCAGTGGTTACCTGCGTTCTGCACGCTCCTTCTTTTTCAAGACAACATCCAGATCTTGCAATTGTTCTTCTAATTTCTCACAGAGCAGTTTCTAAGGGAAGGAAACACAAAGTTAGGGTTTTTAACCATTTTCATGTTGAGCTAATGCTCAGAAACTTCATTTACTGCTTAGAAAGTTGCTCTCAGATTGGATGTTAGGAAGTTCTTCAAGGGTGGTGAGACACTGGAATGGGTTGCTATGAGGACAGACTGAAAGAGTTGGGGCTGTGCAGGCTGGAGCAGAGGAGGTTCCCAGGTGACCTTCTTGTGGCCTTCCAGCATCTGAAGGGGGTCTACGAAAACGCTGGGGAGGGACTTTTGAGGCTGTCAGGGAGTGACAGGAGTGGGGGGAATGGAGTAAAGCTGGAGGTCAGGAGAGTCAGCCTGGGTGTGAGGAGGAAGTTGAGACCTTGGACTGGGTTGCCCAGGGAGGTGGTTGAGGCCCCATGGCTGGAGGTGTTTGAGGCCAGGCTGGCTGAGGCTGTGTGCAGCCTGCTCTAGGGTAGGGTGTCCCTGGGCATGGCAGGGGGGTTGGAACTGGCTGATCCTTGTGCTCCCTTCCAACCCTGACTGGTTCTGTGATCTAGTGTGAGGTGTCCCTGACCATGGCAGGGGAATTGGAACTAGATGATCTTTGAGGTCCTTTTCAGCCCTGACAATTCTATGCTTCTAAATTTTACCAATGGGCAAGAGGGGAGAAGAGCATCCCTCCCATTCATCACAGTCTATTTTTTGGCAGAAAAAGGAATAAATAATCACAGAATCATTTAACAGGAGAGGTTGGAAGGGACATCCAGAGATTATCAAGTCCAACCCCCCTGCCAGAGCAGGATCACCTCGGGCATGCTGCACAGGTAGATGTGCAGATTGACTTTGCAAGTATCCAGAGCAGACTCCACAACATCTCTGGACAGGCTGCTCCAGTGGTCTGTCACCCTCACAGTAAAGAAGTTGTTCTTCATGTTGAGGTGGCACTTCCTGTGTTCTAGCTTGTCTCCATTATTCCTTTTCCTTTTAGCAGGTGCCACTGGAAAGAGACCCTTCCCCACCCCTCAGATATTCTTCAGCTAAACAGCCCCAGATCTCTCAATCTTTCTTCACAGAAGAGATGTTCAGGTTCCCCAGTCATCCTCATAGTTCTTCACTGGACTCCCTCCAGCAGTTCTCTGTCTCTCTTGAACTGGGGAGCCCAAAACTGGACAGAGTATTCCAGAGGTGGTCTCACTAGGGCCGAGCAGAGGAGGAAGAGAACCTCCCTAGACCTGCTGTAGACCCTGTACTAATGCACCCCAGGCTGCCATTGGCCTTCTTGGCCATGAGGGCACATTGCTGTTCACTAGGACTCCAAGGTCATTTTCTTTGGAGCTGCTTCCCAGCAGGACAACCTCTAACTCTAACCTCTACTGGTACCTGGTGTTATTCTCCCCAGGTGCAGGACTCTACACTTGTCCTTATTGAACTTCATGAGGTTCACCTTATGCAGGACTCTACACTTGTCCTTATTGAACTTCATGAGGTTCACCTTATGCAGGACTCTACATTTGTCCTTATTGAACTTCATGAGGTTCACCTTATGCAGGACTCTACATTTCTCCTTATTGAACTTCATCTTATGCAGGGCTCTACACTTGTCCTTATTGAACTTCATGAGGTTCACCTTATGCAGGACTCTGTATTTCTCCTTATTGAACTTCATGAGGTTCACCTTATGCAGGACTCTACATTTCTCCTTATTGAACTTCATCTTATGCAGGACTCTACACTTGTCCTTATTGTACTTCATGAGGTTCACCTTATGCAGGACTCTACACTTGTCCTTATTGAACTTCATGAGGTTCACCTTATGCAGGACTCTACACTTGTCCTTACTGAACTTCATGAGGTTCACCTTCACCCAGCTCTCCAGCCTCTCTAAGATCTGGCTGGATAGCAGCACAACCTTCAGGTGTGTCTGCCACCCCTCCCAGTGTTCTATCACCAGCAAACATGCTGAGAGTATACACTCTACCCTCTTCTTAAACTTCCAACAAGTCCCACAAGCACAAGCAAAGCTGAAAAGCAGAGTGAAGCTGAAAAGGAACCATACATGCTGGCAAGGTGGGCAGAACCACTCTCCATCAGGGATTATCATCAAAGGAGGACGAAGGCAGGCTGTATGGTAGCCACTGTCACAGGAGTCACACAACAAAATCTGTGGAAACAAAACAAATCACGAACATCTTCTGGCACTCACAACATGTAATCAGCTCCACAACTACTTCCCCAGTATTTTAGAGATACTCTGGGCTGTGCCAAAACCACACCACTCCTGCATCACTTGTCACTAGATGGTCCTGAGGCCAGGGCTGGTTTTGATGGGGAAGTTTATCTAGCAGCAGTTTTCCATTTTAACACCAGATTTCTTCTTCTTATGTGCTCTCAAGCACTTAGTACTACTGGACTACACAGATACTGGGCCCATACAGTGGGATCTGGTAATGCCTTCCAGATCCCAGCCTGAGTGGGCTGCACAATGTGGTGTGAAATTGTCCTCACGTGGTGGACACCTGGTTACTCCCTCAGGCAGGATAATTAGATGTCCAGGATGGTAGAGGCAAAGACTTGCAGATTTAGGGGTATACAGCACCAGGCAACTATTAGAGTTCATATGTAGGCTGGGTAAAACCTGAGATATCCCTTTCCAGGAAAAATGAGGACCAAAGCTGGCATAAGCTGTGGAATATTGACCTCTTAACATCTAAAAGGATGCACTTTGCCTCAGCTAGGGTGGGATACCTGTCACACATCTGAGAGAATGCTTACTTTGCTTACTAAAGGACACTAAAAGAATCCAAGATGATATTACCACAGATAAACCAGATCCATCAGAGAAAGCAAAAGCTTGCTGTGGGGTTCAGCTGTACCAGTCCTCAGGGTGATGTGCAGCTGTATGCAATGAGGTTGAACTGTGCCTCAGCTAGGGTGGGATACCTGTCACACATCTGAGAGAATGCTTACTTTGCTTACTAAAGGACACTAAAAGAATCCAAGATGATATTACCACTGATAAACCAGATCCATCAGAGAAAGCAAAAGCTTGCTGTGGGGTTCAGCTGTACCAGTCCTCAGGGTGATGTGCAGCTGTATGCAATGAGGATGATGATGTCACAAGCCACTGGAAAGCATGCATTGCACTGCATGCAACGGGTTGGGTGTTTAATGTCTCCTCAGTATTCAGCGAGGCTGCAGGCACAACCTCAAAGCCTCACCCAGATTAATTCTCAGCGGGCTAACTTCTCTTTACACCACATAAAAGAGGTGGTGATCAGAATTAACCTCCCTCTCTCAATAAAGGTGAGCTCATCTACTGTCATGTGTTTACCACCTAAAACCTAGAGAGCATTCCCCTACACGGAGCCACCCCAAAGGACACCCTCAGATACACCAAAGCCACTCCACCCAAACTGACACAACAGCAGCAGCTTTCCCCAAGAGCCTACCAGCTCAGGGTGATTGGGAAGGCCACACTTCTTGCATGGCTCATCGTCATCTGCTGGTGCAGCTTCTTCTTCCTCTTCCTCCTCCTCTTCCTCCTCCTCCTCAGAGTTTTTTTCACTCTCTGAGTCCTCGCTGTCTTCGTTACTTGAGTATTTCCACCTGCCCCGTGTGCGTGTACCTGTCCACCGAACTTTGCTTCTCTGGGAGGCAGCAGTTCAGAGAGAAAACAACAAGGGAAGCTCAAAGTTTCTTCTCTGGTCTTAAAACACCTCTACAGTGAAATCACAGAGTCAAAGAAGCATTCAGGTTGGAAAAGACCCTCAGGATCACCAAGGCCAACCCAGAAGCCTACTCTACAAGGTTCACCCTAAACCATAGCCCCAAGCACCACAGCCAAATACTTTAAAACACACCCAGGGTTGGGGACTCCACCACCTCCCTGCCCAGCCCATTCCAATGCCTGACCACTCTTGCTGGGAACTTTGTTTTCCCTAAAATCCAGTCTAAACCTACCCAATTGCAGCTTGAGGCCATTCCCTCTTCTTCTATCACTAATTACCTCTGAGAAGAGACCAGCACCAACCTCTCCACACAGGCCCTTCAGGTAGCTGTAGACAGCAATGAGGTCTCCTCTCAGTCTCCTCTTTTCCAAACTAACCATCACCAGCCCCCTCAGTTGCTCTTCATCAGATTTATTCTCCAGGCTCTTCTCCAGCTTTTTTGCCCTCCTCTGAGCTGGCTCCAGCACCTCCACATCTTTCTTGTATTGAGGTGTTCAAAACTGAGCACAACACTTGAGGTGTGGCCTCACCAGAGCCGAGTACATGGGGTCAATCACCTCCCTGCTCCTGCTGGACACAGCATTTCTAACCCAGGCCAGGATGCCATTGGCTTTCTTGGCCACCTGGGCACACTGATGGCTCATAGTGAGTTGCTTGTCAATTAGAACCCCCAGGTCATTTGAATCAGGACAGCTGCAGTACAACAGAACATTTTAATGAATAGATTACCATTGACAGAGCCTTAAGATGCAGGCCACAAGAAGGTCACCTGGGAGCCTCCTCTTCTCCAGACTCAACAGCCCCAACTCTTTCAGTCTGTGCCCACAGCAGAGCTGCTGCAGCCCTCTCAGCATCCTCCTAGCCCTTCCCTGGTGTGAGACTCAGGTCTAACCACTTCAGTTTTTAAACTAATTCACTGCCATTGACCTGATCTGCTTAATTTAGTTTAAGTGACAGGTTTGACAGACCTGTCAACAGATATTAGTGCTCTCTTAAGGGGTGTTTTTAAGTTGCTGGACTCTACTAACTGGACTCCAAGTTTCTTGCACAAGCTAACTCAAAGAACCTCATCCTCAACATGCCTATGTAAGTGCATGTTCCCCTGATAGGCATCTGTCATTCCCAGGCAATAGAACAACTGCATTACCTTGTTGACCTTAGAGTTTGACTCCTTCTCATGCTTTTTGGCATCCTCTTTTCGTTCATGTTTCTGTGCTGCTGCAGGTTTTTCCTCTTCCTCCTCAGGTCGTTTTTTGTCAGGTTTCTGATCCCGAGTCTCCACGACCTTGGGAGTAGGCTTGGATATTCTCGGCGAGCGCCTCAGCGTGCGGCCAACGCTGACGTCTTCTGGCGGCGTTTCAGCCTTCCTCTTCCGACTGGAGATCCTGATTGTTAACTTAATTCCTTCCTTCTGTCTCTCAGAAGTGATTTCTTTATTGTCTGTTGCACAGCTTTCTTCTTCAGAAACTAGCTTGTACTTGTATTTGCTTTTAGGTACTGGGGATTCCTTTTTAGTCTCTGAAGAGTCCTCTAGATTAGAAGCATGGGCATCATCTAACCTATCTGGCTCTGTCTTAGCAGCTTCTGGCTCTCCCTCTTGGTTTTCAGGACTGGATTTTTCTTCTGCTTTGCTCTCCTCAGGTAGAGTTGTTTTACTATCAGAGTCTTCCTGTTCCAAACTAGGTTTCTCTAAAGTAAGAGGAGAAGTAGATGCAGGAGGTATCTCAGCAGCTTTAGGAGAAGCAGGTTTCTCCTCGGACTCATCTTTACTTTTCAAGGTCTCTTCATCAGACAGTGCAAGCTGGGGCAGCTCTGCAGGAGCAGAGGCATTCGTGGACGTCTCTAGCTTCTCTAAACATTCTTTGGGTGGCGGCAGTCTGTCCTTTTGGAGGTCCACAGCTGATTTCTCTTCACTGGTTTTGGCACAGCCTTCAGCATTTGAAGACTCTTCCACTACAGTTTCAGCAGCGGTGCTGTCAAGGGACTCTTTCTCCACAGGACCAGATTCCTCTGCTAAAGGCACTTTCTGATTGGAAACCTCAGAGACCACAGCCCCCGTTTCCTTCACCACAGTTACTGCATTTTTCTCAGCCTCACAAGCATTGCTGACTTTACCAGCAGGATTTAAGGGGTCTGCCCCCTTCTCCCCACTGCTCCCATTTTTCTCCTTCACTGAGCTGCTCTCTTCCTTCGGGCCAAGCGAGTGCTCGGACTTGTTGTTCTGTATGACGCTGGGGGCGAGCTTTTCGCAGCTAACCTCTCCGTTGACCAGCACTTTCCCTTCAGGACATAAAGCAGTAATTGTAGGGACTCTCTTAAAAGCTTCTTCTTCTGGTTTCCCTTCTTCTTTCAAGACATCTTTTGTTGGAGTAACACATTTACAGAGGGGCCCCTTTATGGGGCTGTCGTAGTCATCTGTCAGCTTGATCTCTCGCTTTTTAAGCGGTATTTTTGCCTGCTGGTCGTTTTTCAGCTTCTCACTTTCTTCCACGGATTTCTCCACGATTTCTTGGGGGGTTTTGACATTAACACAAAATTCTAACCTCTCTGGCTCGTGAGCTATTTTCTCTGTACAACTTTTTACTTCTTTTAAGTCTTTGGAGTCTATTTTGTTTTCTTTCACCTCTACTTTAACAGGCTTGACGTTTTCTTTGAACGAGTCGCTTTCGTCTTTGACAGTTTGCTTTTCTTCATTGTATTCTGAAGGTTTCTCTAATTTTACTATTACTGGCAATTTTATGATTTCTTTCTCCTCTGCTTTCTCTGTTTTCAGTGGAGTTTCATCTTCTTTGACCACAGGGGGAGGAAGGCTTTCCGATTCCACAGGCTGCTCCTCCACCGCCTCCTTTTCCTCTTTGACTTTTACTTGACTCTCTGTTGACGAGAGAAAAACAGCAATGAAACAACCAAGGGACCTACAGGGTTACAAAGAGCATCCACCAAAACAAAGGCATAGTGACAAAACTCAATGACCCAGAGTCCCTCTCACAGAATTATTACTAGCCTAGCTTAACTAGCACTGTCATTAAATGATCTTGAAGGTCTCCTGGACGATCTCAGAGGTCTCTTCCAACCTGGTTGATTCTATGAATCTATGAGGCTGCTGATTTTTAGCTATAGAATCAGACTTTGAACCATAGAATCAAGCAGGTTGGGAGAGACCTTCGAGATCATCCAGTCCTTTTCTGCCACTCAACTTTCCAGACACTGGTGCCTTAAGCCTCCAGCATTGCATGGGGTTGCTGAGACCCAGCACACAGCTTTGTATAACCTCATCCATTTGACTGTACTACGAAAACACAAATAACTGGAGCAGAGGAGGCTCCCAGGGGACCTTCTTGTGGCCTTCCAGCATCTGAAGGGGGCCTACAAAAAAGCAGGGGAGGCACTTTTTAGGCTGCCAGGGAGTGACAGGAGTGGGGGGGATGGAGCAAAGGTGGAGGTGGGGAGAGTGAGGCTGGAGGGGAGGAGTAAGTTCTTCACCATGAGAGTGGTGAGAGGCTGGACTGGGTTGCCCAGGGAGGTGGTTGAGGCCCCATGGCTGGAGGTGTTTGAGGCCAGGCTGGCTGAGGCTGTGTGCAGCCTGCTCTAGGGTAGGGTGTCCCTGGGCATGGCAGGGGGTTGGCACTGGCTGCTGCTTGTGGTCCCTTCCAACCCTGACTGATTCTAGGATTCTATGAACTGACAATTCTACCCTCACTTCACCCACTGCTTTTAAAAGCAGCACACTGAGTAAGTCTGCACAGTCCAGACAACCCTGCAGAGCTCAAGGAGTTAGGTTATAACTACTCTCCTAAACCAGTTTTACATCATTAAGGCTTAAAGTACATATGCAGCACTCAGAAGAACCCACACATCTATTTTGTCACTATTATTTATTACTATTATTAAACCTATTATTTATTACTAGTGCAGTCTCTTAATACTTCATGCTTTTTATTTTAACAGGCTGTTTTGAGTCAGCTAGTGACAGAACTAATTAGAAAGAACAAATATAGCAGCACTACACATACCAGAGCAGCATTTCCTACCATTTGGAAGGGCTTATTGCAAGTGTGCTGTAACAAGAAAGACTGGGGGTTTTATTTCCACTGCTACACTAAACCAATTTTTTTTCCAAGAGGAGAGCTTCCCAAGGTCATTAGAAACACAGAGAGGAAAGAAGGAGACTGTTAACAGTTACATTAAAGAAAAGAAGCCCTTTAGAAAGTGTGTTGAGGAAGAACTCATAGATTTTATGACACTTTCCAATACAAAGCTTGTTCTATACTTTAACTCCCTGAACTGCTCATAATGCTTTTCATAGCTACAAAATGACTGTGCAACTGATGCACAGGTTGTGATTAATTCCAAGTCAATTCAACAGGCTACTAAAAAACATGCAAGCATTGCTTCAGTTCCTCTTGGCTTTGTATGAACCAATTTAATGCTGTTTGGGAAGTAGCCAAAGTGTTCCAGTATCTTTTCATTGAGCCTTAGGAGGACTTTGTATGCAGTCTTTGGACTAAGAGGAAGAAATATTCAAGCTTCTCAACTAGGAGGCTTTAAGTAGTGCTCTGTGAAGACAGTGACAGCACTGAAAGCACTGCAGATATAAATAATGTCATTAGTCATTACACACATGGCCCTAGAAGTGACTTTGCATCAGCACACAGCCTAAGGCATGTACAGATCCAGGTGAGCTGTGCCATTGGGCTTGGCAAGTTACCTACAGTGGGAACCTTATTAAGATGTTTTCATAGAATCAAGCAGGTTGGCAGAGAGCTCCAAGCTCAGCCAGCCCAACCTAGCACCCAGCCCTGCCCAACCAACCAGACCATGGCACTAAGTGCCCCAGCCAGGCTTGGCTTCAACACCTCCAGCCACGGCCACTCCACCACCTCCCTGGGCAGCCCATTCCAATGCCAATCACTCTCTCTGCCAACAACTTCCTCCTCACATCCAGCCTAGACCTGCCCTGCCACAACTTGAGACTCTGTCCCCTTCCTCTGTTGCTGTTTGCCTGGCAGAAGAGCCCAACCCCACCTGGCTACAGCCTCCCTTCATAATCATAGCATCACAGAATCGAGCAGGTTGGAAGAGAGCTCCAAGCTCATCCAGTCCAACCTAGCACCCAGCCCTGGCCAATCAACTAGACCACGGCACAACTCCTAACATCCAGCCAAGACTTCCTCCAGCACAACTTGGGACTGTGTCAGGTAGTTGGTAGAGAGCAATGAGGTTTGCCCTGAGCCTCCTCTTCTTCAGACTAAACAACCCCAGTTCCTTCAGCCCCTCCTCATAGAGCTTGTGCCCTGGGAGTGCTTTGCATGAACAGGCAGCCTAAGGCAAGCAGAGATCCAGGTGAGTTGTGCCATCAGGCTTGGCAAGCTATCTACAGTGAGAACCTTCATTAAGATGTTTTCAAGTGGCTTCTCCTGAATTCAACACTAAGTAAAACTGTATTTGAAGCAGAGATCACAATCAGATGATTTCAGCTGAGATTGACGAGTTTTGAGTGAGACAAAGGCAAGATCAGCATTTGGGAGTTAGTTCTGCAGCATCAATAACCACACAGGTCATGCTGCTGTCACCTCCATGAGCAGCTGGACATTGGAAACACCTCTGAATGCAAGACAATTCTGCTGTTCAGCAGCCAACTGCAATTTCTACAGGAGTCTTTTAATGCTTCCACAACAAATTTTATCTACATCTTTGTTTAGTCAGTGGTTGTTGCAAAGGATGTAAATAAAACAGCCAAGTCTTTCTATTTGATACTCAGAACCAAGACAGCCCTTGGCTACTTCCACACATCCAAATAAACTAAACAGATTTGAAGAAACAAAACTAACAGACTGGAATCCTTCAGTCTTGCTCCTGACTGTGCAAATATCTTCTTCTATCATAGAACCATGGAGGGTGGAAGGGATTCCCAGAAATTATCTAGTCCAATGACACTGCTAAAGCAGGGTCATCCAGAGCAGGGTACACAGGATCATGTCCAAATAGGTTTGAAGCTGTCCAAAGCAGGAGACTCCCCAGCCTCTCTGGGGAGCCTGGTCGAGTGCTCTGACACCCTCAAAGAAGAGAAGTTCTTTATGTTTAGGTGGAACTTCCCATGTTGTAGTTTGTGCCCATTGCTGGGCACCAGTGAAAAGAGCCCAAACCCCCTTCTCCTGCCCCTTTAGATATTGATAAGCATAAGAAGATTCCCCCTCAAGCCTGCTCTTCTAAATAGTCCCAGGTCTCTCAGTCACTATGAGGAAAGAGAGATTCTCCAGTCCCCTCCACATCCTCATAGCCTCCACTGGACTCTCTCCAGCAGTTCCCTGTCTCTCTTGAAGTGGGGAGCCCAGAACTGGACACAGTAAGATGTGGCCTTGCTGGGGCAGAGCAGAGGGCGAAGAGAACCTCTCCTGAGCAACTGGCCACACAGTTTTTAGTGTGCCCCAGAAAACACCAGCTGTCACTGCTGTATTTTAATGAAGTGATAACACCAAGTAGTAACTTGGGTAACATTCATTGGGATAACAACACTGCAGCTTTCTATAAGCTGAAAAGAGCCTCAGGATATTGGAACATAAAGTATTTCATGCTGATTGTTAGTAAGAGCAATGCACAAGTCAACAGGTCAGGGAAGTTGTCACAGAATGGCTCAGGGTGGAAGGGACTTCAGAGATCATCCATTCCAACCTCCCTAACAATGGGTATGGACACCTCTCAGCTAGACTAAGCAGCTCAAGGCCTCATCCAACCTGGCCTTCAATGTCCCCAGGGAAGAGGCATCCACAACCTCCCTGGGCAACCTATTCCAGAGTCTCACCACCCTCATAATGGACAACTTCTTCCTAAGATCCTGTCTAGACCCACTCTCTCTCAGCTTAAAACTCTTCCTCTTCATTCTATTGCTAGATACCCTCATGAAAAGTCCCTCTCCAGCCTTTCTGTAGGATCCCTTCAGGTACTGGAAGGCAGCTGTATGGTCCCCCAGAGGTTTCTCTTCTTCAGGTTAAACACCATCACCTCCCTTAAGCCCATCCTTGTTTCAGAGGTGTTCCAGTCCTTGGACCATCTTTGTGGCCCTCCTCTGGACTCAATCCAACAGCTCTGCATCCTTCTTACGATGAGGACACCAGAACTGGACACAGTATTCAAGGTGGGAGCAGAGCAAAGGGGCAGAATCACCTCTCTTGCCCTGCTGGACACACTCCTCTTACAGTCATAGAATCAAGCAGGTTGGAAGAGACTTCAAAGATCATCCAGTCCAACCTAGCACCCAGCCCTGCCCAACCAACCAGACCATGGCACTAAGTGCCCCAGCCAGGCTTGGCTGCAACACCTCCAGCCACGGCCACTCCACCACCTCCCTGGGCAGCCCATTCCAATGCCAATCACTCTCTCTGACAGCAACTTCCTAACAACATCCAGCCTAGACCTCCCCTGACACAGCTTGAGACTGTGTCCTCCTGTTCTGTTGCTGCTTGCCTGGCAGAAGAGACCAACCCCACCTGGCAACAACCTCCCTTTAGGTAGTTGTAGACAGAAATGAGGTCACCCCTTGATGCAGCTCAGGATACAGTTTGCCTTCTGGGCTGCATGAGCACACTGCCCACTCACGGTGAGCTTCTCATCCATCCACACACCCAAGTTACTCAATATGTGCAATGACATGACAGTAAGGAAGAAAAGAAAGGTTCTTTTCTACTACCAGCAATAGAGTAGAGGGACAAACCACTCTGAAAATGTTTTAGTGCTTCAGATTAAGTTAAGCTCATCTCTTATTAAAAATCCATGTTGACTGGGAAATATTTGAGGCAATAACCTGCATTTTTTCACTGATTCAAGCCCAAAAGGGATAAAAAACTGAACACCACACCCACTACTTTAGAGATTTCAATCATGGCATTGCACAAACATTGGTTTTTTTCTTTTCAAAATTTTAATGTTGCTAGAACAGGAAAAAAAAACCCCAACACAATGATGAGCATTTACATATCATACAACATGTACAGCAAAACCAGAATCACTTAGAAAGCAATTTATACACAGCTCTCTCCTTGGAAAGCAACTTTCAAACCTAAATACACACTAAAAGAACTCCAGAAATCTTTATAAGGATTCAGTATTTTCTTGATTCACTTCCAACAGAAACATTTTCTCAGTGTGCTTTTCTTGTTGTATTGAGTCCTGCTCTAAGACAGTAACTTTTCAGACAGTTAAAGCTCCTAACATTGCCTCAGCACAAGACTGAAAAGCAAGAAAAGGAAGGCAGAAAACCTTGTGTAGATGTTTCTTCACCCTTTTTGGCCTCTTCCTCTTCTATGCTTGGGCTTTCACGTGATGAATTCTCCTGTTGAGAATTGCTGGGTTTCAGCAGGGCTGGATCAATTTGTGCTTTCAAGAGCTCAAGGGTCTCAGCAAG
The DNA here is from genome assembly GCF_015220805.1 of Pogoniulus pusillus. Lineage (NCBI taxonomy): Eukaryota > Metazoa > Chordata > Aves > Piciformes > Lybiidae > Pogoniulus > Pogoniulus pusillus. Next base: position 1,756,052 of record NC_087266.1, read on the forward strand.
CTCATTGCGGTTTCTAGATGACAGAAGAGAAAAGACATTGTCTGATAAGCCACTCGCTGACCTGAGGGGTTCATGAGAAACAAATAAACATCACCTGCTTCAACAAACCCTGTCCTGAAAACCTGATGCACATGCACCTGACCCACCAGCGTGGCTGCAGCTTTGGGGAACATCAGGCTGAAAACCATTTCTGACTCTACTCACCTCACTAAGTTGTGCCGGTCTGAGCGTGGAGGCTTACAACTTCCCCAGCAGAACCCTGATTTCTTCTGCTTTTGGCACTGATTTCTGGAGTCTCCAATCATAGAATTGTTTTGGTTGGAAAAGACCTCAACTATCAGTGAGTCCACGCTTCAACCTAACAGCACCATGGCCATTAAAGCATGAGCCAAAATGCCATGGCCACACATTTCTTAGAATCATAGAATCAAGCAGGTTGGTACAGACCTCCAGGATCATCCAGTCCAACCTAGCACCCAGCCCTACCCAGTCAACTCTACCATGGCACTAAGTGCCTCATCCACTTAGTGCCATGGTAGAATCAATCATAGAATCAAGCAGGTTGGAAGAGACCTCCAAGATCATCCAGTCCAGCCTAGCACCCAGCCCCATTCAGTCAAATACACCACAATACTAAGTGCCTCATGCAGTGTTTTCTTGAACACACCCAGGGACACTAACTCCACCATCTCCCTGGGCAGCCTGTTCTAACAGCTGACCACTCTTTAAATAGAGGAAATTCCCCCAATATCCAACCTAAACCTCTCCTTGCACAACCTGAGGCCATTTCCTCTCATTCTATTACCTGATACTATGGAGACCAACCCCCAACTCATTCCAACCTCCTTTCATGAAGCTGTAGAAAGAAATGAGGTCTTCCTACAACCTCCTCTTCTCCAAACTAAACCAGCCCAGTTCCCTCTGCTCTTCCTCATAAGACCTGTCCTCTAGATCCTTCAACATCTTTTCTTGTCCTTCTCTGGACATGATTCAGCAACTCCATGTGCTCCTTGTAGGACATAATGAATGAAGAGAGATGAACCCTGCTCAGCTCTTGCTCAGTTTGCTCACATCCATTTATTTTATTCACTCACAGCAGCTGTCCAAATGTCACTGCCAGCAGTGCTTATCATTTTAAACCACCACCAGTGGGCTATAAACAGTTCTGTATGACTCCCTTGGTTACTAATGTTATGAGGATGTAAATAAGCTGCACAAAGGAAAAATATGATTTAGAAACAAGAGAAACCTCAAAGCATCATTTCATTTTTTTTAGTCCATTTTTACATCTCTGTGGACTTCTGAAATAAAAAATGATGATTCCAAGTCTGCTTTTGGGGTGGTGAGGCACCTCACTGCTGTCTCCAACTACCTGAAAGGAGGCTGTAGCCAGGTGGGATTGGTCTCTCCTGCCAGGCAAGCAGCAACAGAACAGGGGACACAGTCTCAAGTTGTGCTTAGGGAGGTCTAGGCTGGATGTTGTTAGGAAGTTGTTGTCAGAGAGAGTGATTGGCATTGGAATGGGCTGCCCAGGGAGGTGGTGGAGTGACTGTGCCTGGAGATGTTGAACCCAAGCCTGGCTGGGGCACTTAGTGCCATGGTCTGGTTGACTGGATAGGGCTGGGTGCTAGGTTGGACTGGGTGAGCTTGGAGGTCTCTTCCAACCTGGTTGATTCCATTCAGGTAGCTGCAGACAGCAATGAGCTCTGCCCTGAGCCTCCTCTGCTGCAGGCTGCACACCCCCAGCTCCCTCAGCCTCTCCTCACAGGGCTCTGCTCCAGGACCCTCCCCAGCCTTGCTGCCCTGCTCCAAACATCTTCCAGCACCTCAACAGCTCTCTGCAATTCAGGAGCCCACAACTGGACACAGCACTCCAGGGGTGGCCTGAGCAGTGCTGAGCACAGGGGCACAAGAACCTCCCTTGTCCTGCTGCCCACACTGCTCCTGAGCCAGCCCAGGATGCCATTGGCTCTGCTGCCCACCTGGGCACTGCTGCCTCCTCTTCAGCTCCTCTTTACCAGCACCCTCAGGTCCCTTTTTTCCTGGCTGCTTTCAGCCACTCTGGCCCCAGCCTGTAGCGCTGCTTAGGGTTGTTGTGGCCAAAGTGTAGAACCCTGCCCTTGGCCTTCTTCAATCTCATCCCCTTGGCCTCTGCCCACCCATCCAGCCCAGCCCTAACCCTTGACACCCCTCTAGGAGAAATGAAGATTAATTAAAACCATTTCCTAAGCTTCAATCACAAAGATGAGATAAAGAAAAAGAGAATACCTAACAATGCACTTCCAGGTGGATCCATCCTGGTCATCCTGTTCTTCTATGTACATCCTGACATTATGCTCCTGGTCCAGCTGGTACCAATACATCAGCCCATCCTTGTCTCGGCCGATGGGCTGCAGACGCATGGCATCAGCATCCTCCTCGTTAATGATGTTCTTGAACTTGAGATTGTCATCAAATTGGCATTCACAGAGATACTGAAAAAGTGAGAAAGCAGAAAGACTCTTAAAACACCAAAACATAAGCACAGAGAACAAAAACAGCTCATTTCTTTTCAGTTTAACCTGGAACTTCTTAAGCCTCCCTGTGCAGGTATCTGTCAGATAGTTACAGCCAACAGACTTTATCCAGACTGTGATGGTTTTAAAGGAGAGACTCTTTTGGGGTTCTTTTTTTTTTCTGGACAGTTTAAAAACTTTATTTTTAATGTGTTGTTTTTTTTAAACAGAGTATAAGTGATTTTGTTCTACAATAAAACATCCTCTTGGAGGTCTCTTTCAACCTGGTTGATTCTGTGATCCCTACAAGAAAGCTGGAGAGAGTCTCTTTACAAGGGCTTGTAGCAATAGGATGAGAGAGAATGAAGTTGGGGGAGTACAGATTTAGACTGGAGATTAGTAAGAAACTGTTTACATTTAGACACTGGACCAGGTTGACCAGGGAGTTCATGGATGTGCCCTCCTTGGAGGTGCTCAAGGCCAGGCTGAATAAGGACTTCAGCAGCCTGGGCTAGTGGAAGGTGTCTCTGCCCCTGGCAGGAGGCTTGGAACTAGATGATCTTCAAGGTCCCTTCCAACTTGAACCATTCTATGAATTCAGAATCAACCGTGATAGCTTTTTTAAGCTGGGGTTATTTAGCCTGGAGAAGAGGAGGCTCAGGGGGGACCTCAGTGCTGTCTACACAGTATCACAGTATCATTAGGGTTGGAAGAGACCTCACAGATCATCAAGTCCAACTCTTTACCACAGAGCTCACGGCTAGACCATGACACCAAATGCCACGTCCAACCTTGCCTTGAAGTGCCCCAGAGACAGCGACTCCACCACCTCCCGGGCAGCCCATTCCAGTGTCCAATGACTCTCTCAGGGAAGAACTTTCTCCTCACCTCCAGCCTAAATCTCCCCTGGCACAGCCTGAGGCTGTGTCCTCTTGTGCTGGTGCTGGCCACCTGAGAGAAGAGAGCAACCTCCTCCTGGCCACAACCTCCCCTCAGGTAGTTGTAGACAGCAATAAGGTCTCCCCTGAGCCTCCTCTTCTCCAGGCTAACCAACCCCAGCTCCCTCAGCCTCTCCTCGTAGGGCTGTGCTCAAGGCCTCTCCCCAGCCTCGTCGCCCTTCTCTGGACACGCTCAAGCATCTCAGCGTCCCTTTTAAACTGGGGGGCCCAGAACTGAACACAATACTCAAGGTGTGGTGTAACCAGTGCAGAGTACAGGGGCAGAATGACCTCCCTGCTCCTGCTGACCACACCATTCCTGATGCAGGCCAGGATGCCACTGGCTCTCTTGGCCACCTGGGCACACTGCTGGCTCACGTTCAGGCGGGTATCAATCAGTACCCCCAGATCCCTCTCTGTCTGGCTGCTCTCCAGCCACTCCTACAACTACCTGAAGGGACATTGTAGCCAGGTGGGGTTGGGCTTTGCTGCCAGGCAAGCAGCAACAGAAAAAGGGGACACAGACTCAAGCTGTGGCAGGGGAGGTCTAGGCTGGGTGTTAGGAGGCAGTTCCTGGCAGAGAGAGTGATTGGAATGGGCTGCCCAGGGAGGTGGTGGAGTGGCTGTGCCTGGAGGTGTTGAAGCCAAGCCTGGCTGGGGCACTTAGTGCCATGGTCTGGTTGGTTGGGCAGGGCTGGGTGCTAGGTTGGACTGCATGAGCTTGGAGCTCTCTTCCAACCTGTTTGATTCTATGATTTTAAGTCTCATCTTTGCCTTTGGAACTCAGCAAGGCAACAAACACTTTAGGAAGTGCACTGCAAAAGGTAACAGCTGACAAAGTCAGACAAAGTGGGAAAACTACATCAAATGTTTAATTCAATTCAGACTAATCCCACCCCAATGAGGATCATCCCTGTTAGATGATCAACTCCACACTGAACACATCTTGCTACAGTTCAGTCAAGCCAAATTTGGAAGATGTTTACATTGAGTAGGAAAGCCAAATCTCCAAGATACCCCTGTCCATGGCAGGCTGTAAGAAGTATATGGCTAAGAGTCTGGAACTGACTGCTCATGGCTTGGATGCTTCACTGAGTTACAAACTGGCTGGATGGCCAGGCCCAAAGAGTGAATAGAGCCAAATCCAGCTGGTGGCCAGTCAAAAGCGGTGTTCCTCAGGGTGCAGAATTGGGGCCAGTTCTCTTTATCAATGATCTTGATGAAGGAATTGAGTGGACTCTCATTAAATCTGCAGATGACACTGAGCTGGGAGGGAATATTGATCTGGTTGAGGGTAGGAAAGCTCTGCAAGGGGATCTGACCAGGATTGATTGATGGACCAAGGCCAGTAGTAAGAGATTCAACAGGTCCAGGTGCCAGGTGCCACACTTGAGTCACAACAATGCCATGCAACAATATGGGCTTGAGGAAGAGTGTCTGGAAAGCTGCCCAGCAGAAAAGGACTTAGGGGTGTTAGCAGAAATCCAGCTGAAGATGAGCCAGCATACATTCAGGCAGCCAAGAAGGCCAGCAGCATCCGGGCCTGTATCATGAAGAGTGTGACAACCAGGAGTAGGAATGTGATTGTCTCCCTGTACTCAGCGTTGGTGAGGCTGCCCCTTGAGTACTGTGCTTAGTCTTGAGGTTCTCTCTACAAAAAAGACACTGAGGTGCTAGACTGGGTCCAGAGAACAGCAGTGAAACTGGTGAAGGGTTTTTTGAGGAGTGGGTGAGGGAAATGGAGTCGTTTAACCCAGAGAAAGGGGGCTCAGGGGAGACCTTTGTGCTCTCTACAACTATCATGCACGGAGTTTGTAGGGAGGTGGGTGGATGTGAGGAGAAAGTTCTTGGCAGGATAGGTCTAGGCTGGATGTGAGGAGGAAGTTCCTGGCAGAGAGTGATTGGCATTGGAATGGGCTGCCCAGGGAGGTGGTGGAGTGGCCGTGGCTGGAGGTGTTGCAGCCAAGCCTGGCTGGGGCACTTAGTGCCAAGGTCTGGTTGGTTGGGCAGGGCTGGATGATTTTAGTTGGATAGGTTGGACTGGATGACCCTTCCAACCTGGTTGACAGAGAGGAGGTGTTGGTTTCTTCTTCCCAGTAACAGGTGGAAGGACAAGAGGAAATGGTTTCAAGTTGCACCAGAGGAGGTCTAGCTTGGATATCAGAAGAAAGGGCTCTCAAACACTGGAATAGGTTACCCAGGGAGGTAGCTCCATCCCCATGCATGGAAGTGTTTAGAAGATGCAGAGTTGTGGGGCTGAGGTACATGGTTTGGTGTGAGACATAACAGAGTCAGTGAACCATTGGACTTGATGGATGATCTTAAAGGCCTTTTCCAACCAAAGCAATTCTATGATTCTGTGACCTTTAAGGTCCCATCTGACCCAAATCCATTTTATATTTGAGCAAGGAAAGTCCTTTAGAAACTTAGCTGATGAATGTGTACCTTCAGAATCCCCAGTTTGCATTCAACACTCATTTCTAGGTATCCTTTTTTTTCCATCTCCCAAGCCCAAGTGCTGTTGAATTCTTGGCATATCTGTCAGAAAACAATAAGATTGCTCAAGTTAGTAGATGAAAGCAACTTCACACTTTTATACTAACAGTACCTTACTGCAATAACCATGGTACATGAGCTCTTCAGGATTGCAGGTCAGAAAGGCTCACAAAAGAAATAAACAACAGAACTTAGGTAGGTTGGCAAGCACTGACAAATCTCCATGTAAGAGGAGATCATCGAGACCTCGATCACCACCAACTTCTCCAAACCTCTTCAAGGGTCAGTCCCGGGACCAGACTTCTTCAACAGCTTTGTAGGTGCCATGCACAGAGGCTTTGAGTGCAGCCTCAGCAAGTTTGCTGCCCACACCAAGCTGTGTGCTGCAGCAGCCAGGCTGGAGGGCAGGGATCCAGCCAGAGGGACCTGCACAGACTGCAGAGGCGGGCACAAGCCAAGCTCAGGAGCTTCAACAAGACCTATTGCAAAGTCAGGCAGCCGAGTTGAGGCAAGACCAAGCACAAATGCAGGTTGAAGAGCAGCCCTGAGGAGAGGGACTTGCGGGTGGCTGCTGGAGGAGAAGCTCAGCAGCAGCCAGCAGTGTGCACTTGCAGCCCAGAAAGCCAAGCAGAGCCTGGGCTGCAGCAGCAGCAGTGTGGCCAGCAGGGCCAGGGAGGGGATTCTCCCCCTCTGCTCTGCTGAGACCCCACCTGGAGTACTGCATCCAGCTCTGGAGCCCCTGGGACAAGAGGGCTGTGGAGATGCTGGAGAGTGTCCAGAGCAGGGCCAGGAGGATGCTGAGAGGCTGCAGCAGCTCTGCTGTGAGCACAGCCTGAAAGAATTGGGACTGCGCAGGCTGGAGGAGAGGAGGCTCCCAGGGGACCTTCTTGTGGCCTTCCAGCATCTGAAGGGGGCTCCAAAAAAGCTGGGGAGGGACTTTTGAGGGTGTGAGGGAGTGTCAGGAGTGGGGGGAATGGAGCAAAGGTGGAGGTGGGGAGAGTGAGGCTGGAGGGGAGGAGGAAGTTGTTGAGCAGGAGAGTGGTGAGAGGCTGGACTGGGTTGCCCAGGGAGGTGTTTGAGGCCCCATGGCTGGAGGTGTTTGAGGCCAGGCTGGCTGAGGCTGTGTGCAGCCTGCTCTAGGGTAGGGTGTCCCTGGGTATGGCAGGGGGTTGGCACTGGCTGCTCCTTGTGCTCCCTTCCAACCCTGACTGATTCTGATTCTGTGATTCTGTAAACAGACACAAGTCTGAACTGGACAACCATTTCTGTCTCTGCTGTGCAAAATCTCCCATTTTTCTGCCAGTTCAGAATATAAATTCTCTTCAGCAGAGGTGATTTCCTTACAGTACTTGGCAGGCAATTTGCCAAGCTCTCCTGGGGCTGCCTAAGTCCTACAGCTACAGTGCAGACAACAAATGCTCCTGAAACTTATTCCAGACTGTGGCATTATTATTCTTTAGAAAGTATCTTGGACTTCAAGCTGCCTGATGAATATTTGATAATATTTTAAGTATAGCCAATTTCAGTTTACTTCAAAGAAGTGAATTCAATTACATCAATATAGGGATATTTAAAAAACCCAAAGCTGAACCATTAAAGTGTCAGTAGAGGATAAATAGGTTGACTCAGCAGGAGTTGCCATAATGCTGGTGGAGAAGGAACTCCCTCTCCTCCTAAACAACTCGGGAGTGGTTAAAACAGCTCTCATGAACAGAGAGGAGCTGTTCATCAATCGAGGACACATGGTGGGATCTCCAAGCAGTGAGGGTATCCTAGTGGAAATATCCATTAGAAGGTGGAGAGAAAAAATAATCTAATCACAGCTACATCTCCTGTCAGGATTGTTTTGAAGTGTCAGTGTTGAATCATAACTGCCCAAATTAGCACACAAGGTACTGCTAACTTCCAATTTGCATGGAAGCAAAACCCTGCTGAATGGAGAGAGTGATTTGCCATTGGAATGGGCTGCCCAGGGAGGTGGTGGAGTTGCTGTCCCTGGAGGTGTTGAAGCAAGGCCTGGCTGGGGCACTTAGTGCCATGGTGTGGTTGGTTGGGCAGGGCTGGGTGCTAGGTTGGGCTGGCTGAGCTTGGAGCTCTCTTCCAGCCTGCTTGGTTCTATGACTCAGTCACAACACTGTCATCTTCCAATCACCAAATTATCATTAAACACAAGATACTAAGCTCTTACAAACCCATGAATGACACCTGAAGCAGCTTTCTCTGCACACAGCAGCAAAGATAACCCTGAATTTCACCCACCAGAAGTACAGATCAGCTGATTAAGGTTGGAAAGCTCCATGTTGGGAGCTACAGCCAATGTAGGGGCTGCTGTCCTCCTCTGTCCCCATGGCCATGCTGTCTACCCTCTATCATCCCTAGGATTGACCCTGGGCTTTCAGTGACCCAAGGGTCAGCCCACAATTAGATTGTCTCAGCCACACCATAAACTGCACTCTTAACTTTACATGACCAAGAGAGAACAGCGAAAAGAACTCCCTGGTTGCAGTGAATCCTGCTGGAGAGCAGTTCCCCTGCTCCATCCAAGGCTAAGGAACATGACAGGGGTACTTCTCTGACACAAAGCCAAAGCTTACAGAGTGACAAGTGCTGCTGAGTCCCAAAAGGAGATTAGTCTTTTTCCTCTCTCATTTGCAGTGATGTGAAGAGCATTGGGAAACTGCACATCAAACCCTCACTAAGGGCATGTGCCAGTTGCTCTTCATTACTACTCATTAAGTATGAAAGCAATAAGGAGGATTTTCCTGTGCTGGGGAAGCATTTGATTGTCAAAGCAAAACTCAGTGACATCAGAGCTGATGAAGCATCAGCTGAAGCTGAAATGACAACACTGTGACAATTAAAAACCAGATGATCATGCTTTCTCTTAACAAGAACTGTCACATCTCTGAACTACAGAGCTTGCTGATCTGGGCTTTGCTGAAATGTCAGTCTCTGCCTTCACAGGGGGAGCACTTCACACTGATCAAAAAGCTGCTGCTTGCAGGAGCAGCTGCCTGCTACATGCTAAAGAGTGCTCAGCACCTTCCCACCTTGCAAAAGAGATGCTCAAACACCTCTCACTCAAGTATTTCCAGAGCACTCAACTCTCAGTGTCACCATGCTCTAAAATTTTCACTTTAAACAATAAAAAGAGGAAGGAAAAGTCACAGCAGAGAAGTCTGCCTGGGTGGGAATGGAGACACCTGAATGCTAACAATGTCAAAAGACAATGCCTTCAGGATGTGATGTGCTGCTGGTCTCATCACACAGGCAACTGGCAACAGAAGAAGATGGAATGGCCTCAAACTGCAAGGGGGGAGGTTTAGATAGGACATTAGAATGGTGACACAAGAGTGGTCAGACACTGGAGTGGGCTGCCCAGGGAGGTGGTGGTCACCAACCCCTGCTTCTGTTTAAAGGTTGTGTTTACAGTCAGAATCAGTCAGGGCTGGAAGGGACCACAAGGATCAACCAGTTAAAACCACTGCCATGGACACAGACACCCTACCCTAGAGCAGGCTGCACACAGCCTCAGCCAGCCTGGCCTTAAACACCTCCAGCCATGGGGCCTCAACCACCTCCCTGGGCAACCCAGTCCAGCCTCTCACCACTCTCATGGTGAAAAACTTCCACATTTTAACAACTGGAGTTGTTAAAATGCTTAGGACAAGCCACTGCTTTACCTCAGTCATCCACAGGCACACACATTCCTTGTGTAGAGGAAAAAAGTCAGATTCCTGGAGGCCTAGTGCCCTTTTCTCCCATAACAGACTGGTGTGCATCCTAGTCAGCTAGGGGACACAGCCTCAACTTGTGGCAGGGGAGATCTAGGCTGGATGTTAGGAGGAAGTTCCTGGCAGAGAGAGTGATTGGCATTGGAATGGGCTGCCCAGGGAGGTGGTGGAGTGGCCGTGGCTGGAGGTGTTGCAGCCAAGCCTGGCTGGCTGGGGCACTTAGTGCCATGGTCTGGTTGGTTGGGCAGGGCTGGGTGCTAGGTTGGACTGGCTGAGCTTGGAGCTCTCTTCCAAGCTGGTTGATTGTATCAGTAGAGGGAAAGAAAAGAGCTCTCAGAGTATATTTCCCTCTCAAAATATACTGATCAAAACACCAGCCACAGCTTAGAGACATTTCTTAGGATGTTCTTCATAAGCATGTCTGATAGATGGCTTAGAACCAAAACATCTTAATAACAGATACACTTTTGGCCAAAACATTAATACTTAGAGCTTGTAAGTTTCAATGTCCTCCCTCTTAAAGAAGCAAATGGTTACACCTAGGCTGTATCAAAGCAACCCACAAGTAGTTTCTAACAAAGGAAAACCAGGTCAGCTTTGCCTCTTAAGAGTGTGTTGAGTAACACTGCAGGTATCCAGGAAGAAGTGTCTCCATGGTTCCACATCTCTTCAGTTTTTCTTGGCTTTTGTGGCATTTCCCAACCCTCTTCACTGTTTTCCTTTGAAATGGGGATGATATTAGCATGCCTCTAATTAGTTATATTCAAATTCTTTTGTTCATCAAGGTTCCTTTGAACCACTGGCTAAAATAAGCTTCAACTTAGCTCTGGAGGCTGTTAAAGGAAGTGGAATTTATTACTGCTTGCTTGGTCCTAACAGGGGCATGGGGGAGTTTCCTTTCCATTTTTCTATCCTTTCAATGCTTGCTGAAGGAAGAGTTTTTCCAAACTACTCCCTCAGGAATTTGCTTTATCCTTGTACTTCCTGCTTACCACACAAGAGTAGAAGACTTGAGTGGGGTAAATAAGTTTACTATTCAGGGCTGAGGTTTCCCAGCTGACTGCAATGGCTATGTTGTGAATTTCACCCAATAAACAAAAAGTAAACATAAAATAGACAGAGAGTTACATAAATCAGTACATCACCATTTGAAAACATCATAAATATTTTACAGCTGGTTAAGAGGTTAGATTTCACCTAAGGCCCCTCAGCAGGTTATTTCCTGACATATTCTCAGTCCTAAAAACATCATTTTAGGACTACACAAGCCTCAAGTCAAATCACCATCTCTGTACAGGGAGAAAAATGCAACTGGATTTGGAAAGTGTTATTCTTCAGAGAATCAATCATGTTGGAAGAGACCTTCAAGCTCATCCGGACCAAACTATCACCCAGCCCTATCCAACCAACTGGATGGTGGCTGACAATATGGCCAGCAGGACAAGGGAGGTTACCCTGTACTCAGCGCTGCTCAGGCCACCCCTGGAGTGCTGTGTCCAGTTGTGGGCTCCTCAAGTCAAGAGAGATGTTGAGATACTGCAACATGTCCAGAGAAGGGCAGCAAGGCTGGGGAGGGGCCTGGAGCACAGCCCTGTGAGGAGAGGCTGAGGGAGCTGGGGGTGTGCAGCCTGCAGCAGAGGAGGCTCAGGGCAGAGCTCATTGCTGCCTGCAGCTGCCTGCAGGGAGGCTGTAGCCAGGTGGGGTTGGGCTCTGCTGCCAGGCACCCAGCAACAGAACAAGGGGACAGAGTCTGAAGCTGTGCCAGGGCAGGTCTAGGCTGGGTGTGAGGAGGGAGCTGTTGGCAGAGAGAGTGATTGGCATTGGAATGGGCTGCCCAGGGAGGTGGTGGAGTGGCTGTGCCTGGAGGTGTTGCAGCCAAGCCTGGCTGGGGCACTTAGTGCCATGGTCTGGTTGGTTGGTCAGAGCTGGGTGCTAGGTTGGGCTGGCTGAGCTTGGAGCTCTCTTCCAGCCTGGTTGATTCTATGAGTGGGACAGACTTCTTAGCAGGGCCTGTTGTGACAGGACAAGGGGTGGTGGTTTTAAACTAAAAAGAGGGGGGATTGAGACTAGACAAAAGGAAGCAAAATTTACCTTGGTAGTGGTGAAACACCATGCTAGTTTGAGCCTAGCTGAGATATTAAACATCACCACTGTTTCCCTTTCACAGCCTACAACCTAATTCCTCTCAGTAAAATATCCCAGCTAGGCTCAAACTAGCACAAACACCAGCCCAAGTTGCCTGGAGAGGTGACAGATGCCACATCCCTGGAAACATTCCAGGTCACTTTGGATGGGGCTCTGAGAAACCTCTTCTAGTTAAAGATGCCTCTGCTGACTGCAGGGGGTTTGGACTAGATGACCTTTAAAGATCCTCTTCCAACTCAAACCATCCTATGACTTTATGAACTGAAAGAGAAATTAATCTACTGTGTAAATCCCTCTGCTTAGTGTGGCCTGTTTGCAGGCTACTACTTCTCCTTTATTTAGAGTCTAATACTGGAAGAGGTATTTTACTGCCAGGGATGAAGGTGGACACTCTCTCACACAAGATACTATCTGCATTCAGAAGTTCTTTTGATTCAAGCTTCAACAGACAAAATTAAGCTAGGATCTTATGCAGCTGAAGACTGGGCACACAGATTGATGTTGGCCACAAGAGAGCCCAAGGCTGAGGGTAATGCATGGCAGGGATTGCTGACACAACAGCTCATCATACCCATATTCCAGCGCTGCAGGATAACACAACGTGCATATTGTACCTTGATCAAATACTTTTCCCATCTGTCTGCTGTGACAGACTTCCCAATCTTTCTCATCAGTTTCAAGTGAAGCTCCACCAATTCTTTTGGAACTGCAGTATTGAGAGAGAGAAAACAAAAGAAAAGAGATGTTATGAAGATTGGTGCAAGTACACTTCAGCGCTTGACACTGCTAACGCTGTGACAGACAGAGGCATTTCAATAAAACCAAGCCACAAAGTCTTCTGAGGAGCAGTCCCACAACTGAGAGCTGAAGGAAGCTCAAATTAATCATTACATTTACAATGATCATTGCCCTTCTGGTGCCCTCCCTTAAGCTCAAGAGAACAGATCTCAGTGATAAATACGTATCATAGAACCAAGCAGGTTGGAAGAGAGCTCCAAGCTCAGCCAGCCCAACCTAGCACCCAGCCCTGCCCAACCAACCAGACCATGGCACTAAGTGCCCCAGCCAGGCTTGGCTTCAACACCTCCAGCCACAGCCACTCCACCACCTCCCTGGGCATCCCATCCCAATGCCAATCACTCTCTGCCAACCTAGACCTCCCCTGCCACAACTTAAGACTGTGTCCCCTTGTTCCATTGCTGCTTGCCTGGCAGCAGAGCCCAACCCCACCTGGCTACAGCCTCCCTTCAGGAGGCTCAATCATGTATTTATGATTGTGGCCAGGTGGGGGTGGTCTCTTCTCCCAAGCAATCACTACCAAAACAAGAGGACACAGGTGCAGGGCAGGTTCAGGCTGGATGTTAGGAAGAAGTTCTTGGCAGAAACAGAGGTTGTCATTGGAATGGGCTGCCTGAGGAAGTGGTGGAGTCCCAGTCCCTGGAGATGTTTAAGAGGATGCTGGATGAGGCATTTAGCATCATGAGTTAGTTAATTAGAAGGGTTAGGTGATAGGTTGGACTCAATGATCTCAGAGGTCTTTTCCAACCTGGTTAATTCTGTGCTATTTTGACAGCATTAAAAGAACAACTGGACAGGAATTATGCCAGTCAAACACCTACAAAAAAACACCAACCCAAGCAGCACACCTGCATCTGCCTTCAGAAACTCCAAAGTCATCCCAGAACATCACTGAATCCAAAATATTTTTAGCTGGGTGTGTGGTATGGAAGAAATGTTCCAGAAACTTTGTCCTTGCAGATGCAGCTCTGCTGTGTACTTACTCTCTTCTGTCCTGGAAGGACAGAGAGAGATGGTGCTTGAGGAAAGGAGGCCAGAACTGCTGCTGAGTGCAGCTGCTGCAGTGCTACCACAGAATCTAAGTTTTCCAAACAAGTTTTACTTCTCTCTCGGTGTACACTCCTCAGACACAACTTCAACACCTCATTTTAGCTGTCTGTGATTTGTAAATCAGTCTGGCACCACCAAGTGGCAAATTTGCAGAACATCCATTTTGTAAGTAGTGTAAGGATTTAAAACCAACACTGGGCAAGGCTAGAGGCCCTGTGATGTGAGCCTTCTCAGCTGTGATCTGGTGAGAAACACATAAAGCAATCCACTCTGCAAATATTTCTCTTTCCAGAGAAGCAAGACCAGTGGACTGAGAGAGGTGATTCTGCCATTTGACTCTGCTCTGGTAAGACCTCACCTGAGTACTGCATCCAGGTCAGGAGCCCTCAACACAGGAAGGACATGGACCTGATGATATAGGTCCAGAGGAGGGCCACAAAAATGATCAGGGAGCTCAAGCACTTCTGCTACAAGGACAGGCTGAGGGAGTTGGAGTTGTTCAGCCTGGACAAGGCTCTGGGAAGACCTAATAGCAGCCTTACAGTACCTGAATGGGGCTACAAGAAGGCTGTAAACTCATTACAAAACCCTGTAGTGATGAGGGACAATGAGTTTAAATACAGAAAAGCAGGTTTATATTGAATGTTAGGAACAAGTTCTTTACTATGAGGAGTGGTGGAATACTGGAACAGGTTGCCCAGGGAGGTAGTTGAGGCTCCATCCCTGGAGATATCCAAGCTCATGCTCGTGAGGGTTTTAAACAGCCTGATCTAGTGAAGGATGATCCTACTGAGTGCAGGGCAGCTGGATTAGATGACCTTTGGACGTTCCTTCCAACCATGACTCTCTTTAATCAGATCTCCTAAGAGTTGCTTGGAATCCTCATTTAAAGATGCACAGATGATTTGAGTAATCCAATCCCCAGTCACCACAAAAATCTTTGCTTAAGTGTTAACCTTAGAAGAAATGGAAAACGTTCAAAACTGGAAAGGAATTTCCTATGTCCTTGGTCAACACCTGCAGTGATTTGTGTCAGCACCTACACAAACTTCACTTCTTTGATTCCAGCACTTCAGCTCTTGCATTTCCAGAACAAAGTATCCCTGTGGTTGTTTTCAGGGAAGTCACAGAATATTTCAAATCCAATCTCTGTCTATTTATTACCCTTTCAAGATGTTTTTTCATGTATCATAACAATATTCATGACCAGATCTTTGGGCTGACTTTTTGCCAGTTCCCTACTAAGCACTGGGAAGAATCACACACTGTCCCTTCTTGTTCTAAGAAATGTGGTGAGAGTCTCAGGAGAAAATGGATAGCCAGTTTGCAGGTAGAGACTAAGGAATGTGTGAAGGGCAGCCCAAACAGCCAGGGCTCCTGAACTACAGCAGCAACAGAAGCCTGGAGGATTATGAAACAAACTCTGTTGAAACCTAAGGAACTGTAAATAATCTATGGATCACATGCAGCAGCATACACCTGACTTGGCCAGAAATACCAGCTCAGGAAGAGGTAGTAAGGATAGAAAGTGGTGTAAAACCTTTCCTTTCCCAGAATACCTCTCTGGCAAGGAGTACAAGCACATTAGTAAATGCAAGTTAAGATTTCAGCTGTCTCAGAACTGAACCTGCACAATTAACTGACTTTTCTCCAAAATATAGAGAGACTTTTTGACGTGGAGTGGGACATCAGTAAGAAACAGGTTTGCAACACTTCTAAGCCTACTTGTAACATACCAAAGGTAACAAACATTCTACCCTGGCTTGCATCAAAAACAGTGTAGCCAGCAGGACTAGGGCAGCGATTGCCCCAGCACCACACCTCAGATCCTGGGTTCATTTTTGGGCCACTCACTCTAAGAGGGACATGAGGTTACCAGAGCATGCCCAGACAAGGGCAATGAAGCTGCTGAAGGGTCTAAAGAATAGGTCTCAGGAAGATCAGCTGAAGGAAGTGGGGTTACTCAATCTGGAGAAAAGATGGCTTAGGGCAGACCTTCTCCATCTCTAAAACCACCTGCAAGGAGGTTGTAGCAAAGTAGGGGTCAGTCTCTTCTCCATAGTAACAAGCAATAGTAGAAGAGGAAATGGCCTCAGGTGGCACTAGAGGAGGTTCAGATTGGGTATTAGAATCACAGAATCAACCAGGTTGGAAGTGCCCTCCAAGCTCATCCAGTCCAACCTAGCACCCAGTCCTATCCAGTCAACCAGACCATGGCACTAAGTGCCTCATCCAGCCTTTTCTTGAACATCTCCAGGGATGGTGACTCCACCACCTCCCTGGGCAGCCCAGTTATCAAACACTTGTTCACTGACAGAGTGGTTAGGCACTGGAGCAGGCTGCCCAGGGAAGTGGTGGAATTGCTGTCCCTGGACATGTTAAAAAAACCTGTAGAGCTTAGTGATGGACTTGGCAGTGTCTGGACTTGATGCATGCCCTTAATCTTAGAGGTTTCTTCCAGTCCTCATGATTCTAGGAGATGCAGTGACTTTTGGGTTGTGCTGTTGTTTGGTCTACAACAGCAGACCATCACATCCTTGGCACAGCATCGCTGCTATTTAAGTGGGACCTGCACCATGCATTCCAGGAACTTTGGCAATCAGAATCACAGAATGATCTAGGTTGGAAATGACCTCTGAAGGTCATCTAGTCCAACACCTGCTGCAGTCAGCAGGGGCATAAGCAACTAGACCAGGCTGTCTGGAGCCCTGTTGAGCTTCACTTTGGGATGAGACTCCAACCACCTACCTGGGCAAACCCTTTCAGTGTTCCACTACCCTCATGGTGCAGAACTTGACCCTAACATCCAATCTAAATCTGCTCTTCTCTAGTTTGAAGCCATCACCCCTCATCTTATCACCACAGGCCTTTGTAAACAGTTTCTATCCATCCTTCTTGTAGGCCCCCTTTGGGTACTGGAAGGCTGCCATTAGGTCTCCCCAGAACCTCCTCTTCTCCAGGCTGAACACCCCCAGCTCCCTCAGTCTGTCCTTGCAGCAGAGGTGCTCCAACCACCTGATCACTTTTGTGGCCTTCTTCTGGACTCACTCCATCAGCTCCATGTCCTTCCTATACTGAGGGCTCCTGGACCTGGATGCAGTACTCCAGGTGAGAATCTATGATTCTAGGCAAGGTCTCACCAAAGCAGACTCAAGTGGCAGAATCACCTCTCTAGACCTGCTGGCCACACTGCTTTTGATGCAGCCCAGAATATGACTGGCCCATAACTTTTCTCATTCCTTACAATTTCATATCAGGGAAGGAATGATACACAGCATCTTTCTTTCTTGCATAACAAGCACTCTGCATAATGTTTTGGCTAAAACCAAACACACACATAACAAACCTAGGCCTGAATCTCACTCTCAACTTTCTGAAATGCTGATCTCTCTGAAAAGTAACAGTAGCTCTCCTAAACCTTCCCAGGAGTGATGGAGAACACACCAGAACTTAGTGCAAAGGGCCAATGGAAATTGGAGCAGTGCTATCTTCTAAGCAAAGCTGGTTTACAAAAATCAAGTGTAATTAAGCCACAGTGCCATCTGCTAGATACTCCAAAATCTAGATCTTCATAGGAAAAACACATGAGTCAGAAAGTGTGAGTCACTGAACAAAGGGCTTCTGGTGGTGTTTGACCTGCCCTTTCCTGGAGGGCAGGCTTTTGTCCGAGTCTCATAGAGAATCAAAGAATGAATCACAGAATCAACCAGGTTGGAAGAGAGCTCCAAGATCATCCAGTCCAACCTAGCACTCAGCCCTAGCCAATCAACCAGATCATGGCACTAAGTGTCTCATCCAGTCTTGGCTTCAACACCTCCTCCAGCAACGGTGACTTCAGCACCTCCCTGGGCAGCCCATTCCAATGCCAATCACTCTCTCTGGCAACAACTTCCTAACAACATCCAGCCTAGACCTGCCCTGCCACAGCTTCAGACTCTGTCCCCTTCTTCTGTTGCTGGTTGGACTCAATGACCCTAAAGGTCTTCTCCAACCTAAATGATTCTGTAATTATATGATTCACCATCTCCCACCTCCCCTTCTCCTCTACTAAGGGATGCAAGCTCACAGCAAGCTGTACAAAACTGACATGTATTAGCTACCAGCCCCCTGCACAAAGAATTCAACAACAAGCAAACACAAGACAGGTTCCACCATGTTCAGCTGCCTCTGCTGCCAGTGCTGGAGGGAGTTGAACTGGAAGCACATGCAAGGACAAGAGCACCTACTCAGGCATTTGATGATGAAGAGCAGTGAACTACACACCAAATCTACCTCTTAGCCCACCACCCACTAACCATGCAGCTAGCTCCCTTCACAGACAAGCTCTTATACATGAATTTGCTCAAAACCAGCCAGCTGCATCCCTTGTGAAAGGCACAAGAGTACCCAACAGCCAAGTGACCACATTTCTAACATCTTTAATATTCTCCTCCACTTTCATCTGTGAGGTCCCCTGAGCCCTCTGAGGCAGCAAACACTTTGTCTTCTAGATTAGTTTCAACTAAAAGTAAAGTTCCTCATCTGGTCCATTAAATAGCTAAAGCAAAGCACTTGGGAAAAGAAAGGAGATAGAATATCCCACAGCAACGACCCTGGTTTATGCCACCATAAATATTCTTCTCTGAGAACTCTCTCACTTGTTTCTTCTCTATATTCCTGGTGAAATGGAGATCCCTAGAGTTGGGATGTGTTATTATGAAGTTTATAGGCCATTTCAACATGAAATTACAGACTTGGTATGAATTTGGCTTTGGAGCCCACAATACAGGAAGGACACGGACCTGATGGAGCAGGTCCAGAGAAGGCCTGTGAAAATGATTAGGGTGGTGGAGCACCTCAGCTATCAGGACAGGCTGAGGGAGCTGGGGTTATCCAGCCTGCAGAAGAAAAGTCTCTGGCCAGACCTAATGGCAACCTTCCAACATCTGAAAGGGGCCTACAGAAAGGATGGAGAGGGACTGTTTATAAAGGCTTGAAGTGACAGGACTAGAATAGAATCACAAAATGGTCTAGGTTGGAAGGGACCTCAAGGATCATCCATCTCCAAACCCCCTGCTGTAGGCAGGGACACCCTCCACTAGAGCAGGTTGCTCAAGGCCTCATCCAACCTGGCCTTGAACACCTCCAGGGAGGGAGCAGCCACAATCTCCCTGGGCAACCTGTGCCAGTGTCTCACCACCCTCACTGTAACAAACTTCCTCCTAACATCTAGTTTAAATCTCACTTCTTCCAGTTTAAACCCATTACCCCTCATCCTGTCACTACAAGATTGGGACAATGGCTTCAAACTAGGGATTTAGATTGGATGTTAGGAACAAATTGTGCATGATGAGGGCAGTGGAACACCGGAAGGGGTTGCCCAGGGAGGTGGTCTGGGCCCCGTCTCTAGAGACATTCAAGGTGAGGCTCAAGAGGGCTCTGGGCAACCTGATTTAGATGAGGATGTCCCTGCTAACTGCAGAGGGAGTTCAACTAGATGACCTTTAGATGTCCTCTTCAACCCAGACCATTCTATGAGTCTATGGTTCTAAGGACAAAATTTAAGTATGAACCAGACAAGAAGTTACAGTGAAACTCTGACAAAGAGCCATGATAACATGAAGCCCTAAATTCCTGTAGCAAGCTTGACATGAAAAAACAAATGTAAGCATTTCACCTCTGTATTGCTTTCCTAAACAAACCCAAACACAACACCCCGGAGCACAACAGGTCCTGCTGCAAAGGACAACCTAAAGGGCTTATTTTCTGAGTCACTTGAGGAGTATGATAGGATGATCAAGTTGTGTGCCTCTTAAAGACAAGTAGGGAAGGGGGGAAATGTGGACCTATTCTGCCTCCAGAGTGAAAAGAGCAATCAAACATGTCATAACAAAGATGAAAGTAGAAAGAACAAGCAACTAAGTAGCACAGGATCACAGGATATTAGGGGTTGGAAGGGACCCAAGGAGATCATCCAGTCCAACCCCCCTGCTGCAGCAGGACAATCCTATCTAACACAGATCACAGAGGAACACATCCAGACAGGCCTGGAAAGGCTCCAGAGAAGGAGACCCCACAATCTCTCTGGGAAGCCTGTGCCAGTGCTCTGGGACCCTTCCAGGCAAGAAGTTCCCCCTTGTGTTGATCTGGAACCTCTTTTGCTGCAACTTACACCCGTTGCTCCTTGTTCTATCTCAGGGAGCAGTGAGCAGAGCCTGTCCCCCCCTTCCTGGCAGCCTTCAGATACTTATAAACATTTATCAAATCCCCTCTCAGTCTTCTCTTCTCCAGACTAAGCAGCCCCAGGGCCCTCAGCCTCTCCTCACCAGGCAGTGCTCCAGTCCCCTAATCATCCTTGTAGCCCTCCACTGGACCCTCTCCAGCAGATCCCTGTCCTCTGCAACTGGGGAGCCCAAAACTGAACGTAGCACTCAAGATGAGGTCTCAGCAGGGCAGAGTAGAGGGGGAGGAGGCAGTTTTACTTCCTGTCCCTGGAAAGATCTTGGCAGGCATTGAAAACAAACAAACCACATTGTTATCCCAGGAAAGCACTTTGCAATCTGGGTGCTCAGCAGCAAGATCATTTCCAAACACGTATCTAACCTTTACATCTCTTACCTGTACAAATACCTACCAGAAGACTCTCTGCTTGCCTGAGCTATGCTCAGCATAGGTCACTCTAACACTATTCAAGTGAAGTTAATACTTTTGATCTTGCTCATTAACACCCTTACAACCAAGGATCCCAGCACAGAACCTCTTTCATTGTCACCTACAGACAAATTGTGACCAGCACAGACAACTGAGACCAAAAAGCCTTTTCCACTGCCAGTTCTTTTACCAGTTGAACAGACCTTGCTGTCGGTTGCTTACTGACTTCACTGCATTAGTCCTACCAACAGGATGTGATTGCAAAATTCAGCTCTAATTTCAGCTATGACAATTTATTCAGATATTAAGAATGTATCATTTATTTGTCCCAGTTGTTACTGAGCACCTTTCCTTCCCATTTTATCCTCTCCTCTTCCATGGCCCACAAATCAACCAGATGATGTTTGTGCTCTCTAATGCCCATACTATCAATCGGCTTCACACTACACCTGAAACTGAGATTAAAAACCATAATAATCCTATGTATTATCATCAGTGTAGCTCTTGAAGCTGGAGTTAAAGACTATGCCCCTCTAAACAAAACGCCTACTCAGTAGTTCAGCTGTTTTCCAGCAAGCCTTTAGCAGTAACATGATGGTTTAATTTTTCATCAAAGTGACAAGTTCTCTCTGTTTCCTTCTCTGGCTATTAAGTTCACAGCACCAAAGCATGGTGGGGGTTGCCAGGGACCTCTGGAAATCATGTAGTCAACCCCTCTGATAAAGTAGGGTCACCCAGAGTAGCTTACACAGGATGGCATCCAGGCAGATTTCAGATCTCTCCAGAGGGGACTCCATGACCTCTCTGGGCAGCCTGTTCCAGTGCTCTTGACATGCTCACAGAAACGTTTTGCCTTATATTTAGGTGGAACCTCCTGCATTCCAGCTTGTGCCTGCTGTGCCTTGTCCTGTCACATGGGCACCACTGAAAAGAGCCTGGCTACATCCTCCTGATCCCTGCCCTTTAGATATTGATAAAATGTCCTCTTAGTCTATCCTTAACAGCCCCATGGCTCTCAGCCTTTCCTCCACAGATGCTCCTGGCCCATCAGCATCTTTGTACCCTACACTGGACTCTCTCCAGTAGTTTCCTCACTTTCTTGAACTGGGGAGCCCAGAACTGGACCAACCACTCCAGATGTGGCCTCCTTGAGGCAGAGTAGAGGGGGAGGAGAACCTCTTTCAACCCACTGGTCACACTCTTCTTCATGCACCTCAGGAAACCACTGGCATTCTTAGCCACAAGGGCACATTGCTGGCCAGTGGTGAACTCCTCATCCACCAACACTCCTTCACTGCAGAACTGCTTTCCAGCAGGCCAACTCCTAACCTGTACAGGGAATTATCTCTCCCTGTGTTGCTAGAAATGCTGGGGATTTTGCAGTTAATATATTGAGTAACAGCAAAAAGATTAAACAAAAGCAAGACTGATATTAAAATAAAGCCTAAAATGCAGGAGTAAAAGCATGCTGCACCAAGCAACACACATAAAGGGTGGGAGAAAAAAGGAAAAAAAAGGAAGATTATTTGGAAAACAATGTAGGCAAAAAATAGCACATCTATTTTAGAGAGTGGAAGTAGCCCAGGAAAGGAAAGACAGCAAGTAAAAGCCCAGTTCACAGCCTCAAAAATGCACTGAATGAAAAATGGGCTGCTGTCCACCGACCGTGGATGTACGAACAGCGAGGGAGGAAAACCAGGCTGCAGCAGCAACGTGGAAACAAGCAGACTGCAGTGGAAAACAGGTACTGAAAACATTTGTAACTGTGGCACCACCATTGTTCACGACTAAATCACTTGCAGTGACCATGACCTGCATTTCAACTATGTAAAAATCAAGAGCACTTGACTTGTTGATCCTTAATTCATGCAGAGGCAAGCACTTGACTCTCTAAGAAACTGCTGGTACCTCAGCAGATAAATGCAAAGACATAGCAGCACAACTATCTTTCATTTTGGCTGGGAAAAAAATGGGAGATCATAGAATCAAGCAGGTTGGAAGAGACCTTCAAGCTCAGCCAGTCCAACCTAGCACCCAGCCCTGCCCAAGCAACCAGACCATGGCATTGCCTCGCCCAGGCTTGGCTTGAACACCTCCAGGCACGGCCACTCCACCACCTCCCTGGGCAGCCCATTCCAATGCCAGTCACTCTCTCTGCCAGGAACTTCCTCATCACATCCAGCCTAGACTCTGGTATAGGTTGTTTGGGGAGGTTGTGAGAGGCCTCCTTCAAGGCCAGGTTGGATGAGGCCTTTAACAGTTGAGTCTATTTGAGAGGCATCCCTGCCTATGGTGGAGAAGTTGGAGGAGATGATCTCTGAGGTCCTTTCCAAACTAAGCTGTTCTGTGATACTCAGGAATGTAATCCCTCACCAGAAAGATCAGTAGGGAAATTTTCAATGAGCTGAAAGCTAAAATTTCAACTCTGAGTGCAAACTGTATCACTTCTAAAAGGATGTATGAGAATGGAAGTTAATGCTTTTGATATTACCTGTGGACTTGAACTGACAGTGAGGAACATTTTCAGAAGCATCTGGGTACTATCTCCAAAAGTGCTTTTAGTCCTTGAAGAGAGTTAATGATGTTTGAGAACAGTGATGGCAGCTCAAAATGGCTGAGACCATTCAGAGAGTGGAATGGGGAGCACTGGCTTAATGGGTGTGGGATGGGGTGCATTTGTCACTGCCTGCTCCCCCTCTCTGGGACCAAGGTTCTGGCACGCTGCTGCAGAGCTAGCTAGGGAAATCAGGTGGTGATAGGTATCTTGCTTGCTGCTAGAGACTGACAGTAATGCAGGGGTTGGAAATCTCCTAAATTAAACCACGTGAACAACCTTTAGGGTCTCCACTGCAGAGGAAAGCTGATCCCTCCTGCAACTGGCATCTCTGAGCTGGTACCTGTGGGGCATAATCTCCTTGCAGGTTTTAATTTGCCCCTCTGGGATATGTTATTGTATTGAGAGAATTGATCTTTCTTCCAAACCTCAAAACCCCATAAACCAGGGCAGCTGATCTGTGTATATTTTCAGCTGTGGCTCTATTCCACTGAGCCATTCACAGCATTCCTTGCGTCCATCTTCCCTTGAAATTGATTGAGCATACCTGGGCTTGAAAAGGCTTTTGTGATTGAAGTGGAAATTTCCAGCATGGGGAGAAGGGCAGCATTGGTGTTGCTCCAAATTGATCTCTGTGCCTTTCCTGGGACACTGGCTGGCTGAGCTCTCCCTGCCAGCATGTCTTGGAGGGAAGCTGTCAAGCCAGGTTGGATGGAGCTTTGAGCAATCTGATCTAGAGGAAGGCGTCCCTGCCTGTGGCATGGCAGTTGGACCAGATGAGCTTTAAAAGGTCCATTCCAGCCCAAACTACTCCACAAGAAGAAGATTTACATCCAGATCTCAGCCTGGGCTGAGGCATCTACTGGTGCACTAATAGAAGTTCATGCTTACTGGAAAGGATGTAAGTAGGAGATGGCAACATCTGCCTTTAGATCCAAAACTAAGTAGTTACACAGCCATCTAAGAAATAGGAAAATGGAATTCAGGAGCTTTATTCACTCTCAGAAGGTTCAAAATTACAATTTTCACTCCCAGTATGGTGGCCCAGTCACAAGGCAGGCAGCTAGGAAAGTAATGCAAGATTCAAGGACCAAAAGGAGAAGAAAAGGAAGCAGTGGGGGGTGACAGGATGGACTAGATGATCTTGGAGGTCTCTTCTAACCTGGTCAATTCTATGATTCTATTCTAATTCTTGTGAAAATGAAGCCTAAGTTGTAGTCTCTACTCCCAGCTCCAGAGGTCTCTCAAGAGATTTTCCCACTAAAAACTGGGAAAGAGCAGCAGCAGAGCAGCAAGATTAATCTAAACAAATATAGATACTTGCATCTGAGCTAGGTTCACATAAGTCACTCAAAACCCATGGGGAAAAAGACAAATTTGGTAGAGTCAGCTCATCTTGAAGTAAACATCTGAGCTCTGCTAAGCTTATTTGGTGAGCTTAATTCTGTTTCAGTGCAAAACAGTGTATGTAAGGTCCTGGGGAAAAGTCTTGGAGGTACATCTCATTCTTAAACCACTACCTAAGCTTTTAGTTCCCCAGTAGGAAATTACCATTGCAGATTCCACCACAGCTCATAAAGTTTGTCCACGCACAGACATTTCTGGGAGACAAAAATGTAAACCCAATAGTTAAAAATCAATCTCTAAGCATGGCAGCATTGAACTCCAAGTGAGAGAACACATATCCTGTTCTATTAACCTAATATATTCTCAAGGCAGTAAGTGAAAAATCAACATTAAACATATGCAACTCGATGTTCATACATCAGTAGTTGAGAAGGTTTCAGCTTCATTTAGCTTTATTCACATAACAAAGCCAAAAAGCTTCCTCCATTGTGTCTTAGCAGAAGATAAGTTGAATGTAAGGCATTTTTAGTTCCTCACAGGGGAAAAATAAGGCCACATTTAAATGCTTTTGAATTCCTCTGCTCAGCTACTAGAAACATCACTCTGGTGTCAATTTTGCTGAACTACTGTCTGAGAACTTGCTTTTAACAGAAGAATGTTGATTACACTATTAAAAAAAAAAAATCACTCTTTCCTACTTGATACAAAGCTAATATTAGAAAATTCAGGGCAGGCTGAATAAAAATATAAAATCAAGCAGGCTGGAAGAGAGCTCCAAGCTCATCCAGTCCAACCTAGCACCTAGCCCTGGCCAATCAACTAGACCATGGCACTAAGTGCCTCATCCAAGCTTTGCTTGAAGACCTCCAGGGACAGCAACTCCACCACCTTCCTGGGCAGTCCACTCCAAAGCCAATCACTCTCTCAGGCAAGCAGTGACAGAACAAGAGGACACAGCCTCAAGCTGTGCCAGGGCAGGTTCAGACTGGGTGTTAGGAAGAAGCTCTTCACAAAAATAGTGACTGCCACCTCCTCCGGCAGCCCATTCCAATGCCAGAGTCACCATCCCTGGAGATGTTTAAAAGGAGACTGGATGAGGCACTTAGTGCCATGGTCTAGTTGACTGGATAGGGCTGGTGGATAGGTTGGACTGGATGATCTTGGAGGTCTCTTCCAACCTGGTTGATTCTATGATGTAGTTAATTAGAAGGATTAGTTGATAGGTTGGACTCAATGATCTTAAAGGTCTTTACAACCTGGTTAATTCTCTGATTCTGCAATATCTGCAGATATATTAGCTGCAATATAAATTAATAAATCACTTTTCTAAACCAAGTTTCATTACGCAGGTTAAAGGTTGTAGTTTCTTAGTTTTCAATGGGAGGGAAAAATAAAGTAATCAAAACAGAACAATTTATCCATTTTCCCATATCAGATGAGACCTGCTACAAGGATATTTATGCCCATTTTCAGCTTCAGGTTTAAAAAACAGCATTTTTTTTCTCTAGTCATTGGTGATCCAACCTACACTTCAAGTAAGTCTCAGATATGCTAGGATTCACCATTTCACCTCTCATTTAAGAGACAACATTACTGAACAATATCAACAGGTGAATGTTTCTTGGCAGTCTCTCTGTAACTGTCAAACATCACAGACATCTCTTCTTGAAAACTCAGACTTGCAAATTTAGGTCTCCCAGTAAAAGAAAAAGAGTAATTTTTAATTTACTAGATCTTAAACAAGTACAAGAACATAGCAATGCCAGAAATGTGTATTTTATACTCTGCAAAACATTTAGCAGTGAGCAACTTGTGCAGCAAAACTCAGTAAGTGTTTGGAATGTCACAAACAGCAGCGTTATGTGAGCACAAGTTTTCACTAAGGATCAGCCTAAGCAAACTTTGAAGGTGAAGCCAACACCACTCACTCTGCAATGCAGAACACACTTGCCCAGAAGCTGGAAATAAGTAACTGCAGGTTTCCTCTACCCTAAGGTAATGCCAGTTTGTTGATCTATCAGCACTGCAAGTGAGAATGTGAAGTATTTTTTTCCCAGAGACCAGATATGCAGGAAGAAACAGAGTATCTGAGTGACTTGGGCAGAACAATAAGAAGACAGCAACATTTCAAACAGCTAACAAAGATTTCCGTCACTCAGCTGGATGAAAGTCATTGTACAGAGGAATTCCTGATCACAAACCATAGAATCAAGCAGGTTGGAAGAGAGCTCCAAACTCAACCAGTCCAGCCTAGCACCCAGCCCTACCCAACCAACCAGACCATGGCACTTAATGCCCCAGCCAGGCTTGGCTGCAACACCTCCAGCCACAGCCACTCCACCACCTCCCTGGGCAGCCCATTCCAATGCCAATCACTCTCTCTGCCAGGAGCTTTCTCCTCACATCCAGCCTAGACCTCCCCTGCCACAGCTTTAGACTCTGTCCCCTTCTTCTGTTGCTGCTTGCCTGGCAGAAGACACCAACCCCACCTGGCTACAAACTCCCTTCAAGTAGTTGTTGACTATTTTCTTGAGCTTAGGTCTAAACTACTTATTTAGACTTGAAGAAAAAGCAAACCATTTATGCCCTCTCACAAGCTGATATTTAAATAACATACAAAGTGAGGACTCAGAGGAGGATTCAGACATGAACACGATTTGTGTTCCTTGAAACACCCAACTTCCAAGTACAAACTTCTGTGAGAGCAAGCTCATGTCCTGACCTGTTAGTTCTATTAAAATACCTACCCCATTAATGTAATTCTTTTAATTGCAAGAAATGGTTATAACTCTGGGGCTGTTGCAGCTTTGCAGGGGTAACCAAGACTCTGGGGTCAAGCACCTGTATCAGCTTCCACTGGCTTCCTAAAAACACAACAGTGAAACACAGGCAACTTGTGGCATCAGAAAGCCCTACCCTGACTGCAGAGCACAGCACAGGTACAAAGAACAAATCTTAGCAGAACAAAGTGTGTTTGTGCATAAATCTGGAAAAGAAAATGGTGAGCCACAGTGTGGCTGCAGTGTAACCCAGCCCTTGGTTTGATGGTGACCACCATCTGCTGTTTCACTACCCAGGTAACAAAATCCCTCAGCATACAGGTGAAAACTACCTCTCCCTGGGGCATTTTTAAATCCTCTTTCTATTTAGAGCCTGGCTTAACTTGGAAGCAAGAAACTTCACATTCTTAGTTCTCCTTTTAAATCTTGTCACAACTCATTAGTGCCCAATCTTTGAGCTCAGTGGTAACTTAGAGCAATCAGTTTTAGCTGTGGGGCACACAAAAGGCATTTCAATCTGCATGACTTCTACATTTCATTCAACACACCATTTTTTTCTGTGTTCAGGGTATCAACGAATGCAAATCTCTAGGATTCTTCTTTTATACTTCTAAAAATCTCCTCTGAAGTTAGCAGCATCCCTTTCACCAAAAAAAATGAAGCTGGAATTTCAAACAGTTGTCCTTAGTCTACAGATCTGTTGTCTTTCACACTGGAGCTTCCACAGTTAAAAGCAAGATGAATGCATGCAAACAATCAACAAAACAACTGGTAGATACACACACCCCAATTAACACACATCCCACCCCCAAGCTTTAGCTGTGATTCCTTGTTACTTTGTCAACCTCAGCTCCAGGTTAATATGGGTGCTTTTCTCAGACATCTCACAATGCTACCTACAATATTTCATTGAGCTAACAGCTGATTTATGAGATTCTGGGGTGTATTTGCCATGAGTGTTTTCCCTTCTGATGCACACTTGCTAGTTTCATTTGCAGTTCTGTAGCCCATTCACAAGAGTATTTTATCTACAGAGTGCTTCCTTTTAGCCTGGATTACCCATGTCTCACCTTGATCTTTCTTAAAACTAATCTCCTCCCCTGTTTTCTTGGCAAAAAAAGATTAATTTTCCATGCCATGTGGGAAAAAATTGTATTCTACTTTATTTACCATCAGTCACCCAAAATACAAACCTCTCTTTCTAACCTGTTTCCTGTGAAGATTTCCAGTGACGCTTTCCCTCTCACCGATAACCACTTCGGATGCTGACTCATGCTCAGCAGTTGACTGAGCTGGGGTGGCTGAGTGATGAATTCCCTGATGTTCCTTAACCCCTCTGCCAGGGATGAAGAGAGAACAAACCTGCTCCTCAACTAGTCCTATCTTAACATCAGCAGCATGAATACAGACCACTGGCAACGTCAGTTTGCATTAGTATGTCGAGCTTTAGACTGCAATGGCTAAAAACATCATCATCATTACCATCATAGAATCAAGCAGGTTGGAAGACAGCTCCAAGATCATCCAGCCCAACCTAGCACCCAGCCCTAGCCAAGCAACCAGACCATGGCACCATGTGCCTCATCCAGTCTCTTCTTGAGCACCTCCAGGAACAGTGACTCCACTACCTCCCTGAGCAGCCCATTCCAATGCCAACCACTCTCTCTGCCAGGAACTTCCTCCTAACATTCATCCTAGACTCCTCCTGGCACCACTTGAGACTCTGTCTCCTTGTTCTGTTGCTGCTTGCCTGGCAGCAGAGCCCAACCCCACCTGGCTACAGCCTCCCTGCAGGCAGCTGCAGGCAGCAATGAGCTCTGCCCTGAGCCTCCTCTGCTGCAGGCTGCACACCCCCAGCTCCCTCAGCCTCTCCTCATAGCGTTTGTGTTCCAGGCCTCTCACCAGCTTTGCTGCCCTTCTCTGGACACCTTCCAGTATCTCAGCATACTCCATGGTTCATCTGATTACTCCTGCCACAAAGAATAATGTCAAAGAAAGGGCTGGGCATGAGAATTATTGCTTTGGTCGTAGCAGGTGAGGTTGTTGCGGAACACAAATCAACCACTTCAACCAGTGGCTTCCTTGAATGACTTGGAGCCTCTACACAAGTACATGCCAGGCATGCTCCATCTATCAACACTTCAGAAGAACAATCCACATTCCCAACAGCATAATATCCTTCTTTGCAGAATAATTAAGGCAAACAGCAGAACTCTGAAACTACAATTTCACAAAGTTTGTCAAAACCAGATGTAAAAGCTGCTTGCTTTTGATCCCCTGAATCATTGTTAGACTCTTTAGTATGTGCTAGTAACTCTGGTTTCCACTTCTGCACTTCAGTTTTTTTGTTAGTTGCATTTCTAAGCTCTTCTGGAAAGCCAAGTGAGCAGCTAAGCCTGGCAGCCCAGCATGCTTTCACTTCTTTGCCATGTCCCAGTGCATCGTTTCCTAACACCTCCGTTTTATCATACTCTGATCTTTATTGCCAGAGAGGCAGCATTCCTAGAACAAAGATATCACAAATTGCCCTAATAATGACACCTTAGCCCAGAAGTTACACCAGGGACTACATCAGGGTTAGGTCTCCACCTTTTCAACAATTTGTACTACACAAAAAAAACCAAACTACTCGACATTTAGCCCTTAAACCTACCTTCACCACCCTACTTCCATTTGTCAGGCAAACACACATTCAGAGATCTCTAGGAGCCCCACTTCAGTAGTTTTATTCCTTGACTTGCAACTTCTGGTTACCCTTTCTATGAAGATGAGGTCTTCCTCAAGCTCCCCTGTTCAAGAATTGATTTTTCTTACATGCTGCTGACTTTTCCTAACCTTGACACTGATTGCTAATGTGTTATTGAGGAGAACATAGAATCAGTCAGGGCTGGAAGGGAGCACAAGGAGCAGCCAGTTCCAACCCCCCTGCCATGCCCAGGGACACCCTACCCTAGAGCAGGCTGCACACAGCCTCAGCCAGCCTGGCCTCAAACACCTCCAGCCATGGGGCCTCAACCACCTCCCTGGGCAACCCAGTCCAGCCTCTCACCACTCTCCTGCTCAACAACTTCCTCCTCACCTCCAGCCTCACTCTCTCCACCTCCACCTTTGCTCCATTCCCCCTAGTCCTGCCACTACCTGATATCCTACTAAGATAAGCTACTACTGGCTGCTGCAGAATTTGTCTTAAGCTTAAACAGGCATTTCAAGGGATACTTTTGCCCCTTACTGAAGTATCTATTGCAAAACTGGGCATTCATGTGGTCTCTTTAGCCTAGTTTAAGCTAATTCCCTTTCAACTACCACCCTCAAGAAACACTGGGTTTCTTTGGGCTGAGTTTTCATTGTTGTTGCATCCTGCCATAGAATCATTTTGGTTGGATGAGACCTGTGGTTGGAATCATGGAATCAATTTAGGTTGGAATAGGCCTTCAAGATCAAGTCCAATTGTCAAACCAGTACTGCCAAGTCCACCACTAAATGTCCCACCACATCTACACAGCTTTTGAATATCTCTATGAATGATGACCACTGCTTCCTTGGGAAGCCTGCTCCAGGGCCTGACAATCCTTTCAACGATGAAAATTTTCCTCATGTCCAACCTAAGCCCTCCCTGCCACATTTGATGCTGCTTTCTCTTGTGCTATCACTTGTTCCTTGGGAAAAGAGAGTGACCTCATGCAATCTCCTTTTAAGTGGCTGTAGAGAGCAGTGATGTCTCCCCTAAGCCTCCTTTTCACCAGGCTAAACACCTCAGTCACTCCTCACAAGATGTGCTCTACAAGAGTCATGCAGTGCTGTACCTTGGATGTTTCTCTGCAATGTATTGTTGATAACTACAAGAACACCACACCACAGGCTCTGGCATCAGACTAAAATTTCCACACTTCTATCATGCACTAATTAATATGGCTTTTGTGAGCCATCACAGTTTGATCTCAGGAGGAAACCATTATAACCCTGGTAGTCATTAATACTAAAAGGCAATGAACGTGCCCTGGCTCTTGTGCTACTAGAAAGCTGTAGATAAGCTGGAAAGCAGCCAGGGCACTACTGGATGGACACTGTGTGGAGTATGAAATCAAGTGATCACTCACAAACTTAAACCACCAACTTCATTCAGCATGCTGCTGGTTGAGGACTTCATCAGCCAGAACTGATCGTTAGGATAGAAAAATGGTACAGCCCAAGACAGCCAAAAAATGCTGCACTTTCACACTGATAAAGACCATTTTCTTAGAACAGGGAATTTGCAAGGCTGGGACTGGTGAAGTACAACAATCTCCAAATATCAATCAAACCTGGGAGTTCAAGGGCAAGCAGCACTTTTCTCCAAGGTACTACAAGATCTAAATGATCACAATGAAGAGAAATCGAATGCTAAAGCAGAGCTGCTGAAACACAGGAATCTTTAGAAATTGGCTTGCCCTCACTTTGAGACACTGTTTGTTTTCCCCAGACCATTACAGACATCAACAGGGTCACAATTTCTACTGTAGTTCTGAGAAATTCTCTGCTGCTCCAGCTTTAAGGGCTTTGTTTGGCTCTTGGGAAGAGAAATAACTCTACCGGGCTGATGGCAAACTGCGTATCTGTGACTGACAAATGCTAGAGGCTACCAAGAAACACTCGTTAATGCTAAAATGTTTGTCAAGCTTTGTAAAACCACCAAAGCAAAGCAGAATTCATTGATTTGGGGAGAAAATCGTGAACCTGGAGGAATGCAGCTGGACTGCTAAGTGTTGTATGACACAGAGAGGCATCCTGATGTTAAAATGGATACCGAGAGAGCTGGCTTTGAGGAAGCAGTAAGCATATAGCCACAAGATTCTGCAGCAGGATATTTATTCACCATCTGCACCCTTCTGCCAAGTCAGTCCTCCTGCCCTTTCCTTCATCCTCCACGAAAAAAATGTCTGTCTGTCCTCTTCTTCTGCCTCCAGTAGGTCAGCGTCACTGAGTCACAAAGTAGGTTCTCCTCCTCCCCCAAATCTACAAGGTTTCTGTCCAAGGGATGCAGTCTGTCAGCTACTGAAGAGCACAGAAATACCAGTTACTGTTTTAATCATCATATCAACAATACCAAGAATTTTCCAGAAGTTCCCATGAGGTTCTCAGTTGAGAACAAGCCATAAGCAAGCTAATCTAAATGTCATCATCCAGATGGGCTTTAGGAGTGTGTGCAACAGGCACTAACAGTTGAGCCAGCAGAGTATGTTCTTGTGGCCAAGATGACCAATTATCTCCTGGAGTGCATGAAGGATAGTGTGGTCAGCAAGTTGAAGGAGGTTCTCTTCCTCCTCTACTATGCCTTAATGAGACCACACCTAGAGTACTGAGTCCAGTTCTGAGCTCCCCAGTTCAAGAGAGACAGGAAACTACTAGAGAGAATCCAACAGAGGCAAAGATGAAGACAGAACTGAAGCATCTCTCTGACAAAGGAAAGCAGAGACCTGGGGCTGTTTGGCCTGGAAAACAGAAGCCTGAGAGGAGATCTTCTCAACATTTACAGGGTGAGGTTCAAGAGGATGGGGCTGGATTCTTTTCAGTGGCATCCAGTGACAGCACAAGGGACAACAGGCATAAGCTAAGACACAGGAAGTTCCACCCAAACATGAGGAAAAGGTTCTTTCCAGTGAAGGTGCCAGTGCAGTAGAGCAGCCTGCCCAGAAAGGTTATGGAGTCTTCTTTCTCTGGAGTAATTCCAAACTGGGATGTGACGCTGGCCAACCCGCTCTAGGAGAGCAGGGTAGTTGGACTAGAAAACCTCCAGAGGCCCCTTCCAACAGCCACCACTCTGTGATTCTGTGATGCACACACATACCTGATACCTGCTCTTACACTAGCAAGTATTAGCTAGAAGTCATCACACACATGAAAAAGAAGTTATATTCCTGGCAAGTGTAGGAGACTCAGTAGTCCCTGAGCTACAAACACAGACACAGGGAGATTACTCTGAGAAAGTCTTCCAGCTTCTGCAGAATTTGGCTGGGGCCAAGAACAAGACACAGCACTGACAGATTTCTGGACAAAATGCAGCTTGCAGTTTACAGGTAGTGGTATCCCACACAACTCACTCTCGTGCTCCTGAAGTTCTCCAATACAAATATGCCACATTCTAGCCCTCAGAACTTCTGTCAGCAAATGTCACCTTGCTCTGGCCACAAGGATTTCCAGCAGCAGTCCCACATCTTACACACTTGTCCTGAAGGAAACCTTAAAAACATGACCTGGAAGCAATAGCAGAAGTTTTTCCTCTAGTTCTGTACCACCCAAACTGAGTTGAAGCTATCTCCCAAAAGCATACAGCCCTTCCTCAGCGGAAGCCGTGGTCCAACAGAACCTACCTAATCCCTAGGAGGGATGAACTTTGGCAAGGGACCTTGGATGTCCTGTCACAGCTCATCTGTGTCTGGAAAGCCACATTTTGAGTTCCTTTCTTCCATTCCACACAACATTCTGTCACCTCTTTCAGACTGTGAGTTACTGGAAAGAGAGTGAGCTGTTTACCTGCCCAGAAGCAGTATTTTCCTGTCTTCTACAGAGGATCATGAGATGATGTGAAGCCCAGACAAAACTGGCACTGCCAGCCTAAACACAAGAGCACACTCAGGTGAGCTGCCATGGCAGCTCAATGCAGATAAAACCTAACAAAAAAGGACTAGTTAAACAAATCCATGTTCTACTATAAGACAATTAAGTACAATGCAAACTTAATTCACTTAAATGAGGAACAGAAAAGCACACGGTGCTAAGACGTGCTGATCTTAGTCATATTAATCTAGAGTGACTGAAGTGTAGACAAGAGGAGTTTACTCTGCACTAGAAACTTATTTGCCATGAGTCCAGCACAAGAATGATTACCCTTGATAGTTCCTCAGAATTTAACCCAGTCACACTGAGAATTTCAGCTGTTAGTGGCTGTAATCCACTTCCATCAAATCAGAACAGAACTACTAGGAGGCACAGAACTACTAGGAGGCACAGAACTACTAGGAGGCACAGAACTACTAGGAGGCACAGAACTACTAGGAGGCACAGAACTACTAGGAGGCACAGAACTACTAGGAGGCACAGAACTACTAGGAGGCACAGAACTACTAGGAGGCACAGAACTACTAGGAGGCACAGAACTTTCCCCACACTCAAAAATAAAACAAGCACAAAAATAACACACCATGTTCTGAAGTTTACTGGATACATTTTTCTTCTCCAGTAGTTTGATGCTAATTAAAATACTGTATTTGACTGTCAGGTGGTGGCTTAATGGCTTTGACATAAATGTTTTGGTTCGGTCCCTAGATGCAGCAGGACAGCAGTGATCTATTTGCATTCCACATGCACACAGGTAAGTTCAGCCTGTATTCAGGTCATAACTACCTGATTCAGAACAGCAGCTAAGGTTCTTACTCATAAAAGGAAAGGGTGTGAAGAGATACTAACCCTGAGAGCTGCAGAGCACATGACAAGTGCTACCTCTGAGTAGCTGATACAGCTTTATGGCAGAAGCATGCCTGCAGCATCGACACAGCCACATGCCTGATAGGTTTTAATGCAGAAGATTCAGCAATCGGTGTGTGAATAATACTCCACTCATCCAGCATTGCAGACACGACCAACCTTGGATGCCAGAACTTGTCCATTTACATAAGACACCACATGAATTAATCTTTTGGTATTGAAACCAGTTAATACATCTCAAGTACAGTACCAATTATTAAAGTGGAACAGTGTTTGACAGTACTTTCAGATCATTTCTGTGCCCTAATTTTAGTACTAATCAAACTGCTGTGGATACTACACATTACTGCAAACACATCATGACTTTTCTTAAGAGTCACTTCAAACTCTCTAATGATATCAAACTTTAAATACAAGAAAAATCAATCATAGAATCACAAAATGGTTTGGATTGGAAGGGACCTTAAAGATCATCTAGTTCCAACCCCCCTTGCCATCACATTAACACAATACTCTGCTTCTCTACCCTTCTTTGGCAGGAAAAGACCTAATCTTGAGCTTGAAAGCCTGTCAAGCTCCTTGACATTAGATATGGTTGGCTTTTGCTTGCAATAACTAATAGCTAAAAAGCTTCAGGTAGGTTTCTCTCACAGAGATATTCAACAATAGTTTAAGTTAATGTTCATTTCTTCAGAGACTGGTAAGAACCCTTAAGCTTAATGCTGCAAAGCTTTCCAGAAGTATTGGAATGACAACAAAAAAACTTGACAGCCCACTGAAACAAATTACTCCAGCATTCAAATGCATTTGAAAGAGATGTTAGGTGCCTAAAAGATTTAAACTACAGCAGCCTGCAAAAACTTGCTGCTTTGCAACATGGTCAAGGGAGGTTATTCTGCCCCTGTACTCAGCACTGGTCAGGCCTCACCTTGAGTACTGTGTCCAGTTCTGGGCCCCTCAATTCAAGAAAGATGTTGAGGTGCTGGAACATGTCCAGAGAAGGGCAACAAAGCTGGTGAGGGGCCTGGAACACAAATCCTATGAGGAGAGGTTGAGAGAGCTGGGCCTGTTTAGCCTGCAGAAGAGGAGGCTCAGGGGTGATCTTATTACTGTCTACAACTACCTGAAAGGGCATTGTAGCCAGGTGGGGGGTGGCCTCTTCTCCCAGGCAACCAGCAATAGAACAAGGGGACACAGTCTGAAGTTGTGCCAGGGTAGGTCTAGGCTGGATATTAGGAAGAAGTTCTTCACAGAGAGAGTGATTGGCATTGGAATGGGCTGCCCAGGGAGGTGGTGGAGGCACTGTCCCTGGGGGTCTTCAAGAAAAGCCTGGATGAGGCACTTAGTGCCATGGTCTGGTTGATTGGATAGGGCTGGGTGATAGGTTGGACTGGATGATCATCTTGGAGGTCTCTTCCAACTTGGTTGATTCTATGATTCTATGGAACCTCCAAAGTCTCTCTATATTTTTTTCCTTCCCCTTTCTAACAGTTCAGGTGGAGTTTTTTCAGTAGTATCAGCTATTTTCTACTGGAAAAAAATAATCATTAAAGAAACTATAAATGGCCTGTACAGATCTTCCACAAGCTACCTGCCTCTAACCTCAGTTCTCACTTTAAAGACAGAAAAGGGGAAGGACAATGGACCTACCATTGGATGCACTGGCATCTCTTTATGTCTTTTTTGCCTACATCTGAGTCAACACTTCTGTTTTTATCATCAAACTCCAAACAAATGCACTACATTCATGATGTAATTAAGTGACAAACGTTTAGGCTGGGTCATCTGCTTGGGTGATTATCAAGAGTTAAAGAAGGTGAAAAAGTGTGAGCTGTGGAGAGGATACCAAAGAGTGCCTCGCATAGGAGGTCTACGCACCAAAACACGCTTGCTGTTTTCAGTGCCACCTTCAGCACCACCGTTACCAGCAAGACTTTGATGCAAATCTGCTTTTGCTGAAAGAACACTTTGTACCATTTCAATCTAGGACACATCAAACCCCACAGTTCTATAAGCTTCCAAAAACTAATGAGCTAAGACAACCCAGCACACTTCAGAAGATGCCATTCTTCTGATCCATCAGGAGAGGTTCCCCTATGCACGCAGTGGAGGACCTGACAAACCAGAGAGGGTTTTTTTTTACACAGCTACATGCAAAATTAGATCTCCATTGTGCAAGCTTTCCTGTCACTAATATTTTCATTCACAAGAGGTCAAGTACTTAATTAATATTATACCAATTCTTAAGCTATTAGGGAGGTGTTGATTTGACAGCATGGTTTCTTAAACACAGCCCTAAATACATAGTTCTTGTTCCCCTTTATCACATATATTTACTATTTAAACTTGCAACTGCTTTTCTGTTGGAAGTAAAACTCTTAGTGAAAAAGAAAAGAGAGCTTATGGTTGTGAGAAGGAGAACAAGCATTGGTTTCCTGGGATGATTTGTTCCAGTTTGCAATTTTGCATTCAGAAGCAAGAGGTGGCAGAAGAGACATCCAACCACAGTAGGGTGGTCTGTACTGTTACTTTAGTTTCGCATCCAAAAGCACACTAATGTAGGGATAATGACACTATGAAGCACTCAGAAGTTCCAGTTGGCATTATATATTGAGATGCTTTTAATAAATCCTACAAGAAAGACTTTACTTGTTGAGGCCCTATCAACTAGCACATTTTAGGAGTTAAAAATGGCACCATCTTGAGAGATGCTCAACTTCCTTCTAAAGAAGTTTAAGCCTGTCACATTATGGCATCCCAAGTCACATAAAGCAAGGAAAACCATTCCCAAGAGGAAGATAAAGGTTCTTCACAAATAAAGAATTCACCAGATAACCACAGGTCTCACTACTTTGAATAGTTAGAGCTTTAAAATGAACCACTGGCTGGAAAAGTGAAGTTACTTTATAGGAGGCAGCCTTCAGAAGATACAAGTTATTTCCACAGCTACCAGTTCAATAGCAACTGGTGAAATCAACCCCACACATTCTTTTTTTCCTAATCAAGCAAGATTTTTATCACCCACCAAACTCCAAAGAGCATTTTAAATTAGATTGTGCATTTTAAGACAAGACCATACCTGTGCACAAAGTCAAAACATTTAACCTGCTACTGGTACAGATTAATTTGGTATCTAAACTAGTCAAGCTACTACAGAGCTACTACTTGAGCACTGTTGTCACTACTATTTGTCCTAGAATTCTGAGGTAGCAGAGGTAACGCTGGAAAGTTCAAGAGCTCTCTGAGCGTTAACAAAGATCTAAAATCCCTCCAAGAAATACGCGATAGCTTCCCTAGCTGTCAACATGTGCTTAGCATCCCTGCAGCATCCCTTCCTGTAAGGAAAGGCTTTACCTTGTTTCCATAACAATGAACAGGCTCTTTGTTCTAATTATTAACAGGAAAGAAAACATTACTGTTATACAACTGCTGAGCAACATTCAAACTGGAGCTCCTAGTTCTCCTTGAGGCTCCTAAAATAAATAACTTAGTGCCATGGTCTGGTTGATTGGATAGGGCTGAGTGCTAGGCTGGACTGGATGAGCTTAGAGGTCTCTTCCAACCTGGATGATTCTATGAACTTCTAGTGACATCTTCCAAGAGCAACTCTTTGGGTAAGACAATATTGCCCACATTGGAATAAAAACCCCACCATAACAAAAAAGCTCACACCAAACCCACTTCTGAAACTGCTGAGCATCAAAACAGTCTCCAAGGTAAGCAACAAAGCCCCCAAACTACTGATTCTCCTCTTTGATTGTAAAATGAACATAGAGGGCAGCTCCAAATAGCTGCTATTTGGCAGTTGAAATGGCAAACTCAGAGCAGACTCTAAGTAATTCAGAATAATACACACTGAGGGTTTGTAGCTATTTGCTTAGATTTTGTTATGTGCTACTGTCAGTGCATATCCACTGTCAAGCAATGCTGCTATCAAAAGTGAAACTAACTGTAAATCACTGAAAGCAAAATCTTTTTTGCTATCCAAGGGAAGCTACATAGAGTTGGTAAATAACAGATGTTCGGGAGGGGAAAAAAGGACCAATTCAGTTCTCAATCAATGTTTAGCAACTCTATAACTCATATCCTTTCAAACACCACTTTGGAGACTAAATGAAGCAAAAAAAAAGTATGAAATCTAGATACTGCTTTATCCAAAAGCATAAAATATGCAAAGGAACAGCTACTGGTACCACAAACCAAGCCGCGTGAGTTGGTTGTATCAAAGGAAAAGAAAACTCCTGACACACAAATCATCACAGAGAGCATCAAAAAATCACCCAAGTTTCTTCTTCACCTCTCCTCAGTTTCTTTCTTCGAGATAAAAAAATGCAAATGTATTAAATACACCAGAGATACAGAGAGATTACACTTGCAGAAGCTAAAACTGCTTCCATCTGGAGAACACTGTTCTAAATCAGGGTAAATAATCTATCTCCTGCCACACACAGAGGGCAAAACAGAGGCAAGTTAAAACAAACAGAAAGTATCAAATTAAGCCATAATGCAAAACTCCAAGGCATTTGAAAGCTTGTAAGAAAAGGGTCATGCATTAATTGTTGTCCTGTTGATAAACCACTCCCTACAATGCAATTAAAGTCATCAAGATTATTTTTTCCTCTTTAAATCAAATGCATTTACAGGTCACTATGTCAGTCTCTGAGTTTAATTTATCCTGCAGCTCACACGAGAGAATTACTTTTATACACCCACTTCTACTGTGTCACACTGCAATAATGTTAGTTTTCTTGACAGGCAGCATTTTAAAAAGGCTATTTTCATTAAAAATTCAAACTTTTAAGTGGTTTGGTGCTTTTTAATGAATTAAGTTTTGCACCAAACAATGACCTCCCTAATTAGTCCTTTATATGACATAAACAGCAGAGGAGTGCTGGGGAACTGTAAATAAATACCTATTTTCCAGATAGTTTACAAGTAAGCACACCTCACCTGTCTTTCACATTGATTAGATGCCAAGCAACAGGAGGAGACAGC
The DNA here is from genome assembly GCF_015220805.1 of Pogoniulus pusillus. Classification (NCBI taxonomy): domain Eukaryota; kingdom Metazoa; phylum Chordata; class Aves; order Piciformes; family Lybiidae; genus Pogoniulus; species Pogoniulus pusillus. The sequence goes on from NC_087266.1 coordinate 1,795,475, forward strand.
ACATAAACCTTATTTCACTATAATCCAGCAGCTGCTGCAGTGAACTCACTGACAGGACGCCTGCATGTGGCAAAAAGCAGCTTCCTTTATACAAGGAAACACCTACACACCGAGTCAGTAAAAGCAAAACCAACCCTAGACGAAGCAGGTTTGGTGGGGAAGGAGGTGAGAGCGAGTGCCTCCTGGGGAAAAAGCAGGGGCTGCTAAGACCAAAAGCAGCCCTGAGCTGTGCTTCTCCAGCAGCAGGAAGTTTCTATGGGGCCTTGCCGAGCATGCGCCGTCAGCTCCACAGTCTCCCTATGTGGCAAGAGTGCAGAGGCAACAAGCAAAGCAGTGAGAGAGACAAGAGACCGAGAGCAACAAGCACCTTCCGCTCTATATTCCTATCGCCGCCTCCGAGCAGCCCTCCCCGGGCTGCTCTCTCGGCCCGGGCCCTCCCACATTCACTGCACGGAGCAGGAATTGGAGTCTGGCAACCCAATCCGCAACTGGAGAGAGAGCAGAGGAGAGGAGGAGCAGCTTGAAAGAAAACAGTGGAGTCCATAACCCATCCCTCCACTGCCAACACCTCAGGTGGCGGGCGGGGGAAGGAGCAAGCAGTAAGCTTATCTCCCCCTCCTCTCAACTGCAAGAGGGGAAGAGGGGGAGGAGAAGAGAGGAACGGAGATAGCACACAATGGCTGGCTGTGTTTGTGGGGACGAGATGGCCTACAAGAGGGCTTTAGGGCTTCTCTGTGCCTGTCGTGGCGTGTGTGCCACCCCCCTTCCTCACCTCACACACACGCAGAGGAAAGGAGACGGTGAAACAGGCTCAGAACACTGCCGGGGGTGTGCGTGTGTCACCTTCTTGTTTCGGGGGAGAAGTAAAAACGGAGACATTGTGGGGGAAAGGGAGGGGAAAGCGACCCCCCAGCTGGGGAGAGGGGACAGAAGAGACCTGCTGCCAGGCTGAACAAAAACAGTTATTTCGGCTCCTTGTTCCAGGAGCACTGAGCTTGAGAACAAACCGAGGGGAAAGGAGAGGCGGGGGCAAGGTGTGGGGGGGTCAGAGCCGGCACCGGGAGGCGGCAGGGAGAGGGGGAGGCTCCCTCACCTCCTCGCCGTGCTCCGCTGGGGGGGCGGGAGGCCGCGCACAGACACACACACACAGGCAGCTGCTGCCCCCTAAAAAGAGAAGGGCTGTGCGGAGGGGGGACAGGGCTCCCCTCCCCCGGAGAGCCGCTCCGGGAATCCCAGGCCCCTCCTCTCCCTCAAAGCGCTCCACCCCCGGGGCCGGGAGGAGGCGGGGGGGGAATAGCCCCGGTCCCCCCCCCCCCTCCGCCGCCCCGCACCGCAGCCCCCCTCAGCCAGGCGTCAGGGGAAGAAGGGAGGGTGCGTATGGGGAGGCGCGGAGGCATCGGGGCCGCTCACCCTGGTCTCCGGGCTCCTGGGGCGGCTGCAGGACGCGCTCCAGCTCCGGGAAGGGCAGCTCGGGCAGGTCCAGCAAGGCCCCGTAACGCTCGAGAAAGGAGCAGACGACGGCGAAGTTAGGCCAGGAGCCCGGACAGCACGGGCCCGCCGGCGGAGCGGGAGGCGGAGATGCAGCCGGGGGAGCCGCCGCCGCCGCCGCCATCTTGGAGCTGAGGCCGGAGAAGGCGCTGAGGAGGGGGCGGGGGGCAGGGAGGGAAGGGAGGGGGCGCTGCCGAGCCGCCGCCGCCCCACAATGCAGCACGGGCAGAGCAGCGGAGCAGCAGGCGGCGGCTAGAGCGGCGCTCAGCCACACCCCCGCCCCGTGCGGCCCGGCAATGAAAACAAGGCGGGGCGGCGGCTGGGAGGGGCGGAGATAGGCGGCCGGCCTGGCCAATCGCAACGGGAGGGGGGCAGGCCCGGGGCAGCGCGCTGACCAATGGGAGGGCGGAAGGCCGCTGCCGGCGCAGGGCGGCCCGCGGGCGGGGCAGGCAGAGGCTGCGCCCGGCGGGGCAGGGGTCGTGCGTGCGGGCGGTGAGTGCGGGCGGGACGGGGCCGGTGCGGGGCGGGCGGGACGGCTCCGCTCGGCTCCCGCGGAAGGGCTCCGTGGAGCGGGACGCTTCCCACCCGCGGCGGGACGGGTACAGCGACGTGAGGCGGCGGGGCCCTTTTGGAGAGCGGTGGTTCAGGACCTGTGCCTGCCGACCCCTGCTTCTAGGCTTCTGCTTCCAACGGCGTCCTCCCGGGTGGATCCTCCCTTCCTCCTCCTCCTCTGCCTGAAAGGAAGTTGTAGCAAGGTGGGGTTGGTTTCTTCTCCCAAGGAACGAGATGAGAGGAAATGGCCTGAAGGGACATTGTAGCCAGGTGGGGTTGGGCTCTGCTGCCAGGCAAGCAGCAACAGAATGAGTGGATACAGTCTCAAGCTCTGCCAGGGGAGGTCTAGGCTGGATGTTGTTAGGAAGTTGCTGGCAGAGAGAGTGATTGGCATTGGAATGGGCTGCCCAGGGAGGTGGTGGAGTGGCCGTGGCTGGAGGAGTTGCAGCCAAGCCTGGCTGGGGCACTTAGTGCCATGGTCTGGTTGGTTGGGCAGGGCTGGATGCTAGGCTGGGCTGGCTGAGCTTGGAGCTCTCTGCCAGCCTGCCTGATTCTATGATTCTAAGTTCTGCCCGGGGACGTTTAGGTTGAGTATCAGAAGAAACTTCTTCACTGAAAGGCTTCTCAAAGCCTGGAACAGTCAGCCCGGGGTTGAGTCACTGCCCCTGGAGGTGTTCAAAAGACGCAGAGATGTGGTGTTGAGGGACGTGGTTTAGCACCAGACACCTAGATAACGGCTGGAGTCGATCTTGCAGGTCTTTTCCAGCCAAAGTGATTCTGATTCCTGCCCTGATGTCTCTTCCAGCTTGGTTGATTCAATGACTCTGTTCTCTGACCTTTCCTCTTGCGTTCCTCCTCTGCCTTTGTCAAAGTTCTCTGCCCCTCCTGCCCTGTTCTTTCATCAGCCCTCACCCTCTGTGACCTCTCGCAAGGAGAAGCACAGAATGGGTGGCTTGGAAGAGAACGGCATGAGACTGAACAAGGCCAAGTGCAGGGTTCTACACTTTGGCCACAACAACCCCAGGCAGTGCTGCAGGCTGGGGCCAGAGTGGCTGACAGCAGGCAGGCAGAAAGGGCCTTGGGGGTGCTGGCAGAGAGGAGCTGAAGCTGAGTCAGCAGTGCCCAGGTGGGCAGCAGAGCCAATGGCATCCTGGGCTGGCTCAGGAGCAGTGTGGGCAGCAGGACAAGGGAGGTTCTTGTGCCCCTGTGCTCAGCACTGCTCAGGCCACAGCTTGAGTGCTGTGTCAGGGCTCCTGAATTGCAGAGAGCTGTTGAGGTGCTGGAAGGTGTTTGGAGCAGGGCAGCAAGGCTGGGGAGGGGCCTGGAGCACAGCCCTGTGAGGAGAGGCTGAGAGAGCTGGGGGGGTGCAGCCTGCAGCAGAGGAGGCTCAGGGCAGAGCTGATTGCTGCCTGCAGCTGCCTGCAGGGAGGCTGTAGCCAGGTGGGGTTGGGCTTTGCTGCCAGGCAAGCAGCAAGAGAAGAAGGGGCCAGAGTCTGAAGCTGTGCCAGGGCAGGTCTAGGCTGGATGTTGTTAGGAAGTTGCTGGCAGAGAGAGTGATTGGCATTGGAATGGGCTGCTCAGGGAGGTGGTGGAGTGGCTGTGGCTGGAGGTGTTGCAGCCAAGCCTGGCTGGGGCACTTAGTGCCATGGTCTGGTTGGTTGGGCAGGGCTGGGTGCTAGATTGGCTGGAGGAACTTGGAGGTCTCTTCCAACCTGGTTGGTTCTATGATTCCATGAAACTGTTTCTGGAGGGATCTGGCTCTTAGGTTTCAAGCAGGAGCAGAGCTCTTCTGACTGCACCAACAGCCAGTTTTCTTCATGATGTGGCTTTCACAGAATCACAGTTTAGGGACTGGAAGGGACCTTGAATGGTCATCTAGTCCAACCCCCTCTGCCAGAGCAGGATCACCTGTACCAGACCACAGAGCAACACATCCAGGTGGGTCTTGAATATCTCCAGAGAGGGAGACTCCACAACCTCCCTGGCAGCCTGTTCCAGGCTTCTGGCACCCTCACAGGGGAAAAAATTCCTTGTCATGTTTACACGGAGCTTTTTGTGCCTCAACTTACACCCACTGCCCCTTGTCCTATTGCTGGGCATCACCCAGCAGAGCCTGGCTCCATCTTCTTGGCATTCAGCCTTTACATATTTATAGACATGAGTAATGTCACCTCTCAATCTCCTCCTCTCCAGGCCAATGAGCCCCAGCTCCCTCAGTCCCTCCCTGTCAGGAAGATGTTCCAATCTCTTCATCATTTTTGTGGCTCTGCACTGGACTCCCCCAAGCAGTTCCCTGAGGTCCTTGAGCTGAGAGATGCTGATCTTCCTCCTGAACAGGAAGGGCAGAAGGGTGGCTTTACCCTTGAGGTGTGTCACTTGGCTGCTGTGCTAGTCTGACACATTTCCAGGGTATCACTAAGTGATTCCTTTCCTCTTGTCTGCTCCTGGAATGACACCAGCAGTGGTGTGAAGGGCTTTGAAGAGAGTGTGAGCTTTCCTGGTGCTGGAAGGAAGCACTTTCTGAGGCAGAATTCCCTGCTGCTGCCTGGCTGTGACTGTGGCAGCAGACCTGAAAATTGCTGTGGCTAATAGCAAAAAGTGGTTGGTCTGTAGCAGGGCTGAAGAGGTCTCAGCTGGAGCATTCTCTCTAGTTCTAGCCCACAAATGTCAAAGCCAATTGTTGGCTGCCAAGGAAAAAACAAACCAAGAAGAAAATAAGCAGATTTAGAAAACATGACTGGAGGGGAAAACATGACTGGAGGGAAGTGAAGTTGAATCCAAAAGGAAGACAAAAGACCAAGAATTAAGTCCTCAGGAAAACAAAAGTTGGTGAAAAGGACAAAGATTAAACTGTTCTTGTCCACAACAGAAAGGATTAAAAATAAAAGGTTTAAATTGAGACAGGATTTGGGTCAAACATGACAAAAGTTGCTGCCTGGGTGTTTAACTCTCTTGAGATGCTACACAGAGAGACTTGGCCACTTTAAGGGGCAATTGGGGAGAGAAGATTTGACTCTTTTGTGTCTTTAAAGTCTCCTTTGCTATAGCAATGTGGCAGTGCCATTGCTTTGTTCAGGGCTTTTCTATTGGATTGGCTTGTTTGGGATTTTTAACCTCATTTACCAATTCCAATCCATGAAGCAGGCAAAGAAAGTGTTCCCCTCTCAGGTATTTCAGGGAATTATCACCTTCATTCTAGGTTTAAGGGAGAAGATTAAAACCCAGCTGTGAGAGGACATTCTGGGATGTGATCCTTGCTGGTACTTTTAAAAGTTGAGCACCCAAGATTTGTACAGTGTGGAAGACAATTTGCCCCAAATCCCCCAGAGGACTGGCAGTTGAGCAAATCTGCTCATCTGCTGTTCAGTTCTGCTGTCACAAGATCCCCTGGATAAAGTCTGGAGCAGCATTTCCTTCCCAGCTCCTCAGGGCAAGGACACAATTCTCTGCTTCCATCCAGCTGCTGCATATGTTAGGCTGATGTTACATATTAAATATCATTTTTCCAGACATTGGTTCATCTTTGGGATGACTTCCCCTGAAATTGCCTCCCTTTCCTGGGGTCAGATGAAGGTGAAAGGCTGCTCTACAACCTATAAGGACTGCAAAGTATGGCCGGGAGGAAGCCGGACCTGGGATTGGCGAGAAACTGGGACCAATGTAAGTTTGCTGTCCACAGAATGGCTTGGAAGGGACCTCCAAAGGTCATCTTCTCCAACCCCCCTGCAGTCAGGGATGCTCAGAGCCTTGGTGAGCCTGACCTTGAATCAGAGAATCAGTCAGGGCTGGAAGGGAGCACAAGGAGCAGTCAGTGCCAACCCCCTGCCATGCCCAGGGACACCCTACCCTAGAGCAGGCTGCACACAGCCTCAGCCAGCCTGGCCTCAAACACCTCCAGCCATGGGGCCTCAACCACCTCCCTGGGCAACCCAGTCCAGCCTCTCACCACTCTCCTGCTCAACAACTTCCTCCTCACCTCCAGCCTCACTCTCCACACCTCCACCTTTGCTCCATTCCCCCCACTCCTGCCACTCCCTCACACCCTCCAAAGTCCCTCCCCAGCTTTTTTGGAGCCCCCTTCAGATGCTGGAAGGCCCCAAGAAGGTCCCCTGGGAGCCTCCTCTGCTCCAGCCTGCACAGCCCCAACTCTTTCAGGCTGTGCTCACAGCAGAGCTGCTGCAGCCCTCTCAGCATCCTCCTGGCCCTGCTCTGGACACTCTCCAGCATCTCCACAGCCCTCTTGTCCCAGGGGCTCCAGAGCTGGATGCAGGACTCCAGCTGGGGTCTCATCAGAGCAGAGCAGAGGGGGAGAATCCCCTCCCTGGCCCTGCTGGCCACACTGCTGCTGCTGCAGCCCAGGCTGTGCTTGGCTCTCTGGGCTGCAAGTGCACACTGGTGGCTGATGTCTATGTTAGTTTTCAACTCACACTCAGTGTTCCACCACTCTTGTGGTAAAAAACGTCCTAATATCCAATCTAAATCTGCTCTTCTCCCTCTTCAAACCATTGTCCCTTGCCCTATGGGACTCTGAGAATGGGCCAGGGAACAGCTGTTGAAGTTGCAGCCAGAACTCCACAAGCTGCCTTTTGCCTTCATCTAACACTTTTAGCCTATCCCTGGGAGGAACAGGGCATTATGTTCCAGAATGACTTAGGAGAGGTGAGAGGACTGCAGGGACAGAGGTGACAGGATCCAGCCACTGCTGCCACCACTCCTCACAGCTACTCTGACCAGGCCACTCTCACACACCACAGAGCTCTCCAACACCATTCTGTGTTTGATTAAGAGCAGTTGTTGTAAGGTGCTGATAACAACCTCTCTTTCAGACTGTGTAAACAAAAGTTGTCTTGAGTGATAGGAAAAAAAATGCTGGGAAGTGAAAAGAAACCCAACAGTAAATGACTCTCTGCTTGGGAGACAACAGGGCATGAGATGCAGTTTAGATCCTTTTCCTTGGGATCACTTGGACTCATTTCAGAGCTAAAATCACAGAAACATTCAGGTTGGAAAAGACCCTTAGGATCACCAAGTCCAACTCAAAACCCCACTCTGCAAGGTGCACCCTAACCCCCAGCACCACATCCAAAGGACCTGCAAACACACCCAGGGTTGGTGACTCCATCACCTCCCTGCCCAGCCCATTCCAGTGCCTGACCACTCTTGCTGGGAAAACATTTTTCCTGACATCCACTCTAAACCTACCCATTGGCAGCTTGAGGCCATTCCCTCTTCTTCTATCACTAATTACCTCTGAGAAGAGACCAGCACCAACTTCTTCACAACCTCCTTTCAGGTAGCTGTAGACAGCAATGAGGTCTCCCCTCAGCCTCCTTTTTTCCCAACTACCCATCCCCAGCTCCTTCAGTTGCTCTCCATCAGATTTATTCTCCAGGCCCTTGCCCAGCTTCCCTCCTCTGCTCTGCACTGGCTCCAGCACATCCAAATCTCTCTTGTAATGCAGTGCCCAAAACTGGCCAAGGGGTGGCCTCACCAGAGCTGAGTACAAGGGGACAACCACCTGCCTGCTCCTGCTGGACACAGCATTTGTAATCCAAGCCAGGATTGGCCACCTGGGCACACTGCTGGCTCATATTCAGCTCCCTGTCAGTTAGAACCCTCAGGTCCCTTTCATCTAGACAGCTCTCCAGGCCTGTAGCATTGCTTGGGGTTGTTATCACCCAAATGCAGGACCTGGCATTTAGCCTTGCTGAAGCTCATCCAATCTATCCAAGTCCCTCTGTAGAGCTTCCCTAACCTCATGCAGGTCAACACTGCCACCTAACTTGGTGTCATCTGCAAACCTGCTGCTGACACTCTCTATGTCTGCATCAAGATCATCAGTAAAGATGTTAAACAGAACTGGTCCCAACACTGAGCCAGTCACTGAGGAACACCACTTGTGACCAGCCACCAGCTGGCTGAACAATGCATCTGCATGAAGAGCCACAGGCTGCCTAACCACCCAGTTAATTCTCTTGGGAGCTACTGTCCCTTCATCCAGGTCACAGATGAAGTCCATGAATGCTGTTAGAGGAGTCCTCCAACTGAAACAAGAAAATTGAGTCTGTGTAAAATTAACAGCAAAAGGAGGAAAAAAATCAAACCAGTTGGGTAATTGGGAGAGGGAGGGTTTCTGGCAGCACTTTTACACCATCAGGAGGTGAAAAAAGTCCTGGCATCTTCTCTAGGTCACTTATAAAGCTTTAGATCACTCCAATCCCCTTCAGGCCACACCTGCAGTGCTGTGTCCAGTTGTGGGCTCCTGAATTGCAGAGAGCTGTTGAGGTGCTGGAAGGTGTTTGGAGCAGGGAAGCAAGGCTGGGGAGGGGCCTGGAGCACAGCCCTGTGAGGAGAGGCTGAGGGAGCTGGGGGGGTGCAGCCTGCAGCAGAGGAGGCTCAGGGCAGAGCTCATTGCTTTCTGCAGGGAGGCTGTAGCCAGGTGGGGTTGGGCTCTGCTGCCAGGCAAGCAGCAAGAGAAGAAGGGGACAGAGTCTGAAGCTGTGGCAGGGCAGGTCTAGGCTGGATGTGAGGAGGAAGTTGCTGGCAGAGAGAGTGATTGGCATTGGAATGGGCTGCCCAGGGAGGTGGTGGAGTGGCTGTGGCTGGAGGTGTTGCAGCCAAGCCTGGCTGGGGCACTTAGTGCCATGGTCTGGTTGGTTGGGCAGGGCTGGGTGCTAGGCTGGGCTGGCTGAGCTTGGAGCTCTCTTCCAACCTGCTTGATTCTGTGACTCTATGAGGAGTTGGGTGACTTGGTTTGAAAATGAAGAGTGAGCAGTACATGTGAGAACAGAAGAAAGCTTCTCTAGACTGCCTCTGCAGCTCCAGAAGAGCTGTGATGAGGAAGCTCATCTGAACTGGATTGACTGGGAATAGCAGGACTCACCAGACAGATTTTGCTGCACACTTCTTTGCACTTGACTACAGAGCATCTGCTTTTTCCTTTGAGCATGTTTTTCCAGGGGGAAGGTGGAGCTGAATTATGGGAAGCAAGCAGTGCTGGTCATGTCCCACACACTAGCTGCAAACAAATTGCTTCCTTTCCTTCTCTGCTGTCAGACTGCTGTCTAGTACCTAATTCTTTCATCAGGAAAATTGTCTGACTGGCTCTGCAAGGTTCTGTAACCAAGCACTAATAGTTGTTGTGACCTTCACCCCTGGGAATGAAAGGCAGCCTTCCCTGGCTGCCTGCCTTTCAGTGCCATCTGCTAATGGCAGAGAAGCAGTAGGAATCCTGAGAGGAAGGCCAGAGAACAAAACAGGCCAGAAATTCTGCTGCCCTTCCTCTTTGCCTTCAGCTGTCAGATCAGCAAGGATACATCACTCCATGGTCCATGCTTCTTTTGATGACTATTTCCTACAAAGCACATGGAAGCTCCCACATCAGTGTCTTGTGTAACCAAGGAAGATCCTTTTGTTCTATGGCTGCAGTATCTCAGGAGTACTGATAACAGCACAGCAAACCTTCCCCAGCCAACTAACTACTGTAACTGCAGTGAAACCAGACCCCTTCTTTTTGTCTGCTTTAATGGAATTGCGCAGGTTGGGAGAGAGCTCCAAGCTCAGCCAGCCCAACCTAGCACCCAGCCCTGCCCAACCAACCAGACCATGGCACTAAGTGCCCCAGCCAGGCTTGGCTGCAACACCTCCAGCCACGGCCACTCCACCACCTCCCTGGGCAGCCCATTCCAATGCCAATCACTCTCTCTGACAGCAACTTCCTAACAACATCCAGCCTAGACCTGCCCTGGCACAGCTTCAGACTCTGTCCCCTTCTTCTCTTGCTGCTTGCCTGGCAGCAGAGCCCAACCCCACCTGGCTACAGCCTCCCTGCAGGCAGCTGCAGGCAGCAATCAGCTCTGCCCTGAGCCTCCTCTGCTGCAGGCTGCACACCCCTAGCTCCCTCAGCCTCTCCTCACAGGGCTCTGCTCCAGGCCCCTCCCCAGCCTTGCTGCCCTGCTCCAAACACCTTCCAGCACCTCAACATCTCTCTGCAATTCAGGAGCCCACAACTGGACACAGCACTGCAGGTGTGGCCTGACAACACCTCGTTAAATAACTCAAGCAACTGTTACAGCTCTTTGTTTGGGGAGTTTTGGTTCAGACATTTCTATCTCAAAATTAAGGGTAGAGCAGAAGCTGAAGCTGTGAACTGCAGTGAAGCTAACCCAGCCTTTCAGTCCTCTTTGTAAAGGAGATTTGCAAACTAAACAAGCAAAGACTTTAATCACTTTAATAATTTGAGGAGCTGTTTGTCATTAAAATGAGTGAACTTTGGCTTGCCACAGCCTTTGCTACTGAAAGGTTTTGTTTCTTTGAAAACAAACAGCAATCTCTTGCAGTTTATTGATTGCCCTTTAACCTTTCTGCCTAACCCCTGTAAATATTAAATGTGTTAGAAATGTGTTCTGAACTGTTTAATAAGGAATGATAACACTGCCATCAATTGATTAACTCTCATCCCTCCTCAGCACATACAACACCTCTTTAAGTACCAGTGGTAGCTACTGTCTGTGTGCAGAAAGGAGGATGTGTTACATCTGGGTACAGCTAATTTACCTGCTGCTCTGTGGGCAGTTTCAGAGCAGGCAGAGGAAGCTTTGCTGGTTGGTGCTGACAGGACTGTGGCAGTTGAGACGTGACCCTTCTCTTCCTCTGACACTTAGCATTCTCCAGGAGTGCAGCCAGCTGACCTTGAAGAAGTTGTCAAGAAGGGGGTTAAAACGCTGGTGATTGGCCGTGGCATGAGTGAGGCTTTGCAGGTAGGGCTTGGGTCTGTGGGAAACAGAAACCACAACTCTTTGGTTTTCCTCTCTGTATGATGTGGGAGGTGGGGGGGAAGGAATCATGGAATGGTAGCAGCTGGAAGGGACCTCTGGAGATTGAGTCCAGCCCTGCTGACAAAGGTGGTGACTGGAGACTTCCAACCTTGCTCTGGCACTGGTGCTGACGGGAGACTTCCAACCTTACTGTGGCACTGCTGCTGCTGACTGGAGACTTAGAGCCTTACTGTGGCACTGCTGCTGCTGACTGGAGACTTCCAACCTTACTGTGGCACTGCTGCTGCTGACTGGAGACTTCCAACCTTACTGTGGCACTGCTGCTGCTGACTGGAGACTTCCAACCTTACTGTGGCACTGCTGCTGCTGACTGGAGACTTAGAGCCTTACTGTGGCACTGCTGCTGCTGACTGGAGACTTCCAACCTTACTGTGGCACTGCTGCTGCTGACTGGAGACTTCCAACCTTACTGTGGCACTGCTGCTGCTGACTGGAGACTTCCAACCTTGCTGTGGCACTGCTGCTAACTGGAGACTTCCAACCTTGCTGTGGCACTGCTGCTGCTGACTGGAGACTTCCAACCTTGCTGTGGCACTGCTGCTGCTGACTGGAGACTTCCAACCTTGCTGTGGCACTGCTGCTGCTGACTGGAGACTTCCAACCTTACTGTGGCACTGCTGCTGCTGACTGGAGACTTCCAACCTTGCTATGGCACTGCTGCTGCTGACTGGAGACTTCCAACCTTACTGTGGCACTGCTGCTGCTGACTGGAGACTTCCAACCTTGCTGTGGCACTGCTGCTGCTGCTGACTGGAGACTTCCAACCTTGCTGTGGCACTGCTGCTGCTGCTGACTGGAGACTTCCAGCCTTGCTGTGGCACTGCTGCTGACTGGAGACTTCCAACCTTGCTGTGGCACTGCTGCTGCTGACTGGAGACTTCCAACCTTACTGTGGCACTGCTGCTGACTGGAGACTTCCAACCTTACTGTGGCACTGCTGCTGCTGACTGGAGACTTCCAACCTTACTGTGGCACTGCTGCTGCTGACTGGAGACTTCCAACCTTGCTGTGGCACTGCTGCTGCTGACTGGAGACTTCTAACCTTACTGTGGCACTGCTGCTGCTGACTGGAGACTTCCAACCTTACTGTGGCACTGCTGCTGCTGACTGGAGACTTCCAACCTTGCTGTGGCACTGCTGCTGCTGACTGGAGACTTCCAACCTTGCTGTGGCACTGCTGCTGCTGACTGGAGACTTCAACCTTACTGTGGCACTGCTGCTGCTGACTGGAGACTTCCAACCTTGCTGTGGCACTGCTGCTGCTGACTGGAGACTTCCAACCTTGCTGTGGCACTGCTGCTGACTGGAGACTTCCAGCCTTGCTGTGGCACTGCTGCTGCTGACTGGAGACTTCCAACCTTACTGTGGCACTGCTGCTGCTGACTGGAGACTTCCAACCTTGCTGTGGCACTGCTGCTAACTGGAGACTTCCAACCTTGCTGTGGCACTGCTGCTGCTGACTGGAGACTTCCAACCTTGCTGTGGCACTGCTGCTGCTGACTGGAGACTTCCAACCTTGCTGTGGCACTGCTGCTGCTGACTGGAGACTTCCAACCTTACTGTGGCACTGCTGCTGCTGACTGGAGACTTCCAACCTTGCTATGGCACTGCTGCTGCTGACTGGAGACTTCCAACCTTACTGTGGCACTGCTGCTGCTGACTGGAGACTTCCAACCTTGCTGTGGCACTGCTGCTGCTGCTGACTGGAGACTTCCAACCTTGCTGTGGCACTGCTGCTGCTGCTGACTGGAGACTTCCAACCTTGCTGTGGCACTGCTGCTGCTGCTGACTGGAGACTTCCAACCTTGCTGTGGCACTGCTGCTGCTGACTGGAGACTTCCAACCTTGCTGTGGCACTGCTGCTGCTGACTGGAGACTTCCAGCCTTGCTATGGCACTGCTGCTGCTGACTGGAGACTTCCAACCTTACTGTGGCACTGCTGCTGCTGACTGGAGACTTCCAACCTTGCTGTGGCACTGCTGCTGCTGCTGACTGGAGACTTCCAACCTTGCTGTGGCACTGCTGCTGCTACTGACTGGAGACTTCCAACCTTGCTGTGGCACTGCTGCTGCTGACTGGAGACTTCCAACCTTGCTGTGGCACTGCTGCTGCTGACTGGAGGTGGTGGTGACTGAAGACTTTCAAAACCTGCCTGGGTGCATTCCTGTTGTGACCTCCTCTAGGTGAACCTACGTTGGACTGGGAGGGATTTGGACTAGGTGATCTCCAGAGGTCCCTTCCAAGATGTCTGTGAGCTTTACTTCAGGGAGAGCAATTCTCTAGCTTTTTGGGGAGTTGCACCTTGTTGAGATGTAGTTACCTTTAGCTCCAGCTCTGTTTCTCTGAGTAAGAAAGGGCTGCATTTAGCACTGTGTTAAGGAGAGATGGGAGAGGTGTACAGAAGTATGGCTGAGGCACTTAGTGCCATGGTCTGGTTGACTGGATAGTGCTGGGTGATAGGCTGGACTGGATGAGCTTGGAGGTCTCTTCCAACCTGGTTGGTTCTGTGATTCCATGTAGCTTTAGTGAAGAGAATAAAGAGCAAATCAATCACAGAAATATCTAATCCTTGTTCTTCTCATTCCCTTTTCTCTTCTGAGGTTCCACCATCGACTGTGGACTACCTGAAGAAGAATGGCATTGATGTCTTGGTCCTGCAAACAGAGAAGGCTGTGGAAGAGTACAATGCCCTGGCTGCCCAGGGGGTCAAAGTAGGAGGAGTCTTCCACTCAACCTGCTGAAGCCTTCACAGCTCATTTTGCCTCCCTTGGCTGCAGCCAAATCAGCGTCCAGTGAATCAGATTACAGTCAGCACAGCATGGGCTGAGGTGCCAAGGCATTTGTGCACTGCCAATCTAAAATGTGAGGGCAGTCTCTAGGAGTTCAGGGTCTAAAGCAGCTGAGTGCTTACAGAAAGAGGCTGTTAATGAAATGAATTAATTACAGAGCTGTTTCCATACATGCTTGAGATTTGAACTGATCTTCCTCTGAGGACTGTCCATACTCTGGCTGCTTAACTTTTCACTCATTGGCTGAATTAAAGCACTAAGTTTTGGCAACTTTTCCTAGGAAATGGCCTGAAATTAGAGTGGTGGCTACTGGAATGCAGCCATGAGATAACTGATGAGTACCACAAAAAGGGTAGATAAAAAGTATCTTCCACTCCAGATGATAAAATAAATGAAAAAGTGAAACCAGAACATAAAACTTTGCCTCCTGCTGGTAACTCCACTCAGGATCTGGGTCCTTTTTCAGTCTGGGTCCTTTTTCAGTCTGGGTCCTATTTGAATCTGGGTCCATTTTTTTGAACCTGGGAATATTATTTTCTTTTTTGTAATTTTCAGCTTGGTAAAAGGAAACAAAAAGTGTCTACAGGGAATAAACATATTATCTGTGCCTTAAAGAGTTTTCCTTTGGAGGAAAGGATGTCCATGTTCCTTTGGACGTGGAGATGCTGGAGAGTGTCTAGAGCAGGGCCAGGAGGATGCTGAGAGGGCTGCAGCAGCTCTGCTGTGAGCACAGCCTGAAAGAGTTGGGGCTGTGCAGGCTGGAGCAGAGGAGGCTCCCAGGGGACCTTCTTGTGGCCTTCCAGCAGCTGAAGGGGGCTACAAAAAAGCTGGAGAGAGACTTCTGGGGCTGTCAGGGAGTGTCAGGAGTGGGGGGGAATGGAGCAAAGGTGGAGGTGTGGAGAGTGAGGCCGGAGATGAGGAGGAAGTTGTTGAGCAGGAGAGTGGTGAGAGGCTGGACTGGGTTGCCCAGGGAGGTGGTTGAGGCCCCATGGCTGGAGGTGTTTGAGGCCAGGCTGGCTGAGGCTGTGTGCAGCCTGCTCTAGGGTAGGGTGTCCCTGGGCATGGCAGGGGGGTTGGCACTGGCTGATCCTTGTGCTCCCTTCCATCCCTGACTCATTCTGTGATAGGCTGTGCAGTGTATACCTACTGATGTGTTTGAGGATTGAGCTGTGCAATACATCTCTCTAAAAGCATTTGAGGCTTAGGGCAGCCTGAAAGAGGAAGAGGCTTTGGAAGAGAGGACTGAGAGGATGGGCAAGAACACCTTCCACTAGACCAGGGTGCTCAAAGCCCCATCCAACCTGACCTGGAACATCCTCTCAGTACAGCATGTGCCTGACACTGTTAGGAGACACTGAGCTCTCACATCCAGGGTGGGTTTTGTTCCCCTGTTTCTATTTTCATACTGAACTGGCACATGGATGACAAAGCTACATTCAGCAGAGCTGCTCAGCCCAGGGCCTGCAGTGGAGAAAAGGGCTGTGGGCTCCTCACACCTGTGCTGTGTGTTTTGTCCCTCTCAAAAAGCAGGGGAGGATCACAGCCCATGCAGCACTGCCAGGTGACTTCAGAGATGCTTTGTGCTGCAGCCTCTCTTAATTGTTCCTTTCATTTGGCACTCGGTAGGATGCAGAAGATTCCACTCCTGAAACAGGGAGCTGCAGCCTGCAAAGAGAAAGGTTCCTCTCTTTCAGTGTAAAGCCTTCAGCTTTTGCTGCCATCAGCACAACGTTTTGGTGGCAACAAGGTCTTACCTGCCCTAAGTCACTTCCTTCTCTACCTTCTTGTCCCACTCTCCTCGCAGCTTCTCGAGTCAGCTTTGTCAGCGCCCACGAAAGCCTCTGCTCCACTTGGGCTGCTCCAACCTCTCAGAGCTCAGTTTCCTCCTCGGTGCCTGAAAATGCTTTGCTGCAGGCTGGAAACAGCTGGGACTGATTCATCCAAAGCCTCACCCGGAGCTCCCGACGCTGCCCTTATGGAACTGCTGCTTTCAGCTACTGCCATAAATAATTCCTTAGCATCACAGGCACAGTGCCCAAATCCTGGGAACGCCTGCCTGGGGCAGCACTGCTGGCAGATGCCACTTCTCTGCCTCCCACCATCAAAACCATCTCCCAGCAGGCAGTGGACTCCACCCCCCCGCCCCGTTAAAGCGGAGCTGTGGCTGGGCTGGGTGCCAGGAAGGTTCCGTCCCAGCAGGGCAGGACAGTCCCTGGCCCTTATCTGCCTGGAGCAGCACAGGGGAGCTGGCAGCTGGAGGGGACAGGCCCTGCAAAGGCTCACAGGCAGCCAGTGCAGCATGGCTGGCATGGGCAGGGGACAGCACTCAGAGGTGGTGAGGTGCTGGAAGGTGTTTGGAGCAGGGCAGCAAGGCTGGGGAGGGGCCTGGAGCACAGCCCTGTGAGGAGAGGCTGAGGGAGCTGGGGGGGTGCAGCCTGCAGCAGAGGAGGCTCAGGGCAGAGCTCATTGCTGCCTGCAGCTCCCTGAAGGGAGGCTGTAGCCAGGTGGGGTTGGGCTCTGCTGCCAGGCAAGCAGCAAGAGAAGAAGGGGACAGAGTCTGAAGCTGTTCCAGGGCAGGTCTAGGCTGGATGTGAGGAGGAAGTTGCTGGCAGAGAGAGTGATTGGCACTGGAATGGGCTGCCCAGGGTGGTGGTGGAGTGGCTGTGGCTGGAGGTGTTGCAGCCAAGCCTGGCTGGGGCACTTAGTGCCATGGTCTGGTTGGTTGGGCAGGGCTGAGTGCTAGGTTGGGCTGGCTGAGCTTGGAGCTCTCTTCCAGCCTGCCTGATTCTGTGATTCTCTGACAGGACAAGGTGTGAGGTTTTGAAGGCAGGTCATTCAGAGTGGATAGAAGGAAGATATGCTTTTAGTGAGGGGGCAAGACACTGGCCCGGGTTGCCCAGAGGAGTGGAAGATCATTGAATCATGTTTCCTCCAGTTTCCATGGAGCTTCTTATGCCTCAACTTCTACCCATTGCCCCTTGTCCTGGCATTAAGCACTACCCAGCAGAGCCTGGCTCCAGCCTCTTGGCACTCACCTTTACATCTTTATGAACACGACTGAGGTCCCCTCTCAGTCTCCTCTCCCAACAGCACAGCCCCAGCTCCCTCAGGCTCTCCTCAAAAGGAAGATGTTCCACTGCCTTCAGCATCTTTGTGGCTCTGCACTGGACTCTCTCAAGCAGTTCCCTGAGGTCCTTGAACTGGGAGGCCCAGAGCTGGACACAGTATTCCAGATGTGGCTTCACCAGGGCAGAACAGAGGGGAAGGAGAACCTCTCTCCACCTACTAACCACAGCTTTTCTAATGCACTCCAGAATGGCACTGCCTTTCTTGGCCACAAGAGCACATTGCTGTGCTCTGGTAACAACAGCAAACATGACAACACATTTTGAACCCCTGAGCTGTGAGTTCAGCCTTTTCCTTCCTCTACAAGGCTCTTGCCCCTCTTGCCTGATCCCTAACTAGCAGGGAGAATGCAGAGGTGAGAGATGGTTGAACATTGATAGCTCTTGGCAAATTATTTGCCCTGCTTCCAGACTGCCCAATCTCTCTGTGGCTGCAGCTCTGTACTGGCATCACCTTACTCCACTTGCCAACACCTGAGAGAGCAGAACCTCCCTTCTGATTCAGCTGCCTCTGTTCCAAAGCCTCCATTCTCTCTTCCACAGAGATGACAGACACAGATTAGCTTGCCCCCTGAGTACAACCCCTTGGTTTTCTTTGCATTCTGAGATCAGTGATTTAATTACAGTGCAGAAGTCCAACCCTTAGCCAAAATTAAAGGACAACCAGCAAATGGGTAGAGACGTTTCTGAGATGACACAAGGTCCTGGAGCTGCACAGGGAGTATGAACTGCATAGATTGGAGACCTTTAGGCTTTTCTGCTGTCAAAACACAGTGGGTGGCAGGGGGGGGGAAGTCAGAAATAAAATCATCAGCATCTGGATGTAAACAACTACAGCAAAGCCCCAGAAGATTTACCTCCTGGCTACAACCATGGCTGCACCAAGTGCAAATCCTGCCTGGCAAACCTGGAGGCCTTCTAGGAACAGGTCACAACATGAATAGATGAGGGGAGAGCAACTGATGGCATTGACCTGACCTGAGCAAGGCCTTTGGCACTGTCCCACACCACAGCCTGGTCTCCAAGCTGGTGACACATGGGTGTGATGGGAGCACCACGAGGTGGATAAAGAACTGGCTTGATGGCTGCCCAGGCACAGCCACTCCACCACCTCCCTGGGCAGCCCATTCCAATGCCAATCACTCTCTCTGCCAACAACTTCCTAACAACATCCAGCTTAGACCTGCCCTGGCACAGCTTCATAGAATCACAGAATCAACCAGTTTGGAAGAGACCTCCAAGCTCATCCAGTCCAACCTATCCCCCAACCCTATCCAGTCAACCAGACCATGGCACTAAGTGCCTCATCCAGGCTTGGCTTCAACACCTCCAGGGATGGTGACTCCACTTGAGACTGTGTCCCCTTCTTCTCTTGCTGCTTGCCTGGCAGCAGAGCCCAACCCCACCTGGCTACAGCCTCCCTGCAGGTAGTTGTAGCCAGAAATGAGCTCTGCCCTGAGCCTCCTCTGCTGCAGGCTGCACACCCCCAGCTCCCTCAGCCTCTCCTCACGGGGCTGTACTCCAGGCCTCTCACCTACCCCTCCCTGCCAAGGCAGCATCCCCTAGGGTAGTTCACAGAGGAATGCACCCAGGCAGGGTTGGAAACTCTCCAGAGGAGACTCCACAACCTCTCTGGGCAGCCTGTTCCAGGGCTCTGGAAAGAAGTGAAGATGTGCAAGAGGACAGGTGGGTTCCCAGGCACAGGCCAACAAGCTGGGCTCCACCTGATGTGAAAAACACAGAAGTGCCAAGCTGCTGTGCTGCTGGAAGGCAAATTCCACGTCCTGAAGTTCTGCTGCTTGCACCAGAGTGGTTCCCCTGCCCTTGCACCACAACAGGAACAACCTGTGCCCTCCCCATAACCATAGCAGCTTCACCACAGCTGCACAGGATGCAAAAATCACTCAGGGCTTAGCCTGAGGCAAGTGGCAGTTTCACCTGGAGGTGTGGTTCCTACACAAGGACAAGAAGCAGCATTTGAGAGTATCATTGTGGTGTTCTTCTCTTTTTTACTAAGAATTTAGGTACCAATACACAAATGCAAGGTTTGGACACTCAAAAACCACCAAACCACCAAAAACCTCTCCAACTCCACAGCTTCATTTCAGGGTACTGTAAAACCAAGACCAAAGCATTTACACAGTAAATACTTCAGTAACTACACTGCAGGACAAACCAAGAGGCCTTGAAGTGAGACTTGTTTGATGCATAAAAAGGGAAGAGAGCTCCCAGTGAAGTTACCACTGGAATGCTGGCTGAGAACTGTCCCCATTCTGTTGATCCAATAGAGGAACACTTCTTACCTAGCTGAGTAACTCCTGTGTTGGTCTCTCTCCTTCCTACCAGAGCAGGCCAATTGTTCCTCAGCAGCTTTGTTTCTCTGCTTGGACTTTTTGTTATGAGACTACAAAAGTGGTTTGGTTTGATTCACTCTCTTGGGTGCTCAGAATGATATGATGTGCTCCAGCAAGCCCTTCTTTTAGGGACAGACTTCACCTCCTGGCTGGTTTGGGCATTATATAAACCTTGACAGGTTTGCTGAAGGGTATGGTCCCCTCTATGCCGTTCTCAGACTGTGGGACAGCCTCCAGGTTCTCACTCCAGGCAGCTTTAGGCAGTTTAGCAGATGCCTTGCTCCTGTTGGAGTTGTAGGCCAGCAGCAACCGCACTTCAATCTGACAGGGCTCTGCAGAGGGGAAAAAGCAACAGCAGAAGAAGCTCAGACACGAGGTCATCACACTGTGAGCAGCCACCACTGGATGAAACCTTCCTCTTGCCTCTCCTGGGCTCAGCACAGAGCCCTTCTGGGTTGACCTGAGCCCAGACTGCTGACAGAAAACACAACTCCTGTTGTTGCACTCCACACAGCAGAACTAACCAAGCACTGCTTGAGCTCTGCCCTTCCTTCATCACAGCTTAAAAACAAATAACCACTGAAGGTTAGGGACTGGAAGGGACTTCAAAAGATCACAGAATCAAGCAAGTTGGAAGAGAGCTCCAAGCTCAGCCAGCCCAACCTAGCACCCAGCCCAACCTAGCACCCAGCCCTGCCCAACCAACCAGACCATGGCACTAAGTGCCCCAGCCAGGCTTGGCTACAACACCTCCAGGCACAGCCACTCCACCACCTCCCTGGGCAGCCCATTCCAATGCCAATCACTCTCTCTGCCAGGAACTTCCTCCTCACATCCAGCCTAGACCTGCCCTGCCACAGCTTCAGACTCTGTCCCCTTCTCTTGCTGCTTGCCTGGCAGCAGAGCCCAACCCCACCTGGCTACAGCCTCCCTGCAGGCAGCTGCAGGCAGCAATCAGCTCTGCCCTGAGCCTCCTCTGCTGCAGGCTGCACACCCCCAGCTCCAAGCAAACAGGACCAATCAAGTAGCAAGCAATCCCCTTCTGCTTTTTATGTTTGAAGTCTACAGGGCAGCTCCTGAAGGGCTCCCACGGGGCAGTGGCAATGCCAGCTGAGGCCAGGCATGAAGGCTGCAGCTGCCCATTTCATCAGAGCTGAAGGGTGGCTTTTTAAGGGCAAGGAAAAGGGTGAAAGTTTAACCAGCAGTGAAACTGTACTGTCAAATACACACAGTTCCAAAGGTCCTCTGCTCAAATACCTGTCAGACCCAAACCAAGGAGTCAGGTTGTCTTTAATTCATAGAACAGTCTGGCTTGGAGAAGCCCTCTGAGATCACTGAGTCCAACCATTAACCTAACACCAGCATGGCCATTAAATCCTGTCCCAGAGTGCCATGTCCACACGCTGCTTGAACACCTCCAGGGATGGTGACTCCACCTCCTCCCTGGGCAGCCTGTTCCAGTGCCTGAACGCTCCTGCAGGGCAGAATTTTTGCCTAATATCCAACCTAAACCTCCCCTGGCAATTTCAGGCTATTCCCTCTTCTATCACCTGATGCAGGCTTGATGCCTACAACTCTTCCTGCTCTACACAGAAATAGGAACCCTCACCTTGACTATGTGCTGCCAGTTCCCACTGCTGGGAGGCAGCACCTGCAGCCCCCAGCAGGTAGGGAGCACCTTCTCTCCTCTCTTCTCACCCACTGATGACCTGGACCAGGGGATGGAGTCCAGCATCACTAAGTTAGCAGATGGCACCAAGCTAGGAGCAGCTGTGGAGCTGTTGGAGGGCAGCAGAGCCCTGTAGAGGGACCTGGCCAGGCTGGATGGGTGGGCAGAGGCCAAGGGGATGAGACTGAACAAGGCCAAGGGCAGGGTTCTACACTTTGGCCACAACAACCCCAAGCAGCACTACAGGCTGGGGCCAGAGTGACTGAGAGCAGCCAGGCAGAGAGGGCCCTGGGGGTGCTGGCAGAGAGGAGCTGAAGCTGAGGCAGCAGTGCCCAGGTGGGCAGCAGAGCCAGTGGCATCCTGGGCTGGCTCAGGAGCAGTGTGGGCAGCAGGACAAGGGAGGTTCTTTTGCCCCTGTGCTCAGCACTGCTCAGGCCACCCCTGGAGTGCTGTGTCCAGCTGTGGGCTCCTGAATTGCAGAGAGCTGTTGAGGTGCATGAAGGTGTTTGGAGAAGGGCAGCAAGGCTGGGGAGGGGCCTGGAGCAGAGCCCTGTGAGGAGAGGCTGAGGGAGCTGGGGGGGTGCAGCCTGCAGCAGAGGAGGCTCAGGGCAGAGCTCATTGCTGTCTGCAGCTGCCTGCAGGGAGGCTGTAGCCAGGTGGGGTTGGGCTCTGCTGCCAGGCAAGCAGCAAGAGAAGAAGGGGACAGAGTCTGAAGCTGTGGCAGGGCAGGTCTAGGCTGGATGTGAGGAGGAAGTTGCTGGCAGAGAGAGTGATTGGCATTGGAATGGGCTGCCCAGGGAGGTGGTGGAGTGGCCGTGGCTGGAGGTGTTGCAGCCAAGCCTGGCTGGGGCACTTATTGCCATGGTCTGGTTGGTTGGGCAGGGCTGGGTGCTAGGTTGGGCTGGCTGAGCTTGGAGCTCTCTTCCAACCTGAATTATTGATTCTATGAAAGGCTGTGAGAAATCTGAGCCACGCTGAAGGAAGCATCACCAACAGCTGTAGGCTGCAGAATCCTCAAAGCCTCTAAGGCTGTGGGCACAAACATCTTAGGTGCAGGAGACTGGAACCAAGCCAGACACAGCTCTGTCATGGAGAAGTGCAGCAAGGAACTTGTATCATCAACATTACCTGTCCAGGCTGTGTGGGAGAGGTACACCTGAGTTATCAACCTGTGCCTTCCAGGACCAGGATTCCTGAAGTCAGCTGGTTTGGGATGGATGATTTGTGCTTGTCCATCTGGATACAACACCTATGGGGAAAGGAAACCGAACTGAGACAGCCCAAATGACAGCTACAGCAAGGCTTTGCACAGTGTGTGTGGCAGCAGCTCAGAGGTATCCCTAAAAGGATGTTTTAATTTCTTTTCCAGGGAGTTTGAGTTTAGAAGAAAGAGTTATGGTCATTGGACATGGAATAATGATCACAAAAATGCATCTAATCCCATTGGTCTGCTGAAGATCCAGCAGGATGTGTCCTAGGAGGAAGCTGTTGGCAAAGAGAGTGATTGGCATTGGAATGGGCTGCCCAGGGAGGTGGTGGAGTGGCTGTCCCTGGAGGTGCTGAAGCCAAGCCTGGCTGGGGCACTTAGTGCCATGGTCTGGTTGGTTGGCCAGGGCTGGGTGCTAGGTTGGGCTGGCTGAGCTTGGAGCTCTCTTCCAACCTGCCTGATTCTATGATTCTGGAGCCTTCTCTTCTCCAGGGTGAACAACCCCAGCTCTCAGCCTGGCCTCACAGCAGAGATGTTCCTGCACATGCATCATTTTTGTGGCCTCCTTTGGACCCTTTTCAACAGATCATAGAATCAGTCAGGGCTGGAAGGGAGCACAAGGATCAGTCAGTTCCAGCCCCCCTGCCATGCCCAGGGACACCCTACCCTAGAGCAGGCTGCACACAGCCTCAGCCAGCCTGGCCTCAAACACCTCCAGCCATGGGGCCTCAACCACCTCCCTGGGCAACCCAGTCCAGCCTCTCACCACTCTCCTGCTCAACAACTTCCTCCTCACCTCCAGCCTCACTCTCCCCACCTCCTCCTTCGCTCCATTCCCCCCACTCCTGACACTCCCTGACAGCCAAAATAGTCCTTCCCCAACTTTTTTGGAGCCCCCTTCAGATGCTGGAAGGCCACAAGAAGGTCCCCTGGGAGCCTCCTCTGCTCCAGCCTGCACAGCCCCAACTCTTCCAGGCTGTGCTCACAGCAGAGCTGCTGCAGCCCTCTCAGCATCCTCCTGGCCCTATGAGGAGGAGCCCAGAGCTGGTCTCAGCACTGCAGGTGGGATCTGAGCAGAGAGGCAGAATCTCCTCCCATGACTTGCAGCTCCCAGGTACTGACATCCTGAAGCAAACTCCCCCCAGGACACAACTCTGTTTGTACTTAGGTCAGGTGATTGCTTACCTGGACTTTAACAGTTCCCTGGGGATCCTGCACGTGTTCCAGAGTTGCATCAACATCCAGTGCCACTACCAACCCCGAGGTGAACCTCAGAGGGTTGTCAGATTCACCAGTAGGCTCAATGATGTTTGCAGTAGCTCTATGGAGCTGTAAGGAGCAAAACAGTTGGCAAAAATAAGGCAGGGGGAGGAGGAAGGAAGAAGAAAGAAGACAATCATCACCATTCTTCATGGAGAGACTCTGCAGGAGCTTTGGATTCTCTTAGGGACTGGCAGGAAGGTCTCTGTAGTTTTAGCAGTAGTGCTGTGGATGCCAGGTAGGAATCACAGAATGGTTTGGGTTGGAAAGGACCTCTAAGTGTCATCCAGCCCAACCCCTCTGCAGCCAGCAGGGGCATCCTCACTGAGATCAGGCTCTCCAGAGCCCTCTCAAGCCTCACCTTGAATATCTCCAGGGATGGGGCCCCAACCACCTCCCTGGGCAGCCTGTTCCAGTGTTCCACTACCCTCATGGTAAAGAACTTGTTCCCAGCATCCAATCTAAACCTGCTCTGCTCTAGTTTGAAGCCACTGCTCCTAGTCCTGTCACTGCAGGCCTCTGCAAACAGTCACAGGCTCACAGGATGTCAGGGGCTGGAAAGGACCCAAGGATCCAGTCCAACCCTCCTGGCCAGAGCAGGACAATATTATCTAGCACAGATCACAGAGGAACACATCCAGACAGGGCTGGAAAGGCTCCAGAGAAGGAGACTCCACAACCTCTCTGGGCAGCCTGTGCCAGGCTCTGGGACCCTTCCAGGCAAGAAGTTGCCCCTTGTGTTGAGCTGGAACCTCCTGTGCTGCAGCTTCCATCCATTGCTGTTTGTCCTGTGCCAGGGAGCAGTGAGCAGAGCCTGTCCCCCACTCCTGGCAGCCCTCAGACACTTATAAACATTTATCAAATCCCCTCTCAGTCTTCTCTTCTCCAGACTAAGCAGCCCCAGGGCCCTCAGCCATGGCCTCCAGTACCCTCATCATCCTTGTAGGTGGACCCTCTCCAGCAGATCCCTGTCCCTCTTCTACTGGGGAGCCCAAAACTGAATCCAGTCCCGCTCCAGCCTTGTTGTAGCCTCCCCCTTCAGGTACTGGAAGACCACTCTTAGGTCTCACTGAAGCCTTCTCTTCTCCAGGAAGAAGAAAGCCTTTGAAGAACTAACACTTGGCACTGCCCAAGGACCTGAGTCCTAAAAGCTTCACAGAACCAAGCAGGTTGGGAGAGAGCTCCAAGCTCATCCAGCCCAACCTAGCACCCAGCCCTGCCCAACCAACCAGACCATGGCACTAAGTGCCCCAGCCAGGCTTGGCTGCAACACCTCCAGCCACGGCCACTCCACCACCTCCCTGGGCAGCCCATTCCAATGCCAATCACTCTCTCTGCCAACAACTTCCTCCTCACATCCAGCCTAGACCTGCCCTGCCACAGCTTCAGACTCTGGCCCCTTCTTCTCTTGCTGCTTGCCTGGCAGCAGAGCCCAACCCCACCTGGCTACAGCCTCCCTGCAGGCAGCTGCAGGCAGCAATGAGCTCTGCCCTGAGCCTGGTGTATTGGGAACTAGTCAAAAGCTGAGCCAGTCTGCAAGGACATTGGAACTCTGTGTCACACTGACCTGCTCTGGAAGAGGAAGGTGAAGGAAGCTGCTTTGGCGCAACGTTGTCTGAAGGATCTTGACCACCTCTGAAGGTTTGGATGTCACAAGCCTGGGCATTAAGTCCAGCAACTTATCTACAAAACTGCCTTGCATATGTGGGAGCTCAGAGATGAAGCATCTGTGTTAAGAAGAAATTAAAAGCATTAAATGACTCCTGTGGATGTTTTTACCAGCAGTGTTCCTGTCGGTTTCATCCTTTCACTGGAGGCCCCTTCCAACCCAAAGCTCGCTCAGCACACAGCTCTGTGGGCACAGGAATCCAGCTGCATTAAACAGGAGCTAGAAATGCTGAGGTGCTCATCAACAGCACATCAAAAAGCACTATAAAAAAAGCTGGGAAGGACTTTTCAGGGTATCAGGGAGTGACAGGACTAGGGGGAATGGAGCAAAGCTGGAGGTTATTTTGTTCTCCTTTAACTTCCAAATGAAAGCAGGATTACTTATGGTGGACAGGAAGCTCAGCAGGAGCCAGCAGTGTGCACTTGCAGCCCAGAGAGCCAAGCACAGCCTGGGCTGCAGCAGCAGCAGTGTGGCCAGCAGGGCCAGGGAGGGGATTCTCCCCCTCTGCTCTGCTGAGACCCCAGCTGCAGTCCTGCATCCAGCTCTGGAGCCCCTGGGACAAGAGGGCTGTGGAGATGCTGGAGAGTGTCCAGAGCAGGGCCAGGAGGATGCTGAGAGGCTGCAGCAGCTCTGCTGTGAGCACAGCCTGAAAGAGTTGGGGCTGTGCAGGCTGGAGCAGAGGAGGCTCCCAGGGAACCTTCTTGTGGCCTTGCAGCATCTGAAGGGGGCTCCAAAAAAGCTGGGGAGGGACTTTTGAGGCTGTGAGGGAGTGTCAGGAGTGGGGGGAATGGAGTAAAGGTGGAGGTGGGGAGAATGAGTCTGGAGGTGAGGAGGAAGTTGTTGAGCAGGAGAGTGGTGAGAGGCTGGACTGGGTTGCCCAGGGAGGTGGTTGAGGCCCCATGGCTGGAGGTGTTTGAGGCCAGGCTGGCTGAGGCTGTGTGCAGCCTGCTCTAGGGTAGGGTGTCCCTGGGCATGGCAGGGGGTTGGCACTGGCTGCTCCTTGTGCTCCCTTCCAGCCCTGATTCTATGATTCTACATCAATGAGAAGCAGATGCTGCAAGGATTTCTCCTCTCAGAACAGTCAGAGTGCTAACTAAATGAGACCTGGGGCAATTCCAGCACTCTGCTGGCAATCCAGCTGTCTCCACAGAAAACACACAGCTGGAGGAAAGAGCCATTCCTGGGGTACCTGACCTGCTGCCTTCTACAAGTGCTACTTCTCAGGCACATGCCTGCCTCTCTCTGCTGGGCACTTTCACCTGGCTCACAAAACCAGTGACTGATTCCAGGTCTAACATCCCCACATGAACTCACAGAATCAGGGAATGCCAGGGGCTGGAAGGGATCCTGCACTGGATGAGCTTGGAGATCTCTTCCAACCTGGTTGATTCTATGATCAGAGGTTGGAAGGGACCTCCAGGGATCATCCAGTCCAACCCCACTGCCAAAGCAGGATCCCCTAGGGTAGTCCACACAGGACTGCATCCAGGCAGGGTTTGAAAGTCTGCAGAGAAGGAATCTCCACAACCTCTCTGGGCAGCCTGCTCCAGGGCTCTGGCACCCTCGCTGGAAAGCAGTTTCTCCTCATGCTGAGATGAAACCTTCTCTGCTGCAGTTTGCACCTGTTAAGTGAGCCTAGTAAGTGCTTGTGTGCTGTGATGAAAACATGGCACCCTTCTGCAGGTGAGCAGCCCACAAACAGGCTCTCCTTGTCCCTTTTTAAGCCTGGCACCGTACTGCATCTCCACTTGCAGTTAAGCCTGCAAAGCCTGGATGGCAGCACTGGACATACCCAAACCAACCTCAGGTCCTAGAGCCCTGCAAGTGAGCTTTTCTTTCCAGATCCTGGTGGTGCTCTACAGGAGCTCAGCACCCATAGTGCTGAACTGATGGAACAGGCTGCCCAGGGATGTGATTGAGGCTCTGTCCCTGGAGACATTAAAGATCATCCTCAACGTGGCCCTGGGTGGCCTGATCTAGTTGGAGGTGTCCCTGTTGAGTGCAGGGAGGTTGGACAAGATGACCTTTGAAGATCCTTTCCAACCCAGTGCAACCTGTGAGTCTGTGAACCACCAGCTTGGCAAAGGTGGGGGAAAATCATGCTCTCCTCTCCTGAGAGAGCAGGACACACAGCAGCAGGGACACACAGCCTCACACCCCCATGACTGCCACCACTCCAGATGAACATGTCAACTCCTCTGCCATGGGACACAGAGTCTGGCATGCTGAGGCTGCAGAAGACAGACACAGGGATTTTAGGTGCCCAAGCATTTAAAGGTGACCTCACAGTTAATCATCATCCAGATTCTTTTGGTAGCTGAAGAAGCTGAACTGTGTCCAGTTATGGGGACCCAAGTTCAAGAGGGACATTGAGAGAGTTCAGCACAGAGCCACAAAGATGATTAAGAGATTGGAACATCTTCCTTAGGAGGAGAGCCTGAGGGAGCTGGAGCTTAGAGCTTGGAGAGAAGGAGCCTGAGAGGTGACCTCAGCCATGTTTATAAAGATGTGCAGGTGAGTGCCAGGAGGCTGCAGCCAGGCTCTGCTGGGTGATGCCAGTGCCAGGCCAAGGGGCAGTGGGGGAAGTTGAGGCACAGGAAATTCCATGGAAACATGAGGAGGAGTTTTTTCCCCTGTGAGGGTGACAGAGCCCTGGCACAGGCTGCCCAGGGAGACTCCACAGCCCCCCTCTCTGGAGATATTCAAACCCTGCCTGGATGTGTTCCTGTACCATAGAACCACAGAATGAAGCAGGTTGGAAGAGAGCTCCAAGCTCAGCCAGCCCAACCTAGCACCCAGCCCTGCCCAACCAACCAGACCATGGCACTAAGTGCCCCAGCCAGGCTTGGCTGCAACACCTCCAGCCACAGCCACTCCACCACCTCCCTGGGCAGCCCATTCCAATGCCAATCACTCTCTCTGCCAGCAACTTCCTAACAACATCCAGCCTAGACCTGCCCTGCCCCAGCTTCAGACTCTGTCCCCTTCTTCTCTTGCTGCTTGCCTGGCAGCAGAGCCCAACCCCACCTGGCTACAGCCTCTCTTCAGGGAGTTGCAGATCCCTGTCCCTCTGCAAGTGGGGAGCCCAAAACTGAAGGCAGTATTCAAGATGAGGTCTCAGCAGGGCAGAGTAGAGGGGGAGAACCTCCCTTGATCTGCTGGACACACTCCTGCTAAAGCAAAGAGATGGAGAATGGAACATTCCCTGATGACAATGGTGGGGGGGACACTTTTTAAGACAAAGTGAAAAAGCAACTGAGTTCCTCACCTCTGAAAGGAGTCCACTTCCTGCAGGAATTTTTCACACATGCCAAAAAGAGGTTCCACCCTGTAACAAAGGCAACATTCATTGGCTTAGTTCTGAACAAAGACAACTGATTCCATGGCTATAAGCATTTAGGTGTCCTGGAAGCGAGCTGAAACTCCTGAATACTACATCTCACAATGCTGAGGCCAGGAAGGTGCTCCCCACACAAAATCACTAAGGTTGGAAAAGGCCTTTATGATCATCAGATCCAACCTTCCACCCAACAACTCCATGAATCGCAGAATCAGTCAGGGTTGGAAGGGACCACAAGCAGCAGCCAGTGTCAACCCCCTGCCATGCCCAGGGACACCCTACCCTAGAGCAGGCTGCACACAGCCTCAGCCAGCCTGGCCTCAAACACCTCCAGCCATGGGGCCTCAACCCCCTCCCTGGGCAACCCATTCCAGCCTCTCACCACTCTCCTGCTCAACAACTTCCTCCTCACCTCCAGCCTCACTCTCCCCACCTCCACCTTTGCTCCATTCCCCCCACTCCTGACACTCCCTCACACCCTCCAAAGTCCCTCCCCAGCTTTTCTGGAGCCCCCTGCAGATGCTGGAAGGCCACAAGAAGGTCCCCTGGGAGCCTCCTCTGCTCCAGCCTGCACAGCCCCAACTCTTTCAGGCTGTGCTCACAGCAGAGCTGCTGCAGCCTCTCAGCATCCTCCTGGCCCTGCTCTGGACACTCTCCAGCATCTCCACAGCCCTCTTGTCCCAGGGGCTCCAGAATCATTTGCAGAAGGCACTAATTAAGGTCTCAAAGCCTCTGCTAGAAATTAGTGACTTTCAATCATGGGCTTCCATGGCAGCACAGTAAATTGTTGGCAACAAACTCAACAGAAAACCAAACAAATTAGGATACTGATCACCAATCACCTGCCACTAACTCCATTCAGTGAAGTTCTAATTCGACAGGAATCCCAAAACCCATGTGTAACATCACTGAAGTCAGCACCTAAAACAGACACCCTCTCATGGTTTGGAACACCTGTGCTTGAGGAAAGTAACCCTAGAGTTAAGCTTAAGAAGTTCCTTTCTTAGTTCATCATAGAATCAGGCAGGTTGGAAGAGACCTCCAAGCTCAGCCAGCCCAGCCTAGCACCCAGCCCTGCCCAACCAACCAGACCATGGCACTAAGTGCCCCAGCCAGGCTTGGCTGCAACACCTCCAGCCACAGCCACTCCACCACCTCCCTGGGCAGCCCATTCCAGTGCCAATCACTCTCTCTGCCAGGAGCTTCCTAACAACATCCAGCCTAGACCTGCCCTGCCACAGCTTCAGACTCTGGCCCCTTCTTCTCTTGCTGCTTGCCTGACAGCAGAGCCCAACCCCACCTGGCTACAGCCTCCCTGCAGGCAGCAATGAGCTCTGCCCTGAGCCTCCTCTGCTGCAGGCTGCACCCCCCCAGCTCCCTCAGCCTCTCCTCACAGGGCTCTGCTCCAGGCCCCTCCCCAGCCTTGCTGCCCTGCTCCAAACACCTTCCAGCAACTCAACAGCTCTCTGCAATTCAGGAGCCCACAACTGGACACAGCACTCCAGGGGTGGCCTGAGCAGTGCTGAGCACAGGGGCACAAGAACCTCCCTTGTCCTGCTGCCCACACTGCTCCTCAGCCAGCCCAGGATGCCATTGGCTCTGCTGCCCACCTGGGCACTGCTGCCTCAGCTTCAGCTCCTCTCTGCCAGCATCCCCAGGGCCCTCTCTGCCTGGCTGCTCTCAGCCACTCTGGCCCCAGCCTCTAGTGCTGCTTGGGGTTGTTGTGGCCAAAGTGTAGAACCCTGCACTTGGCCTTGTTCTATCTCATCCCCTTGGCCTCTGCCCACCCATTCAGCCTGGCCAGGTCCCTCTGCAGGGCTCTCCAGCCCTCCAGCAGCCCCACAGCTCACCCTCTGGTGGTGCGGGCGGTGACTATGAGCTGTAGCGCCTTGGCCTGCAG
The DNA here is from genome assembly GCF_015220805.1 of Pogoniulus pusillus. NCBI lineage: Eukaryota > Metazoa > Chordata > Aves > Piciformes > Lybiidae > Pogoniulus > Pogoniulus pusillus. Next base: position 1,825,665 of record NC_087266.1, read on the forward strand.
CCTCATGTGGTGGATGATGAGCACCTGCCTGCTCTCCACGCCGCTGTACATGAACTCCATCTTGTAAGTTTCTTCCAAGATCTGTCAGACAGACAGCAGAGGGGTAACAAACCATCAGAGTGGGTTAAACTCTTGCAGAACCACAGAAACATTCCAGTTGGATAAGACTCCCAGGATCACGAAGTGCAACAATTATCCCTCCTAAACAAAGTTCTGCCTTAAACCACATTTAAGGAGGCTGTAGCCAGGTGGGGTTGGGCTCTGCTGCCAGGCAAGCAGCAAGAGAAGAAGGAGACAGAGTCTGAAGCTGTGGCAGGGCAGGTCTAGGCTGGATGTGAGGAGGAAGTTCCTGGCAGAGAGAGTGATTGGCATTGGAATGGGCTGCCCAGGGAGGTGGTGGAGTGGCTGTGCCTGGAGGTGTTGCAGCCAAGCCTGGCTGGGGCACTTAGTGCCATGCTCTGGTTGGTTGGGCAGGGCTGGGTGCTAGGTTGGACTGGATGAGCTTGGAGGTCTCCTCCAATCTGCTTGACTCTATGGTTCTGTGAAGAAAGGCTGAGAGACTTAGGGCTGTTTAGCCTGGAGAAGAGAAGGGTGAGAAAGGATCTTATCAAAGCCTAGCACTATCTAAAGAGCAGCTCCTTGCCCTCCCCCAACCAAGGGGACTAAGCCAGACTCTTCAGTGGTGCCATGACAGGGCCAGGACCAATGGACATAAACTGTAATGCAGGAAGTTCCACCTAAGCATGAGGAAAAACTTCTTTCCTGTCAGGGTGGCAGAGCACTGGAGCAGTTTGCCCAAAGAGGTTGTGGAATCTCCTTCTCTTAGAGAGATTCCAGAGCTGCCTGGACACAACACTGTGCAATCTGCTCTGGCTGACCTTGCTTTAGCAGGTTTGGACTAGATGAACCCCAGAGGTCACTTCCAACCCCCACCATTCTGGGATCCTGTAGTCAGGCACCATTTGCCCTTGAGGAATGCATCCCGGCTGCTCCCAACCACTTTGCTTAGTGCAGCCATTCACTTCCTCAGAAACAACATTTAAGAGGATCTGGTCCAAAAGCTTCTCAAGGCATGAGGTGACAAGAAGCAGCCCAAAGGTTTGTGGGGTCCTCTTTCTGACTCCTCTGGAAGATGGATGTGATGTTTGCTTATGTACAGTTGTCATGAATCTCCCTCCCCTGAAGAGAAATTACTCTGCTTTGGGAAACTAAGATGTAGGTGGACAGCCTATGGCTGTGATGATGTTATGGAATCCTGAGTCTATGAAGCAAGATTTAGGTGGGCAGACTATAGCTATGATAATGTTCTGGAATCCTAATCCTATGACTCCATGAACTAAGATTTAGGTGGACAGACTATAGTTGTGATGATGTTATGGAATCCTGAGTCTATGAACTAAGATGTAGGTGGACAGCCTATGGCTGTGATGATGTTATAGAATCCTGAGTCTATGAACTAAGATGTAGGTGGACAGCCTATGGCTGTGATGATGTTATGGAATCCTGAGTCTATGAACTAAGATGTAGGTGGACAGCCTATGGCTGTGATGATGTTATAGAATCCTGAGTCTATGAACTAAGATTTAGGTGGACAGCCTATGGCTGTGATAATCCTATGGAATCCTGAGTCTATGAAGCAAGATTTAGTTGGACAGCCTATGGCTGTGATGATGTTATGGAATCCTGATTCTATGAAGCAAGATTTAGGTTGACAGCCTATGGCTGTGGTTCCTATGGAATCCTGATTCTATGAAGCAAGATTTAGGTGTACAGCCTATGGCTGTGGTTCCTATGGAATCCTGAGTCTATGAAGTAAGATTTAGGTGGACAGCCTATGGCTGTGGTAATCCTATGGAATCCTGATTCTATGAACTAAGATTTAGGTGGACAGCCTATGGCTGTGATGATGTTATGGAATCCTGATTCTCTGAACTAAGATTTAGGTGGACAGCCTATGGCTGTGATGATGTTATGGAATCCTGAGACTATGAACTAAGATTTAGGTGGACAGCCTATGGCTGTGATGATGTTATGGAATCCTGAGTCTATGAACTAAGATTTAGGTGGACAGCCTATGGCTGAGGAAGACCAGAAGCATGTTACTGTTGCACATTCAAGAAAGGGCTCATGCCCAAGGCCTTGCCTCCACACAGACCCAGCTGCTTCCACCTCACCTGTTTTGCTGCAGCAGAGGCTAAGGCATTCTGTTTCAAGTAGAGAGGAGCTGCCACATTCCACAGCTTCTCCTGCAAGGCCTACAAGGAGAAAACCATGACATGATCAGAACTACCCAGATGCAGGCTAAGCACTGTAATGTTTTCTGAACCTTCCTGGACAGTCTCCACCCCTGCCATGCCCCTGAAGTTGCTAAGAAGGGGAAGTCATCAATCAGTTACTGATATTCCTAGTTTCACAACAAACCCACCCAACCACAGCCCATTTGCTTTGTGATATTTAAATACTAAGGAAGCTTGACTGGGTGACTGACATCACTGCCTCCTGCCTGAAGCTGCCTGTCCTCAAAGCAGGTTGGACTGAGGTGAGGGCTGATCTTTTCCCACTAGTATCATAGAATAGCTTAGGTTGGAAGGGACCTCAAAAATCAGCCAGTTCTAACCCCCTACCACAGGCAGGGACACCTCCCACTAGAACAGGTTGCTCAAGGCCTCATCCAACCTGGCCTTGGACACCTCCAGGGAGGTTGTGGAGCACTGAATCACCCAATGTGATCTTTGATCACATTGGGTGATTCTGTGCTCCACAGCCTCCCTGGGCAACCTGTGCCAGTGTCTCACCACCCTCAACCTGTGCCAGTGTCTCACCACCCTCACTGCAAAGAACTTCCTAACATCCAGTTTCAATCTCCCTGGGCTGGCTGAGCTTGGAGGTCTCTTCCAACCTGCCTGATTCTATGATGGGAAGCAGGAATATCAGAAATCCCTGGAACCCTGAGCTGCCATTAGGCATCAATTTTCAGCACAAACATCACAAGAGGGAAGTGCAACACTGAGATGGACTGGGGGCATTTCTGAAGAGCATCCCAAAAACTGCAGGTGAAGGCAAACCTTGATGAGGAGCAGCTGACACTGAAGGTAAGTTGCAGTGAAATCTGCCACCCCTGCCAGTTCTGACTGCAGCTCTCCAAGCCTCTGAAGATCACTGCAGCATGTGAAAAAAGGAAAGAGAAAACAAAGCCCAATGTGAAATCAGCAAACAGCTTCAGCTAAATGCACTCAGAACACAGCAACAGTGAAGCCAACTCATTCTTGCATCTTCCCTTAGAACAGGGACCAGGAGGAGCAGCACAACAGGCTCTACAAAACCAGTTTGCACCTTGGGATATGGCATCCCCTTTCTCCCTGGAGGCTGACAGGAGCACAGCAGAGGAAGCAGAGAGTCTCTCAGCACACATTACTCTGCAGCCCTAAGGGAACCATAGAGCCTGGCAGCTCCTGATTTAACTTCAACCACTCCCAACTTCTACAGCACTTAACGACCCTTCTGTGTTCCACTGCTGGGAAAGCTAACTCTTTAAGGCCAGGAAGGGTTGTTTGGCACATGGCAGGCTGGGAAAGGTTGTTTGGCACATGCCAGGCTGGGAAAGCTAACTCTTGCAGCCAGGAAAGGTTGTTTGGCAGATGTCAGTCTGGGAAAGCTAACTCTTTATGGACAGCAAAGGTTGTTCGGTTGTTTGGCACATGTCAGGCTCACACAACCAAGGAGATCTGGAATAGAGCTGCCTTATAAAGCCAGGGTGAAATGAGATGTACTGATATGCCTCCATTACAAGAGGGATGTGGAGATGCTGGAGAGTGTCCAGAGCAGGGCCAGGAGGATGCTGAGAGGCTGCAGCAGCTCTGCTGTGAGCACAGCCTGAAAGAGTTGGGGCTGTGCAGGCTGGAGCAGAGGAGGCTCCCAGGGAACCTCGTAGTGGCCTTGCAGCATCTGAAGGGGGCTCCAAAAAAGCTGGGGACGGACTTCTGACAGTGTGAGGGAGTGTCAGGAGTGGGGGGAATGGAGCAAAGGTGGAGGTGTGGAGAGTGAGGCTGGAGGTGAGGAGGAGGTTGTTGAGCAGGAGAGTGGTGAGAGGCTGGAGTGGGTTGCCCAGGGAGGTGGTTGAGGCCCCATGGCTGGAGGTGTTTGAGGCCAGGCTGGCTGAGGCTGTGTGCAGCCTGCTCTAGGGTAGGGTGTCCCTGGGCATGGCAGGGAGTTGGCACTGCCTGATCCTTGTGGTCCCTTCCAGCCCTGACTGATTCTGTGATATCTACTCAACCAGCTGCTGTGTCTTGGCTGGTCTCAACATCTCTGCTGTAAATCACAGAGCAACAGAAGCAACTTTTCATTTGACAGAGGGAAAAACCCAACACTGACAGCTTGTGGAAGCCCAAAAGGCTTTAGCTCTCTACTTTTAGACCTGTTTTAAAACCAGAAGGGTACATTAAAAAAACAAACTTCTTGTTTTCGTTGTGGCAGAACAGAAAACAGGTTGGGTGATATGGATTCAACATCTCTTGTGCTCTCTCCTGCATTCTGTTTTGATCCACAGGGTACTGAAAATGACCCTCTGCTTCCATGCATTAAAAAGAGAGGTTTGCTCTTCAGCTGACCTTTTGCTTTTGTTTGGTTTAGATTTATCTTTCTATTCCTGATGGGATTCAGCTCTGCCAAACCAGAAGGCTGCTGAGTGCTCCCACATTCCAAAGAAACAAATCAAATCTGTGAGATTCTCTCTCTTATTTTTCAGCCTGGAGATGAGGAGGAAGTTGTTGAGCAGGAGAGTGGTGAGAGGCTGGACTGGGTTGCCCAGGGAGGTGGTTGAGGCCCCATGGCTGGAGGTGTTTGAGGCCAGGCTGGCTGAGGCTGTGTGCAGCCTGCTCTAGGGTAGGGTGTCCCTGGGCATGGCAGGGGGTTGGCACTGGCTGCTCCTTGTGCTCCCTTCCAGCCCTGACTGATTCTGTGATTCTTTTGTACCAGTGACCTTTCAGATCTCCTATTTGTTGGTGTGAAAATGCATTCTTCAAGAAGAAAGGGGGGCTAAAACAAACAGGAGACCAAGGTAAGCAGTGTGAAAAAACCACCAGAAAACCAAAGCAGAAGTGAAAAAAATCCCAGCAGGAAAGCAAAGAGCTGTTAAGTCAGAAGGAAAAAGGGAGAGAACAGAAGCTCTAGGGTAGGGTGTCCCTGGGCATGGCAGGGGGGTTGGCACTGCCTGATCCTTGCGGTCCCTTCCAACCCTGACTGATTCTATGATTCTATTTCCAGCCAAAGGCAACCTCTTCCAAGCAGAGGGGCTGTGCAACAACAGTGGGATGGTTTGGGAGTTACCTGAGCCCCCCACAGAGTGAAATCACTCAGTCTAGACTCAGCCAGCTGGAAGTTAAGGAATGTATACTTAGAATCATAAAATCATGTTGTGTTTCCAATGGCAAATCACTCTCTGTGGAGAACTTCCTCCTAACATCCAGTTAGGAATATAAGACCCAAGGAGAAACCAGCTCCACAAGGTCTGTGTTACTTCTCTATCATTCTTCTTATCAGGAGGAGGAGTTCTGGCCCACCACAGAATACACTGCTGTCAGCCTGCCACTGGAATGGGCTGCCCAGGGAGGTGGTAGAGAAAGGACTGGATGAGGCACTTAGTGCCATGGTCTGGTTGACTGGACAGGGCTGGCTGCTAGGTTGGGTCATTCTGTAGTTAATGACTGGAGCTGTTCTTTTGCCTTTTCCCTTTGCACTACATCTCAGGCTCAGCAAATCTCATCACTGGTTCTCAGGAGTTAACTGCACAGTCACACGATGTCAGGGGCTGGAAGGGACCTCAAGAGCTCCTCCAGTCCAAACCCCCTGCTAGAGCAGCGTCACCTAGACCAGATCATGCTATCTACAGCTACCTGCAGGGAGGCTGTAGCCAGGTGGGGTTGGGCTCTGCTGCCAGGCAAGCAGCAACAGAACAAGGGGCCAGAGCCTGAAGCTGTGGCACGGGAGGTGTAGGCTGGATGTGAGGAGGAAGTTGTTGTCAGAGAGAGTGATTGGCATTGGAATGGGCTGCCCAGGGAGGTGGTGGAGTGGCCGTGGCTGGAGGTGTTGCAGCCAAGCCTGGCTGGGGCACTTAGTGCCATGGTCTGGTTGGTTGGGCAGGGCTGGGTGCTAGGTTGGGCTAGCTGAGCTTGGAGCTCTCTTCCAGCCTGGTTGATTCTATTCTATTCTACCCTAAAGCACACTATAAATAATATGGTCAAAACATGGGACTTGCCCAGGGCCAGAGAACTAAGCTGTTGCTCCAAAACACAGCAATTATTCATCAGGACAGAGTAAGACCTCAGACTTCTCAATTCTACTTTTAACAGTCAATGAGTGCTGCTTTACCACAATCTTCTCTAGGAGGAGGTACAGGCTAAGTACCCAGCAGCAAAGTACAGGCCAGATATTGAGTGCTGACACTGAGAGAAGCACCTGCTGCAGAGAAACCAGGAATCCAAAGCCATCCTCCCAGGAGCAGCTCAGCCTGCAGCCTTACCGAATGGTGAATTCCAGCAGCTCCTGTATCCCCTGAGGGTCGAGGTGCTGAAGGTTGTAAACCCTCTCCAGGCTCTGATGTAAGAACTGCTGGGAGGGATCTTCATGTGGTGTAATGCTGGGAGAGGCCGGGGAGGACACCAGCTTCCTACCTGGCAGCTAAGCAACAGGAAACACATCCACACAAAAGAAAGACATCAATCAATGCAAGCAACAAAGAAGGTGAAAAGTCTACCACAAGCAACAGCACTGCTAAATGCTGCCACCTTATCAACCAGCACCTGAGAGCTCCAAACTCACTTCTCCAATTCAAGATTTACACCAAGGCTCTCAAGTCTGCATCTTTGTTAGTTAATATTCTCCATTTTACAACTCATCTGCACCTACAGATCTCCAGACTGAAGTTAAAACATCCCTCCGAGGGAAACATCTTCCTCATCTACATGAAGTCACTATGAAGTCAAGGGAAGTCCAAGGCCTTCCAAGCTGTGATTGATTTTATGAGCTGTCATAATAGCCCTGGAAGAGGTTAAGGCCAGGCTGGATGAGGCTCTGGCCAGCCTCATCTAGGGTAGAATGTCCCTGCCCATGGCAAGGGGGTTGGAACTGGCTGATCCTTGTGGTCCCTTCTGATTCTATGAGATTTATGACCAACCTCAGTCCCAGCTATACTCCCATGCAGGAAAACCAAGCTCCAAAGCCACAAGGAACACATCTCACCCACAAGTAAATTACTTAGGTAGGACACAAGTCAAATGTTGGGAGATTTGCAAAAGCTAAACTCCCCTTCCCCACACAGTCAGAGCAGCAGAAAGCTTCCAGGATTTGTGCCCATCCATATTGTAGCCATTTCCTATCTGTGTCTCTCCTTACTGCAGATTTCAATAGTCATTCACTTGGTGCTTGGGAGAAAACTGGAATCCAAGTGTTCCCAACTCAGACATAGAAGAGAGCAGCAATAACCACAACAGGAGTGAAGTGCAAACCAAAGTGCTTTGACTTACTCTCAAAGCAGGGACCAGATGGGACAGACTGTCCCGAAGGTAAGCGTAGTGTCTGAAGGTATGATCAGAGAAGAGGGCAGGCATCGTTGGGCAGCTCTTAGCAGCATTAAAAATCAGAACCAGTACAGCAATATCTGTTGGAGTTGATTGTTAAAGAAAGATGCACAGCAAGAAGAGCTCCTCAGAGATGGGAATTCAAACCAGCAACAACAACTCAACCACCTTTTCTCTGCTGGAGATTGTTTAGGGAGTTCTTCACTGCTGGAAAATGCTGAGCACAACCCAAAGAGTCAAATGAGGCACTTAGTGCCATGGTTTAGCTAATTAGAAGGGTTAGGTTGGACTGGATGATCCTAGAGGTCTTTTTTAACCTGGTTAATTGTGTGATGTCTGTGCAGATGAAAACAAAGTGCAAAGATGGCAGGATGGGCCAGACTGAGACACTCCACTTTGGGGGGCCCCTCAGCCTCCTCTTCTCCACACTAAACAACCCCAGCTCCCTCTCCTCAGCCTCCTCTTCTCCACACTAAACAACCTCAACTCCCTCTCCTCAGCCTCCTCTTCTGCAGACTAAACCACCCCAGTTCCCTCACCTCAGCCTCCTCTTCTCCACACTAAACCACCCCAGCTCCCTCTCCTCAGCCTCCTCTTCTCCACACTAAAAAACCCCAGCTCCCTCTCCTCAGCCTCCTCTTCTCCACACTAAACAACCCCAGCTCCCTCTCCTCAGCCTCCTCTTCTCAACACTAAACAATCCCAGCTCCCTCTCCTCAGCCTCCTCTTCTCCATATTAAACTACCCCAGCTCTCTCCTCAGCCTCCTCTTCTCCACACTAAATAACCCCAGCTCTCTCTCCTCAGCCTCCTCCACACTAAACAACCCCAGTTCCTTCAGCTGTTCTTCAGTAGTCTGTGATCTCCAACAGGAGAATGTAAAAGGATCCCAGTTCAAAGCTTACCTGGGCACCTGCCTACATGGGGAAAAACCAGGTTCAGCCACAGATGGAACTGAACTCAAATCTCTCACAGCCTGAAAAATCTTTTGCATCCACAGGCTGCCAGGCTCCCACTTAAAACAACTTCTCCTCTTTGCCCAAAATTCATTCCAGTTTGGAGCTGAAGCTGTTCAACTGATCTGATTCAAAGCTGTCAATTGCTTTGAATTAAAACCCCACAACTTTTAATTACCAGTTTACAGTGGAAACACCAACCAGGTCTACCTTTTGGCTCCTAGGCCTGGATTTCAAGGAATTGATCTCCATGAAATTTGGTAGCAAGTTACCTCTAGAACATTCTCCCAAACAATATTCTTTGGTTCAGGGCAAGAAAGTTCATTGTGCTAAAGAACAGCTTCTCTCCACCAAAGTCACTGAATGGTTTGGGTTGGAAGGGATCTCACAGTTCAGTTAGTTCCAACCACCCTGCCAAGGGCAGGGACAACTTTCACTAGAATGGCTTGCTCAAGGTCTCAACCACCCTGGCCTTGAACATGGGAGGGGGAATTCACAGCCTCCCTGGGCAACCTCTTCCACTGTCTCACCACTCTCACTGTAAAGAATTTCTTCCTAATCTCCAGTCTAAATCTCCCCTCTTCCAGCTTCACTCCATTCCATCTCATCCTATCACTACAAGCCCTTGCAAAAGGTCATTCCTCTCCTATGGCAGGGGGCTGGAACTGGATGATCCTTGAGGTCACTTCCAACCTAAACCATTCTATGATTCTCTGAAATCTAAAGCTGGTGAAAGGCCTGGAACACAAACCCTATGAGGAGAGGCTGAGGGAGCTGGGGGGGTGCAGCCTGCAGCAGAGGAGGCTCAGGGCAGAGCTCATTGCTGCCTGCAGCTCCCTGAAGGAAGGCTGTAGCCAGGTGGGGTTGGGCTCTGCTGCCAGGCAAGCAGCAAGAGAAGAAGGGGACAGAGTCTGAAGCTGTGGCAGGGCAGGTCTAGGATGGATGTTGTTAGGAAGTTGGTTGCAGAGAGAGTGATTGGCATTGGAATGGGCTGCCCAGGGAGGTGGTGGAGTGGCCGTGGCTGGAGGTGTTGCAGCCAAGCCTGGCTGGGGCACTTAGTGCCATGGTCTGGTTGGTTGGGCAGGGCTGGGTGCTAGGTTGGGCTGGCTGAGCTTGGAGCTCTCTTCCAACCTGCTTGTTTCTGTGATTCTGTGAAATACTCAGAAAGGATACAGGCTGGGTCATCCATGTCAGGTTCTGGAGTGTCAAAGAACGGATGCGTGCTCAGCAGCTCTGGGACTAGAGGAAGCACCAAAGTGGGATGCCTGCTTCCCAGGAACTTCAGGCATCTGAAAATACACAGGTTGATAGATTTCTTAGTAAATATCTACAGTGCAAAATTCAGCATTTGAAGGTTTGCTTTTGTCTTGCAGTGGCACTGGTCAGCATCAAAACTCTACTGTCCAAACCTCATGGCTGACTCTTAGCATTAATATTTTATAGGATCCAAGAAAACAGAGAGAGGACAGCTTTAAAGAAAACACCAAGCAGTAATAAAAGCTGTTTGTTTAAACTGGAGCTATGGAATCCAAAAAGAAAAGCTTTCTTAGTAGGTACCAACATGCAAGTGCACCTTTCTCATCATACAATCATGGAATCAATCAGGTTAGAAGAGACCTCCAGGATCATCCAGTCCAACCTAGCACCCAGCCCCCTCATCCTGTCACCAGTTCTGGATTCCCAGCATTGACAAGCAAGAATAACACAGAGTTTCCACATCACTTCATGGTTATGTACAATGCTTAGTGCAGCTACTACTCCAAACATTTCTAGAGCAACAGGGCTGTGCATCTGTACAGCTCTTACCTCCTTGGCCAGCCCAGTATCAGCCCAATGCTTCAATGACCTAAAAAGACTAAGAACATAAGTAGCCACACTGAAGACACTCACTTCCATATGGATTCTCTGTCTGTGGGATACTTGGTTAGGTTTTTCAGCAGCTCCACCAGTGCAAGATGGATGCCTTCTTTAGTGGAGACATTGGTGCAACACAACAGTTCATGAAGTGCTTCCCGAATGTCCCTTGAAGAATCCTGAAAGACAAACCCAGCCCAGAGACCTTCGAGTGCTGAGAGGGAAGATGTGCCTGCAACAGACACTTCCTGCTCCTTGGCTGAATTAGGGTGAGAGGCAGATGAAAAGCAGGGCATGTTTCTGCTCATCATTGCTATGCACAGGTGAAGTGACTGCCAGGCAGACCCTGCTGCAGGGTCTCCTGCTGGTTTCATCCACCCACACACTTCGCTTACCTGAATGCATGGGATCGGCTTCACTGCTGACCCCCTCAAGCAGAGCAAGAATCAATGTTTGGTTTGGGTGATGCTGTACCCTTAGGCAGAGCAGTAAGAGGAAAGGAGGATGCTGACTAACTCAACTCAAGGTGGACAGCTTCAGCTCAGAGGAAGGGGCTGGCTAGCATTACCTCAGTCAAAGCTCCCAAAGGAAGCCTTTCTCCCTTAGGAATTCCTTACCTCCAAGACAGCCAAGACAGTATCCAGCTGGTCTTCTCTCAGGGTGATGTTGTGGGAGATTTTCCTCATGGTATGTATTGACTGCAGCCTCACCTCCTCGATCTCATCATTGAACATATCAACCAAAAAATCCAGGCACTTCTCAGCAAAACAAGGTGAGGACTGAGCCAGCATGCAGAGGGCTTCAACCGCAGCGATCCGGACCTCTGTCAAGGGAGAGGGAGGGAATTAACTCTAAGTGCTGCTTCAAAGGACATCAACACCCAACAGCCAGGCCTCTTATTCATCACAGGACAGGTTAGGGTGGAAGGGACCTCAAAGAAGAGCTAGTTTCAGCCCCAATCTTGCCATGGGCAGGGACACTTTCCACTAGACCAGGCTGGTCAAGACCTCAAAGGATCACAGGATGTTAGGGATTGGAAGGGACCCAAGGAGATGACAGAATCAAGCAGGTTGGAAGAGAGCTCCAAGCTCAGCCAGTCCATCCTAGCAGCCAGCCCCATCCAATCAACCAGACCATGGCACTAAGTGCCCCAGTCAGTTTTTTTCTTGAACACCTCCAGCCACGGCCACTCCACCACCTCCCTGGGCAGCCCATTCCAGTGCCAATCACTCTCTCTGCCAGGAACTTCCTCCTAACACCCAGCCTAGACCTCCCCTGCCACAACTTGAGACTTGAGGCAAGTGTCCTCTTGTTCTGTTGCTTGGCTGAGTCTAGTCTGGGTGATTTCATAACAGTGTTGGGGGGCTGGGTAACACCCAAACTGTCACATATAGCAAGGTGGGTGTTGGCTTTTTTGTTCCAGTGACAAGCAACAGGACAAGACAAAACAGCTCAAGTTTAAAGTTGCAAAAACCCCTTCATTAAAAGGGCTATCAAGGCCTGGAATATCATGCCCAGGCAAGTGGCTGAGCCACCATCTCTGGAGGGCTTTGAAAGATGGACATGAGGAGGAAGTTCTTCACCATGAGAGTGGTGAGACCCTGGAATAGGTTGCCCAGGGAGGTGGTTGAAACCCTGTCCCTGGAGGTGCTTAAGGCCAGGCTGGATGAAGCTCCCCAATCCAGGGTAGGGTGCCCCTGCCCATGGCAGGGGGGTTGGAACTAGATGGCCCTTGTGGTCCCTTCCAACCCTGATTCTGTGATTCCATGAGTAGATGTGGCGCAGAAGGAACGTGGATTAGTGGTGGACTTGCCAGCGTTAACAGTTAGCTCAACAATTTCAAAGGTCCTTTCCCAGCAAAAGGATTCCATGGATCTTTAACAGTCATAGTTGAGACCACAATGGAATAAACCCCAGCAGCCTGAGAGCATGACCTGTTGAAAAAACAACAGCCAAGGCATCTATTTTGACCAAACAACCCCACCCAAACCCCAAAGCTTTGTTAGCCAGCACACATCCCACCCCTCCTTTAAACATTCCGTAGTAAGTTAATACTCACCATACATCTCATCTTCCAGGCCATGAACAAAGGCCCCACAAGCTCCTGATTCGATCAAGTTTACAGCTCCTGTATCAACTTCTTCTTTGGGAGCATCATCTCCCCACTTTCTGCCGCTGGAGAACTCCCCAGAGCTGTAGAGTTCTTTGGCTCGCTCGTGTGCAGTGCGCTTCCTCTGCCCAAACAAGGCTCTCAGTTACAACCAGGGCAAAGCCTTAAAGGAGACCAAACTTTAAAGGGCCCACACCTGGACACAGGACTCAAGGTGTGGTCTAAGCAGTGCTGAGTGCTGGAATGTGTCCAGAGAAGGGCAGCAAAGCTGGTGAAAGGCCTGGAGCACAGCCCTGTGAGGAGAGGCTGAGGGAGCTGGGGGTGTGCAGCCTGCAGCAGAGGAGGCTCAGGGCAGAGCTCATTGCTGCCTGCAGCTGCCTGCAGGGAGGCTGTAGCCAGGTGGGGTTGGGCTCTGCTGCCAGGCAAGCAGCAAGAGAAGAAGGGGATAGAGTCTGAAGTTGTGGCAGGGCAGGTCTAGGCTGGATGTGAGGAGGAAGTTGCTGGCAGAGAGAGTGATTGGCACTGGAATGGGCTGCCCAGGGAGGTGGTGGAGTGGCCGTGCCTGGAGGTGTTGCAGCCAAGCCTGGCTGGGGCACTTAGTGCCATGGTCTGGTTGGTTGTGCAGGGCTGGGTGCCAGGTTGGCCTGGATGATCTTGAAGGTCTCTTCCAGCCTGGTTGGTTCTATGATTCTACTTGACCACAATGCTGGTGGGGTCCTGAAGAGGGTTTCCCTAAGTTTGGTTTGAAACTAAACTACAATATTTCCATACAGAACAAAAGGCTGCCAGAAGCACACAAAGGTTTACCTCTGACCTGTGAAACCTGGAGAGCCTCGAGCTGTTTATTACACAGTCAGCTAATAAAAGCTAAAGCTAGCAACTGCTTCACTGATTTTCAGATCAAAGAAAACCTCTGTCATAATCAATTAACTCTCAGCAGAATCATAGAACCACAGAATCAAGCAGGTTGGAAGAGAGCTCCAAGCTCAGACAGTCCAAACTAGCACCCAGCCCTGCCCAACCAACCAGACCATGGCACTAAGTGCCCCAGCCAGGCTTGGCTTCAATACCTCCAGCCACAGCCACTCCACCACCTCCCTGGGCAGCCCATTCCAATGCCAATCACTCTCTCTGACAGCAACTTCCTAACAACATCCAGCCTAGACCTGCCCTGCCACAGCTTCAGACTCTGTCCCCTTCTGCTCTTGCTGCTTGCCTGGCAGCAGAGCCCAACCCCACCTGGCTACAGCCTCCCTGCAGGCAGCTGCAGGCAGCAATGAGCTCTGCCCTGAGCCTCCTCTGCTGCAGGCTGCACACCCCCAGCTCCCTCAGCCTCTCCTCACAGGGCTGTGCTCCAGGCCCCTCCCCAGCCTTGCTGCCCTGCTCCAAACACCTCCCAGCACCTCAACAGCTCTCTTGAATTGAGGAGCCCACAACATGTCAAGCATTCTAACCAGCAAGATGGAATACATTTTACCTTGGTCCCAATATTAGCAACTTTATTCAGCTTTTAACTTTTATCTGACATCTGTCACAGAAGAGAACTGTTCAAATTTAGGTAAAAACCTCTTTTTTTTCCCCACCCTGAGGCAAGGACATGCTGAATAAACACACTCAGCATTAAGGTCCCTGCTGTGTGATTTTAGTACAGCACAGAAAGCAAAACCAAACTCAAACCTTTACATACCCTCAGATCTGACATGAGCTTCTTGTCAAGGGTCTGCTCTAAGAAATGGGAACTAACTTGCTGCATGGAACCCTAAAGGGGAAAAAAAGAGAGAAGAAAAACAAGCATCAAAAGGAAGAACCAGGAATATTCCAAAGTACACCATGCAATTTCCTGACAAAACATCCACTCTCATTCACTCATGCTAAGACAGACACTGTCATTGTATCAGAGCCTAAAGAAGTTTAAGACAGTCAGAGCAGTTTATTCTCCCACTGAGGTTCCTGTGGGCTTTCTAGGGTTCATTTGGTTTACAAGTCCTGTACTGAAGAAGCAGGGGGAAGGAATTAAGACAAGGACTTCTTTTTCTCTTGGATACTCAACCCTCTGCTCTCAAGGAAAGAATCACTGCAGAGTTCAGCTGAGAATTTTCATAGAATAGAATCACAGAATCAAGCAGGTTGGAAGAGAGCTCCAAGCTCAGCCAGCCCAACCTAGCACCCAGCCCTGCCCAACCAACCAGACCATGGCACTAAGTGCCCCAGCCAGGCTTGGCTGCAACACCTCCAAGCCACGGCCACTCCACCACCTCCCTGGGCAGCCCATTCCAATGCCAATCACTCTCTCTGCCAGGAACTTCCTCCTCACATCCAGCCTAGACCTGCCCTGGCACAGCTTCAGACTCTGTCCCCTTCTTCTGTCCCTGGCTGCCCGGCAGCAGAGCCCAACCCCACCTGGCTACAGCCTCCCTGCAGGCAGCTGCAGGCAGCAATGAGCTCTGCCCTGAGCCTCCTCTGCTGCAGGCTGCACACCCCCAGCTCCCTCAGCCTCTCCTCACAGGGCTCTGCTCCAGGCCCCTCCCCAGCCTTGCTGCCCTGCTCCAAACACCTTCCAGCACCTCAACATCTCTCTGCAATTCAGGAGCCCACAGCTGGACCCAGCACTCAAGCACAGGGGCAGAAGAACCTCCCTTGTCCTGCTGGCCACATTTTCCAGATTTTCTCATCCTCTCTCATTTCTTTCTCAGAATTTTGGTAGAAACAAGATTCAGTTTTTAAACCTCCCCCACATATTTTCAAATATGTCACAGAATGTTGTGGGTTGGAAGGGGACTCCAGAGATCATTGAGTTCAAACTCCCTTGCCAGAGCAGGATCACCTAGGGCAAAGCACACCAGAATGTATCCAGGAGGGTTATGAAAGTCTCCAGAGAAGGAGACTCCACAACCTCTCTGGGCAGCCCATTCTAGTGCTCTGTCAGCCTCAGTGGAAAGAAGTGTC
This sequence comes from Pogoniulus pusillus, assembly GCF_015220805.1. NCBI lineage: Eukaryota > Metazoa > Chordata > Aves > Piciformes > Lybiidae > Pogoniulus > Pogoniulus pusillus. Next base: position 1,841,104 of record NC_087266.1, read on the forward strand.
TCCCTGTGTTGAGGTGGAAGCTCCTGAGTTCTAGCCTGTGCCCACTGTCCCTTGTTCTACCACTGGGCACCACTGAAAAGAGCCTGGCACCTTCATCTTCACACCCAGCCCTCAGACATTTATAGATGGTGATAAGATCCCTCCCAGCCTTCTCCCAGGACTAAACAGCTCCAGGTCTCTCAGTCTTTCTTCACAGAAGAGATGTTCAAGTCTCCCAGCCATCCCTGTAGCTCTCTGATGGACTCTGTCCAACAGGTGCCTGTCTCTCTTGAACTGGGGAGCCCAAAATTGGACATAGTATTCCAGGTGTGGTCTCACTAGGAGAGAGTAGAGAAGAAGAACCTCCCTAGACCTGCTGGCCACACTTTTCCTGATGCACCCCAGGATGCCATTGGCGCTCTTGGGAACAAGAGCACATTGCTGGCCCCTGGACTTGCTGTCCATTAGGACTCCAAAAAGTCTTGCTCTATGGAGCTGCTTTCCAGCAGGACAACTCAATCTGTACTGGTGTCTGGTATTATCCCTCCCCATGTGAAAAGGGAAGTAGCATAAGATGAGCTGCTCTGAACCAGAGACTAACTTACCAGCAGCTTGGCAGCTTGTACTCTCACAACCCAGGAGCCATCACTGACCATGTGACAGATTTTCCCAAAGGCATCATCCACCAAACGAATTTCTTCATTGGAAGAAGGGATTGGGACAATGCTGGGAGAGGGAAACACAAATCACTCTGCTGATCTTCACAGAATCAACCAGGCTGGAAGAGAGCTCCAAGCTCAGCCAGCCCAACCAGCCCTGCCCAACCAACCAGACCATGGCACTAAGTGCCCCAGCCAGGCTTGGCTGCAACACCTCCAGCCACAGCCACTCCATCACCTCCCTGGGCAGCCCATTCCAATGCCAATCACTCTCTCTGCCAGCAACTTCCTCCTCACATCCAGCCTAGACCTGCCCTGCCACAGCTTCAGACTCTGTCCCCTTCTTCTCTCCCTGGCTGCCTGGCAGCAGAGCCCAACCCCACCTGGCTACAGCCTCCCTGCAGGCAGCTGCAGGCAGCAATGAGCTCTGCCCTGAGCCTCCTCTGCTGCAGGCTGAACACCCCCAGCTCCCTCAGCCTCTCCTCACAGGGCTCTGCTCCAGGCCCCTCCCCAGCCTTGCTGCCCTGCTCCAAACACCTTCCAGCACCTCAGCAGCTCTCTGCAATTGAGGAGCCCACAACTGGACACAACACTCGAGCTGTGGTCTGAGCAGTGCTGAGTACAGGGGCACAAGAACCTCCCTTGTCCTGCTGCCCACACTGCTCCTGAGCCAGCCCAGGATGCCATTAGCTCTGCTGCCCACCTGAGCACTGCTGCCTCAGCTTCAGCTCCTATCTACCAGCACCCCCAGGTCCCTTTCTCCCTGGCTACTCTCCAGCCACTCTATCCCAAACATGGCCCCAGGCCATGCTGGATGGCACCAAGCAGAGAAAGAGCAATCCTGAATCCCTCTCCATTTGCAACAAATACCAGGAACCAAACCTTTCCCCAGTGGCTGCACTCTCATCAGGTACCAGCAAGATGTGCTCATGGATTTTCCAACAGCTGCTCCTGAGACTTAGCAGCACAAAGCTCTCAGGACTGGGATGGTTGCTCTGCCAGTGCCTTGAGTCACTCTGCATGCAGCACATACCTTTCAGGGTAGAGTTGGCTGAGGACCCAAATCAGCTGAACTGCAGCACTGCGAACTTGCTCATAATCATCTGCCAGCAGCTTGCAGGCCTGGAAGAAGATTCACAGCCCCAATAGAGCTGAAAGATCTCTACCTGAGTTCTCATTCATTTCTCACAGCACATTCAGGAGCCTGACCATAAACCAGTTAGGACAGATTGAGTGAATTCAGCCTTCCCTCCTACCCCCTAGCATTTTCAACTTTGATCCAGTAGACTAGTCCTAAAAAAATCAAATCAGGCATGTGCTGTGCAACTCCAGAACTGCCTGTACTGTGCAGGAGGCCCAGAACAGTTCTCTAATGGAACTGACTTGATACAGCCTTCAGCTGCACAACCTCACACAGAAATAGAGGTTTCATGTGCACTCACCAATGAATAAAGGTGTAAGACTTTGAGTGCATCAGGTGACACAATTGTCATATTGATAGATAGTTCTGGAATGATTAGCATGGAATGGTTTGGGTTGGAAGAGATCTTACAATCATAGAATTAAGCAGGCTGAAGAGAGCTCCAGGCTCAGCCAGCACAACCTAGCAGCCAGCCCTGTCTCAACAACCAGACCATGGCACTAAGTGCCCCAGCCAGGCTTGGCTGCAACACCTCCAGGCACAGCCACTCCACCACCTCCCTGGGCAGCCCATTCCAATGCCAATCACTCTCTCTGCCAGGAACTTCCTCCTCACATCCAGCCTAGACCTGCCCTGGCACAGCTTCAGACTCTGTCCCCTTCTGCTCTTGCTGCTTGCCTGGCAGCAGAGCCCAACCCCACCTGGCTACAGCCTCCCTGAAGGCAGCTGCCAACAGCAGTGAGCTCTGCCCTGAGCCTCCTCTGCTGCAGGCTGCACACCCCCAGCTCCCTCAGCCTCTCCTCACAGGGCTCTGCTCCAAGTCCCTCCCCAGCCTTGCTGCCCTGCTCCAAACACCTTCCAGCACCTCAACAGCTCTCCGCAATTCAGGAGCCCGCAACTGGACACAGCACTCAAGCTGTGGCCTGAGCAGTGCTGAGTACAGGGGCACAAGAACCTCCCTTGTCCTGCTGCCCACACTGCTCCTGAGCCAGCCCAGGATGCCATTGGCTCTGCTGCCCACCTGGGTACACATTAGATCTTAGAAGTCATCTACCTAGTTCCAACCCTCCTGAATTCAGCAAGGATAGCCTCAACTAGAGCCAGGTTGCTTAGAGCCCCATCCAACCTGGCCTGGAATGCTTGCAGGGATGGACTATCTCCCATCTCTCTGGGCAACCTGTTCCAGTGTCTCACCATGAAAACATTCTTCCTTATGTTTAGTCTGAATCTCTGCTCTTTTAGTTTAAAGCCATCAATCCTTGGCCTGTTATCTCCCCCAATAATCAGTTTGTATCCCAGCATTTGTGTGTTGAAGCACAATGGATGCAAGCCAGATCTATTTCTACTGCTACATGGCAATAAGGAATACAGGCAACTGAAGTGCAAAATCCTTCTCTTCACTGCCCCACTCCTCTCAAAGCACATTCTGACAGAATCCAAAAGGCAAGACCTGCAAATGAGTGCCAAACCAAACAGAAATGAAGGTGAGGTTTTACCTGACTGTAAATAGCCTGCTGTAATTTTAGTCCTCTTTCATGAAGTTGCAGCTACAGGAAGGAAAAGAAACAATCAAAGACAAGCAACTGTAACTAGAGGCTGAGGTGACAGAGAATAAGTTTTTCTGCTTTCAATAAAATTAGTTGATTGCTTTTCTTGATTGCTGCTCTAATAAAGACACTTCATTATCATTGTTTTGGTTGGAAAAGAACCTCTAAGAACTTTTGAGTCCAACCATCAAACGACCACTACCATGGCCACAAACCCATGTCACAAGCAGTTTCCTACTGCACGTTGGGAGTAGCAGCAGCTCATTGTATTTGTGGTGACCAATGCTGGACTGAAAAACACAGATTTCTCCCTGAAAGAGACTCAAAATAGTCAAACTGAATGCTCAAAACAGTCAAGCTGAAAAGCTGCCTCAGCTACAGCTGAAACAGAAGTTATCATGGCTGACTTAAAATGCCCTTTGAGGTCTCACATTACTTTCATGTTTCAACATCTCTCTTATTTCTCCAGGTAAATCTGATATTCTAAAAGGACAATTACATCACCTCTAAGCCAAAGCTCTGTGGATTACTTTGCAGCTCCCTATCACCTAACCCAGGTAACTCCAAACAGTTAGCACCACCTACCATGGCTTTTATAGCTGCAGTCCTAACACGAGGGTCCTGGTCATTAAAATGATCTCCTATGATCTTCTGCACATCTTTGGCAGCCTGACTTTCAGCATCTTTTGCAACAGCTTTTTCCACTGGTCCAAGACAGCCAATTAACTGAAGACATTTATTTCTTACACCATGGGAAGAATCTGTTAGATGCTGTGGAAAAGAAAAGAACCAAACTTAGTTGGATTCTCATCGCTTTCACTTCTGTGATCAGAGTAAGGTTTCCTAGTAGGTTAAACCTTGCAAGAGCTTGTTAAGGGAAACTAAGATAACTTAAAACCTGAGTGCATATTTAGCTCTGTGGCACTGTTTCCTGCCCCAGAGAGGCCACCTTACCTTGCAGGCCACGTCCACCAGGCGCATCCTGACAGATGGATTCTCTGTGAGTTTTGTGCCAATCACCAGCAGAGTGTCCAGCAGCTGAGCAAGCACTTGGTGAGACTCTGCAAAACAAACCAATGAAAGGCTACACTCAGCTCACCAGCTACAGAGCCACAGGCTCTGAAACCTTCCCAAAGCCAGAACAAGCCCACAGCTTCTCACTCCACAACCTTTCCTGGCAGCCTGTGCCAGGGCTCTGGGACCCTTACAGGAAAGAAGTTCCCCCTTGTGTTGAGCTGGAACCTCCTGTGCTGCAGCTTACACCCATTGCTGCTTGTCCTGTCCCAGGGAGCAGTGAGCAGAGCCTGTGCCCCCCTCCTGACCCCCAGCCCTCAGACAGTTATAGACATTGATTTAATCCCCTCTCAATCTTCTCTTCTCCAGACTAAGCAGCCCCAGGGCCCTCAGCCTCTCCTCACCAGGCAGTGCCCTCCAGTACCCTCATCATCCTCCTAGCCCTCCACTGGACCCACTCCAGCAGATCCCTGTCCCTCTGCAACTGGGGAGCCCAAAACTCAAGGCAGTAATCAAGATGGGGTCTCAGCAGGGCAGAGTAGAGGCAGAGGAAAACCTCCCTTGATCTGCTGGACACACTCTGCTTAATACACCCCAGGATCCCATTGGCCTTCTTGGCCCCCAGGGCACATTGCTGTGCCATGGATATTCTCCACCAGCACTGCCAGCTCCCTCTCCACAGGGCTGCTCTCCAGCAGGTCAACTCCCAGCCTGTAGTGGTACAGTTTATTATCCCTCCCCAGGTGCAGGACTCTGCACTTGTCCTTGTTGAACCTCATCTGGATGGCAGCACAGCCTTCAGCTGTCTCAGCCAAGCCTCCCAGCTTGGTGTCATCAGCAGACTTGCTGAGCAGACTCTGTCTGTGCCCTCATTGAAGTAATTGATGAAGAAGCTGAACAGGACTGGACCCAGCACTGGTATACAGCAGGGAGGCTGGAGGAACATTTGGCTCTCACAGACATGCAGAAGCAAACTCTGTACTCCCTTAAAACAAAGGTATACAGCAGGGAGGTCTGAGGAACATTTTTCTCCTCCTCTGTACATTCTTGTCTGCCGTCATCCACAAAAGCAGAGAGTAAGAAACTCTGAGCAACAATTGCCAATGACACCTTTCAGACAGAAGTGCTCTGCCACTGGCCTAAATGTCTGACAGCCAAATTCTGCCTTGATCTCAAGCACCACTTGGGAAGTGAGACTTACTCTCGTTTTGGAGCGTGTTAATGGCATCATCCATGATGCAGTCTGGGGAAAATCCTGCAGTCTTCGACAACAAGCCCAGCAAGGAAGCAATCTTCAGTCTTACAGAGGCATCATTCTCCTTGAAAGAAATCACAGACAGCCTCATTGATTTTCCAGTTTGAAAGGTGTAAATCACCCCACACTGCCAGGGCCATATATAATTCAGCACAAGGGTCTGAATTTTACCATCAGGCTACTTCACAGAATCAAGCAGGTTGGAAGAGAGCTCCAAGCTCAGCCAGCCCAACCTAGCACCCAGCTCTGCCCAACCAACCAGACCATGGCACTAAGTGCCCCAGCCAGGCTTGGCTGCAACACCTCCAGCCACGGCCACTCCACCACCTCCCTGGGCAGCCCATTCCAATGCCAATCACTCTCCCTGCCAACAACTTCCTCCTAACATCCAGCCTAGACCTCCCTGCCACATCTTGAGACCGTGTCCCCTTGTTCTGATGCAGTGTACATCCAAAGCAAGGCAATGATGTTGGTGAAGGACCTAGAGCACAGTTTTTTGAGGAGTGGCTGAGGGAATTGAGCTTGGAGAAAAAGAGGCTGAGGGGAGACCTTCTCAATGTCTACTTCTCTCTTCAGAAAATGTGGTTCTTAGAATCATAGAATCAAGCAGGTTGGAAGAGACCTCCAAGATCATCCAGTCCAACCTAGCACCCAGCCCTATCCAATGTCAGCTACAGGACTGAAGTGCTGTTTAGATGCTGGCTCCTTTTGTTTAAAAATCAGCTGTGCATTTAAAATGCAACCTCCTCCTTCTATTCAAGAGCGTCTTGTCTAACACAGGCTACAACACCAAGCTCCCAACACCAAATAACCTGCATTTCAGCAGCAGCAGCAAAGTTTTCTTCACAAAAGGAACAAAGAGGTTCAGTTCTTTATGTTGTCAACACTTTTGGACAGGGACCAGGCCAATGACTAAAAGCAGTTCTCATCAGAAACAAAAGGGTAAACCAAAGTACAGACACGGAGTATTAGTTGACTAGATAGGGCTGGGTGTTAGGTTGGACTGGATGAGCTTGGAGGTCTCTTCCAACCTGCTTGATTGTATGATATGATTCTATTAGTGTAAGTTCAAAGGAAAACAGACTCAGTTGTAGAAACAAAGCAAAAAGGATCTTTATGTGAAATGCTGCAGCCTACAGTACAGCTTTGTCAAACAATAGTTCTGCTTTAACAGATAAAAGATCAATACCTGGACACTACAAAACATGGACTACTTCTGTTACTTGTTTGTTAATCTGCTCTCAAGTTGTTTTTTTTTGCTGCTGCTATTTCAGAAGTGTCACTTCTAAGTGCTTTGTTTGCAGCCTAACAGCTACAAAGCTCATGGATTCAACCAGGTTGGAAGAGACCTCTAAGATCAGCCAGTCCAACCTAGCACCCAGCCCTACCCAGTCAACTAGACCATGGCACTAAGTGCCTCATCCAGCCTAGAAATGAAGAGCAAGACAAGGACACATCAGTCAGGAAGAATTTAGACCAGGTTTGGACAGCTGGGTTCCCTAGAAAACTTCTTGCCATGCCTTTTGCCTCACCTTAAGTTAATTCAAGGCTGAGGAGACCTTATAGTGGCCTTCCAGTATCTGAAGGGGACCTACAGGAAGGCTGGGGAGAGACTAATGACAAGGTCTTGTAATGACAGGATGGGGAGGAATGGGTTTGAACTGGCAGAGGGGAGATTCAAACTAGATGTCAGGAAAGGGCTCTTTACAGTGAGGGTGGTGAGACACTGGCACAGATTGAGGGTGGTGAGACACTGGCATGGGTTGAGGGTGGTGAGACACTGGCACGGGTTGAGGGTGGTGAGACACTGGCACGGGTTGAGGGTGGTGAGACACTGGCACAGGTTGCCCAGGGAGGTTGTGGAGCACAGAATCGCCCAATGTGATCTTTGATCACATTGGGCGATTCTGTGCTCCACAACCTCCCTGGAGATGTTCAAGGCCAGGTTGGATGAGACCTTGAGTGACCTGTTCTAGAGGGAGGTGTCCCTGCCTATGGCAGAGGGTTGGAACTGGCTGATCCTTGAGGTCTCTTCCAATCTAAACCATTCTATGACTCTATATTAGGCATCTGTAGGGCAAACACAGTGCCACTGCTGTCGCATGACCCTGAAACCATCAGCAAAGGAACCATGCACACACCACAGATATAACTCAGGTAAAGGACTTCCAGGCCCTCTCCTAACACAGAGCATCCAACAGCCCAGGCAGCTGCCAGCTGAGTCCACAACGCTGCAGCCTGTGACCACCTATTCCACACCCAGCCCCAACGTTCAATCCCTTCTGTGCAAGAGCAGAAAAGTGATTCTTGGAAGCATGCTTGGCTCTCAGCTTCAGCACCTTGTAATAATGTTCCAGCAGGATCCTGACAACTCCTTCCACACTCTCCACTTCCACGGGCTTCCTGGCAAACTGGAGCAGGTACTGCAAGGCATCTGCAGGCGAGGTGGCTTTGCACAGGTCCACGTGAAGTGCTGCTGACTTGCTGGGTTTGGTCAGCCGCAGCTTCTTAGCAGACAGGTCCTCATGCGGCTGCTGCAGGCAGAGAGAGAAGGCTCAGAAACACAGAGCGAATGCAGACTCACTCCTCCCCGCCACGAACGCTCTCAGAACTAAGCATGAGGTAGCTGCTGTGCGCCACGGGACTCGTTGGCATCTCCACGTGGTACTTTCAGAAGAAAGACCCTCCCAGCACTCTGGGGCAGCTCCCATCCCGCCTCGGTAGACCCTCTCCCCCCGACAACACTACATCTACCCTCCGCAACTTAACGTGGGGCAAATCCCGCCCCTTGAAACCCCGGACAGCCACATGGGAGCAAACACAATTTGTCCCACAGCCACCAGCCCGCGGCTGCCGAGAACCTCCCTGCGCCACTCCAGCCACGTCTGGGGCAAGCTGCGTCCTCCGTCGCAGCCGCAGCCCTCCTCAGGGCGCTCTCTGCCCCACCCGAGCGGCGAGCTCTGCCCCGCACACACACCCCGCGGCAGCGCTCTTGCCACCAAGTCGCCGCGGCCCCCCTAAACCCGAGGCCAGGCTTAGATGCTCAAGAACCGCCCCGGAGCCGACGACCCGCACCCACGGCGCCGGGCAACAGCTCCCGGCTAGGCCTCGGGCTAGGCCGGCGGCTCCTCCCACTGCTCCGCCTCACCCGCCCCGGCCATACGCCGCACGGCAGAGCTCGGAGCTGCCCCTTCGACCAGCTCGGCCTATGTCAACCCGGCCATGGCGACTTACCTGCACCACCTTCGTGAACTCCTCATACACCCGCTTCTTCAGGTGCGCCGCCATGGCGCCGCCTGCCTCCCTACGGCCACCGTAGCGCAGCCCGGAAGAGAAACGCTCGCGCCGCGCGCAGCCGGGCCGCAGGAGGCGCAGCCGCTCGTGCCCGCTGGAGGCCGCGCGGCGGGGCCATGGGCGGGGCCCGGGGGGAGGGAGGCGGGGCCCGGGGGGAGGAAGGCGGGGCCCGGGGAGGAGGCGGGGCCCGGGGAGGGAGGCGGGGCCCGGGGAGGAGGGAGGCGGGGCCCGGGGAGGAGGGAGGCGGGGCCCGGGGAGGAGGGAGGCGGGGCCCGGGGAGGAGGGAGGCGGGGCCCGGGGAGGAGGGAGGCGGGGCCCCGGGGGAGAAGGGAGGCGGGGCCCGGGGAGGAGGGAGGCGGGGCCCGGGGAGGAGGGAGGCGGGGCCCGGGGAGGAGGCGGGGCTCCGTAGCCGGCGGAGGGTGGCTTTGGCAGTGCCGCTCCTGCCGGAGCCGGGACCTTGGCAGCTCCGTACGGTGATCCTACTGACCTGCGTCTTCAGTACTGGATGCTAAACCATGTGAAGACCCAGATATAAATCAGAACGGTCTGGGTTGGAAGGGACCTGTCCAGGTCATCTAGGCGAACACCTGACGGCCACCAGGGACATCTGCAGCTGGAGCAGGGTGCTCAGAGCTCCAGACAACCCAACCTGGAATGCTTCTAGCAAAGGAGCATCTGCAGCTTCTGCGGGCAACCTGGGCCAGCGTTTTGTGGTATCAGAGTCAGACAGGTCGGAAGAGACCTCCAAGGTCATCCAGTCCAACCTATCACCCGACCCTATCCAATCATAGAATCAACCAGGCTGAAAGAGACCTCCAAGGTCATCCACTTTAACCTATCACCCAGCTCTATCCAAATATAGAATCAACCAGGTTGGAAGAGACCTCCAAGATCACCCAGTCCAGCCTATCTAACTTATCCATCCAGTCCAATCTATCTAACCAAGATCATCCAGTCCAGCCCTATCCAATCAACCAGACCATGGCACTAAATGCCCCATCCAGTCTTTCCTTGAGCACTCCCAGGCACGGTGACTCCACCACCTCCCTGGGCAGCCCATTCCAATGCCAATCCCTCTCTCTGGCAAGAATTCCCTCCTAACATCCAGCCTAGACCTCTCCTGGCACATAAGAATATTTAAACTGTGTAAGAAACTTGTGGACAGACTTCTCAGTGAGCCCTGTTGTGACAGGATAAGAGGTGACAGCTCTAAAGTAAATGAAGATTTAGACTACAGAAAAGGAAGCAGAATTTCCAAGGAGGGGGGTGGAGGAGGAAGTTGCTGGCAGAGAGAGTGATTGGCATTGGAATGGGCTGCCCAGGGAGGTGGTGGAGTGGCCGTGGCTGGAGGTGTTGCAGCCAAGCCTGGCTGGGGCACTTAGTGCCATGGTCTGGTTGGTTGGGCAGGGCTGGGTGCTAGGTTGGGCTGGCTGAGCTTGGAGCTCTCTTCCAGCCTGCCTGATTCTATGGAATAATAAGTAACAGTAATAAATGCATTGGCTAGAGAGGAGGCTGCCTGCTGGAGGAATGAAAGGAGAGCAGGAAACACTGAATCCTTTTAAACCTAGGTTCTGGTGTGGAAAGCAGCAAGAAGAGCTTTTCCCTTCTTGTTGAGGATCCAAATCTAACTGGAGCATGTGTGAATGCAGCTGTCAGTGTTTCCATGGGGACCACACCTATGCAAGCTTCACTGTGAGACTTTGCATGTCCACCATAGAGTGGTTTAGGTTGGGAGTGACCTCAAGGATCAGCCAGTGCCAACCTTCTGCCATAGGCAGGGACAGCTCCTACTAGAACAGGTTGCTCAAGGCCTCATCCAACCTGGCCTTGAACAACTCCAGGGAGGTTGTGGAGCACAGAATCACCCAATGTGATCTTTGATCACATTGGGTGATTCTGTGCTCCACAACCTCCCTGGGCAACCTGTGCCAGTGTCTCACCACCCTCAACCTGTGCCAGTGTCTCACCACCCTCAACCTGTGCCACTTTAAACTTCTCATCCTGTCATTACAAGACCTTGTCCATAGTCCCTCCCCAGCCTTCCTGTGGGCCCCCTTCAGATATCTGAAGGCTTCTTTTGGGTCATTCAATTCCCATCAGTTGCTTGAGGCTTGACCCTCCGCTCTGGCTCTCTGAGCTTACAGTCAGCCAGACTAAGAGCAAAATTCCTCCTTTTCCCCATACCTTTTAAGTCAGGGTTATCCCCTCAAGCCCAAACAAAGAGTGGCTCTTAAATGCTCTTTAATTTGGCAAATGGACATGAGGAGGAAGTTGTTGAGCAGGAGATTGGTGTGAGCCTGGACTGGGTTGCCCAGGGAGGTGGTTGAGGTTCCATCCCTGGAGGTGTTTAAGGCCAGGCTGGCTGAGGCTGTGTGCAGCCTGCTCTAGGGTAGGGTGTCCCTGGGCATAGGATCATAGAATCACAGAATCAACCAGGTTGGAAGTGACCTCCAAGATCATCCAGTCCAACCTATCCCCCAGCATGGCAGGGGAGTTGGAACTGGCTGATCCTTGTGGTCCTTTCCAACCCTGCCTGATTCTATGATTCCATGAAATGACCCAAGACATCCTTTTGTTGCATTTATTTCTGTCCCTCCGTCAGTCTGCGGCTGACGTCTCCACAACCCAAGTTTATTGGTTTGAAGAACTCCTTTCTTCCATCCCCCACCAGGGGTGGCCCTTTGCTACCACCAGGTGAAGCAGAACTTGTAGAAGCAGTCGTGGGATTTGAGGCGAAAACCTTTTTCAGCCACGTGGGGCTGGAAGGAGATTTTGTACCCTTTGGCTTCGACATCCATCTGGATGCAGTCCAGCAGATCAGAAATACCTGGCGCTGCCTCCCAAGGGCCAAACTTCACCACGGATGTTTTATCCATGTCCAAGCTGTTCAGGGCATCCTGGCACCTGGCTGCATCCTCCTGGGTTCTGACCACGCAGACGATGACGCTGGAGCGCCGGGACGCGACCGCTTCCGCCCTGGCGATGCGGATCATCAGCTCGATGTTCTCCGTGTAGCTGGGCACCCGAGCCAGGAACTGCTTCCTCGCCACCAGCTCGCCAAAGATCTGGGGAGAGTCCTCGAGCTGCTTGATGAGAGGTTCGATGTTGTAGAACAAGGCCTCCTTGTAGACATCCTGGACGCACTGGGTGGGCACCTGGTTGCTGCGCAGGTACTCCAAGATGTATTTGAAGTAAGTGCCTGGGCGGTCGATGAAGAACCTGCCTTCGGAGTCAGTCCTGAGTTTGGGCTGCCCACTGAACATCTCTGCCAGCTTGGAGCCAGGATGTTTCTTCAAGGTGCTCAGCGTTGTGGTGTACATCTCCCCCCCCACGTTTAGCTCCACGATTGGTGACACCTGCAGGTACCACAAGGGAACAAAACCCCCCACGGGAGTTACCCGTCTGAGGCTGCCAAGGCAGAACCCTGCAACCATTCAGCATGGGAAAGGCCATGAAGAGCATCAAGTGTGGACAGTCTCTACCAAGGCTGGTGCTCAACCATGTCCTTCAGCACCTCTGCTTCTACTCTGCCCTGCTGAGACCTCATCTTGAGCACTGCCTTCAGTTTGGGGCTCCCCAGTTGCAGAGGGACAGGGATCTGCTAGAGAGGGTCCAGCGGAGGCTATGAGGATGAGGAGGGGACTGGAGGGCACTGCCTGGTGAGGACAGGCTGAGGGCCCTGGGGCTGCTTAGTCTGGAGAAGAGAAGACTGAGAGGGGATTGGATAAATGTTTATAAACACCTGAGGGCTGGGGGTCAGGAGGGGGGCACAGGCTCTGCTCCCTGCTCCCTGGGATACAACAAGGAGCAGTGGGTGGAAGCTGCAGCACAGGAGGTTCCAGCTCAGCACAAGGGGGAACTTCTTGCCTGGAAGGGTCCCAGAGCCCTGGCACAGGCTGCCCAGAGAGGCTGTGGAGTCTCCTTCTCTGGAGCCTTTCCAGGCCTGTCTGGATGTGTTCCTCTGTGACCTGAGCTGGATTGTGTGGCCCTGCTCTGGCAGGAGGGTTGGGCTGGATGCTCTCTTTAGGTCTCTTTCAACCACTAACATCCTGTGATCTCTGCCTCTTCTCAATGTCTCCAGAGATGGAGATTCAACCACCTCCCTGGGCAGGAAAGTTAAAAAAAATGTAATGATTGCAGCCAGAAATTGGAATGATGTGGGGGGGGTTGGGCTCTGCTGGCAGGCACCCAGCAAGAAAAGAAGGGGACAGAGTCTCAAGCTGTGCCAGGGCAGGTCTGGGCTGGATTTCAGGAGGAAGTTGTTGGCAGAGAGAGTGATTGGCATTGGAATGGGCTGCCCAGGGAGGTGGTTGAGGCCCCATGGCTGGAGGTGTTTAAGGCCAGGCTGGCTGAGGCTGTGTGCAGCCTGCTCTAGGGTAGGGTGTCCCTGGGCATGGCAGGGGGGTTGGCACTGGCTGATCCTTGTGCTCCCTTCCAGCCCTGACTGACTCTATGACACCACTGCTATTTGAAAGGCACTGGAGAAAACCTCAGTGTCCCCAAATCTGGGACCTGCTCTCCAGCCTGACCTTCCTGACAGTCCAGTGCTGAGGAGCTTTAGAAGCCTGACACAGAATTACAGAATCACAGACTGCCAGGGGCTGGAAGGGACCTGAATGGATCATCCAATCCAACCCCCTGCCAGAGCAGGATCACCTAGAGCAGATCACTGCCATCCCTCGAGGTGTTTGAGGCCAGGCTGGCTGAGGCTGTGTGCAGCCTGCTCTAGGCTGGGGTGTCCCTGCCCATGGCAGGAGGGTTGGAACTGGCTGCTCCTTCCAACCCTGACTGATTCTGTGATCACTCTGGATCCCATCCAGGTGGGCCTTGAGTATCTCCAGAGAGGGAGACTCCACAACCCCCCTGGGCAGCCTGTTGCCTTTGCACTCAGTCATTTCTTAACCATGCCCAGTAGAACAAGAAGAGGGAAGAAAGAGGGAGTGCTTTTCCCTCCCACCACCAGTGCTGTAACAGCAGTCACATGCCAGGCCAGGACTACACCTGCCATTGGGAAGCTGTGAGTCAATAAACAACCTCTTTTTTTTCTTCCCTCTAGGAGCTCAGCTGCTTTCTTGGGTCTGCTCACTCGAGGCTCTGCCTCAGTGCTGCTAGTCACATGCCTCAAGTGAAGCGTGGACTGCAGTGCTCAGCTGGTTCCTGCAGGCAGCAGCCCATGGGGTGATGTGAGCTGATCTCACAGCTCATGCCAAGAGGAGGGAGAGCTCCTGCTGCCCTCTGCCTTCTCTTTCCTTGTACGTGCTTCTGTTGCTCAGCTCATGCCAGCTCTGCTTCTCCTCCATCCTGGTGACCTGCAGCTCGCAGAGGGTTTAACAAGCAAAAGGAAGGCACTAGAATCATAGAATCAGTCAGGGGCACAAGGATCAGCCAGTGCCAACCCCCTGCCATGCCCAGGGACACCCTACCCTAGAGCAGGCTGCACACAGCCTCAGCCAGCCTGGCCTCAAACACCTCCAGCCATGGGGCCTCAACCACCTCCCTGGGCAACCCACTCCAGCCTCTCACCACTCTCCTGCTCAACAACTTCCTCCTCACCTCCAGCCTCACTCTCCACACCTCCACCTTTGCTCCACTCCTGACACTCCCTCACACCCTCCAAAGTCCCTCCCCAGCTTTTTTGCAGCCCCCTTCAGATGCTGCAAGGCCACAAGAAGGTCCCCTGGGAGCCTCCTCTGCTCCAGCCTGCACAGCCCCAACTCTTTCAGGCTGTGCTCACAGCAGAGCTGCTGCAGCCTCTCAGCATCCTCCTGGCCCTGCTCTGGACACTCTCCAGCATCTCCACAGCCCTCTTGTCCCAGGGGCTCCAGAGCTGGATGCAGGACTCCAGGTGGGGTCTCAGCAGAGCAGAGCAGAGGGGGAGAATCCCCTCCCTGGCCCTGCTGGCCACACTGCTGCTGCTGCAGCCCAGGCTCTGCTTGGCTTTCTGGGCTGCAAGTGCACACTGCTGGCTCCTGCTGAGCTTCTCCTCCACCAGCACCCCCAAGTCCCTCTCCTCAGGGCTGCTCTGCAGCCTGGCACTGCCCAGCCTGAGTAGGTGCTTGGCATTGCCTCCACCCAGCTGCAGGACCTTGCCCGTGCTCTTGTTGACCCTCCTGAGCTTGGCTTGTGCCCACCTCTGCAGCCTGTCAAGGCCTCTCTGGATGGATCCCTAGGCTGCCACCCAGAGAACAGACAACCCAGAAGGAACAGACAACCTAGAAGAGAGGGAAACTTTCCCTGTAAACAGCAGCAAGCAGTCAGAGCAGAAACTCACAGCTTAGGCAAGCCAAGGACACAAGAGAAGATTGAGGCCAAAGACCCAGCTGGAATGTTGTTTTGCCCCGGTGTGGGTGGCTTCATCTCAAAGGAAAGCATTTGCCCTGGGGCCAAGGCGGTGTAAAAATCGACTCTGTGTTAGACAGGGGATTTACACCCCCTGGAGAGCAAAGCCCTGTGCTGTTTCTTGCAGTAAAGCCTCTCAGCTAGGAAATTTGCCACTGGTGCAGGTGCAAGTGCAAGCAGCAGCTTCCGAGGGCAGGGATCATTTCAGAGGAGGATCTCTCCTGAGTCTTTGCTCCTTTTTCTGGATGGCAGGGCAGATGTTGTCATGCTCTTTGTTGGGAAGCATGTTCATAGAATCCTAGAGTCAGGCAATTTGGAAGAGAGCTCCAAGCTCATCCAGTCCAACCTAGCACCCAGCCCTGCCCAACCAAATACACTAAGTGCCCCAGCCAGGCTTGGCTGCAACACCTCCAGCCACGGCCACTCCACCACCTCCCTGGGCAGCCCATTCCAGTGCCAATCACTCTCTCTGCCAGCAACTTCCTCCTCACATCCAGCCTAGACCTGCCCTGCCACAGCTTCAGACTCTGTCCCCTTCTTCTCTTGCTGCTTGCCTGGCAGCAGAGCCCAACCCCACCTGGCTCCAGCCTCCCTGCAGGCAGCTGCAGGCAGCAATGAGCTCTGCCCTGAGCCTCCTCTGCTGCAGGCTGCACACCCCCAGCTCCCTCAGCCTCTCCTCACAGGGCTCTGCTCCAGGCCCCTCCCCAGCCTTGCTGCCCTGCTCCAAACACCTTCCAGCACCTCAGCATCTCTCTGCAATTCAGGAGCCCACAACTGGACACAGCACTCCAGGGGTGGCCTGAGCAGTGCTGAGCACAGGGGCACAAGAACCTCCCTCGGGGTTCAAGGTGGTTTGGAGAGTCGGCCAGGGGGGTTAGGAAGCAGAAGGATTAGTCACACAGACAGCAGCTTAGGTTAGAGAGAGAAGTGGAGCCCAAAGCCCAGACAGGTGACTGTTCTCTGTGTTTGTGCTCTCGTTCTCCCCCATCCCAGCAAGCCCATGAGTGCAGCAGACATCCCCCCTGTTGCCTTTTCCCAGCCTGGAATGTGATTCCTCTTCCCAAAGCACCGCAGCTAGGCTCGGAGCCGCAGACTGAACTCACCGTGTGCAGGCTGCCAGTGACCTGCTTCCCCAGGGGCTTGTGCTCCGCTGAAATGCTCATCCCGGCCGGCGGCTGCGGGCGGGGGCAGCCTCTGCTGCCGCCGGCGCCGCGCTCCGCACCAGCCCTCACCTCGCTCCCGTCCTCTCCTCTGCCCTGTCCTCCCTCGGCTCAGCTTTCCCCAAGCCCCCAGCGCAGCTGCTGTCCCAGTGGCTCCGGTTTGCTCCGGGCACAGCCCTGGCGCAGGTCGCAGGTGTGGGGAGAGGGCAGGGAGCAGGCTGGAGGAGGAAGTGTTTGCTCCTTAATGCTCACTGGCAGCCGGCGAGGCGCGGGGCGGACCCCGGCTGGCTGCCAGCGCACACCTCCTGCGGCGCTGCTGGGCGCTGCCGGCGAGCCGCTGGGGCCGCTCCAGAGCCCCCTGCCCACAGCGCCCCTGGGGACATCGCCCCTGGGGAGCCCCTTCCAGAGCCCCCTGCCCACAGCGCCCCTGGGGACATCGCCCCTGGGGAGCCCCTTCCAGAGCCCCCTGCCCGGAGCGCCCCCGGGGAGATCGCCCCTGGGGAGCCCCTTCCAGAGCCCCCTGCCCACAGCGCCCCCGGGGAGATCGCCCCTGGGGAGCCCCTTCCAGAGCCCCCTGCCCACAGCGCCCCCGGGGAGATCGCCCCTGGGGAGCCCCTTCCAGAGCCCCCTGCCCACAGCGCCCCTGGGGAGCCCCTTCCAGAGCCCCCTGCCCACAGCGCCCCCGGGGACATCGCCCCTGGGGAGCCCCTTCCAGAGCCCCCTGCCCAGAGCGCCCCTGGGGAGATCGCCCCTGGGGAGCCCCTTCCAGAGCCCCCTGCCCAGAGCGCCCCTGGGGAGCCCCTTCCAGAGCCCCCTGCCCACAGCGCCCCTGGGGAGCCCCTTCCAGAGCCCCCTGCCCAGAGCGCCCCTGGGGAGCCCCTTCCAGAGCCCCCTGCCCACAGCGCCCCTGGGGAGCCCCTTCCAGAGCCCCCTGCCCAGAGCGCCCCTGGGGAGCCCCTTCCAGAGCCCCCTGCCCACAGCGCCCCTGGGGAGCCCCTTCCAGAGCCCTCTGCCCAGAGTGCCCCTGGGGACATCGCCCCTGGGGAGCCCCTTCCAGAGCCCCCTGCCCAGAGCGCCCCTGGGGAGATCGCCCCTGGGGAGCCCCTTCCAGAGCCCCCTGCCCAGAGTGCCCCTAGGGAGATCGCCCCTGGGGAGCCCCTTCCAGAGCCCCCTGCCCACAGCGCCCCTGGGGAGATCGCCCCTGGGGAGCCCCTTCCAGAGCCCCCTGCCCAGAGCGCCCCTAGGGAGATCGCCCCTGGGGAGCCCCTTCCAGAGCCCTCTGCCCAGAGTGCCCCTGGGGACATCGCCCCTGGGGAGCCCCTTCCAGAGCCCCCTGCCCAGAGCGCCCCTGGGGAGATCGCCCCTGGGGAGCCCCTTCCAGAGCCCCCTGCCCAGAGCGCCCCTAGGGAGATCGCCCCTGGGGAGCCCCTTCCAGAGCCCCCTGCCCACAGCGCCCCTGGGGAGATCGCCCCTGGGGAGCCCCTTCCAGAGCCCCCTGCCCAGAGCGCCCCTAGGGAGATCGCCCCTGGGGAGCCCCTTCCAGAGCCCCCTGCCCAGAGCGCCCCTGGGGAGCCCCTTCCAGAGCCCCCTGCCCAGAGCGCCCCTGGGGAGCCCTTAGAGATCGCCTCTGAGGAGCCCTTAGTGATCACCTCTGGGGAGCCCTTAGTGATCTCCTCTGAGAAGCCCTTTCTGGCCACCTCTGGGGAGCCCTTTCTCATCACCCCTGCCTCACACAGCAGTAGTTTAGCAGAGCAGTAAACATGTCGACAGGTTCTTGGCTGCTGTGGAGTGCTGGTTTGCAGCACAACTTCACCTGAGCCACCTCACTGATGCCCCTTGCCATAGTCCTCGGTGACAGAGCAGGGTGGCTACAGTCTGCCCCGGGTGGTGGCATTTTCTTCTCTGTTGATACAACCTCTGGGCACTGAGTAATTTGTGCAAGGTAAATACAACCAAGCCTGAAGCTCTGCCTGAGCCTGGACAATTCTTCTCTATGCTCCATAAATATTTGATTAGCTTCTTTGTGTGACCTTGCTTCCAGGTGTGCCACTGGATGGGGCTCTGAGCAGCCCCATCTAGTGTGAAGTGTCCCTGCCCAGGGACACTTGGTCATCCTTCAGGTTCCTTTCCAGCCCTGATAATTCTATCAGTCACAGAATCACAGAATTATAGAATGTCAGGGGCTGGAAGGGACCTTGAAAGATGATCTGGAGCAGGGGATCCGAGTCCAGCAGCAGTGAGTTTGCAGATGGCACCAAGCTAGGAGCAGCTGTGGAGCTGTTGGAGGGTAGCAGAGCCCTGCAGAGGGACCTGGCCAGGCTGCATGGGTGGGCAGAGGCCAAGGGGATGAGACTGAACAAGGCCAAGTGCAGCACCTTGCTTTAGCTCTGCTCAAGAACTGCAGCCCTGCAGCTGGGCTGGTGGCTCTGCAGTCCTGGAGCCACTCCTAAGCCAAACAGCCCTGTGCTGTGCAAACACCATCAGCATTTCTACCTGCTGCCCTCCAGCCGCTTATCAGCTCCACTCACTGTGGTGGAATGCATGGCTGGAGCTTGTAGTGACTTCTCAGCTGGCTTTGGGCAGGCCCCAGAACACCACCAGCAGCTGGGGGAGCCAAATGTCTCCTGGCCAAGCAAGTGCAGGAGCCTTCCCCAGCAGATGAATGGGGATAGGCATCCTCAGGATGCAGAGTTGCCCACTCGTGCTGCCACTGGTGAGAACAGCCCAGCAGGCCCAGCAGTGCCCAGCTTCATAGTCATAGAGTCACAGAACCAGGCAGGGCTGGAAGGGAGCACAGGGAGCAGCCAGTGCCAACCCCCTGCCATGCCCAGGGACACCCTACCCTAGAGCAGGCTGCACACAGCCTCAGCCAGCCTGGCCTCAAACACCTCCAGCCATGGGGCCTCAACCACCTCCCTGGGCAACCCAGTCCAGCCTCTCACCACTCTCCTGCTCAACAACTTCCTCCTCACCTCCAGCCTCACTCTTCCCACCTCCACCTTTGCTCCATTCCCCCCACTCCTGACACTCCCTCACACCCTCCAAAGTCCCTCCCCAGCTTTTTTGGAGCCCCCTTCAGATGCTGCAAGGCCACAAGAAGGTCCCCTGGGAGCCTCCTCTGCTCCAGCCTGCACAGCCCCAACTCTTTCAGGCTGTGCTCACAGCAGAGCTGCTGCAGCCTCTCAGCATCCTCCTGGCCCTGCTCTGGACACTCTCCAGCATCTCCACAGCCCTCTTGTCCCAGGGGCTCCAGAGCTGGATGCAGGACTCCAGCTGGGGTCTCAGCAGAGCGGAGCAGAGGGGGAGAATCCCCTCCCTGGCCCTGCTGGCCACACTGCTGCTGCTGCAGCCCAGGTTCTGTTTGGCTGAAACCTTCTTCCCAAGAAACCAAATTAGACTCCTGTGCCTCATGCCTAGTGACTTCTGACCCATGTTTTTGGCATGTTCAGCTTAGCTTCTGGGCTTTCCAGGAGCAAGAAGCCAAACTTAGAGCAGCGCTCTCTTCTGCACAGTATCTTGGAAGAGACCCTCAAAGCTCATCTTGTCCAACCCCCCCCTGCAGTGAGCAGTGGGATCCTTTAACTAGATCAGGTTGCTCAGGGCCCTGCCAAGTTTGACCCTGAATGTCTGCAGAGCAGAGTCCTCCACCACATCTCTGGGCAACCACTTCCAGTATTTCACCATTCTCACTGTTCAGAGCTTCCTCTTTCTTGCCCATCATGCTCCAAGGTTTTTCCCTTCCTGAGCTCTCTCCCAGCTCTTGATGTGCCACATGGAGGATGCAGAGCAGAGCTGAGTGTTTGTGTGTCACTATTCCCAGGTCCCTGTCACACAGCAGTCCTACAGTGTGGCCAGAAGGACGAGGGAGGTTCTTCTGCCTCTGTGTTCAGCACTGCTCAGGCCACACCTTCTGGGCTCCTCAATTCAAGACAGATGTTGAGATGCTGGAAAGTGCCTAGAGAAGGGCACTGAAGCTGTTGAGGGGCCTGGAGCACAGCCCTGGGACCAGGTCTCCAGAGAGCCCTGGGCAGACAGAGCTGGGCACAGAAGAACCAGATGAGGTTCAGCAAGGACAAGTGCAGAGTCCTGCATCTGGGGAGGGATAATAAACTGCAGCAGTCCAGGCTGGGAGGTGACTGCTGGAGAGCAGTCCCAAGGAGAGGGAGCTGAGAGTGCTGGTGGAGAACATCCATGGCACAGCAATGTGCCCTGGGGCCAAGAGGCCAATGGGGTCCTGGGCTGTATTAAGCAGAGTGTGTGCAGCAGATCCAGGGAGGTTCTCCTCCCCCTCTACTCTGCCCTGCTGAGACCTCATCTTGAGCACTGCCTTCAGTTTTGGGCTCCCCAGTTGCAGAGGGACAGGGATCTGCTGGAGAGGGTCCAGAGGAGGGCTATGAGGATGATGAGGGTACTGGAGGCCATGGCCTGAGAGGAGAGGCTGAGGGCCCTGGGGCTGCTTAGTCTGGAGAAGAGAAGACTCAGAGGGGATCTGATAAATATTTATAAGTATCTGAGGGCTGCCAGGAGCAGGGGCACAGGCTCTGCTCACTGCTCCCTGGGATAGGACAAGCAGCAGTGGATGGAAGCTGCAGCACAGGAGATTCCAGCTCGACACAAGGGGGAACTTCTTGCCTGGAAGGGTCCCAGAGCCCTGGCACAGGCTGCCCAGAGAGGCTGTGGAGTCTCCTTCTCTGGAGCCTTTCCAGGCCTGTCTGGATGTGTTCTGTGTGCCCTGAGCTGGATTGTGTGGCCCTGCTCTGGCAGGAGGGTTGGACTGGATGCTCTCCTTGGGTCCCTTCCCACCCCTAACATGCTGTGGTCCTATCCTATGATCCCATGACAGCTGGTAGGAAACAGGAGAGCTCTGCACAAAGTGGTGTGGTTTATTTACAGTCTCAAAGAGGCGGTCGGTGGGGCTCAGGCACGCACAGGAAGAGCATCCCTCTGAAGTGACAGATGCCCTCCACAAAGCAGGAAGGTGGGCCAGTCATTTCTGCCCTGCAGAAACGCCCCTGGGGCAGAGGGGGGCACACGAAGCAGCAAGGTGGCTGGCAGGATTGGCCACAGGGCCGGCTGGAGGTACCGGCAGTGCCCAGCAGGCAGATTGCCAAGCTTCCAGCTGCTCACGAAGGATGTTCCTTGGTGGCACTTGGTGCAGAGGAAAAGGAGCCACTGGGCCGTGGATGGCAGTTCGACCTGTGGGGATAACCAGCATGGTTTAGCTGGGATGTCCTCATTTCCCCCCAGGACAGGGTTAAGGATGCAGAATCTCCCTTATGCTCCCTGTTGCTGCTGTCGCCTTTCTATGCTTCTCCAGGTCATAGAATCATAGAATCAGGCAGGCTGGAAGAGAGCTCCAAGCTCAGCCAGCCCAACCTAGCACCCAGCCCTGCCCAACCAACCAGACCATGGCACTAAGTGCCCCAGCCAGGCTTGGCTGCAACACCTCCAGCCACGGCCACTCCACCACCTCCCTGGGCAGCCCATTCCAATGCCAATCACTCTCTCTGCCAGGAATTTCCTTCTAACATCCAGCCTAGACCTCCCCTGGCACAACTGGAGCCTGTGTCCCCTTCTTCTGTTGCTGGTTGTCTGGAACTACAAGATCCTTTTCTCTCTGGGGTCTTTAGTGACTGCCCAACAGAAGCCAGGCATTGCCTGTGCTGCAACCTGGAGTCTTGGGCACAATGTGGAGCTCACAGAGCGACTCCTGCTTAGTGCTGCAGCTTGCACTGGTGGGCGTTTGAGAGACACAAATCCAGGGGGAAGCACCTGGTGAGCAATGAAGTGTGGACTCACAGCTGCTGGCATCTGGGGGTGTGATGCAGACACTGCAAAGCCACCCAGCTGGTAGGGCAAGGGGACAAAGTGTGTCACCCCTCAGCCAGCTTCTGCTGGTCGCTGCATCTCCCCAAGCTCTTACCTTGCAGGCTCAGGAGCTGGACTGATCCTCACTGAGGTTGATCTGCTCCAGGATCTGGCTGTACCTGCGGGTCAGGGCCTTGGTGTTTTTGGTGAGGTCTGTCAGAACTTGCTGCAAGCCATTGACGTGGTGGGAGAGACGCTCCTCCAGGTTGCTGTCTGTCCCCTCTCCCAAGGCTGTATCAGCACTGCTGCTGTCTGGGCTCTGCTCACTGACACCGGCCAGGCCCTTCTCCACCATGGGCTTGATGGCTTTCAGCTGCTGGTAGCGCTCGTAGAGGTCTGCGCTGCCTTCCGTGCTCGGGGCTGCCCCCTCCTCCTGCGGGAAGACTCCTCGCAGCAGGCTGGGGAACATCACCTCCTGCTCCATCTTCTGGGTGGCCGAGAAGTACTGCTCCATGGCCCTGCTGCTGCTGCTGCTGCTGCTGCTGCTGCTGCTGCTGCTGCTGCTGCTGCTGCTGCTGCCGACAGCTGCTCCCCCAGCGCTGCTCTGGGCTCTTGTGGGGCTGCTGCCTGCCCCCTGAGCCCTCGCAGGCCTTTTTATGCAGCACCAGGGCACCTCCCTCTGCTGTCCTTGGCTGTTCTCTCCTGCCAACCTCAGCCAGTGTGGCCGGTTGCAGGGCTGGGTTTGGCTCCATCCCAGCTAGGGCTCAGTCAAGCTATGTCCCTGGCTCTGTGCTATCTCTCCTGGCTCAGTCTCTCCATGGCCTTTGCCCGAGATGGCCAAGGGTGCTACTGCATCCCCACACCAGGAATGGGGCAGAAAGAAGTGCCCAGGGTCTCTCTTGTCCAATCCCACCCTGTCCCCACCATCCACACTATTTCTGGGGTACCAGGAGAGTAGGTCCAGGTTCTGCCCCTCCCAGAATAGGCAGCACCATGGCAAAGATGTCTTGCTTTGGACAGGTTTGAGGAGAGGGGAAGGAGAGAGAATGATGTGCTGTTCCTGCAGGAGTTCCCCAGGAGCCCTGCCTCAGCCACCCTCCTTCCTCAAGGCTGGCCTGGGCATCCAATGCAGCCCCCCCTTGGCTGTTGGTCTTGATGACAATGCTGCTAAAAGAAGCAGCTAATGGACAGGTGATGCTTGTCTGAAGGCTGAGTGCCCAAAACTGGCTGTGTTAAGGAGGAAGATGACATCAGTTGGATTAAATTGTGACCATAGAATTATCAAAGGGATGAAGTAGTCAGGATGAAAAGAATCATCAAGCTCCCAACATGAAGGAAAGACCTTGGAGGAGCCTGTTGGACACTGCCAAAAGCAGCCCTTCTGATGCCATAGACACTGCCTGGGCCTGCCTGAGAATCTCCCCCATCAAATGTCTTCAGCAGCCTGTGGCCAGCTCTTGGGCTAGCACTGCTGGGGCAGCAGGCAGGGACAGAGCCAGAATCATAGAATAGAATCATAGAATTAGGCAGGCTGAAGAGAGCTCCAAGCTCATCCAGCCCAGCCTAGCACCCAGCCCTGCCCAACCAACCAGACCATGGCACTAAGTGCCCCAGCCAGGCTTGCCTGCAACACCTCCCTGGGCAGCCCATTCCAATGCCAATCACTCTCTCTGCCAGGAACTTCCTCCTCACTTCCAGCCTAGACCTCCCCTGCCACAGCTTCAAACTCTGTCCCCTTGTTCTGTTGCTGCTTGCCTGGCAGCAGAGCCCAACCCCACCTGGCTACAGCCTCCCTGCAGGCAGCTGCAGACAGCAATGAGCTCTGCCCTGAGCCTCCTCTGCTGCAGGCTGCACCCCCCCAGCTCCCTCAGCCTCTCCTCACAGGGCTCTGCTCCAGGACCCTCCCCAGCTTTCTCTCCCTTCTCTCTCCTTCTCCAGCACAGAGAGGCTGGAGGGCAACTCTGGAGATAAAATCTGCTGGAGCAGGACCAGAGACAGGGCTGTGCTGAGTTGGAATTTTGACTGTGTCTGAGGATGGAGACTCCAACACCTCTCTGGGCAGCCTGGGACAGTGTTTCCCCATCCTCAGTTTTAGGGAATTAATAAAAACAAAAAAGAAAGAAAAAAAAGGGAAAAAAAGGTTTTCCTTGCATTCAGATGGGATTCCCTCCACTGCTGCTTGTGCCCAGTGGCTCTTCTGCTGTCTCTGGGCACCACTGGAAAGAGCTTGATTTACCTTCTCCACACCCCCACTAGGACTCTTTATGGAATCATAGACTTGTCAGGACTGGAAGGGACCTCCAGGACCACCCAGCTCCAACCCCCCCTGCCATGGGCAGGGACACTTTCCATTAGATCAGCTTGCTCAAAGCCCCCTCCAGCCTGGCCTTAAAAGCTTCCAGGGATGGGACTTCCACCACCTCCCTGGGCAACCTGTTCTGCACATGGATAAGAGCCCCTGAAGCTTGTCTTCTCCAGCCACAACAGTCTGAGCTCTCTCAGCCTCCCTTCATAGGGAAATGGCTCCAACTCCATCTCTGTTGTGGACCTTAACAGGACTCCCTTCAGTATGTGCATGTCTGTCTTGTACTCAGGAGCCCAAACTGGACCCAGCACCCAGATGGGTACCACCAGTGCTGAGCAGAGGGAAAGGTTCCCCTCCCTCCATGGCCTCCTGGGATGCTGGTGGCTTTGTTGTCCCCAAGGATACCTTGAAGGCTCATGGCCAATTTGGCCAACCAAAAGAGACAGAGCTGGGGGCTGAGGCATTCTTTCCTCCACAGCACCTGCAGGAGCAGGCAGAGGGCAACACCAGGGGTACAGCTGAGGCCAGAGCAGGCAGAATTCAAAGGGTAGGGGTCTGCAGGCAGGGAACCTGCCCCCCAGGAAGGGCAGAGGTGTTGGCAGCCCACCCTTGGGGGTGGTGGGCTTTGTTGTTGGGACTTCTTAGGACTGGGTAGGGAAAGGTCTTTAGAACTTCTTATCTGTTTAATGCTTGGGTGAACTTTAGAACTTCTTATTTATCTAACACTTGGGTGAACTTGGCAAAGTTCCCATCCCCATGGTGGCTGGAAACAGCGCTGCTGTCCCAGGAGCCTCATCTGCCTGTCTGCCCTCATCCTGCCAGGGACCAGCACTGGGTTTTTCAGGGATAAAGACCTCTTCTGTGGCCATCTGGAGTCTCTTACCAGCCCAGTCCAACAGTGGTGGCCAGCAGCAGGGCAGCGCTGGGGCTTGACGCATCCCTGGGGCCAGCGTGACGCAAGGTCCTGCAACTGCAGTAGGCAAAAGTGTCCTGTGAAACAGAGGGGTCAGGGCCAGCTGGCAGGACAGCAGCTCACGTGGAGGGACATGAGGCTTTGCAAGCAGCCCTGAAGTCATCAGCAAGTCCCTCCAGCCACCCAGCACAGACCTTCCTGGGAGCACCTCTTGGCTGGTGCTGTTCAGCAGCGGTGGTGAGCACTTCTCTGCATGCCCCACAGTGCCCCTGCCCTGGAGCACCACAGCCTGTCCAGCTGCCCAGCACACAGCCTCAGCCAAAGGCCAGGATGGAGGTGCCTGCAGGCCTTCCTCACTGTGACCACCATCTTCTTCAGGTAAAACGAGTCCTACCCCTGAGCTCCATCCCTGTAGATTCGTTGATTAAGGGAATGGTTTGGGTTGGAAGAGGCCTTAAAGGTGCTTAAAGGCACCTCCCACTAGACCAGGTTGCCAAACTGACCTAGAACACCTCCAAGGAGGGGGCATTCCCAACCACCATGGGCAACCTGTTCCAGTGTCTCAGCACCTTCACTGTAGAGAATTTCTTCCCAATCTCCAGTCTAAATCTGCCCTCTCCAAGCTTCTATCCACTCCCTCTCATCCAGTCACTACAAGCCCTGGGGAAAAGTGCCTCCCCAGCTTTCTTGCAGGCCCCTTTAGATACTGGAAGGCTTCTATAAGGTCTCCCCAGGTCTCTTCTGCATGCTGAACAGCCCTCACCATCCCAGCCTGGCCCCACAGGGGAGGTTCTTCAGCCCTCCCATCAGCTTTGTGACCTCCTCTGGACTCTCTCCAACAGTTGGGTGTCCTTCTTGTGCTGGGGGCACCAGAACTGGAGGCAGTAGTGCAGGTGAGGACTCAGCAGAGCAGAGCAGAGGGTGAGAATCACCTCCTTCATCCTACTGGTCACACATCACAGTATCACAGTATCACAGCATCACAGTATCACCAAGGTTGGAAGAGACCTCATAGATCATCGAGTCCAACTCTTTACCACAGAGCTCACAGCTAGACCATGGCACCAAGTGCAGCACAGCACAGGGCTGCCTTCTGGGCTGCAAGTGCACACTGCTGCCTCGTGCTGAGATTTTCACCAACCAACACCCCAGAGTCCTTCTCCTCAAGAGTGCTCCCCAGCCACTCCTCACCCAGCCTGCATTTGCACCTGGGATTGCCCTGACCTAGGGGTAGGACCTTGCTGGACTTGCTGAATTTAGACTGGGCCCTCATCTGAGCCCCTTTCAAGTCTCTCTGGATGGATCCCTTCCCTCCAGCCTGCTAACCAGGCCACACAGCTTGGTGTCATCTGCAAGCTCATTGAGGGTGCCTCCATCCCTGGGCCCTCAATCCCATGGCCCAGCATCGCTGTGCTGTGGTAGGGTCTGGCCTCAAACACCTCCAGCCATGGGGCCTCAACCACCTCCCTGGGCAACCCAGTCCAGCCTCTCACCACTCTCCTGCTCAACAACTTCCTCCTCACCTCCAGCCTCACTCTCCCCACCTCCACCTTTGCTCCATTCCCCCCACTCCTGACACTCCCTCACTCCCTCCAAAGTCCCTCCCCAGCTTTTTTGGAGCCCCCTTCATATGCTGGAAGGCCACAAGAAGGTCCCCTGGGAGCCTCCTCTGCTCCAGCCTGCACAGCCCCAACTCTTTCAGGCTGTGCTCACAGCAGAGCTGCTGCAGCCCTGTAAAACCAAATCAGCCTCCTGCTCCTCCATGCCCATTGATTTCTGTCCCACGTTTTTGTCATGTCCAGCCCCTGCCCCACCCTGACCCTCTGCCCAGGGGCTGCAGGCAGCACAGAGAGCAGAGCAAGAGCGTTTGGTAGAAGTGGTTTTATTAGCAAAGGCTGGGGAGAGTGTCCCTTAGAGTCCAGGTACCAGCTGGAGCAGGGCTGGGCAGCGGCAGCGGCGTTCGGGGCCACCACACAGCGGCGCCGCCTTGAGCGCTGCCCTCTGAAGCCCGAGAAGACGGCACAGGGCATGGAGCTGTGCTGAGGGAGCTCAGCAGCACCAGCTGCGGCCTCCCTGCGGCGAGGATCAGGCTCCCTCTGGCTGGCTGCTGGCTGCCACTGCGGCCGGAGTGCGGTGCCAGTGCGGGACATCAGCTGCCGCGGTGCCAGGAGGGAGAGCGGGGCCGGCGCAGAGCCTGCGGTGCTCCGTCTCGGCGCTGTCCTCTCCTTCGTGCCACCAGCACCCGTCCTGCAACGGCAGATGGCCTTGAGCCCCGGGGCCTCCCCGGCAGGCAGCTGCTGCGCAAGCAGCCCTCGCCCAGGGCTTCCCAGCCAGGCCACGCTGGGCAGCTGTGCGGGACGGGGGCAGCCCTCGGCCCCGCGTCCCTGCGCTGCGCACCCCCCGGCTCTCACCTGGCTGGCAGGGCAGGCTCACCAGCTGGGCTGCCCCTCGCCGGGGCTGATCTGCTCCAGGATCTGGCTGTACCTGCGGGTGAGGGCGGTGGTGTCCCTGGTGAGGTGGCTCAGCACCTGCTGCAAGCCGGCCAAGTGCCGGCTCAGGCGCTCCTCCAGCTCGGCGTCCGTGGGGTCGGCGTCCGCCGGGGCCGCGCTGCGCTCCGCGGGGGCGCTGCTCTGGCCCTGCTCGCCGACACCGGCCAGGCCCTTCTCCACCATGGGCTTGATGGCTTTCAGCTGCTGGTAGCGCTCGTAGAGGTCTGCGCTGCCTTCCGTGCTCGGGGCTGCCCCCTCCTCCTGCGGGAAGACTCCTCGCAGCAGGCTGGGGAACATCACCTCCTGCTCCATCTTCTGGGTGGCCGAGAAGTACTGCTCCATGGCCCTGCTGCTGCTGCTGCTGCTGCTGCTGCCGCCGACAGCTGCTCCCCCAGCGCTGCTCTGGGCTCTTGTGGGGCTGCTGCCTGCCCCCCGGGACCCTCGCGGGCCTTTTTATGCAGCACCAGGGCACCTCCCTCCCTGCTCTGCTCTGCTCTGCTGCCAGTCCTGCCCCGGGCTGCATGGCCTCGGGGCTGGGCTTGGCTGCAGCCCAGCTGGCGCTTGCCAGCTGTGGTCTTGGCTCTGTGCAATCCAGCTCTTGGCCTGCTGTGCGGGCAGCCGTGCTGCCAGGGGGCATCACCTCTGCCCCCTCCTTGCTGCCACACGCTCAGGACGTGAACCCTGCAGGGACATTGAGCAACAGCTCTGCAGACTGTGGAAAATGCCAGTGGGCTGTGCTGCAAGGCAGAGCCCCACGTCGGGCCCTGAGGACAGAGGAGCCAACTGCTGCCCAGCCATGGGGTGCCCAGGCACAGCCCTTCCTCCCTGCATTTCCCTCAGCCTGCCAGGGACAGCGACACAGAGCTGAGGCCACTCTCTGGCACTCTTGTGGCAGCAGCACAGAGTCACTGCTGCCCACAGGGCAGTGTGGATGCTGCCAGCTCTCCACTGCCCCCAGCCTGGGGCAGAGGCCGTGGCTGGGGCAGTGCCCATCAGTGCCTGTCCCATGTGTGCCCCTGCTGTGTGGCAATCAGGGAAGGTTGCTCTATTTTGGGAATGGCTCTGAGGTCCCTCACCTTCTTTGTGGCCTCAGCAGTGGCAGCTCCCACAACCCTCACAGGTGACCACACTGCTGCCCACTTTTCAGCCAGACCTGTCCCTATCCCTCCTCTTGTCCCTTGCTGGGTTCATCTCTGGGGCTGCTGCCATGGGCCCAGCACTGCACTGAGCTGCTACCAGCCCTCTGCAGATGCCAGCTGGGAGCTCATCCTTGGCCAGCAGTGTTGGTTGGTCTCTGGTCAGAGCTCCTTGGAGGTGCAGGAACATCACAGGCTGTGGGCACAGAGGCACACAGGGGCTGCAGCTGCCACCCTGCTTCTCTATTGTGGCTCCAGCACTGCCCTCCCAAGCTGCCTGTAGTGCTCAGAGCAGTAGGCAGGGAGTGACCGTGGGTCAACAGCTCCAGATTCTCCCCACCTTCCTGTCCTTGGCACATGAATCATTCCCAAACTCTCTCCTTGTCTTCTTATCAGCCAAAAGCAGGCCCTGCACATCCACTGCAAGAGGCTAAGTGGAGCAGTTGCTGCTGCTGGCAGCAATGGCAGGGGTAGAGGGGCTGGAGCACAGCACAGGCAGCGTGGGGCTGCAGCATGGCTGGGGCAGGATGAGCAAAAGCAATGGTGTGCAGCCCCAGACTGGAGCCCAGAGCCATCAGAGCTCCTGAGAGCTGTAGCAGGTCACAGGATCACAGAAGTGTTCCAGTAGGAGAAGCTCTTTAAGGTCATTGACTCCAAGCATCATTGAACTCTCTAAGTGTGGTACTGAACCATGTCCCTCAGCACCACATCTCTGTGGCTTGCAAACACAGGGGGGAGATCCAAACACCTCTCTGGGGAGCCTGTTCCAGTGTCTGAGAACCCTGTGAGTGAAGAAGTTTCTTCTAATGTCCAATCCAAACCTCCCCTGATGCACCTCGAGGCCTTTTCCTCTTGTGCTGTCACTTGTTGCTGGGGACAACAACTCCCACCTGCTGACAGCCTCCTCTCAGGGAGATGGAGAGAGTGAGAAGGTCTCCCCACAGCCTTCTCTCTCCAGGCTAACAATCCCAGGTCCCTCAGCCCATGCTCATCAAACCTCTTCTCCAGACCCTTCTCCAGCTTCCTGGCCCTTCTCTGGAGCCAGTGCAGGAGCTCAGTGTCTGGCTTGTAGTGAGGAGCCCACAGCTGAGCACTATACTCCAAGTGGCAGGCTGGCAGGAGCAGGGGCAGAGGGGCTGGTGCCCAGCACAGCTAGCGTGGGGCTGCAGCATGCCTGGGGCCAGGATGACCAGAAACAAGGGTGCCCAGCCCCAGGTTGTGTCCTCCTGCCCCTGCACAGTAGAGCCCACAGCTGGGACAATGCCCAGCAGTGCCTGTCCCCACCTGTCCCCTGCTGTGTGGCAATCAGGGAAGGTTGTTCTATTTGTGGAATGGCCCTGGGGTCCCTCACCTTCTTTGCAGCCTCAGCAGTGGCAGCTCTGCCAACCCTACCACGTGTTCAGCCAGGTGGTCAAGCATCTGGGCCACCACGGCACTGCTGGTGGGTGCAATGTGCTCATGTCCCCTCTCTGCGGGCATGGGGGGCTGCATCTGCTCTGAGCCTGAGGCTTCACTCTGGGGTTCATGGAGAACACATTTGTCTGCAGAGCCTGGGGACAGCCACCCACCCCTGCTGGCAGGTCTCCTTCCCTCTGGAGAGAAGCCAGCAGCAGTCATGGCAGGCAGCACCTGGGAGGGGGCTCCATGCCACAGGCCTCCAGGACATGTGGCCTGCATCCCACAGGAGTATCTCTGAGCCAGCATCTTCACCTCTGCCCAGGGCAGCTGGGACCAAGGCAGCCTGAGATGGGGCTCCCAAGGTGTGCTCTGGGGGAATTCAGCAGCAGAAGGTGGCAGAGCTGACACAGGGACACCAGGGCACATGTGTGTGGCAGCATTTTGCCCCCTCTGGGCTATGGCTAGGGATGTGCTCCCCAGAAGGATGGTTGCTCAGTGGGAGGCTTGCCCAGACTATACTAGCAGAGGCTTCAGGGCCAGCTGAACATGAGCCTTCAGTGTGCTCAGGTGGTGAAGGAGAACAGCAACATCGTGGCCTGTGTCAGGAAGGCTGTGACCAGCAGGAGCAGAGAAGTGATTGTCCCATGCACACACTGCTGGAGAGGCCACACTTGGAGTACAGTGCTCAGTTTTGGGCTGCTCAGTGTAAGACAGACACTGAGGTCCTGGAATGGGTGCAGAGAAGGGTCAGAAAGCAAGAGAAGGGTCTGGAGAACTGTCCTGAGTGTGTGGCAGCAAGGAGGGGGCAGAGATGATGCCCCCTGGCAGCACTGCTGCCCGCACAGCAGGCCAAGAGCTGGCCGCAGTCTCCTGGAGCCCTGCAGAAGTGCTTGCACTGGGGGGAGCTGCAACAGCACAGGACAGGCCCTGGGTACCTCCTCCCCAGCACCCCACTCCTGTCCTGGGGGCAGAGTGGCACTTCCGAGCAGCATGGGTGAAGGGCAGTGGGAGGATGCGCCAGGAGGGATTGCACAGAGCCAAGGCCACAGCTGGCAAGTGCCAGCTGGGCTGCAGCCAAGCCCAGCCCCGAGGCCATGCAGCCCGGGCCAGGACTGGCAGCAGAGCAGAGCAGAAGAGGAAGGGAGGTGCCCTGGTGCTGCATAAAAAGGCCTGCGAGGGTTCCGGGGGGCAGGCAGCAGCCTCACAAGAGCCCAGAGCAGCGCTGGGGGAGCAGCTGTCGGCAGCAGCAGCAGCAGCAGCAGCAGCAGCAGCAGCAGCAGCAGCAGCAGCAGCAGCAGCAGGGCCATGGAGCAGTACTTCTCGGCCACCCAGAAGATGGAGCAGGAGGTGATGTTCCCCAGCCTGCTGCGAGGAGTCTTCCCGCAGGAGGAGGGGGCAGCCCCGAGCACGGAAGGCAGCGCAGACCTCTACGAGCGCTACCAGCAGCTGAAAGCCATCAAGCCCATGGTGGAGAAGGGCCTGGCCGGTGTCGGCGAGCAGGGCCAGAGCAGCGCCCCCGCGGAGCGCAGCGCGGCCCCGGCGGACGCCGACCCCACGGACGCCGAGCTGGAGGAGCGCCTGAGCCGGCACTTGGCCGGCTTGCAGCAGGTGCTGAGCCACCTCACCAGGGACACCACCGCCCTCACCCGCAGGTACAGCCAGATCCTGGAGCAGATCAGCCCCGGCGAGGGGCAGCCCAGCTGGTGAGCCTGCCCTGCCAGCCAGGTGAGAGCCGGGGGGTGCGCAGCGCAGGGACGCGGGGCCGAGGGCTGCCCCCGTCCCGCACAGCTGCCCAGCGTGGCCTGGCTGGGAAGCCCTGGGCGAGGGCTGCTTGCGCAGCAGCTGCCTGCCGGGGAGGCCCCGGGGCTCAAGGCCATCTGCCGTTGCAGGACGGGTGCTGGTGGCACGAAGGAGAGGACAGCGCCGAGACGGAGCACCGCAGGCTCTGCGCCGGCCCCGCTCTCCCTCCTGGCACCGCGGCAGCTGATGTCCCGCACTGGCACCGCACTCCGGCCGCAGTGGCAGCCAGCAGCCAGCCAGAGGGAGCCTGATCCTCGCCGCAGGGAGGCCGCAGCTGGTGCTGCTGAGCTCCCTCAGCACAGCTCCATGCCCTGTGCCGTCTTCTCGGGCTTCAGAGGGCAGCGCTCAAGGCGGCGCCGCTGTGTGGTGGCCCCGAACGCCGCTGCCGCTGCCCAGCCCTGCTCCAGCTGGTACCTGGACTCTAAGGGACACTCTCCCCAGCCTTTGCTAATAAAACCACTTCTACCAAACGCTCTTGCTCTGCTCTCTGTGCTGCCTGCAGCCCCTGGGCAGAGGGTCAGGGTGGGGCAGGGGCTGGACATGACAAAAACGTGGGACAGAAATCAATGGGCATGGAGGAGCAGGAGGCTGATTTGGTTTTACAGGGCTGCAGCAGCTCTGCTGTGAGCACAGCCTGAAAGAGTTGGGGCTGTGCAGGCTGGAGCAGAGGAGGCTCCCAGGGGACCTTCTTGTGGCCTTCCAGCATATGAAGGGGGCTCCAAAAA
Source organism: Pogoniulus pusillus (assembly GCF_015220805.1). NCBI lineage: Eukaryota > Metazoa > Chordata > Aves > Piciformes > Lybiidae > Pogoniulus > Pogoniulus pusillus. Next base: position 1,874,066 of record NC_087266.1, read on the forward strand.
AGCTGGGGAGGGACTTTGGAGGGAGTGAGGGAGTGTCAGGAGTGGGGGGAATGGAGCAAAGGTGGAGGTGGGGAGAGTGAGGCTGGAGGTGAGGAGGAAGTTGTTGAGCAGGAGAGTGGTGAGAGGCTGGACTGGGTTGCCCAGGGAGGTGGTTGAGGCCCCATGGCTGGAGGTGTTTGAGGCCAGACCCTACCACAGCACAGCGATGCTGGGCCATGGGATTGAGGGCCCAGGGATGGAGGCACCCTCAATGAGCTTGCAGATGACACCAAGCTGTGTGGCCTGGTTAGCAGGCTGGAGGGAAGGGATCCATCCAGAGAGACTTGAAAGGGGCTCAGATGAGGGCCCAGTCTAAATTCAGCAAGTCCAGCAAGGTCCTACCCCTAGGTCAGGGCAATCCCAGGTGCAAATGCAGGCTGGGTGAGGAGTGGCTGGGGAGCACTCTTGAGGAGAAGGACTCTGGGGTGTTGGTTGGTGAAAATCTCAGCACGAGGCAGCAGTGTGCACTTGCAGCCCAGAAGGCAGCCCTGTGCTGTGCTGCACTTGGTGCCATGGTCTAGCTGTGAGCTCTGTGGTAAAGAGTTGGACTCGATGATCTATGAGGTCTCTTCCAACCTTGGTGATACTGTGATGCTGTGATACTGTGATACTGTGATGTGTGACGATTCTTACCCTCTGCTCTGCTCTGCTGAGACCTCACCTGCACTACTGCCTCCAGTTCTGGTGCCCCCAGCACAAGAAGGACACCCAACTGTTGGAGAGAGTCCAGAGGAGGTCACAAAGCTGATGGGAGGGCTGAAGAACCTCCCCTGTGGGGCCAGGCTGGGATGGTGAGGGCTGTTCAGCATGCAGAAGAGACCTGGGGAGACCTTATAGAAGCCTTCCAGTACCTGAAAGGGGCCTGCAAGAAAGCTGGGGAGGCACTTTTCCCCAGGGCTTGTAGTGACTGGATGAGAGGGAGTGGATAGAAGCTTGGAGAGGGCAGATTTAGACTGGAGATTGGGAAGAAATTCTCTACAGTGAAGGTGCTGAGACACTGGAACAGGTTGCCCATGGTGGTTGGGAATGCCCCCTCCCTGGAGGTGTTCTAGGTCAGTTTGGCAACCTGGTCTAGTGGGAGGTGCCTTCAAGCACCTTTAAGGCCTCTTCCAACCCAAACCATTCCCTTAATCAACGAATCTACAGGGATGGAGCTCAGGGGTAGGACTCGTTTTACCTGAAGAAGATGGTGGTCACAGTGAGGAAGGCCTGCAGGCACCTGCATCCTGGCCTTTGGCTGAGGCTGTGTGCTGGGCAGCTGGACAGGCTGTGGTGCTCCAGGGCAGGGGCACTGTGGGACATGCAGAGAAGTGCTCACCACTGCTGCTGAACAGGACCAGCCAAGAGGTGCTCCCAGAAAGGTCTGTGCCGGGTGGCTGGAGGGACTTGCTGATGACTTCTGGGCTGCTTGCAAAGCCTCATGTCCCTCCACGTGAGCTGCTGTCCTGCCAGCTGGCCCTGACCCCTCTGTTTCACAGGACACTTTTGCCTACTGCAGTTGCAGGACCTTGCGTCACGCTGGCCCCAGGGATGCGTCAAGCCCCAGCGCTGCCCTGCTGCTGGCCACCACTGTTGGACTGGGCTGGTAAGAGACTCCAGATGGCCACAGAAGAGGTCTTTATCCCTGAAAAACCCAGTGCTGGTCCCTGGCAGGATGAGGGCAGACAGGCAGATGAGGCTCCTGGGACAGCAGCGCTGTTTCCAGCCACCATGGGGATGGGAACTTTGTCCCAGAAGGGCATCAGGAGCACAGGAGAACCTGAGCCTAACGACACTGGGTGAAGCAGAAGCTGTGACCTGGGCACAAGGCTCAGTGTCAGGGAGACATGAGATAAAATTCAGTTCAGACCCCAAGTGCTAAAGAAATAAGAAGTTCTAAAGTCCTTTCTCTACCCAGTCCAAAGAAGTCCCAGCCACTGGTCAGTGTTTGACCCAGATGATGGTCATCTTCCTCTTGATCATAACCAGCTCTGTGCAGGAGCTTCCCCCACTAAAGGTGATCAAAGTCCCATCCAGCATGACCTGAAACACTTCAGGGTATCCACAGCTTTGCTGGGCAACATCTCCCAGGCTCTCAGCATCCTCACTGTAAGGAATGTGTTGCTTATGCTGGCAGCAGTGGTGTAAAAGCTGAACGCACAGCTCACGCGTGTGGCACGTTCAGGGGATACTCACCCTGTCCCTCTAGTGGAGAGCAGAGCCCACAAGGGGTGGGCACAGAGCCAAAGCAGTGGCTGCAAATAGATTTCTGCTAGCATCAGCACTTTCACCAGGAGATCCAAGGAGCTCAGTAGTTCTGCTTAAACATCACTTGGGAGCAGAACCAGACCCTCTCGATGCGGCAAGGAAAGGAACTCAACTGTCCCACACCTCTGCACAGGACTGGGCTGGAGGTAGGGGTGAGGCAACAGCACCCAGAGCACAGCGAGAGGCTTCCCTGGGCAAGAGGTGCCTGAGAAGGTGCTTTGAGATGCTACACACAGCAGAAAGTCACCCCAAGAGCACAAGGACTAGGAGGAAGCCAGGCCTGGTGCCAGTGTAAGAGACCATTAATTCAATATGAAACTGGCACAGGTAGCCCAGAGAGGTGGTAGAGGCTCCATCCCTGGAACCATTCTGGGTCAGGTAGCAGCAAGATGCTCCTGCTGACTGCAGGGCACATGGACTAGATGACCTTTAAAGGCCTCTTCCAACACAAACCATTCTATGATTCTGACTCTCAAGTGTCTCTGGAACATGTGGGCTCAGCATGTGGACTCGAGAGCCACCCACCATGTGAGAAAGGTTGGATCCTGATCCCCAGCAAAGACAAAGCAACACAAGAACGCAAAATGTGGAGAGGGAACTTGCTGCCAAATCTTGTGTGCCACCTTAGGGTGCAGAGTTGGTACCTGTGGGGAGGAGCAGGCAGCACAGGGGACCTTAGAATGACCAACAAGGAATTTCATCCAATGGATATCATATTTGGAATAAAGCTGAAGGATCACAGAATCAGGCAGGCTGGAAGAGAGCTCCAAGCTCAGCCAGCCCAACCTAGCACCCAGCCCTGCCCAACCAACCAGACCATGGCACTAAGTGCCCCAGCCAGGCTTGGCTGCAACACCTCCAGCCACGGCCACTCCACCACCTCCCTGGGCAGCCCATTCTAATGCCAATCACTCTCTCTGGCAAGAACTCCCTCCCAACACCCAGCCTATCCTGAGGGTCGAGTTCTATGGCTGCAGTTCAAGAACAGCTTTCTGCTTCGATCCCATCCCATGTGCCCCTAAATTCAGTTCCAGAATCCAGTTCCTATCTGCCACTGGATCCAGTCTGGAGTTGGGTACTGGTTTTGTGTGTGTCTGTATTGCACCATTTTTAAATACTATCACTACCTTTGCTTTCTGTTGTTAACCATCTCACTAAAGACTCTTTGGTTTCCTTCCCAATCCATTGGTCTCTCCCCCTTATTCCCTGTCTCTTCCCTTTGGAAAGGCAGAGTGGCTCATAGAGAGCATCTTGCAATTGTCTAGTGGCCAGCCCAGCCTCAACATTTGACACACAGCTTGGGTCTACAGGGGCTGGTCCAGATTACATTCAAGGGTTAGGAGAAACATAAGTGACAAAGAACAAGGAGGAATTTATACACTACTGCTCTATGGGGTTGGCAAGAGCTGTCCTGTGTGAGCAATCTTCCTTTTCCACCCTGAAAACAAAACCTGCCTGGATGAGGCACTCAGTGCCATGGTTTAGTTAATTAGAAGGGTTAGGTGATAGGTTGGACTTGATGATCTCAGAGATCTTTTCCAACCTGGTTAATTCTGTAAATCATCATAGAATGGCTCAGGCTGGAACAGACCTTAGAGATCATCTAAGCCAACCTCCCTGCCATGGGCAAGGATGCCTCTCAACTAGACCAGGTTACTCAAGGGCCCCATCCAACCTGGCCTTGAACATCTGCAGCTAGGGAGCACCAAGTGTTCCAAGTCTCAGTCACCTACATATTGATCCACCAGATGGAACAGAAGAACAAAGCATTCCACACTCACCAGTTATTCGTAGCCTTTATTACATGAAAGCCAGAAATGGTTCACTTTCCCAGCCATGGATGGTTGAGCAGCTACAGCCACCTTGCTGAAGCTCTCAGTATGGAACTGGTTCAGCAGATGCCTCCTGTGACACATCACTGCTGGAGAAACGCTCAGCGAACTGGGTGGAAATCCTCCAGCAGCTCTCCTATTCTCTTCTTCTCTGCAAGAGGTGATAGAAACCTCATCAGCATTTGAGATCACTCCAAAGAGGTTTTTTGGTGACTTGGATTTTTTGGTGGCTTAGTTAACTTCAGAGTTCAGTACTCTAAGCTTTATGGTATTGAGGACATTTGGTTTGCTAGGGTAGCTAGTTTAGGGTCTTTAGTATTCTAACAGTTAGTGAAGCCATTGAAAGGAAGCTTCTGCTACCAACAGCAAACTATCTGCTTGCTGCATAAATTAAAGCACAGAACAGAAGGGACCTCTGTGGCTCATCTAGTCCGACTCCCCTGCTAAAGCAGGGTTACCCAGAGCACATTCCACAGAATCACAGAATCAGGCAGGTTGGAAGAGAGCTCCAAGCTCAGCCAGCCCAACCTAGCACCCAGCCCTGCCCAACCAACCAGAGTATGGTACTAAGTGCCTCAGCCAGGCTTTTCTTGAACACCTCCAGGGATGGCAACTCCACCACCTCCCTGGGCAGCCCATTCCAGTGCCAATCACTCTCTCTGCCAACAACTTCCTCCTAACATCCAGCCTAGACCTCCTATTTTTATACCTATATTTTATTTGGCTCTGCTAAGTTTATATCAAATCATCTTTTTGGGTTATGTTTATATCAAATGATCTTTTTGGGTCGAAGAGTTGGTCCTCAAGGAAGCAATTGCTCAGCTCAGTGAAAAATAGCAGTAGAAATCTATTTTCTCAATAAAAACATCTTTTCACATCATAAGAATCCCTGCTACAACTGAGACTGTGAATAAGCAGTCAGTGAGCCCTGTTAGAAGAGGCTCTGCAAACAGCCCAGCCACATCTCGATGTGCATCAGCACTTATAATGGGTGTGTTATGGTGGGCTGAGGTCTTTCATAGAATCATAGAATCAACCAGGGTGGAAGAGACCTCCAAGATCATCCAGTCCAACCTAGCACCCAGCCCTATCCAATCAACCAGACCATGGCACTAAGTGCCTCATCCAGGCTTTTCTTGAAGACCCCCAAGGACGGTGCCTCCACCACCTCCCTGGGCAGCCCATTCCAATGGGAAATCACTCTCTCTGTGAAGAACTTCTTCCTAACATCCAGCCTAGACCTACCCTGGCACAACTTGAGACTGTGTCCCCTTGTTCTATTGCTGGTTGCCTGGGAGAAGAGGCCACCCCCCACCTGGCTACAATGCCCCTTCAGGTAGTTGTAGACAGTAATAAGATCACCCCTGAGCCTCCTCTTCTCCAGGCTAAACAGGCCCAGCTCTCTCAACCTCTCCTCATAGGATTTGTGCTCCAGGCCCCTCACCAGCTTTGTTGCCCTTCTCTGGACACCTTCCAGCACCTCAACATCTCTCTTGAATTGAGGGGCCCAGAACTGGACACAGCACTCAAGGTGTGGCCTGACCAGTGCTGAGTACAGGGGAAGAATAACCTCCCTTGTCCTACTGGCCACACTGCTCCTGATGCAGGCCAGGATGCCATTGGCTCTCTTGGCCACCTGGGCACACTGCTGGCTCATCTTCAGCTTACTGTCTATCAGTACCCCCAGGTCCCTTTCCTCCTGTCTGCTCTCCAGCCACTCAGTCCCCAGCCTATAGCGCTGCTTGGGGTTGTTGTGGCCAAAGTGCAGAACCCTGCACTTGGCCTTCTTCAATCTCATCCCCTTGGCCTCTGCCCACCCATCCAGCCTGGCCAGGTCCCTCTGCAGGGCTCTGCTACCCTCCAACAGCTCCACAGCTGCTCCTAGCTTGGTGTCATCTGCAAACTTACTGATGCTGGACTCAATGCCCTCGTCCAGGTCATCAATAAAGCTATTGAACAGGACTGGGCCCAGCACTGATCCTTGTGGAACACCACTAGTGACTGGCTGCCAACTGGCTGTGGCACCATTCACCACCACTCTCTGAGCTCTGCCATCCAGCCAGTTCTTTACACCCCAGCTTATAATACCTCCTGTTTTGAAGTCCTCTGGGTGCTGCCTAATGTACTCGAAGAGCTCTCTGTCGGCTTTGGCATACACGTACTCGGTGCGCTTAATGAGGAAGTAGCCCACGAACCATCCCACGCTGGTGAACAGCACCTGGCGGTGAACCCCTGCGGCACAAGGAGGAATGTTCCCTGGCACAGCTCATCTCCTGGCCTCGGGCAGGCCCCTTGCTCTCCCCAGCCCCTCTCAGACACCCACACACTCCAGCTCCTCTCTCCCTGCTTTGCCCCCATGGTAGCACCCCCCCGCCAGGTTCCCACAGCACCCTCACCCTGCAGGCCTGCCAGAAAGGCCTCTCCTTTCCCTGGGGTTCCCTTCCTGCCATGCATACTCCTCAGACAGTCATCCCAACCCCCCCCACCTCCACACAATGCTCCTTTCCCAGCTTCCTCACACCACCTCCAACGTGTCCAATGCCACTTCCCCAGCCTCCTCCCAACGTCCTCCAGCCCTCCACCTCAGGGATCTCTTCTCCTCCCCACCCTTAATCCCCTCTAAGTGACCCCAAATCTCAAATACCCCTTCCCTGCTGTCAACAGACCACTCACCTCAGGGCTCCCTCTCACTTGCTTCCACCCCTTCAACTCCTACAGTCACCCCAAATCCCACAGAGGATCCCCCTCCCCCTTCATCCCTTCCAGACTCTCACCTCTGTGGCCACTCATCCTACCCCTGCCTCCCAGCCACCCCAAATACCACATCCCCCCTTTCCCAGCCCCCTCAGCTCCCTCTACCCACTCCAGCCCCTCACCCCAGGGATCCCTCCTCACCCCCCCCTGTCCTTACATTCATCAAGGTTACCCCAAAACCTGCTTAACCTCACCTCCAGCCCTCCATCTGCCCCTCACCTCAGACCCATCTTCTGTTCCTTCTCTCACTCCTATATCACTCAGTCACCCCAAACTCTATAGATTCCATTCCCCCGGCCCCCCCAAACCTCCTCTACCCCCTAAGTCCCTCACCACAGAGCTGCCTCCCCTTCCCCCTGCCTCTACATCCCTCAGTATGATGCCAAATCCCATCTACTCCTTCCCACAGCCTACTCTGGCTCTCCCACTCCCTCACCTCATGGCTCCTTGCCCTCTCCCTTGCATATACAACCCTCAGTGACCCCACGTGTCCGATGCCCCTTCCCCAGCTCCCTCCCAACGCCCCCCAGCCCTCCATCTCAGGGCTCTCTTCTCCCTCTCACCCCTAACTCCCCCTGGCTGGCCCCAAATCTCACACCCCCCTTCCCTTAGCCCCTCACTTCAGGGCTCCCTCCCCTTCTCTCCAGGCTATGTTCCTCGCAGTCACCCCAAGTGCCCTACACCCCCATGCGATCCGGAGCCCTCCACTCCCCCGCCAACAGACCTCTCACCTCAGGGCTCACTCCCAGCCACTCCTGCCCCTCAACTCCTCACGGCCACCCCAAACCCCACACGGCATCCCTCTCCCCTCAGAGGCCCTGCATCCATCACAGTCACCCCAAATCCACATGCTCCCTCCTCCAGCACCCCCCGATCCTCCCTGCCTCCCCATCCCCTCACCTCAGGCCTGTCTCCTCTTTCTCCTGCCCCTGTATCCCCCACAGCACCCCCAAATCCCCATCCCCTCACCTCAGGCCTGTCTCCTCTTTCTCCTGCCCCTGTATCCCTCAGCACAACCCCAAATCCCCATCCCCTCACCTCAGGGCTGTCTCCTCTTTCTCCTGCCCCTGTATCCCCCACAGCACCCCCAAATCCCCATCCCCTCACCTCAGGGCTGTCTCCTCTTTCTCCTGCCCCTGTATCCCCCAGCACCCCCAAATCCCCATCCCCTCACCTTTCTCCTGCCCCTGTATCCCCCAGCACAACCCCAAACCCCCATCCCCTCACCTCAGGCCTGTCTCCTCTTTCTCCTGCCCCTGTATCCCCCAGCACAACCCCAACCCCCCATCCCCTCGCCTCAGGGCTCTCCTGTTCCCCACTGCCCCCTCCCCACGCCCGCCGCACCGGCTCGGAGGACGGGCCGACGGTTGAAGGCGTTATCCAGCAGCGCCGAGAGCCACCCGCACAGCCCCAGCCAGACCGAGCCCTTGTTGACGATGGGGGGCGGCGGCAGGGAGCGCGCCTCGTCCGGCAGGAGCAGCATGATGGCGGCCGGGGCGGCCGAAGGTGACCGCACCGAGCGGGGCAGCAGCGCCGAGCCGCAGCAGCGCCGAGAGGCACAGCAGCGCCGCGCTCCGCCGCCGCCCCCCCGCTTCCGCCGCCAGCTTCCGCCTGCCGGGTTCCGCCGCCCGCCCCCGCCGCTGGCAGCCACGGCAGAGAGCACACCCGGCTGTCCTTCGGTCCGAACGCCCGATTGCTCAGCAAGAAGCGCGGACAAAAAGCCCCTCCACATCGGCGCCGCGCAAATCCGCTCCGCCACACGGCGTACCCGGGGATGGGCTATGGCTGCCCACCGGGCGAAGCGGCTCGGCCCTGCTGCCTCTGAAGTTCCCACCGCTAGTTAAACCGGGGAGCTAACTAGAGCCGAAAAGTAACCCACCTTCTGTCTTCCAGCCCTTCCTGCCAACAGGAAGGCATCTTTGGCCACAACCACCCCACGCAGCGCTACAGGCTGGGGACAGAGCAACTGCAGAGCAGCCAGGAAGAAAGAGACCTGGGGGTGCTGGGAGAGAGGAGCTGAAGCTGAGGCAGCAGTGCCCAGGTGGGCAGCAGAGCCAATGGCATCCTGGGCTGGCTCAGGAGCAGTGTGGGCAGCAGGACAAGGGAGGTTCTTGTGCCCCTGTGCTCAGCACTGCTCAGGCCACCCCTGGAGTGCTGTGTCCAGTTGTGGGCTCCTGAATTGCAGAGAGCTGCTGAGGTGCTGGAAGGTGTTTGGAGCAGGGCAGCAAGGCTGGGGAGGGGCCTGGAGCACAGCCCTGTGAGGAGAGGCTGAGGGAGCTGGGGGGGTGCAGCCTGCAGCAGAGGAGGCTCAGGGCAGAGCTCATTGCTGCCTGCAGCTGCCTGCAGGGAGGCTGTAGCCAGGTGGGGTTGGGCTCTGCTGCCAGGCAAGCAGCAAGAGAAGAAGGGGACAGAGTCTGAAGCTGGGGCAGGGCAGGTCTAGGCTGGATGTGAGGAGGAAGTTGCTGGCAGAGAGAGTGATTGGCATTGGAATGGGCTGCCAAGGGAGGTGGTGGAGTGGCTGTGGCTGGAGGTGTTGCAGCCAAGCCTGGCTGGGGCACTTAGTGCCATGGTCTGGTTGGTTGGGCAGGGCTGGGTGCTAGGTTGGGCTGGAGGAGCTTGGAGCTCTCTTCCAACCTGCCTGATTCTATGATTCTCTTTGAAGAGAACCTGTGAAATATGACCAAGGGACACAGTCATATTGAGGAACTGACAGGCCTCGAGATTTGGGTGTTAACAGCACCTTAGGACAAGTTTCCAGCTAGACAGAGAGACACAAGCTGAAAAGAAGCAATAAATTGCCAAACAAAAATAGGAAGTTTGTAATTTCCACATTCCACAGAAGGCAGTTGCAAAGCTCTCTTCTGCACTGCAATGTTCCCTGGTCATTTGCCACAGCAGATTTTATTCCAATAGAAACAATAATGGGAAAGCTGGGCAGGTGTTCCTTGAGACAAGTCTGGACCTTGTTAAGCTTCACAGTTTGTCCATGGCAAGTTGCATCTCACCCTGCCCCATGGTATTATGACAACTGCTTCTGCTCAGAGGTATCCTTGTCGGGCAGTACAGAAGTGTTGGAAGAAAAGCTCCCCTGTTGGTGATGGTACAAGTATGTTGTGCCCTATACAGAGCTGGATGTCCCCCAACGTGCCAGATAATCCCCTCAAAAGGGATAACCTGGGACTGGTCCCAACGCTGCAGCTTTACTCAGCCTTTTGTCTCGGAGAAACTCTCTCAGTCAGGACTGAGATGTAGAGTTTCAGCCAAGCGTAGGTGACACCCAGAGCACAGTACACAGAGGTCAGCAACAGAGGGAGAAAAGGAAGATGCTGTTGCCAGGGGGTCAGAGGGAATATCATCTCACAGAAGATTTCCAAAGGCACTAGTTGGATGAGGTAGGTTGTTTCAAGCCAGTTAAGGAGAGGCCTCTCTCTCCTGTCAGAGGAAGTGAAAAAAGATGGTGTTAAAATGCACTCTGGTGAATAAAACCAACATCCACATGACATCTAAAAATAGCTATTCTGCTTTTGACCAGTGCAAAGGATATTCCATTAGTTCATCATCGTGCTTTATAGAGCTTCAGTAGGAAAAACAACCCCAAAGAGCTTAATAACAGAGCACAACCAACTTCCTTGTCATGTGGCTGTCCCAGGCTGACTTGGAATCTAAGCAGGAATCTCAGCAGCTGCTCTGCTTCACCTCACATCATTTCAGTGAACAACTGAACACAGACTTCCATGCACACATTTGTTCCAAAGCTGGGAATGTGCCCACTTCACCAAAGCTTTCTGAGCCAGGCTCTCTTGCAAAGGACAGCAGTGGTGGGGGTTTGACTGTTTACAAGAGATTTCATGCTCCTCTGGAAGGAGTTGGATTGGAAATTTAGGAACACAAGCTGTGCAAAAGCTCATTCTCCAGAGAGGAACTAAGCTTCTGCAGAGGTTTATGGTTAGACAATGTCTCTCTTTAGTTCTTGAGATAGAAGGAAAGCAAAGGATGAGCAGGTCAAGGGAGGTTCTCCTCCTCCACTCTGTCCTAATGATGCCACACATGGAGTATGGAGTCTAGTTCTGGACTCCCCAGATCACGAGACAGGAAACTACTGGAGAGACCAGCAGAGGCTATAAAGATGCTGAAGGGACTGGAGCTTCTTTCTGATGAGGAGGGGCTGAGGGACCTGGGACTGTTAAGCCTGGAGAAGTCAGAGGGATCTTCCCATGCTTATCAATTATCTAAAGGGTGGGGAGCAAGAGGATGGGGCCAGATTCTTTACAGTGTTGCCCAGTGATACAGCAAGGGGCAGTGGTACAAAATGGAACACAGCAAGTTCTATATGAACATGAAGAACTTCTTTCCTGCAAGGGTGACAGAGCATGGAATGGTTTAGGTTGGAAGTGACCTCAAGGATCATCCAGTTCCAACTCCGTGCTATAGGCAGGGACATCTCCCACTAGAACAGCTTGCTCAAGGCCTCATCCAACCTGGCTTTGAACACCTCCAGGGAGGGAGCAGCCACAAACTCCCTGGGCAACCTGTGCCTCACTACCCTCACTGGAAAGAACTTCTTCCTAACATCTAGTTTGAATCTCCTCTCTCCAGTTTAAACCCATTACCCCTTGTCCTGTCATTACTGGAAGGCCACTATAAGGTCTTCTCGAAGCCTTCTCTTCTCCAGGCTGCACAGCCCCAACTCTCTCAGCCTGTCCTCACAGCAGAGCTGCTGCAGCCTTCTGAGCATCTTTCTGGCCTCCTCTGAACTGGCTCCAACACTTCCATGTCCTGCTTGTGCTGGGGGTTCCAGAACTGCACCCAGTACTGCAGGTGGGGTCCGAGGAGAGCAGAGCCAAGGGGCAGAATCCTCTCCCTTGCCCTGCTGCCCACACTGCTCTTGATGCAGCCCACAACACGTTTGCTGTCTGGGCTGCACGTGCACACTGCTGGCTCATGTTGAGCTTTCCATTAACCCACACCCCAAGGTCCTTTTCCTCAGGGCTGCTCCCCACTGAAACACTGGAATAGTCTGTCTAGAGTGGTTCTGGAATCTCCTTCTCTGGAGAAATTCCAAATCTGCTTTCATGTCATTCTGTGGAACCCATTCCAGGTGATCTTGCTTTAGCACAGCAATGTTTGCAACTGCTGAGAGAGACAAGCTCACTGTAGCAAGTGCTGCAGCACTGAAATCCTCACAAGCATCACAGCTTTGAGCTTTAGCAGGGCATCGAGCAGGTGGGGAGTCACAGCCTGCAGGGACTAACTGTGCAGCTGGCACAGCTCAAGCACAACAAGGACATGCTATAATAATCCTGGCTTAAGCCTTGCCTCCAAGAGAACAGAGGCAGCAGCATCTTATGACTAACACCACCTCAGCTGGATACTCCAGCATCAATTTTCTGTGCTGTTTGCCCCTCATGACAGCACTGTTGCAAATGATGATAAAAATAGGTTTAGTTTTAGTGTTGGGAACAAGTTTCTTTAATTACCTGAACAGAGATTTCAATGAAGAGAAGCTATAAACAGTAAACAGCAGCATAAGCAGTATCTTAATTGGAAGTTCTGAAATAAGAGGAACACAACAAGCTTTAAAAAAATTAATTGTTGAAACCTTTTGCTATATACATTGCAGCCTCTTAAAATCCTCTTAGGCTCACTTGCATTCCCTGGGGGTTTTCCCTCCAAACAGAACAATGTTTTATTGTCCTAAAAATACACATAGATATTTACTAAAGCACTTGCAATACACTTAGCTATCCATAAACACTCACTAATTGTAACTACAAGATGACAACACTGCAAGGAAGATTTTGCCATCACAAAAATAAATGGGAAATTAGTGGGCTGGGAAGTTTAAAGTATAAATGTGACAGCCAAATCAGTGCTTTCTACTTGTAGGTTGTGTGGTAGATAAAAACTAAGTAATAAAGGCAATGTCTCCTTTCTCAAGAGCAGCTTCACTGCTGCAAATAAGCAGCAGCAGCAGACCAAAAGACAGTGTCTGGATTTGAGCTCTCCCAGAGGATGATAATTATCAGTGTTAATGCTGTTGTAGCTGTGATGGTCTAGAGTTTAAGTGAGGCAAGCAGGGGAGGAGGGGAGAAAGAGTCATAGAACCAGCCAGGTTGGAAGAGAGGTCCAAGCTCATCCACTCCAACCTACCACCCAGCCCTATCCAATCAATTAGACCATGGCACTAAGTGCCCCATCCTGTGTGTGGCCTGAGCAGTGCTGAGCACAGGGGCACAAGAACCTCCCTTGTCCTGCTGCCCACACTGCTCCTGAGCCAGCCCAGGATGCCATTGGCTCTGCTGCCCACCTGGGCACTGCTGCCTCAGCTTCAGCTCCTCTCTGCCAGCACCCCCAGGGCCCTCTCTGCCTGGCTGCTCTCAGCCACTCTGGCCCCAGCCTGTAGTGCTGCTTGGGGTTGTTGTGGCCAAAGTGTAGAACCCTGCACTTGGCCTTCTTCAATCTCATCCCATTGACCTCTGCCCACCCATCCAGCCTGGCCAGGTCCCTCTGCAGGGCTCTGCTACCCTCCAACAGCTCCACAACTGCTCCTAGCTTGGTGCCATCTGCAAACTCACTGATGACAGCAATCCCCTGCTCCAGATCAAGAAAGATGTTGAACAGGACCAGTTTAACCAAGCTGCTGCATGCTATTTTAGTTTAGGCACATGACTGATAACATGAAGCAGCAATCAGCTGGAAAACAACCTGTTAGGTTGTTTCAAATCGTCTTTAACACTTTTCATCCTTAAAGTAGAGGAAGTATCTAGAACTGTGACAGAATGAGGGATAACAAATATGGGCTATGACAATGTCTCATCTCTACTTGAGCTTAAAGCCTACAGCTCTACCATAGCTTTTTAAACCAACATTTTACTGGTTGGAGAGTTTGCATTTATGGAAACATGGAATCAACCAGGTTAGAAGAGAGCTCCAAGCTCATCCAGTCCAACCTAGCACCCAGCCCTGTCCAATCAACCAGGCCATGGCACTAAGTGCCTCATCCAATTTTTCCTTTATCACTCCCAGGGACAGCTACTCCACCACCTCCCTGGACAGCCCATTCCAGTAGCAAAGCAAGCAATGGAAGCAGGCTGACATACAGACTCCTGCAGCTTTCAGCTTATTCCATGTCATAAAATAATCCCATATCCATAGGTCATCTCTGACAAATGAAACCAACCAAACCAAATCCACCCCAAAGCAGTAAAATGAAAGCACAGAAAGAAGGAAAACTGTTACCTGGTGGTGTGAACAGCAATGGAAAAAGGGAGAAGTGCCCTGTGGTTGTCAGAATCAAATAGATGCCAGCATCCTTTGCCCTCTGCACAGACAACAAGCTAAAAAAGACAAGAACATTATGCTTCTCTTTTGAAGTGAAGAAAATTAAAGCATAACTACATAACTCATAATAGACTGAAGAACATATCAAGAGTTTTGTGGTACCCCAGTTCCAACAAACAGCAGAACAGTGTGATGAAATTTTCTGCTTCCAAATCATGTGGTCTCAAAAATGCAGGAGGAAAAAACCCCTAAATTTATTAATAATCAACCAGGAAACCCTCCCTTAGAAAAGGCACAGACCCTCTGAACACAAACAGCAGCAAGGCCTGACAGCTTGCCATAGATAAGTCTTTATCCTTGGCCATCTGGCTGCCAACAGAGTCAACCTTACTTTTTCTCCTTCCCTTGATTTTTCCAGTGTTGATTTGCTCCCTCCCACAATCCTTGCTTCAACAGTTTAAGCATCACTAAAGCTCTCTAGTCCCTGTTACAAGAAAGATGTGGACCTGCTGGAGTATGTCCAGAGAGGGACATATATAGGTTGGACTGGATGATCTTGGATGTCTCTTCCAATCTGGTTGATTCTAGGAAGGGCCACAAGGCCCTTGGGTTTGAAAAGATCAGCAGATCCAACCACTATGATGCTGAAGCATCAGCAGCAAATCTGTGTCTTGTAAAGGATGATCCCTTTTAAGGGATGAGGATTCAACCACCTCCCCAGGGAGTCTGTTCCAGTGTTTTGAGAACCCTTTCAGTGAAGTTTCTTCTTATAGCCAACCTAAACCTCCCCTGGGACAACCTGAGACCATTTCCTCTCATCCTGTCACTTGTTACTAGGGAGAAGAGACCAACTCCCACCTCTTTTTAGTGAGTCAGAGTGTGAGGAGGTCTTCCTCTCAGCCTCCTTTCCTCCAGGCTGAACAAGCCCACTTCCCTCAGCCACTCCTCCTCACCAGACCTGTTCTCCAAGTCAGCTTTGCCACCCTTCTCTGAACCTGCTCCAGCATCTCAATATCTTTCTTGTAGTGAGTGACCCAGAACTGAACAGAAACCAGCATTAGCACATCAAAGATACTGTTTAGCACCACACTGGTTTCCTACATAACATAATAACTTCATCACACCCTGCTGCAAAAGCAGCCTCATCGTATTCGGCCTGAAACTAATTTACTCGAAGTGTGCTAAAACTTGACAGCTTAGAGCACTCTATAACCATGCCTCTGTTTCTGAAACACACTGAAAACTAAGCACTCCTCTTTGGGGATTCCTCAGCAAGCAGCTGCAGGTTGCCCTTGGCCAGCTGCTAGGTACAGGAGTCACTCACCTTAGGGGCAGAATAGCAAGGAGTATTGCTTTTTCATGCACGTGCCAGCCAAACATGAAGGAGCTCAACGCACAGAGAACAAGGCACTGCAGAAAGCCTCTGGGCCCTTGAGGTTTAAACCAAAGACAGAAAACAGAGGGCTAGAAACAACAGGTAAAAGAAGGGCTTAGTCAAAAAGTTTGGCAATCCTGAACACAAGCCATTGTCCAATGAGTTAATAAACACCACAGCATCCAGGCTGTGCTTGTGAGGCACAAGTGTTGTACAGCTCTGTGTCTACCTGGATGTATGAGTAGAGCCTTCTTAAGGACTGTGTAACAGGAGGGGAAACAGACTGAAAGACCACAGCCAACTCCCTGTTACTTGCCTTGCATAAACTGTCTGTGCATGTAAACCATTAAACTCATTTTAAAGTTACTACATAAAGGTGCTGAAAGAGACTTGCAGTTAAAGGCTCATTAGAATGAAAAAGACTCTGTGAGCACAGGTAATTACTTATTGAACCTTCATTCTTTGCTTGTCACATGAAGGATACCACATTGCCCTGTAGTTCCTGTTGTTAGAAGCACAAATTCCATCCATATCTCCCCTCACATCCCAATTCAACTACCCTCTACCACAACAGGTTACTTCTAGCTCAGCATGCAGAGTGGTCTTGATCCAAGACTCTATTCTATTGCTTTTAACAATCTTCAGTTAACAGGGGTCATCATTTTAATCATAACTGAAGAAAATACTACTGTGCATCAAGAAAGATGAATTCCACATTCATCCCAGTAATCATCTTTACTACTTTTGATCTTAAAGAAACCCTGGTTGTTGGCCTAGAATGAAAAATGCATGGGAAGTGCATGTTAAATACAATTTATGGGGGGCAAAACACATCAAATTTCCTAAAATACTCTTTGTTCTTACCAATATAGATATGAAAGTACAGATTAATGTTGCCAGTGGAGTCACAGAAGGGAGGACAGTATGCTGAAATTCTTGAACCAGCCCCCCTGTCATTGAGGCTTTAGAGATTTGTGTAGGATCAAGCAGGTTACACTTTAAACCTAAAAACAAAGCACAAAAAAAAGGCACAAACTGGTTAAGTGTGAAGGAAGCAAACCCAGGAGCTGAACCAGGTATATGGCCAAGGTTTTGCTTTTTCATTGAATGGATTAGGTTGGAAGGACCTTAGACATCATAGAATCAGCCATGTTGGAAGAGAGCTCCAAGCTCATCCAGCCCAACCTAGCACTCAGCCCTAGCCAAGCAACCAGACCATGGCACTAAGTGCCCCAGCCAGGCTTGGCTTCAACACCTCCAGGCACGGCCACTCCACCGCCTCCCTGGGCAGCCCATTCCAATGCCAATCACTCTCTCTGCCAGCAACTTCCTCCTAGCACCCAGCCTAGACCTGCCCTGCCACAGCTTCAGACTCTGTCTCCTTCTTCTTTTGCTGCTTGCCTGGCAGCAGAGCCCAACCCCACCTGGCTACAGCCTCCCTGCAGGCAGCTGCAGACAGCAGTGAGCTCTGCCCTGAGCCTCCTCTGCTGCAGGCTGCACACCCCCAGCTCCCTCAGCCTCTCCTCACAGGGCTGTGCTCCAGGCATCTCACCAGCTTTGTCACCCTTCACATTCCAGTATCTCTCTTAAATTGATGAGTCCAAAACTGGACATTTACTCCATCCTCCCTGATGTAGCCAGGGACACCTCTCAACTAGAATTGGCTGCTCAAGGCCTCATCCAACCCAGCTTTGAACATCCCCAGAGAGGAGGCACCACAATCTGCCTGGTCAGCCTATTGGAGAGTCTCACCACCCTTGTACTGATAAACTTCTTCCTAAGATCCAGTCTGAATCTACTCTCCCTCAGCTTAAAACCATTCCCTCTTGTCCTGTTGCTAGACACCCTTATGAGAAAGCCCTCTGCAGCCTTCCCAGAGGATCACTTCAGCTATTGGAAGACGTCTGAACCAGAGATCACAGAAACAGCCAGGCTGGAAAAGACCCTCAGGATCACCAAATCCAGCCAATGACTCAACTCTACAAGATTCACCTTAAACCTTATCCCTAAGCACCACATCCAGGGTCAGTGACTGTAAGGTCCCCCCCGTACAGTTGTTATCTCTCTAGGCTGAACAACTCCAACTCCCTCAGCCTGTCCTTGTTTCAGAGGATCATCTTTGTGGCCCTCCTCTGAACTCACTCAACAGCTGTGTCTTTCCTTTATGATGGGGACACCAGAACTGGATGCAGTATTTGAGGTAGGGTCTCAGTAGAAAAGGGGCAGAATCTCCTCTCTTTGCCTTGCTGGCCACTTTCCTCTTGATGCAGCCTAGGATACGATTTGCCTTCTGGGCTGCATGAGCACACTGCCAGCTCATGTTGAGCTTCTCACAAAACACCTAAGTCTCTCTCTTCAGAGGTACTTTCTATCTTTGAAAAGACAGACTGATTTCAATCCCCCTGCCAAGGCAGGTTCACCTAGAGAATGTCACACAGGAACACAGGTTTTGAATGCCTTCAGAGACAGACTCTACCACCTCTCTGGGCAGCCTGGTCCAGTGCTCCATGACTCTTACAACAAAGAAGTTCCTCCTCACATTTAGATGAAACTTCTTACATTGAAGTTTGTCTGTTACCCTTTGTAGTGTCACTGGGCACCACTGAAAATAGGCTGGCCCCATCCTCCTGAAACCCAGGCTTTACGTATTTGTAAGCATTTATGTGATGCTCCTCTCAGTCTTCTCTTGTCTAGACTAAAAAGACCCAATTCTCTCAGTGTTTCCTCATAAGAGAGATGTTCTAAGTCCACTCATCTCTCTACTTCTTTACTGTACCCTCTCCACCAAATCCCAGTCCCTCTCGATCCAGGGAGCTCCAAACCAGACACAGTCCTCCAGATGTGGCCTCAGCAGGGCACAGAAGGGGGACAGGAGGACCTCCCACAATTGGCTTGCCACTCTCTATTTGATGCACTCCAGGATGCTGTTGGCCTTTTTGGTCAGAAGGGCACACTGCTGGCTCACGGTAATCCTGCTATGCACCAGGAGTCCCAGGTCCCCAGCGCTGCCGTCCAACAGATCAGCCCTCAGGCTATCCTGACACATGACACCAAAGAGCAGATCAGCATACTGTACCCAAAACTGTTAGTGCTTTATCCATGGCGTTGTACAGAGCCCAGAAGTTGGGGGCCCAATAAGCATGGCAGAGACCTCTCTTGAAAGGGAAAAGCCGGGAGAGGACTTGAGGCAGCTGGCCCTACAGAAACCACAAAAGAAAGAAGGGGCTGCTTTAAAAGAAATACTGCTCATAGAAACCATTTTCTAGCAGGTTTTCACCTGTTCATACATACATACAATTGTTTGGGTTGGAAAAGACCTCTAAGATCATCAGGTCCAACCATCAACCCAGCACCACTATGGCCATTAAGCCATGTCCCTAAGTGCCATGCCCACACATTTAATACCTGCAGGGATGGTGACTGCACCACCACCCTGGGCAGCCTGTGCCATCAGCTGATCACTTCCTTCCAGAAAGAAATGTTTCCCAATCATCAACCTAACCTTCCCCTGGCACAATTTCAGGCCATTTCCTCTTGTCTTATCACCTGACACTAGAGAGAAGAGACCAACTCCCACCTCACTCCAATCTCCTTTCAGGGAGTTGTAGAGAGCCATAAGGTCTTTCCTCAGCCTCCTCTTCCCCAGACTAAACAAGCCCAGTTCCCTTTGCTGCTCCTTATCAGACTTGTTCTCCAGACTCACTCCAGCCCTTCCTGAAGTGAATGGCCCAAAACTGAACCCAGTACTCCAAGTGTGGTCTCAGCTGTTATTCCCCTGAACAGGTTATTACCAGTATACATGTGCATATATATATATATATTACCAGTACTATGAAGGGACCCAGTGAAAGAGCAGAAACGAGACTGACAATCAGTCCCAGAAGTGTCACATGAAGCAGGCTGAAACTTCTCCACTTCAGGGATCCATCTACAAGAAGCAAAGAGATTACACAATCAGTTTCTGTGGCAAGCAGAGGAGGGGGACAAAAGTAAAAGTGAATGGCCAGCACCTAAAAGCAGCACAGAACCTTTTTTGTTATATTCAGTTGTTCCCTTCACAGAATGGATAGAATCTTTGGTGATCACCTAGTCTAACTCCCTTGCTAAAGCAGGTTGCACAGGATCATGTCCAGGTAGGTTTTGAAAGCCTCCACAGAAGAGCCCACAACCTCTCTGGGCAGCCTGTTCCTTTGCTCTGGCACTCTCATAGGAAAGAAGTTTTTCTTTAGGCTTAGTTGAAGCTTCCTTTGTTCCAGTTTGTGCCTTCTCCCCCTTGCCCTATCACTGGGCAACGAGAAGACCCAGCCCCATCTGCTTCCCCCCCACCTTTTTGATACTGGTAAGTACTGAGAAGACCTCCCTCTCAGTAGTCTCCAGTCTTCTACTGTTGGTTTACATTTATTTCTTCCACACTGCAGTTCCTCCATTGCAGAAACTTTCAATATTTTCATAGAATCAGTCAGGGCTGGAAGGGAGCACAAGCAGCAGCCAGTGCCAACCCCCCTGCCATGCCCAGGGACACCCTACCCTAGAGCAGGCTGCCCATAGTCCCAGCCAGCCTGGCCTGAAACACCTCTCCAGGGATGGGGCCTCAACCACCTCCCTGGGCAACCCATTCCAGCCTCTCACCACTCTCATGCTAAAGAACCTCCTCCTTTTCTGTCCAGAGAAACACTTTCTGCTAATATGAAGTGCATCAAACATTTTTCAGTGCTGAGGAGTGGGGAGAAACTCAAAGGAGGACTTTGGAAAAGCTCTTGGTGTTATCAAGACCCCACTAATGCATACAACCTCCCCAAAGTGAGTAAGGAATCATCCACCTCACCTGCATTGTTTGCAGTAAAGCAATAGGATCGCAGCAAGTAAATGCCATAGGCTGGGGCCACATAGATGTAGATGTGCTTGAAATGCAGCAGAACAGCAAAAAGAAAGGCACCCTCCAAGTATCTTTTCTAAAAGAAAGACACAACATCTAAGCTCTTCTACTTTTCTGCCTTTGTAGCAAAGCTTATTGGTCCTCTCTTGTACTTGGAAGGTGGCAGAACATTTACAACAGGCATTAAAAAATGAGTATCTGCTTCAAAGTGCAAAGACAGCAGTGTTACAGACAACAGGTATGGAGGTTACATCATGATACTTGATAAAATAGGGCAGTGCTCATGTCCTGGCAGCTTCACAGGCATTTTATCAGAGTCTCTTTGGCTGCAAAAAGAGCTTTAAGATCAGCAAGTCCAACCACTGTCTAACTCTCCCAGATCTGGTGTGAAGTCACGTCCCCCAACACATCTCTGCAGCTTTTACATGTCTCCAGGCACTTAAAGCACCTCCCTAGGGAGCCTGTTCCAGCATCTGAGAACCCCTTAAGTGAAGAAGTTTCCTCTAATATCCAACCTAAACCAAAGCTCCCCCAGTGCAACTCGAGATCATTTCCTCTTGTTCTATCACTTATTACTAGGCAGAGAAAACCAACATCTATCTGGCCACAATTTCCTTTCAGGTAGCTGTAGAGAAGGTCTCCCCTCAGACTCTTCTTCTCCAGGCTTGTGCTAGTTTGAGCCTAGCTGGGATATCTGAGGGAGAATTAGATTATAGGCTGTGAAAAGCAAGCAATGGTGAGGTCTGCTGCGCTCATAGGCTTGCTGAGGTGGATAAGAACATAGATAACAGAGACTCTCACTGGACTTTGGGCTGCACTTTTCTCTCTAACTTGCTGCCTAACTAATCCTTCTGCTTCCTAACCCCCCTGGCTGACCCTCCAAACTCACCTTGAATGTAAGGCAAAGTCTGGGGTAAGGTAGAGGGGTGGGAAGAAGGTGGAAGGGTGGTTGAGAGCCCCTCCTGGGGACTCTGGTTTCTGGGAGGGCTGCTGTGTTTCTGTATTACCTTTAACTTATCTATTTCTGTCTGTAGCTGTACAGATTGTAAATATCTGCTTGTATCTTGTGCCAAGCTGTAAATATAAAGCTTCATTCTTCCAATTCCCAGATCAACTGAGTCTAGTCTGGGTGATTTTCTTAAGTGTGGGAGGGCAGGTAACACCCAAACCATCACAAGGCTTAACAACCCCAGTTCCCTGAGCCACTCTTGTTCTCCAAACACTTCACCACCTTTGATGTCCTCCTCTGGCCACGCTCCAGCATGGAAATATCCTTGGAGTGGTTCAAGACTGAACCCAGTACTCAAGGTGTGGCCCCAGAAGTGCTAAGCACAGGGGGAAGAACTTGGAAGAAGACAGGAAGCTGTCACAGTGCTAAGGTCTAACAGAATTTAGGTTTTTCTTGAGGAACTGCAACACTGGAGCATCAGCAAGGAAATAAGGTGAGTTTCATGTCCTCTTTCCCCTAAGCTAAACAGATAATTAGACTTTAGCATCACTCAATTTCAAGCTGCTCCCAACACTTTTAATATGAACAGCTCATTATTGGACTAAAATAGATACAGTGATAAACAAAAGAGCCATTCAAGCTTACCTGACACAGGCGGGCAACAGAAAGGAGCATCAGCCCAAAGAGAAAGCCATTGTACTGGAAGTGAATATCTGAACTTGAGTCAAGGAAGGAATCAGAGAATCAACCATGTTGGAAGAGACCTCCAAAACCATCCAGCCCAACCTAGCACCCAGCCCTGCCCAACCAACCAGACCATGGCACTAAGTGCCCCAGCCAGGCTTGGCTGCAACACCTCCAGCCACGGCCACTCCACCACCTCCCTGGGCAGCCCATTCCAATGCCAATCACTCTCTCTGCCAGGAACTTCCTCCTCACATCCAGCCTAGACCTGCCCTGGCACAGCTTCAGACTCTGTCCCCTTCTTCTCTTGCTGCTTGCCTGGCAGAAGACACCAGCCCCACTTGGCTAGAGCCTCCCTGCAGGCAGCTACAGGCAGCAGTGAGCTCTGCCCTGAGCCTCCTCTGCTGCAGGCTGCACATCCCCAGCTCCCTCAGCCTCTCCTCATAGGGTTTGTGTGCCAGGCCCCTCACCAGATTAGTTGCCCTTCTCTGGACAAATTCCTCCGCACTAGGAGGAAGCTGTTGGCAGAGAGAGGGGTGCTAGGTTGGACTGGTTGAGCTCGGAGCTGTCTTCCAACCTGGTTGATCCTCTCTGAAGTTATTAAAAAACATTCACAGGTTTGCACCACATGCTCTAACAGGTTGTTAAAACCCAACCAGACCAAAACCCAAACAGCCTAAACCACAAACATCCTACACCAGTCTGGAAGGATACGATCCACAATTAACAAGCCAAAATTCCACAGCAGCAGAGCAGCAAGAATAAATGCTGGCTTCTCCAGGATGTCCTTTAGAGCTCGCCTTCCATTTACACACCTGCAGCACCTGAACAAGAGCAGAAGAAACAGGGGTTTTAACAGTCACAGAGCAAAGCCATTGCTGCTTTTTGGAGTTGAGAAGTGCTTTAAACTTGAATTATTTCGTTGCTCAATTCATCAATGGATGAGTCTAATGAAGAAAGTTTAGCAAAAACAGGATCTTAAAGTTCAACAGCTGTAGTGCATTCCACATGCTGAAATTTAAGTAACTTAATCTCAGGTTCATATCTTGCATTTATAGACTCATAGAATGGTCTGGGTTAGAAGGGAAGCCCAAAGGTCACCCAGTCCAACCCCACCTGCAGCAAAGCAGGGACATCCTGAACTAGATCAGGTTGCCCAGACCCCGTCAGGCCTTATTGTGAATATCTCCAGGCCCCAGCCACTTCCCTGGGCAACCTGTTCCAGCATTTCACTACCCTCATGGTAAAGAACAAGAAGAAACTGACTTGTACTTAGCAACCCATTCCAAACTTCTCCCACCTGTGATATTTCCAAGCAGTTACAACTTATCTGTACAAAAATTACTTGTTGTTACTCTAGAAAAATCTCATCTACCAACATCTACTCATTGCACCTAGAAGAACCTGGAGACTTACTCACGAACTGCATATATGAAGAGGATGTCTGTAAGGATGACAGAAAACCTTTGGAAGAAGATGGTTGCTGGGCTGGTGTAGTTTAGATTTTCAATAACCAACATTTTGGGGTCAAAGTACTTGGCAACATGGGAAAGTGCATATTCAAACCAAGCAAAAAAAGGTGGATAGTCCAGGGTCCATTCTGAAGTTGCCTAAAAGGAAAAAAAAGATTAAATAGTTTGGAATGATATAATGGTTTTAGAATCACAGAATCATTAAAGATGGCATTAGAATCATAGAATCAACCAGGTTGGAAGAGACCTCCAAGCTCAGCCAGCCCAACCTAGCACCCAGCCCTGCCCAACCAACCAGACCATGGCACTAAGTGTCCCAGCCAGGCTTGGCTTCAACACCTCCAGGCACAGCCACTCCACCACCTCCCTGGGCAGCCCATTCCAATGCCAATCACTCTCTCTGCCAGCAACTTCCTAACAACATCCAGCCTAAACTTCCCCCTAGCAGAACATGAGGCTGTGTCCCCTTGTTCTGTTGCTGGGTGCCTGGCAGCAGAGCCCAACCCCACCTGGCTACAGCCTCCCTTCAGGCAGTTGTAGATCACTCATTTTTTGGTTTGACAAGACCTTTGAGACCATCAAGTCCAATCATCTAAATCTACAAGTCTGATGCTGAACTGTCCTTTGACATCATATCTCTGTGGCTTTTAAATACCTCCAGGGATTCAACCACCTCCCTGGGCAGCTTATTCCAATGCTTGAGATCCTTTTCAGTGAAGAACCTTTATATTAAAACACCCAATCCAAACCTCCTCTGATGCAACTTGAGGCCTTTTCCTCTCATCCTTACACTTCTTACAAAGGAGAAGAGACCAACCACCTGGCTCCAATCTCCTTTCAGGTAGTTGCAGATAGCAAGGTCTCCCCTGAACCTACTTTTCTCCAGGCTAAGCAATTCCAGTTTCCTCAGCTGCTCCTCATGAGACTTGTTTTCCAGACCCCTCAACAGCTTTGTTGCCCTTCTCTGGGCACATCCAGCACTTCCATGTCTGAGGGCCTACAACCAGACCCAGTACTCAAGGTGTAGCCTCACCAGTACTGAGTACAGGAGCAAGATTACTTCCCTGGTCCTGCTGGCCACAGTATTTCTAATACAGGCCAGGATGCTGTTGGCTTTATTGGCTACCTGAGCAGACTGCAACCTCATGTTCAGTCACCTGTCAACAAGCACCCCCCAGGTCCTTTGTCACTGTGCAGTTTTCCAGTTACTCTGCCCCAAGCCTGTAGCACTGCATGAGGTTATTGTGACCCCAGGGCAGGATCCAGCACTTGGCATTGTCAAGCTCTCCTGCTGCACAATAGTTTAACACAATTCAGGCTGTTTACAGCCCCTCAGGTACAGTTAGACTCATAGAATCAGTCAGGGCTGGAAGAGACCACAAGGAGCAGCCAGTTCCAACCTCCCTGCCATGCCCAGGGACACCCTACCCTAGAGCAGGCTGGCCAGAGCCCCATCCAGCCTGCTTTAAAACACCATCACAGCAAATCAGCTGATGTTTTTTAACTCAACTGCCTCTGCCTAACAGAAACTACTTCAGAAGGAAGGGGTCAGCTGTACGGTGCTGAACATGATTTGAGCTGTTCTTCTGTAGTCCTGGTAGAGGGACAGGAGATCTGATCAGTAGAAAAAGATTAAACATGATTTCATGCATCTGCACCTAACCAGCATATAATTATCTGCTCTTTATAAATAACCTTAAGACAACTTAAGAAAGCTGAGTAAAATAGCTGACAGAATATTGCTCTACATTAGAGAAACCACCAGCACAGTCAGCCTTGTTAGTCTCAACAGTATTTTTAGTCATTAGTCAAGCATATTTAATTCTAATGAGGCTTTGATCAAGGCTGAACAGGAGGTTTGTTTAGTTTGTCTTTTTCTTTTGCCATAAGGACTCTCATTATGTCCTGACCAACAATTAACTCCTTGACTGTGGAAACAAGAGAGGAGAAATCCCTGCTGAAAGACATCCTGGGCTTTGGCATCAAGCAGTTATCACCGGGATCATGCTGGCATCAGAGGAGTTTGTTTTACACCATTGGATGAGCCTGTCAAAGTTCTGAGCCACAACAATTAACTACTCTGAAAACACAGTTCCCAGACACTTTTGAGGAGGAAGATTAGAGACTAATACTTATTGCAGAACTCAAGGAGATATTGTGAGGCAGATTAAAACCTAATTGTAGGCTGAGTCCATTATCAACTTAAATATGACTCACCCACATTAAATCTGTGTGTGCTAGTAGTGCCAGCAGAGGCTCAAAACTTCAGTAGTGATGGATTTCTTCATGTATATACCAAATTATATGATTCATTCTTTAGCATGAGATCTGATGATAAATGATAGCATTAAGGACAAGAATGAGGAGAGCTGCAATTTAAGAGTGCCATGCAACTCTCTGTGTGCCATGCCACACAGCCTAATAATCCATGTGCCTTAGTTGCCTTTTTTCATTTTACCTTCCTAAATTGTAGCAGCTTCCCCAAACAATTCACTCCTTTTCCTTTTTAAACTGAATGCTGCACAGAGCAAACAAATCATCACTGCTGTGCTTTTGTACCACTGCTGTAGAGATGCCAATCATCAACATCACAGGTTAGGGGATGGAAGGGACCTTGAAAGATCATCACAACAACTCCAAGCAGCGCTACAGGCTGGGGCCAGAGTGGCTGAGAGCAGCCAGGAAGAAGAAAGGGACCTGGGGGTGCTGGGAGAGAGGAGCTGAAGCTGAGGCAGCAGTGCCCAGGTGGGCAGCAGAGCCAATGGCATCCTGGGCTGGCTCAGGAGCAGTGTGGGCAGCAGGACAAGGGAGGTTCTTGTGCCCCTGTGCTCAGCACTGCTCAGGCCACACCTGGAGTGCTGTGTCCAGTTGTGAGCTCCTGAATTGCAGAGAGATGCTGAGGTGCTGGAAGGTGTTTGGAGCAGGGCAGCAAGGCTGGGGAGGGGCCTGGAGCACAGCCCTGTGAGGAGAGGCTGAGGGAGCTGGGGGGGTACAGCCTGCAGCAGAGGAGGCTCAGGGCAGATCTCACTGCTCTCTACAACTACCTGCAGGGAGGCTGTAGCCAGGTGGGGTTGGTCTCTTCTGCAGGCAAGCAGCAAGAGAAGAAGGGGACAGAGTCTGAAGCTGTGGCAGGGGAGGTCTAGCCTGGATGTTAGGAGGAAGTTGTTGGCAGAGAGAGTGATTGGTCTCCTCCAAGCTAAAGAGCCCCATCTCCCTCAGTCTCTCCTTGTAAGGAGAAACTGCACAGAAGTCTCTAGCACTCAGATAGACTGACACACTCAATACACCTTGAATTTATGTACAGTTGAAATCCCAAGCAGATACTTACTTCATAGTACCACTGAGAGAGGGGTAAGTTGTGAGTGATGGCCAGCCAATTCCTATGTACTTCAAAATCTGTGGAATAACTACAGAAGGTGCATATTAAGAGTCACATACCTAAAGGAGAAACATTTCAGAGCACACCACCACAGGTAGGTAAAAAAGAAGCCTGCAATTCTCAGCACTTAAGGCAAGACTTTCATTGAGGAGCTTGAACAGTAACAAAGATATTGCATGGTGGTCTACCTCCAGAAACAGTCAAGATCAGGCTGGGTGGGCACCTGAGCAACCTGAATCTAGAATTACAGAATCAGTTTGGTTGCAAAAGACCTTTAACACCATCGAGTCCAACCATTATGTACTGTTATCCAGTTTGGTGCTAAACTGTGTCTCCCAGCACTACATCTCCATAGCATTTAGACACCTCCAGGGATGGAGTTTCCATCACCTCTCCATGAAGCCTATTGCTGTGCATAAGAACCCTTTCAGTGGTTCCTTCTGATGTCCAATCTTATATTCCCCAGGTGCACCATTTCCTCTTGTCCTCTCATTTTTTACCACAGAGACCAACACCCACCTGGCTCCAACCATACAGACACCTGTGGATGTCCCTGCTCACTGCAGAGGAATTGGACTAAGTGACCTTTAAAGGCTCCTTCCTACCCAAACGTCTCTAATGAGTGTCCAGTTGTGGGCTCCTGAATTGCAGAGAGCTGTTGAGGTGCTGGAAGGTGTTTGGAGCAGGACAGCAAGGCTGGGGAGGGGCCTGGAGCACAGCCCTGTGAGGAGAGGCTGAGGGAGCTGGGGGGGTGCAGCCTGCAGCAGAGGAGGCTCAGGGCAGAGCTGATTGCTGCCTGCAGCTGCCTGCAGGGAGGCTGTAGCCAGGTGGGGTTGGGCTCTGCTGCCAGGCAAGCAGCAAGAGAAGAAGGGGACAGAGTCTGAAGCTGTGGCAGGGCAGGTCTAGGCTGGCTGTGAGGAGGAAGTTGCTGTCAGAGAGAGTGATTGGCATTGGAATGGGCTGCCCAGGGAGGTGGTGGAGTGGCCGTGGCTGGAGGTGTTGCAGCCAAGCCTGGCTGGGGCACTTAGTGCCATGGTCTGGTTGGTTGGGCAGGGCTGGGTGCTAGGTTGGGCTGGCTGAGCTTGGAGCTCTCTTCCAGCCTGCCTGATTCTGATTCTAAGAACTTCATGCCAAGGACACATAGGGGCAATTATAGGGCACGGATTTTCTCCAGCTTGCCCCTGCCTGACGCTTGGTTTAAAATTCCCAGGTGCTGACTGATTTTTAACATCAATTTGCTTGCTTTGAGGAAAAACTCCAACTCCTTTGGCAATTACAGAGCGTTCACGTTTTGAAGCCCTCCTCACTCCCCAGCCCCCAACAACAGCCAAGCAGAACGGGCTCTAAACGCCTTTAAAGACGAAGCCTGTTTGACACCGCCCAGAGGACGAGGCGGCGGCACCGCTCCGCTCCCCGTTACCACCCCAAGGCAATAACGACCGCAAGGCCACCACGGCCCCTCCGACCCGCGGCGCCGCGCCAGCCCATGCCCCCATCCCCACCCCGCTGAGGAGCGACGGACAGACCGCCCCGGCCCTCCTCAGTCCCAGCCGCGGGACAGCTCCTTACTAGGCGGGGATGAGGAGGCACTTGAGGAAGGAGACGCCAAGCGCCAGGGTCCCGAACCACCGCCGGCCGCCCGCCGCCATGGCAGCGCCGCGCCGAGGGAGCCGCTGCGCCTGCGCAGGGCCGGCCCGGGGCCCGCCGCGGGCGTTTGAAGCGCGAGGCCCCGCCCGCCGCGCGGCCTGCGCATGCCCAGGGACCCACCGCGGCCGCGGCTGCGGCGCTGCCCATGGGCGGGGCTGCCTGTGGGCGCTGCCTGTGAGGGGCTGCCTGTGAGGGGCTGCCTGTGAGTGGCTGCCTGTGGGCGGCTGCCTGTGGGCGCTGCCTGTGGGGGCTGCCTGTGGGCGCTGCCTGTGCGGGCTGCCTGTGGGGGCTGCCTGTGGGGGTCTGCCTGTGAGGGGCTGCCTGTGGGGGCTGCCTGTGGGCGCTGCCTGTGCGGGCTGCCTGTGGGCGCTGCCTGTGGGGGCTGCCTGTGGGCGCTGCCTGTGGGGGCTGCCTGTGGGGGCTGCCTGTGGGCGCTGCCTGTGGGCGCTGCCTGTGGGCGCTGCCTGTGGGGGCTGCCTGTGGGGGCTGCCTGTGGGGGCTGCCTGTGGGGGTCTGCCTGTGAGGGGCTGCCTGTGGGGGCTGCCTGTGGGGGCTGCCTGTGGGCGCTGCCTGTGGGGGCTGCCTGTGGGGGCTGCCTGTGGGGGTCTGCCTGTGAGGGGCTGCCTGTGAGGGGCTGCCTGTGGGCGCTGCCTGTGGGGGCTGCCTGTGGGGGCTGCCTGTGGGCGCTGCCTGTGGGCGCTGCCTGTGGGGGCTGCCTGTGGGCGCTGCCTGTGGGCACTGCCTGTGCGGGCTGCCTGTGGGCGCTGCCTGTGGGGGCTGCTTGTGCGGCTGCCTGTAGGGCGCTGCCTGTGGGGGGCTGCCTATGGGTGCTGCCTGTGGGGGCTGCCTGTGGGGGCTGCCTGTGGGCGCTGCCTGTGGGCGCTGCCTGTGCAGGCTGCCTTTGGGCGCTGCCTGTGCAGGCTGCCTGTGGGCGCTGCCTGTGGGCGCTGCCTGTGGGGGCTGCCTGTGGGGGCTGCCTGTGGGCGCTGCCTGTGGGGGCTGCCTATGGGCGCTGCCTATGGGCGCTGCCTGTGCGGGCTGCCTGTGGGGGGCTGCCTATGGGTGCTGCCTGTGGGGGCTGCCTGTGGGGGCTGCCTGTGGGGGCTGCCTGTGCGGGCTGCCTGTGCGGGCTGCCTGTGGGGGCTGCCTGTGGGGGCTGCCTGTGGGGGCTGCCTATGGGTGCTGCCTGTGGGGGCTGCCTGTGCGGGCTGCCTGTGGGGGCTGCCTGTGGGGGCTGCCTGTGCGGGCTGCCTGTGGGGGCTGCCTGTGGGCGCTGCCTGTGCGGGCTGCCTGTGGGGGGCTGCCTATGGGGGCTGCCTGTGGGCGCTGCCTGTGGGCGCTGCCTGTGGGGGCTGCCTTTGGGCGCTGCCTGTGCAGGCTGCCTGTGGGGGCTGCTTGTGGGGGGCTGCCTGTGGGGGGCTGCCTGTGGGGGCTGCTTGTGCGGGCTGCCTGTGGGGGGCTGCCTGTGGGGGCTGCCTGTGGGGGCTGCCTGTGCGGGCTGCCTGTGCGGACTGCCTGTGCGGGCTGCCTGTGGGGCACTGCCTGTGGGGGCTGCCTGTGCGGGGCTTCCTGTGGGGCGCTGCCTGTGGGCGCTGCCTGTGGGGGCTGCCTGTGGGCGCTGCCTGTGCGGGCTGCCTGTGGGGGCTGCCTGTGGGGCGCTGCCTGTGGGCGCTGCCTGTGGGCGCTGCCTGTGGGCGCTGCCTGTGCGGGGCTGCCTGTGCGGGCTGCCTGTGGGCGCTGCCTGTGGGCGCTGCCTGTGGGGGGTTGCCTGTGCGGGCTACGCAGCCGTGCTTGGGCAGCGTGGGGCGCACGGTGGAGTTAGGGGGTGAGGGGCCGCGGGGGCTAGGGCTTGAGTGACAGAGAGACCGCCTCTGGACGTGGGTGGCTGTGGGACTAGGGGAGCAGTTGGACAGACTGAGGGAGTTGGGGCTGTGCAGGCTGGAGAAGAGAAGGCTCCCCGGAGACCTTACTGTGGCCTTCCAGCATCTGAAGGGGGCTACAAGAAAGCTGGGGAGGGACTTTTTGCGACGTGAGATTGTTTAGCCTGGAGAAGAAGCAGCTCAGGGGTGACCTGAGTGGTCCTGCTCTGGCAGGGGGGTTGGACCTGATGATCTCCTTGGGTCCCTTCCAAACCCTAACATCCTGTGAGCCTGAGATCTCATTGCTGCCTACAACGACCTGCAGGGAGGCTGTAGCCAAGTGGGGTTGGGCTCTTCTCCCAGGCAACCAGCCTGAACTAGGGGACACAGCCTCAAGTTGTACCAGAGGAGGTTCAGGCTGGATGTTAGGAGGAAGCTGTTGGCAGAGAGAGTGATTGGCATTGGAATGGGCTGCTCAGGGACGTGCTGTAAGTGTTCAAGTCACCCCTGGAGGTGTTGAAGCCAAGCCTGGCTGGGGCACTTAGTGCCATGGTCTGGTTGGTTGGGCAGGGCTGGGTGCTAGGTTGGACTGGCTGAGCTTGGAGGTCTCTTCCAACCTGCTTGATTCTATCTGAAAAGCAAGTTGCACCTGCAGGGCTGAGGAAGGGGAGGGAAACAAAAGCCAGCTACCTAGATAAAAAGGGAACAAACATTTTGGGAGGGAGAAGATTCCAATAAACAGTCATTACAATGTTAAGTCACAGACTGCAAAATTAGGGAGCAGCTACAGATTTAGCTCAGTGTGTGGTTGGAAATAGCAGCTGCGTGTGTGTAGCATATGTCTGCCTGCAGTCAACAGTGACTCGCTCGCCGCTCCTTTCACGCGCACCGAAGGCGTGCAGAACAACAGTGCCCTTATAAAGAGCAGCTCATGCTTGAAGATGCTTACTCTGCTTGGCAATTTAGAGGTATCTCAAGTTTCTCTGTTCCTCCTGAAGCCTCTCTTCACTCGTGTTGTAGAATGGCTTAGGTCGGAGGGGACCGCAGGGGTCACAGAACTGGTTTGGTTGGAAAAGACCTCCAAGATCATCAAGTCCAACCATCAACCCAACTCCACCGTGGCCATCATCTACTCCAACTTCTCTGTCATAGGCAGAGATGCCTCTCAACTAGACTTGCATGCCCAAGGCCTCATGCTGTCTAGCCTTAAACACCTCCAAGGGGGATGCATCCACAACATCGAGTCCAATCACCAACCCAACTCCACTGTGGCCATCATCTACTCCAACCTCTCTGTCATAGGCAGAGATGCCTCTCAACTAGACTTGCATGCCCAAGGCCTCATCCTATCTAGCCTTAAACACCTCCAAGGAGGGTGCATCTACAGCATCCACATCATCAAGTCCAATCATCAACCAAACTACACCGTGGCCATCATCTACTCCAACTTTGCCAGGCTGGATGGGTGGGCAGAGGTCAACGGGATGAGATTTAACAAGGCCAAGTGCAGGGTTCTGCACTTTGGCCACAACAAGCCCAAGCAGCACTACAGGCTGGGGACAGAGCAACTGGAGAGTAGCCAGGAAGAAAGGGACCTAGGGGTACTGGTAGACAGTAGCTGAACATGATCCAGCAGTGTGCCCAGGTGGGCAGCAGAGCCAATGGCATCCTGGGCTGGCTCAGGAGCAGTGTGGGCAGCAGGACAAGGGAGGATATTCTGATCCTGTATTCAGCACTGCTGAGGCCACACCTTCAGTGCTGTGTCCATTTCTGGGCTCCTCAACTCAAGAGAGATGTTGAGATACTGGAATGTGTCCAGAGAAGGTTAGAACTGGCTGATCCTTGAGGCCCCTTCCAACCCTGACTCATTCTATGATTCTGTGATCTGGAGCTCCAAAGTGTCTAACAGATCAGTCTTTTCCCCTGCTTCCAAATGAGATTTAAGCCCACTGCTCCTATCTTTGGATAAACTCAGGCTGACAGGAGATAAATTAATACAAGTAAGTATTATTTTAGTCCTGACACAAACAACTCCTCTTTCAGACCACTTAAATTCTACTCTAAGAGGTTTGGACTAAAAAGAAATAGTGTTGATGGTACCCAAAAGTTCTGATATCATCAATTCAGCAGTGGCATACCTCTTTCAAGGCACAGACTTGTTCATGTATGGTACAGACGGCACAGACAGGGTTCATGTGTGGTATTTTACAGATCCTAATCATGTCACCTGTGTAAATCATGACCAGCTGACACAGTGAATATTCAGCTGCCTGGCAAACTCATGTCAGAAGCAAGATTCACACAGGAGTTGCTTTGCTTTGTCAGTAACAGATTACTCATGCTTTACAATTCAACTCAGGGATGGGAGCAAAAAAAGAGTTCTTCCAAAAGCAATTACAACTAGAAGAATGTGGTGACTCAAGCTGGAATTTGGCCACAAAATCCTATGAACAAGCCTGAGAATTCACAACACTTGCTAGGTTTAATGGTTCTGAGGGCTTCCAGCCTAGCCAGTGCTTCCTAACAGTACAGTCCCAGGTACATTGTGCTGGTTTAGCAGCAAGTCAGACAGGGGCTGCGGGCAATGGCTGCAGAATAGGTACATCTGCCCTTAGCATGCTGATTTGTGGTGTTCATGCAGTTACAGCTTAGGACAGTGGAACTATATTGATCTCACTGATTTCCACATCAGTAGCAGTGGACCTATATTGATCTCACTGATTTCCACATCAGTAGCAGTGGAACTGTATTGATCTCACTGATTTCCACATCAGTAGCAGTGGACCTATATTGATCTCACTGATTTCCACATCAGTAGCAGTGGAACTGTATTGATCTCACTGATTTCCACATCACTAGCAGTGGACCTATATTGATCTCACTGATTTCCACAACAGTAGCAGTGGAACTGTATTGATCTTACTGATTTCCACAGCAGTAGCAAACCCCTTCTTTATGCTTGTTCACAAGTCAGCTGAATGTAATGACAGACTCCTTAGTTGAGGAAACAAGAACATGAGCACTACTGAGCTTTGCAGCCCTGCAGCCAAGAACTTTTGGAAGCATAAAATGCTAAATGCTTAACTTGGTTATTGCATTTTCCTGTGTCTCCCACTGGAGAGAATGGGAACTGTTTCAGCAGGTCTCTCATGCACACGTAGCAGTCTGGTTAGGGAAAGACAGCTGAGATACTTTTAAAGAGGGTTAGTTGAGAAGGAACCACCTCCCAAGTGGCACAAATGATGCTTAGAGCTAACATGCAGCTAGTGGACTGTGGTCATCATAGTGCAGACTGGGCGTGCAGGAAAGAGCTTGACCATTGCCATCACCTCTTTTTCCCCCCTGCCTTACTACCAACAATCTGATACTGAAGCCAAGCAAATGGTAAAGTGCTACCTTAGTGACATTTCACAATGACATAAAAATGGCTTAATATACAGGGATAGGAAATGTGAGCCTCTGAGTTTGGATTAAAAATCCAGGTATAACCTGATGGGTGTATCATCTTTTCAGGTGGAATCCATCCTACTCAGAGAGCATCCCGTGCACTCCAAGCACTGCTGACTGGGAAACATGCCATGTCCAGGCAGAAGAGGCTCACAAAAGATATCTGAGTGCCTATGCCACCAAATCTGTTTCCAACTCAGAAAGCTTCAGCAGCATCCTCTGGACAAATACAACATTGTAAAAGAAAGAAGAGGAGTAGTTGTCTTGGATGCCTTTGGAATGTAGAAGTAAAGGTTTAAGAGCATCCAACTCAAAGTTCCCCCACCAGTCACAATCTTCTCAGTCTGTAAGAACACTGTTCTCTCTGCTATGGCTTCCTTGGTTATTCCCCAGCCCAGTCACATCGTTCAAACACAGCTTCCTTGAAAACAGTTAAGTGGGAGTTCTTCACAGGGTTCAGACAAAAAACCCCAAGCCAGCTTCAGACAGTGACAGAAATCCTTCACTGAGCCTAAAGAGACAGGATCCCTTTCTCATTTGCAGCTTGCACCATCCTTTACAGTTGTCTTGAGTGTGTGCATCTGGGGAGGCTTCCTCTCTGCACATCTAACCAAGCTTCTTGGATGCTCTGCAGAGGTGACATGGCAAGACGTGGAAAATGTGTCCCCAGTGCTCTCTGCTGCACTGCAGCACCATGGCATCTTTCACCATGTCTGTTCTCTGGGTAAAACCTTGATCACTGAACCCTCACATCCCCTTGCAATTAAGGATCACTCCCATTTTCCAACTGGAAAGCAGTTAAGTGATTTTTCCAACAGCTGCAGAGCCAGCCAGAGGAGGAGGAGGCAGGAACAGAACCAGTCTTTAATTCAGGCGCTAGACAATTCCTTCTGTCTAGAATCTTCTGAAAGGTCAGGCAGGTAAATACATTAAAGGAAAATCATCTCCTTGTTAGTGACTCTTCATCCAGATTAGCATGATTCTGAATCAGGCTGTAAGTGTAAACCCTTAACCTGTGTGTTACCTCCATAATGATTCCTACTTGTACCGAATTAGGCGAATTATCTTATTATTCATGAAATCTGAAGTATGTGGATGAGAGGAATCTATGCAGAAGCCATCACTCATGGCTATTTTTAGCACTTCTTCCACAAACACCTGGAAACTATTGATTTGCTTATTGTCTGGCACCACCCAGAGTCTCTTCAAGTTCTGCCTGGTGTACTCCTCTTCAGGAAGACCTTCCACACTCGCAACCCAATCCAAGGTCAAATGGTTGGGGTCTTTCAAGTAGCTGGATATTGAAGAGAGGTTTCCATTGAAGCAATAATAGAGTTTGGACCCCAGAAGCTTCAGGAAGAGACAGGACGTGGAGAAGATGTGAGCACTGAACACTTCCATGTTGGAGGAAGACAGGCTGTAGATCTGGGGTGCTTCTCGGACAGTGAAGTGAACAGTTTGGGTCTTTTGATCGAGGGTGATGTTGAGCATGGCGTTCTTCTCTGCCTTAGAAAGCTCCACCTCTTTCTCCTGCAAGGCCTCAATCAGTGGCTGGATCTGATAGAAATCCACCTCCCGTCGGAGCAAGCCCATTTCCTGGAAGTCTTCAGGGAGGTCCAAGTGAGAAGTCCGTAAGAAGTTCAGGATGTAGCGGAAGATTTTACCATCCCTGTCAATAAAGCAGTTGCCTTGGCTGTCCTTCTTGGTTGGGATCTTCCCACTAAACATGGCCCCCAGCATGGAGTCTGGAAAGCTAGTCAGGGTGGACAGAGAGGTGGTATAGAGCTTTCCTCCAACATTGAGCGTGATGGGTTCAGACATGATGAAAGAGCCAATGATGCTGGGACTAAGTCTGAAAAAGAGAAAAGAAGCCAACACCACACATTTAGTTGGATTTACATGTTTGGAGGCTTCAACCACAGAGATAAAGAGTAAAGGTAACTACATGGCAAGAATTCATCAGAGAAATGGGAAGTAAAGAACTACTTTTGGAGGCTGCATGAGCGAGATGGATTCAGACATGATGGAAGAGTCAATGATGCTGGGACTAAGCCTATAACAAAGAAAAGAAGCCAGCACCACACATTTAGTTGGATTTACATGTTTGGAAGGTTCAAGCAGAGAGATAAAGAGTAAAGTTAACTACATTACAAGAATTCATCACAGAAATGGGAAGTAAAGAACTACATTTGGAGGCTGCATGAGCGAGATGGGTTCAGACATGATGGAAGAGTCAATGATGCTGGGACTAAGCCTATAACAAAGAAGTCAACACCACACATTTAGTTGGATTTACATGTTTGGAGGCTTCAACCACAGAGTTTAAGAGTAAGGGTAACTACATGACAAGAATACATCACAGAACTGAGGAGTCAAGAATTACTTTTGAAGGATGCATCTTAAGAATAAGGGTAAAGAATTTTTTTTCTCCCAATAAACTTTGTTTAGTTGAGTCTAGTGCCAGCAACCATTGGCTTGTGAGGAGAGGCTGAGGGCCCTGGGGCTTTTTAGTCTGGAGAAAAGAAGACTGAGAGGGGATTTGATAAATGTTTATAAGTATCTGAAGGCTGCCAGGAGTGGGGGGGACAGGCTCTGCTCACTGCTCCCTGGGATAGGACAAGGAGCAATGGGTGGAAGTTGCAGCAAAAGAGGTTCTGCCTCAACACAAGGGGGAACTTCTTTACTGTAAGGGTCACAGAGCACTGGCACAGGCTGCCCAGAAAGGTCATGGAGTCTTCTCTCTCTCTCTGGCCTGTATGGATGTGTTCCTCTGTGATCTGTGTTAGACAGCATTGGCCTGCTCTGGAAG
This sequence comes from Pogoniulus pusillus, assembly GCF_015220805.1. NCBI lineage: Eukaryota > Metazoa > Chordata > Aves > Piciformes > Lybiidae > Pogoniulus > Pogoniulus pusillus. The sequence continues at coordinate 1,910,716 of NC_087266.1, forward strand.
GAGGGTTGGACTGGATGATCTCTTTGGGTCCCTCCTAATCCCTAACATCCTATGATCCTATGAATCATGAACCTTTACAATCAAGACAGACATGAACCCTCTCCTATGGATGCCTACAGTGAAAAAGCTGCTGACTTCAGAGCAAGAGTTGTGTCTTCAGCTCACCCCATCCCATCCCCCTCACAAACACTCAGTTTAGAGGGGGTAAAAGACGCACAGGACAAGAACTGGACATGTCCCAACATCTAACCCTCTCCTATGGATGCCTACAGTGAAAAGGCTGCTAGCACTCACTGGTAATAATAACACCACCACCATCCCTGGCTTTGCAGACTGAGAGGTGGTGGAGTCACTGTCCCTGGAGGTGTTCAAGAAAAGAGTGGATGAGGCACTTAGTGCCATGGTCCAGTTGACTGGATAGGGCTGGGGGATAGGTTGGACTGGATGAGCCTGGAGGTCTCTTCCAACCTGGTTGATTGTGTAATTCTAAGAATTGGATCTAGGACATTATCAACAAGGTTACTTCTAGCCTTAAAATTGAGAACTGTTGTTTGTCTACATTACCCAAGGAAAAAGCAAGAGTTGTGTCTTGAGCTCACCCCATCTCATCTCCCTCACAAACACTCAATTCAGAGAGGGACAAAAAAAGCACAAGACAAGAACTGGACACGTCCCAGCATCTTCCATGGCATCTGAAGATACAGTTAAAGCAACAAGACTGTTGCAGCAGCATCCACTTCACGCACATTGGAGTGCAGTCAGCCCAGCAGGGAGCCAGCAAGCAGTGCTGCCCTAAACAAGTGACAGTCTGCAGTTCCACTCAGTCAAAAAAACCACCAGGCTTTCTCCTTCCAACGTGCTTCATCTCAGAGAACACTTCCTAATTCATTAGGGCTGTATCCCAGTTGATGTAGTTTCCATGCAGTTCCTCTGCAATCAGCTGAGACAAATGGAGGATGTGATTTTCATAGTGCAAATGAGCATTGCTGGTGCTGGAAGGGACTTTGCCCTTCACCCTACCTTCCTCCTACCGTAGCCCAGGACCTTGCAATTGGCTTTGTTGAACTTCACAATCATAGAATCATAGAATCAACCAGGTTGGAAGAGACCTCCAAGCTCATCCAGTCCAACCTAGCACCCAGTATGATGTCAGTATTGGCCCACCTCTGTCAAGGTCCCTCTGGATGACATGCACTGCCCCCAGCATGTGAACCAGAGCACACAACTTGTTCTCATTGGCAAACTTGCTGAGATTGCCTTGATCCCATTTTCCAAGTACCTAGCATGAAGCATCAGCTGAGTTCCCTCTTCATCATAAGGCTGCCCTTGCTCAACCACTTGGAATGTGGAACACCTGGGGATACACTGCTTTACCCTCTTAAGCATTCATCCCATTTAAGAGCACTTTAGCTAATAAATAAAATGCTGCAGACATAATTAGACTGAGTGCCTGTTTTGCCCAACTTGGCAAAACCCCACATGTGCACCAGCAATCATCCAAGAGGAGAAGGAAAAAAAAAGGATCAATCACTGCCAACAGAAACAAAACGTAAAGAAATGGCACAAATATTACCACTTGTTTAAACCACACTGAAAAAGGGCTGCAGGTGTAGTTTATCATAGAACCAGGCAGGTTGGAAGAGAGCTCCAAGCTCAGCCAGCCCAACCTAGCACCCAGCCCTGCCCAACCAACCAGACCATGGCACTAAGTGCCCCAGCCAGGCTTGGCTGCAACACCTCCAGTCACAGCCACTCCACCACCTCCCTGGGCAGCCCATTCCAATGCCAATCACTCTCTCTGCCAGGAACTTCCTCCTCACATCCAGCCTAGACTTGCCCTGGCACAGCTTCAGACTCTGTCCCCTTGTTCTATTGCTGCTTGCCTGGCAGCAGAGCCCAACCCCACCTGGCTACAGCCTCCCTGCAGGCAGCTGCAGGCAGCAATGAGCTCTGCCCTGAGCCTCCTCTGCTGCAGGCTGCACACCCCCAGCTCCCTCAGCCTCTCCTCACAGGGCTGTGCTCCAGGCCCCTCCCCAGCCTTGCTGCCCTGCTCCAAACACCTTCCAGCACCTCAGCATCTCTCTTGAGTTCAGAAGCCCACAATTGGACACAGCACTCAAGGAATGGCCTGAGCAGTGCTGAGCACAGGGGCAGCAGAACCTCCCTTGTCCTGCTGCCCACACTGCTCCTGAGCCAGCCCAGGATGCCATTGGCTCTGCTGCCCACCTGGGCACTGCTGCCTCAGCTTCAGCTCCTCTCTCCCAGCACCCCCAGGTCTCTCTCTGCCCGGCTGCTCTCCAGCCACTCCGTCCCTGTCCTGTAGCCTTGAACACACCATTACAACTCTCTCCCTTCTCTGGACATCACCAAATCTTTGGGAAGCCATGTTAAAGGCAGTGAAACACGTTAAGGAATAGTTGAGGACTAACAATGTACTACAAAATACACACACAAGAAAAAGGGAAAAAAGAAAGAGAGAGAAAACAAAAAGGAAAGATGAATTATTTAGGCTGCCAGAGTGAAGGATGCCTAAGTGGCAAGAGCATTAAAGCAAGCTGGGGATCATTTCTGCTAAGCAGCAGGAAGAGCAGCCAAGATAAAAACCTCTCTGGCTTTTTGAGTGTTGCCCAGGAGAGCTGGTGAAAGCCACATCAGAGAGACATCGTGGAGAGATGTTCTGAGAGACACAGAGCAGGTAATGCATTATAGGAAGTAATTCTACACTGGGAGGGACAGGATTGATTTCAGCTAAAAAGGAGGGATGGGGGAAAAAAAAGAAGTATCTGGGCACCTGTGTGGCAGCTGGAGAATTGAAATGGGGTTTGGCAGGAGGAGATGGGGTTTTTTTTTGCAGGATGAGGCTCCAGCCTGGCTCATTAGAGTGCATTAATGGCAAACACACAGAATCACAGAATGGTTTGGCTTGGAAGGCACTTTTAAAGGTCATCAAGTCCAGCCACCCTTCAGAGAGCAGGGACATAGAATCATAAAATCATGATGATACAGAATCAGCCAGGTGGGAAGAGAGCTCCAAGCTCAGCCAGCCCAACCTAGCACCCAGCCCTGCCCAACCAACCAGACCATGGCACTAAGTGCCCCAGCCAGGCTTGGCTGCAACACCTCCAGCCACGGCCACTCCACCACCTCCCTGGGCAGCCCATTCCAATGCCAATCACTCTCTCTGCCAGGAACTTCCTCCTCACATCCAGCCTAGACCTGCCCTCCAACAGCTTCAGACTCTGTCCCCTTCTTCTCTTGCTGCTTGCCTGGCAGCAGAGCCCAACCCCACCTGGCTACAGCCTCCTTGCAGGCAGCTGCAGGCAGCAATGAGCTCTGCCCTGAGCCTCCTCTGCTGCAGGCTGCACACCCCCAGCTCCCTCAGCCTCTCCTCACAGGGCTGTGCTCCAGGCCCCTCCCCAGCCTTGCTGCCCTGCTCCAAACACCTTCCAGCACCTCAGCATCTCTCTGCAATTCAGGAGCCCACAACTGGACACAGCACTCCAGGTGTGGCCTGAGCAGTGCTGAGCACAGGGGCAGCAGAACCTCCCTTGTCCTGCTGCCCACACTGCTCCTGAGCCAGCCCAGGATGCCATTGGCTCTGCTGCCCACCTGGGCACTGCTGCCTCCTCAACTTCAGCTACCATCTACCAGGGCAGGTCTAGGCTGGATGTGAGGAGGAAGTTGTTGGCAGAGAGAGTGATTGGCACTGGAATGGGCTGCCCAGGGAGGTGGTGGAGTGGCTGTGGCTGGAGGTGTTGCAGTCAAGCCTGGCTGGGGCACTTAGTGCCATGGTCTGGTTGGTTGGGCAGGGCTGGGTGCTAGGTTGGACTGGCTGAGCTTGGAGCTCTCTTCCAACCTGGCTGATTCTATGATCCTATGAATAAGCACAGTGCAGCACTTGAAGGCTTGAACTCATTCAGTGAAGTGTGGTGTGGCTGCCAGGAGCAGTACATCCTGAAATGCAGCGCCTGGAGGGGGGGAGGAGGCTGCTTTTTGTGTCGGGAACGCTGTGAGCTACTGGAAATTTCCAGCTGGTGTTTGGGGAAAGGTCGTTCACCCCTGAGGATGGCACAGAGGACGAGGGTGACAAGCTCCAGGAGGGGACTCAAACTCCCAGCAGGCATGTGGGAGGAAGCGACCTGTCACCCTGCCCTTCTCGCTGCTCAAGAGGAGCGGTGCTGGATCTGCCAGCAGCTGCGATACAGGCACGCCGAGAAGCTGCCTGCGGGGAGCAGCTGCTCAGCCCCCAGCTATTGATATTTACTGCGTTTCCTTTTCTAACCATGCCTCCTCAGACGCAGAAATGTTCCTTTGCCAAGGGGATGCACCAGCAAGGGGAAGGCACGAACCAGGCTTCCATAACGTCCCTGCTTTGACGTGGGTGCAATGCTGCCTCTTCAGCCTTTCCCACAGCTGCTCCTTGATGCCCTTGAGCATCTCCTGGGCTGCTCCCTTAGGGATGCAGGTGACTACAGAGGGCTGCACATCTGTGTCCTGGCATACGCTGAATTTAGGCAATAAGAGAAAGGGAGAGAGAAGGCAAGGCTGGGGCACGTCCAGTTAGTGTGAGGAAAGAGTGATACGAACCAAAGGTCAGGTTCTTCCCGAGAGGAGAGGAATGAAAGCAGCAGTGCAGGGGCAAGGAGGAGGAAAGCGAAAGGAAGGTTAACTGCTGAAGGTGAACGGCAGAAGATGGAGGGAGAGAGGGAGTACAGAGCCAGAGGGATGCTGCGGCTACAGTGAGGGTTGGAAGTGAAACCCCCAGTGCCAGGGTGCTTGGGGTTCTCCTGGCATGACCCCCAACACCTGTGGGCTCAGGGGCTGCTGCTGAGCAACTCAGACTGCCAGGAGGGCACTGCCACCGGCTGCCAGGAGGGAATCTGTCCCATGGCAAGCAGGAGCATCACTTTTCCTTCCAAGCCGCCGCTGTAACCCTTTGCAGGCTCCAACGCACCAATTTAACACCAGCCCTCGTAGAGGTTTTCACTGATTCCTAATGTCATGTCCAAACATCCACATAACTATCACTTGGCAACCTCGGAGTGTCTTCCAGATACTCTCAGTTTCCTTCGTGGACCACTTCACCCACACACGTGGTCGGCTACCACCTGCCTACTGCTTGAAGCAGGCAGAGGGTGGCTCAGCAGCCCGGCTTGCACCCCATCTCCCACTGACTGCATCACTTCCAGAATGCCCCTGCAATTAGAGAGCGGCTGGTTGCCAGCACGGCTGCAGCAGGACGCTGGCAAACCTCACTCATTAATGTAACAGTGATGAGGATTGGAACCTCCTCAGGGTATGGCTCATGGACGTCGCCCAGCCACCCTCCGGGGCTGACTGGAGGCAGCTCCAGCCCCAGGATGGGCGTCCAGGGCTTGGATTGGTTAAATTGCTCTAAATGCTTACATTTGGGAGATGTTTCATAGCGAGTGGGTTGTGTGTGTGGGGAGGGGGCTGCAGGGGTGATACAAAGTTTGCGGAGTGGCGCTGAGCCCTACCTTGTTAATGGGAACCATAGGTGCGGCTCCTCCCTGCACAGGCAGGCAGCGCCGCTATGAAAATAACTTAAAATACTAAAAATACCCCCAAGAATCAGCTCAAACCCCCGCCCCCCCCGGAGTGGGAGCTTGCCCGTCCTTCCCGTAGCCCATAGGGGTTCTCGGCGGAGCGGCAGCGCAGCTCCTCCGCCACCGCTGCCTTCCCTCCCCGTGCCGCGGCTGGGTTCCGATGGGGTGACCCCGGCCCTCCCCACGCCCCCTAGCCGGGCGGATCCCCCCTCCCCTCCCTTACCCTCCCCTTCCCGCCGCGGTACCCACCTGCCCCCCCTCCAGCCACCGAGCCCCTTCGTTCGCCGGGTGCCGCGGGAGGCGGAGGCGGCGGCAGGAGGAAGCGGCTGCGGGGGGAGCAGCGGCGTGGCTCGGCCCGGCCCGGCCACGCTGGGATTTGTAGTTCGTTGCCGTCCTCGGCCCTGCCCCGGTGCTGCCCGCAGGACTGCGGCTCGCAACCGGCCACGCCGCAGCGTTACGGGGCTCGGCCGCCAGCGGGAGGTAACGCGGGGAGCCGGGGCGGGCAGGGGTTGGGGTGCTCGGAGGAAGTGATGGGAAGGAAAGGGTGCAGAAGCGGGGGTCTGGTGTCGGGAAGAGAGAGGGATGCTCGGGATGAGTGATGCAGGAAGGGAAGTCGGGGAAAGGAGTGCAGGAGCGGTGCTAAAGGGAGGGATGCTCGAGGGAAGACATGCAGGGGTACGGCACAGGGGAAATTATTTAGGAGGGACGCTCCGGGGAAGGGATGCAGGAGGGGGTGCTCAGGGTAAGGGATACAGGAGGGATGCTCAAGGGGTCGAGATGCAGAAAGGAAGTCTCAGGGAAAAGGATGTACAGGAGGGATGCTTATAAGGAGGGATACAGAAGAGAGGCACCGCGGAAGAGGTGAAGAAGGGATGATCAAATCAGGTCAAGCTGCTAGAGGGAAGTATGCTCAGGGATGGGGATGCAGAAGGGAAGTTTTGGGGAAAGAAGTGCAAGAGGGGTGCTCCAAGAGGGGATGCAGAAATGGGGCTCAGGGAAAGGGATGCAAGAGATGTGTCTGGGGAAGGGGGTGCATGAAGGATGCTAAAAGGGAGTCAGGCTGCTTGGAGGGAGGGGTGCTCAGGGTGTGGGATGCAGAAAGCAAATCTTGGGGAAAGGGCTGTGGGAGAGATGCTCAAAGAGAGGGATGCTTGAGGGAAGAGATGCAGAAGGGTTGCTCTGGCAAATGGATGCAGGAGGGGTACTCAGGGAAAGGGATGCAGAAGGCAAGTCTTGGGGAAAGGGATGTGAGAGGGATGCTCCGAGAGGGGATGCCCAAAGGAGTGCTTGGAGGTTGAGATGCTTGGGGCTGGGGTGCTTGGAGAGAGGAATGCTTGGGGGGAAAAGATGCAGAAGGGAAGTCTTGAGGAAAGGGGTGCAGAAGGGATACTCAAAAGAAGGGATGCAGAAGAGGTGCTCAGGGGAAGATGTGCAGGAGAGGTAGTTGGGGAAAGGGATTCAGAAGGAATGCTTGGGGTGAGGGATGCAGGAGGAGTGCTTGAGGGGTTGAGGTGCTCAAAGGGATGAGTGCTCAGGGTTAGGGCTGCAGAATAAGGCTCAGGGAAAGGGATGCAGGAGGGAAGCTCTAAGTGGGGATGCTCGAGGGAAGAGATGCAGAAGGGATGCTTGGGCTGAGTGATGCAGGAGAGGTAGCTGGCAAAAGGGGTGCAGGCAGGATGCTGGGGGGGAAGGGTTACAGGAGTTGAAATGCAGAAGGGAAACCTCAGGGAAAGGGATGTGCAGGTGGGATGCTCAAAGGGAGAAATTCTTTGTGGCTGGGATGCAGGAGGTTGCTCAGGGGTTGGGGTGCAGAAAGAAGCTGGGAGTAAGGAGTGCTTAGGGCCTGGGTTACAGTCGGGGTTCTCAGGAACTGGACTGCTCAGAGGAAGGGATGCAGGAGGGATGGGTGGGATATTTGGGAGCTGGGATATAGAAAATGGCTTAGAGGGAGTTATGCAGGAGGAATGGTTGGAGGAAGGGCTGCTTGGAGGGTTGGAATGCAGGAAGGACGCCCCAGGGAGGGGCACTTAGAGGGAGGTGTTCAGGAGAGAGACCCAGGATAGAGGATTCCCAGAGAGATGTGCAAAGAGAGGGATGCTCTGTGGTCAGGATGCAGGAGGGAACGCTGGAAGAGGCATGCTCAAGGATTTGGATGTCAGGCTGCAGGAGGATGCTTGGAGGGAGAGATACAGGAGTACCATTGGCAAGAGAGTGTGTGAGCATTCACCTCCTTCCTGCAGGGCTTTGCAAAGCTGTTTGCGAGGCAGCGTCTTGAGATGAGAAATTGCCCAAGATGGGTTCAAGTTTTCCTTAGGGAAGATGATATGGGGAGAGACACCTAGAGATGTTCCTATTCCACAGGGAGCCAAAAGAACCTAAAACTGAGGATCTGGACTACTTTGATAGCCCATATCCAAGCTCCTCTCAGGGTGAATCTGCCCTGGCTTGGACTTTGCATGTTTCTGAAGGATAAAAACAGATGTTAGAATGATTGCCACTTCTGTAAGGTTTTATCACAGGACTCATGACAGAATCCTTTAAATACCTCCGGGGTCAGTGACTCATACATCTCCCTGGGCAGCCCATTCCAGTGTTTGACCACTCTTTCAGTGATTTTTTTCCCCCCAGTCCATCCTAAACCTACCTTGGCAAAGCTTCAGGCTCTTTCTCTTGTTCTGTCACTAACTACCTGTGAGAAGAGACCAGCACCAACCTCTCTATGTTGTCGTTTCAGGGAGTGTGATAAGGTCTCCTCTCAGCCTCCTCTTCCCCAAAATAACCAGTCCCAGTCCCCTCAGCTGCTCTTCATCAGACCCACTCTCTAGGCCCTTCACCAGCTTTGTTGCTCTTCTTTGCACCAGCTCCAGCCCCTCAGGGCCTTTTTTTGCATCGAGATGCCCAAAACTGAGCACAGTACTTGAGGTGTGGCCTCACCAGTAGTGAGCACAGGATGGCAATCACTTCCCCACTCTTACTGGGCACACTATTGCTGATACAAGCCAGGGTGCCACCTGGGCACACTGCTGGCTCATACTCAGCAGCTGGTCCATTAGAACCCCCCAGGACCCTTTCTGCCGCACAACTTTCCAGCCACGCATCATAGAATCATCATAGAACGGCTTATGCTGGAAGGGACCTCAGAGATCATCTATTCCAACCTCCCTGCCAGGAGCAGGGACACCTCTCAACTAGACTTAGAATCATAGAATCACAGAATCAACCAGGTTGGAAGAGACCTCCAAGCTCATCCAGTCCAACCTAGCACCCAGCCCAATTCTTCTCTGATCCTCTAGTGTTGCATGGTGTTGTTGTGGCTTGAGTGCAGGACTCAGCACTTGACTTTGATGAAGCACATTCCACTGACTTGGCCTCTGACCCAGCCTGTCTAAGACTCTCTGAAGAGCCTTCCTACCCGCAAGCAGCTCAACACTCCCACCTAACTTGGTGTGATCTACAAATGTACTAATGGTGCCCTCTAACTCCTCATCAAGATCAGTGATAAAGATGTTAGACAGAAGTGGTCCCAATGCTGAGCCTTGAAGAACAGTTTGTGACCATCTGCCAGCTGGATTGAGCTCCATCAGGAGTGATCCTGAGGCTCAGAGGTGATCTCATTGTTGTCTACAACTACCTGCAGGGTGGCTGTAGCCAGGTGGGGTTGGGCTCTGCTGCCAGGCAAGCAGCAAGAGAAGAAGGGGACAGAGTCTGAAGCTGTGGCAGGGCAGGTCTAGGCTGGATGTTGTTAGGAAGTTGCTGGCAGAGAGAGTGATTGGCATTGGAATGGGCTGCCCAGGGAGGTGGTGGAGTGGCCGTGGCTGGAGGTGTTGCAGCCAAGCCTGGCTGGGGCACTTAGTGCCATGGTCTGGTTGGTTGGGCAGGGCTGGGTGCTAGGTTGGGCTGGCTGAACTTGGAGCTCTCTGCCAACCTGGTTGATTCTATGATTCCATGATGGTTCTGTGATTCTCTGTTTCTGTGACCACCAGTCCTTGGGCCAGGCTATCTAGCCAGTGTTTAATCCAGCAGGTTTTATGCTCATCCAGGCCAAGGTATCTAGGTTGTTTTTTTTTTAATGGGAATTCCATGGGAAACAGTGCCAAAGGCCTACCTCAGACTGAAAGGATGTAGCAGGAGGTTGAGCTTTCACCCAGGGAGTGGGTTCAAGATGCCTTTGTTATGGAGTCCGCAAGGACATCTTTGTTATGAGGTCTGTAAGGTTTGTTGTCACCACCTCACTTTGCCTTCCTGGTTTCTGGACTGGCTGGTGCAAAGCAAACATGCTGGTGTCTGGAGGGAACCTGAGGTCCCAGATGAGCATCATATTCCATTCTTCCTGAAGGCACCAGCAGAAAATTCCAGCTCTATCTCCAAGCCGCGAGGCAGTGCCTGGTGAGTCTCAGCCAGTGTCAGCAGTGTCAGCCCCTAGACCAGTATGCTCTGGTGAACAGGAGGTGGTTTTACCTTGGGTTTTATCCAGAGGTTTAATTTCTATACACAGAGAAGAGCAGATAGAAATCTGAAGGAAGAAGAGTGATGTTAATGCTATAAATACCTCCAATAAACCAAGCAGCTTTCCAGAGTCGATGCATTCACAGTCTCCAGGGATGGCAACAGAAAAGACATTGGTCTGAAGGTCAGTGCAGATCTGAGTGCTCCCACTAGGGCAGCACAGCTCTGGCTGGGAGCTCTGGCTAAGGAGGAGAGCAGAAGGCTTTTGGAGGAAGCAAAGGGAGATTTGTTCATCTAAGGGATGCGAGGAGGAGTGACAGTCCTGGGACAAATGGACCTGGTGCAGGCAGGACAAATCTTTTGGGCATATGATGCCAAATGGATTAAAACACCTTGAGTGCTGTGTCCAGTTCTGGGCTGAAGCTGAGGCAGAAGTGCCCAGGTGGGCAGCAGAGCCAATGGCATCCTGGGCTGGCTCAGGAGCAGTGTGGGCAGCAGGACAAGGGAGGTTCTTCTGCCCCTGTGCTCAGGCAACTCCTGGAGTGCTGTGTCCAGTTGTGGACTCCTGAATTGCAGAGAGCTGTTGAGGTGCTGGAAGGTGTTTGGAGCAGGGCAGCAAGGCTGGGGAGGGGCCTGGAGCAGAGCCCTGTGAGGAGAGGCTGAGGGAGCTGGGGGTGTGCAGCCTGCAGCAGAGGAGGCTCAGGGCAGAGCTGATTGCTGCCTGCAGCTGCCTGCAGGGAGGCTGTAGCCAGGTGGGGTTGGGCTCTGCTGCCAGGCAAGCAGCAACAGAAGAAGGGGACAGAGTTTGAAGCTGTGCCAGGGAAGGTCTAGGCTGGATGTGAGGAGGAAGTTCCTGGCAGAAAGAGTAATTGGCATTGGAATGGGCTGCCCAGGGAGGTGGTGGAGTGGCTGTGGCTGGAGGTGTTGCAGCCAAGCCTGGCTGGGGCACTTAGTGCCATGGTCTGGTTGGTTGGGCAGGGCTGGGTGCTAGGTTGGGCTGGCTGAGCTTGGAGCTCTCTTCCAACCTGCTTGATTCTCTGATTCTATGAATTAGAGTCACATCACTTGCATTGATTAAAATGATGGAGTCAGGAAAAGCAGACCTCAGCTGAACAAAGAGTAGATCATGGGAAGGCAGAAGTATCATAGTATCATAGTATCACAGTATCACAGTATCATCAGGGTTGGAAGAGACCTCACAGATCATCAAGTCCAACCCTTTGCCACAGAGCTCAAGGCCAGACCATGGCACCAAGTGCCACGTCCAGTCCTGCTTTGAACATCTCCAGGGACGGCGACTCCACCACCTCCCCGGGCAGCCCATTCCAGTGTCCAATGACTCTCTCAGTGAAGAACTTTCTCCTCACCTCCAGCCTAAATCTCCCCTGGTGCAGCCTGAGGCTGTGTCCTCTTGTTCTGGTGCTGGCCACCTGAGAGAAGAGAGCAACCTCCTCCTGGCCACAACCACCTTTCAGGTAGTTGTAGACAGCAATAAGGTCACCAGCCGTATCCAGTCATCTAGGCCATGGCACTAAGTGCCTCATCCAGGCATTTGACCACTGGCTCTTCCCAGCACACAGCTTCCAAGAGGATATACTCTATGATCATCCCAAAAGCTAAAGGGAGGCTGGCAACGTTAGGTTCTGTGTGGATTGGAACCAAAAGCACAACAGGTTCTCAGATAATGCTTCTGTCTCTCTTGAAGATGTTCTAGAGAGGAAGATGTGGACTCAATGATCTCCTTGGGTCCCTTCCAACTCCTAATATCCTGGGATCCCTGGGACAGGACAAGCAGCAATGGGTGTAAGCTGCAGCACAGGAGGTTCCAGCTCAACACAAGGGGGAACTTCTTGCCTGGAAGGGTCCCAGAGCCTGGCACAGGCTGCCCAGAGAGGTTGTGGAGTCTCCTTCTCTGAAGCCTTTCCAGGCCTGTCTGGATGTGTTCCTCTGTGATCTGTGCTGGATTGTGTGGTGCTGCTCCAGCAGGGGGAGTTGGACTGGATGATCTCCTTGGGTACCTTCCAACCCCTAACATCCTGCGAGCCTGTGATGTGCTTTGGGAGAGGGGAGGGATGTCTTTCTTCCCAGCTCAGCCTTATCATGCAGCTGCTCAGACCTACAATGCTGAAGATTCTCTCTTTTCCACCTGGCCTATTGACAAGTGCTGACAGCATCAGGTAACACCTGCTGCATTCCCAAATACACACCAGGCTCCACACTGCTGCCTCCCCTGCCTCCTCAAAAGAGAAGGAGGGCTACAGAAGACAGCAGCCCTGGCTTGTGGCTTTAGTTCCATCTAAAGCCACAAATAAAATGAAGGAGCTCCTCAACATTTGGCAAACTGGAGGTGGGGAAGTTCAGCCTGGAGGTGAGGAGGAAGTTGTTGAGCAGGAGAGTGGTGAGAGGCTGGACTGGGTTGCCCAGGGAGGTGGTTGAGGCTCCATAGAATGAGTCAGTGTTGGAAGGGGCCACGAGGATCATCTAGTTCCAAATCCCTTGCCATGGCTGGAGGTGTTTGAGGCCAGGCTGGCTGAGACTGTGTGCAGCCTGCTCTAGGGTAGGGTGTCCCTGGGCATGGCAGGGGGGTTGGAACTGTCTGATCCTTGTGGTGCCTTCCCACCCTGACTGATTCTATTCTATTCCATTCCATTCCATGATTCGATGGATAAAAGGTGAGTCTCATTTCTCTACTTCCAAACCTCCAGTGAATTCAGGGAAGCAGATCCATGGTGTCTTCTCTCTGAGTAAGAAGCACACCCTTTTGTTTGTCAGTCTGTGCTAGGATGGTGGGATTATTTTCCTCCTTTCCAATTCTGTTGTAGGAAATGTGCTGAGCTGATTACTGAGGTTGCCTAAAGGTAAGCTTTGGGTCTGTGCTTCCAGAGCATTTTAAGGTCTGGGATGCAGGAACAGATAACTGCAGTGTGCTGAAAAACACTAAGGAGCCTTTAGTGGAGTTCTGCTGCTGGCAGGGAGAGGGGGAATGAATTAATTCAGAGGTAATTGGATAGCTTTCAGCTGAAATGGCTCCTGGCTGAAGGAGAGGCACAGCCTAAGGAGAAACATGAGGGCACCTCTGAACCATACCCATTGTGAAGGTTAGACCAAAGCCAGTCTGAAGGAGACTTTTCCTCCTGAGGTTGAATTTGGTTTTATTTTTGCAGTTTACTCAAAGCTAAACTGGTTGCTGCTGCTGTTTGGTTAAATTCCTTTTCCTTCTCTGGTTTCTAGAGCATGGTTTGATATCTGTCCTTGCAGGGACAACAACAACCAACCTCTTGCAAGTCATGGAATCATAGAATGAGTCAGGGTGGGAAGGGAGCACAAGGATCAGCCAGTTCCAGCCCCCCTGCCATGCCCAGGGACACCCTACCCTAGAGCAGGCTGCACACAGCCTCAGCCAGCCTGGCCTCAAACACCTCCAGGCATGGCAGGGGGGCTGGAACTAGATGATCCTTGTGATCCCTTCCAACCCTGACTCATTCTATGATTCTATGGAGCTCCAAACACCTCCCTGGGCAACCCATTCCAGGATGATTCCTGGATGAGGCACTTAGTGCCATGGTCTGGTTGGTTGGCCAGGGCTGGGTGCTGGGCTGGACTGGATGAGCTTGGAGCTCTCTTCCAGCCTGGCTGATTCTATGGTATCCATCCTAAATCTCCCCTGGAGGTGGAGCCAAGCTTTCCACAGCAGCACATGGCAGAAGAACGAGGCAAAAAGCAAACTATAACTGAAATGAGAGCTCCCAACTGGAAATAACCAAAACCTTCCCAGTATGAGCTAATTAGATACTGGGGCAGGTTGCTCAGGGTAGTTGCATGTTCACAGAATCATAATCATTGTACATTGGTTTGGAAGAGACCCTCAAAAGTCATCTGGTCCAGCCCCACTGTGGTGTCTTTAAGCAGACCAGGTTCCTCAGGGCCCTATCAAGTTTGACCCTGAGTGTCCCCAAGGATGGGGCTTCCACCACATCTCTGGGCAACCTGTTCACTATTTCACTGCTCTCATTGTGAAGAAATTACTTCTAGTATCCAAAGAACTTCCTTCTAATGTGTAATTCTCTCCATCCTGGGATGTTCTCAAGACTGTCTAGGTCAAAGCCCTGAGCAGCTTGATTTCAATGTTCTGCAGGGGTTGGACTAGAGACCTGCCAAGGTTCCTTCCCTCCTGATTCTGTGCTTTTATCCCTGCTGCTCCTATCAGTTGTTCACTGAAGGAGCAGAACAGTTCTGCCATTTCCTGGGGGTTTTCTTTTCCCCCTGCACATTTTGTGTGCTTTCTGTTTCATGTGAGCAATGAGAACCTCAGAGCTGCTCCACAGATCAGCAGTGACCTCCTGCAGCATCCTTGTGTGCTCCGGGAACGTGGTTCTCTTGATGAGCAGGAATGAGCCAATCCTCCCAGAGAGGTTGGAAGAGAGCTCCAAGCTCAGCCAGCCCAACCTAGCACCCAGCCCTGCCCAACCAACCAGACCATGGCACTCAGTGCCCCAGCCAGGCTTGGCTGCAACACCTCCAGCCACGGCCACTCCACCACCTCCCTGGGCAGCCCATTCCAATGCCAATCACTCTCTCTGCCAGCAACTTCCTCCTCACATCCAGCCTAGACCTGCCCTGCCACAGCTTCAGACTCTGTCCCCTTCTTCTCTTGCTGCTTGCCTGGCAGCAGAGCCCAACCCCACCTGGCTACAGCCTCCCTGCAGGCAGCTGCAGGCAGCAATGAGCTCTGCCCTGAGCCTCCTCTGCTGCAGGCTGCACCCCCCCCAGCTCCCTCAGCCTCTCCTCACAGGGCTGTGCTCCAGGCCCCTCCCCAGCCTTGCTGCCCTGCTCCAAACACCTTCCAGCACCTCAGCAGCTCTCTGCAATTCAGGAGCCCACAACTGGACACAGCACTCCAGGGGTGGCCTGAGCATTGCTGAGCACAGGGGCAGAAGAACCTCCCTTGTCCTGCTGCCCACACTGCTCCTGAGCCAGCCCAGGATGCCATTGGCTCTGCTGCCCACCTGGGCACTGCTGCCTCCTCTTCAGCTCCTCTCTCCCAGCACCCCCAGGGCCCTCTCTGCCTGGCTGCTCTCAGCCACTCTGGCCCCAGCCTGCAGTGCTGCTTGGGGTTGTTGTGGCCAAAGTGCAGAACCCTGCACTTGGCCTTGTTCAGTCTCATCCCCTTGGCCTCTGCCCACCCATGCAGCCTGGCCAGGTCCCTCTGCAGGGCTCTGCTACCCTCCAACAGCTCCACAGCTGCTCCTAGCTTGGTGCCATCTGCAAACTCTCTGCTGCTGGACTCAATCACCTGCTCCACATCATCAATAAATACATTGCACAGGACTGTGCCCAGCACTAATCCTGGGGCACAGCACTGGTGCCAGCTGCCAGCTGGGTACCTTTTGAGCAAGAACTGTGCTATCTTTTGAGCCATCCTGGCTGGCTGATCCCTCTGAATGGGGTTTTGTTCTGCAGCAGTGAACCCAACACCTGGGTTTAAATGTTGTTCTGAGCTCTTGCAGGGAAATCCTTAGGCTTTCTTTTGAGCAGTGTCTCCTCTAATGCTTTCTTGCTGGTGAATCTGGGCCATGACAAATGGGAAACTTTGTCTGACTCTGCAGTTTCTCTCTCCTCTGTCTCTGGTCCTGCATACAAATGCAGCAGGTCCCTAGGGAGCAGCCAAGCCTTGCACCACTCATCCTGAGTGGTTGGCAGTGAGGTGTAGGCATCAAAGGTACACCCCTGCTACTGCTCAGAGAGGCTGCAATCCCACCTCTGCTCAGGCTGCAATCCCAGCTCTGTTTTGCAGAGCTTATTTCTTGCTCCCTGGATGTAGAGACAATCATCCTGCTGGAGAGTGTCCAGAGCAGAGCCAGGAGGATGCTGAGAGGGCTGCAGCAGCTCTGCTGTGGGCACAGACTGAAAGAGTTGGGGCTGTTCAGGCTGGAGCAGAGGAGGCTCCCAGGGGACCTTCTTGTGGCCTTGCAGCATCTGAAGGGGGCTCCAAAAAAGCTGGGGAGGGACTTTTGAGGCTGTGAGGGAGTGTCAGGAGTGGGGGGAATGGAGCAAAGGTGGAGGTGGGGAGAGTGAGGCTGGAGGTGAGGAGGAAGTTGTTGAGCAGGAGAGTGGTGAGAGGCTGGACTGGGTTGCCCAGGGAGGTGGTTGAGGCCCCATGGCTGGAGGTGTTTGAGGCCAGGCTGGCTGAGGCTGTGTGCAGCCTGCTCTAGGGTAGGGTGTCCCTGGGCATGGCAGGGGGTTGGCACTGGCTGCTCCTTGTGCTCCCTTCCAACCCTGACTGATTCTGTGATTCTGTGATCTGGCAGAGGATGTCCCTGCTCATTGCAGGAGGGCTTGGACACACTTCCCATTTGTGTGACCTTACAGAGCACAGCCTGCTTCACTGCACACCCTGATTCATCCTCCAGGCTGGACCTGGGCTAAAAAGAAATCTTAAGATGACCTTTGGGGAGCTTCTTCCAACCCAACCCTTTCTGTGATTTTATCATCTTAGGATAGAATCACAGAATCTGAGATCCAGAGAGGCATAGAACTGTTTGAGGTAGAAAAAACATCTCTAAGATCATTACTTGGTTGGACTGGATGAGCTTGGAGGTCTCTTCCAACCTAATTGATTCTATGATAGGTTGGACTGGATGAGCTTGGAGGTCTCTTCCAACCTAATTGATTCTATGATAGGTTGGACTGGGTGAGCTTGGAGGTCTCTTCCAACCTAATTGATTCTATGATAGGTTGGACTGGATGAGCTTGGAGGTCTCTTCCAACCTAATTGATTCTATGATAGGTTGGACTGGATGAGCTTGGAGGTCTCTTCCAACCTAATTGATTCTATGATAGGTTGGACTGGATGAGCTTGGAGGTCTCTTCCAACCTAATTGATTCTATGATAGGTTGGACTGGGTGAGCTTGGAGGTCTCTTCCAACCTAATTGATTCTGTGATAGGTTGAACTGGATGAGCTTGGAGGTCTCTTCCAACCTAATTGATTCTATGATAGGTTGGACTGGATGAGCTTGGAGGTCTCTTCCAACCTAATTGATTCTATGATAGGTTGGACTGGATGAGCTTGGAGGTCTCTTCCAACCTAATTGATTCTATGATAGGTTGGACTGGATGAGCTTGGAGGTCTCTTCCAACCTAATTGATTCTATGATAGGTTGGACTGGGTGAGCTTGGAGGTCTCTTCCAAGCTGGTTGATTCTATGATGCAGTTTAAGGGTGAACCCTGTAGACCAGGGATGATGGTTGGACTCAGTGATCCTGGAGGGCCTTTTCCAACCAGAATGTTTCCTGTGTTTCTCTTTCAGCTGTTTGGAGCAGAGATGGACAAGATACTGGAAGCTGTGGTGATGTCCTCCTACCCCAACAACGTGAAGGCAGGGCTGGTGCGGCGCGTCATTGAGGCGGCGAAGCAGCCCATGGACAGTGAGCAGTGCTGGTCCATGCTGGAGCTGTCCACCAAGCTTTACCTCACAGGGGACACCAAGTATAAAAGAGAGATTGGCAAAGAGGTCTTGGAGGTTTATGGCCACTACCACCCCGAGGAATTTGAGGAGTTCTTCAACGTCCGCTTCCTGCTGAGTCTCCTGCAGGAGGGTTACGGACCCCTGGGCAAGAGAAGCCAGCACGTCCTGGACTATATCCAGCTGGGATTGCAGTTCATCTTGGAAAGCCCTTCAGCAAACAGCATCTTCAGCCTGCTGAGGATCGAGGTGCTCCGAAAGGTCTGCGAGAGGCCCAGCCCCAAGCAGTGTGCCAAGATCAGCAGGCTCCTGGTCCAGCACCCGCAGTGCATCCCCAGCGGCAAGCAGCAGCTCCTCTTCTGCCAGCAGCTGGTGCGCTGCATCGGGCACTTCCAGTGCGCCTCAGAGGGGGAAGAGGACATCATGGAGTTTCTGGAGCAGGTCAACAAAGTCAGCGGCCTGCTGCAGCGCATCTGGAGGAGCCAGACCTCAGCCATCCTGCCTTCTTTGAAGGAGCTCTTCGCTATCATTTCTTCCACAGGTAATCTGGCTGGAGAGCGGCCCTGAGGAGAGGGACTTGGGGGTGCTGCTGGAGGAGAAGCTCAGCAGGAGCCAGCAGTGAGCACTTGCAGCCCAGAAAGCCAAGCAGAGCCTGGGCTGCAGCAGCAGCAGTGTGGCCAGCAGGGCCAGGGAGGGGATTCTCCCCCTCTGCTGTGCTCTGCTGAGACCCCACCTGGAGTCCTGCATCCAGCTCTGGAGCCCCTGGGACAAGAGGGCTGTGGAGATGCTGGAGAGTGTCCAGAGCAGGGCCAGGAGGATGCTGAGAGGGCTGGAGAACATCTCCTATGAGGACAGCCTGAAAGAGTTGGGGCTGTTCAGTCCAGAGTGGAGAAGGCTCCAAGGTGACCTTGTTGCAACCTTCAGTATCTTAAGGCAGTCACAAGAAAGCCAGGGAGGGACTTTTTAGGTTGTCAGGTGGTGATAGGACTGAGGGGAATGGAACAAAGCTGGAGGTGTAGATTCAGGCTGGATGTTAGGAAGAAGCTGTTGAGCATGAGAGTGGTGAGAGGCTGGACTGGGTTGCCCAGGGAGGTGGTTGAGGCCCCATGGCTGGAGGTGTTTGAGGCCAGGCTGGATGCCACCCCTGGAGGTGTTTAAGGCCAGGCTGGCTGAGACTGAGGGCAGCCTGCTCTAGGGTAGTGTGTCCCTGCCCTGAACACACTTGATGTACTCCAGGATGCCATTGTCTCTCTTGGCCACACTGCTGTCCCATGGAGAACTTGCTGTCCACCAGGACTCCATGGTGTTTCCCTGTGGAGCTGCTTTCCAGCAGGGCAGCCCTCAGCCTGTACTGGTGCCATGGAGATACTCAGAAGGCCTGGAGATGTGCTGCTGAGGTATATGTTTTAGTGGTGAATCACAACATTAACCTCTTGGATCATCAAGTCCAACCTATCACCTCACCTTTCTAGTTAACTAACCCATGGCACTAAGTGCCTCATCCAGCCTCCTCTTAAACACCTCCAGGGATGGTGACTCTGCCACCTCTCCAGGCAGCCCATTCCAATGCCAATAACTTTATCCATGAAGAGTTTCTTCCTAACATGCAGAACTTGGCTGTGCTAACAGTTGATGATCTTAAAGGTCTCTTCAACCCAACCAGTTCTGTGATTCAATGATTCATGCAACAGCCCATTTGTTATGACCCAACCTCTTTATGCCCTGCACTGAGGTTTGAGGAATTGTCCTCCTTGCATGGCTGAGTAAGGATTCCACATTGCTCATACACCACCTGGCTACCTGCTCCATTTACCTGGGAAGAAATGACCTGGGGTTTAGAGGTGAAAACTGCCCTCATGTGCCTGGTCTGCCTTTCAACTGACATCTTCATTCCTGGAATCAGAAAATCACAGAATCATAGAATCAACCAGGTTGGCAGAGAGCTCCAAGCTCCCCAGCCTTGCTGCCCTGCTCCAAACACCTTCCAGCACCTCAACAGCTCTCTGCAATTCAGGAGCCCACAGCTGGACACAGCACTCCAGGGGTGGCCTGAGCAGTGCTGAGCACAGGGGCACAAGAACCTCCCTTGTCCTGCTGCCCACACTGCTCCTAAGCCAGCCCAGGATGCCGCTGGCTCTGCTGCCCACCTGGGCACTGCTGCCTCAGCTTCAGCTCCTCTCTTCCAGCACCCCTAGGGCCCTCTCTGCCTGGCTGCTCTCAGCCACTCTGTTCCCAGCCTGCAGTGCTGCTTGGGGTTGTTGTGGCCAAAGTGCAGAACCTGCACTTGGCCTTGTTCAGTCTCATCCCCTTGGCCTCTGCCCACCCATCCAGCCTGGCCAGGTCCCTCTGCAGGGCTCTGCTACCCTCTAACAGCTCCACAGCTGCTCCTAGCTTGGTGTCACCTGCAGGCTCACTGCTGCTGGACTCAATCCCTTGGTCACTGCTGGTGTTCATTCATGTCTTGCAGAGGAGCAGGAAGCACCTTCCAACGCTTTGGCCAGCGTGGTCCAGTTCGTCCCTCTGGAGCTCATGGATAGTGTCATAAGAAACCTAACCAATGATGACAGCATCACTGATGTGCAAATGATGACAGCCATTGGCAGGTAGGAGAAGCTCCCTTAGTGAATGCTGTTCTCATTTAGGTGAAAAAGAAAACCCCACCTGAAAGCTTCACTCACTGCCTTTGTGTGGTTTTATTCCCAACCAGTTTGGCTGGTGGTGCCTCTTGAGGAGTGTAGGAATTTCTGGATCCTTCCTTCCATCCCTGTGAGGGTCTAGAAAATTATAGAATCATAGAGTGGTTTAGGTTGGGAAGGACCTCAAAGCTCATCCAGTTGCAACCCCCTGCCATAGGCAGCGACACCTCCCACTAGAGCAGGTCGCTCAAGGTCTCACCCAGCCTGGCCTTGAACACCTCCAGGGAGCAGCCACAACCCCCCTGGGCAACCTGTGCCAGTGTCTCACCACCCTCACTGCAAAGAACTTCTTCCTAAGGTCTGTGTGGGCTTCCATAGAGGTCAGCACACGTGTGGGAAGGTGCCTCCTGCTGTTCCTCCCTCTAGGTTTTGTGCCTTCTCCTCCCCATTCAAGCCCTCGAGGTGGGGTGGGAGGAGGAAAAGAAAGGAATGTGGAGTCCTCTGGAACACCTTTGCCAGGTAAATGCGGTGCTGATGGGCTGAGTGTTAGTCCTGTGTAGTGTTTATCCCTGCTCTTTGTGAAGGCAGTCAGTGGAGACATCAAGGCATGGTGAAACACTACTTGGCATGCAGGACCTGGTCTGTGCAGAGCCAGAGCCCTCTTTGGCATCAGTAAGTCTTCCTTGCACACTTGTGTCCGAGTCCTTCAGCTCATCTGTGCTCCAGTGCCTGTCATCACACTTGCTTTACTCATCTTTAAGGGTCTCTGTTCCAACCTAAGCCATTTTATGGTTCCATCTTCAACTCAGGCTGTGCTTTACTCATCTTTAAGGGTCACTGTTCCAACCTAAGCCATTTTATGGTTCCATCTTCAACTCAGGTTGTGCTTTAATAATCTTCAGGGGTCTCTGTTCCAACCTAAGCCATTTTATGGTTCCATCTTCAACTCAGGCTTTGCTTTACTGATCTTTAAGGGTCTCTGTTCCAACCTAAGCCATTTTATGGTTCCATCTTCAACTCAGGCTTTGCTTTACTGATCTTTAAGGGTCTCTGTTCCAACCTAAGTCATTTTATGGTTCCATCTTCAACTCAGGCTTTGCTTTCAGGATCTTTAAGGGTCTCTGTTCCAACCTAAGTCATTTTATGGTTCCATCTTCAACTCAGGCTTTGCTTTCAGGATCTTTAAGGATCTCTGTTCCAACCTAAGTCATTTTATGGTTCCATCTTCAACTCAGGCTTTGCTTTCATGATCTTTAAGGATCTCTGTTCCAACCTAAGCCATTTTATGGTTCCATCTTCAACTCAGGCTTTGCTTTACTCATCTTCAGGGGTCTCTGTTCCAATCTAAGCCATTTTATGCTTCCATCTTCAGCTCATGCTTTGCTTTAATGATCTTCAGGGGTCTCTGTTCCAACCTAAGTAATTTTATGGTTCCATCTTTGCTTAGAGGCCTCCATTTAAATGGGTGATGTTCACAGGCAGTAGCACACACACTTAGCCCAAGGAAGATGCTGTGGCTTGTGGAACAAGTCTGGAAACATCTCTTTCCCCCTTCTTCTAGGATCTGTGTCCCCTCCAGTTAAGGTTACACCACAGAAACACATTTTTCCTGATGGGAACTTCACGTAGGCAGGAAGAAGTTGCTTCTCCTTTGGCTTGCTGGAAAAGGTTTACCCAAGAGGAAAGCTCAAATGATCTATTCAATTCTTAGCCTTTTTCTCCTCTTGGGCACCTGCTGCTGTGAGTTCCAGGCAAGAAAGCCTTTAGGAGCACCAGTGCCTAAACACAGAGGTTGTAAAATCAATTGCATTGTCCCCAAAACCTTCTTTGTCACACTGAGGGGTGAGGAAGTGATTACTCAGAGTTAGCCAAATGTTAACCAGAGCCTGCAAAGTGTAATTGAGATCACTGAGGAGTGATGAAGGAGTTTAGGTAGGGTTGTCTACAGCAGATGGGTGCCCAGAAAACTGCATGGCTGTTAGCCTTTGGGTCACAGGCTCACAGGATGTTAGGGGCTGGAAGGGACCCAAGGAGATCATCCAGTCCTACCCCTCTGCTGGAGCAGCACCACACAATCCAGCACAGATCACAGAGGAACACATCCAGACAGGCCTGGAAAGTCTCCAGAGAAGGAGACTCCACAACCTCTCTGGGCAGCCTGTGCCAGGGCTCTGGGACCCTTCCAGGCAAGAAGTTCCCCCTTGTGTTGAGCTGGAACCTCCTGAGCTGCAGCTTCCATCCATTGCTGCTTGTCCTGTGCCAGGGAGCAGTGAGCAGAGCCTGTCCCCCCCTCCAGACCCCCAGCCCTCAGATAGTTATAGACATTGATTCAATCCCCTCTGAGTCTTCTCTTCTCCAGACTAAGCAGCCCCAGGTTCCTCAGCCTCTCCTCATAATCCATGCCCTCCAGTCCCCTCATCATCCTCCTAGCCCTGGATGAGTGTCTGCTCCATGCCTAGAAGATCAACAAAGAACTTAGGAGTTGGAAAGACTTTTCAGAGGAGGATTCATTGCATACAAAAATGTCTCCATCCAAAGGTTAGTTTGGGAGTTAAGAGGAGGGAGGGAGTTAGGAGGACGAGGGAAGAAGCTCCTGATCAAGCAAAAAACAGATGGTGGTAAAACCAAAAAGGCAAGCCTGGCATCTGCTGGTGTAAGAGCACATCACAGTCTTTGTAGAGAGTTTGAGAGAGGGCTGGCCTCTTTTCAGATAGCTCTTCATGTACATCCATGAGGGCAGAGTGGTGACATACTGGAACAGTCAAGAAGAAAGCCTGGATGAGGCACTTGGTGCCATGATCTGGTTCATTGGATAGGGCTGGGTGCTAGGTTGGACTGGATGAGCTTGGAGCTCTCTTCCAACCTGCTTGATTCTATGGTTCTGTGATTCTACAAAAGGGCCCTGGGGGTGCTGGGAGAGAGGAGCTGAAGCTGAGGCAGCAGTGCCCAGGTGGGCAGCAGAGCCAATGGCATCCTGGGCTGGCTCAGGAGCAGTGTGGGCAGCAGGACAAGGGAGGTTCTTGTGCCCCTGTGCTCAGCACTGCTCAGGCCACAGCTTGAGTGCTGTGTCCAGTTGTGGGCTCCTGAATTGCAGAGAGCTGTTGAGGTGCTGGAAGGTGTTTGGAGCAGGGCAGCAAGGCTGGGGAGGGGCCTGGAGCACAGCCCTGTGAGGAGAGGCTGAGGGAGCTGGGAGTGTGCAGCCTGCAGCAGAGGAGGCTCAGGGCAGAGCTCATTGCTGCCTGCAGGGAGGCTGTAGCCAGGTGGGGTTGGGCTCTGCTGCCAGGCAAGCAGCAAGAGAAGAAGGGGACAGAGTCTGAAGCTGTGGCAGGGCAGGTCTAGGCTGGATGTGAGGAGGCAGTTCCTGTCAGAGAGAGTGATTGGCATTGGAATGGGCTGCCCAGGGAGGTGGTGGAGTGGCCGTGGCTGGAGGTGTTGCAGCCAAGCCTGGCTGGGGCACTTAGTGCCATGGTCTGGTTGGTTGGGCAGGGCTGGGTGCTAGGTTGGGCTGGCTGAGCTTGGAGCTCTCTTCCAACCTGCTTGATTCTGTGATTCTATACTTGTGTAGAAGGTAGAGTGAAGAAGGACATTTGAGTCCCTGTTTTACAGGCACTGACATTTACAGACTCCTTTCAAGAATGTTCAGCTGCACTCCTCAAAGCAGGAAGGATTTTTGTTCCCACTGTTCTTCTTCTATAGCTGTTACACAGCTGAGGTTCTTTAATGGTTCCAATGTCTCTTCTAACAGCCACCCTAGATCTATTTGTGGCCATCATCTAGTTAATGTGGGTTTATGCCAGCACAAATTATCTGCAATAGCTTTTTCCTCTCTCTGGAGTTTATCCCTTCCATGTATGCAGGCAGAGCAGCCTCTCCCCATCTCTGTTTTCCTAAACAAGCTGGGTTAGTTTTAGCTCTTCTTGCAGGAAATGTACTTCTTTTCCCTGACCACCTTAACAGGAGGCTTTCACACCTGCTCCCACTTCAATTTATTGGTCTTGCAAATGGGTGGTGACTTCGTGCACCCTGTTCCAGGTGTGGCTCATGAGGGCCTTGAGCAGCAGCTTCAGAGGTCACTGCTTTGCCATAGGAGACATAGAATCAGTAAGGGCTGGAAGGGAGCACAAGGAGCAGCCAGTGCCAACCCCCTGCCATGCCCAGGGACACCCTACCCTAGAGCAGGCTGCACACAGCCTCAGCCAGCCTGGCCTCAAACACCTCCAGCCATGGGGCCTCAACCACCTCCCTGGGCAACCCACTCCAGCCTCTCACCACTCTCCTGCTCAACAACTTCCTCCTCACCTCCAGACTCACTCTCCCCACCTCCACCTTTGCTCCATTCCCCCCACTCCTGCCACTCCCTCACAGCCTCAAAAGTCCCTCCCCAACTTTTTTGGAGCCCCCTTGAGATGCTGCAAGGCCACAAGAAGGTCCCCTGGGAGCCTCCTCTGCTCCAGCCTGCACAGCCCCAACTCTTTCAGGCTGTGCTCACAGCAGAGCTGCTGCAGCCTCTCAGCATCCTCCTGGCCCTGCTCTGGACACTCTCCAGCATCTCCACAGCCCTCTTGTCCCAGGGGCTCCAGAGCTGGATGCAGGACTCCAGCTGGGGTCTCAGCAGAGCACAGCAGAGGGGGAGAATCCCCTCCCTGGCCCTGCTGGCCACACTGCTGCTGCTGCAGCCCAGGCTCTGCTTGGCTTTCTGGGCTGCAAGTGCACACTGCTGGCTCCTGCTGAGCTTCTCCTCCAGCAGCACCCCCAAGTCCCTCTGCTCAGGGCTGCTCTCCAGCCACTCACTGCCCAGCCTGCATTGGTGCTTGGCATTGCCTCCACCCAACTGCAGGTTTGGTTGACCCTCCTGAGCTTGGCTTGTGCCCACCTCTGCAGCCTGTGCAGGTCCCTCTGATGGATCCCTGCCCTCCAGCCTGGCTGCTGCAGCACACAGCTTGGTGTTGTTATCTTTTATCACCCTCCCATCCTCTATATGCAGTGCCTGCTTGGCTTCCATTATGCTCTTCTGATGCAAATGTCTGCAGAATCCTTTCTGGTATTTGCTTAATTATCCAGCTTGGTTTGACTTTTGGTATTTCTCAGCATCCCACCACATTCTGCTCTTGAGGCTTTCTTTCCTGGCTTGCTTTTTGGTTATACTTTTCCTTGTAGACTTAACTTCTTCCTGCACTTTGCCTTGTGGTGCTTAGTTGTCTACCTTGCCTTCACATCTGTTGCAGGAGATAAAGGCTGATAAACAAAAGGGGGTAAGAGAGCTGAACTGAGGTGGGAGACTGAAGGTCTGGGATATCTTTAAATCAAATGGACTTAAATGGTGAGCAAAGTTTGACCCTTGGAGACCCCAGGCCTTAATTACTTCCCATTTTAGTTTCGCATTAAATTGAGTCCAGCATCAGTAAGTTTGCAGATGGCACCAAGCTAGGAGCAGCTGTGGAGCTGTTGGAGGGTAGCAGAGCCCTGCAGAGGGACCTGGCCAGGCTGGATGGGTGGGCAGAGGCCAAGGGGATGAGACTGAACAAGGCCAAGGGCAGGGTTCTGCACTTTGGCCACAACAACCCCAAGCAGCACTGCAGGCTGGGGCCAGAGTGGCTGAGAGCAGCCAGGCAGAGAGGGCCCTGGGGGTGCTGGAAGAGAGGAGCTGAAGCTGAGGCAGCAGTGCCCAGGTGGGCAGCAGAGCCAATGGCATCCTGGGCTGGCTCAGGAGCAGTGTGGGCAGCAGGACAAGGGAGGTTCTTGTGCCCCTGTGCTCAGCACTGCTCAGGCCACCCCTGGAGTTCTGTGTCCAGTTGTGGGCTCCTCAACTCAAGAGAGATGTTGAGATGCTGGAAGGTGCTTCAGGCTCCTTCCCAGCCTTGCTGCCCTTCTCTGGGCACAGCCCTGTGAGGAGAGGCTGAGGGAGCTGGGGGGGTGCAGCCTGCAGCAGGGGAGGCTCAGGGCAGAGCTCATTGCTGCCTGCAGCTGCCTGCAGGGAGGCTGTAGCCAGGTGGGGTTGGGCTCTGCTGCCAGGCAAGCAGCAAGAGAAGAAGGGGACAGAGCCTGAAGCTGTGCCAGGGCAGGTCTAGGCTGGATGTTGTTAGGAAGTTGCTGTCAGAGAGAGTGATTGGCATTGGAATGGGCTGCCCAGGGAGGTGGTGGAGTGGCTGTGGCTGGAGGTGTTGCAGCCAAGCCTGGCTGGGGCACTTAGTGCCATGGTCTGGTTGGTTGGGCAGGGCTGGGTGCTAGGTTGGGCTGGCTGAGCTTGGAGCTCTCTTCCAGCCTGCCTGATTCTATGATTCTATGAAATGTAAGCAGAAATAATGTCAGTTTGAGGTTACTTTCTGTGAGTGACATCTGCAAAGTCCTTGTTACCTGCAGACACAGGGCAACACATCTGAGTGGCTGTAGATGAAATATTTAGCTGTGGCATTCAGGAACTGGGAGCTTGGGTAGTGGGGGCCTGGATTTTTCTTGTGTTTCTCGAAATCAGTATTGCCCACACAGAGAATTAAAGGATCTCAATCAGAGTGTTTTTTCATTAGCAGTAACACACAGACATCACTGGATGTGAGGAGGAAGTTGTTGAGCAGGAGAGTGGTGAGAGGCTGGAGTGGGTTGCCCAGGGAGGTGGTTGAGGCCCCATGGCTGGAGGTGTTTGAGGCCAGGCTGGCTGAGGCTGTGTGCAGCCTGCTCTAGGGTAGGGTGTCCCTGGGCATGGCAGGGGGTTGGCACTGGCTGCTCCTTGTGGTCCCTTCCAACCCTGGCTGATTCTATGACTCATTTCAGGATGATGGACTGGGTGTCCTGGCCCCTGGGAAAGAACATTGACAAGTGGATCATTGCTCTGCTGAAGGGTTTGGCTGCAGTGAAGAAGTTCAGCATCTTGATTGAGGTCACACTCTCCAAAATTGAAAAGGTCAGTGGGTTCTTCTGAACACCAGTGTGGACAGTAGACCACTGCTTGCCCCTGAAATAGCTCCTTGTCTCTTGACTGAATGAGGACAAGGTGTTATTTGATGTATTGAAGGGAGTCTGCTGCCCCAAATAGTTCTGAAGGAAGGACTCTATCCCTGTCTGTCCAGAGAAGGGCAGCAAGGCTGGGGAGGGGCCTGGAGCACAGCCCTGTGAGGAGAGGCTGAGGGAGCTGAGGGTGTGCAGCCTGCAGCAGAGGAGGCTCAGGGCAGAGCTCATTGCTGCCTGCAGCTGCCTGCAGGGAGGCTGTAGCCAGGTGGAGTTGGGCTCTGCTGCCAGGCAAGCAGCCACAGAAGAAGGGGACAGAGTCTGAAGCTGTGGCAGGGCAGGTCTAGGCTGGATGTTGTTAGGAAGTTGCTGTCAGAGAGAGTGATTGGCATTGGAATGGGCTGCCCAGGGAGGTGGTGGAGTGGCTGTGGCTGGAGGTGTTGCAGCCAAGCCTGGCTGGGGCACTTAGTGCCATGGTCTGGTTGGTTGGGCAGGGCTGGGTGCTAGGTTGGGCTGGCTGAGCTTGGAGCTCTCTTCCAGCCTGGTGGATTCTATGACTCTGATCATTCTATGATTCTGTTAGAGGCACATTTTTAGACTATCTCTCATCCCTCTGTGCTTGTGTGTCCTTATCTGCATCTCTCTACATCTCATGGACATGCAGAGTCTGCACCTCACTGCACCAGACATTGCACAGGCCTGAAAGAGTGTTGATAGCCACACAGTATTTTTAGGATGCCCTGAGGCCATGAAGGAGATGATTCTGGAGACCTGACTGCAGGCTGCTTGCTTCAGCATGGAGTATGCACAGAGCAGCAGCAGCTGTGCTAGTTGCCCAGTGCCTCTCTTTCATAGAATCATAGAATCAGGCAGGTTGGAAGAGACCTCCAAGCTCATCCAGCCCAACCTAGCACCCAGCCCTATCCAGACAACCAGACCATGGCACCAAGTGCCTCATCCAGTCCTTTCTTGAAGGCCTCCAGGCACGGTGCCTCCACCACCTCCCTGGGCAGCCCATTCCAATGCCCATCACTCTCTCTGGCCTTTCCTGCTGTGTGTTCTGCTGCCTTCCTGCCTTCTCACTTTGCTTTTTTCTCCCTTCCTCACCAGGTCTTCTCCAAGTTGCTGTACCCCATCGTGAGAGAGGGAGCTTTGTCTGTCCTGCAGTACATGCTGCTGAGCTTCCAGCACTCTCATGAGGCATTTCACTTGGTAAGCCTACCCTTGGCACTCAGATGAGGCTGTTGCACTCACTGTAGCCATGCCATGGGTCCCTATGGGTGGGAGCAACCTCACTGTAAAGAACTTCTTCCTAATCTCCAGTCTAAATCTCCCCTCTTCCATCTTCAATCCATTCCCCTTCACCCTATCCCAGGGAGCCTTTGTAATTAGTCCCTCCCTAGCTTTCATGTAGGAGTCCCTCAGTTATTAGAAGGCTGCTAAAAGGTCTTCTCAGAGCCTTATTCTCTCATAGCCTGGCCTCATAGGGGAGTAGTACTGAGAAGCAGTAGTAGCATTAATTTCCTTTCCCAACAAAGCTTGCTTGTAGGAAAGGAAAGAGCTAAAACCTCCAACATTTTGAGGAGGGATAAAAGAGAGAAAGAAAGAAGACTCAGGTAGGAGGTGAGGAGGAAGTTGTTGAGCAGGAGAGTGGTGAGAGGCTGGAGTGGGTTGCCCAGGGAGGTGGTTGAGGCCCCATGGCTGGAGGTGTTTGAGGCCAGGCTGGCTGAGGCTGTGTGCAGCCTGCTCTAGGGTAGGGTGTCCCTGGGCATGGCAGAGGGTTGGCACTGCCTGCTCCTTGTGCTCCCTTCCAGCCCTGCCTGATTCTGTGATTTTAAGACAGAAAGAAAAAGGGAGGAAGGAGAGGACCAGGAAACGACCAGACTGGGGAACCTGAGGCTTTCCTCCAGCATTGTTCTGGGGTAAAAGTAAGAGAAACTATAAATACAGAGAAGATTGTGAAAGTGCTCAGGGTCGCTTGAGCACATCTGGAGGGCTGCACAAGTGCTGCTGTTCTCTGTGCAGCTGCAGGCTCAGCAGGGGGCGCCCGGGAGCAAGCCAGAGCCGCTCCTTGCCTCCGCTTGCTCCTGATGAGGTTTCTCAGCCACAGCAGAGACACAAAGGTCCTCTGTGTCACCACCCATCCCACACGGCTTAATGTATGCACTATAAAATACAGCACTCCAGACAGTTCTTGTAGGCTAATGCACAGAATCACAGAACCAGCCAGGCTGGCAGAGAGCTCCAAGCTCAGCCAGCCCAACCTAGCACCCAGCCCTGCCCAACCAACCAGACCATGGCACTAAGTGCCCCAGCCAGGCTTGGCTGCAACACCTCCAGCCACGGCCACTCCACCACCTCCCTGGGCAGCCCATTCCAATGCCAATCACTCTCT
This sequence comes from Pogoniulus pusillus, assembly GCF_015220805.1. NCBI lineage: Eukaryota > Metazoa > Chordata > Aves > Piciformes > Lybiidae > Pogoniulus > Pogoniulus pusillus. The sequence continues at coordinate 1,940,167 of NC_087266.1, forward strand.
CTGCCAGCAACTTCCTAACAACATCCAGCCTAGACCTGCCCTGGCACAGCTTCAGACTCTGTCCCCTTCTTCTCTTGCTGCTTGCCTGGCAGCAGAGCCCAACCCCACCTGGCTACAGCCTCCCTGCAGGCAGCTGCAGGCAGCAATGAGCTCTGCCTTGAGCCTCCTCTGCTGCAGGCTGCACCCCCCCAGCTCCCTCAGCCTCTCCTCACAGGGTTTGTGGTCCCTTCCAACCCTGACTATGATCTCCTGGATTCTAGAGCATGAAGGAATGCAAAACAATAGGAGAAATCAGTTGCAGTTGTTACATGTCTGAAGGGTGTTTGGTTTGAGCTTTGGACAGTGTCCTCCCACACCCCTCCTGCATAGGAAGGCACTGGAGCCAAACCCCAATATTTACAGATCCAGTGCCAACCCCCTGCCATGCCCAGGGACACCCTACCCTAGAGCAGGCTGCACACAGCCTCAGCCAGCCTGGCCTCAAACACCTCCAGCCATGGGGCCTCAACCACCTCCCTGGGCAACCCACTCCAGCCTCTCACCACTCTCCTGCTCAACAACTTCCTCCTCACCTCCAGCCTCACTCTCCACACCTCCACCTTTGCTCCATTCCCCCCACTCCTGACACTCCCTCAGAGACTTAGAAGTCCCTCCCCAGCTTATTTGTAGCCCCCTTCAGATGCTGGAAGGCCACAAGAAGGTCCCCTGGGAGCCTCCTCTGCTCCAGCCTGCACAGCCCCAACTCTTTCAGGCTGTGCTCACAGCAGAGCTGCTGCAGCCTCTGAGCATCCTCCTGGCCCTGCTCTGGACACTCTCCAGTATCTCCACAGCCCTCTTGTATTGGGGGCTCCAAAAGGAAGGTTAACCCTTCACAGCCTGGAGTTCAACTTCATTCCCCTGCTCTGTGAGTAACTTGAAGCCATTTTTGATGCAGTGACTTTTCTTTCCTTTTTTGCAGTTGCTTCCTCACATCCCCAGGCTGGTGACCTCTCTGAAGAAGGAGGACTCCAATTCTGCCACCAGCTCACTGGAGCAGCTGGCTGAGCTCATCCACTGCATGTTCTTCCGCTTCTCAGGGTTTCCAGACCTCTATGAACCAGTCCTGGAAGCAGTCAAAGTAAGACATTCACAGCTCAGCTCTCTTTGGAATTGTTTCAGTTGGAAAAGACCTCTAAGATCATCAAGTCCTAACACCACTGTGGCCATTAAACCAAGTTCCAAAGTGCCATGTCTCCATGGCACATATTCCTTATGGGAACAGTATGTTAGCTTGCAGCCTCGTGCAGAGAGCCTGTGCTGGAGGGGTGGCCTAACCTCCACACTCTGAACTCGGGTATGAGCAATGGGTTAACATTCTGAGTCAGAGCCCTACATAGGCACATTGAGGGAAGATACTGCTGTTGAGCTGGGCCTGCAGAAGTCACAGAATCAGCCAGGTTGGAAGAGAGCTCCAAGCTCAGCCAGCCCAACCTAGCACCCAGCCCTGCCCAACCAACCAGACCATGGCACTAAGTGCCCCAGCCAGGCTTGGCTGCAACACCTCCAGCCACAGCCACTCCACCACCTCCCTGGGCAGCCCATTCCAATGCCAATCACTCTCTCTGCCAGGAGCTTCCTCGTCACATCCAACCCAGACCTGCCCTGGCACAGCTTCAGACTCTGTCCCCTTCTTCTCTTGCTGCTTGCCTGGCAGCAGAGCCCAACCCCACCTGGCTACAGCCTCCCTGCAGGTAGTTGTAGACAACAGTGAGGATGCTGCTGCTGAGCTAGGGCAAGCTGCATGCATTTGGCCGCCGTAATTGCCAGTTTAGGAGCTGTGAAGGAGATGCTGCTCCCAGTGGAGGCTCAGGGCAGAAAGGTCCACAACTACTTGAAGAGAGGCATTGGAATGGGCTGCCCAGGGAGGTGGTGGAGTGGCCGTGGCTGGAGGTGTTGCAGCCAAGCCTGGCTGGGGCACTTAGTGCCATGGTCTGGTTGGTTGGGCAGGGCTGGGTGCTAGGTTGGGCTGGCTGAGCTTGGAGCTCTCTTCCAACCTGCCTGGTTCTGTGATCCTATGTTCACACAAAGAGCGAGGGAAATGAGTTGTGTGAACCCCTCTATCAGGGGAGCTTTGCTGATGCCTGCAGAGAGGTGACACAGATCTCTCTCTCCATCCCAGGCTCTCCCAGTTCCAAATGAGGACCGGATTAAACACCTCCTGGGACAAAATGCTTGGACCTCCCAGAAGAACGAGCTGGCCTGCTTCTACCCGCGCCTGGCTTCCAAATCAGAGACGGGCAAGATAGGGCTCATCAACCTGGGCAACACCTGCTACATGAACAGCATCATCCAGTCTCTTTTCATGGCCTCAGAGTGAGTGTTTGCTCCCACTCAGGGCAGCTCCTGGCGCCCCAGGTCGAGTTTTCCCTCTCACCGTTTGCTGTCTCCGCTTCCCTCCCGCAGCTTTCGGCATGCGGTGCTGAAGCTCAGCGAGGGCAGCTCCCAGCCCCTGATGACGAAGCTGCAGTGGCTCTTTGCATTCTTGGAGCACAGTCAGGTGATTGCTTCATCTTGCAGCTATTTGCCTGGGCTGTGGGCTGTGGAAGGGCTCGCCTCCATCTGGCTTCCTGCTGCTCCAACCTGCTGATAAGGAGCTCTGGTTCCTGGGGGCTTTTTTCTAGCAGGATGAATTCTGCTGGTGGGAAAGAGACTAATTTTGGGGGGGTGGAGGGAAGCTCCTGTCACCTGTGAAAGTGAGCTGTGTTCATAGAATCAGGCAGGGCTGGAAGGGAGCACAAGGAGCAGCCAGTGCCAACCCCCCTGCCATGCCCAGGCACACCCTACCCTAGAGCAGGCTGCACACAGCCTCAGCCAGCCTGGCCTCAAACACCTCCAGCCATGGGGCCTCAACCACCTCCCTGGGCAACCCTGTCCAGCCTCTCACCACTCTCCTGCTCAACAACTTCCTCCTCACCTCCAGCCTCACTCTTCCCATCTACACCTTTGCTCCATTCCCCCCACTCCTGCCACTCCCTCACACCCTCCAAAGTCCTTCCCCAGCTTTATTGTAGCCCCCTTCAGATCCTGGAAGGCCACAAGAAAGTGGTTGAGGCCCCATGGCTGGAGGTGTTTGAGGCCAGGCTGGCTGAGGCTGTGTGCAGCCTGCTCTAGGGTAGGGTGTCCCTGGGCATGGCAGGGGGTTGGCACTGGCTGCTCCTTGTGGTCCTTTCCAGCCCTGGCTGATTCTATGTCTCCTATGGCAAAGCAGTGACCTCTGAAGCTGCTGCTCAAGGCCCTCATGAGCCACACCTGGAACAGGGTGCACGAAGTCACCACCCATTTGCAAGACCAATAAACTGAAGTGGGAGCAGGTGTGAAAGCCTCCTGTTAAGGTGGTCAGGGAAAAGACTGATTCTATTCTATTATATTCCACAATGCAGCAAGCCAGCTCTGTCAGTCCAGGCTTGGAAAACAAAGAATCCCAGAGGCCTGGTTTCACAGCAAGGGAAATCTCAGTGGATTTCCAAAATAAGGTTTTTCTGGTGGCTGGCAGATGTCTTTCCAGGAGCCCTAACTGTATCTCCAGGGGTCACTCATATTCAAGTTCATGCCTGTGAAGAAAGCATTCATGGTTGTTGAAGGCTGTTATTTCTACTCCCATGGAATCAGTCAGGGCTGGAAGGTACCAGAAGGATCATCTAGTTCCAACCCCCCTGCCATGGGCAGGGACACCCTACCCTAGAGCAGTTGCTGGGTGCCTGGCAGCAGAGCCCAACCCCACCTGGCTACAGCCTCCCTGCAGGCAGCTGCAGGCAGCAATGAGCTCTGCCCTGAGCCTCCTCTGCTGCAGGCTGCACACCCCCAGCTCCCTCAGCCTCTCCTCACAGGCCTCTGCTCCAGGCCCCTCCCCAGCCTTGCTGCCCTGCTCCAAACACCTTCCAGCACCTCAGCATCTCTCTGCAATTCAGGAGCCCACAACTGGACACAGCACTGCAGGGGTGGCCTGAGCAGTGCTGAGCACAGGGGCAGCAGAACCTCCCTTGTCCTGCTGCCCACACTGCTCCTGAGCCAGCCCAGGATGCCACTGGCTCTGCTGCCCACCTGGGCACTGCTGCCTCAGCTTCAGCTCCTCTCTCCCAGCACCCCCAGGGCCCTCTCTGCCTGGCTGCTCTCAGCCACTCCAGCCCCATCCTGTAGTGCTGCCTGGGGTTGGTTTTGCCAAGCCTTCAACCCTTCTGCCTTGCAGAAGCCCAAGAAACTCTTCCCCTTCATTGGGATTATCCCTTGTAGGAGTGAAAAAGGGGAGCTGACCAGGTAGATAAACACTCCTTGCTCCAAGTGGAACATCCAGCACTACCCTCCTCTCCCCTCTCCACCCCCCACCTCGAGAAGTAAGAATAAACCCCTTGGATTAAATGCACTTCTGTGTTGCTTCTAGCGACCTGCCATCTCACCAGAGACCTTCCTCTCTGCCTCCTGGCCACCCTGGTTCACCCCTGGTGCTCAGCAGGACTGCTCAGAGTATCTCAAGTACTTGCTGGACCGGTATGTGTCAAGTAGAACCTGGTGAAAACAGCATCCCTAGACCTGATGTCATGTTTAATGCTGACCTGTGTACCAGTGGGACCACCACTGGGACCTGGAGAGCTGGGACTGTGAAGGCTTGAGGGGAAAGATCATAGAATCATGGAATACTTTGGATAGGGAGGGATATTTAAAGCCCAACTCCCTCTCAGTGCTCAAGGACATCCCCAGCTGGAGCAGGTTGCTCAGAACCCCATCCAACCTTCCTGCAATGTTTCCAAGGGTGATGCATCTGCCACCTCCCTGGGCAACCTGGTGTCTCCCCAGCTTCAGTGTGAAGTATTTCTTCCTTATAGCTGGTTTCCATCTCCATGCTTCACTTGAAAGCCATTAGCCCTTGTCCTGTTGCAGCAGGCCCTGCTAGAAGGAGTGTGTCCTCCCTCTACATATTGAGCCTGATCTTGTTAAAACCCTGTTTGGGCTGGGTTTAAGGGCAGAACTTAGTTCAGTTTGAGAACTCCTGCCTTTTCTCTGAAGGCAAAGGTGCCAAAGGCAGGAATTTACCTGGATGCACCACTCGTCCTCCTCTGTAAAGTGTTGGGGTTTGCCTTTCTCTTACCTAGAAGTCATACATCTCTGGTGTCCCTGTCTTCCCTTGAAAGCCGAGAGTCAAAGGCACATGGAGGTCCTACATTCCTGTGTCCTTCCCTGGCTTCCCCCCAGAGATGTTAGATTCCTGTGTCCTTCCCTAGCATCCCCCCAGCGATCTTAGACTCCTGTGTCCTTCCCTAGCTTCTTCCCAGGGATCTTAGATTCCTGTGTCCTTCCCTAGCTTCCTAACAGAGATCTTAGATTCCTGTGTCCTTCCCTAGCTTCCTAACAGAGATCTTAGTCTCCTGTGTCCTTCCCTGGCATCCTCCCAGAGATCTTAGTCTCCTGTGTCCTTCCCTGGCATCCTCCCAGAGATCTTAGATTCCTGTGTCCTTCCCTGGCATCCTCCCAGAGATCTTAGATTCCTGTGTCCTTCCCTAGCTTCCTAACAGAGATCTTAGATTCCTGTGTCCTTCCCTGGCATCCTCCCAGAGATCTTAGTCTCCTGTGTCCTTCCCTGGCATCCTCCCAGAGATCTTAGATTCCTGTGTCCTTCCCTAGCTTCTTCCCAGAGATCTTAGATTCCTGTGTCCTTCCCTAGCTTCCTAACAGAGATGTTAGACTCCTGTGTCCTTCCCTAGCTTCTTCCCAGAGATCTTAGATTCCTGTGTCCTTCCCTAGCTTCCTAACAGAGATGTTAGACTCCTGTGTCCTTCCCTAGCTTCCTAACAGAGATCTTAGTCTCCTGTGTCCTTCCCTAGCTTCCTAACAGAGATCTTAGTCTCCTGTGTCCTTCCCTAGCTTCCTCCCAGAGATCTTAGTCTCTTGTGTCCGTCCCTAGCTTCCTAACAGAGACCTTAGACTCCTGTGTCCTTCCCTAGCTTCCTAACAGAGATCTTAGATTCCTGTGTCCTTCCCTAGCTTCCTAACAGAGATCTTAGATTCCTGTGTCCTTCCCTGGCATCCTCCCAGAGATCTTAGTCTCCTGTGTCCTTCCCTGGCATCCTCCCAGAGATCTTAGATTCCTGTGTCCTTCCCTAGCTTCCTAACAGAGATCTTAGATTCCTGTGTCCTTCCCTGGCATCCTCCCAGAGATCTTAGTCTCCTGTGTCCTTCCCTGGCATCCTCCCAGAGATCTTAGTCTCCTGTGTCCTTCCCTGGCATCCTCCCAGAGATCTTAGATTCCTGTGTCCTTCCCTGGCATCCTCCCAGAGATCTTAGATTCCTGTGTCCTTCCCTAGCTTCCTAACAGAGATCTTAGATTCCTGTGTCCTTCCCTGGCATCCTCCCAGAGATCTTAGTCTCCTGTGTCCTTCCCTAGCTTCCTAACAGAGATCTTAGATTCCTGTGTCCTTCCCTGGCATCCTCCCAGAGATCTTAGATTCCTGTGTCCTTCCCTGGCATCCTCCCAGAGATCTTAGATTCCTGTGTCCTTCCCTAGCTTCCTAACAGAGATCTTAGATTCCTGTGTCCTTCCCTGGCATCCTCCCAGAGATCTTAGTCTCCTGTGTCCTTCCCTAGCTTCCTAACAGAGATCTTAGATTCCTGTGTCCTTCCCTAGCTTCTTCCCAGAGATCTTAGATTCCTGTGTCCTTCCCTAGCTTCCTAACAGAGATGTTAGACTCCTGTGTCCTTCCCTAGCTTCCTAACAGAGATCTTAGTCTCCTGTGTCCTTCCCTGGCATCCTCCCAGAGATCTTAGTCTCTTGTGTCCGTCCCTAGCTTCCTAACAGAGATCTTAGACTCCTGTGTCCTTCCCTAGCTTCCTAACAGAGATCTTAGACTCCTGTGTCCTTCCCTAGCTTCCTAACAGAGATCTTAGACTCCTGTGTCCTTCCCTAGCTTCCTAACAGAGATCTTAGACTCCTGTGTCCTTCCCTAGCTTCCTAACAGAGATCTTAGACTCCTGTGTCCTTCCCTAGCTTCCTAACAGAGATCTTAGACTCCTGTGTCCTTCCCTAGCTTCCCCCCAGAGCACCAGACCTCTGGCGATGGGGCAGGTTAACCTGCATTAACCCCTGGGAGTGAGGAACAGAAGCTCCCTTCTGGTATGGTCCAGGTGCAAGGTGCAGCCTCTTTTTTCCCCCTCTCTCCCAAAGATTACATGAAGAAGAAAAAACTGGGAAAAGGATCTACCAGAAACTCAAGGAATCCAGCTTGATGCCTCAGGCAGTGGAACAGCATTACTTCAAGAGGACCTTGATTGAGAAGATGTTTGGGGGCAAAATGATGACCAAGATCCGCTGCCTCAAGTGCATGAATGTCTCATCCCGGGAGGAAGCCTTCACAGACCTGTCCCTGGCGTTTCCCCCACCAGACAGGCAAGTGCCTCCCAGCAAGTCTGGTTTGCCCGTGGAGGAAATCTGCCCTCAGTTAATTGAGCCTCCTGAGAACCCGAGCCAGCAGCTATCCGGCTCTCCCTGGGTCCGGAGGAAGGCCCCCACGGCTGAAGACCCTGCAGCCCCACCAGTGCTGGGGGGAACGCTGGGTTTGCAGGAGCCAGGAGGAGCAATGAGTTCCCTCAGCGGCGATGCTGGCGGCGTGGCTGCAGCCAGAGACCCTCTCTCGTCTTCAGGGGGGCAGGCTCCCAGGGACTCCAGATCTGTCCCGGACCTCATCAACTATTTCCTATCCCCAGAGAGACTGACAGCAGAGAACAAATACCACTGTGAGAACTGTGCATCCCTGCAGGAGGCCGAGAAGGTGGCGGAGCTAACGGAGGGACCACACTACCTCATCCTCACGCTGCTGCGGTTCTCCTTTGACCCACGCACTATGAAGAGGAAGAAGATCCTGGACAACGTCTCTATCCCTGTGGTGCTCAAGCTGCCCATCCTTGCCACCCCAGAGGAAACTGAGGAGGTTTGGCAGCGTGGCAAGGACGGGGCTGCTGTGCCAGGCAGCGGCTTCGTGTCCGTGGTGTACGACCTGTGCAGCGTGGTGGTGCACTCGGGCATCTCCTCCGAGAGCGGCCACTACTACTGCTACTCCAGGGAGTGCACAGACACCATCCCCCACGGGCAGCCCCGGCACAGAGTGCCAGCTCCAGCCGCTGACAGGCAGCTGGACTTGGAAATCCAGTGGTACCTCTTCAACGACACCAGAGTTTCCTTCTCCTCCTTTGAATCGGTCAGCAACGTCACCTCCTTCTTCCCCAAGGACACTGCCTATGTCCTCCTCTACCGGCAGCGGGCGGGCAGGCAGAGCTGCCTGCTGCACGAGGCTCTGGCCGAGGCTGGCCACCTGCACGGGGACCCTTCCCTCCACAAAGACTTGATGGAAGCCATTGCCAGGGATAACATCCTCTACTTGCAGGTAACTCCCGCTGCTGCGCTCGGCAGGGCGCGATCCTGCTGCTGCCACCTGCCCACCCCCCGGCCAGCAGCAGGGTCCTGTCCTGAGGATAAATACCTGTGCAGCTCTCCAGGCACTGCCTGCTGCCAAATCCCTTTTCCTTCTCAGTGCAATTATCCACTCCTGGAGGTGGTCATGAAAAGCCTGGATGAGGCACATGGTGCCATGCTCTGGTTGACTGGATAGGGCTGGGTGCTAGGTTGGGCTGGATGAGTTTGGAGCTCTCTGCCAACCTGCTTCATTCCATGATTCTAAGATGTCTTGTGGCTATGGTTGGGGTCAACTTGCTGTTGCTCATTCCAGATAGCTCTGCCTGAAACGTTCTCCTAGATGTCTAGGAAGGATGATTTGGCATTGGAATGGGCTGCCCAGGGAGGTGGGGGAGTGGCTGTCCCTGGGGGGGTTCAAGCAAAGCCTGGCTGGGGCACTTAGTGCCATGGTCTGGTTGGTTGGGCAGGGCTGGGTGCTAGGTTGGGCTGGCTGAGCTTGGAGCTCTCTGCCAACCTGCTTCATTCTATGATTCTATGATGGAAGATCTGGAAACACAAAGTATAATAGATCTTGTTAAGGTGGTGCAGTTCATAGCATGATAGAATCATTGAGCTTGGGAAAGACCTTTAAAATCATCAGGTCCAGCCATAACCCAGCTGCTGTGACTACTGAATTACATCACAGAATTAACCAGGATGGAAGAGACCTCCAAGCTCAGCCAGCCTGGCCTTAAACACCTCCAGCCATGGGGCCTCAACCACCTCCCTGGGCAACCCAGTCCAGCCTCTCACCACTCTCCTGCTCAACAACTTCCTCCTCACCTCCAGCCTCACTCTCCCCACCTCCACCTTTGCTCCATTCCCCCCAGACCTGTCACTCCCTGACAGCCTCAAAAGTCCCTCCCCAGCTTTTTTGTAGGCCCCCTTCAGATGCTGGAAGGCCACAAGAAGGTCCCCTGGGAGCCTCCTCTGCTCCAGCCTGCACAGCCCCAACTCTTTCAGTCTGTGCTCACAGCAGAGCTGCTGCAGCCCTCTGAGCATCCTTGTGGCCCAATGCTTTGCCACATCCTTCCCACCAAGCTCTAGAGATGAGCACAAGGCCCTCTCACCTCAGTTTTATTTGAGAGGTCTTCCAGGAGCCACCAAACAGGCTCCTAGCTCCTTGGGGAGTTGGGAGCATCCCCACACCCACACCATTTAGCTGTAGATACATACATATGTGTGTTGTTTCTTCCCCTTTTTTCTGCCAGGAGCAGGAGAAAGAAGCAAGGAACAGAGCTGCCTACATTTCTGCCTTGCCAAAATCCCCTCTGTGGTGGAGAGACTTTGACAGGGACAAGGATGATGACAGCTCCTCAGGGGGCTGCAGCCCAGCAGCAGGAGGGGGCGGATCTGGCTCCTTCCATGGACTCGTCTTCTAGCCAACAAGTTAAACCAGACAGTCAATGTCCACAGGGATAACCCAAAGCCAGAAGCTCCTCTTCCTCACCCTGATGACAGCAAGCATCCTGGAGGAAGATTTGGGGAACATTTCAGTGGGGAAAAGCCTCAGGGGCTATTTGGAGGCGCCTGGAGGCTCTCACCGCTTCCTGTGCACTTGGTCTTCACGCCTTAATGTCACTAAGCTAAGCAGCTACTGACCTTGGAGAAGTGTCCTTTTGCTTCAGCATAGCTGTGTCTTGCCTGCTGTGAGCCATGCTACCAGTGTTGAAGGGGGCAGGGACAAGGGCAGGGATGCAGATGTCCCATGCACATCCTATCTGCAGCACTCCTTGTGCTGCTGAGCTGGTTTTGGGAGGGACCTCTGGTTGCTTGTTGCCTTTTTTTGGGTTTCTTTGGGGATTTTGGTTTGGGTTTTTTTTAATGTGGTTTTGAGAACCCCCCTTGACACATCTCTGAAGGCAGAGAAAGGCTGAAGGATGCAGAGCAGCCAAGGTGGCAATGCTGATCTGCTGGAGGGGGCAGCTGGCAAGGCTGCTTGGTCACGGTGAGCAGCGACAGGCCAGCTGGAGGAGTTCTCTGCAGCACTGCAAAGCACCCAGAAGAGACTGAGGGCAGCAAACCTCTCTGACCTGGTCCAGTTGGGGTTTTCTGTGCTCCAGCAAAGCTCATTTGTGTTACTGGAGACCTCGGGATGCTGTTAGTGTACCCAGCAGATCCCCCCCACCAGAGCTGTCTTTCCAGATGTGTCTGTAGGACTTAGCCTCTTTCTGCTGCTGTCACCTCATGGCTTTCTGGGCTGGATCTGCCCTCTGGAACTTGGGCTTTCCTTTGGGGGTACCTTGAACCAAGCAGTAAATGAGCAACCTCCCCAAATGCTAACTTTCTAAAGTGCTGATTTGCAAGCAGGCTAAGCCAACCAGATGTATTCTATCACCCCACTATAAATACTGAGTAACCCAGTGTGTAAAACCAATCCAATAATGGGACAGGGACTGATTTTTGGTGGCAGGAGGCCACCCAAGCCATGGACAGTGTGTTTACAAGGCTCTGGTTCCCTTTCATATCCCTCCCCAGCTCTTTGTTCCTGCCTGCTCCTCCCTCATGCCTGTAGTAGAGATTTCTCCAGCTCTGGTGGCAGAGACTTGTGCCTTAGGTGCTGGGTGCAGGGCCTAATCCTGACTGTGGAGTACTGGGGGTGGGAATGTTGCATTGCTGTGGAGGAAAAGGCAAAGCACAGACATTGGTATGGGTAATGTGAGCAGAAAGTCTATGAGAGAGGACACTTGGGATCCAGTCTCTGGGGTGTGCTATCATAGTCTTTTATTGCCTTTCCTGTATATAAATAAAGGACATTAGCTCAGCATAGCAGTTCAGTGTCTTTTTGCAATGCTCATAGCTTTGGGGCTCAAAAGAGATGGAAAAGCTGCTGGAGAGATGAACAGTGACCCTCAGAGGGATGAGGCAATCCTGCAGAGTGGTGGCTTGGAAGAGGGGAGCTGGCAGAGCTGGAATGGAAACCCTCCATCCTTCCAAATGCAGACCACAGTCCTATCAGTGGGGTGCTGTAGGCAAGCAGTGGAATGTGTTCATTGGTTTTAAGGCCACTAGACTTAAAGTGGTGTTAAGAGGACATATAAGCGGCCCCAAAGCTGAAGAGACCCAAAGTGCAGTGCTTCCTAGTCTTGTTAGCCACACCTTGGGTGCTGTGTCCAGTTGTGGGCTCCTGAATTGCAGAGAGCTGTTGAGGTGCTGGAAGGTGTTTGGAGCAGGGCATCAAGGCTGGAGAGGGGCCTGGAGCAGAGCCCTGTGAGGAGAGGCTGAGGGAGCTGGGGGGGTGCAGCCTGCAGCAGAGGAGGCTCAGGGCAGAGCTCATTGCTGCCTGCAGCTGCCTGCAGGGAGGCTGTAGCCAGATGGGGTTGGGCTCTGCTGCCAGGCAAGCAGCAACAGAAGAAGGGGACAGAGTCTGAAGCTGTGGCAGGGCAGGTCTAGGCTGGCTGTGAGGAGGAAGTTGCTGGCAGAGAGAGTGATTGGCATTGGAATGGGCTGCCCAGGGAGGTGGTGGAGTGGCCGTGGCTGGAGGTGTTGCAGCCAAGCCTGGCTGGGGCACTTAGTGCCATGGTCTAGTTGGTTGGGCAGGGCTGGGTGCTAGGTTGGGCTGGCTGAGCTTGGAGCTCTCTGCCAACCTGCTTGACTCTACTGTTCTCAGAGTCTGTAATTCTATGCCATGCTGGGAAGAGGCTCTGAAGGCTTTAATGGTGCTGAATAATTCAACTTGATCGAGTTCTTAATTCCCCCTTTCTCTCCCCACGCCGAATCCATGCTGGGAGGCACCAGTTGGAGATGTCTTTTTATTATCAGTCTTTTATTTCCCCGTTGCTTTCCCGCTGCAGATACAGTACTTGAAAATGAGATCACCTTCACATCAGGCATGTACCATGTTTATTAACAGCAAAAAATAAATTAAAAACAAAGGTAAAATGAAGGAAAAAAAGGAGAGGAAAAAAGGAGAAAAGGAGAAAGAAAAAGGAGGGGAAAAAAGGAGAACAAAAGGAGAATAAAGGGAGGAAAAAAAGGAGGAAAAAAGAGGAGAAAAAAAAGGAGGGAAAAAAAGGAGGGAAAAAAAGGAGGGAAAAAAGGAGGGGGAAATGGAGGGAAAAATGGAGGGAAAAATGGAGGGAAAAATGGAGGGAAAAATGGAGGGAAAAAAGGAAAAAGAAAGGAGGGGGGAAAAGGAGGAAAAAATGAAAAAAAAAATGGAGGGGAAAAAAGGAGGAAAAAGAAAGGAGGGGAAAAGAAGGAGGAAAAAAAGGAGACTAAAAAAGTAGAAGAAACAGAGGAGAAAAAGAAAGGAGGGGAAAAAAGGAGAGAAAGGAGGAAAGAAAGGAGGAAAAAGAAAGGAGGGGGGAAAAGGAGGAAAAAAAGGAGAACAAAAGGAGAAAAAATGGAGAAAAAAAGGAGGAGAAAAAAGGAGGGGAAAAAAGGAGGGGAAAAAAGGAGGGGAAAAGGAGAGAAAAAGGAGAGAAAAAGGAGGGAAAAAGGAGGGAAAAAGGAGGGAAAAAGGAGGGAAAAAGGAGGGAAAAAGGAGGGGAAAAAGAAGGAAAAAAGAAGGGAAAAAAGAGGAGAAAAAAGGAGAAAAAGAAAGGAGGGGAAAAAAGGAGAGAAAAAAGGAGAGAAAAAAGGAGAGAAAAAAGGAGAGAAAAAAGGAGAAAAAAAAGGGGGGAAAAAGGAGGAAAAAAAAGGAGGAAAAAAAAGGAGGAAAAAAAGGAGGAAAAATGAGGGGAAAAAAGATGGGGGAAAAAGGAAGGAAAAAAAGGAGGAAAAAAATAGTACTAAGCTTCACTCAGGACCAATTTACAGGATAAATAATTGTTTCAAATGACTTAAAAAAACCCAACCCCCAACCCCCAACCCCAAGAACAAACCAACACAACCCCCAGAAAGAATAAATTAATAACTTAAGTGGTTTAGCAGGTCCACAGTGATTGGAGAACCTAATATCCATTCAAACAGTGACACCACAAGAAGACACGAACTGGACACTTTGCCACAGGTTACTCTTGCCCTGCCCTTCTACAAATGGAATGGAAGAAAAGAGAAAGTAGTTAAAAAAGACTCCCCCCCCCCTCCCCTCCCCCCCTTTTAGGACTAGCCACAGGCTTTGAAACACACCCAACAGCCCTGACGCGGTGGCTTCGGAGCCGCAGCTCCCACCTGCCTGCACAGAGACTTCAGCACAAGTGGAGAGAACTGCCTTCATCTGGCTGGGGTTGTGCCCACACAGCTGTGCCCGAGGCCCATGGGTAGGGTTGAGTGGGACTGTAACTACTCTAAAGGTTTGGTCCTAAGCCTATGGGGTTCGTCGGTGGGATGGCCATGGAGCCCAGGGTCCTGCTTGCAGGGGGGTGGTGGAGTGGCTGTGGCTGGAGGTGTTGCAGCCAAGCCTGGCTGGGGCACTTAGTGCCATGGTCTGGTTGGTTGGGCAGGGCTGGGTGCTAGGTTGGGCTGGCTGAGCTTGGAGCTCTCTGCCAACCTGGCTGATTCTATGAGACTATGAACAATCACATCACCAGGTAGGAAAACATCCACACCACGCAAGTGTGACTTGGCAAAACCATCCTCTTCCTCACCTCCTCAGCCAGGAAGGTCAGACAGGACCTGGGAGCTATTCAAACAGCTTCCTACCAAGGTCCACCACCAGCCCTGCCAAGGAGTGGTGCTCAGGGGGTGGCCAAGGTGAGACAGCTCTTCCCTGTGTGCTCAAGGGACTGGGATGTCAGGGGGTAGGGACAGGCATGGGGCTGCAAAGCACCTGGGGTTGGTGTCTGCCCTCACCAATGTACAGCTTCACCTGTCCCCCACTTGCTTGGACCTTCTGTCAGTGTCCTGGATGACCTAGTGTGGACCAGCCCACCCTTTTCTAGGTGCATGGAATGGCCCCAGTATGGATTAGGTCCCTTTGCTGGGTGGTGGTATGGCCTTAGGGGTTGAGCTGTGCCTTGCCACTTGGCTTCATGGCCAGAGAGGAGGCCCTGGCCCTGTTTTGGATGCTGCAGGGCTCTAGGCAGTATCTTTGGCCCCTTGCCTCACATGGAGGACTCTCTGCTCAGGCCCAGCAGCACAGTGTCTCAGGGCAAACTGGGAGGAAGAGGTGTCTCTAGTTCTGCCCTCTGCACCATACCGGATCAGCTGTGGGATTGATCCAGCTTGGTTCTAAAAAGCTCCCAAGGCTGGAGGTGGCACCTTGTGGGAAAGCACTGGTGAAGCTGTGGCACTGCTGCCCCATGGCCAACTCATGGGAGCTCCAGAGCAAGGTCTTTAACAGCATGTCCTGGTCCCCAGCACATTTTTGGCAGGGCTTCTCCTGTCCAGCTCAGAGCTAAGTGCATGAACCAGGGCTCCCTGAAACCCAGAGTGCTGTGGCACCATCACAGGGTTGGGCAGGGGGACCCTGTAAAGGCAGAAGTGCCCTGGGGGTAAGTCCTGAGAGTGGTGGGAGGGCAGCTCCACAGGGCATGGTTTTTACAGGGCAAAACCTCACTCCATAACCCATAAATCTCTCTGACTCATGCCAGAGGAGCACATGGTACAGACCAAGACTCAACTCTTGCTGCCAAACTTCTCTGTCTTCTCTCTTCCCAACTTTGTGGTTCCTTCTACATAGCCCATGGCTGGTGGCCTGGGCTCCAAATCCATCCTGGGTAGCCCTTCATCAGCTCAAGCCTTACCTACCTCCTGGCTCCAGCTCCAGATTTGGCTCTACCTACTGGCCACTCAGCTTTGCCCTGGCACAGTCTGCCCTCACAGGAACTTTCTGTCTCTAAGCCCAAGCCTGGCATCTGTGTAGAGCTGGAAAGGCATTCCTCACTGCTCACTCAGATGGCAGCTCAGAGCAAACCACCTCCGAGGCAGCTGCCACATCTCACCAGGCAGAGGAACCACGAGCAGCACTGGCACTCTCACAGCAAGGGGTGCACACTTTGGCAGACTTCTGCCTCTAAACTCACCAGCTTTGGCATTTGAAACCCTGGGAAGAGCTTTCAGCCACAACCTTGGTTAACCTCCATAAAACCAAACACTGAGCTCGTGTCCCACACAGACAACCTTTTTCTATGAGCACCCATAAAAGCAGACCCCCTTCTCCTAAAGGGGGCTGCAGAGGAAGTCCCCAGACTGCTGTAAAGACCCAAGCCACTGTAATTGCAATTAAAAGGAACCACTTGCAACGTTCTCAGCTTCCTAACAAAGGAGTCAGCCACACTTGAGCATCCCAATCTAGAGTGGATGTGATGAACTCAGTGCCTTCGGGACAAAGTTCTTGGCAGTCCCTGTAATTAAAGCAGCTGCTTCTCAGTATGGCTCAAGACTAAATACTGCACAAACATTAATCACCAGGGACTGCTGTAATCAGCTCCAGCAAGTGTCAGCAATGACTATTTCCACTGCAGCTATTGATTACCTAATGGCTTTCAGGAAGGGTTGACAGAGTCAGGTCTATACAGCAGCCAGTGGAGTCTGGGGGGCTGCTCCTTACTTGGAGTGGTCATTTGCTTGGTGCTGAGAAGGGGTAGAAAAGGAGAGGCTGGGAAAACACCAGCCTCACTGCAAAGCAGAGAGGGCACCAGCGACCAGCAGCTGCAAAATAGCTGTGCCTGGGTTGTTTTGGTCCTTGATCTGCCCACAGCAAAGGGTTGGGTACGCTCATGGAAGCTCCCCAAGGCATAGGAAAAGAGTTATCCTGTGCCAGTGTTTGCCCCAAACAGGCATAGGTGGGATGTGGAGAAAAAGGGCTAATTTCTCCAGTACCAGGAAGGGCTTTCCCAATCTTAATTAACAATTTGCATTAAGCTTGGCACTGGATGCACCTGGTCTCAGAGCAGCACAGAGACTGGCTCAGCAGAACGCATCTCAACCCAGCATCAGCTCACTCAAGCCACTGCACCAGCACTGAATCCTCAATTCAAGAGAGCTGTTGAGGTGCTGGAAGGTGTTTGGAGCAGGGCAGCAAGGCTGGGGAGGGGCCTGGAGCACAGCCCTGTGAGGAGAGGCTGAGGGAGCTGGGGGGGTGCAGCCTGCAGCAGAGGAGGCTCAGGGCAGAGCTCATTGCTGCCTGAAGGGAGGCTGTAGCCAGGTGGGGTTGGGCTCTGCTGCCAGGCAAGCAGCAAGAGAAGAAGGGGACAGAGTCTGGAGCTGTGGCAGGGCAGGTCTAGGCTGGATGTGAGGAGGAAGTTGTTGGCAGAGAGAGTGATTGGCATTGGAATGGGCTGCCCAGGGAGGTGGTGGAGTGGCCGTGGCTGGAGGTGTTGCAGCCAAGCCTGGCTGGGGCACTTAGTGCCATGGTCTGGTTGCTTGGCCAGGGCTGGGTGCTAGGTTGGGCTGGCTGAGCTTGGAGCTCTCTTGCAGCCTGGTGGATTCTATGACTCTGATCATTCTATGATTCTGTTAGAGGCACATTTTAGGCAATGAGCTTGGGGGTCTCTTCCAACCTGCTTGATTCTATGATTCTAAAAGGGTCAACAGAGTTTCTCCATCAATATCCTTCCCTTTCATGGCACATTAGAAGAAAATATAAAGTAGTGTTCATAGACTCATAGAATCAACAGCAGCTTGAGAGGTCACTGCTTTGCCATAGGAAACATAGAATCAGTCAGGGCTGGAAGGGAGCACAAGGATCAGCCAGTGCCAACCCCCTGCCATGCCCAGGGACACCCTACCCTAGAGCAGGCTGCACACAGCCTCAGCCAGCCTGGCCTCAAACACCTCCAGCCATGGGGCCTCAACCACCTCCCTGGGCAACCCACTCCAGCCTCTCACCACTCTCCTGCTCAACAACTTCCTCCCCACCTCCAGCCTCACTCTCCCCACCTCCACCTTTGCTCCCTGTGTTGGCAGCTGCAGAGTTCTCTCAGCAGCAGGCAGCCCTTCAGGGACTGGTGCCCTCGCCCCACCTGGGTGACTTTTGGCTGTTTCCAAACTCAGGAGCAAGCTGGAAGGAAAGCACCAAGGCTCAGCAGGAGTGGCTGGCAGGCAGAGGCAGCGGTGCTGGGAGGAGCTCAGCTTGCAGCAGGAATAGCTGCAGCTCTCTAACAAACATCATGACCTAATCCTTCTGACGTCTGCTCCGGGTGGCTCTGGGTTCACTCGAGTCAGCGCCTGCTGTCTGGCAGTCAGGCTGCTCCCTGGCACTCATTCCCCTTTCCTGTTTTCCTGAGATCATCAATTATTATCTCTGCAATAAATTGTCTTTTCCTTCTTGGCTCTCTGCACCCTGCAGCTGCCTGAGGAGCAGGCCCAAAGCCTGAAGATATGTCAAGGAGGCAAGAGCAGATTCCCACCCATAATTAGCAGCCTAGGGTCGTGCACGTCGCTGAGCCTCCTTTCTCTGCTGAAGAAACATTGCTGAGGATGGGGACAAAAATATCTAGACCAGCTCTTTGCTCCCACCACAAAACAAACACAATGGTACACTGGTTTTGGAACACCTTGCTTTGACTCTCCTGACCAGCCTCCAAGGCCTCAACATCAGCCAACTTCCAACTACTCTACTCCTTTCCATCATGATGCATCCTACCAGACCTTCTCTCCCAAGAGCAACTCCTGCAACACAGCATCCACCAGCCCTTGCAGCAGCCTTCCACTCCCTCCTTGTCACTCAAGATTAGAGCCCAGGGTCTCCAGAGCCTCCTTGTGCCCTCTGCACTCAACCATAGAGCTTCTCATGTCCAGAGAAGGGTGACAAAGCTGGTGAAAGGCTTGGAACACAAACCCTATGAGGAGAGGCTGAGGGAGCTGGGGGTGTGCAGCCTGCAGCAGAGGAGGCTCAGGGCAGAGCTCATTGCTGGCTACAACTACCTGCAGGGAGGCTGTAGCCAGGTGGGGTTGGGCTCTGCTGCCAGGCAGCCAGCAACAGAAGAAGGGGACAGAGTCTGAAGCTGTGGCAGGGCAGGTCTAGGCTGGATGTTGTTAGGAAGTTGCTGGCAGAGAGAGTGATTGGCATTGGAATGGGCTGCCCAGGGAGGTGGTGCAGTCACCATCCCTGGAGGTGTTACAGCAAAGCCTGTATGAGGCACTTAGTGCCATGGTCTGGTTGGTTGGGCAGGGCTAGGTGGGGCTGGATGAGCCTGGGGGTCTCTTCCAACCTGCTTGATTCTGTGATTCATGACAGCCACAGATGTAGGACTCTCACCCTATGGGCTTCTTTTGGTGCCACAAATGGCAGATTTTGGTTCTTAGGGCCAGATTCACAGGCAGCTGGGTCAGGGCTTAAATTCTGCCATCCCAAATCAAATCACCAGCCCACTGACTTTGAAACTGACTTTGCATCAACAGCAGAAGACACCCAACAAACTCAGCTGTTTCATGCTTGCATGCATGCCTGTCAGCATGTGCTAGCAGGTGTGTGGTGCTTGAGGCTATGGTCTGGTGATGAAGGCTGCTGGGATGAAGGTTGGACTGGATGATCCTGGTGGTCCTTTCCAACCACAAAGGTTCATAGTGATTAGATGTTGTGCTGAGAGATTTGGTTTAGGCAAGGACTTGTCAGTGTGAAACTAATGATTGGACTTGATGATCTTGAAGGTCTTTTCCAATCTAAGAGATTCTGTGTGTGTGTGATGGGGAAAGTCCTGTGCTGCTAAGCCAGCTCAGTGGGACAGTCTGGATGCTCTTCAAGCTTCTGAAGGTCAGCAACCCCAACCAAAAACACAGGGGCTGTCTCACCAGGAGGACAAGAGCCCTCAGAGGTTTTCAACACATTATTTACAAGAGATGGGACAATGAAAGTGATTTTCCAAAGGGATGCTTCTAGCTCAATTTTGGGACTGGGAGGAGGCAAAGAAGAGAGCCACCACAGGGAGAGGTCAATCAGAGCCGGGAAGGATGATGTCCTACAAGGGATGCTGCAAACTGATGTCCTACAAGGGATGCTGCAAACCGATGTCCTACAAGGGATGCTGCAAACCGATGTCCTACAAGGGATGCTGCAAACCGATGTCCTATGAGGGATGCTGCAAACCGATGTCCTACGAGGGATGCTGCAAACCTGCCTAGAGGTATGGCATGGAAGAAGACTGGGAGAGATGATGCAGTGTTAGAACATACAAGGTGGCTTTAATAGCTGTAAGCAAAAGGTGTGTGGGGTGAATCCTGGTATTGCTACGTTGAAGCTCCTGGATAGAGCATCCAGCAGCTAAAGCACAAACCTAAGCCACCGAAGGTAGTTGGCAAACAGTATCCGCCAAGTCTTCCCCTGAAAGTAAGCTTCTCTTTCCTCTTGAAACTAAAAAACAGAATGAAGACCCCCTCCCCCTCCACAGACAAGTCTTAGAAAGCCAGCCTGACTGCAGCTGGTGGCCTGGTGGGGGAGAACCACCAGGGCATTTGCCTGCTCCTCTGCCCGCTCCCGGCGTTACTGCTTCGCGCTCTTGCTGGGCTCCGAGGACTGCCGCACGTCAGTCCACTCCTGCATGGTGCTCTGCAGGGCCTGAGTCTTCTCCTTGTCCACTTGCACGTAATCAACCTTCTCATCTGAGGCCACCGAGGAGGTGGAGGGCTGTGGAGAGGAGAAGCGTGGTCACTGCCTGGTCCCTCAGCAGCTCCCCGAGTTTCCCTCTCGCTGTTCCTGCAGCGGTGCCGTGGGTGCTCCAAGTCCACCTGCACCTCCTCTGCTGTCTTACAGACTCTTCACCCTCCCTCCAGCCTCCCAGATGGGCTTGGGTGACCAACTCCTGCAACACAGCATCCACCAGCCCTCACAGCAGCCTTCCACTCCCTCCTTGTCTCTCCTCCTTGTGTCAATCTAGATCAGAGCCCAGGGTCTCCAGAGCCTCCCCCTTGTACCCAACCACAGAGCTCCTCATGACAGCCACAGATGTAGGACTCTCACTCTGTGGGCTTCTTTTGCTGCCACAAAGGGTAGATTTGGGTTCTTAGGACCAGATTCACAGGCAGCTAGGTCAGGGCTTAAATTCTGCCACCCAAAATGAAATCACCAGCCCAAAGGGGCTTGGATGACCAACTCCTGCAACACAGCATCCATCAGCCCTCACAGCAGCCTTCCACTCCCTCTTTGTCACTCCTCCTTGTGTCAATCCAGGCCAGGGTGCAGAGGAAGTGTAGAAATGACATCTAGGTCCCTACCTTCCCAACAACTCTTGAGACAGGAAGGTTTGGTTGCAGTACCTAACTGCAAATTGAGCACTGTATCTTGCTCATTATCTTGGAAAGAATTCTCATAGGTATGCACAACCCCCCCAAGCTCCATCCCTCCTGCTGTGATGACCCCACACACCCAGGGCACTTGATTATTCTCATTCCCAAGCCAACAGATATGTTTGCAGGTTCATCCAGGAGACCTGCTCAAGCTGGTATGGAAGCAGCATAGAATCATAGAATCACAGAATCAGGCAGGGCTGGAAGGGAGCACAAGGAGCAGCCAGTGCCAACCCCCCTGCCATGCCCAGGGACACCCTACCCTAGAGCAGGCTGCACACAGCCTCAGCCAGCCTGGCCTCAAACACCTTCAGCCATGGGGCCTCAACCACCTCCCTGGGCAACCCAGTCCAGCCTCTCACCACTCTCATTCACCTTAAACCATATCCCCTGCATCTCTGCTTCTGGTGGCACTTCCAGCAACACTGCAGACATGCAACAGAGTCTGAGTTTGATCAGTGCCATGGTCTGGTTGGTTGGGCAGGGCTGGGTGCTAGCTTGGGCTGGCTGAGCTTGGAGCTCTCTTCCAACCTGCTTGATCCTATGATCTGCAGGAAAAGTCACGACTCTGAGGTGACCTGCCCAGGACTTTGGACCTGTGTGCATAAAACCCCTTTGAAAACCACACCACTTACAAGCCTGCCCCATACCTTTCTGTGTGGCCCTGGTGAGCTTGGCTGGAAATCCAGGGCCAGATAATCCACGCTCCCCGAACTCTTTTTAGGTGCTGGGCTGTTGGTGCCACTAGGAACAGGAGAAGCAGAAATGGGGTTTTGCTAATGCAGGGAAAAGACAGGAGAGATAATGAGGATTAACATGGGAAGAAGAAGGTGGGGGGGAAATAGTAATAAAAGGAATTAACACAATTCTGGCAACATGGTGGCTGCCAGAGGTGCTTCTGAAAGAGGTCCCAGTCTGCATAGCTGCTCAAACTGGGGACCAGAACGGGCAGAAGTGCTGAGGGACTCTTTCTCCCTCTCTCTCCCTCTCCTCCTCCCTCCCTCTTCCTTCATCTCTCCCTCCCTCTCTCTCCATCTCTCACTCTCTCTCCCTCCATCTCTCTCCATCTCCCTCTCCCCATCTCTGTCCCACTCCCTCTCTCTCTCCCCATCTCTCACTCTCTCAATCTCTCACTCTCTCTCAATCTCTCCATCTCTCCCCCTCTCCATCCCCATCTCCCTCTCCCCATCTCTCTGTTCCCCCCTCCCTGTCTCTCTGTCCCCCCCATCTCTCTCCCCCGATCCCTATCCCTCCCCCTCTCTCCCCATCCCTCCCCCCTCCCTCTCCCCCTCCCTCCCCCTCTCCCCATCTCTCCCCCTCTTTCCCTCTCTCTCCCCATCTCTCCCCCTCTTTCCCTCTCTCTCCCCATCTCTCCCCCTCTTTCCCTCTCTCTCCCCATCTCTCCCCCTCTTTCCCTCTCTCTCCCCATCTCTCCCCCTCTTTCCCTCTCTCTCCCCATCTCTCCCTTTCTCCCCATCCCTCTCTTCCTCCCTCTCCCCCCCCCCTCTCTCCACCCCCTCCATCTCCCCCCTCTCCCCATCTATCCCCCTCTCCCTCCATCTCTCCCTCTCTCTCCATCTCTCTCCCCCATCCCCCCTTCTCTCCCCCCCTCTCTCCATATATATAACATTGTATTATGGGATACTCAGGGCAGTTGTGGATGCCTCCTCCCTCAAATTATCCAAGGCCAGGTTGGAAGAGGCCTTGGGCAAGCGTGGAAAGTGTCCCTGCCCATGGCAGGGGGCGGTTGGAACTAGGTGATCTTGCAGGTCCTTTCCAACCCAAACAGCTCTATGGTTGTGCTTACAACAATTAGATGCTGTGCTAATGATTTTGTTTTCTTCAAGCTAATCTTCTCAGCTTTATCTTTTGGACCAGTTCTGCTGCCTGTGTGCTGTTTGGCTTGAGATGCCTGACATCAGCAGCAGGCTTCAGCATTTCCCAGGAACCACCCCTTGGCGAGGCCAGAGCAGCTCTGGGATCTTCACTAATCACAGCCACGCTACATAGAGCACAGATTTCCCCTAACCCTTTAGTTACACAGCCTGAAAAATATGCTTCGAGTGAACAGTTCTGCAAAGAGACACAAAAATCCCCTCCCTGTGAGCAGGGCCACTCCCTGCTGCTGCTGCTTCTATAGCCACTGCCCTCCACACAAACATGATGTCAGCAGCTGCTTAGGGGGAATAAAAACCCTGCAAAGGAAGCTACTTAAATAATGACAAGAGGCTGTGACAGCCCAGAGACGTTTTTATCCCCTCTTAAATCCTGGCAGAGCAGGCAATATGTGCTCCTGCTCTCACACACAGCTAAAACCCCACCAGGATGTGTCACTGCCCTGTGCATGCAGGGCTGTGTGTCAGGGCGTGCATCCCATCCACCACGGAGCTATCTGAGCACTTGCATCTCATGAGCTAGGAATGTGCCTGCAGAGCTGGGGAATGTACATGTCCTGCCAGGACCATACATCTTAGCTGTGAGGCCCTTACCATTGCCACATAGTTCTCCTCGCTGTCTCCAGAGTCGGTGCTGGTGATGCTCTGGGAGGAGACAGGGCGACAGTACTGCAGGGAGCCGGCGTTGAAGGTCTGCCTGCAAGGGCAAGGGTCACTGGGTTAGTCACGGCTGCAGGTGCTGCTTGCCCACTGCCAAGGAAGGATGGGAGAATCAGAGAGTCAAGCAGGTTGGAAGAGAGCTCCAAGCTCAGCCAGCCCAACCTAGCACCCAGCCCTGCCCAACCAACCAGACCATGGCACTAAGTGCCCCAGCCAGGCTTGGCTGCAACACCTCCAGCCACAGCCACTCCACCACCTCCCTGGGCAGCCCATTCCAATGCCAATCACTCTCTGCCAAGAGCTTCCTCCTAACATCCAGCCTAGACCTGCCCTGGTACAGCTTGAGACTCTGTCCCCTTCTTCTGTTGCTGCTTGCCTGGCAGCAGAGCCCAACCCCACCTGGCTACAGCCTCCCTTCAGGGAGTTGTAGGCAGCAATGAGCACTGCCCTGAGCCTCCTCTTCTGCAGGCTGCACACCCCCAGCTCCCTCAGCCTCTCCTCACAGGGTTTGTGTTCCAGGCCTTTCATTCTGCCTAGACCTCCCCTGGCACAACTTGAGACTGTGTACCCTTGCCCTATTGCAGTGAGCAGTGCCAGTCTTGGTGGAGCTCCTCACCTCCAACCTCACAGCAGCTCCAGCATTTGTTTACCATGCAGGGCCCTGTCCAAACCCTTTGCTGGAAAACAAAACCTCAGAGGCATTGTCTTGCTTTCAGTTGGGCCAAATCTAATTCTAGAGAGCAGCAGATAATGCAATCAGCATCTGGCATGAAAGCTTGCATCTTAAAAAGCTATTTGGAGCCTCGCAGTAAAGGCTGGGTCATATGATTAGCTGATAAGAGAAAAAGCCATTAGCTTCTCCATCGTGTCAGTCAAACCCTGCTGGCTGTTCCCTGGCCCAGTGGTCTCAGCACACAGTCCTCATGCCCTGCAGTCAGTCTCCACACAAGGCAATTGATCAGAGGAGTCACAGCAGCCAAGCTTTGCTTCTGCCTTTCAGACCACAAATTAGCAGCAGAAGGGGAGCTGTGTGAACCCTGTTATTTCTGGCTGGCAGACTTTGCTCTGGAGCACTTTGCAGGCTTCCTTCAGGCGAGGTTTTGCTTTCAAGGCAATCAAAACACAGCTCAGGCAGACCCTGCCAGTGTCACCCTGTGTTGTGAGACTACACTGGGGGTCTTTTCGAGGGAGAGTTGGATATGAAATCATCTCCTGTGCCCATGGAATGGTTGAGTTGGGGGGGGGGGGGCTCAGCTGTGTGGTGCAGCAGAGAGGCTGGAGGGCAGGGATGCCATCCAGAGGGACCTGGACAGGCTGCAGAGGTGGGCACAAGCCAAGCTCAGGAGGGTCAACCAAACCAAGTACAAGGTCCTGCAGCTGGGTGGAGGCAATGGCAAGCACAAATGCAGGCTGGGCAGTGCCAGGCTGGAGAGCAGCCCTGAGCAGAGGGACTTGGGGGTGCTGCTGGAGGAGAAGCTCAGCAGGAGCCAGCAGTGTGCACTTGCAGCCCAGAAAGCCAAGCAGAGCCTGGGCTGCAGCAGCAGCAGTGTGGCCAGCAGGGCCAGGGAGAGGATTCTCCCCCTCTGCTCTGCTCTGCTGAGACCCCACCTGGAGTCCTGCATCCAGCTCTGGAGCCCCTGGGACAAGAGGGCTGTGGAGATGCTGGAGAGTGTCCAGAGCAGGGCCAGGAGGATGCTGAGAGGCTGCAGCAGCTCTGCTGTGAGCACAGCCTGAAAGAGTTGGGGCTGTGCAGGCTGCAGCAGAGGAGGCTCCCAGGGGACCTTCTTGTGGCCTTGCAGCATCTGAAGGGGGCTGCAAAAAAGCTGGGGAGGGACTTTTGAGGGTGTGAGGGAGTGTCAGGAGTGGGGGGAATGGAGCAAAGGTGGAGGTGTGGAGAGTGAGGCTGGAGGTGAGGAGGAAGTTGTTGAGCAGGAGAGTGGTGAGAGGCTGGACTGGGTTGCCCAGGGAGGTGGTTGAGGCCCCATGGGTGGAGGTGTTTGAGGCCAGGCTGGCTGAGGCTGTGTGCAGCCTGCTCTAGGGTAGGGTGTCCCTGGGCATGGCAGGGGGTTGGCACTGGCTGCTCCTCGTGGTGCCTTCCAACCCTGACTTATTTTATGGGTCACAAACTGTGGTGTGCTACAGGTCCTGTGCCAGTGACACAAATCTCCAGGAGTTGTCAGATTACAGAAACAGGAAATGTCTTCAAGATCTTAACTAGCTGCTCAGCCATGTGCTGGGCTTTCATGTCAAATCCTGAGCTAAAAGAATTTATCTTCCTGACAGCAACTCTAATGTGCTGTCTGCAGCTACCTGCAGGGAGGCTGTAGCCAGGTGGGGTTGGGCTCTGCTGCCAGGCAAGCAGCAACAGAGGAAGGGGACACAGCCTCAAGTTGTGCCAGGAGTGGTCCAGGATGGATGTTAGGAGGAAGTTGTTGGCTTAAAGAGTGATTGGCACTGGAATGGGCTGCCCAGGGAGGTGGTGGAGTGGCCGTGGCTGGAGGTGTTGCAGCCAAGCCTGGCTGGGGCACTTAGTGCCATGGTCTGGTTGGTTGGGCAGGGCTGGGTGCTAGGTTGGGCTGGCTGAGCTTGGAGCTCTCTTCCAACCTGGCTGATTCTGTGACTCCATTCTATGACCACCCAGAGGTCTGGTGTCAGTGCAAAGCAGGAGTTCTGCCCTGACCACTACTTACGTTGGCCTGGACCAGGACTTTGTGACTGGGGATTTGAAGGGCAGCTCATCGATGACGCTGTTGTTCCTCAGGTCCAGCGGCGATGGCTTTGCTGGGAAGGAGAAAAACCTTTATTCAGAGGCAGCACATTCCTCCAATTCAGCATTCCTGGCTGGCATGAGAGGGGTCCCTAACAAGCTGGTGCTTGCTAATTATCTCTCCAGTCCTCCCTGCTGATGAAAAATGCCCTTGACCAAAAGGCCTGTGCTCATTTATGCTGGGAGCGTGGAAATCCAGTGCATTTTCCCTCTCAGCCACAGCCAGTGGCTGTCCCCAGGAATGGAGATCTGCCCAAACCCAGAGCATATCAACCCATTCATTAAGGAGCAGTGTAGCCCAGGGTTAGTCTTTGCCAGCCCTAAGCTACCTCCAGACAGAGGATTTCCCCGCAGAGGAAAATCCACAAGGTGACCCAAAAGCTCTTCTCATGATGGGGGGGGTTTGTTAGGTGGAAGGCAAGACCACTGTGCTCCAGCTTCAGCCCTCACTGAGCATGCTGAGAGGCTTAGGTGCTGATGCTCTAATGATGCCTGCAGAAGAGGAGGCTCAGGGCAGAGCTCATTGCTGGCTACAGCTACCTGCAGGGAGGCTGTAGCCAGGTGGGGTTGGGCTCTGCTGCCAGGCAAGCAGCAAGAGAAGAAGGGGACAGAGTCTGAAGCTGTGGCAGGGCAGGTCTAGGCTGGATGTGAGGAGGAAGTTGCTGGCAGAGAGAGTGATTGGCATTGGAATGGGCTGCCCAGGGAGGTGGTGGAGTGGCCGTGGCTGGAGGTGTTGCAGCCAAGCCTGGCTGGGGCACTTAGTGCCATGGTCTGGTTGGTTGGGCAGGGCTGGGTGCTAGGTTGGGCTGGCTGAGCTTGGAGCTCTCTTTCAACCCACTTGATTCTAAGGGAGCTCTCCTGCTCAGCCCCTCTTTGGTGACCTTCCAGACAATGGTTTGGGGAGAGATTTGGCGAATGCAGTCAAAGCCCTAAGGGAAGAGCTGTGCAGATTTGCCTAGCAGGAGAAAATAGCATCATCTGAATATGGCACAGAAATTTTGGAGTGGAGCATGAAGAGAGGTGAAGGTAAAGGGAATGAGATCCTGCCCTGGTGTCCCTGGGCATGGCAGGGGGTTTGGAACTGTCTGCTCCTTGTGGTCCCTTCCAACCCTGCCTGATTCTACGATCTCCAGGGGTCCCTTCCAACCCCTAATATCCTGCGAGCCTGTGACAGTCTGGGGGTCTGACTGCTGGCAGCAGCAAGGTACACACCGCATACAGGACTCCCTTGAGTGTGCAGAGGCTGAGAGATGGAGTCCAAAGCACTACCAGAAGGGGAGGATTCCTGGCAAGATCCATTCTTACCTTTCCGGTCGGGCTTGAGGTTGCGGTTGACCGGCGGGGGCTGGATTTCGCTCAGCCGCCTGTGGCACTGCGCCATGGCTCCTCCTTTGTGCACAGGGAGAGTAGCTGAGGACAAGCCCACCAGGTCAAAGTGATGAGGCCCAGGGCTCATAGGGATGTAGAGATTTTGGGCATTGTCGTTGGCTTTCTCGGCGTGGATGAGGGGGGAGGAACCAGGGTTCATGGGGACGTAGTTGTCCTCAGAGTCGGTGCTGTGGGAGCGGGCGACCACCGCCTTGGCTTGCTGGGGGGACAGGCAGAAGGATGTGCTGTGAGCAGCAGACAGTGCTCAGCAACAGCCCACTACAAATCCTTCCATCTCACCATCACCAAACACACACCTGAGGTGGGGCACCAGCTCTGAAACCTCAGGGCAGATGGAAGGGATGTTCTAGTCCCTCTCTGGCCATCAGTTTGCACTTAAGAGGGTGCACTCTGCTGTGTCCAAGACTTTGTGACACACTGAACTCAGGGAAAAGTCTTAACTGCCCAGACTTGAGCTTCTTCTCAGCATCTGAGTGACCTGCAGAAGCATACTTAACCTGGAAAGTCATTTTCTGCTGGGCTCTGGCCATGACTAAAATGCAATATGAAAGGCTACCTTCATCTCACTTCCAGCTCAGGAAACCTCAGAGAGTGCACAAAAGAGGCAGCTCTGGCATTGTGGCAAAACTCAGCTCAGCAGCAGCCCAAGCTTTGGAGAAACCAAACTCCTGGACACAGCTGGGTTTGGGTCAAAGCTCCAGGCAGGTACACTCTGTGCAAGCACCCAAGCAAAGCTCTGCTTGGGGTACTGTTTGTGGCACTCTGCTGCCTACAACTACCTGCTGCCTACAACTACCTGAAGGGAGGCTGTAGCCAGGTGGGGTTGGCAAGCAGCAACAGAACAAGGGGACACAGTCTCAAGCTGTACCAGGGGAGGTCTAGGCTGGATGTGAGGAGGAAGTTCCTGGCAGAGAGAGTGATTGACATTGGAATGGGCTGCCCAGGGAGGTGGTGGAGTGGCTGTGGCTGGAGGTGTTGCAGCCAAGCCTGGCTGGGGCACTTAGTGCCAAGGTCTGGTTGGTTGGGCAGGGCTGGGTGCTAGGTTGGACTGGCTGAGCTTGGAGGTCTCTTCCAAACTGGTTGATTCTCTTCTAGCATTCTATACTGGGTTAGGTTGTTGCCCTTCCACCTCTACCCTTGTAGGCCACCACGGTTTAAACGGAAGCCAGCAACAGAACTCTTCATTTCCTAACTTAGCACTGCATGACTGGGCTGTGAGCTCCCACCTGGAACTGACTTGTCTCAGAATCTATAAGGGGAAAGTGCTGCCTGCAGCATGGTGGCCAACAGCAAGGCCAACTCACCAGGTAGGAGTTGTAGCCATCATTCATGGACTCAGCTGACTGCACAGCGCTGCTGCCGCCTCCGTGCTGGGGGTACTCGTACGTCTCGCAGGAAGAAGCTGCAACACAACCACAGACACACAACGTCTCCCTCTGCAGCTGCTCATACAAGGGCCCCTGAGAACAAAATCCAGCTGCTGGGAAGGTGGTATCTACTCTTGATGCTCGAGATGCTGCTGAGAGGACAGGGGGTTTCACCTGTCACAGACTCCCTGTCATGCTCTCTTCCAATTAGCATCCCTCTGATGCGTCAGCACAGCTGCAAGTGCCACATGGACCTAACCTGGTTCTGTCGAAGTGCTGCAAAAGCCCAGGAGTGAAGGCATCAGATAAGGTAGATCATGGTGACAAAATTGGCTTAAGGAAGAGCTCACTTGAGAGATGTAAGGCCTGGCATCCTCCAGGAAAGGAAGGAGAGGGTGAGGATGGGGTGCTAGACTCTTAGACTGGTCTATCTACTGCTGAGCATGGGTCTGCCCTCCACCTAAACAGTGATATCCAGGTAGGTGGAGATGGAAGAAGCATTTCAGGGAGCTATGCTTATAACTTATCCTGTGTTTTCCCTCCAATCACCTCTTCTAAGTTGCTCTGCAACTGTTTCATCCTAGGCACAAGATTTCCATAGGCCAGGTTCATCCATGGCCCATCCATGGCCAACGGGAAGGACAGGTCTGCGGCACCTGGCACGTTGAGCCTCTGAGATGTACAAAATGATGTCCCTGTCTGGTGTGCAAAACCAAGGCAGCTCCAGGCTTGGGGACTTGGGGGTGCTGCTGGAGGAGAAGCTCAGCAGGAGCCAGCAGTGTGCACTTGCAGCCCAGAAAGCCAAGCAGAGCCTGGGCTGCAGCAGTGTGGCCAGTAGGGCCAGGGAGGGGATTCTCCTCCTCTGCTCTGCTCTGCTGAGACCCCACCTGGAGTCCTGCATCCAGCTCTGGAGCCCCTGGGACAAGAGGGCTGTGGAGATGCTGGAGAGTGTCCAGAGCAGGGCCAGGAGGATGCTGAGAGGCTGCAGCAGCTCTGCTGTGAGCACAGCCTGAAAGGGTTGGGGCTGTGCAGGCTGGAGCAGAGGAGGCTCCCAGGGGACCTTCTTGTGGCCTTGCAGCATCTGAAGGGGGCTCCAAAAAAGCTGGGGAGGGACTTTGGAGGGTATGAGGGAGTGGCAGGAGTGGGGGGAATGGAGCAAAGGTGGAGGTGTGGAGAGTGAGGCTGGAGGTGAGGAGGAAGTTGTTGAGCAGGAGAGTGGTGAGAGGCTGGAGTGGGTTGCCCAGGGAGGTGGTTGAGGCCCCATGGCTGGAGGTGTTTGAGGCCAGGCTGGCTGAGGCTGTGTGCAGCCTGCTCTAGGGTAGGGTGTCCCTGGGCATGGCAGGGGGGTTGGCACTGGCTGCTCCTTGTGCTCCCTTCCAACCCTGACTGATTGATTCTCCGATCCTAGGCTGAAGTGAGCGCTGATAACCCTGGCGAGGAGTTGTGTGTGTAACGAAAGCAAGCTACAGCTGACCAAAATCACCAGCTTCATGGTGAGAGGCTCCACAGCAGGTGTGGGGTTTTGGTTTAAGGCACAGCACAGCCAAGAGCCAGCTGAGCAGCACGGGTGGGTACAGACCTGACTACGCCTCCTCCGTGCCCACACACTCAGAAAGCAGAGCCCCATCCTCACCAGGGAGACCTCCTTTGTGTTCACCCTCCCGGCTGACGCCAGCTGCTACCACAGTCCCCCCGCAGCCCAGCAGCCCAGCCCCATCCCGGGCTGCAGACAGGACCAAGCCTCTCCCTGCTCCCCGCTCCCAGGTTCACCTCGGTGCAGCCTGCTGTTCTCCACCGCCGGCAGCGTGTTCCTGCGGGGAATGGTGGCTGCCATGGGGGCCAGCCCCAGGCTCTCCCCGGGCTGGGCTCTCTGCGGAGGGCTGCCCCACCGCGGCTCCGCCTGCCCGGGCTTCGGGGGCCGCGGCGGCGGCGCGCCGGGCGAGTCGGCGGCAGCCACGGCCAGGGCGTTGTGGTTCTTGTCCAGCGTAAACGTCCTGGGGATCTGGTAGACGGAGTGCGGGGTGGCAGGGACGTCGTAGGGGTCTGTGGAGAGCTCCCCGAACTCCTTGCACAGGGCGTTGCTGGGGGTCTTGTAGGTGTAGACCTCCTCGTTATCCGTCTCGGAGCTGGTGAGGCTGGGCTTGGGGTGGCTGTAGGAGCCGAAGGCGCGGGGCAGGTCGTAGGCACTGTCCCTGAACTCGGAGTGGTGCCGGCTGGGTTTGGGCAGGCTGTAGAAGCCGTGCAGCTGCCCGGCGACGCCGTTCAGGCAGTGCCCGTTGCCCTGCGAGAGCTTCTGGACGGCCGAGTCGCTGCGCACGAAGAAGGCAGCCCTGCTGGCCTGCGAGAAGCTGGCGCTCCTGCGGAGGAGAGGCGGAGGCGCTGGCGACTCTGCCCGTGCCACCTGCGCAGGGTTAGCCTTCCCGGGGGACTCACCTCCAACCTGACTCCAGGTGGTCTTAACCCCTCCCCACGGGTGGGTCTGAACACCACCAGGTGATTCATGGTTAGCCCACTCCCCCCGCCTGTCTAAAGAGATGTAAAAGCAGGGGGGGACCTCCCCTTCCCCCTGTGGAGGGGGACCTGGGGGTCCTGGGGGAGAACATCTATGGCACAGCAATGTGCCCTGGGGGCCAAGAAAGCCAATGGGGTCCTGGGCTGTATTGGGAGGAGTGTGTGCAGCAGAGCAAGGGAGGTTCTGCTGCCCCTCTGCTCTGCCCTGCTGAGACCTCATCTTGAGCACTGCCTTCAGTTTTGGGCTCCCCAATTGCAGAGGGACAGGGATCTGCTGGAGAGGGTCCAGCAGAGGGATAGGAGGATGATGAGGGGACTGGAGGGCACTGCCTGATGAGGAGAGGCTGAGGGCCCTGGGGCTGCTTAGTCTGGAGAAGACTGAGAGGGGATTGGATAAATGTTTCTAAACACCTGAGGGCTGCCAGGAGGGGGGGACAGGCTCTGCTCACTGCTCCCTGGGATAGGACAAGGAGCAATGGGTGGAAGCTGCAGCTCAGGAGGTTCCAGCTCAACACAAGGGGAAACTTCTTGCCTGGAAGGGTCCCAGAGCCCTGGCACAGGCTGCCCAGAGAGGTTGTGGAGTCTCCTTCTCTGGAGCCTTTCAAGACCTGTCTGGATGTGTTCCTGTGCAACCTGAGCCAGATTCCATGGTGCTGCTCTGGCAGGGGTGGTGAACTCTGTGATGATCTGTGGAGGTCCCTTCCAACCCCTAACATCCTGTGACCATCTCAGGGTGCAACTCTGCTCCCCCTGAATTGTCACCTTCCTGACCCACGCTGGAAGCACCTTAGACCCTTCCAAACCTGCTCACCATCCATTTGGTCTTGAAACACCTTCAGAATGACCTCATGAGGGACTGGGAGCTATGGGTATCCTGACCCACGGTGGGGCTACAGACATAAATTGTTCCAAATGGGCAATTTTCACACCAGCTGAGAGCAACCCAAGATATGCCTGCAAAGAGCCACCCCACTGGCACCAGCATCACTTGCTGGCCACCCACCTGCAGTGCAGGAGGGGAATTTGCTCTCACCTCTGCCTTGCAAAGCTGCTTCAGCCACCCCACTGGCACCAGCATCACTTGCTGGCCACCCACCTGCAGTGCAGGAGGGGAGTTTGCTCTCACCTCTGCCTTGCAAAGCTGCTTCAGCCACCCCACTGGCATCAACATCACTTGCTGGCCACCCACCTGCAGTGCAGGAGGGGAGTTTGCTCTCACCTCTGCCTTGCAAAGGTGCTTCATAGGGACTGGAAAAATTCCAGATGGGGGTTATTTTGAAGCCTGCAGTCATGCCACCACCCTGCCCTCTTGCAGGACAAGTTCTGGGGAGGTAAAGACAGTCCCCAGCTGAGATTTGGACTTTGCAGCCCCATTCCATGGAGGAGAAGGGATGAAGCTGGTGGCTGAAATCAGGCTTACAAAAGCCCCTGAGTGCCTCAGGGTGAGCAAGGCAGCATGGTCATTACGTTTGTGCCTGGATAATGATTCCATGATTTGTATTGTGGTCATGCCTGGAAAGGCAGCCAGGATGGAGGGTGAGCAATGAGGGGACCTCTGTCCTTTAATGACTGCTCATTAGCCACTGCTCCTCTGCAGATTCCCTCTGAGGTGTTTCACCTCCTGTTTTATCCCTCCTGTTGCTTCCTCTTTCAATGCTCCAATGCTGCAAAAGAGGATGAGCCCCACAGACTTGGCTTTCTGCACCCACAGCTCCAGCAGATGACCTTTTCTTGAGTCAAAGGGTGCTTGAATTTGCCATGGAGAACTTCCCTGACTCCCATGCTCAACTCTGCCACCCTGAAAGAGTTCCTCATCCTGCATGATTTGGGGAAACATGAACTTCACTGTGGAAGCAGTGGGACACAAGAGTGAGAGGTGGTAGAGTCAAATGTAGACAATGATGATGATGACAAGAAGCATAGAACTGTCAGGGCTGGAAGGGACCTTAAGGATCATCTAGTCCCAAACCCCCTGCCATGGGCAGGGACACCTCACACTAGATCAGGTTGCCCCATTCAGCCTGCTCTTAAACACTTCCAGGGATGGGACCTCCAGCAGCTCCCTGGGAAGCCTGTTCCAATGTCCCAGCACCCTGCCATGGGCAGGGACACCTCACACTAGATCAGGGTGCCCCATCCAGCCTGCTCTTAAACACTTCCAGGGATGGGACCTCCAGCAGCTCCCTGGGAAGCCTGTTCCAATGTCCCAGCACCCTGCCATGGGCAGGGACACCTCACACTAGATCAGGGTGCCCCATCCAGCCTGCTCTTAAACACTTCCAGGGATGGGACCTCCAGCAGCTCCCTGGGAAGCCTGTTCCAGTGTCCCACCAACCTGTTGTCTTCCTCCAAGCTGTCTGAGGCAGCATGGAAGAAGAAAATGCAGCACAGCCTAAACAGAGATTCGCCTTCCACGATGAGCTAATGCAGACCCACCCAGAGAGGGTGAGAAGCAGCCTTGGGCTGAGTCTTTTTGCTGACAGGAGTGTGAATGGAGTCACAAATGGGTCAGGCTTTTGGGGACCACGCTCTCAAGTCAGCCCCATGTAAAGGTCTCCCTGTGGAAGAGTGTCCTGCTCTGTATCCACCACCAGGCTGGGAAGGAGCGGAATGGCTGTGAGGGGAGGCTCTGGCTGCAGCAGCTCCCTGGGGAAGGGCAGGCCGTGGGGGAAGGGCTGGGAGCTGCTGGCTGATGCTCCAGAGAGCCAAGAGGGACTCCACTGCGTGGAGCCAGCACGAGATGGCGCTCGGAAATAGGACCTGTTCGGGGACAAAACGAAGGATGCTGCCAGAGGCCAAAGGAATCCCTGCCCTCTGCGGAGCTCAGTCCACCCAGGAGATCGTTTGGGCTCTGGCAGGGTCCTTCCGGCTGAGGATTTGAAGCATCTCGTGGGTTAATTGTTCTGCACTGCTCACCAATTAGCTACCATTACTCTCATTTTATGGGTGAGTAAAGTAAGAGCTATGGAGCTGGAAGAGGAGACATTCCCAGCAGTCCTGCAGCCTGGCTCTGTGTGCTGGGCATTGACTGGGGTGATGACTTCTGGCCCAGCTGCAGAAGCTGCTGCTGGCTGGCTTGTCTCTGCCCACCAAAGCATCAGTGCTTGCTCTCTCCTCCTCCTCTTGGATCCTCATAGGATCACAGAATCATAGAATCAAGCAGACTCCACCAACCTCCATAAATCCAGAGCAATTAAGTAAGGAAAAGCCTGGGAACACACAGGTTTGTAGAGTCATAGAGTCATAGAATCAAGCAAGTTGGAAGAGAGCTCCAAGCTCAGCCAGTCCAACCTAGCACCCAGCCCTGCCCAACCAACCAGACCATGGCACTAAGTGCCCCAGCCAGGCTTGAGCATCGTCCCTATGGAGAGAGACTGAGAGCCCTGGGGCTGTTTAGTCTGGAGAAGAGAAGGCTGAGAGGAGAACTGATCCATGTGTACAGATAGCTGAGGTGGGGGGGGGGGCAAGTGGAGGGGGCCAAGCTCTTTTGGGTTGTGTACAGCAATAAGATAAGGAGCAATGGATACAAACTGGAACAGAGAAGGTTTCAGCTCAACATGAGGAGAAACTTCTTCACAGTGAGGGTGACAGAGCCCTGGAGCAGGCTGCCCAGAGGGGTTGTGGAGTCTCCTTCTCTGGAGACTTTCCAAACTCATCTGGATGCATTCCTGTGCAGACCTTGGCAGGGGGGGTTGGACTGGATGACCTCTGGAGGTCCCTTCCAACCTCTGAGGTTCTGTGATTCTCTAAGATCATGTTGGGGGAAGGCTGGGAGCAATCCCTATGGACATCTGCTGCCAGGTGGGCTACAGTACCTTGCGTTTTCTGACTTCCTGCTCATACACTGGTGAAGGAAAAGGTAGTCCTGAGGGGCACTGGCAGACAGGGTGCTCTGGAGGTGGCTGGAAGGCGAGTCAAAGGTGAAGAGGGTGGGCTGGCTGGAGTGGGCTGGCGCCGAGGACTTGCGCTCTCGTAGCAGGTGGTGGCTGGCACTGCTGAGCTCTGCCGGGGAGGAGCGCGGCGCGTGGTTCAGGGAGGTGATGCTCCTCAGGGTGTCTGTGGAGGCAAAGAACACACTCATGAGAGGCCACACACAGCAACCCCACGTTTCAGCAACCTGGACTAGTTGCTAAAGGCAGGGGGGTGGAACTAGGTGATCTTAAAGGTTCCTTCCTACTCAAATCGTTCTAGGTGAGGTTGGGCTCTGCTGCCAGGCAAGCAGCAAGAGAAGAAGGGGACAGAGTCTGGAGCTGTGTCAGGGGAGGTCTGGGCTGGATGTGAGGAGGAAGTTGTTGGCAGAGAGAGTGATTGGCATTGGAATGGGCTGCCCAGGGAGGTGGTGGAGTGGCTGTGCCTGGAGGTGCTGAAGGCAAGCCTGGCTGGGGCACTTAGTGCCATGGTCGGGTTGGTTGGGCAGGGCTGGGTGCTAGGTTGGGCTGGAGGAGCTTGAAGCTCTCTTCCAGCCTGGCTGATTCTATGATTCTAAGATTAGGGGCTGGAAGGGACCTGGAGAGGTCATCCGGTCCAACCACCCTGCCAGAGCAGCATCACCTAGAGCAGCTCACACAGGAATGCATCCAGGCAGGTCTTGAATACCTCTAGAGACAGAGACTCTACAACCCCCCTGGGCAGTCTGTTCCAGTGTTCTCTCACCCTCCTGGGTGCTAGGTTGGAGTGGATGAGCTTGGAGGTCTCTTCCAGCCTGGTTAGTTCTATGACTCTATGAATCTATGATTCTATGGCAGTCACTTCCAACCTAAATCATTCTATAATTCTATGATTCTATGACACTATGATTCTACAATCTTGTGTGTTCCCAGGCCTTTCCTTACTTAAATGCTCTGGATTTTATGGAGCTTGGTGTG
The DNA here is from genome assembly GCF_015220805.1 of Pogoniulus pusillus. Taxonomy (NCBI): domain Eukaryota; kingdom Metazoa; phylum Chordata; class Aves; order Piciformes; family Lybiidae; genus Pogoniulus; species Pogoniulus pusillus. The sequence continues at coordinate 1,976,208 of NC_087266.1, forward strand.
GTCTGCTTATATCTGTAAGTGATGCAGTCAGCAGCAACAAGCTCCTTTGCTTGCAGCACATCAGCTACACATGCCATGTAGGGAAAGAAATGTTTAGAGTCATAGAATCAGTCAGGGTTGGATGGGACCACAAGGAGCAGCCAGTTCCAGCCCCCCTGCCATGCCCAGGGACACCCTACCCTAGAGCAGGCTGCACACAGCCTCAGCCAGCCTGGCCTCAAACACCTCCAGCCATGGGGCCTCAACCACCTCCCTGGGCAACCCACTCCAGCCTCTCACCACTCTCCTGCTCAGCAACTTCCTCCTCACCTCCAGCCTCACTCTCCCCACCTCCACCTTTGCTCCATTCCCCCCACTCCTGCCACTCCCTCACAGCCTCCAAAGTCCCTCTCCTGCTTTTTTGGAGCCCCCTTCAGCTGCTGGAAGGCCACAAGAAGGTCACCTGCGAGCCTCCTCTTCAGGAGGTTCCCCTCTGCCCAACTTCCCAGCCTGTCCAGGTGTTGCTCAATGGCAGCACAGCCTGATGGCAGCACAACCTGATGGCAGCACAGGCTGATGGCAGCACAGGCTGATGGCAGCACAGGCTGATGGCAGCACAACCTGATGGCAGCACAGGCTGATGGCAGCACAGGCTGATGGCAGCACAGGCTGATGGCAGCACAATCTGATGGCAGCACAACCTGATGGCAGCACAGCCTGATGGCAGCACAGCCTGATGGCAGCACAACCTGATGGCAGCACAGGCTGATGGCAGCACATGCTGATGGCAGCACAGGCTGATGGCAGCACAGGCTGATGGCAGCACAACCTGATGGCAGCACAGGCTGATGGCAGCACAGGCTGATGGCAGCACAATCTGATGGCAGCACAGGCTGATGGCAGCACAGGCTGATGGCAGCACAATCTGATGGCAGCACAGGCTGATGGCAGCACAGGCTGATGGCAGCACAGGCTGATGGCAGCACAACCTGATGGCAGCACAGGCTGATGGCAGCACAGGCTGATGGCAGCACAATCTGATGGCAGCACAGGCTGATGGCAGCACAGGCTGATGGCAGCACAACCTGATGGCAGCACAGCCATTCCTCCCTGTTTCCTATCACCTCTCAACACCAGGACATCCTAATGCCTTCCCAAAAAACCAGATTGCTTTGGGGCAAACTGGTGAAGCCAACACAAAAACACACTCAATGAAAGCAGGATGAACTGCTCTGTGGTTACCCCAAGCACATGAAACACAGCTCCAAGGGGAGCAGGAGGCAAAGCCTGCTAAAAGCATGGTCCCTCCCCTGGGGGAAGCCTCTCCATCGGTGTCAGTATTGATCTCCACCATTAATTCCCAGCTCGCCTCCCGCTGCGACCCAGGCACAGAGCATTAGTGGGAGCCAATTCAGGACTCAGGAACTCCATTAGGTCTGTGAGATGAACTCTCTAATAGCAGGTGAGAGATGGATTGCTTCACAGGGCTGGAAGGGGATTCCAAGGGCTGGGAAGATAAATCCTGTGGCAGCAGAAAAGGACTGAGAAGCACAAACCCTATGAGGAGAGGCTGAGGGAGCTGGGGGGTGTGCTCCCTCAGCCTCTCCTCACAGGGCTGTGCTCCAGGCCCCTCCCCAGCCTTGCTGCCCTGCTCCAAACACCTTCCAGCACCTCAACAGCTCTCTGCAATTCAGGAGCCCACAACTGGACACAGCGCTGCAGGGGTGGCCTGAGCAGTGCTGAGCACAGGAGCAGGAGAACCTCCCTTGTCCTGCTGCCCACACTGCTCCTGAGCCAGCCCAGGATGCCATTGGCTCTGCTGCCCACCTGGGCACTGCTGCCTCAGCTTCAGCTCCTCTCTGCCAGCACCCCCAGGGCCCTCTCTGCCTGGCTGCTCTCAGCCACTCTGGCCCCAGCCTGTAGTGCTGCTTGGGGTTGCTGTGGCCAAAGTGCAGAACCCTGCCTCTGCCCACCCATCCAGCCTGGCCAGGTCCCTCTGCAGGGCTCTGCTACCCTCCAACAGCTCCACAGCTGCTCCTAGCTTGGTGCCATATGCAAACTCTCTGCTGCTGGACTCAATCCCCTGCCCCAGATCATCACTAAAGATATTGAACAGGACTGCGCCCAGCACTGATCCCTGGGGTACACCACTGGTGCCAGCTGCCAGCTGCATGTGGCACCATCCAGGTCAGGATGCTGGTGGCCTTCTTGGCCACCTGAGCACACTGCTGGCTCATATTCAGCTGGCTGTTGATCAACACCCACAGGTCCTTTTCTGCTGGGCAGTTTGCAGGCATTCTGCCCCAAGCCTGATTCCTTTGTGGGAATCTACCTTCACCTCCACACTTGCTGCCAGCTCACTCCAGAAACACTAAAATAAACAAGATAAACAACCCTACCAAAACCCTGCACAGGCTTCTCCTGGGGTGGGAGGAGAACAAACTGCCTGTCCTGTGGCTGACTCACTGTGCCACTGCTCTGCCAGCAGGCCCTGGGATGCCACAAGGATGAGCATAGCACCAAGGAAGGTTTATAAGCACAAATGCAGGCTGGGCAGTGCCAGGCTGCAGAGCAGCCCTGAGTAGAGGAGAGGGACTTGGTGGTGCTGCTGGAGGAGAAGCTCAGCAGGAGCCAGCAGTGTGCACTTGCAGCCCAGAAAGCCAAGCAGAGCCTGGGCTGCAGCAGCAGCAGTGTGGCCAGCAGGGCCAGGGAGGGGATTCTCCCCCTCTGCTCTGCTCTGCTGAGACCCCACCTGGAGTCCTGCATCCAGCTCTGGAGCCCCTGGGACAAGAGGGCTGTGGAGATGCTGGAGAGTGTCCAGAGCAGGGCCAGGAGGATGCTGAGAGGCTGCAGCAGCTCTGCTGTGAGCACAGCCTGAAAGAGTTGGGGCTGTGCAGGCTGGAGCAGAGGAGGCTCCCAGGGGACCTTCTTGTGGCCTTCCAGCATCTGAAGGGGGCTCCAAAAAAGCTGGGGAGGGACTTTGGAGGGTGTGAGGGAGTGTCAGGAGTGGGGGGATGGAGCAGAGCTGGAGGTGTGGAGAGTGAGGCTGGAGGTGAGGAGGAAGTTGTTGAGCAGGAGAGTGGTGAGAGGCTGGAGTGGGTTGCCCAGGGAGGTGGTTGAGGCCCCATGGCTGGAGGTGTTTGAGGCCAGGCTGGCTGAGGCTGTGTGCAGCCTGCTCTAGGGTAGGGTGTCCCTGGGCATGGCAGGGGGTTGGAACTGGCTGCTGCTTGTGCTCCCTTCCAGCCCTGACTGGTTCTGTGATTCTATGATGCTATTTCTTGACCTCTCTCTACTGCCTCTGAGTTGGATGGCATTTGGAAAAGCTGCTGTCAGTCTGAGGATGCTTTGGTCTCATCCAGCAGATTAGTGGGAAAGGGCATTTGGTCTGGGTGATTTTGCCCAAGCAGCACTACAGGCTGGGGACAGAGTGGCTGAGGGCAGCCAGGAAGAAAGGGAGCTGGGGGTGCTGGTAGAGAGGAGCTGAAGATGAGGCAGCAGTGTGCCTGATTCTATGATTGTCTGATTCTCTGACCCATGTTCATCCATCTAAATTATTCTTAGCTTCAGCTGCTCCCCCTTAGCTTTCCTCTTCTGACAAGGGTGAAATTCCCCAATTATTAGAGCATCTATCACAGGATGGGGAGGATTAGCTGAGAGCTGATGGAAGAGACAGTGAGACAAAGACAAGTGGCAATAAACAGGATCATTTCTGCCCATTAGTGTCAGCATTCTCCTTGCCTTGGTGTGAAACCACTAAAAAGCAGTGGCAACACAGGAGAATTTGCCTGAGAGGAGCTTGGGAACAAGGGGGGAAGGGGTGGAGGGAAGATAATCCCAGCACTGGACAGTGAGTGAGAAAGGAGAGGGAAAGGAGCCAAGTCAGATCATCCTGACCTCAAAGCATTACATATCTCAGTTATTTTAGCAGCAATCAATTCTTTGAAGGACAAAAGGGGCAGAAAGGAGAGAGGCTGCAATAGAAACCATGCCTGGAGAAGAGAGGTTTGCTTCTGTGAGATGAAGCCATGCCCCAGACCTCATTCCTACCCCGGGAAACACCCCTTGGTGGCAGTGACCCAGCTCTGTGTTACATCAGCACACAACCCCCCAAGGCAGCTACCCTTTAAAGAGCAAATCTGCTGCTGGATTGTGGAGCTCAGCCCTTGGTGTCAATATTTGTAGGTCTAACATTTGGCCAGGCAGGGATGCCTGGCTTCTGTCTGTTTGGTTTTGTTATAAGGCCTTCAGTGCTGGAGATAAAAGCAGATGAAAGTGGATGCTTGCAGCCCTGGCTTGTGCACGACCTTGAGCATCCCACCTGGGAAATCTTTATCTGAGAGCCCTGGAGTGGGACAGTGACCTACAGCAGGAGATGAAGGACAATTCCAGAGACAATGTGGGCTGGGACAGGCTTCACTGCAGGGACTGAGCCCAGCATCAGGGAGATGCAGATGACACCAAGCTAGGAGCAGCTGTGGAGCTGTTGGAGGGTAGCAGAGCCCTGCAGAGGGACCTGGCCAGGCTGCATGGGTGGGCAGAGGCCAAGGGGATGAGACTGAACAAGGCCAAGGGCAGGGTTCTGCACTTTGGCCACAACAACCCCAAGCAGCACTAGAGGCTGGGGCCAGAGTGGCTGAGAGCAGCCAGGCAGAGAGGGCCCTGGGGGTGCTGGCAGAGAGGAGCTGAAGCTGAGGCAGCAGTGCCCAGGTGGGCAGCAGAGCCAATGGCATCCTGGGCTGGCTCAGGAGCAGTGTGGGCAGCAGCACAAGGGAGGTTCTTGTTCCCCTGTGCTCAGCACTGCTCAGGCCACCCCTGGAGTGCTGTGTCCAGTTGTGGGCTCCTGAATTGCAGAGAGCTGTTGAGGTGCTGGAAGGTGTTTGGAGCAGGGCAGCAAGGCTGGGGAGGGGCCTGGAGCACAGCCCTGTGAGGAGAGGCTGAGGGAGCTGGGGGTGTGCAGCCTGCAGCAGAGGAGGCTCAGGGCAGAGCTCATTGCTGCCTGCAGGGAGGCTGTGGCCCCACCTGACTGCAAGCAGCCTATGGGCATCTTTCCTTGCCTGAGCAAACATGGGAGCATTCCTCTTTTTAGCAGGGCTGGAGAAGCAGACAGGCTGAATCCCAGCCTACTTCCAATCAGGGCTTCTTGCTTTAATATTTATAGCCCTTTTTTTAATGGCAAGGGGAGAATGGGTCTTTAATGCTCCAGGGGAGCAAAGGAAAACTTCTGCTAGCAGAAAATGTGAACCCATTTTACTTATGCATGATTTAGAACCATTTCTATTCAAGGGAGCATGCAAAAGGCCCAAATGTTTGCACTTTGTATTACAGAAGAAGTGCCATGCCTGCCTCTTTACAGAAGTCATTTATTTCCAGCTCTCTTTACCTTGGGGGAGAAACATTGAATCTCTTGGCTTGCTGGGGAGTCAATAAACCAGCAGAGCTGTGAGAGTCTGCTCAGTTAGCAGCACTCACAAGGCAGTGATGGGGAAAAGGAAGAGCATCTCCAAATTTCTCCTTTCAGAAGCCCCTTCTGGATGGGACACTTAGTGCCATGGTCTGGTTGACTGGATAGGGCTGGGTGCTAGGGTGGACTGGATGAGCTTGGAGGTCTCTTCCAGCCTGGTTGATTCTGTGATTCCATGATTCTATAATTCTCTCTCTGGAGATATTCAAAACCTGCCTGGATGCCTTTCTGTGTGATCTGGTCCAGGCGATCCTGCTCTGGCAGTGGGGTTGGACTGGATGAGCTTTTTAGGTTCCTTCCAGCCTTTAACAGCCCAATTAACCAGACCATGGCACTAAGTGCCTCACCCAGGCTTTGCTTGAACTCCTCCAGGAAGGGTGACTCCACCACCTCCCTGGGCAGCCCATTCCAATGCCAATCACTCTCTCTGGCAAGAGCTTAGAATCATAGAATCAGTCAGGGTTGGAAGGGGCCACAAGGATCAGCCAGTTCCAACCCCCTGCCATGCCCAGGGACACCCTACCCTAGAGCAGGCTGCACACAGCCTCAGCCAGCCTGGCCTCAAACACCTCCAGCCATGGGGCCTCAACCACCTCCCTGGGCAGCCCAGTCCAGCCTCTCACCACTTTCTCCTCAAGTCCACTCTGAATCTCTCTGTCTCCAGTGTGTCTGAGAGTAAAGGCTGCAGAGATGGGAAAGGGAGAAGTGAACTTCCAGAACAAAAACAAGCCAAAAAAAAAAAAGAGGCCAAATTGTTTCTGCTTGTGGAGTCTCCATCCTCATGTTTTCTGGGGATGATCTGACCCTTGCTCACACTGACCCCCAGGCCACTTTGCTCTCTAGTTCAGGGACATGGTATTGCAACCATGAGGGTTAATGACTTCACAGAGAGTGATTGGCATTGGAATGGGCTGCCCAGGGAGGTGGTGGAGTGGCCGTGGCTGGAGGTGTTGCAGCCAAGCCTGGCTGGGGCACTTAGTGCCATGGTCTGGTTGGTTGGGCAGGGCTGGGTGCTAGGTTGGGCTGGATGAGCTTGGAGCTCTCTTCCAGCCTGCTTGATTCTATGACTAAAAACCTGAGTCTTGCCCATTAGGCACTCTATTAACAGTGCTCAGTGGAAGAAGAGAAAGAAAAGGTCCCTTCCAGGGAGCTATTCTCTTTGCCACAGGATTAAAAGTGTCTGTGACCCTCAGTGCATCCAGAAACCATGAGGTCATCTCCAGTAAAGGTCTTCAGCACCAGTTTAAACCTGGAGGATTTTCTCTTCCTCTTTTAAGATGCAATGAGGGCAAAAGGACTTGGAATGTATTCTCCACACATCACCATAATCAAATAATATGCTAATGCTATTAGCATGGGACCTTGCATTGTAAATGACTTAAAATCATATTCTCTTTCAAAAGACCACAGTTTCATTTAAATTGGTCTCCACAGCAACCAGAAACCAACTGGCATAGTGCTGAATGAAAATCTCCATGGCTGGGCATGGCAAAGGATGCCAATGGGATGAGACTGAACAAGGCCAAGTGCAGGGTTCTGCACTTTAGCCACAACAGCCCCAAGCAGCACTGCAGGCTGGGGCCAGAGTGGCTGAGAGCAGCCAGGCAGAGAGGGCCCTGGGGGTGCTGGTAGAGAGGAGCTGAAGCTGAGGCAGCAGTGCCCAGGTGGGCAGCAGAGCCAATGGCATCCTGGGCTGGCTCAGGAGCAGTGTGGGCAGCAGGACAAGGGAGGTTCTTGTGCCCCTGTGCTCAGCACTGCTCAGGCCACACCTGGAGTGCTGTGTCCAGTTGTGGGCTCCTGAATTGCAGAGAGCTGTTGAGGTGCTGGAAGGTGTTTGGAGCAGGGCAGCAAGGCTGGGGAGGGGCCTGGAGCACAGCCCTGTGAGGAGAGGCTGAGGGAGCTGGGGGTGTGCAGCCTGCAGCAGAGGAGGCTGAGGGCAGAGCTCATTGCTGCCTGCAGCTGCCTGCAGGGAGGCTGTAGCCAGGTGGGGTTGGGCTCTGCTGCCAGGCAAGCAGCAAGAGAACAAGAGGACACAGCCTCAAGTTGTGCCAGGGCAGGTCTAGGCTGGATGTTGTTAGGAAGCTGTTGGCAGAGAGAGTGATTGGCATTGGAATGGGCTGCCCAGGGAGGTGGTGGAGTGGCCGTGGCTGGAGGTGTTGCAGCCAAGCCTGGCTGGGGCACTTAGTGCCATGGTCTGGTTGGTTGGGCAGGGCTGGGTGCTAGGTTGTGCTGGCTGAGCTTGGAGCTCTCTTCCAACCTGCTTGATTCTATGATTCTATGATGTGATTCCATTTGTCTTCCCTGCACTTGTTTCACTCTGTGGTCACCATTATGTCAATGAGCATGGTGAGATCCTCACCCTGGCTGGGGTTTCTTGGTGTTCCCCTAATAAAATGAGTGCTATCACTCTGGCCCACAGGAATGCCTTTGAAAGCAACGTCAGAAAGTGGGAGATGCCTTCTTGCACAGGGCTGAGAGTTAAGGCAATGAAAAGCAAACAGCCCTGACCAGCCTCTCTGTTCTGTTTGTAATTATCTGGGCTCCAGTGGGTGTTAAAACATCTGTACTGGTTTGGCAGGGAGTGGGGAGTGTGGCTTGTGCCAAAGGCAAGAGCTGGCGTGGGTTGAAAGCAGTGCAGCAATACATTTGTGTGCTATTGGTACTCAGAAACATGGAGCTGGCAGCTGCTCCTCAAAGGGCTTTTGGGTTAGCATCAGCCCCAGCCCTTCCTGCATCACCACAGCCACAATCCCTCATAGAATCACAGAATCAAGCATGTTGGAAGAGTTCTCCAAGCTCATCCAGTCCAACCTAGCACCCTAAACCGTATCTGCAAACACCACATCCAAATGACCTTAAAACAGATTCCAGGTTGGTGACTCAACCACCTCCCTGGCCAGGTTTTGACCTGCATACTAATCACCAAAGCAACCTTCTCTTAGCAAAAAGACACATCTCAGAATTTATGGATTTCAAGTGGTTATTTGAAAGACTTCATCATGACTCACTTGAGAGCAATGTGAGCCATTACAGCAAGCCAGCAAAATAATTACCATCATAAAGGCTTTATAGCAAGGTTGAGCCTGAGAAGTATATCATAGAACCAACCAGTCCAACCTATCACCCAGCCCTGCCCAACCAACCAGACCATGGCACTAAGTGCCCCAGCCAGGCTTGGCTGCAACACCTCCAGCCACAGCCACTCCACCACCTCCCTGGGCAGCCCATTCCAATGCCAATCACTCTCTCTGCCAGGAACTTCCTCCTAACATCCAGCCTAGACCTGCCCCTGCCACAGCTTCAGACTCTGTTCCCTTCTTCTCTTGCTGCTTGCCTGGCAGCAGAGCCCAACCCCACCTGGCTACAGCCTCCCTGCAGGCAGCTGCAGGCAGCAATCAGCTCTGCCCTGAGCCTCCTCTGCTGCAGGCTGCACCCCCCCAGCTCCCTCAGCCTCTCCTCACAGGGCTCTGCTCCAGGCCCCTCCCCAGCCTTGCTGCCCTGCTCCAAACACCTTCCAGCACCTCAACAGCTCTCTGCAATGGAGAAGCCCAGAACTGGACACAGCACTCCAGGGGTGGCCTGAGCAGTGCTGAGCACAGGGGCAGGAGAACCTCCCTTGTCCTGCTGCCCACACTGCTCCTGAGCCAGCCCAGGATGCCATTGGCTCTGCTGCCCACCTGGGCACTGCTGCCTCAGCTTCAGCTCCTCTCTCTCAGCACCCCCAGGTCTCTCTCTGCCTGGTATCTAAAAAGCACATGATGATGATGAGGGTAACCTCCCTTCTCCTGCTGGCCACACTGCTCCTGACACAAGCTTCAGCGGTTGCTTCACTCCCAGGCCATCAGCTGCTTTTGTCTGCACAGGCTCTGCTGGTTCTGTTTTTTGCTGTCAGGCTGAGTGTGTCTGCTCTGCTCATTCTAACATGGTCACTAAGTCATCCTAAAAATTCCTCAGTGCCCATTAAACTAATGGGGCTGACCCTGACAAGCACAGGGGTCGTAGCCATAAAAGCCAATTAGAAACCCAAGCAGTGCTTGAAATGGGCTTGTGACTCTGGGTACCTGCCCTAGGAGACAGCCTGGGGCAGCACTGAGAGCTGTGAGTGCAGCCTGCCCATCTCTGCTGGGAAATCTACACTGGAAAGCTTGGGCCATGCTTTTTTTTTGCTCTAAAAAAAGCTCCCAAACCTCTTCCACTTCACATTTCTTCCTTCCCTCCCAGCTCAGATCCCAGCCTCAGCTCAGCAAAGCCAGTGGGACTTTGGCCAGGAAAGGGCAGGATATTCCCCAAAGGCCTCAGTGCTCCAGCACCATATTTATCTTAGCAAGAGGCTTGTTGGATACCTTTGTGCTGGGTGCCTGCTGGGAAGAACTGCAGCGAGAGCTGGAGGGCATGGAACAGGTCACCTTGAGTGCCATCACACAGCACCTACAGGATGGCCAAGGGCTCAGGCCCAGCCAGCATGGGGTTAGGCAGGGCAGGTCCTGCCTGACCAACCTGAGCTCCTTTTATGATCAGGTTCCTGCCTGGTGAGTGTGGGGCAGGCTGTGGATGGAGTCTGCCTGGACTGCAGCAAAGCCTTTGGCACCTTCTGCCACAGCAAGCTCCTGGCACAGCTGGCAGCTCCTGGCTGGGACAGATTCACTCTGGTATGGGTCAAGAACTGGCTGGAGGGCTGGGCCCAGAGAGTGGTGGTGAATGGTGCCACATGCAGCTGGCAGCTGGCACCAGTGCTGTGCCCCAGGGATCAGTGCTGGGCACAGTCCTGTTCAGTATCTTTAGTGATGATCTGGAGCAGGGAATTGAGTCCAGCAGCAGTGAGTTTGCAGATGGCACCAAGCTAGGAGCAGCTGTGGAGCTGCTGGAGGGTAGCAGAGCCCTGCAGAGGGACCTGGCCAGGCTGGATGGGTGGGCAGAGGCCAAGGGGATGAGACTGAACAAGGCCAATTGCAGGGTTCTGCACTTTGGCCACAACAACCCCAAGCAGCACTAGAGGCTGGGGCCAGAGTGGCTGAGAGCAGCCAGGCAGAGAGGGCCCTGGGGGTGCTGGCAGAGAGGAGCTGAAGCTGAGGCAGCAGTGCCCAGGTGGGCAGCAGAGCCAATGGCATCCTGGGCTGGCTCAGGAGCAGTGTGGGCAGCAGGACAAGGGAGGTTCTTGTGCCCCTGTGCTCAGCACTGTTCAGGCCACCCCTGGAGTGCTGTGTCCAGTTGTGGGCTCCTGAATTGCAGAGAGCTGTTGAGGTGCTGGAAGGTGTTTGGAGCAGGGCAGCAAGGCTGGGGAGGGGCCTGGAGCACAGCCCTGTGAGGAGAGGCTGAAGGAGCTGGGGGGGTGCAGCCTGCAGCAGAGGAGGCTCAGGGCAGAGCTGATTGCTGCCTGCAGCTGCCTGCAGGGAGGCTGTAGCCAGGTGGAGTTGGGCTCTGCTGCCAGGCAAGCAGCACCAGAAGAAGGGGTCACAGCCTCAACTTGTGGCAGGGGATGCACTCAATGCCACTGTCCATGTCACCCACAAGGATTCTGAACAAGCCTGGTCCCAACAAGACCAGAATCAGAGAATGAAGCAGGCTGGAAGAGAGCTCCAAGCTCAGCCAGCCCAACCTAGCACCCAGCCCTGCCCAACCAACCAGACCATGGCACTAAGTGCCCCAGCCAGGCTTGGCTGCAACACCTCCAGCCACAGCCACTCCACCACCTCCCTGGGCAGCCCATTCCAGTGCCAATCACTCTCTCTGCCAGGAGCTTCCTCCTCACATCCAGCCTACACCTGCCCTGCCACAGCTTCAGACTCTGTCCCCTTGTTCTCTTGCTGCTTGCCTGGCAGAGGAGACATCACTGGCTCCCTCTCCAACACACCAGAGGAATCAGAGCGAGCAGACCTTGATCAGTTGGTGGAGATCATCAATGATCTGTCCTCATTTCTGTCATCTAGGAAGCAAATTCCAGGTGTGAGCAGCGCTTTGCTTCTCCAGAGTCATTAGCACCTGAACTAATTCATCTCCAAAGGGAAAGAGGGGAAACAGGGGGGAGGGAGGGTTGGGAAAGTTAGCAGGCACTTAACTGTTCTCAAGCTGCCTCTTTGTGCCAAGACCACTCCAGCTCCGGGATTGTTTATGCTGAAATAAAGGCTGAACAGTCTCAGATCTTAAAATAACTTGCTGTTTGTGGAGCAGGGAAATCAGGGTCAGGGAAGTCTGGGACTGGCTTAAAGAGGCAGGGTCACAGGATCCCAGGATGTTAGAGCTTGGAAGAGACCCAAGGAGAGCATCCAGTCCAACCCCCTGCCAGAGCAGCACCACACAATCTAGCACAGATCACAGAGGAACACATCCAGACAGGCCTGGAAAGGCTCCAGAGAAGGAGACTCCACAACCTCTCTGGGCAGCCTGTGCCAGGCTCTGGGACCCTTCCAGGCAAGAAGTTGCCCCTTGTGTTGATCTGGAACCTCCTGTGCTGCAGCTTACACCCATTGCTGCTTGTCCTGTGCCAGGGAGCAGTGAGCAGAGCCTGTCCCCCCCTCCTGACTCCCAGCCCTCAGATAGTTATAAACATTGATTAAATTCCCTCTCAGTCTTCTCTTCTCCAGACTAAGCAGCCCCAGGGCCCTCAGCCTCTCCTCACCAGGCAGTGCCCTCCAGTACCCTCATCATCTTCACAGCCCTCTGCTTAACCCTCTCCAGCAGATCCCTGTCCTTCTGCAACTGGGGAGCCCAAAACTTAAGGCAGTACTCAAGATGAGGTCTCAGCAGGGCAGAGTAGAGGGGGAGGAGAACCTCTCTTGCTCTGCTGGACACACTCTGCTTAATACACCCCAGGATCCCATTGGCCTTCTTGGCCCCCAGGGCACATTGCTGTGCCATGGGGAACTTGTTAGCCACCAGGACCCCCAGCTCCCTCTCCACAGGGCTGCCCTCCAGCAGATCACCTCCCAGCCTGTACTAGTGGACTGGATGACCAAAGGCTGAAGTGGAAGTCGGGTAAGGAGGCATTTGCAGGCACCAGTTCAGTCTGGTGTGAACTGAGCTGAGGTCGTTTGGTCTCCCCCATCCATTCCATGTAAGACTGGGTCAAGCCTAGGGCTAAGATGTGACATCTGCATTTATCTAGCCAGAGTGAACCTGTAGCTCTGGCTGTTCCTGCTGTCAGGAAAACTCAGAGCATGGTAGAGAAGAATGGGTGGCACTGATCCAAATGCCCCTGGGATGGGAGTCTAGATATGACTGACAGGCAGGTGGTGGAGTCACCCACCCTGGATGTGTTTCAGGGTGGTTTGGATGTGGTGCTTAGAGATATGGTTTAAGGTGAATCTTGTAGAGTAGGGTTCTGGGTTAGGCTTGGTGATCCTAAGGGACTTTGCCAACCTGGCTGCTTCTGTGATTCTGTGGCTGGGATGAGCTGCCCAGGGAGGTGGTGGAGTCACCCACCCTGGATGTGTTTAAGGCTGGTTTGGATGTGGTGCTCAGGGCTATGGTTTCAGGTGAATCTCATAGAATTCAAGGTTGAGTCCTCATAGAGTTCTAGGTTGGAATCTCATAGGGTTCTAGGCTGGGCTTGGTGACCCTGAGGGGCTTTGCCTACCTGGATTCTGAGAGAGAGTTGTAAAAGAAGGAGCTCCAAGCTCTGTGATGCTGAGTGTAGAAAGTAGTGATGGGAACAGGGAGGAAAAGGCTATGTCTATGTAGATGGTAGGACACTGGGTGAGAGGAAAGGGCTCAAGACTCAAGGACTCCACATTTTTGTCCCAGTGCAGGACACCTCCAAGCAGCACTACAGGCTGGGGCCAGAGTGGCTGAGAGCAGGCAGGCAGAGAGGGCCCTGGGGGTGCTGGGAGAGAGGAGCTGAAGCTGAGGCAGCAGTGCCCAGGTGGGCAGCAGAGCCAATGGCATCCTGGGCTGGCTCAGGAGCAGTGTGGGCAGCAGTTGGAAGAGAGCTCCAGGCTCATCCAGCCCAACCTAGCACCCAGCCCTGCCCAACCAACCAGACCATGGCACTAAGTGCCCCAGCCAGGCTTGGCTGCAACACCTCCAGGCACAGCCACTCCACCACCTCCCTGGGCAGCCCATTCCAGTGCCAATCACTCTCTCTGCCAGCAACTTCCTCCTCACATCCAGCCTAGACCTGCCCTGCCACAGCTTCAGACTCTGTCCCCTTCTTCTCTTGCTGCTTGCCTGGCAGCAGAGCCCAACCCCACCTGGCTACAGCCTCCCTGCAGGCAGCTGTAGAAGCAACGAGCTCTGCCCTGAGCCTCCTCTGCTCCTCTCCAGGGGTGCAGGGAAGGCAGCGGTGCTGAAGGAAAGTAGATGTGCTCCTGGCTCAGTGCTGCTTTTACCTTGCCGTTCACACCTCGGCTGGCTCCTGTAGGATGCAAGGATCCTGCTGGGGACCCTGAGCCACAGGCTGCGGCAGGAGGCAGCCGCCTGGGTCTGTAAAGCCATCTGCATCTTCCCTGCCCTAGTGGGCAGGCAGCCAGGGCTCAGCTGTCAACTGAATTTTCTCTGATGCTTTGTTTGTTGGAGTTTAAAATAAGATCACCAAATCCCTCCAAACATCTCTTGTGTGCCATTAACCCTTTCTGGGGCTGACTCTTCAGCCAGGATCCCACTTTAGCCTCTTGTAAATGTCACAGAACATTACAGGGTGGAAGGGACCTCCAAAGATTATCCAGTCCAAACCCACTGCTAGAGCAGGAGCCAAGCCTGGCCGGGGCACTTAGTGCCATGGTCTGGTTGACTGGATATGGCTGGGTGCTAGGTTGGACTGGATGACCTTGGAGGTCCCTACCCTAGAGCAAGCTGCACACAGCCTCAGCCAGCCTGGCCTCAAACACCTCCAGCCATGGGGCCTCAACCACCTCCCTGGGCAACCCAGTCCAGCCTCTCACCACTCTCCTGCTCAACAACTTCCTCCTCACCTCCAGCCTCACTCTCCCCACCTCCACCTTTGCTCCATTCCCCCCACTCCTGACACTCCCTCACACCCTCCAAAGTCCCTCCCCAGCTTTTTTGGAGCCCCCTTCAGATGCTGGAAGGCCACAAGAAGGTCCCCTGGGAGCCTCCTCTGCTCCAGCCTGCACAGCCCCAACTCTTTCAGGCTGTGCTCACAGCAGAGCTGCTGCAGCCTCTCAGCATCCTCCTGGCCCTGCTCTGGACACTCTCCAGCATCTCCACAGCCCTCTTGTCCCAGGGGCTCCAGAGCTGGGTGCAGGACTCCAGGTGGGGTCGCAGCAGAGCAGAGCAGAGGGGGAGAATCCCCTCCCTGGCCCTGCTGGCCACACTGCTGCTGCTGCAGCCCAGGCTCTGCTTGGCTTTCTGGGCTGCAAGTGCACACTGCTGGCTCCTGCTGAGCTTCTCCTCCAGCAGCACCCCCAAGTCCCTCTGCTCAGGGCTGCTCTCCAGCCTGGCACTGCCCAGCCTGGAGTTGTGCTTGGCATTGCCCTAAACCCAGCTGCAGGACACTGCACTTGCTCTTGTTGAACCTCATGCCACTTGTAAGGAGGGTGAAGGAGAGGTGAGTGTGGGGTCAGCAGCCCTGAATAATCCACGGTGCCTCTTTCCTGCAGCACCTGGACACATCTGCTGCGTTTGCCATTGCAGGCTTTTCCTTGACCCAGACAATGGTGCTTGGGCAGCTGGGTACTGTTTCAAGCAGGTACTTTTCCCCCACCCCAGCATTAAGGAGCTGTGATTTTGTTACCAATAAGGAGTTTTGTTCCCCTCTGGCTGATGCCACTCCATGACCCTGTGGGGAATAGCACTGGGATCTCTGCAGCCTGACATGCCCAGTGTGCCCTTTGGGACAGATGTACTTGCAAGCAGGAGATTGTTTTTCCTCCTGCTGCCTAGATTTGTATTTCACTGAAGTCCAGTATCGATCCTGCTGCTGGAAGCTCATTTTACTAACCCTCCCCACCCCCAGCTGAGCGTGGGCAAAATGGAAAAGCCTGCGACAAAACCCAGCCCTGAATGGCTTTTGCTGAGCCTCCAGGACTGAGCTGCTGACACTGGCATGGGATGCCAGTTATGGCAGCTGACCTTTCCCTGCAGGACCAGGCTGGTGGTGTTATCAAGGATCCTTTCTAGCACTGCTGCAGCCATTGCCAAGGTGATGCCCTGCTCCATGCGTCAGCCGGCGGAGATTGGAGCCGCGCCGCTGCGGTGCCTTTGTTTGCTGTCCTGCCTGACAGCATCTTGGCAGGGATTCAGCTCCTGCCGGTGGCAGCTGCTCCACCAGGGAGCAAAACATCCAACTGGCAGCCAGTCACTAGTGGTGGCCCCCAGGGATCAGTGCTAGGCCTGGTCCTGTTCAATATGGTGATCTGGAGCAGGGGACTGAGTCCAGCATCAGTAAGTTTGCAGATGGCACCAAGCTAGGAGCAGCTGTGGAGCTGTTGGAGGGTAGCAGAGCCCTGCAGAGGGACCTGGCCAGGATGGGTGGGTGGGCAGAGGCCAAGGGGATGAGATTGAAGAAGGCCAAGTGCAGGGTTCTACACTTTGGCCACAACAACCCCAAGCAGCACTAGAGGCTGGGGCCAGAGTGGCTGAGAGCAGGCAGGCAGAGAGGGCCCTGGGGGTGCTGGCAGAGAGGAGCTGAAGCTGAGGCAGCAGTGCCCAGGTGGGCAGCAGAGCCAATGGCATCCTGGGCTGGCTCAGGAGCAGTGTGGGCAGCAGGACAAGGGAGGTTCTTGTGCCCCTGTGCTCAGCACTGCTCAGGCCACCCCTGCAGTGCTGTGTCCAGTTGTGGGCTCCTCCATTTGAGAGAGAGCTGAGGGAGCTGGGGGGGTGCAGCCTGCAGCAGAGGAGGCTCAGGGCAGAGCTCATTGCTGCCTGCAGCTGCCTGCAGGGAGGCTGTAGCCAGGTGGGGTTGGGCTCTGCTGCCAGGCAAGCAGCAAGAGAAGAAGGGGACAGAGTCTGAAGCTGTGCCAGGGCAGGTCTAGGCTGGATGTGAGGAGGAAGTTGCTGGCAGAGAGAGTGATTGGCTGCCCAGGGAGGTGGTGGAGTGGCCGTGGCTGGAGGTGTTGCAGCCAAGCCTGGCTGGGGCACTTAGTGCCATGGTCTGGTTGGTTGGGCAGGGCTGGGTGCTAGGTTGGGCTGGATGAGCTTGGAGCTCTCTTCCAACCTGCTTGATTCAATGATTCTTTGAAAACAGATTCAAGCTTGGTCTCATTATGGGAGTTTCAAGCAGACAGGGCATGAGCCCAGGCTCCTAGAGCCCAGGCAGGAGCCCAGACTCCTAGATGAGACTGCACCAAAGGACTGAAAGCTCTCAATGAGAGGAATTTTTCACTGTTGGTTCAATGCCCTCAAAGCAGCTTTCAGTGATAAATGAGGACAAAGGCTGCAGCTGCCAAAGTTTCCAGCTAACTTCTCATAAGAGAGTCAAAGGTCTACAGTTACAGGGGGGAAACCAATCAGATAGCTCAGGGGGGCAAAGCCTGTTCTGCTCTGGATGTCAAAACCAGAGAGGCCATGCCCACTGACCTCCCAGCCCAGCCCTCCCAGCCCTGTGATGGGCTGCACACCTTTCTCTCAAGAGGAGCAAGGCCTCAGTGGGAGGCCAGGAGATGCTCTTGGGCATGGACACAGCTCTCACAGTACCTGTGTTCTCCTCAGACTGGTTGAACCCACAGATCTGGCAGATGCTGCGCACCCACTTGTTCATGTCGTCCTCTGTCTCGGCCACCAGGTAGAAGGTCCTGTCACTGGTCTTGATGTCAAAGATGTAGGTGTCTTGCAGCTCCTTCTTGTTGAAGGTCAGGCCTGCATCCACCTGCTCACAGAAGTTGAGGTTGATGACACGCAAAGGTTTCTTGGAGTGGTCATTTTTGTAGTACTCCAGGACGTCAGGGTCGCCGCTCATCCGGCCGCTGCGCAGCACGAACCAGCGCTTCTTCCACGCCTGAAAGGCAGGGAGGCAAAGCTCAAGCAACCACTGCAGCATTTGAGTGCTGTGCTCAGTTCTGGGCCCCACAGTTTAGGAGGGACATTGAGATGCTTGAGCGTGTCCAGAGAAGGGCAACGAGGCTGGGGAGAGGCCTTGAGCACAGCCCTACGAGGAGAGGCTGAGGGAGCTGGGGTTGGTTAGCCTGGAGAAGAGGAGGCTCAGGGGAGACCTTATTGCTGTCTGCAACTACCTGAGGGGAGGTTGTGGCCAGGAGGAGGTTGCTTTCTTCTCTCAGGTGGCCAGCACCAGAACGAGAGGACACAGCCTCAGGCTGTGCCAGGGGAGATTTAGGCTGGAGGTGAGGAAAAAGTGTTGTAAAAGTCTGATTACACAAAAGACAGTACCACAGTACCACAGTGTCACAGTATCACAGTATCACCAAGGTTGGAAGAGACCTCACAGACCATCCAGTCCAACCCTTTACGACAGAGCACAAGGCCAGACCATGGCACCAAGTGCCACGTCCAGTCCTGCCTTGAACAGCTCCAGGGACGGCGACTCCACCACCTCCCCGGGCAGCCCATTCCAGTGTCCAATGACTCTCTCAGGGAAGAACTTTCTCCTCACCTCCAGCCTAAATTTCCCCTGGTGCAGCCTGAGGCTGTGTCCTCTCGTTCTGGTGCTGGCCACTTGTCACTGGCCTCCACTTGGCCATGGACCCACTGACAGCCACTCCTTGGGTGCAGCCATCAAGCCAGTTCTTCATCCACCTCGTGGTCCACCCATCACACCCATGTGTCACCAGCCTGGAGACCAGGATGTGGTGTGGGACAGTGCCAAAGGCCTTGCTCAGGTCCAGGTAAGTGACACCAGTTGCTTGCCCCTCATCTATTGATGTTGTGGCCTGTTCAAAGAAGGCCACCAGGTTTGCCAGGCAGGATTTGGACACCTTCCAGCACCTCAGCAGCTCTCTGCAATTCAGGAGCCCACAACTGGACACAGCACTCCAGGGGTGGCCTGAGCAGTGCTGAGCACAGGGGCACAAGAACCTCCCTTGTGCTGCTGCCCACACTGCTCCTGAGCCAGCCCAGGATGCCATTGGCTCTGCTGCCCACCTGGGCACTGCTGCCTCAGCTTCAGCTCCTCTCTGCCAGCACCCCCAGGGCCCTCTCTGCCTGGCTGCTCTCAGCCACTCTGGCCCCAGCCTGTAGTGCTGCTTGGGGTGGCTGTGGCCAAAGTGCAGAACCCTGCACTTAGAAGATAAGAAGAGATAGAAAACAAAGACAACTCTCCCCAGGCAGTGACCAGAGCCCTGTGCAGCTGCATGTTGGTGACAGGCATGTGCCAGCTCACAGCCAGGCAGCTGCACCAGGATGCCACAGTTCTGGTGGCTGAAACAAGGGTAGGAACCCCCTGTGAGTCTTTCTCTGAAGGGTCTGATTCAAAGCCTTGAACACAGTTTTTGTTGGTGTCCTTGAGACTGGTCACCAAATTAGTTTTGCACTAATTATCCAACTGCATCCCAGTGCTGGAAAAGCAACTTCAGTGTAATCTTCCAAATGCAGTGGAGCAGTAAATTGCTCAGGCAGAGGATGTGCAAAGCTGGCAGATTTTGGGTTCACCCAGGAGAGGCTCACCCACTTCTCATCAGAATGTCTGCTTTTAGATGGGAAAAAAAGCAGCACACAGTGGAGCTGGATCCATCAGGGAGGGGAGAAACCAATTTCATCAGGCAGCAGCAGCAATAACTTGCTGATCCATCTCCTCAAAATGGATCACCCAAATCACCAGGAAACAAACTCAGGAACATTTTTTTTCTAGCTCTAGGTGGAAAATGTCCTGATAGCTTCCTCCTGTGAGCACTGAACCAGTTCTTTGCAGCCACTTGGCAGCACCTAAGCCATTGGACAGACATCAGTGAGGGGGTCTGAAAGACTGAATTGTGCAACCACACAAAGCTCCTGAGTGAAGACAGAAGCAAGACTGATTCTTGCTGCTTGGCTTCACAGAATCACAGAGGGGTAGGGGCTGGAAGGGACCCCAAAAGATCACAGAATCACAGAATCATAGAATCAAGCAGGCTGGAAGAGAGCTCCAAGCTCAGCCAGCCCAACCTAGCACCCAGCCCTGGCCAACCAACCAGACCATGGCACTAAGTGCCCCAGCCAGGCTTGGCTGCAACACCTCCAGCCACAGCCACTCCACCACCTCCCTGGGCAGCCCATTCCAATGCCAATCACTCTCTCTGCCAGCAACTTCCTAACAACATCCAGCCTAGACCTGCCCTGCCACAGCTTCAGACTCTGTCCCCTTCTGCTGCTGGCTGCCTGGCAGCAGAGCCCAACCCCACCTGGCTCCAGCCTCCCTGCAGGCAGCTGCAGGCAGCAATCAGCTCTGCCCTGAGCCTCCTCTGCTGCAGGCTGCACACCCCCAGCTCCCTCAGCCTCTCCTCACAGGGCTCTGCTCCAGGCCCCTCCCCAGCCTTGCTGCCCTGCTCCAAACACCTTCCAGCACCTCAGCATCTCTCTGCAATTCAGGAGCCCACAGCTGGACACAGCACTGCAGGTGTGGCCTGAGCAGTGCTGAGCCCAGGGGCACAAGAACCTCCCTTGTCCTGCTGCCCACACTGCTCCTGAGCCAGCCCAGGATGCCATTGGCTCTGCTGCCCACCTGGGCACTGCTGCCTCAGCTTCAGCTCCTCTCTACCAGCACCCCCAGGGCCCTCTCTGCCTGGCTGCTCTCAGCCACTCTGGCCCCAGCCTCTAGTGCTGCTTGGGGTTGTTGTGGCCAAAGTGCAGAACCCTGCACTTGGCCTTCTTCAGTCTCATCCCCTTGGCCTCTGCCCACCCATCCAGCCTGGCCAGGTCCCTCTGCAGGGCTCTCCTATCCTCCAACAGCTCCACAGCTGCTCCTAGCTTGGTGCCATCTGCAAACTCACTGATGCTGGACATAATCTCCTGCTCCAGATCATCAGTACAGATATTGAACAGGACTGTGCCCAGCACTGATCCCTGGGGCACACCTCTAGTGCCAGCTGCCAACTGGATGTGGCACCATTCACCACCACTCTCTGGGCCCAGCCCTCCAGCCAGTCCTTGACTCATTTCAGAGTGAATCTGTCTCCCAGTCCAGAGCAGGATCACCTAGATCAGATCACTCAGGAATGCATCCAGGTGGGTCTTGAGTATGTTCAGAGAAGGAGACCTCACAACCCCCCTGGGCAGCCTGTTCCAGGGTTCTGTCACACTCACAGTTAAAAAAAATCCTCTTAATGGTCACAAGAAGCTTCCTATGCCTCAGCTTCCACTTGTCCTGGCATTGGGTATCAGCCAGAAGAGCCTGGCTCCATCCTCTTGGCACTCACCCTTGTTGCTTTCGAACCACCTGCAGTCAAGCTTTGCAGCATCCCTTCATGCCTGAGAAGCTGCACTGGAAACCCCCCAAAGTACAGAACTAGACCCCAGAATTCAGAGCTTCCATGGAAAAAACAGGAGGAAATAGTGCAAGCAAGGCCAACAATGCCACCACAGCTTCCCTTTCCATGGCCACAGCTTCTCCAGTTCTCTTTGCTCTGTCTGCTAGCAGTGGAAAGCCCCAGACAGGCAGAATCTGGCAGGGGGAACAATATGAGACTTGCAGTCTGGTGGTGTGTGGCAAGCCATAAGCTGGCTGAAAAAGAACTGCTCTGGCCAGGACAAAACTTCTTAGGAAGCTTCAGGAGTATCAATGGAGCTGCAGTAATGTGGGGGGTGGCAACCATGGGACAGAGCAACAGACCCACCAGTCATAGAATCATGGAACCAGACAGGGCTGGAAGGGAGCACAAGCAGCAGGCAGTGCCAACCCCCTGCCATGCCCAGGGACACCCTACCCTAGAGCAGGCTGCACACAGCCTCAGCCAGCCTGGCCTCAAACACCTCCAGCCATGGGGCCTCAACCACCTCCCTGGGCAACCCAGTCCAGCCTCTCACCACTCTCCTGCTCAACAACTTCCTCCTCACCTCCAGCCTCACCCTCCACACCTCCACCTTTGCTCCATTCCCCCCACTCCTGACACTCCCTCACACCCTCCAAAGTCCCTCCCCAGCTTTTTTGGAGCCCCCTTCAGATGCTGGAAGGCCACAAGAAGGTCTCCTGGGAGCCTCCTCTGCTCCAGCCTGCACAGCCCCAACTCTTTCAGGCTGTGCTCACAGCAGAGCTGCTGCAGCCTCTCAGCATCCTCCTGGCCCTGCTCTGGACACTCTCCAGCATCTCCACAGCCCTCTTGTCCCAGGGGCTCCAGAGCTGGATGCAGGACTCCAGGTGGGGTCTCAGCAGAGCAGAGCAGAGGGGGAGAATCCCCTCCCTGGCCCTGCTGGCCACACTGCTGCTGCTGCTGCAGCCCAGGCTCTGCTTGGCTTTCTGGTCTGCAAGTGCACACTGCTGGCTCCTGCTGAGCTTCTCCTCCAGCAGCACCCCCAAGTCCCACTCCTCAGTCTTAGATGACCACCCTGTGTGCCTCTGTCTGGTGCCTCCCTGATGGTAAAGAGTCACCAAGGTTTTTCTAAACCAGCTTCTGTCACTGAAAAGGCAGCTCACAGCTGCAGCCTCTGGACTGTCTGCCCTAGGCAGGCAGCTGCAGGCAGCACAGCTGGAAGCATCTGCCGCCGGACATCCCCGCAGCAGGACCAGCCGTTCCTGCCTCCTAGCAGCAGCTTCTGAGTCAGAGCAATCAGCAGTGACCACTGGAAGAGAATGGAAGGAAATAATAAAGAAATAGGCAGGAACCTTGTTGTTTTTGTGGAGATTTCCCCTGTTCCTTTGAACTGTTGAATGCTGAACTCAGTAAGTGTGCTCTAGTTCTTCCTTCTGCATTTGCTAGGTCTCTGTCAGGAAAGAGCACAGCTTGTGCCTGCCAGGATCATCTCATGGCACTAATTATAGAATCACAGAATCAGGCAGGTTGGCAGAGAGCTCCAAGCTCAGCCAGCCCAACCTAGCACCCAGCCCTGCCCAACCAACCAGACCATGGCACTAAGTGCCCCAGCCAGGCTTGGCTGCAACACCTCCAGCCACAGCCACTCCACCACCTCCCTGGGCAGCCCATTCCAATGCCAATCACTCTCTCTGCCAACAACTTCCTTCTCACATCCAGCCTAGACCTCACAGCAACCACAGTGCCAAACCAGACAAGGATGCAACTCCAGGTGAACCAACACAATCTCTTTTCACAACCCTTTTTCCCTCCATGGGGCTCGCTCACTAACATCCATCTCTTCCACCACCTGAATTTGCCTTCTTTCCTCATTCCCTTCATTCCCAAGCTCCTTTGGAGCTCCTGTTGCTGTCAGCCCACTCCTGCCAAAACCCCTGTGCCTCACCAACACATGATGTGAGCCAAGGGCTGTGTTTGTTTAACAGCTTTACAAGGTGGAGAGGCCAACAGCTTAACAGCCCTAAAGCGGTGCCTTTGCAGCATCAGTTTGCAGCTGTGTGGTCCTTTGCCCTCATCAGGTTGCCTCACAGTTAAGTTACAGCTGCTAAAGGACCTTAACACCACAGAGAAATATTTTGACACATGGCAAATGCCTCTTTTAAAGACTTGTTCAGTTAAGGAAGTGCCCTTTGTGCTGCCAGGGCAATGGAAATCCTCCTTGGGTGCAAGAACTGTGACTACTGTTTGAGGTTTTCACCTCAGCAGTGCTGTGGTGAGTTGAAGTTCACAAAGCTGTTCCCTCTGCAGCTGGGTGCTGCCTGGGTTTGGTTGGTTTATGGCTTGGAGGGTTGGGTTGGCAGAGACAAGGTGGTGCTGCTGGGTTCATTGGCTCAGTGTGCTTAGCAGGGATGCTCAAGTGGGCCCAGGCAAAGAGTTGGGACCTTTCTCATCCCCTCTGCTGGGTGAAGGACCAGGAAAGCTCTATCAGAGAGGTGGCTGCCCTTGAGCTACCATGATGGCAGATCTTCTGACCACACCAGGAGTGAATCATAGAATCAGGAAGGGACCACAAGGAGCAGCCAGTTCCAACCCCCCTGCCATGGGCAGGGACACCCTACCCTAGAGCAGGCTGTCCAGAGCCCCATCCAGCCTGGCCTTAAACACCTCCAGGGAGTGAGGTCACTCATGGTCCCTGTAGCTGGCCTGATGGTGCAATGCTGTGACGGAGCTGGTGGTGTGAGGGCAGGGGGCTCAGGCTGTGCCTTGCTGTGGCATGTGGGGAGTGCAAGTGCACAGTAACCCAAGTGAAGGTTAGGACAGGTCAGAGAGCTTTACTAATTACAATCATAATGAGGGGACATTCAGACAGCATCTCCCCCTCTGCCTCCCTCTTCTCTGCCAAAGGAATGTAGAGAGAAGAGGTGAGGAAAAGAATGATCTCAGTATTAGCAAAGCCAGTTGAGAAGGGGAAAGGATGGGAAGGGAAGGGAAGGGAAGGGAAGGGGAGGGGAGGGGAGGGGAGGGGAGGGAAGGGAAGGGAAGGGAAGGGAAGGGAAGGGAAGGGAAGGGAAGGGAAGGGAAGGGAAGGGAAGGGAAGGGAAGGGAAGGGAAGGGAAGGGAAGGGAAGGGAAGGGAAGGGAAGGGAAGGGAAGGGAAGGGAAGGGAAGGGAAGGGAGAAGAGAAGGGAAGATAAAAGAGGAGACATCTATTTCCCAGGAAGTCTCCCTTCCCTGCTCCTTCTCTCCCCAGCACCACCTTTGTCCCTGCAATGGGAGCACAGCAGCAGTGTGAAACAACCTTTCCAACATCTGATCTGACATAGGTCGCAGGATCTAATCGGAGCTGGCAGCAGGATGAGCGACCTAGCTGTGGCATCAGACAGATTTCTCACACCAGGATGAAGCCAGGGACTGAGTGATTCAAGCAGGAAACCCCACAGCAGAGCAAGCAGGTGCTTGTGTTCTGGATTTGCCTAGAGCCAAAGAAGCCCTGGGTGCAGGATGGCTCTTGTCATTGCCATCACAGCCACCAGCACGGGGTGGGAATGCCACCATGCCCATAGAAAACCCAGAGCCTCCCAAGCCTAGGTTTGTCTCTGCAGTGCAGGCTGGTTTTGCACCCCATAAGCACATTTGTCTTCTGTCTTCTGGTGTATCTGCATTGGCAGAAGCATGTGAGAAAGACTGTGACACCTGGAAAGAACTCCCTGTTCTTCCCAGACACCTTGTCCCTCTGCTGCTCTCTCTCAGCTCCCACCACTTCAGTCATCCTGGCAAGATCATATCTAGGAAAGTGAGATAGAGATGATGGGGGGATGTTATGAGCATAGAACCATAGAATCATAGGATAAAGCAGGCTGGCAGAGAGCTCCAAGCTCAGCCAGCCCAACCTAGCACCCAGCCCTGCCCAACCAACCAGACCATGGCACTAAGTGCCCCAGCCAGGCTTGGCTGCAACACCTCCAGCCACAGCCACTCCACCACCTCCCTGGGCAGCCCATTCCAATGCCAATCACTCTCTCTGACAGGAACTTCCTAACAACATCCAGCCTAGACCTGCCCTGCCACAGCTTCAGACTCTCCCCTTCTTCTCTTGCTGCCTGCCTGGCAGCAGAGCCCAACCCCACCTGGCTACAGCCTCCCTGCAGGCAGCTGCAGGCAGCAATGAGCTCTGCCCTGAGCCTCCTCTTCTGCAGGCTGCACCCCCCCAGCTCCCTCAGCCTCTCCTCACAGGGCTCTGCTCCAGGCCCCTCCCCAGCCTTGCTGCCCTGCTCCAAACACCTTCCAGCACCTCAACAGCTCTCTGCAATTCAGGAGCCCACAACTGGACACAGCACTCCAGGGGTGGCCTGAGCAGTGCTGAGCACAGGGGCACAAGAACCTCCCTTGTCCTGCTGCCCACACTGCTCCTGAGCCAGCCCAGGATGCCATTGGCTCTGCTTCCCACCTGGGCACTGCTGCCTCAGCTTCAGCTCCTCTCTGCCAGCACCCCCAGGGCCCTCTCTGCCTGGCTGCTCTCAGCCACTCTGGCCCCAGCCTGTAGCAATGCTTAGGGTTGCTGTGGCCAAAGTGCAGAACTCTGCACTCAGCCTTGTTCAAGCTCATCCCCTTGGCCTCCCATGTTTTAGGTGGTTTGGCTTACTCAGTGGCCTTAATGTTCTTGTCACATCCAACAACACTGCCAGCTGTAGCCACTGGACTGTGCTAGCCTGCACTGGGGCTGACCCTGCTCCATCCACCTCATGGCAGCAGCCCCTCACAAGCTGCAGGGAGCCCTAACTGCAGACAGAACTGTCAGCATCTGGAAGTGAAGCCCCAACCAGGAGAGCTGCAGAATAACCTGCTGGTGACCTGTATAATAATGTTGTCTGCCTCGCAGTCCCTGGGGGCTTTTTATCTCATCTGATGGACAGAAGGATGCTGGGTTTATTATTCATGCTGGAACGCCTCTGCCCTCCCCGTGTTAGCACTAGCTCAGGGGAAATGCAGCCGGGAAGATGAACAAGCAGCGAGGCAGCCCCTGGTGTGCGCTCGGCTGACGGCTCTGCTGGCTGTCTGACCCCCTAGAACCCCAATGTCCCTGAGCCCAGGCGCAAACAGGAGCTTCCCGACCCCCTCCCGCCCTGCCCCATGCCCTCACGGCTCTCCAAGCACCACCTCCTCGCCCGCTGGCTGCTCCTTTCAGCGCGATGCTGTGAGCATCAGGTCCCAGCTCCACCCCTCTCACCCTTCAAAGGGCTGGAGCGGGATGCCCGCTAACGGCGGGGCCGCCGCCGTGCCACCGCAGCCGCTTCGTTAGCAGCGCCGCCCCGGGGGGAGGGTTGATTGGCAGCGCTAACGACGCCGCACTGCAGCGGGAGAGCTGGCGGGGCACGGCGGCGCCGGCTGGGCACAGAGCGGCTCTGCCTCGGCACCCTCGTGTGTGCTGCTGCGGGAGGGGTCATTAGGCTGCAGAGCACAGGCTGCATCGCCAACCCCAGCCGAGGGCAGCGCGGCCGGTGCCAGGCTTCCCGCGCCGAGCATCACTCGTGGCTGGCTGAGATGGCTCGGAGCTAAAGGCAGGCTGGTGCCAACTGCAGGACCCACTCCCCTCCACTGTGTCGGGTGACAAAGCAGCGGCACAACGTGCAAAACATTTCCCTCTGCATTTGTCTTCCAACCTGATTGATTCTGTGATTCTATTTCAGCAGAGGTCTTTGGCTGGAAGGATTTCAGTAGCTCAGTGCTGCATGGTCAGTCCTAGGAAAACAAAGCTGTCTGCCCAGCTGTGTTTCTGCTGGGATCATAGAATCACACAATCAAGCAGGTTGGAAGAGAGCTCCAGGCTCAACCAGCCCAACCTAGCACCCAGCCCTGCCCAACCAACCAGACCATGGCACTAAGTGCCCCAGCCAGGCTTGGCTGCAACACCTCCAGCCACGGCCACTCCACCACCTCCCTGGGCAGCCCATTCCAGTGCCAATCACTCTCTCTGCCAGGAACTTAGAATCATAAAGTCATAGAATCAGTCAGGGTTGGAAGGGAGCACAAGGAGCAGCCAGTGCCAACCCCCTGCCATGCCCAGGGACACCCTACCCTAGAGCAGGCTGCACACAGCCTCAGCCAGCCTGGCCTCAAACACCTCCAGCCATGGGGCCTCAACCACCTCCCTGGGCAACCCACTCCAGCCTCTCACCACTCTCCTGCTCAACAACTTCCTCCTCACCTCCAGCCTCACTCTCCCCACCTCCACCATTGCTCCATTCCCCCCACTCCTGCCACTCCCTCACACCCTCAAAAGTCCCTCCCCAGCTTTTCTGGAGCCCCCTTCAGCTGCTGGAAGGCCACAAGAAGGTCCCCTGGGAGCCTCCTCTGCTCCAGCCTGCACAGCCCCAACTCTTTCAGGCTGTGCTCACAGCAGAGCTGCTGCAGCCTCTCAGCATCCTCCTGGCCCTGTCTCACAGCAGAGGTCCTGTTCCTGCCCCAGAGCTGCCTGCAAATGCTCCGTGTGCGGGGCCTCCACTGCGTCCCTGCTGCTGCTGTGCCATGGATCTGTTATCTGGAAGTATTTCCTGCTATTCAGCCCTGTTCTGGATCCCCCTCTGTCATTCTGAGTCAAAATGACTTCCCCCATCCCACCCTGGCACACCCTTTGCAGGAGGACCAGAGCAGCACCCAAAGGAGGTGCCAGCAGGTGGGCATCCCCTCATGGAGATGGGCAGAAGCAGGGGGATCTGCAGGACAGCCTGGGATCTGCAGGACAGCCTGTGAAGGGATGAGGTGACATTGCCATCACCTCTGCCTCCAATCAGCCAGCCTGGGAAAAACACCACAGCCAGAGGGATCGTGTCCTACAAAAGCAACGTGCAGGCGACACCCCCGGGGCCCCCTGGGGGTGCAGCGAGTCTCCAGCCAACTGTTTAGTCTGGGTGTGATCCAGAAGCCACGGCCACTACATTGATTTTTCATCCTCTGCCTCCAGGGGCTTTGTTTTCTGCAGTGCTGCTCCCGAGGGTGATTCCCAATCCCTGCATCTGCTCAGGACACATCCCGGCTGGAGCCTGGAGCAAGCCCTTGGGTGATGGCACTGCCATGTCACCTTCCTGGGCACAAGCGTGTGGCTCTGCCATGCCAGTGATGAACTGAGCACAAAGCTACGTTGTCCCTGCCCCTCACTGCCACTCCTGACAAGGCAGCTTGCACCCTGCTGGCTCTCTGAAGGCTGAAGTGGACAGGGGACTGTGACAACCAAACAGGATGCCCCAGCAGCTGGTGTTAGACTGATCACAGCCTTCACTATGTGACCTGAGGTGCACTAAGAGGAGTGTGACCTGCAGATCAAGGGAGGTTCTCCTTCCCCTCTACTCTGCTCTAGTCAGGCAATGCCTGGAGTCATGGGTTCAGTTTTGGGCTCCCCAGTTCAAAGGAGGCAGGAAAGTACTGGAGAGAGTGCAGCAAAGGCCAGAGGGATGCTGAGAGGGCAGGAAGATGTCTCTTACAGGGACAGGCTAAGAAAGCTGGGGCTGCTGAGCCTGGAGAAACGACTGAGAGGGGACCTCAGAGAATCACAGGGTCACAGAATCAGACAGGGCTGGAAGGGAGCACAAGGAACAGACGGTGCCAACCCCCTGCCATGCCCAGGGACACCCTACCCTAGAGCAGGCTGCACACAGCCTCAGCCAGCCTGGCCTCAAACACCTCCAGCCATGGGGCCTCAACCACCTCCCTGGGCAACCCAGTCCAGCCTCTCACCACTCTCCTGCTCAACAACTTCCTCCTCACCTCCAGCCTCACTCTCCACACCTCCACCTTTGCTCCATTCCCCCCACTCCTGACACTCCCTCACACCCTCCAAAGTCCCTCCCCAGCTTCTTTGTAGACCCCTTCAGATGCTGCAAGGCCACAAGAAGGTCCCCTGGGAGCCTCCTCTGCTCCAGCCTGCACAGCCCCAACTCTTTCAGGCTGTGCTCACAGCAGAGCTGCTGCAGCCTCTCAGCATCCTCCTGGCCCTGCTCTGGACACTCTCCAGCATCTCCACAGCCCTCTTGTCCCAGGGGCTCCAGAGCTGGATGCAGGACTCCAGGTGGGGTCTCAGCAGAGCAGAGCAGAGGGGGAGAATCCCCTCCCTGGCCCTGCTGGCCACACTGCTGCTGCTGCAGCCCAGGCTCTGCTTGGCTTTCTGGGCTGCAAGTGCACACTGCTGGCTCCTGCTGAGCTTCTCCTCCAGCAGCACCCTCAAGCCCCTCTGCTCAGGGCTGCTCTCCAGCCACTCACTGCCCACTTAACCACGCAGAGGTGATGGAGGCCTGCCCAAGCTGCTGGGACAAACCAGGCACTCTAAAGCAAGCAAGTCAACAACAAAGAGCAGAGGTTGCTTTGCTTTTTCAACTTTGGGTTTCTGGAAGAAAAAGCAAAGTGTTCAGAGATGTTTTTCTGCCTCCTGAGACTTTGGTATCAGGCTCTTGATAAGCCCTTTCCCAGCCATTACACAAGCAGGGCTGGACATGGGAACGTGGCACCAGCAAATGCCTCCAAGCACAGCCTTCTGATAACTGAGTTTTTCCAGCTTTCTGGCCTCTGAAAGAGCAAAATAAACCCCACAGCACTGCCTGTGAGTTCCCTTCCCTTCTCCCTAACTGGGCTAGCCAAAATTTCATAGAATCATAGAATGCCAGGGGCTGGAAGGGGACCTTCAAAGATCATCTAGTCCAGCCCTCCTGGCAGAGCAGGATCACCTAGAGCAGATCACACAGGAACACATCCAGATGGATCTTGAATATCTCCAGAGAGGGAGACGCTGGAAGGCATCCAGAGAAGGGCAGCAAGGCTGGGGAGGGGCCTGGAGCACAGCCCTGTGAGGAGAGGCTGAGGGAGCTGGGGGGGTGCAGCCTGCAGCAGAGGAGGCTCAGGGCAGAGCTCATTGCTGCCTGCAGCTGCCTGCAGGGAGGCTGTAGCCAGGTGGGGTTGGGCTCTGCTGCCAGGCAAGCAGCAAGAGAAGAAGGGGACAGAGTCTGAAGCTGTGCCAGGGCAGGTCTAGGCTGGATGTTGTTAGGAAGTTGCTGGCAGAGAGAGTGATTGGCATTGGAATGGGCTGCCCAGGGAGGTGGTGGAGTGGCTGTGGCTGGAGGTGTTGCAGCCAAGCCTGGCTGGGGCACTTAGTGCCATGGTCTGGTTGGTTGGGCAGGGCTGGGTGCTAGGTTGGGCTGGCTGAGCTTGGAGCTCTCTGCCAACCTGCTTGGTTCTGTGATTCTGTGGTTTAGCTGATGTCATGGTGTTAGGTTCTAGGCTGGCCTTGATGATCTCAGAGGTCTCTTCCAGCCTCAGTGATTCTGTGAGTAAGGGAGGTAACCCTGTCCACACTGGCCCCGTGGCCAGCCCAACCATCACAGCTTCACCTGCTGCCCTGCCTTTGGGTCTGCCTGGTATTTTGGCCAGACCAAAATGTGAGGTCAAGTGCACTGAATGTGAGCAGATGTGGGAAATGGAGTGGAAAGCTCCCCTGAGAAGACAGATCTGTCTCCACCTGTGTGGAGACCATCACCAGCAGCACTTGCCCATGGGCTGGTTCCTACTCACAGAACCTTAGAGGTTGGAAGGGATCTCCAGAGATCATTGAGTCCAAGCCCCCAGCCAAGGCAGGATCCCCTAGGGTGGTTCACACAGGATTGCATCCAGGCAGGCTTTGAAAGGCTGCAGAGAAGGAGACTCCACAACCTCTCTGGGCAGCCTGTGCCAGGGCTCTGGCACCCTCACTGGAAAGCAGTTTTTCCTCATGCTGAGCTGAAATCTTCTATGCTGGCTTAGCTGCTGTTGCTTTGGGACCTGGGCTTCATTACTGCAGCTTAAAAGGGCACCCTGAAGAGTGGACTCCCTGGTGCTTCAAAATGGGCAACCTCATGCAGAAGCCTTTCCTTAGGTAAAAGAGGATTTCTTTCCCTCTTACAGCTCACCCTTTTAGATGAAACTTGTACAGCCCTAATTATCTCCTCCTGCTGTCAGGCCCCTCTGAACCTGCTGAGGGATTTGCTGGTTTCCAGGAGACACTCACACAGAAGGCACATCCATATCCAGACACTCCCTGGGGCTCTCCATCAGCCATGTCAAGTTCATAGCCCCAAGCACTGCTCTCCTGGCAGGCACCTGGCTGAGGCAGTTCAGCTCATGGGCTGGAGGGCAGAGAAGGATAACTCAGGGTATAGATGGGGACAGTCCCAAATCTGCCAAATACAAGGGTTTGAATCCCACTTGTTGCACAGCTGGGTTGAAGGTGAGCAGATGAAACATGCAGGTTTTATGTTTCAGCCCTGCCAGCAGTGAGACATCTCTCCAGGTGTCCCCAGCAGGCAAAACATGTCAGTGAGAGCAGTTAGTTGGAGTCTGTGTTGGGTCCTCACAACACATTCAGCTCCACAACCCTGTGCCTGCAGGACTTTTCCTGCAGGCTGCCCCTTTACCTGTGCAAACCCCAGGTTCAAGCAGTCCAAGTTTCCTCAGGTCCCTTCCAACTTGAGTTATTCACAGCAACATAGAATTAACCAGGTTGGAAAAGACCTTTGAGATCATTGAGTCCAACCCATCACCAGATACCCTCTTCTGCCAGGCACCCAGCAACAGAACAAGGGGACACAGCCTCAAGTTGTGCCAGGGGAGGTCTAGGCTGGGTGTTAGGAGGAAGTTCCTGGCAGAGAGAGTGATTGGCATTGGAATGGGCTGCCCAGGGAGGTGGTGGAGTGGCCGTGGCTGGAGGTGTTGCAGCCAAGCCTGGATGAGGCACTTAGTGCCATGGTCTGGTTGGTTGGGCAGGGCTGGGTGCTAGGTTGGGCTGGCTGAGCTTGGAGGACTCTTCCAAGCTGGTTGCCTCATCCAGTCTTCCCTTGAACACCTCCAGCCACGGCCACTCCACCACCTCCCTGGGCAGCCCATTCCAATGCCAATCACTCTCTCTGCCAACAACTTCCTCCTCACATCCTAGACCTCTCCTGGCACAACTTGAGTCAACTCTGTGATTCTATCCCTAGCACCTTTGCAGGGAGAAATTACCCCAGCCATCTGTGTGCTCCAACCCCTCAGCTCCTCCAAATAAACCTAACCAGCTGCCAACCTAAGGATTTTCTGTGCTAAACCTCATCCCTGCCACACTTTCATGCTCCCTTTCTTTCTCTTTGGCACTGGTGTTAGTCACCATCTACTCTAACACCATTTGCTGCTGCTACATGGCAGGAAAAATAAATGCATCTCCTATCCCTTCATTTAGACATCAAAGGTCACTGGAGCTCTTCCTGCCACAGCCTCAGCTCACATCAGCCTCAACTGCTTGTGCAGTTGCTTTCTACTCAGCCCAGAAGCCCTGGCATTTGGTGACTCTCTGCCCCTTTCTGTAGGGACTGTCTTAATTTCTTCTCCTTTGATGCAGAGCTTTGAATTGGGCTGTCTTCTAACATACTTTCTCTTCAAATGGGCTCTGCTTGCCAAGTGAGCCAGGCTGCCCTGCCTGATGAATCTGCCTTCAACACTTACCAATTCATTACCCTTTGTGCCACTGGCAGCTCCTCCCTGCAGGAGCCACTGGAGAAGTGCTGAGACTTAGTATTCTACTAAGGCTCTCTTAGTATTCTACTATGGAGTCACTGTCCTTGGAGGTGTTGCAGCCAAGCCTGGCTGGGGCACTTAGTGCCATGGTCTGGTTGTTTGGCCAGGGCTGGGTGCTAGGTTGGGCTGGCTGAGCTTGGAGGTCTCTTCCAACCTGGCTGTTACCATGACTATGGTGTCTGAAAGCTGTTGTTTTCTTGTCCCACACTTTGGTAGAAAGGTGAGTACTGCTCCCAGGACCAATTTGAGCTTCCCTGCAGGAACTTTGCACCCTGCTCTGCTCACTTCTTCCTCAATACCAGACTTGCTCTCTGTAATCCTTCAGTGCTGTGACCACTTCTGATAAAACAAAGGCAAGTGGCCACTGAGGGTTGAGGGAGAAGGCTTTTAGAGAGGCAGTCTCCAGAGACTATCCTCACAGAATCTGGAAGAGAGACAGGGAAGTTGTAGGTTGCCTTGGGAGAAGAAAGAGACCTTCTACAGAGGTAGCAGAGAACCTTAGAGGTTGGAAGAGACCTGCAGAGATCACCGAGTCCAAACCCCCTGCCCAAGCAGGGCCACCTAGGGCAGTCCAAACAGGCAGGTTTGGAAAGTCTCCAGAGAAGCAGACTCCACAATCTCTCTGAGCAGCCTGTGCCAGGGCTCTGTCACCCTCACAGTAAAGAAGTTTCTCCTCATGTTGAGCTGAAACCTTTTCTGTTCCCATTTGTAGCCATTACTCCTTGGCATGCTGCTGCTGACCACAGAGCACCTCAGAGGCAGATGGCTGGGGTGTGGTGGATGTGGATGCTGTGACAGTGTACAACTGTGCATTGGTAGAACCCACCATGACCTTCAGGAGCAGCAGTTAAGAGAGTGCTGAGGCACTTTATTAAGCAAGTCTCTGCCCTAGCCTTTGCTTTCTGCCAACAAGCAAAGATATTCCTGAGCACAAATGGTCTGTTTGGCTTTGGGAACTCAAGTGCATAATAGGTCACTTGATAAACAGCAATGTGGGTTAGCTAACACAGAGAAGGTCAATTAGATCAGAAGAAGATGGGCTACTCAAAGATAACCTACTCTTAGTAACTATTCATTTCACTACTGGCTTCTCAAAATCAGAGCTTAGAGAAGTCTGCATCCAGTTCTGGAGTGCTACATCCAGTTCTGGAACTCCTATGACAAGAGGGATGTGGAGATGCTGGAGAAGGGCCAGGAGGATGCTGAGAGGGCTGCAGCAGCTCTGCTGTGAGCACAGCCTGAAAGAGTTGGGGCTGTGCAGGCTGGAGCAGAGGAGGTTCCCAGGGGACCTTCTTGTGGCCTTCCAGCATCTGAAGGGGGCTCCAAAAAAGTTAGGTTGTCTGGGAGTGCCAGGACTGGAGGGAATGGAGCAAAGGTGGAGGTGGGGAGAGTGAGGCTGGAGGTGAGGAGGAAGTTGTTGAGCAGGAGAGTGGTGAGAGGCTGGACTGGGTTGCCCAGGGAGGTGGTTGAGGCCCCATGGCTGGAGGTGTTTGAGGCCAGGCTGGCTGAGGCTGTGTGCAGCCTGCTCTAGGGTAGGGTGTCCCTGGGCATGCCAGGGGGGCTGGAACTGGCTGATCCCTGTGGTCCCTTCCAGCCCTGCCTGATTCTATGATTCTATGGTTCCTTAAGTCCCTGTCACAGAGATGCTGCATAGGGATGCCATATTTGAGATGCTGCACAGGGATGCCATATTTGGGATGCCATAGGGATGCTGCATAGGGATGCCATATTTGGGATGCTGCATAGGGATGCCATATTTGGGATGCTGCATAGGGATGCCATAAGGATGCTGCACAGGGATGCCATAGGGATGCCATATTTGGGATGCTGCATAGGGATGCTACAAGATGCTTCATAGGGATGCCATAAGGATGCTGCACGGGGATGCCATAGGGACACCAAATTTGGGCTGCTGCATGAGGATGCCACAGGGATGCTGCATAGGGATGCCATATTTGGGATGTTGCAGGATTTTGGTCATTCCTATTTCCTGCCTGACCAACAATGAAGAGAAAACCCATCAACTATTCTGACTCTGAGCTGAAGAATGCCCACAACTGTGACTGAACAGGGCAGAAAAATAACCTGGGGTCACACTAGCAGATTGCTTTGCTTAAAGTGTTCTTTAAAAAACCAGGAAAGCAACGAGGAATAAATCAGCTGAGGTGCTGAAAACCACTTTGACAACAGCCAAGGAGCTACTGAATCACCAGGAATGCTGAGTGTGACCTCTGTGGATTAGCCTTTTCTCCTTACATTTAAATTAGTCCATTAAAATTGGTTGCAGCCAGATGTGACTGTGGTAGTCTGCTCCTCCCCCTCCTCCCCAGCTGATCACACAAGCCTCAGCTTTTTGGAAACCCAGTTGAAAGCTTAGCTTGAAGCCTATGTGCTTCAGGCTTCAGAGGAGTGGCCAGGAGGGTGGATGCTGGCCAAGAGAGCCAATGGCATCCTGGGCTGGCTCAGGAGCAGTGTGGGCAGCAGGACAAGGGAGGTTCTCCTGCTCCTGTGCTCAGCAATGCTCAGGCCACCCCTGGAGTGCTGTGTCCCGTTGTGGGCTCCTGAATTGCAGAGAGCTGTTGAGGTGCTGGAAGGTGTTTGGAGCAGGGCAGCAAGGCTGGGGAGGGGCCTGGAGCACAGCCCTGTGAGGAGAGGCTGAGGGAGCTGGGGGGGTGCAGCCTGCAGCAGAGGAGGCTCAGGGCAGAGCTGATTGCTGCCTGCAGCTGCCTGCAGGGAGGCTGTAGCCAGGTGGGGTTGGGCTCTGCTGCCAGGCAAGCAGCAAGAGAAGAAGGGAACAGAGTTTGAAGCTGTGGCAGGGCAGGTC
Organism: Pogoniulus pusillus; assembly: GCF_015220805.1. NCBI lineage: Eukaryota > Metazoa > Chordata > Aves > Piciformes > Lybiidae > Pogoniulus > Pogoniulus pusillus. The sequence continues at coordinate 2,011,329 of NC_087266.1, forward strand.
TGGGCTGGATGTTGTTAGGAAGTTCCTGGCAGAGAGAGTGATTGGCATTGGAATGGGCTGCCCAGGGAGGTGGTGGAGTGGCCGTGGCTGCAGGTGTTGCAGCCAAGCCTGGCTGGGGCACTTAGTGCCATGGTCTGGTTGGTTGGGCAGGGCTGGGTGCCAGGTTGGACTTGATGATTCCATGATATACTTCACAGGCTCAACCTTGCTATAAAGCCTTTATGATGGGAAGCTGGGTGCTAGGTTGGACTGGATGATATTTGAGTTCTTCCAACCTGCTTGATGCTATGATTCTATAACACCCACCCCCCCCCCCCCCCCCCCCCCGAAGCAGTTTCTCCATCTGCTTGCTAATGTGTGCTGAAAAGCTGCTAGCATAAAGCTGTGGATTGAGAGGGAGGTAGCTCTGTTTGGCTCAATGGCAGAGAAGTGCTCCTCAGTGAAGGATGATGCCCAGCACCTCTCCCTCCACTGGAATCCCAGCAGCCACCGACCCAGCTGCTGACCCCATCACGAGCTGAGAAGCCTTTCCAAAAGCAGCAAATCTCTCTCTCTCCTTTCATGTATTATTCAAATTCTCACTGGTTAATTTATTAGGGTACTCTGCATGGGAGGGAGGAAAAAAATGATCTCTTTGTTGACCCACTTAAAGATGCTGCACTCCAACCCCAAACTGTCAGAAGGGCTAAGGGGAGAGGCAGGGAAGTTGTGCACAGACTGACGTCCTTTGTCTCGGCGAGACAGCTCCAGGATGGAAGTGCTGGGACTCCCTGGCACAGGAGCAAAGGGCTAGACACAAGCCTTCTCAGACCACACCACAAAGGAAACATTCAGCCCACATGCCACATGGACACAGGCAGAGAAAGAGGACACCCCAGGCCTCCTTCCTCTTCCTCTCTACTCAGCGCTGCTCAAGTCACACCTAGGATGCTCCACAGCAAACAGAGACACCTTCAATTAGAGCAAGTTGCTCAGAGCCTTGTCCAACCTGACCTGGAGTGTTTCCAGGGATGGGGCATCCACCACCTCTCTGGGCAAACTGGGACAGTGTTTTACCACCCTCATTGTGAAAAATGTCTTTCTTCTCTCCAGTCTGAATCCTCTTTTTGTTTAAAGCCACCACCCCTTCTCCTGTCACAAGAAGTCCTGCTAAAACAGTGGTCTTCATCTTAACTTACACAGCCCCTTGAAGTACCTCTTTGGGTTTGAACTGGCAGAGGGGAGATTCAAACTAGATGTTAGGAAAGGGTTCTTGGCAGTGAGGGTGGGGAGACACTGGCATAGGTTGAGGGTGGTGAGATACTGGCACAGGTTGGGGGTGGTGAGACACTGGCACAGGTTGGGGGTGGTGAGACACTGGCACAAGTTGAGGGTGGTGAGACACTGGCACAGGTTGCCCAGGGAGGTTGTGGAGCACAGAATCACCCAATGTGATCAAAGATCACATTGGGTGATTCTGTGCTCCACAACCTCCCTGGAGGTGTTCAAGGCCAGGTTGGATGAGGTCCTGAGCAACCTGTTCTAGTGGGAGGTGTCCCTGCCTATGGCACAGGGGAGTTAGAACTGGCTGAGCCTTGAGGTCTCTTCCAACTTAAACCATTCAATGATTCTATCAGTATAGAATGGACATGATAAGGATGTTTTCTAGGCTGAACAGTCCCTCTCAGCCTGTCCTCACAGCAGAGGTGATCCTGCTCCAGCCCTCAGATCATAGAATCACAGAACCAAGCAGGTTGGAAGAGAGCTCCAAGCTCAGCCAGCCCAACCTAGCACCCAGCCCTGCCCAACCAACCAGACCATGGCACTAAGTGCCCCAGCCAGGCTTGGCTGCAACACCTCCAGCCACAGCCACTCCACCACCTCCCTGGGCAGCCCATTCCAATGCCAATCACTCTCTCTGCCAGGAACTTCCTCCTCACATCCAGATCATTTTTGTCTATCTCCAAGGTCTCCCTGCAGGTCTTGTGGGGGGTGAAATTTGGCACACCTTTTAGGTGTCCTCGGGAACCTTTACACAGCCCTTCAGCATGGAAGTTGACTGGCAGCTGATTTGCTTCAGATAAAGAGCTTAAGAGAAAGCTCCTTTACTTTGAGGGTAACAGAGCACTGCTACAAGATGCCTGGAGAAGCTGTGGAGTCTTCTTCTCTAGAGACTTTCAAACCCACCCTGGACACAGTCCTCTGCAACTGTCTCTGGACAATCATAGAATCAACCAGGTTGGAAGAGATCTCCAAGCTCAGCCAGCCCAACCTAGCACCCAGCCCTATCCAATCAACTAGACCATGAATTGAGCTAGGTGACCTCCAGAGGTCTCTCCCAACCTCCACCATTTGTGGTGCTGTGAGCATATGAGAATGAGCCCAGCAAAGGATTTAGAACCCTCTCCATCACCAACCTGTCAGTGCAAGGATGGAGCTCCTAACCCCCCATACATTTGAAGAGCTCTTTGCAAACAGCTTTTTGCCCTTGCTGTCCTTTCCAGGAACTTTCTTCATGATGAAGCAAATGGAGCTTTTGTGTCCTCTCTAATAGCTTCAGAGTCCTGTAGAGCCTGAGCAATTTGCAGGCCAACTTTATGGGGGGAGAGTGGCTTTATCTTTATGACACCAATGGAAAAATAAGACCTAAGGAGAGCTAATCCTGCTCACTTCACTCACAGGGCTGCTTTTGGTGCTGAGTAGTGTTCATGTGGCCAGTTTGGCTTATCCAGCTTTGCCCTGCAGTACCCTGCTTCTCCAAACCCCATACCTGTTAAACTGCTTGGGCGCTTCTGCCAGGCAAGCAGCAACAGGCCAAGGGGACACAGTCTCAAGTTGTGCCAGAGGAGGTCTAGGCTGGATGTTAGGAGGAAGTTGTTGGCAGAGAGAGTGATTGGCATTGGAATGGGCTGCCCAGGGAGGTGGTGGAGTGGCTGTCCGTGGAGGTGCTCAAGCAAAGCCTGGATGAGGCAATTAGTGCCATGGTCTGGTTGACTGGCTAGGGCTGGGTGCTAGGTTGCACTGGATGAGCTTGGAGGTTGGACTATGGTCTGGTTGACTGGCCAGGGCTGGGTGCTAGGTTGCACTGGATGAGCTTGGAGGTTGGACTATGGTCTGGTTGACTGGCTAGGGCTGGGTGCTAGGTTGGACTAGATGACCTTTGAAGTTCCCTTCCAACCCAAACCATTCTATGAGTCTGTGACGTGAAACGAATCCATTAATTAATCCTTTCTTATTCTTAGCTTCATAAAGCTCCTATATCCCAGGAGGCAGAAGAGATAAAACACATGGAAGGGGACAGAACAGGATGGAAACCCAGCAGAAAGCTGAAGCCAAGGTCAGGAGGTAGGAGTTTGTGAGATCTGAAGCTGCAGCTGCCATTAATCTGTCGAAAGCCCTTGGAGAAAAGGGTTTTACTCTGTTCTGCTGCAGCTTTCCAGGTGCCAAATCAAGCCCCAGTCTCAGATGGATGTTACAAAAACGAAAAGACCAAGCTGGCATCTGCAAAAACACTTTGGGGGTGGAAAGTGCAGTTCTGTGCTGGATGGGGAGTGACTTCTCTGCCTGCAACAGTTCTGCAGAGCGAGAGGCAGAAAACAGCGCGTGGGAACGCGAACCTGCAGCAAAGAGGAGTGGAAAGAGCAGCAACTGAGGAGTTCTGTTGCAGCATGTGGTAATCATCCCTCTAGAAGAGGCACTGGGATGGGGGTGGAGGACTTGGCAGCTGGAGGAGATGAGAGTTTGGAGATGTATTTGTAACGTTAGCTCACATCTGGGATCCATCCGGAATGGGAACATAGTGTCTGGAATAGGCAAGCCAGAAGGAAATGTTCTTCGTGGTCAAGCTGCATGAAGGACCCCATCCTATGAGCCAAGTGTGGCCTTCAGAGGTGCCCCTCCAACGACCTGGGGTCATGGACTACTGCAGATGCTTCCCAAAGGCAGCAGAGAGCTTCTGCAAGTGATTTGCTCAGAGGCTGTAAGGATTGTGCTTCACAGGGAAGAACAGGTCCAGCTCTCACTGGCAGCTCCTGTCCCCAGACCCTTTGGTGGATCAGGCTGAGCTCAGAATCACAGAGTCACAGAATCATAGAATCATAGAACCAGTCAGGGCTGGAAGGGAGCACAAGGAGCAGCCAGTGCCAACCCCCTGCCATGCCCAGGGACACCCTACCCTAGAGCAGGCTGCACACAGCCTCAGCCAGCCTGGCCTCAAACACCTCCAGCCATGGGGCCTCAACCACCTCCCTGGGCAACCCAGTCCAGCCTCTCACCACTCTCCTGCTCAACAACTTCCTCCTCACCTCCAGCCTCACTCTCCCCACCTCCACCTTTGCTCCATTCCCCCCACTCCTGACACTCCCTCACACCCTCCAAAGTCCCTCCCCAGCTTTTTTGGAGCCCCCTTCAGCTGCTGCAAGGCCACAAGAAGGTCCCCTGGGAGCCTCCTCTGCTCCAGCCTGCACAGCCCCAACTCTTTCAGGCTGTGCTCACAGCAGAGCTGCTGCAGCCTCTCAGCATCCTCCTGGCCCTGCTCTGGACACTCTCCAGCATCTCCACAGCCCTCTTGTCCCAGGGGCTCCAGAGCTGGATGCAGGACTCCAGGGGGGGTCTCAGCAGAGCAGAGTAGAGGGGGAGAATCCCCTCCCTGGCCCTGCTGGCCACACTGCTGCTGCTGCAGCCCAGGCTCTACTTGGCCTTCCAACCAACCAGCTTGGTGGCCTGGTGTCTCCAGCAGGTGCACAGCACAGTGGAAAGATGTTTTCCCCTGCTCTTTGGGCTGCCAAGCCTTCATGCTAACATTTCTTGGGTCAGACTTTGCTGCTTCTCTGACCCACTTGACAGTGTAAACCTTCATGATTTCATGATTCAGAGCAGTTACCTGCCATGGGGGCACAGGTCTGCAGCTACGTCGCTATCAGACACTGCACCTACAGGCAGCATGGTAAGAACCATCCTGGTCCTGCACAGGACCTCCTCTGCAAACTCCTTTGGAAGCAGCTCATCTCTGGAAACCAGCAGCACTGAACTAGGGCACCTCTCTGGCTGTGCTGCAGGATGCAATAGGTGGCTTTCCTGCCCCAACTTATGGAGGCTCTTCAGTTGGGAATGAGGAGCCTGTGCTGGGTTAAAATACTCCAGACTCCTTGGCTGGGTGTGTCCAAGGATGTCTGCAACCCCTGTGCTCTGCAACACTTCGAGGGAAGCCACTCCTGACTACATGGCCTCCTGATGTGCAGAGGATGCCAGGCTTTGCTTTTGCTGTGAGCTTCCTAAACCAACCATACATCCCTGCACTCCCAGTCCAGTTAGATGCTGCCCCACCACACTGCTGCAGGCTGTTGGTGTTGACTCTTTGGGTGCCCTCTGCAAGCCCAAGTGGTTTCTGCAGCTGAGTAAACAGGAGTTCAGAGAATCATAGAATCAAGCAGGTTGGGAGACACCTCCAAGCTCATCCAGCCCAACCTAGCACCCAGCCCTGCCCAACCAACCAGACCATGGCACTAAGTGCCCCAGCCAGGCTTGGCTGCAACACCTCCAGCCACAGCCACTCCACCACCTCCCTGGGCAGCCCATTCCAATGCCAATCACTCTCTCTGCCAGGAACTTCCTCCTCACATCCAGCCTAGACCTGCCCTGCCACAGCTCCAGACTCTGTCCCCTTCTTCTCTTGCTGCTTGCCTGGCAGCAGAGCCCAACCCCACCTGGCTACAGCCTCCCTGCAGGCAGCTGCAGGCAGCAATCAGCTCTGCCCTGAGCCTCCTCTGCTGCAGGCTGCACACCCCCAGCTCCCTCAGCCTCTCCTCACAGGGCTGTGCTCCAGGCCCCTCCCCAGCCTTGCTGCCCTGCTCCAAACACCTTCCAGCACCTCTACAGCTCTCTGCAATTCAGGAGCCCACAACTGGACACAGCACTCCAGGGGTGGCCTGAGCAGTGCTGAGCACAGGGGCACAAGAACCTCCCTTGTCCTATTGGCCATATTGTGCCTTGGATGCTCTGCTCTGCTGAACCAGAAGAGAAAATTACTCCCTTGTCCTGCTGGCCACACTGCTCCTGAACCAGGCCAGGATGCCACTTGCTCTCCTGGCCACCTGGGCACACTGCTGGCACACATTCAGCTACTCTCTAACAGCACCCCCAGGACTCTCTACCAGCACCCCCAGGTCTCTTTTTGCCTGGCTATTGTCCAGCTGCTCTGTTGTGGATCCCTTCCCTGTCTAGATGTGGCTTCCTCACCCTCCCAGCAGCAAACATGAGCGATCAGAACCCTGATGAGTTCTCCACTGTGTGCAAACAGTAGAGAATGGCTCTTCTTCCCAGCAAGAGTGGGCTTCATGTGTAGCCCAGGACCATTGGAATGGGCTGCCCAGGGAGGTGGTGGAGACACTGTGCCTGGAGGTGTTCAGGAACAGACTGGATGAGGCACTTAGTGCCATAGTCTGGTTGACTGGACAGGGCTGGGTGCTAGGTTGGGCTGGATGAGCTTGGAGCTCTCTTCCAACCTGCTTGATTCTGTGATTCTGTGACCTTATGATGACTGCTGTTAGCATCCAGGGATGCAAAAGAAAGGAAGTCCTACCCCAAGCCAAAGATGTCTTCTTGCTTCAGCAAGATCAAGTGAGAGCTTAAAGCAACAGAGGCATAGAAGAATGAGGATTGGGAAGCTGGCAGCAGGACCATCAAAAGCTCATTGTGCCCAGAAGTAAGGTTTATCAGTGGGTTTGGGTTGTTCCTGTCTGTTGGGGAAAGCACAACACACACACACAGGTGGGTTGGACTTCAGGCTCTTAAAGGTCTTTTGCAGCCACAGTGATTCTGCATGACAGAAGGTCTCAAGAATCTTCGAGCACTGCAGGTCTGTAGAGGGGTTTGAGCCTGGCAAAGCTCAGATTCTGCCTGGCAAAGCTCAGATTCTGCCTTCACTAAGAAGAGGACAGGAGGGATGAGCCAGAGAAGAGCCAGCAGAGAGGCCAGAGAGTGCTCCTATATTATCTAACCCTTGACTTCAGCCAAGGGGTCTTTGGGGTACCTCAGACTGCCCTTAACTCAAACAAGGCAAGGAAGCATCTAGACCCCACGAAACCCAGCACCCTTTATGGCTCCATATGCCACAAGCTCTTGGTTTTTCCTATCCATTGTTTGGTTTCCTGCAAAGATGGAACCTGCTGGACCACCACCAGGGCCAGGTGCCATGATCCCAGGAAAATATCAGTAAGCTGGAGGGAATTCAGAGGAGAACAAAGCAAAATATCATTATGGAGTCAGAGAGACTGACTTTCTGAGCTAATGTGTTTAGCTTGGCTTAGCAGCAGCTTAGCAGGGCCTTGGCAATTCAACTGTCTGCAAATATTTGAAGGGTGTAAACACCAAGGACGAGAGGGAAGTCACTGAGGGGGTTTTATGGAGTAGGATGAGCAGGAATGAGGTGAAAGCATTAATGCAGCAAGACTGGTGACAGGGGCTTAGGCCTCTCTATCTAGGATTTACTCAGCCTCCCTCACCTTATAGAATCACAGAACCAAGCAGGTTGGAAGAGAGCTCCAAGCTCAGCCAGCCCAACCTAGCACCCAGCCCTGCCCAACCAACCAGACCATGGCACTAAGTGCCCCAGCCAGGCTTGGCTGCAACACCTCCAGCCACGGCCACTCCACCACCTCCCTGGGCAGCCCATTCCAATGCCAATCACTCTCTCTGCCAGGAACTTCCTAACAACATCCAGCCTAGACCTGCCCTGCCACAGCTTCAGACTCTGTCCCCTTCTTCTCTTGCTGCTTGCCTGGCAGCAGAGCCCAACCCCACCTGGCTACAGCCTCCCTGCAGGCAGTTGCAGGCAGCAATCAGCTCTGCCCTGAGCCTCCTCTGCTGCAGGCTGCACCCCCCCAGCTCCCTCAGCCTCTCCTCACAGGGCTCTGCTCCAGGCCCCTCCCCAGCCTTGCTGCCCTTCTCCAAACACCTTCCAGCACCTCAACAGCTCTCTGCAATTCAGGAGCCCACAACTGGACACAGCACTCCAGGGGTGGCCTGAGCAGTGCTGAGCACAGGGGCACAAGACTCTCCCTTGTCCTGCTGCCCACACTGCTCCTGAGCCAGCCCAGGATGCCAGTGGCTCTGCTGCCCACCTGGGCACTGCTGCCTCAGCTTCAGCTCCTCTCTCCCAGCAACCCCAGGGCCCTCTCTGCCTGGCTGCTCTCAGCCACTCTGGCCCCAGCCTGTAGTGCTGCTTGGGGTTGTTGTGGCCAAAGTGTAGGATCCTGTGCTTGGCTTTGTTCAATCTCATCTCTGTTGCAGACAGCAATGAGGTCTGCCCTGAGCTTCCTCTTCTCCAGGCTGCACCCCCCAGCTCCCAGTAGCTGTTCTGTAGGTCTCCAGAGCATCTGCTGTGTCCTGCTGAGACTCAGGAAAGCACTCATAAGGCTCACACCAGGTTGTGGACGCCAACAAAGAGGTGGTTTCTAGATGCTGGTACAGGCTGAAGCTCACAAGGACAAGTGCAGGTGGCGTCTATCAGCACACAGCCCTGCTCCCAGCACCTCTGCAGGCTGCTCAGCAAGCACATTTTCCCACCTACACATTGTTTTTCTCTTCTATCACCACCAGCTCCAAGGCTAAAGCAGAGGGATGGGTGAAGATTTGCAGCTGAAACCTTTCAGAGCACAGACATGGCAAGACATAGTTTGTTAATACCCTTCAGGTCTGCAAAAGGATTTAGTGGGAGAAAACATCCTTTAAACCTCCCTCTAAGCCCCTGGGGGAAAAAAAACCCCAAATCTTATTTTTTCATAATGATGTTTGGGGTTTTCAGTACAGAGTAACATTTACTTCCAAACTGGAAGGGTTAACATGCTTGAAGGTGAGCTGGCAGTGTGCTCAGGTGGCCAAGAAGCCCAATGGCATCCTGGCTTAGAATCATAGAGGCATAGAAGCATAGGACCACAGAACCATAGAACCACAGAACCATAGAAGCACAGAATCACAGAATCAAAGAATCACAAAAACACAGAATCAGAAGCACAGAATCAAAGAATCAGAATCAGAGAATCAGAGAATCATGATCCTAAGCCAGGATGCCATTGGCCATCCTGGCCACCTGAGCACACTGCTGGCTCATCTTCAAGCATGTTATCAGGAAGAGTGTGGCTTGTATCAGGAATATGGTGTGATAGACTGGATGTCAGGAGGAAGTTCTCACCAGTACAAGGTCCTGCAGCTGGGTGGAGGCAATGCCAAGCACCAATGCAGGCTGGGCAGTGCCAGGCTGCAGAGCAGCCCTGAGTAGAGGAGAGGGACTTGGGGGTGCTGCTGGAGGAGAAGCTCAGCAGGAGCCAGCAGTGTGCACTTGCAGCCCAGAAAGCCAAGCAGAGCCTGGGCTGCAGCAGCAGCAGTGTGGCCAGCAGGGCCAGGGAGGGGATTCTCCCCCTCTGCTCTGCTCTGCTGAGGCCCCACCTGGAGTCCTGCATCCAGTGCTGGAGCCCCTGGGACAAGAGGGCTGTGGAGATGCTGGAGAGTGTCCAGAGCAGGGCCAGGAGGATGCTGAGAGGCTGCAGCAGCTCTGCTGTGAGCACAGCCTGAAAGAGTTGGGGCTGTGCAGGCTGGAGCAGAGGAGGCTCCCAGGGGACCTTCTTGTGGCCTTGCAGCATCTGAAGGGGGCTCCAAAAGAGCTGGGGAGGGACTTTGGAGGGTGTGAGGGAGTGTCAGGAGTGGGGGGAATGGAGCAAAGGTGGAGGTGTGGAGAGTGAGGCTGGAGGTGAGGAGGAAGTTGTTGAGCAGGAGAGTGGTGAGAGGCTGGACTGGGTTGCCCAGGGAGGGGGTTGAGGCCCCATGGCTGGAGGTGTTTGAGGCCAGGCTGGCTGAGGCTGTGTGCAGCCTGCTCTAGGGTAGGGTGTCCCTGGGCATGGCAGGGGGTTGGCACTGGCTGCTCCTTGTGCTCCCTTCCAGCCCTGACTGATTCTATGATTCTGTGTGACTCCAAACTGCTTTGCTTGCCCTGCTGTGACGCTGCTAAAGCTCAGAGGAGAAGTACAGATCCTAGCAGGCACCAAAAAAACACAAACCCACAACGCTGCTTATGGAAGGGAAGATTCAAATTTAGAGTGGCTGCCTGGCTATAAATAGCCTGCAGAACTAAAATACATTCCACTTTGGCTGGAAATGCCTTTGGCCTCATAGTCATAAACACTCCTGCCTTTTATAGCCCAAGCAAATATTTGGTTTCTATAGATATAACAGAGAGTGCCCAGAGGTCTTCATGTTGCATCCACACAGTGTTTGCAGGAAAAGCAAGGCAGAGGTTTGTGGGGACCTCAGCTCACTCTGGACCCACAGGTGCATTGTTAAAAATAAACCTGCCAGCAGCACCACAAAAACCCTCCCTGAAGCAGCCAAAGGTGCTGAGATTTGCTTGTAAGCAGCATTTGGCTTTGAGATGCTGCACTAAGTGCACCCAGAGTGGAAAAGGCCAAGGAAGCAGTGATTGCTAATACAATAATGAGGCTCTGTCCTACTAATCTGATGCTCTCAAAGCACTTGGCAAGCATTAATCATCCTCCCAGTGGGGCAGGTCAGGCAGGGCCCCTCTGAGCTTGTTACATGGTGGGGAGAGATGTGCACAGCTCAAGACTGAGGATGACCAAGAAAGGGAGGAGGCTGCCACAACAACCCCAAGCAGTGCTACAGGCTGGGGCCAGAGTGGCTGAGAGCAGGCAGGCAGAGAGGGCCCTGGGGGTGCTGGGAGAGAGGAGCTGAAGCTGAGGCAGCAGTGCCCAGGTGGGCAGCAGAGCCAATGGCATCCTGGGCTGGCTCAGGAGCAGTGTGGGCAGCAGGACAAGGGAGGTTCTTGTGCCCCTGTGCTCAGCACTGCTCAGGTCACACCTGCAGTGCTGTGTCCAGTTGTGGGCTCCTGAATTGCAGAGAGCTGCTGAGGTGCTGGAAGGTGTTTGGAGCAGGGCAGCAAGGCTGGGGAGGGGCCTGGAGCAGAGCCCTGTGAGGAGAGGCTGAGGGAGCTGGGGGGGTGCAGCCTGCAGCAGAGGAGGCTCAGGGCAGAGCTGATTGCTGCCTGCAGCTGCCTGCAGGGAGGCTGTAGCCAGGTGGGGTTGGGCTCTGCTGCCAGGCAGGCAGCAAGAGAAGAAGGGGACAGAGCCTGAAGCCGTGGCAGGGCAGGTCTAGGCTGGATGTTGTTAGGAAGTTTCTGGCAGAGAGAGTGATTGGCATTGGAATGGGCTGCCCAGGGAGGTGGTGGAGTGGCTGTGGCTGGAGGTGGTGCAGCCAAGCCTGGCTGGGGCACTTAGTGCCATGGTCTGGTTGGTTGGGCAGGGCTGGGTGCTAGGCTGGGCTGGCTGAGCTTGGAGCTCTCTTCCAGCCTGCCTGATTCCATGACAATATATCTATCTCTCCATATATATGTTAAAAACAGAGTCATGGCCAGCTCCCAGAAACCTGCCCTCCAAGCATCCCATTAATCTGGCTGGCAGCAGTGCCCATGAAAGCTCTGTGATTCAGCATTTAATACATCAAACACCCATCCCCCAGCCTTGCTGATGGAAGGAAAAGGAAATTAAAGGCGACCTGCAGGGCTGGGAGATCACAAGGATGTTTCCCCATCCATCTACAACAAGGGAAGGTGGTTAAAGTCCTGCCTGTAAGAAACAAACAGGGTTTGGTTCTCTGTCCCACCTTAGAGAGTCTCTCAGGGTGGGAGATTCGACTTGCCTGGAGGAGATGGTGCAGACTCAATGTTTCTGGCCTTGCAAGCATTGAGCCTGCAAAACCTGAGCACAGGCAGTGCCTTCCCTGCAAAACCACCTAAATTCAGCTTCTTAGCAAGGCCACAGCTACCTCACCCAGCAGAGGCGAATCCTGCTGGATGTACCCAGAGGGTGATGGGGCTGGGAGGGGGAAAGGTACATCACAGCATCACAGAGTTTCCTAGACTGGCAAAGACCTTCAAGATCCTCGAGTCCAATCATTAGTTTCACACTGACAAGTCCTTGACTGAACCAAATTCCTGAGCACAGCATCTGATCACTAGGAATTGCTATGGCTGGAAAGGACCACCAGCATCAGCCAGTCCAACCTTCATCCCAGCAGCTTTCATCACCAGACCACAGCCTCATCTCAGTTTTGGAAGGGCTGGGCTAAGGACTTGATGCCCCTTGTTGTGCTAGGGACTCAGGCACTCAGGTGGGCAGCAGAGCCAATGGCATCCTGGGCTGGCTCAGGAGCAGTGTGGGCAGCAGGACAAGGGAGGTTCTTGTGCTCCTGTGCTCGGCACTGCTCAGGCCACAGCTTGAGTGCTGTGTCCAGTTGTGGGCTCCTCCATTCGAGAGAGAGCTGAGGGAGCTGGGGGTGTGCAGCCTGCAGCAGAGAAGGCTCAGGGCAGAGCTCATTGCTGCCTGCAGCTGCCTGCAGGGAGGCTGTAGCCAGGTGGGGTTGGGCTCTGCTGCCAGGCAAGCAGCACCAGAAGAAGGGGACAGAATCTGAAGCTGTGGCAGGGCAGGTCTAGGCTGGATGTGAGGAGGAAGTTGTTGGCAGAGAGAGTGATTGGCATTGGAATGGGCTGCCCAGGGAGGTGGTGGAGTGGCTGTGGCTGGAGGTGTTGCAGCCAAGCCTGGCTGGGGCACTTAGTGCCATGGTCTGGTTGGTTGGGCAGGGCTGGGTGCTAGGTTGGGCTGGCTGAGCTTGGAGCTCTCTTCCAACCTGCCTGATTCTATGATTCTATGCACTCTATTGTGACCTGCTCTGGGTGATCCTACTCTGGCAGGGGGTGCTGGACCAGATGAGCTTTCCAGGTCCCTTCCAGCCCTTGCCATTCTATGATTCTATGACTGATTCTGTGGCAAAGCTCTGCTAAAATTCCCAATTATGGCAGCATTTCACTTTCTGTTTGCAGTACCCAAGGCACTGCCCTGGTGCTGACCCATCAGTGGGGGCCAGGTTTTGCTCTCAGGTGTGCAGCCCCCTCAGACTCTGTGAGACATCACCTCTCACCCTCTATTTCTCACCTCATGCCTGGCACGTGTGAGCAACCAGGATTTCTCCCCATCCCCTCCCTCCTGCATCACCTCCTGCCAACACATCTCCAGATACACTCAGGGAAGGAGGGGAAAAACAAATCCTGGGGGAGAGGAGAGGAGAGGAAGAGTCAGCTCTGCTTTGGATCAATGCATTGCCCCTGAAGGAGAAGGAGAGGGCTGGAGTGGATGTGCCCTTGGGAGCTGGCTGATCCATCCCCTGTCAAGCTTGAGGGTCCCCACAGAGGAGCTGTCTAGTGAAGCCAGGCAGCTCTTGGTTATTTTTAGGAAGAGCTTCCCTCCTCTGTCATGCAGCAGGAAATCTTTTCCTGGACACTTTATTACAAGGAAAAAAAAACCACCCAAAAAAACAAACAGAAAAGGAAGGCACAAAACAAGCAAAAAAAACCCTCACTTCCTGCAGTCTTCCTCTCTGCCTCACTTCTTCCCATTTTCCCTTTTTTTAGGGCATGACACTCATCAGATTTTTACTCTCCCTCCAGCTCCAGTCCTTGCATGCCAGCATAGACCTTCACTGCTTTCACAGCTGCAGCACAGGAGGAATTGAATGCCCTGAGCTGTCTTCTGGCACCTGCAGAATGTCTCCAAGAAGCAGCTGTTGGAGGGCAGCAGAGCCCTGCAGAGGGACCTGGCCAGGCTGGATGGGAGGGCAGAAGCCAAGGGGATGAGACTGAACAAAGCCAAGTACAGGATCCTACACTTTGGCCACAACAACCCCAAGCAGCACTAGAGGCTGGGGCCAGAGTGGCTGAGAGCAGCCAGGCAGAGAGGGAGCTGGGGGTGCTGGGAGAGAGGAGCTGAAGCTGAGGCAGCAGTGCCCAGGTGGGCAGCAGAGCCAATGGCATCCTGGGCTGGCTCAGGAGCAGTGTGGGCAGCAGGACCAGGGAGGTTCTTGTGCCCCTGTGCTCAGCACTGCTCAGGCCACCCCTAGAATGCTGTGTCCAGTTGTGGGCTCCTGAATTGCAGAGAGCTGTTGAGGTGCTGGAAGGTGTTTGGAGCAGGGCAGCAAGGCTGGGGAGGGGCCTGGAGCAGAGCCCTGTGAGGAGAGGCTGAGGGAGCTGGGGGGGTGCAGCCTGCAGCAGAGGAGGCTCAGGGCAGAGCTGATTGCTGCCTGCAGCTGCCTGCAGGGAGGCTGTAGCCAGGTGGAGTTGGGCTCTGCTGCCAGGCAAGCAGCAAGAGAAGAAGGGGACAGAGTCTGAAGCTGTGGCAGGGCAGGTCTAGGCTGGATGTTGTTAGGAAGTTGCTGGCAGAGAGAGTGATTGGCATTGGAATGGGCTGCCCAGGGAGGTGGTGGAGTGGCTGTGGCTGGAGGTGTTGCAGCCAAGGCTGGCTGGGGCACTTAGTGCCATGGTCTGGTTGGTTGGGCAGGGCTGGGTGCTAGGTTGGACTGGCTGAGCTTGGAGCTCTCTTCCAAGCTGGTTGATTCTTTGATTTTCTGATCCTCATGCAGGTCCTGCTCCACATGCAGGGGCACACATGAGGCCACCCCGTTGATTTCAGCTGGTGGTGGAGCCAGCCCCGGGGGCACAGCAGGAGTGGTGCAGGCTCCGCTTCCATAGGCTCCCTCCGGAAACGTGGATGCTCTTTCTATAGGAAGGCAGGTTATCCTGGGGCAGAGGAAATGTTTCCTCTTGCTGGCAGGATGTTTGCAGCAAGCCCAGAGTGAGGCATGCACAGAATCCTCCTGGTGTGGTTGCATCACTGGGAAGCTCCCAGCTAAGGGCCTGAATGAATCAATCAATGTCAGTGGCCCTGGAGCAGCCTGCAGACAGCCCCAGGAAATGAAGCCAAAGAACATGTAAAGAATAACATCCTACCCATCCCAAAATTAGGCAGAAGGTCTCCTGCTGGCCACAGTGATCAATAAGGCTGGGAAAGATCTCCACATCTGGGATGCTCTGAGGCACAGAATCATAGACTGCTAGGTTCACAGAATGGTTTGGGTTGGAAGGGACCTTACAGATCACCCAGTTCCAGCTCCAGGCAGGGACACCTTCCACTTAGACCAGACTGCTCAAAGCCTCTTCCAACCTGGTTGATTCTATGATTCTATGAACCTGGCCTTGAACATCTCCAGGGAGAGGGAAGCTATGCCCTCCCTGGGCAGCCTGTTCCAGTGTCTCACCACCCTCACTGTAAGGAATTGCTTCCTAATCTCCAGTGTTGAATCTCCTGTCCTCAGGCTTAAATCCACTCCCTCTCATCCTATCACTACAGGCCCTCACAAAAAGTCATATCACCAGAAAATGCACTGGGGTGGAAAGGACCCTTGAAGGTCATCTTGTCCAACTCCCCCACAGTGAGCAGAGCTCTCTCCAACTAGACTCCAAGGAGGCAGTGCCCAGGTCTGACCCTAAAGGAGTTTTTAATCCCCTGTTCCACAGAATTTCCCTCTTGAGTAAGGAAAAGCAAAGCTTCAGAATCATTGGCCACATCTTGAGTGCTGTGTCCAGTTGTGGGCTCCTGAATTGCAGAGAGCTGCTGAGGTGCTGGAAGGTGTTTGGAGCAGGGCAGCAAGGCTGGGGAGGGGCCTGGAGCACAGCCCTGTGAGGAGAGGCTGAGGGAGCTGGGGGGGTGCAGCCTGCAGCAGAGGAGGCTCAGAGCAGAGCTGATTGCTGCCTGCAGCTGCCTGCAGGGAGGCTGTAGCCAGGTGGGGTTGGGCTCTGCTGCCAGGCAAGCAGCAAGAGAAGAAGGGGACAGAGTCTGAAGCTGTGCCAGGGCAGGTCTAGGCTGGATGTTGTTAGGAAGTTGCTGGCAGAGAGAGTGATTGGCATTGGAATGGGCTGCCCAGGGAGGTGGTGGAGTGGCCGTGGCTGGAGGTGTTGCAGCCAAGCCTGGCTGGGGCACTTAGTGCCATGGTCTGGTTGGTTGGGCAGGGCTGGGTGCTAGGTTGGGCTGGCTGATCCAGGAGGTCTCTTCCAACCTGCTTGAATCTGTGATTCTAAGATCTCCTTCTACACAACTGTTACACCACCTTGAGTGCTGTGTCCAGTACTCATAGAATCATAGAATCAACCAGGTTGGAAGAGACCTCCAAGCTCATCCAGTCCAACCTAGCACCCTATCACTCAAGCTGTGGCAGGGCAGGTCCAGGCTGGATGTGAGGAGGCAGTTCCTGGCAGAGAGAGTGATTGGCATTGGAATGGGCTGCCCAGGGAGGTGGTGGAGTGGCTGTGGCTGGAGGTGTTGCAGCCAAGCCTGGCTGGGGCACTTAGTGCCATGGTCTGGTTGGTTGGGCAGGGCTGGGTGCTAGGTTGGGCTGGCTGAGCTTGGAGCTCTCTTCCAACCTGCTTGGTTCTCTGATTCTATGATAACAGCAATTTTCAGGCACCTGATATTCAGGGTGGACCAACTCCCTCCTTGAGAAACCCCAGATACTTTCTAACACCAGCTTGGGACCTGCTCCTCCTTCCAGCCACCAGCAGCTAAAAGCTGTTTTTGTCTCACTACTGTTTCTTCTTTCCCCTTTTTCTTCTTTTTCATCCACGTGGATGAAGAAGCTGCTTGTGGAAAATTACCTCACTTGGGCTGAAGGAGAGTTCCTGCTTCCCTTTGCCTAATTATCTCATGACTGCTGTCTCTTTGCAACTTGCTTGCTTGGGTGTTTCTGGTTTTGCAATGTCAGTGGCATCTGCTCTTGGAGGGGTGCACAGGCATGGGGCTGAAGGCATCAGAATGAGGTTGCCTTCGTGGCTAAACCTTTCCTTTCTCATTGCTTCCCCCAACCCTACTGCTTTTGCCAAACACACACACATGATTCAGGGTGTTTGGGTTGATGGGTTCAAAGTTGTTAGCCTAGGTCCTACCCCAAATGCTGCCCAATGCAGTCTGTTGGCTTCCAGGTCCTGAGAACTCCTGATATCAGGGAAAACTTCTTCCCAGAAAGGGATCTCAGACATTGAAGCAGGCTGCCCAGGGAGGTGGTGGAGTCACCATCCCTGCAGGTGTTTAAAAGATGCAACTATCTGAAAGGAGGCTGTAGCCAGGTGGGGTTGGGCTCTTCTCCCCAAGCACCCAGCAACAGAAGAAGGGGACACAGTCTCAAGTTGTGGCAGGGCAGGTCTAGGCTGGATGTTGTTAGGAAGTTGTTGGCAGAGAGAGTGATTGGCATTGGAATGGGCTGCCCAGGGAGGTGGTGGAGTGGCTGTGCCTGGGGGTGTTTAAAAGGAGATTGGATGAGGCACTTAGTGCCATGGTCTAGTTAATTAAATGGGTTAGGTGATAAGTTGGACTTGATAATCTCAGAGGTCTTTTCCAACCTGGTTGATTCTGTGATTCTCTGATTCTGTGCTGTGGTGCTGAGAGCCATGGCTTAGTGGTGAGATTGTGAGCTCAAGGTGAGTGGCTGGACTTGATGATCTCAAAGGTCTCTTCCAACCTCAACAGTTCTGTGAGTCTGTAATTCTAACTCAGGGAAAAGAATGTGGAACATTCACATGCTCTCAGTAAATCAAGCAAGCAGCTCTTCTTTCCCAGGCTTGGGCTGAGCCCCCAGTTTTCAAACCCTTCACACCCAATCACTGCCTCCACCACAGCAACAGGCTGCCCAGGGAGGGTGGTGGAGTCTCCTTCTCTGGGGATATTCAAGACCCACCTGCACTTACTGCAGTGTGATCTGATCTAGGTGATCCTGCTCTGGCAGAGGGGTTGGACTGGATGATCTTTTGAGGTCCCTTCCAGAGCAGGGCCAGGAGGATGCTGAGAGGCTGCAGCAGCTCTGCTGTGAGCACAGCCTGAAAGAGTTGGGGCTGTGCAGGCTGGAGCAGAGGAGGCTCCCAGGGGACCTTCTTGTGGCCTTCCAGCATCTGAAGGGGGCTCCAGAAAAGCTGGGGAGGGACTTTTGAGGGTGTGAGGGAGTGCAGGAGTGGGGGAATGGAGCAAAGGTGGAGGTGTGGAGAGTGAGGCTGGAGGTGAGGAGGAAGTTGTTGAGCAGGAGAGTGGTGAGAGGCTGGAGTGGGTTGCCCAGGGAGGTGGTTGAGGCCCCATGGCTGGAGGTGTTTGAGGCCAGGCTGGCTGAGGCTGTGTGCAGCCTGCTCTAGGGTAGGGTGCCCCTGGGGTTGGAACTGGCTGCTCCTTGTGGTCCCTTCCAACCCTGACTGATCCTATGATTCTAAGACTCCAGCCCCTAACCATCTCTGATGCTGTCATCACAAAGACCTGGTGCTGAAGGCAGTTGAGCTGCTGAACCCAAAGGGCTTAAAAAGACAACTGGGGGACAGAGTTCGACTTCAGAAAGGCTCCAGGTGCTTACACAGTGTTAATGATAAGATAATTCTGAGCCATTTCAAACCTGGCAGGGGAAGAGGCTCACTCAGGCTGCAGCTCAGTGCCTGTTATCAGCTATCTCACCGCTTTCGCCTCGCTGTGACGGATCCCAGCTCGCTCTTATCACAGCCATTACAGCCTTGATTTTAATGGGGGGGGGGGGGGGGGGTGCACTCACAGCTGTCACAACGGGCTGAAAATACACTCTTTATGTCAAACATCCCCTCCTTGAGTCACTGACAGGTCACCTCCCCAAACCAATTAGCTAATTGTCTCCTATCACTCCCTGAAGAGCAAGAGAAATGAGTGCCTCGCGAATGAACTCTGCCTGTTCTCTCCCTCCTTCCCCAGCTCAGCTTTCTTTTTGAGCCTTAATTCAATCTCTTGGCCACTCCAACAAACCAGGCAGTGTGCCTGCCCCTTCCTTGCACGCTGTTTGATTTTATTAAAGGGGTTTTCCCCCCCTCCCTTTAAAGAAAAGGGAATAAACAGTCAATAGTGTTTCTCTCCTGCCATAGCCAGACAACTCGCTGCAGTAAACAGGGTCAGCAGCAACCATTAGCTCACGCCTGGGTCCTGCTGCCACTTCTTCCATCAGCTCCTCAGGGCTACAAGCCGACCCTGGAGAGCTGGCTCGATGTAAGGACACATTGGTGCCTGCTTTGGTTTCAGTCAGGGTGGTTACAAAGTGTGACTTGACGTGGCAGAAGAGCTCCTCCAGCAAAGCCTCTCTGGGTGCTGGCTTTGTGAGCCACCCAAGCTGTCCCTCTCACTTCTGCTTCTCTTAGCTCTGCAAAAGCAATGCAAGGAGGGGAGAGGAAAGGGAAAGCAAACCATTTGCTCCTCAGGTGAGTTACATGGTGCACTGGGGGGAGGACAGAGGGGAGACTGGAATGGGCTGCCCGGGGAGGTGGTGGAGTCGCCGTCCCTGGGGCAGTTCAAGGCAAGGTTGGACGTGGCACTTGGTGCCATGGTCTGGCCTTGAGCTCTGTGGTAAAGGGTTGGACTTGATGATCTGTGAGGTCTCTTCCAACCCTGATGATACTGTGATACTGTGAGATGTGGCTTAATGTGGAGACCTGGCAGAGATCATAGACTCATAGAAGCAGGTTGGAAGAGAGCTCCAAGCTCAGCCAGCCCAGCCTAGCACCCAGCCCTGCCCAACCAACCAGACCATGGCACTAAGTGCCCCAGCCAGGCTTGGCTGCAACACCTCCAGCCACAGCCACTCCACCACCTCCCTGGGCATTCCAATGCCAGTCACAGCAGCCTGCAGCAGAGGAGGCTCAGGGCAGAGCTCATTGCTGCCTGCAGCTACATGAAGGGAGGCTGTAGCCAGGTGGGGTTGGGCTCTGCTGCCAGGCAAGCAGCAAGAGAAGAAGGGGACACAGCCTCAAGTTGTGCCAGGGGAGGTCTAGGCTGGATGTGAGGAGGAAGTTGCTGGCAGAGAGAGTGATTGGCATTGGAATGGGCTGCCCAGGGAGGAGGTGGAGTGGCCGTGGCTGGAGGTGTTGCAGCCAAGCCTTGCATGGGGCACTTAGTGCCATGGTCTGGTTGGTTGGGCAGGGCTGGGTGCTAGGTTGGGCTGGCTGAGCTTGGAGCTCTCTTCCAACCTGCTTGATGCTATGATTCTATGAACCAGATTGGAAGAGAGCTCCAAGCTCATCTAGGCCAACCTAGCACCAGCCCTATCCAGTCAACCAGACCATGGCACTTGTTGATTCTGGCACTGGTTGATCCTATGATTCTATAATTCTCTTATCTCAAAGGAGTTCCTCCTCCACTGAGATCCTCAGTGGCAGAGGAACCAACTAAACCCAGCAGGCCAGGAGTCAGCATATCTCATCTCACAATTGGCTACCTTGAAGGCATAAACTCAGCCTGAGGCTTTGGCTCTGCTTGCTCCATGGCAATAATCTGGTAAAGCCATGATTCACCTCAAGCCTTGCCTTGAGGGGATGTGAAAAGGATTAAACACAGTAGAGAGCCTGATCTACTGAGGAACAGCTCTAATGCTGGTGGTAGGAACCTTTCTGAGATAGACAGAGATGTCCAGACCTGGGTTGTGACCTGCTAATTCATTTAGGCACTGATGGATTTGAAGTCTAACCACCAATCACCACAGCAGAAACACTCTCTCAAGTGGCATCCCTTGCCTTTCCTGGGGCTTTTGAAGGGCTGGGAAGGAGGATGAAATAAACTGACATCAGACAGCAAAATGTCTTAAGGTCAGGAGGGAAATGAAAGCAGTGAGCAGAAATAAAGCAAAAAGGCATCTCTTGTGGTCCTAGAAACACTCCAAACAGCTCCTGATTCTAATCCTCAGTTCAGCTCCCCCCAGAGGGGCTGAACTCAGCTTCCCACAGCACCCTGACCCCCTTGGCTGCCACCCAGCTGGCCAAGGCTTGCTGAATGCTCATTAAACTGGCATCTGGAGGGTTAAAGCACATGAGAAGAACCTGCCTTGACACACTGCTATCCACAGTCTCCTTTTTCCCTTCGGAAAATGCTAAGTCACTCTTTACAAGAGGCCAGGCAAGGGGTTGCTTAGGAACTAAATTACTTCTCATTCTTAGACAGTGATGCTGGCTGGCAGCAGGGCACTGTGGAAGCTCTCAGAGAGGGACTGCACTGCTGGGAAGGCTGTGAGCAATGGGCTGCAGGTCAGCCCAAAGACCAGCAGCAGCAGCAGCTGCTGCTCCCTGCTCCTCTGGTCAGGTATGCTGCAGCCAGGCTGGGAGAGAGCTCCAAGCTCAGCCAGCCCAACCTTCAGGCAGCTGCAGGCAGCAATGAGCTCTGCCCTGAGCCTCCTCTGCTGCAGGCTGCACACCCCCAGCTCCCTCAGCCTCTCCTCACAGGGCTGTGCTCCAGGCCCCTCCCCAGCCTTGCTGCCCTGCTCCAAACACCTTCCAGCACCTCAACAGCTCTCTGCAATTCAGGAGCCCACAGCTGGACACAGCACTGCAGGGGTGGCCTGAGCAGTGCTGAGCACAGGGGCACAAGAACCTCCCTTGTCCTGCTGCCCACACTGCTCCTGAGCCAGCCCAGGATGCCATTGGCTCTGCTGCCCACCTGGGCACTGCTGCCTCAGCTTCAGCTCCTCTCTCCCAGCACCCCCAGCTCCCTCTCTGCCTGGCTGCTCTCAGCCACTCTGGCCCCAGCCTCTAGTGCTGCTTGGGGTTGTTGTGGTCAAAGTGTAGAACCTGCACTTGGCCTTGTTCAGTCTCATCCCCTTGGCCTCTGCCCACCCATCCAGCCTGGCCAGGTCCCTCTGCAGGGCTCTGCTGCCCTCCAACAGCTCCACAGCTGCTGAGGGTAGGAGAGCAATTGCAGAGACTATTACAGGAAACTCTTGGGTTGGTTTGAATTAAGCAACCCTAAAAGGTGAGAGAAGTTTAAACTGGAAAGGTTTTGATGCTGTGACAAGAAGTGGCAGAAGAGCTCCTGCCCAGTGTCAGGGTTCCTGCTGGCACTGTGTCTGGCAGGAGGAAGGAAGGATGTTTCAGAACAAGAAGCCTTCTGTTCAGAATTACAAAACCCCCAACCCAGACAGCAAGCAGCACTCAAGGCTGTCACTTGTGTCTTTGAGCCACCTACAAGAGCTGCCCCCTTTAGGTATAAACCACTGCTGGAGAGGATTTTCCTCTCAAGGCCCTGGAGGGCCAAGCAGAGCCTGGGCTGCAGCAGCAGCAGTGTGGCCAGCAGGGCCAGGGAGGGGATTCTCCCCCTCTGCTCTGCTCTGCTGAGACCTCACCTGGAGTCCTGCATCCAGCTCTGGAGCCCCTGGGACAAGAGGGCTGTGGAGATGCTGGAGAGTGTCCAGAGCAGGGCCAGGAGGATGCTGAGAGGCTGCAGCAGCTCTGCTGTGAGCACAGACTGAAAGAGTTGGGGCTGTGCAGGCTGGAGCAGAGGAGGCTCCCAGGGGACCTTCTTGTGGCCTTCCAGCATCTGAAGGGGGCTCCAAAAAAGCTGGGGAGGGACTTTGGAGGGTGTGAGGGAGTGTCAGGAGTGGGGGGAATGGAGCAAAGGTGGAGGTGTGGAGAGTGAGGCTGGAGGTGAGGAGGAAGTTGTTGAGCAGGAGAGTGGTGAGAGGCTGGACTGGGCTGCCCAGGGAGGTGGTTGAGGCCCCATGGCTGGAGGTGTTTGAGGCCAGGCTGGCTGAGGCTGTGTGCAGCCTGCTCTAGGGTAGGGTGTCCCTGGGCATGGCAGGGGGTTGGCACTGGCTGCTCCTTGTGCTCCCTTCCAGCCCTGACTCATTCTGTGACTCTATGGCTCTATGATTCCAGGATTCCAGGACAAGTTAAAAACCTTGGAAGAGCAGCAGCAGAGCAGAGGCAGCAGCAGCAGAGCAGAGGCAGCAGCAGCAGAGCAGAGGCAGGAGCAGCAGAGAAGAGGCAGGAGCAGCAGAGCAGAGGCAGCAGAGCAGAGCAGAGGCAGCAGCAGCAGAGCAGAGGCAGCAGCAGCAGAGCTCAGGCAGCAGCAGCAGAGCACAGGCAGCAGCAGCAGAGCACAGGCAGCAGCAGCAGAGCACAGGCAGCAGCAGCAGAGCACAGGCAGCAGAGCAGAGGCAGCAGCAGCAGAGCAGAGGCAGCAGCAGCAGAGGCAGCAGCAGCAGAGCAGAGGCAGCAGCAGCAGAGCAGAGGCAGCAGCAGCAGAGCACAGGCAGCAGCAGCAGAGCACAGGCAGCAGAGCAGAGGCAGCAGCAGCAGAGCACAGGCAGCAGAGCAGAGGCAGCAGCAGCAGAGCAGAGGCAGCAGCAGCAGAGCAGAGGCAGCAGCAGCAGAGCAGAGGCAGCAGCAGCAGAGCAGAGGCAGCAGCAGCAGAGCAGAGGCAGCAGCAGCAGAGCAGAGGCAGCAGCAGCAGAGCAGAGGCAGCAGCAGCAGAGCACAGGCAGCAGAGCAGAGGCAGCAGCAGGCTCTGTGGCAGCTTCTCAAAGGGGCTGCTGCTCCTTGCACCGCTGCCCCAGGGAAGCTATTTCGAGGGAATCATGTGAAGGCAGTCTGATGAGTCAACATTTGGGGCCTGATGAAGCAATGAAGGCTGCAGGAAGAAGTCAAACTGTCAGATTTCCACTGTGCATGCTCTTAGGAAAGAGTTTGGGTTGACTGAGCCGTGCAGGAAAACTTAGGAAGCAGCAAGGTAGAGATGCAAGAAGTGAAAGTCCCTTCCCGGTGTGTGCTGAGGCAGCCCAGCAGCTCCTGCTGACAGCTCTGTTCCAGATCTGACACCCTCAGCACTTGACATAAAACATGTCCAGCTTCCAGGCTTTGTAAGAGAGGAAATCCCCCATGTTACTCAGTAGTCCTCTGGGACCTGCAGTCTCTGGAGAGATAGGGCAGGAGGCGACGCTGACCCAAGCGGTGAGCTGTTGACAAGGACCTCAATACCAAGGAGTTGCCAGAATTAAGCTGTTATTCCTGGGTGATTTCTACATGAAAGCAGTTGGATGTCCATCTTCTGCTGGATTTCCCACCCATCCTCAGAGATAGATTGTCCCAAGTTGGGAACCATTGGGTTAAAAATGTGTGAGGTAGTCTAAACACTTTACACTCCAGTGTCTTGCAGCCACTGATGCTGGACTGGACCATGGCCTTCTAGATCATAGAATCATACAATCAGGCAGAGTTGGAAGGGACCTCAAGGAGCAGCCAGTGCCAACCCCCTGCCATGACCAGGGACACCCTACCCTAGAGCAGGCTGCACACAGCCTCAGCCAGCCTGGCCTCAAACACCTCCAGCCATGGGGCCTCAACCACCTCCCTGGGCAACCCACTCCAGCCTCTCACCACTCTCCTGCTCAACAACTTCCTCCTCACCTCCAGCCTCACTCTCCACACCTCCACCTTTGCTCCATTCCCCCCACTCCTGACACTCCCTCACACCCTCAAAAGTCCCTCCCCAGCTTTTTTGCAGCCCCCTTCAGATGCTGGAAGGCCACAAGAAGGTCCCCTGGGAGCCTCCTCTGCTCCAGCCTGCACAGCCCCAACTCTTTCAGGCTGTGCTCACAGCAGAGCTGCTGCAGCCTCTCAGCATCCTCCTGGCCCTGCTCTGGACACTCTCCAGCATCTCCACAGCCCTCTTGTCCCAGGGGCTCCAGAGCTGGATGCAGGACTCCAGGTGGGGTCTCAGCAGAACAGAGCAGAGCAGAGGGGGAGAATCCCCTCCCTGGCCCTGCTGGCCACACTGCTGCTGCTGCAGCCCAGGCTCTGCTTGGCTTTCTGGGCTGCAAGTGCACACTGCTGGCTCCTGCTGAGCTTCTCCTCCAGCAGCACCTCCTAAAGCTGATGTCCAAGTTGGTCCCTTTTACCCCAGATGAACTTTGTACTCTAGCAGATGAACTCTGCTCCAAACCACAAGAAGTTAGACACCCAGTGATGATGGTTTCTGACAGGCACCTTCAGAGATGGCACTGCCCAGCACCTTCAAAAGTGGACTAGGGGCTGAAAACACAAAGAAAAATCACACCACAAAACCAACTATTTGGTTTTCAAAGGACTTGGCCTCCTTGCCCATGTACCCCTGAGCTTGGCAGACCAGCATAGAGGTCTATCATCTGGAGGGGATAAACTGGAAGCTCTTCATTGCAGGGACCACACTGGCACTTGGCATGGCTGCAAAGTCTAGCATGAGATGAAGCACTTAGTGCCATGGTCTGGTTGATTGGCCAGGGCTGGGTGCTAGGCTGGACTGGATGAGCTTGGAGCTCTCTTCCAGCCTGCTTGACTCCTATTCTACTCTACTCTACTCTACTCTATTCTATTCTCCTCTATTCTACTCAGGCTCACAGGATGTTAGGGGTTGGAAGGGACCCAAGGAGATCATCCAGTCCAACCCCCTGCCAGAGCAGGACAATGCTATCTAGCACAGATGACAGAGGAACACATCCAGCAACACATCTGTTCAAGAACAGACTGGATGAGGCACTTAGTGCCATGGTCTGGTTGCTTGGCCAGGGCTGGGTGCTAGGATGGACTGGATGTGCTTGGAGCTCTCTTGCAGCCTGGTTAATTCTACGATTCTAAGATCAGGGCACCCAGCTGGGTCCTTTCCCATGTCAATCCTGTAGTGCTTTATGGAGTACTGTGGTTGTGTTTAGGATCCAAAGGAATTTGGGATTAAAGATGGCATTTCCTGTAGGCATCCTGAAGAACCCAGGGAGAAGCAGCACACACTGAAGCAAAATTACCCCCTACTGGCCAAAGCCACAGCTCCCTAGCCTGAATGAAAAAGAGATGGGGCCAGTAAGCTGTTCCTCTCTCCACTACTCCCACTGCCTCCCCCTTGAATTCCTCTGGAGCATGTGGGACCATTGCCTTTTTATCCCAGTGTAAATAACCTGAGGTCAATCCCACAGCAGGCACAAGAGGAACTGCAAAGCCCCCAGGACAACCAACTGGAGCAGCTAGAAACCTGCTCCTGGGGTGTGCCATCCTGGGCATGGCTTGTGCAGGTAACTGCCACAGGTCTCCTCGCCCACGAGTGGGCATCACAGCAGTCTCAGGTACAGGAGCCTCCCAGACAGCAATTTGGCTTGGATGCCTGCAGCATGGTCAAGTCAAGATGAGTCAGTTCATGATCAAATCCTCATTTAGTGTCCTTCTGCTGGCTCTGGGCCAGGAAACAAAAGATCTGTCTGGAGAAAGAGCCCAGGGAGAACTCAGCTGCCTGTGACAGGTGCTTGGAACTCAGTGCAATATGCCAGTTTGCAAGCCCTCATCTCCTCCTTTATATGGGGTAAGGGAGGTTTTGGCAGCACAGATGTCAAGGGCAAGAAGATGTAGCACTGGTTCTGCATCACTGCCTCTCCACCTTCCAGAGCAATACCCTCAGGCTCACTTTACTCAGGTCCATTGCACTGGTTGGAGATACAAGCTGGAGCCCTTCAGATTCCTGGGCAGTGTGAGCTGGTGATTTAACAGCTGGACTCTGATGAACTTAAAAAGCCTCCTTCATAGAATCACAGAATCACAGAATCATAGAATCAAGCAGGCTGGAAGAGAGCTCCAGGCTCAGCCAGCCCAACCTAGCACCCAGCCCTGCCCAACCAACCAGACCATGGCACTAAGTGCCCCAGCCAGGCTTGGCTGCAACACCTCCAGCCACGGCCACTCCACCACCTCCCTGGGCAGCCCATTCCAATGCCAATCACTCTCTCTGCCAGCAACTTCCTAACAACATCCAGCCTAGACCTGCCCTGCCACAGCTTGAGACTCTGTCCTCTTCTTCTCTTGCTGCTTGCCTGGCAGCAGAGCCCAACCCCACCTGGCTACAGCCTCCCTGCAGGCAGCTGCAGGCAGCAATCAGCTCTGCCCTGAGCCTCCTCTGCTGCAGGATGCACCCCCCCAGCTCCCTCAGCCTCTCCTCACAGGGCTGTGCTCCAGGCCCCTCCCCAGCCTTGCTGCCCTGCTCCAAACACCTTCCAGCACCTCAGCAGCTCTCTGCAATTCAGGAGCCCACAACTGGACACAGCACTGCAGGGGTGGCCTGAGCAGTGCTGAGCACAGGGGCACAAGAACCTCCCTTGTCCTGCTGCCCACACTGCTCCTCAGCCAGCCCAGGATGCCATTGGCTCTGCTGCCCACCTGGGCACTGCTGCCTCAGCTTCAGCTCCTCTCTGCCAGCTCCCCCAGCTCCCTCTCTGCCTGGCTGCTCTCAGCCACTCTGTTCCCAGCCTCTAGTGCTGCTTGGGGTTGTTGTGGCCAAAGTGCAGAACCCTGCCCTTGGCCTTCATCAGTCTCATCCCCTTGGCCTCTGCCCTCCCATCCAGCCTGGCCAGGTCCCTCTGCAGGGCTCTGCTACCCTCCAACAGATAATGCTTTGTCTTGATGATCCTTTTTTGAGCTGAAATGATTCTCTGGTTCTATGATCACACCCTTTGAGAACAACTCTGCTGTCCCCAGCTCCCAGCAGAGGGTGGAAACCAAATGCTCAGACTTCAAAGCCACTCCCCTCACAGCTCCCTTTCTCCTGCCAAAGGCAGCTCCCATCTGTGGGGCTGCACTCTCTGTGCCGACAGGCAGCCTACCAACCCCTGCTCCCTCCAAAGGGCATGGGAAAAGGCAGCAGGGATGGTGCACAAAAATGCGTGGATGGGAACGTGGCAGGGGAAGGAGTGGGAGAGTTTGACCTGAGATTTGTTTGCTCAGCATCTTGTCTGGGGATGAAGCAATGTTTTGCTTGTGGAGGGCAGCAGAAAGGAGCTGCTTGTGTACATGAATACAGTGGGGACAGAGGGAGAGGGGCAGCATTTTGCTTCCCAGTTGGAAAGGTCAGAAGCTAACTTTGGTGCTAGGTTGGACTGGATGATCTTGGAGGTCTCTTCCAACCTGGCTGATTCTATGATTCCATGATTCTCTTGCATCTTGGAATCAAAGAACAGTTTGGGTCAGAAGGGACTTGGAAGATCATCTAGTCCCAACCCCACTGCCATGGGCACAGACACAGTTCTCTGGACCAGGTTGCTCTAAGCTGCATCCAGTCTGGTTTTGGGCACTTTCAGGGGCAGAGCACACACAGCTTCTCTTGCCCCTTTTCTCCCCACAGGGACCAGAGGATGTGGAACACAAGAGGCTCCACTTCAAGGTGAGGAAAAATGTCTCTGAGGTAAGGGTGACAGAGCACTGGAACAGCCTGCCCAGAGAGGTGGTGGAGTCTCTTGCTCTTGAATTCCAAGACCTGTTTGAATGCACTCCCAAGTGGTCTGCCCTAGGTGATCCTAGTCTCAATCTCTCAAGATCCCTTCCAACCCACATCACTCTATCATTCTATGACCAGAACAAAGCCTGCAGAAGAGGAGGCTCAGGGCAGAGCTCATTGCTGGCTACAACTACCTGAAGGGAGGCTGTAGCCAGGTGGGGTTGATCTCTTCTCCCAGACAACCAGGAGCAGAAGAAGGGGACATGGTGTCAAGTTGTGGCAGGAAAGGTCTGGGCTGGATGTTAGGAGGAAGTTTCTGGCAGAGAGAGTGATTGGCATTGGAATGGGCTGCCCAGGGAGGTGGTGGAGTCTTTGTGCCTGGAGGTGTTGCAGCCAAGCCTGGCTGGGGCACTTAGTGCCATGGTCTGGTTGGTTGGGCAGGGCTGGGTGCTAGGTTGGGCTGGCTGAGCTTGGAGCTCTCTGCCAGCCTGGCTGCTTCTATGATTCTGTGACCAGAACAAAGGACTCTGTGTAACACTCCAGTCTGGATGCACTCCCAAGTGGTCTGCCCTAAGTGATTCTGGGGGGGTTAGTCTCAATCTCTCCAGATCCCTTCCAACCCCTCTCACTCTATAGTTCTATGGCCAGAAAGTGCAACACTCCAGTCTGGATGCACTCCCAAGTGGTCTGCTCTAAGTGATCCCAGGGGAGGTTAGTGTCAATCTCTCCAGATCCCTTCCAAGCCCTCTCTCTCTAATTCTATGGCCAGAAAACAGGACTCTGTGCAACACAGAGCCTGTTTCCTGGTGCAGGGGCTTCTAGAGGTCACAGGAAGAGGATGAATTGTCACCCTGGGAACAGTGGTAGCTTTAGGTAGGGGTTTTAGATGATGATGTTAAAGGCTTCTTTAAGTCCTGCCATCATCCTAATCACTTATCCAACGAAGTAGCAGCAAAAAGAGAGAAAAGAAAAACCAAAGCAGGCTGGGAGAGCTTGGATCAGGCAGGAGAGATTTCCCTCCTCTGTTACTCACACAGCCCTGTGTCCATCTGAAAGGCATCACCCCTCTCCCCCCACCATCCCTCCTCCTATGGTTCCCAAGCTCTAGGATAGGAGTGGGAAAAAAAAGAGAGAAAGAAACAAAACAGCCAAAAAGGACCAAAAAATCCCCCCCCCTAATTCCACAAGCAAAGCACCACTCAGCATGGAAGATACTACAAGGACACATGTTTTTGTGCTCACTTGAGCTAAACCTCCTCCACAGTTTTCCCTTCAGCCAAATGTTTCTGAGTAGGAGAGCTGGAAAAACAAACTCCCCTGGCACAGCAGGGCGCGGGAGGCTGGGCTGAGACCTGGGAGCCCCTTCCCAGTGCCCTCCACAGGCTGCTGGCTGGGGGATATCAATGGGAACAAGTGTCTGTTGTTCCCTCTCAAGGCTGAGAAGCAGCTGGGTGGGGTGAAAATATAATAAGCAGGCACTTCAGCCTTCCCTTTGCCCTCTTGGCTCTCCTTTCACCTTCCAAACCAGCACAAACCCCCAGCTTTGCTGCTCCTGCCTGCAGGGCTTCCCAACACAGGAAAGTAGCTCTGAGGGTGCTGATAGAGAGTAGCTGAACATGAGCAAGCAGTCCCTGATGCAGGCATGCTGGGCTGGCTCAGGAGCAGTGTGGGCAGCAGGACAAGGGAGGTTCTTGTGCCCCTGTGCTCAGCACTGCTCAGGCCACCCCTGGAGTGCTGTGTCCAGTTCTCACAGAATCATCGAATCACAGAACCAAGCAGGTTGGCAGAGAGCTCCAAGCTCAACCAGCCCAACCTAGCACCCAGCCCTGCCCAACCAACCAGACCATGGCACTAAGTGCCCCAGCCAGGCTTGGCTGCAACACCTCCAGCCACAGCCACTCCACCACCTCCCTGGGCAGCCCATTCCAATGCCAATCACTCTCTCTGCCAGCAACTTCCTAACAACATCCAGCCTAGACCTGCCCTGGCACAGCTTCAGACTCTGTCCCCTTCTTCTCTTGCTGCTTGCCTGGCAGCAGAGCCCAACCCCACCTGGCTACAGCCTCCCTGCAGGCAGCTGCAGACAGCAATGAGCTCTGCCCTGAGCCTCCTCTGCTGCAGGCTGCACACCCCCAGCTCCCTCAGCCTCTCCTCACAGGGCTGTGCTCCAGGCCCCTCCCCAGCCTTGCTGCCCTTCATAGGCTGCACTTCATAGTTTGGAGTTGGTGATCCTGGGGGGAGTCTTTTCCAACCTGAAAGTTTCTGTGATTCAGTGAGGGGGTTTGTGAGAGATGACAGGGAGGGAGAGATGCACATTGCAGGGTTGAAGGTGGTGGGAAAGCCAGCAGCAGGTTTGTTGGAATAAAGGCCTGGGATGTTAGGAGGAAGTTCTTCACAGAGAGAGTGATTGGCATTGGAACAGGCTGCCCAGAGAGGCTGTGGAGTCTCCTGCTCTGGAGCCTTTCCAGGCCTGTCTGGATGTGTTCCTGTGTGATCTGTGTTAGATTGTGTGGTCCTGCTCTGGCAGGGGGGTTGGACTGGATGATCTCCTTGGGTCCCTTCCAGCCCCTGACATCCTGTGAGCCTGGGATCCAAGGTGTATCAGAATCTTTTTTCCTCTTTCAGAACAATAAGTCCTCCAAAATCAGATTTGTGTTTTCCATCTGAGACACTTCCAGGAGCTCCTTTAGAAAATGCTGGGCACCTGCTCTGGCAGGGGGGTTGGACTGGATGATCTCCTTGGGTCCCTTCCAACCCCTGACATCCTGTGACCTGTTGGGGGTAGCCCTCCAGCAGTGATGGGAAGCACAGAAAGAGGGAGCCAGGTGTAAGATGGTCTCTGGGAGAGCTGATGCAGAAAGCAGATTCACTGGCCAGAAACATGCCCCTGCTGCTGCCTGGCTGGAAGCAATCAGAGTTGTGGAGTCTCCAGAGGGATCTCTGCTTTCCTGGGAAGACTAAGAATCAAAAAGCAGACAGAGCAGTCCTGAACTCCTGGCACTTTGCAAGCCTCTTTGGAGGGTTTTTTGGTTATGCATAAACGATTTTTGGTTGCAAAAATTGCACAGTTACAGACCCAGGTCCTGGTCCTGATGGCAAAGGACAAAGGATTTCCCACATGGTGAGCAAAGAGTCATGATTGTGGGATGCACACAGAGGACTGTAAGTGGAGGATAAGGGTTCAGCAACACCTTCATTTAATCAGAGGATCCTGCCCAAGTCTCAGCAATCAAAGGTTTGGTCCTGAAGGTTTACAGAAGTGGGAGCTCAGGCAAAGCAAAATGCAGCAGCCCCACAGAATGGTTTGGTGTGGAAGGCACATTTAAAGGTCATCTACTCCAAGCCCCTGCCATGGAGAAGGACATCGTCCACTAGACCATGTTGAATCATAGTTGGAAGGGAGCACAAGGAGCAGCCAGTGCCAACCCCCTGCCATGCCCAGGGACACCCTACCCTAGAGCAGGCTGCACACAGCCTCAGCCAGCCTGGCCTCAAACACCTCCAGCCATGGGGCCTCAACCACCTCCCTGGGCAACCCACTCCAGCCTCTCACCACTCTCCTGCTCAACAACTTCCTCCTCACCTCCAGCCTCACTCTCCACACCTCCACCTTTGCTCCATTCCCCCCACTCCTGACACTCCCTCACACCCTCCAAAGTCCCTCCCCAGCTTTTTTGGAGCCCCCTTCAGATGCTGCAAGGCCACAAGAAGGTCCCCTGGGAGCCTCCTCTGCTCCAACCTGCACAGCCCCAACTCTTTCAGGCTGTGCTCACAGCAGAGCTGCTGCAGCCTCTCAGCATCCTCCTGGCCCTGCTCTGGACACTCTCCAGCATCTCCACAGCCCTCTTGTCCCAGGGGCTCCAGAGCTGCATGCAGGACTCCAGCTGGGGTCTCAGCAGAGCAGAGCAGAGCAGAGCAGAGGGGGAGAATCCCCTCCCTGGCCCTGCTGGCCACACTGCTACTGCTGCTGCAGCCCAGGCTCTGCTTGGCTTTCTGGGCTGCAAGTGCACACTGCTGGCTCCTGCTGAGCTTCTCCTCCAGCAGCACCCCCAAGTCCCTCTCCTCAGGGCTGCTCTGCAGCCACTCACTGCCCAGCCTGCATTGGTGCTTGCCATTGCCTCCACCCAGATGCAGGACCTTGCACTTGGTCTTGTTGAACCTCCTGAGGTTGCTCCTGGTGTTGCTCAAATCCCAGTCCCACCTGGCCTTGAGCACTCCCAGGGAGGGGACATCCACAACTTTTCCACCACTTCACCTCCACTCCCAGCTCCCTGCAGCCACGTGGCACTTGCTGGATCTACCCTCCCAGTTTAGGAATGTAGCTGACCTTCAGTTCAGCTTAATAAATATAAGCCTGCTGGAGATGCACAATCTGGCCCCTGTGTTGTCCTTGCTCCTCTGCCAAGAAGCTGAGGTGGAGCACCTGCTCCTCGTGATGCAAGCGCTGGCAGTCGCAGCGAGGTGCACCAGAACCCACACCCCCCTGCAACCTGTCCTCCCACAGCTGGATGCTCACAGGACTCTCTCCTGGTGGTTGCAAAACTGCTTGTTTTGGATGCAAAAGGCCAGGAAACACCACTGCCCTCTGTTCACACTGCACTTACACCACTGCATGCTTCCTGGGCTGCTATGGTACAGCTGCAAGTGGTTTGGGAAAGCAACCAAGCATCCCAGAGACTGAGAGCCCTGTGGCTGTTTAGTCTGGAGAGGAGAAGATTGAGAGCTGTGGATGCAGTCAGAGAATCATACAGACTCATAGAATGAAGCAGGTTGGCAGAGAGCTCCAAGCTCATCCAGCCCAACCCAGCACCCAGCCCTGCCCAACCAACCAGACCATGGCACTAAGTGCCCCAGCCAGTCTGTTCCTGAACAGATGTCTTGCTGGATGTGTTCCTCTGGGTTAGGTAGTATTGTCCTGCTCTGGCAGGGAGCTTGGACTGGATGATCTCCTTGGGTCCCTTCCAACCCCTAACATCCTGTGAGCCTGGGATCTGTGACATCCAGGCACAGCCACTCCACCACCTTCCTGGGCAACCCATTCCAATGCCAATCACTCTCTCTGACAACAACCTCCTCCTAACATCCAGCCTAGACCTGCCCTGGCACAACTGGAGGCTGTGTCCCTTTTTTCTCTTGCTGCTTGCCTCCCTTCAGGTATTTGTAGACAGCAATGAGCTCTGCCCTGAGCCTCCTTTTCTGCAGGCTGCACACCCCCAGCTCCCTCAGCCTCTCCTCTGATTCTAACAGGCTGGTCCAGCCACTCTCAACACAGAAGCAAATGCCTACCTGCACAAAACAGGCAACACAATCTGCTAACAAAACTGACACAGGCTGAGTAAACTGTAAAATCATGGAATGAAACAGGCTGGAAAAGACCTCCAAGCTCATCCAGTTCAACCTATCAACCAGCCCTATTCAGCCAAGGAAAGCCAACAGCATAGGCTGGATGTGAGGGGGAAGTTCCTGGCAGAGAGAGTGATTGGCACTGGCATGGGCTGCCCAGGGAGGTGGTGGAGTGGCCGTGGCTGGAGGTGTTGCAGCCAAGCCTGGCTGGGGCACTTAGTGCCATGGTCTGGTTGGTTGGGCAGGGCTGGGTGCTAGGTTGGGCTGGCTGAGCTTGGAGGTCTCTTCCAACCTGCCTGATTCTATGATCCTTGGTAGCCTTCCTTAAGCAAGCTTAAAAACCCAAACCAGACTCCTTATGCAAAGCTCATTTGCTTCATCACTCCAGGACCTGCCTTTTTTATAATGAAATGGTAAAAAAGAAGGGAGAAAAAAAAAAAATCACCCTCCCTTTTACTTTTTGTTCAATAAGAGCTGCCCCAAACCACACAAAGGACTTGCAAGTGCTGAGAGAAGGGTCCTGACTTCAGAGAGGACGGGTGTGGGTGGCACCTCCCGGCACGGAGGGGAGGTTTGTGTTGGCAGCTGAGGCAGAAAGCCTCCACACAACCTAGGGGAAAGGAAAAGGGGGAGAAAAAAAAAAAGAAGGAAAGAAAGAAAAAAATCCCCAACCAACCCACCCAGCAAACAAACAAAAGCATTCCTAACAAACTGGAAATGTCATCCTGCACCAGGGATCACAAGATCGAGCCCAGAAGGGTCCAAGTGGCAAGAACAGGCTGTTAAAAACAGATGGGGAAAAACAAGTCAGGAGAGGCTGAGATTGTTTCTGAACTTCTCTTCCTGACATGGCTTTTAGAGCTGGTACTGCTCTGGCTGGGGAGACAGGGAGGTGAAATATCAGCTGCAGACACTGTCCAAGTGATTCCTCTGGAAACCTTAAAGCAGGAGAACCATAGAGTCATAGAGTCAAGCAGGTTGGAAGAGAGCTCCAAGCTCAGCCAGTCCAACCTAAGCCCTGCCCAACCAACCAGACCATGGCACTAAGTGCCCCAGCCAGGTTTGGCTGCAACACCTCCAGCCACAGCCACTCCACCACCTCCCTGGGCAGCCCATTCCAATGCCAATCACTCTCTCTGCCAGCAACTTCCTAACAACACCCAGCCTAGACCTGCCCTGCCACAGCTTCAAACTCTGTCCCCTTCTTCTCTTGCTGCTTGCCTGGCAGCAGAGCCCAACCCCACCTGGCTACAGCCTCCCTGCAGGCAGCTGCAGGCAGCAATCAGCTCTGCCCTGAGCCTCCTCTGCTGCAGGCTGCACACCCCCAGCTCCCTCAGCCTCTCCTCACAGGGCTGTGCTCCAGGCCCCTCCCCAGCCTTGCTGCCCTGCTCCAAACACCTTCCAGCACCTCAACAGCTCTCTGCAATTCAGGAGCCCACAACTGGACACAGCACTCCAGGGGTGGCCTGAGCAGTGCTGAGCACAGGGGCACAAGAACCTCCCTTGTCCTGCTGCCCACATTGCCCCAAAGGCTCCTGATGACAAACTCCTAAGATGCACCAGATGGCATCAGCTATTCCTCGAGACTGTGAGAGTCCTTCCAAAGAAGAGAAGTTTGTTGTTTCTCTCTCTTTCTTCTGATTCTCTTCTGTACTGCAATGCCTTCCTGCACTCCTGAGCACACGAAGAGGGAGCCAGCACAGCTCTGGATGCAGGGAGCCCAGTTCAGGGTCCACACTTTCCAGCAGCTCAGAGGTATGCAAGCCAAAAGCTATTATTTATAGAAAGAGAAACTAGCCTGGAAGAGCTCAAAAACTGTTGAGCTCCAAAACCTGGAAGACCTCAAATCTATTTGTAAATATTGGGGTTTGGCTCCAGTGTCTTCCTATGCAGGAGGAGTGTGGGGGGACACTGTTCAAAGCTCAAACCAAACACCCCTCTGAAGTGTAACAAGAGCCACTGATTTCTCCTGCTATTTTGCATTCCTTCATGCTCGAGGATCCAGCAGATCACAGAATCACAGGATCAGTCAGGGTTGGAAGGGACCACAAACCCTGTGAGGAGAGGCTGAGGGAGCTGGGGGGGTGCAGCCTGCAGCAGAGGAGGCTCAGGGCAGAGCTGATTGCTGCCTGCAGCTGCCTGCAGGGAGGCTGTAGCCAGGTGGGGTTGGGCTCTGCTGCCAGGCAAGCAGCAAGAGAAGAAGGGGACAGAGTCTGAAGCTGTGTCAGGGCAGGTCTGGGCTGGATGTGAGGAGGAAGTTGCTGGCAGAGAGAGTGATTGGCATTGGAATGGGCTGCCCAGGGAGGTGGTGGAGTGGCTGTGCCTGGAGGTGTTGCAGCCAAGCCTGGCTGGGGCACTTAGTGCCATGGTCTGGTTGGTTGGGCAGGGCTGGGTGCTAGGTTGGGCTGGCTGAGCTTGGAGCTCTCTTCCAAGATGGCTGATTCTATGATCAAGTAATTCCAGCCCCCCTGCCATGCCCAGGGACACCCTACCCTAGAGCAGGCTGCACACAGCCTCAGCCAGCCTGGCCTCAAACACCTCCAGCCATGGGGCCTCAACCACCTCCCTGGGCAACCCAGTCCAGCCTCTCACCACTCTCCTGCTCAACAACTTCCTCCTCACCTCCAGCCTCACTCTCCACACCTCCACCTTTGCTCCATTCCCCCCACTCCTGACACTCCCTCACACCCTCCAAAGTCCCTCCCCAGCTCTTTTGCAGCCCCCTTGAGATGCTGGAAGGCCACAAGAAGGTCCCCTGGGAGCCTCCTCTGCTCCAACCTGCACAGCCCCAACTCTTTCAGGCTGTGCTCACAGCAGAGCTGCTGCAGCCTCTCAGCATCCTCCTGGCCCTGCTCTGGACACTCTCCAGCATCTCCATATCCTAAATACCCAAGCACAAAGGCTGTCAGCACAGCTTTTCCAGCCCAGCAGGAAGTAAGAGATATCTCTTGGGACAGACTATTTTTGGAGAGCTCTCCAATTCCAAACTAAGCCTCCAAACTTTTCCCTGTTATTATTTGGATTAAGAAGGCTGAACCAGAGCTGTGGCATTCCCACAGCAGATCAGATAGCTTCTCACACTGCTTGCTTGTCAGTGGTGGTATGGAGGCCTTTGTATGGATGCAGGACACGTCTGAAAAGGATCAGCTAAGGTCTGGGGTGGGGGCAGACTGAGGTCCTGAGCTTCTATCTGGACACTCTGACATGCAGTGGTGTTTAAACCTAAGATGTTAGTCCTTAATTCTGCATGAGTTATCTTGCATGAGGCCAAGAAGGATGGAGAAGACTATTTTCCATGTTGGCCAAACTACTCCAAGTGAAAAAAAACCACATAGATATGACACAGGGTTGGGGGCTGCAAAGGGCACGGGGCTGGGGCTGCAAAGGGCACGGGGCTGGGGCTGCAAAGGGCACGGGGCTGGGGCTGCAAAGGGCACGGGGCTGGGGCTGCAAAGGGCACGGGGCTGGGGCTGCAAAGGGCACGGGGCTGGGGCTGCAAAGGGCACGGGGCTGGGGCTGCAAAGGGCACGGGGCTGGGGCTGCAAAGGGCAGGAGGCTGGGGCTGCAAAGGGCACGGGGCTGGGGCTGCAAAGGGCACGGGGCTGGGGCTGCAAAGGGCACGGGGCTGGGGCTGCAAAGGGCACGGGGCGGGGGCTGCAAAGGGCACGGGGTGGGGGCTGCAAAGGGCACGGGGCTGGGGCTGCAAAGGGCACGGGGCTGGGGCTGCAAAGGGCACGGGGCTGGGGCTGCAAAGGGCACGGGGCTGGGGCTGCAAAGGGCACGGGGCTGGGGCTGCAAAGGGCACGGGGTTGGGGCTGCAAAGGGCACGGGGCTGGGGCTGCAAAGGGCAGGAGGCTGGGGCTGCAAAGGGCAGGAGGCTGGGGCTGCAAAGGGCACGGGGCTGGGGCTGCAAAGGGCAGGAGGCTGGGGCTGCAAAGGGCAGGAGGCTGGGGCTGCAAAGGGCACGGGGCTGGGGCTGCAAAGGGCAGGAGGCTGGGGCTGCAAAGGGCAGGAGGCTGGGGCTGCAAAGGGCACGGGGCTGGGGCTGCAAAGGGCACGGGGCTGGGGCTGCAAAGGGCACGGGGCTGGGGCTGCAAAGGGCACGGGGTTGGGGCTGCAAAGGGCACGGGGCTGGGGCTGCAAAGGGCAGGAGGCTGGGGCTGCAAAGGGCAGGAGGCTGGGGCTGCAAAGGGCACGGGGCTGGGGCTGCAAAGGGCAGGAGGCTGGGGCTGCAAAGGGCAGGAGGCTGGGGCTGCAAAGGGCACGGGGCTGGGGCTGCAAAGGGCACGGGGCTGGGGCTGCAAAGGGCACGGGGCTGGGGCTGCAAAGGGCACGGGGCTGGGGCTGCAAAGGGCATGGGGCTGGGGCTGCAAGGGGCACGGGGCTGGGGCTGCAAAGGGCACGGGGCTGGGGCTGTTCAGCCTGCAGAACAGCAAGCTCTGAGGAGATCCTACAGCAGCCTTTCAGTACCTGAAGGGAGCCTGTAAGAACAACTCAGGAAAGGAGTTTTTACAAGGGTTTGTAAGGATAGCAAAGAGGGAATGAAGCTTGAGGAGGGCAGATATGAAGAAGAGATTAGAGAGAAATTCTTTACAATAAGGGTGGTGAGACACTGGAACATGGCCAGAAAGGCTGCAGATGCTCTCTCCCTGGAGGTGTTCAAGACCAGCTTGGATGAGGTCTTGAGCAATCAGGTCTGGTCTCCAAGTGGGGGTCAATCCCAAGCAAGTAGCAAGAGAAGAAGGGGACAGAGTCTGAAGCTGTGCCAGGGCAGGTCTAGGCTGGATATTAGGAGGAAGTTGTTGGCAGAGAGAGTGATTGGCATTGGAATGGGCTGCCCAGGGAGGTGGTGGAGTCACTATCCCTGAAGGTGTTGCAGCCAAGCCTGGCTGGGGCACTTAGTGCCATGGTGTGGTTGGTTGGGCAGGGCTGGGTGCTAGGTTGGGCTGGCTGAGCTTGGAGCTCTCTCCCAAGCAGGCTGATTGTATGATCCTAAGAAACTGACACTTGGTTGATTTTGATTATTGTTTAAAAATAAACTCAGCCAGAACTCTCCCATGCTTTGAAGGAAATGAATCCAAACTTCTGACCAAGCCCTTCCCACACTTTAAATAGCAAAGAAGAAGAAGGTCAAACCTTGCCTCAGTTAGAGCTGAGTGTGCAGCAGTGCACACAGGAGAGGCAGGCACTCAACCCCCAAACGTGTCATTCTGGCTTCTCACCTTCCTCCACAACGCCAGCCACCTTTGGTTAGCAGGAGGCTTCAGGTACAAAGAAATGCAAAGAACAGGCTTTAAAAGCTCTTCTTCTTAACTACAGATGCAAATCTTGATGCTTCCCATCCCCAAGTGGTGCTCATCAACTCGATCCTATCTGCAGTGCCGGGCGCATAGGAGCGGCAGCTCCACGCTTCACCCCACCTAGACTTAATGGCAGCATTAACAGTGTCAAGTGACTCGTGGCAGGCTCCTTGACAGAACTGTCAGGGCTAGAAGGCACTCAAGGATCAGCCAGTTCCAGCCCCCCTGCCAGGGATACCTCATACTAGATCAGGTTGCTCACAGCCACATCCAGCCTGGCCTTAAACACCTCCAGGGATGAGGCTTCCACCACCTCCCTGGGCAACCCGTGCCAGTGTCTCACCACTCTCAACCTGTGCCAGTGTCTCACCACCCTCAACCTGTGCCAGTGTCTCACCACCCTCAACCTGTGCCAGTGTCTCACCACTCTCAACCTGTGCCAGTGTCTCACCACCCTCAACCTGTGCCAGTGTCTCACCACCCTCAACCTGTGCCAGTGTCTCACCACTCTCAACCTGTGCCAGTGTCTCACCACCCTCAACCTGTGCCAGTGTCTCACCACCCTCACTGCAAAGAACTTCCTAACATCCAGTTTCAATATCCCCTCTGCCAGTTTAAACCCACTCCTCATCCTGTCATTACAAGACCTTGTCATTAGTCCCTCCCCAGCCTTCCTGTAGGTCCCCTTCAGCTACTGCAAGGCCACTCCAAGGTCTCCTCCAAGCCTTCTCTTCTCCAGCCTGCACAGCCCCAACTCTCTCAGCCTGTCCTCACAGCAGAGCTGCTGCAGTCCTCTGAGCATCTTCGTGGCCCTACTCTGCACTGGCTCCAACAGTTCCATGTCCTGCTTGTGCTGGGGGCTCCACAACTGCCCCCAGGACTGCCGGTGGGGTGTGAGGAGAGCAGAGCCAAGGGGCAGAATCCCCTCCCTTGCCCTGCTGCCCACACTGCTCTTGCTGCAGCCCAGCACAGGGTTGCTGTCTGGGCTGCACTCACACTGCAGGCTCCCAGAACCCAAGACATCAAGCTGTAAGTCTCCCTGTCTTCTGCCACACGTGAAGTGGCTCTAGGATAAGCCAATCCCTGCAAACAACCTTCTCTATGTGTGCCTCTGACTTCAGACCTCGCTCCTTGGTACACCTCCTCTGACAGCACACGATACATCAGCCCATCTGCATGCCAGCTGGCTGTACTGATTTGATGCTATAAAGAGCATATTGATTTCCACTTCTCTCCCCAGCTGAAGCCTCAGCCAACCTGTTTTGCAAGTGTTGGAGACAATGCTCTGATCCCCTTTCAGGTTGACTTTGAGTGCATAGCAGACACTCAAAATGTGGCTTTGGGAGAGACTCCCTGAGCATGGTGCTGCAGCTAGGTAGGGGCAGAGAACCACAGAATGGTTTGGGTTGGAAAGGATCTCAAGGATCAGCCAGTGCCAACCCCCTACCATAGGCAGGGACATGTCCCACTAGAGCAGGCTGCACACAGCCTCAGCCAGCCTGGCCTCAAACACCTCCAGCCATGGGGCCTCAACCACCTCCCTGGGCAACCCAGTCCAGCCTCTCACCACTCTCCTGCTCAACAACTTCCTCCTCACCTCCAGCCTCACTCTCCACACCTCCACCTTTGCTCCATTCCCCCCACTCCTGACACTCCCTCACACCCTCCAAAGTCCCTCCCCAGCTTTTTTGGAGCCCCCTTCAGATGCTGCAAGGCCACAAGAAGGTCCCCTGGGAGCCTCCTCTGCTCCAGCCTGCACAGCCCCAACTCTTTCAGGCTGTGCTCACAGCAGAGCTGCTGCAGCCTCTCAGCATCCTCCTGGCCCTGCTCTGGACACTCTCCAGCATCTCCACAGCCCTCTTGGCCCAGGGGCTCCAGAGCTGCATGCAGGACTCCAGGTGGGGTCTCAGCAGAGCAGAGCAGAGCAGAGGGGGAGAATCCCCTCCCTGGCCCTGCTGGCCACACTGCTGCTGCTGCAGCCCAGGCTCTGCTTGGCTCTCTGGGCTGCAAGTGCACACTGCTGGCTCCTGCTGAGCTTCTCCTCCACCAGCATCCCCAAGTCCCTCTCCTTAGGGCTACACATTATTTTATGATATGCCAAACACTTGGTGTTATCTCCTGAGATAAGACCCTTGGTGTTCTCCCCTAAGAAGTCCTACAAGCAGGATCTCTGCAGGGATCTGCAGGCTTTGTCCAGGGCACTTTTTGATTCCCTTTCTTTGGAAGGTGTTTGTCCTTCACTGTTTCAGAGGCCTGTTGGGTAAAGCTTTCCCAGGCTCCTAATCGTTCTCATCACCCTTCTCCAAAGCCTCTGGTGTCAGGGGTCCACCCACACATACATTGCTGCAGGATAAAGTCCTGACTGCTGGCAGGAAAGTCCCCAGCTCCCTGTCCTGCTTCACTCCACACACACAGAGAGGGCTCAGAGAGGGATCCATACAGTCAGGGCTGGGTTCAAAACTCAACTGCCAAGTTTAACCCTCAAGCAGGGACCTGCCTGTATCATTTCTCAGCATCTCCTCTGCACAGCACAGACAGAAGCACCTTCCCCCCACCTTGGCATTCCCTACATCCCATCTCTTCCACCTTTCCTCCTTTCTTACTTCAGTTGATTGTATTTATTCCCCTCCCTTGAAGGTTTTATGCCTGCCCCAGTCACAGACTGCTCACTATCTGCAGGGCTGTCATGGCTAATGCAAGGCTGGAGGTGGCAGTGAGGCTCAGCCAGCTCTGCTCCCCTAGAATCATAGGACAGTGTTTCATCACTCTAAGACAAAACTACTGCTTCTGTCTAGCCTGAATCTCCCTCTTTCAGTTTAAAACCATCACTCCTTGTCCTGTCACAGAATCAACCAGGTTGGAAAAAGACCTCTAGGATCATTGACTCCAACCTATCACCTAGCCCCTCTAATTAACTAAACCATGGCACTAAAAGTGCCTCACCTGTCTCCTCATAAACAGCTCCAGGGATGGTGACTCCAACACCTCCCCTTTAAGCACTGAAAGGCTGCAATGAGGTCTCCCCAGACCCTTCTCCGGGATGAACAACCTCAATGCTCTCAGTCTGTCCTCACAGCAGAGTTGCTGTGAGTCTGACTTTATATTGCCTCCCTCTGGACCTGCTCCAACAGCTTAATTTCTCTGACATGATCTTGGCAGCAAGGTGTTCAGGTGGTGCTCCAGCTTCTCCAGATCCAGACTGAAAAAGCCTAAGGAGAAGCAAAGCCACCAGTCCCTCTGTGAGAGTATCATAGAACCAGCCAGGGTTGGAAGGGAGCACAAGGAGCAGCCAGTGCCAACCCCCCTGCCATGCCCAGGGACACCCTACCCTAGAGCAGGCTGCACACAGCCTCAGCCAGCCTGGCCTCAAACACCTCCAGCCATGGGGCCTCAACCACCTCCCTGGGCAACCCAGTCCAGGGTCTCTCCATCTTCATGGTGAAGAACTTCTAC
This sequence comes from Pogoniulus pusillus, assembly GCF_015220805.1. NCBI lineage: Eukaryota > Metazoa > Chordata > Aves > Piciformes > Lybiidae > Pogoniulus > Pogoniulus pusillus. The sequence goes on from NC_087266.1 coordinate 2,053,333, forward strand.
CTAAAATCCAGTCTGCATCTCCCCACCTCCACCTTTGCTCCATTCCCCCCAGTCCTGGCATTCCCTGACAGCCTAAATGTCCCTCCCCAGCTCTTTTGTAGGCTCCCTTTAGATCCTGGAAGGATCTCTTTCCTGCCCCCCCAGCCCTGTGCCCTGACCTTCAAAAGAATGAGTCTTTCTCTTCCCCCTGGAAGCTCTGGACTGATGTTACTTGTGGTGGACAGTGGGTGAGGGAGGGAGGGAGGGAGGGAAAGCAAGAGGGAGGGAGAACACAAGCCTCAAGTCATCAATTCTTCCTGGCTCAGAGCAAAGGAGGTTTTCCTGGGAGCTTCCAATCTGGAGGGAGCTCTTTAGGATCAACACAGGAACCCAGAAAGAAAGAAGCTGTGTGTGGTGTGGGTGGGCATGGAAGTAGAGTGGCTGTTTCCTGCTGACAATAACATCATTGAGTCCAGCTGCTGACCTAGCACCAGCAGTGCCATTAAACTATGTCCCCAGCTGCCATGGCTACATGTTTTGTGAACACCTCCAGGGATGGTGACCCCAGCACCTTCCTGGGCAGCCTGTTCCCAATGCCTGACCACTCTGTCAGTCAATATTCAACCTAAACCTCCTCTGGCACCATTTCAGGCCATTTCATCTCAGTTTATCACTTCATGCTAGGGAGAAGAGATCTGTAAGGCAACTAAGTTCTTCACACAGAGAGTGAGTGGCATGGGAATGGGCTGCCCAGGGAGGTGGTGGAGTCACCATCCCTAGAGGTGTTCAAGCAAAGCCTGGATGAGGCACTTAGTGCCATGGTCTGGCTGACTGAATAGGGCTGGGTGCTAGGTTGGGCTGGCTGAGCTTGGAGCTCTCTTCCAACCTGGTTGATTCCATGAAACCCTGAGCTGAATTACATTCCCTAGCTTCCTTTATCCATAGGGCACTGTTTCAAGCCAAGAATCACAGAATGGTTTGGCTTGGAAAGAAGCTTAAAGATTATCTAGATCAAATGCCACAGCTGCAGGGACACCTTCCACTAGAAGGTGGAGCATCCAGGGAGCAGTCAAACCTCTCACACTCCTCAGTTCTCACACAGTTCTCCTACAACAAGCATTGGTCAGAGAATCACAGAATCAAGCAGGTTGGAAGAGAGCTCCAAGCTCCCCCAGCCCAACCTAGCACCCAGCCCTGCCCAACCAACCAGAGCATGCCACTATGGTTCTGTTGCTGGTTGCCTGGGAGAAGAGACCAACAGCCACCTGGCTACAACTTCCCTTCAGGTAGTTGTAGGCAATGAGGTCTGCCCTGAGCCATCATCTCATCTCACTAAGTGCCCCATCCAGGCTCCTCTTGAGCACCTCCAGGGATGGAGACTCCACCACCTCCTTGGGCAGCCCATTCCAATGGCCCAACCATGTCCCAAAGTGCCATCCCCATGTATTGCTTGAACACCCCCAGGGATAATCACTCCAGTACCTCCTTGGGCAACCTATTCCAAGGCCCACTCCAATTCCAAGTCAAACGTGTCCCAAAGTGCCATCCTCACACATCTCTTGAACACCCCCAGGGGTAATCACTCCAGCACCTCCGTGGGCAATCTATTCCAAAGTCCATTCCAATTCCAAGTCAAACTTGTCCCAAAGTGCCATCCCCATGTGTTGCTTGAACACCTTCAGGGATAATCACTCCAGCACCTCCGTGGGCAACCTATTCCAAGGCCAATTCCAATTCCAAGTCAAACTTGTCCCAAAGTGCCATCCTCACACATCTCTTGAACACCCCCAGGGATAATCACTCCAGCACATCCGTGGGCAATCTATTCCAAAGTCCATTCCAATTCCAAGTCAAACTTGTCCCAAAGTGCCATCCCCATGTATTGCTTGTACACCCCCAGGGGTAATCACTCCAGTACCTACTTGGGCAACCTATTCCAAGGCCAATTCCAATTCCAAGTCAAACTTGTCCCAAAGTGCCATCCTCACACATCTCTTGAACACCCCCAGGGGTAATCACTCCAGCACCTCCGTGGGCAATCTATTCCAAGGTCCATTCCAATTCCAAGTCAAACTTGTCCCAAAGTGCCATCCCCATGTATTGCTTGTACACCCCCAGGGGTAATCACTCCAGTACCTACTTGGGCAACCTATTCCAAGGCCAATTCCAATTCCAAGTCAAACTTGTCCCAAAGTGCCATCCTCACACATCTCTTGAACACCCCCAGGGGTAATCACTCCAGCACCTCCGTGGGCAATCTATTCCAAGGTCCATTCCAATTCCAAGTCAAACTTGTCCCAAAGTGCCATCCCCATGTATTGCTTGTACACCCCCAGGGGTAATCACTCCAGTACCTACTTGGGCAACCTATTCCAAGGCCAATTCCAATTCCAAGTCAAACTTGTCCCAAAGTGCCATCCTCACACATCTCTTGAACACCCCCAGGGGTAATCACTCCAGCACCTCCGTGGGCAATCTATTCCAAGGTCCATTCCAATTCCAAGTCAAACTTGCATCCTTTGGCAGCTATGTGCAAGTCCATGGGGATGTTGGGAAGGGCAGAGGGAACCTGAGCAGGCAAGGAAGCAGCTGTGATGATCAGCAAAATGTAACTGCTGAAGAGCTACCAAATTTCAAGGAGCACAAATCTTTGACTCAAAATGTTATTCCCATCTTACCATATGGATACAGGAGCTGGAAGTCCCCCAAAGAGATGTCTAAATGTCTTCCAAAGCAAATGCCTTTGGAAAACAGGAGGTGGAAATGGAACAAGATCATAACAAGCACTGAGATGCTATGAGGACAGCAGCTCAGATCCAGGAGATGTGGTGGAATTACTCTGGATGTCTCCAAAAGGAAGCAAAATAGAAGCAGCCAGTGCCAACCCCCTGCCATGCCCAGGGACACCCTACCCTAGAGCAGGCTGCACACAGCCTCAGCCAGCCTGGCCTCAAACACCTCCAGCCATGGGGCCTCAACCACCTCCCTGGGCAACCCAGTCCAGCCTCTCACCACTCTCCTGCTCAACAACTTCCTCCTCACCTCCAGCCTCACTCTCCACACCTCCACCTTTGCTCCATTCCCCCCACTCCTGACACTCCCTCACACCCTCAAAAGTCCCTCCCCAGCTTTTTTGGAGCCCCCTGAAGATGCTGCAAGGCCACAAGAAGGTCCCCTGGGAGCCTCCTCTGCTCCAGCCTGCACAGCCCCAACTCTTTCAGGCTGTGCTCACAGCAGAGCTGCTGCAGCCTCTCAGCATCCTCCTGGCCCTGCTCTGGACACTCTCCAGCATCTCCACAGCCCTCTTGTCCCAGTGGCTCCAGAGCTGGATGCAGGACTCCAGGTGGGGTCTCAGCAGAGCAGAGCAGAGGGGGAGAATGCCCTCCCTGGCCCTGCTGGCCACACTGCTGCTGCTGCAGCCCAGGCTCTGCTTGGCTTTCTGGGCTGCAAGTGCACACTGCTGGCTCCTGCTGAGCTTCTCCTCCACCAGCAGCACCCCCAAGTCCCTCTGCTCAGGGCTGCACATCACTTTGTAAGACCTGGCCCACTTCACGCCAGCATTTCCAGGCCAGCAGCTCTGACAGCTTCTGCCTAAACGCATCCAGCTAGAGCAGACTGTGACCACAGGGGTGTGCAGGAGTGCCAACAAGTCATTTCTAGCACCAGTGACTTCTCAGCTGGATTAACAGACTGGAAAAGGCAAATAAAAGCCCAGCCCAGGCTGTGCCTCCCTTCGAGCTCGCAGTGCTGCGTGCCGGGGAAGGAGCAGCAGTAGCGCAGGGAGATCATCTGCTGTGCAAACAAGGAGGAGGAATTTTGCTTTCTGAAGCTATTTCCATTACTTGAACAGAATTACAGGAGCCACCACTAGACTGAGGAGGCAGCAAATGAAATTTTGGAGGGCAAATCTGCCCCCAGTTTATTCATTTGCACGAAGAACTCTACTGTAGCTGCCGCTAAGTGACCCACAGCAGAGACCTAGGATGTTTCAAGGAGACTTTTTGGATGCTCAGCAGGTTTGGGAACCTCTCCAGAACCAGGTGCCCCAGCTGGTGGCATGAGACAGGCTCTGCAGCACCTTGGTGGCAGGGCCAGGCTCCCCACTGGCAGCTCCAGATGAGGAAATCACAACAGCCTCTACTTACACGACTCCCCTCGACTCAGCGATAAGCTAAAGTGTGCCACAACTACAGTGCCATAACGTTCCCCAGCCTAAGGATGGTGTGGAGTAGGAAGCACTTGCACATCATCACCCTGGGCTTAACATCAGTGCTCAAATGCTTGCTCTATCCCTGTGGAGAAGGGCTGAGAGGTGAAGGAGAGGCCATGCAGAATGGCAGCGCCAGCAGTTCACAGCAGTTCAGCTCTATTGCTGCTCTCTGTGCACCCTGCAGTAAATCAAAGTCTCTCCACTTCTCCCACCTCTTGAGATCGAGATAAATGCACTTGTCACCACTGCTAGGTGCTGTGAGATCCACCTCAGCATCACAATGGAGAAGTGAGACTTCAAAGCCTTGAAAGGAGTGCAGAAAGGAAGGGCAGGTCACATTAAAAGTGGTAATCCACAAACCTTTTTGGATCACAGAATCAGAGAATTGCCATGTTGGAAAAGATCTTAAGGTCATCAGGTCCCACATTAATCCAACAGGAAGAGGCTCAGGGCAGAGCTGATTGCTGCCTGCAGCTGCCTGCAGGGAGGCTGTAGCCAGGTGGGGTTGGGCTCTGCTGCCAGGCACCCAGCAAGAGAAGAAGGGGACAGAGTCTGAAGCTGTGTCAGGGCAGGTCTAGGCTGGATGTGAGGAGGAAGCTGCTGGCAGAGAGAGTGATTGGCATTGGAATGGGCTGCCCAGGGAGGTGGTGGAGTGGCTGTGGCTGGAGGTGTTGCAGCCAAGCCTGGCTGGGGCACTTAGTGCCATGGTCTGGTTGGTTGGGCAGGGCTGGGTGCTAGGTTGGGCTGGCAGAGCTTGGAGGTCTCTGCCAACCTGCTTGATTCTGTGATTCTATGATCTCCTTCTACATAACTGTTACACCATGTCCCTAAGCACATCATCCAAAAGTCCTTCAAACACCTCCAGGGATGGTGACTCCACCACTTCTCTGGGCAGCCTGTTCCAGTGTCCAGTGAAGAAAGTTCTCATAATATCCAATTTGAACCTCCTCTGGTGTAACTTGAGTCCATGTCCTCTCATTTTATCACTTGGCATATCATGGAATAATAGAATCAAGCAGGTTGGCAGAGAGCTCCAAGCTCAGCCAGCACAACCTAGCACCCAGCCCTGCCCAACCAACCAGACCATGGCACTAAGTGCCCCAGCCAGGCTTGGCTGCAACACCTCCAGCCACGGCCACTCCACCACCTCCCTGGGCAGCCCATTCCAGTGCGATTCACTCTCTCTGCCAGCAACTTTCTCCTCACATCCAGCCTAGACCTGCCCTGCCACAGCTTCAGACTCTGTCCCCTTCTTCTCTTGCTGCTTGCCTGGCAGCAGAGCCCAACCCCACCTGGCTACAGCCTCCCTGCAGGCAGCTGCAGGCAGCAATGAGCTCTGCCCTGAGCCATCATCTCATCTCAGAGATGATTTTCATAGCATGATAGAATCAGTCAGGGCTGGAAGGTAGCACAAGGAGCAGCCAGTGCCAACCCCTCTGCCATGCCCAGGGACACCCTACCCTAGAGCAGGCTGCACACAGCCTCAGCCAGCCTGGCCTCAAACACCTCCAGGGACAAGGTCTCAATCACCTCCCTGGGCAACCCAGTCCAGCCTCTCACCTCTCACCACTCTCATGCTCAAAAACTTCCTCCTCCATTTTAAACCTTGATGACCTTGGCCCCCCTCCTTGGAGGTGCTCAAGGACAGGTTTGACGAGGCCTTGAGTAACCTGGTCCAGTAAAAGGTGTCCCTGCCCATGGCAGAGGAGCTGGAACTAGATGATCTTTTAAGGCTCCTTCCAAACGCAACCACTCTGTGATTCCATGACCTCAATCCCTGCTGGAAGCACTATGCAGTTCTGTGGAGCAGCTGTAATCTCTTTCCATGGCTTCACTCATCCCCAGCAGCCTGTGAGCAGCTCAGAAACCCCTGGCTCAGGTAGAAGTGACCAAGCCAAGCTGAGTTTCCAGCTGTGGGAATGACCCTGAACAGAAGTGCAGCCAAACCACTGACTCAGCGTGCCTCAGTTTCCCCAGCTGAGCAGAGCCTTCAAGGCAGATGTGGTCCCATCAAACCTCCCAGGCATCAAGCCCTGATCCCAACTGCCTCAGCTGCTACTGCAATCCAGAGAAATAATATTTTTCTCTGCCTTTGAGTCACTCCTCCAAATTCTGTGCTGTGGTCTGGTAAACACAGTGACATCACCTCTGGTATCTGCCACTTGCTTAAAGAAAGAGAGGAAAAAATGGCTTTGGGTATTGCTTTCTTTTCCCTTCCTGTTACACTTTCCTTAAGCATTCTTTGTCTCTCTTAACCTCAATCTCTGCTTTGCCACCAGCAATCCCTGACACCCACTGAGGGCTTTGCCAGGACCAACAGCCAGCTCTGAAGGCAGTTTCTGATATGGGGCAAGAACTGGCTGGAGGGCAGGGCCCAGAGAGTGGTGGGGAATGGTGCCACATGCAGCTGGCAGCTGGCACCTGTGGTGTGCCCCAGGGATCAGTGCTGGGCACAGTCCTGTTCAATGTCTTTACTGATGATCTGGAGCAGAGGATTGAGTCCAGCATCAGTGAGTCTGCAGATGGCACCAAGGTAGAGGCAGGTGTGGAGCTGTTGGAGGGGATGAGAGCCCTGCAGAGGGACCTGGCCAGGCTGGATGGGTGGGCAGAGGGCAACGGGATGAGAGTGAACAAGGCCAAGGGCAGGGTTCTGCACTTTGGCCACAACAACCCCAGCAGCAATGAGCTCTGCCCTGAGCCTCCTCTGCTGCAGGCTGCACACCCCCAGCTCCCTCAGCCTCTCCTCACAGGGCTCTGCTCCAGGCCCCTCCCCAGCCTTGCTGCCCTGCTCCAAACACCTTCCAGCACCTCAGCATCTCTCTGCAATTCAGGAGCCCACAACTGGACACAGCACTCCAGGGGTGGCCTGAGCAGTGCTGAGCACAGGGGCACAAGAACCTCCCTTGTCCTGCTGCCCACACTGCTCCTGAGCCAGCCCAGGATGCCCTTGGCTCTGCTGCCCACCTGGGCACTGCTGCCTCATGTCTCCTAAAGACCCAACCTGAACCTCCAAAGCTGATCTCTGGTTGTGCCCCCTTCTTTGTCACCTGCTACAACCAGGACCATTTGAACTCCACCAGCCCCACAACCACCTGTCAGGCAGCTGCAAGTTCACAGATCAAGAGCATGGTGCCCACACACCACCACCTCACCAGTGGGCAAAGGAATGCAGACCCACGCTGCAAACAGAATGACCCCCCAAGAAGGTTGCAGGGAAGAGGCTGAGTGTTTTGACTCACCAGCAGTGATGCAGCAGAGAAACAAGTTAGAGAGCATGACCTTTGTGCAGCATTGCACAAGAGAGGTGGTGCTGCAGGCGTGCTTGAGGGCACTGCCCTTGCAAGCGAAATGCACTCCTTGACCTGCACAACCTTCTCTGGTGGAGCAATTGTTCATCCCTCCTCTGAATCATGAGGCAGATGACAACAGCTAAGATGTCTGATGGCCTTTTTCAACCAAGCCTGGAGATTACATGGGAGGAGCAGGGTGAAGCAAGGCAGCTTGACAGCTGGGATAAGATGCAAAGTCATGAAGCTTGGTGCTGTCAAAACTGCTGGCAAAGAACCTCGTGCACTGGGTCAGAGGACTTCCCTGAGACCCATGGAATCACAGAATCAGCCAGGTTGGAAGAGAGCTCCAAGCTCTGCCAGCCCAACCTAGCATCCAGCCCTGCCCAACCAACCAGACCATGGCACTAAGTCTGTCACAGCTTCAGACTCTGTCCCCTTCTTCTCTTGCTGCTTGCCTGGCAGCAGAGCCCAACCCCACCTGGCTACAGCCTCCCTGCAGGCAGCTGCAGGCAGCAATCAGCTCTGCCCTGAGCCTCCTCTGCTGCAGGCTGCACACCCCCAGCTCCCTCAGCCTCTCCTCACAGGCCTCTGCTCCAGGCCCCTCCCCAGCCTTGCTGCCCTGCTCCAAACACCTTCCAGCACCTCAACAGCTCTCTGCAATTCAGGAGCCCACAACTGGACACAGCACTGCAGGGGTGGCCTGAGCAGTGCTGAGCACAGGGGCACAAGAACCTCCCTTGTCCTGTTGCCCACACTGCTCCTGAGCCAGCCCAGGATGCCATTGGCTCTGCTGCCCACCTGGGCACTGCTGCCTCAGCTTCAGCTCCTCTCTCCCAGCATCTCCTGGGCCCTCTCTGCCTGGCTGCTCTCAGCCACTCTGGCCCCAGCCTGTGGCACTGTGGTGACATGATCTGAGCACAAAAGCCTTTGAAACTTACAGACTTCAAGCCCAAATTCAGGCTGACAATGCACAAATTCACACAAACCAGGCCTGGAAGGGACTTTGGGAGATGTTGTCCAATTTATTCCACTGCCTCAGAAAAGGATCAGCTCTCCTGGAGCAGTTTGTCCAACCTGCTCTTCCAATCTTCCACTCATGGAGACTCCAAACTCATCCCAAACCATCTGTTCCACAGCTCCACTCCCCTGGCAATCAGACGTTAGGCATTTTCTTCCTACCATTGCTTCCCTTGCTACACTTTGAGCTCAGCACTTGTTGGCCTCCCACCACTGGCCACAGAGAACAGTTTAGTGCCTTCCCCTTCGCAGCTACCTCTGACGTTGCTCAAGGACTGTTACTTCTCCTCTCAGCCCTAGACTAAACAACTTCATTTCTATCAGTCTGTCCATGTTGTCTGGGTTTCACAGAACCATAGAACCAGTCAGGGCTGGAAGGGAGCACAAGGAGCAGCCAGTGCCAACCCCCTGCCATGCCCAGGGACACCCTACCCTAGAGCAGGCTGCACACAGCCTCAGCCAGCCTGGCCTCAAACACCTCCAGCCATGGGGCCTCAACCACCTCCCTGGGCAACCCACTCCAGCCTCTCACCACTCTCCTGCTCAACAACTTCCTCCTCACCTCCAGCCTCACTCTCCCCACCTCCACCTTTGCTCCATTCCCCCCACTCCTGACACTCCCTCACACCCTCCAAAGTCCCTCCTCAGCCTCTTTGTAGTCTACCTTTAAGTCCTGGAAGGCCACAAGCAGGTCCCCTGGGAGCCTCCTCTGCTCCAGCCTGCACAGCCCCAACTCTTTCAGGCTGTGCTCACAGCAGAGCTGCTGCAGCCTCTCAGCATCCTCCTGGCCCTGCTCTGGACACTCTCCAGCATCTCCACAGCCCTCTTGTCCCAGGGGCTCCAGAGCTGGATGCAGGACTCCAGCTGGGGTCTCAGCAGAGCAGAGCAGAGCAGAGGGGGAGAATCCCCTCCCTGGCCCTGCTGGCCACACTGCTGCTGCTGCAGCCCAGGCTCTGCTTGGCTTTCTGGGCTGCAAGTGCACACTGCTGGCTCCTGCTGAGCTTCTCCTCCACCAGCACCCCCAAGTCCCTCTCCTCAGGGCTGCTCTCCAGCCTGGCACTGCCCAGCCTGCATTGGTGCTTGGCATTGCCTCCACCCAGCTGCAGGACCTTGCCCTTGCTCTTGTTGCACCTCCAGAGCTTGGCTTGTGCCCACCTCTGCAGCCTGTGCAGCTCCCTCTGGATGGATCCTGCCCTCCAGCCTGGCTGCTGCAGCACACAGCTTGGTGTGAGCAGCAAACCTGCTGAGGCTGCACTCAGTGCCTCTGCTCATGGCATCCACAAAGCTGTTGAACAAGACTGGTGCCAGGACTGATCCCTGAGGGACTCCACTTGTCAGTCACTCTGCTCATTTTTTTTGGTTCTCTTCTCTGGAGTTTCTGCAACCAATTCCTACATTTGCTAGAGGTGAGTATCCTGAGTCAGCCATGGCACATCTGGACACAAAGCTGACCCACTAAAATGACTTAGAGAGGGAAAAAATGAGATCACTTCTCTTACTACCCATTTGTTTGTGTTTTGCTGCAGAACTAAAGGGATGTCCTTGCCTCTCCCTGCTATAAAATTTCATCCTGATGAGCACCATGCCAAACTCCGCCTGGTACCTCCAGCGGTCCTACTTCATCCACATCCTACATCCTCATGTAATAAGGACTCCCCTTATCAAGTGGGACATGAAGAAACTTTTTTAGTAGCCAAAAGAAGCTCTTCTTCACAGAATTAACCAGGTTGGAAGAGACCTCCAAGCTCATCCAGTCCAACCTAGCACCCAGCCCTGTCCAGTCAACCAGACCATGGCACTGAGTGCCTCATCCAGCCTCCACTTGAACACCTCCAGGGATGGTGACTCCACCACCTCCCTGGGCAGCCCATTCCAATGCCAATCACTCTTTCTGACAAGAACTTCTTCCTAACATCCAGCCTAGACCTGCCCTGGCACAGTTTGAGACTGTGTCATAGAATCATAGTCAGGGCTGGAAGGGACCACAAGGATCATCATATTCCAACTCCCCTGCCATGGGCAGGGATACCCTACCCTAGACCAGGCTGTCCACAACCTCATCCTTAAACATCTCCAGCATCCTCTTGTTCTGTCACTGGGTGCCTGGCAATAGGGCTGCAATCAGTAAATCAGCCCATAATAACCCCTTAATCTCTCTGCTCACCCCACCAGAAAGGAGCAGGTCTTCTGATGACCTTGGTTAAACTGCTCCTGCTTGCTGCAGAAACGAGCACTGATGCACTAAGCCAAACACTTAAAGCAGCAGGGCTGGGGGGGAAGCACGAAGGGACTGTAACAGCAGCGCAGGATGAGATGCAGCACTGCAGACACACCTCCCAGCCAGGCAGCAAAGGCTCTGCCTCCGTGCTACAGAGATGGACAGACTAAGCTCACTGACTGTGCTGATCCTAGAATCAGTCAGGGCTGGAAGGGACCACAAGGATCACCTAGTTCCAACCCCCCTGCCACGGGCAGGGATGCCCTATCCGAGATCAGCCTGATGCGAAGCCAAGAGCCACTCTACGACTATATTGGACATGGCTTTTCTGCCAGAGAGCCCACCCCTAAATCCCAGCGAGCCTGGCAGTGGAGAGAACACAAACCACCACTCCAAAGGCACGTCTAAGTCAGGAGACAAGAGACAGGCACGTCCAGCAGGAGAGCCCCAGGAGACAGTGCGTCAGGACAACGCGCGCCGGGCACCGCTCATCGGTCACGCAACTCAGGCCAAGGGCTTTGTGTAGGGATTGGGCATTTTGGTTCGTGCTGCTCAGGGATGTTTTAAGCAGCAGCCAGGAGGAAAATTAAAGGACAGCTCTGTGCTTTGTGTTGGTGTACAAGGAGATCCTGCCAGGCATGAAAGTCAGGAGAGAAAGCAGGGGTGGACTCTGCAGCAGGGTCTGTTCCCGTCGGGCAAGGGGTGATGGCTTCAAACTAAAAGAGGAGAGATTTAGACTAGACAGAAGGGAGACATTTTTTACACTGGCACAGGATGTCCAGGCAGGTGATAGATGCCTCATCCCTGAAAACATTCCAGATCACAGAATCATGGAATCAGGCAGGTTGGAAGAGACCTCCAAGCTCATCCAGTCCAACCTAGCACCCAGCCCTGGCCAATCATCCAGACCATGGCACTAAGTGCCCCAGCCAGGCTTGGCTGCAACACCTCCAGGCACAGAGACTCCACCACCTCCCTGGGCAGCCCATTCCAATGCCAATCACTCTCTCTGGGAAGAACAATCATTTGGATGGGGCTCTGAGTTCTGGGCTCCTCAATTCAAGAGAGATGTTGAGGTGCTGGAAGGTGTCCAGAGAGAAGGGCAGCAAGGCTGGGGAGGGGCCTGGAGCACAGCCCTGTGAGGAGAGGTTGAGGGAGCTGGGGGGGTGCAGCCTGGAGCAGAGGAGGCTCAGGGCAGAGCTCATTGCTGCCTGCAGCTGCCTGCAGGGAGGCTGTAGCCAGGTGGGGTTGGGCTCTGCTGCCAGGCAAGCAGCAAGAGAAGAAGGGGACAGAGTCTGAAGCTGTGGCAGGGCAGGTCTAGGCTGGATGTTGTTAGGAAGTTGCTGGCAGAGAGAGTGATTGGCATTGGAATGGGCTGCCCAGGGAGGTGGTGGAGTGGCTGTGGCTGGAGGTGTTGCAGCCAAGCCTGGCTGGGGCACTTAGTGCCATGGTCTGGTTGGTTGGGCAGGGCTGGGTGCTAGGTTGGGCTGGCTGATCTTGGAGCTCTCTTCCAACCTGCCTGATTCTATGGTCCTATGATCCAGTTGAAGATGTCTCTGCTGACTCAAGGGGGGTTTGGACATAACCTTGAAAGGTCCCTTCCCACCCAAACCATCCTGTGATTCTGAGGGTACATAAGTGTTTGTCTCAAAAAAAATCAACAACCCAAAATCTGAAAACCAACCAAGCAAGCAGATAATGGAGTTTGGAGCCCCTGGCAGGATGGAGGTGAAGGTGGAATTGGTGAAGGGTTCCCCATTACTTTTGACCTTCAACTCTTTGGCTACCTTTTATTGTCAGTAGCATTTTTCTAGTAGCTATTACCAGTATCATCTACAGAGCATCTGTCATGGTCAAACTGCCTGGGGTCTACATGAATCCCTGCCTCCAGTTACAAGGCAGAAAATAAGCACAATTCATCTCAGCCTTGAAGCAGTCATTGTTTGATCACTCCAACGGCCTCCAGTGGAAGAGAGACTCCCAAAGCACTGTACAAAGAGGTCCTATGCACCACATCCCACAGTCTCATGTGTGCAGCTCTGTGAAGCCAAACCCAGCAGGTACTGATGCAAGTACAGATCAGTGCTGAGTCCCTTCCCCCAACCACTCCACACGGATGCTCAAAAGAAAGTTTTGCACCTTCCCCTCTCGGCAAGGATCTCCTTGAAGAGTCAAACCTAACCAAAACCAGGCTTGGAAAAGCAGAGCATTTCAAGGACAGCAGCAGCAACACACCCATGTGCAGACACATGCATCTGAAATGCACTTGTCAAAGGGAAAATAAATCCATCATCTCCTCTGTGCCAATACAGGCAGAGCAGGGACTTCAAACCCGATTAGCAGCATCCTGCCGCCTGAGAGTCCTCCTTTGAGGGCTCAAAGCAGAGCACAAACTGAAGGTAGACGGAAAGGGATGAAGCCTTCCCTTTGAGTGCCTACAAAAGACAGGCTAACAGCGGTGGCTGGAAACGTGCCTTTTGTGCAAGAAAGCCAAAATCCAACCAGGAGTGTTTGTTGCAGATGAAGGCAGGTTTTAGGGGAGCAAAGCTGCCAGGCTCGAGCGCATCTTCCTGCTCCGAACCACTGCCACAAAGGATGATTTAGATTGGATAGCAGAAAGCAATTCCTTACAGTAAGGGTGCTGAGACTCTGGAACGGGTTGCCTGGGGAAGCTGTGGATGCCCCCACCCTGGAAGTGCTCAAGGCCGGGTTAGATGAGCCCCAAGCAGTGCCACAGGCTGAGGACAAAGTGGCTGAGAGCAGCCAGGAACAAAGGAACCTGGGGGTACTGGTAGATAGTAGCTGAACGTGAGCCAGTAGTGTGCCCAGGTGGGCAGCAGGAGAGTCAATGGCATCCTGGGCTGGCTCAGGAGCAGTGTGGGCAGCAGGACAAGGGAGGTTCTTGTGCCCCTGTGCTCAGCACTGCTCAGGCCACCCCTGCAGTGCTGTGTCCAGTTGTGGGCTCCTGAATTGCAGAGAGCTGTTGAGGTGCTGGAAGGTGTTTGGAGCAGGGCAGCAAGGCTGGGGAGGGGCCTGGAGCACAGCCCTGTGAGGAGAGGCTGAGGGAGCTGAGGGTGTGCAGCCTGCAGCAGAGGAGGCTCAGGGCAGAGCTCATTGCTGCCTGCAGCTGCCTGCAGGGAGGCTGTAGCCAGGTGGGGTTGGGCTCTGCTGCCAGGCAAGCAGCAAGAGAAGAAGGGGACAGAGTCTGAAGCTGTGTCAGGGCAGGTCTAGGCTGGATGTGAGGAGGAAGCTCCTGGCAGAGAGAGTGATTGGCATTGGAATGGGCTGCCCAGGGAGGTGGTGGAGTGGCTGTGGCTGGAGGTGTTGCAGCCAAGCCTGGCTGGGGCACTTAGTGCCATGGTCTGGTTGGTTGGGCAGGGCTGGGTGCTAGGTTGGGCTGGCTGAGCTTGGAGCTCTCTTCCAACATGGTGGATTCTATGATTCAATGATTGAGCAACCTGATTGAGTGGAAGGTGTCCCTGCCCCTGGCAGGGGGGGAGTTGACACTAGATGATTTTTAAGATCTCTTCCCACCCAAACCATTCTCTGATCCCATGCCCTTGCTCAGCGCACCGGCGTGCCTAACGCACAGCACCGTTACACAACACCGCTTACGCTACAGCAACGCACTGCAGAGCAAAGGGAAAGGGCACCCCCGAGCCAAACGCAGCCCAAGCTAAGGGCAGCGCTTTCAATTCCAGCCACTGATGCAGGAAGCCAGCACAACTGGCATGACTGGAAGGGAAGTCCCACTGACCACAGCGCCGGGACCGCTCCGGCGCAGAGATCCCCCCGAGTGACATCTGCCGAGCATCGCTTCCTGCCCCGCGGAGGCTGTGTGGGACGGCCTGGCACATCTCGGCACGGCCGCGCTTCCTCTCGGGGCAAAGGAGGATGTTTTGAAAACATGAGTGGCTTGCAAAGCACTTTGGGATGGAGCCGGAGGAAGAGCACTCCCGTGCACAGGGGCAGCCAGTGCGAGCCGCCGGCTCGGCGCACCCCGCTGCGGGGTTTCATTCGGCTCTCCCTGCGGTGCTGGAGCGCAGGCTGGGCGTTCAGAAGGGGCTGCCGGTGCCCTTTGGCAGGGCAGATGCTGGGGAGCTAATGATGTTTGATGAGTTAAGGCCACTGGTGACTCAGGATCAGCAATTAGCTGATTTCTGCGGGAGGAAGGTGCTTTGCTCCATTAAGCTAAAAGCATCCTCCACAGTTGAGCGTGCACAAAGTCATTCTGTCCATCTCCCCACAAAGCCTGCCTACAGACAGCAGAGGGTGGATATTTCCTGTGTAAACACACGGCTTCACCTTTGTCTCATTATGTTTTGGGAGACAGAGAGGGGAAAAAAAGGGATTACTACACAGCTCCATCCCACAGACAACCTGAACCTGACCCTCCCTCAAAGGGGATGAGGCACGCAAGGAGAGGACTGCCGAGAGAGACAGGGCATGCAAAGGGCTGTGGCACCGACGATGGCTCTGGGGCTGTACCCATTTTGGACAAGGCTAATAGCACCAGCTCACAAAGCAGATACCCCTCCAGCCTTGCCCCAGCCTGTGATATGGGACTACAGACACCCACCTGCCTCCCCAGGCTAGACAGCAATGCTCCCATCAATCAACAACGAGCTGCACTTGTTCTGCCTGCCATTCCCAAAACACGCGCGGGCAAAAGCAACGGGACTAAAGGACGATGTGGCTGGTGCTGCCCCACCCCCCGCTTTCCCTCCTCTCTTTCCCCCCTCCCCCCCCCCCAATCAAGGAAGGGAGAGCATCCAGCTGTCTCCCCAAGGCTGCATCTCAGCCAAGCGAAGCCTGGCAGAGGTGGGTGACTGGAATCAGGGAGTGGGACCCCGGCTTCATCCTGGGAAGCGATGTGCCGAGTCATAGGATGGCAGCTCCCCGACGCCGCGTCTCTGAGCGCTAGCGCTTGTGGGCACGGCGAGACCCTCAGGCAGAGGGCACAAGGCACAGTTGCGCCTTTCAACGCGTGGGGAATGTGACGGGGCTGGCATTTGGACCCTCTGTTTTACAACTTCTTTGAAGTGTTTGATCTCAGCCGCTAACGACACTAAAGCTATCGAAGCGCTACCGCTGCTATCTTCAAAGGGCTGGGACGCTTCCATCAGCGATAGGATCCGCGTGTGGGGAGGGGGGGGAAAAAATGACCGTTATGGGGGTGCTGGGGTGAGGGGGGGGGGGTGGGTGGGTGGGAGAGAGAGCCAAAACCACCTTTACTCTTTGGACAAAGGTATTCCCAACCTCCCCTAAACCCCACGACTTCAAAGGAGGGGGTGTGACAGCGGCAGGTCCCGGGCGAGCCCGGCCGCCGTGGGCGCAGCAAGTACTACCCCGAACCCGACTACCCTCTCCGGCCGTGCCCATCAGCAGCCTCGGGGCAGAGACGAGCTGGGGGTGGGGGCTCGGAGATGCTCCCACCCTCAATTCCCCGAGCACCGGCGATCCACGACCAAGCCCTCCCTGCCCAGGCGAGGGGCACCCCAAGCCCTTGGTGGCGGCAGGTGCACCCGGGGCGGGCGGTGGCTGCCGGAGGAAGGGTAAGGGTGGGGTGTGAGAGGGAATCCCGGCTTTCCCGGAGACAAATCCCGGTAGAGACGAGCTGGGGTGGTCTGAGACTTACGTATCTCCGTAACTTCTTCTCCGGCGGTGACTTTCGGAGCCAGCCCGAGCACACCACCTCCCCGCCGCTCATCGCGGCAGCCGGGCGCTGCCTCCGCGGCGCTCAGCGCCGGCAGCGCCGGCCCATGGAAGGCGATGGGTGGGTGGGTGGATGAGTGGATGTATGGAGTGGGTGGGTGGATAGATGGATGGAAGGATGGATGGATTGGGGTGGGGGGGGTCGGGGTGGTGGGGGGGAGACGAGCGCCTCCCCCCGCCGCCACCGCCCGGCTGCGAGCGGGGAAGCAGGAAACTGGCTCCTTCCCCGGCTCACCACGCCTCCAGCCTGGCCCGGCCCGGCGCCCCGCCAGCCTGCTTTAAAGACACAAACCCCGCGGGGGAGAGGGGCTGCTCGGCCACCGAGAGGGGCTGCCTTTCCCTCCTGCCCCCCATGAACTCAGGCAGCGCCTATAGAGTAACTTTGTGCAGACCTGCATGGAGGCTCCGCGCTGCCTTCAGCAAAAAGCACATTCCCTCCCCTCCCCCTGCCATCAAACCCCTGCACTGTAGGCTTCAATCACAGAATCAACCGGGTTGGAAGAGACCTCCAAGACCATCCAGTCCAATCCTCCAGGAGCCTTTCTCCTTATGGATAAGGTCCTTCTCACCTCAGAAAGAACACAGAATCATAGAATCAAGCAGGTTGGAAGAGACCTCCAAGCTCATCCAGTCCAACCTAGCACCCAGCCCTATTCAGTCAACCAGACCATGGCACTAAGTGCCTCATCAAGGCTCTCCTTGAAGATGAGGACAGGCTTTAGCCCTGCTGTGCTGAGGGGCTTGCGTGCAAGCCGAAGGTGCAAAACAAAAGACGTTGACCAAGAGATGGACACTGGTGACAGCAAAAACCCTCCTGGATGGATGGAAGGGAAAAGAAAAAAGAAAAAGAAAGAAGAAAATAATTGAGGGGAATCAATAAAAGCTTCATATTTTACTATTGATTTTTCAGTAATGGAGCTGTGCCCACTGGAAGGGGATGTGACTGCCACTGGAGCCTCAGCAGACGAGCTGGGTTTCGTGTTACACTGGCTCATAGGCGGCCTGAGATCAACTATCATCTTCCACATCTAGCAACTCTGCACATTATGGAGGCTGATCTTCTCTCCAGCTGAAGGAGCAATAAAAAACTTCCCTCCACGGCCTTGTGAGCAGGATTAGGCTCTAACCCTTCCTTGTGCTGCATCCTCAAAAGCACAGACCTGGGCATGGCACCCTGTAAAAGCCAGGTCATAGAATCATAGAATCAAGCAGGTTGGAAGAGAGCTCCAAGCTCAGCCAGCCCAACCTAGCACCCAGCCCTGTCCAGCCAACCAGACCATGGCACCAAGTGCCCCAGCCAGTCTTTTCTTGAAGACCTCCAGGGACAGTGCCTCCACCACCTCCCTGGGCAGCCCATTCCAATGCCAATCACTCTCTCTGCCAACAACTTCCTCCTCACATCCAGCCTAGACCTACCCTGACACAACTTGAGACTCTGTCCCCTTGTTCTATTGCTGGTTGCGTGGGAGAAGAGCCCAACCCCACCTGGCTACAACCTCCCTGCAGGTAGTTGTAGACAGCAATGAGCTCTGCCCTGAGCCTCCTCTTCTGCAGGCTGCACACCCCCAGCTCCCTCAGTCTCTCCTCATAGGGTTTGTGTTCCAGGCCCCTCCCCAGCCTAGCTGCCCTTCTCTGGACACCTTCCAGCACCTCAACATCTCTCTTGAATTGAGATGCCAGCCCATGACACACACTGCCCCCTTATTAGGAAGACACAACTCAGGGTTGTTTGGTGGGGCTGGAATTCCAAGACCTGTCTCTGTAAGGCAGCTCTGCCTCAAACCTGCTTGGGCACATTCAGGCATCCCTGCCTCAGCTTCCCAGCCTGTCCAACCTCCACAGGCAGGGACAGTCCCTCCTTAACGTGTTTGTGCCATAGCTGGAGCAATAACAACCTCACACTGCCTGGATGCTTTCCTGCAACTCAAACAGCAGCACCACTCCTTACAGCACCTTGCTGGCGTGGGGATCTTGCCTCACTTCAGAGCAGTAATTACAACCTGCAGTGCCTCTGGGAGGTAGGCCTGCCATCTCTTCTCAAGATGGGGACAGCACACTTCAGCCATATGTTGTTTATCATCTCTGTGACTCCATGAAGGAGGGGGATAACCCCTTCAAGAATGACTATGTCATTTGTTAGGAATGCATTTTCTCAACTGCTTTGTTTTCCTGCCAGGCGAATGCAGGAGCGAAAATAGACTTTTCTACCTTTCTGCTGCCCAAAGAAGGGCTGCATCCTATTCAGGCACCAGGCAACCTCTGTGCAAGACACCAGCTACCCCTGGCTTGCCTATCTATCCCCTGCCATGTGGCATGCATGATGGAGCTGGGCCCTGCGCTGCCACCACCCAGCATTGCCTTATTCAGTGCACTGGAGCTGTATCAATTTACGCTGCATGACAGCCAGAGTCTTGCCCACAAACTCTCCTGGGTTAGAGGCACTTTGCACATCTGAAGGGAAAACCAAGTCACAGAAGCATAGAATCAGCCAGGTTGGAAGAGACTTCCAAGATCATGTTCACCATGAGAGTGGTGAGAGGCTGGACTGGATTGCCCAGGGAGGTGGTTGAGGCCAGGCTGGCTGAGGCTGTGTGCAGCCTGCTCTAGGGTAGGGTGTCCCTGGGCATGGCAGGGGGTTGGCATTGGCTGCTTCTTGTGGTCCCTTCCAACCCTGTCTGATTCTGTGATTCTAAGTGCCTCATCCAGGCTTTGCTTGAACACCTCCAGGGACGGTGACTCCACCACCTCCCTGGGCAGCACTTTTACAAGACAGGCAGATCTCTGCGGTGCTCACCTGGGCAGCAAAAGAGCTTTATTTTCAAAGCAAGCAATGCAGGGGATCTGAAGTCTCCTTTCTTTTGTGAATGATCACAGAATCATAGAATGAACCAGGTTGAAAGAGAGCTCCAAGCTCAGCCAGTCCAACCTAGCACCCAGCCCTGTCCAATTAACCAGACTATGGCACTAAGTGCCTCATCCAGGCTTTGCTTTGAACACTTCCAGGGATGGCGACTCCACCACCTCCCTGGGCAGCCCATTCCAATGGCAATCACTCTCTCTGACAACAACTTCCTCCTAACATCCAGCCTATACATCCTGGTGACCTGCACTTGAGAGATCTTCCCCAAGCCCCAGAGGAATTTCAGGAAGGCTGCTGACCTCCTGGTGCTCTATAAAGAGCCACTCAGGAGCAGGTGATGGCGATTTAACATGCAAAGCCACTCCGTGGTGCATCATAATGATTCACAGGTGAGGCATTTGCTCATACTGACACCAATACAAAGTGGTATCAGTTTGAAAACCAGATGCAGAGAAGCCTGTCTGCATTTTTATGTTAGCAACTTCCACCACATGGAGTGGAAATACTTTGTTTGGGTGATGGGGGTTTAAAGAAACGCTCCCTCATCACCATCACCTGAACTGGGATGGGTGATTCTACACCTTCTCTGACAGCCTTTGCTTTCTCACTTCCATCCTGTCTCTCCAGCTCATCCCCTATTCTGGGTCATCTTTGCTGGCTTGGTATCACAAGGCAAATACCAGAATGGTGTCCAAAACATGAAGCACCTCAATGAATCCCTTTTCCCCCATGCCTTTGTGGATGCCTGATACATGTAGCACAGGTACCTGGGACTTTTGGATGGGAACTGGGGCTGAATCTCTTGTACACTTAAATATGCTGCCATCCAATCCCCTATTCTGGATCATAGCCTGGATGTTAGGAGGAAGTTCTTCACAGAGAGAGTGATCTGCCATTGGAATGGGCTGCCCAGGGAGGTGGTGGAGTCACCATCCCTGGAGGTGTTTAAGAGAAGACTGGATGAGGCACTTAGTGCCATGGTGTAGTTGACTGGATAGGGCTGGGTGCTAGGCTGGACTGGATGATCTTGGAGGTCTCTTCCAACCTGGTTGATTCTATGACCATCCTTACTGACTTGGTATCACAAGGCAAATACCAGAATGGTGTCCAAACCATGAAGCACCTCAATGAATCCCTTTCCCCCATGCCATTGGTGATGCCTGACACGTGTAGCTCTGATCACTGGGACTTTTGGAGGGGAGCTGGGGCTGAATCTGCTGTACACTTAAATATGCTGCCATCTCATCCCCTATTCTGGATCATCCTTACTGACTTGGTATCACAAGGTAATTATCAGAATGATGTCCAAACCATGAAGCACCTCAATGAATCCCTTTCCCTCATGCCATTGGTGATGCCTGACACGTGTAGCTCTGATCACTGGGACTTTTGGAGGGGAGCTGGGGCTGAATCTGCTGTACACTTAAATATGCTGCCATCTCATCCCCTATTCTGGATCATCCTTACTGACTTGGTATCACAAGGTAATTATCAGAATGATGTCCAAAACATGAAGCACCTCAATGAATCCCTTTTCCCCCATGCCATTGGTGATGCTTGACACGTGTAGCTCTGATCACTGGGACTTTTGGATGGGAGCTGAGGCTGAATCTGCTGTACACTTAAATATGCTGCCATCTCATCCCCTATTCTGGATCATCCTTACTGACTTGGTATCACAAGGTAATTATCAGAATGATGTCCAAACCATGAAGCACCTCAATGAATCCCTTTTCCCCCATGCCTTTGGTGATGCCTGACACGTGTAGCTCTGATCACTGGGACTTTTGGAGGGGAGCTGGGGCTGAATCTGCTGTACACTTAAATATGCTGCCATCTCAAGTGGGAAATATAAGCTCTGTGCAGAAGAATGCTCAAAACAAAGTTGCTCCACGAGAACATGCCTCCTTAATTCCACTGTGGCTGTAACACGGACTGGGAACAGCGAGTTAATTCTGGGATTGGGCTGCCAGATTACTTATGATCCAAGGTATGTAATGCTACAGTGCCTTAGAATGCTGGCCCTGCTCAAAGCACTTGGCCAGGAAGACAAACACTATCCCCAAAGCCTCTAGGAGTTAACGACGATGGCTGTCATGAAGGCAGCTCTGATCTGGCAGCGCCTGCACGTTCGTAACAGTTTCACCAACTTCAAGCTGTTCCTCCAATCGTCAGCGGAGGCTGAACTCAGCCTGGCCCCAGCTGACTGCATAAATCTCCTGAGCCTGAGCTAACAGCCAGCAAAGCTTGGCAGAAAACTGTGAAAACCACATCCCAGGGCTGGAAAAAATGTGACGAGGGAGTTAGACAAAGCCATGGAGAATCCGTCTCTGCCAGCAGCAGCAACTGAAGGAGGAACAGCAGAATCAGCAGGCAGAGCAAGGGAGAGCTTAAAGAGATGCAGTGTAAGAAATCAAACTCCTCATATAAGGGGTAGGGCTGAAAGTAAAAACTGGGCTGAGTAAAAAGCTGCATCTGTCTGTTGCTTGTGCTGGGGCGCACCAGAAAGCGACACTTTCTCCTGCAGGAACCTCGGAGGGTTTTAACCATCACCTTCACTGCGCTTCCTTGCCCTTGTCTGAAACCGAAATCTATGAAGGATGAGAACTTCTAAGAAAGAAACCACAAGGCTCAGCGCTTCTCCTGCCCTGCCCGTGCCATCTACCGGCAGAAGGGAACACTGCAAGCACAGCAGCGCTGCCTCCAGTGCTGCAAGCACAGCAGCGCTGCCTCCAGTGCTGCAGGCACAGCAGCTCTGCCTCCAGTGCTGCAGGCACAGCAGCTCTGCCTCCAGTGCTGCAAGCACAGCAGCGCTGCCTCCAGTGCTGCAGGCACAGCAGCGCTGCCTCCAGTGCTGCAGGCACAGCAGCGCTGCCTCCAGTGCTGCAGGCACAGCAGCTCTGCCTCCAGTGCTGCAAGCACAGCAGCTCTGCCTCCAGTGCTGCAAGCACAGCAGCTCTGCCTCCAGTGCTGCGAGCACAGCAACTCTGCCTCCAATGCTGCAAACACAGCAGCTCTGCCTCCAGTGCTGCAAGCACAGCAGCTCTGCCTCCAGGGCTGCAAGCACAGCAGCGCTGCCTCCAGTGCTGCGAGCACAGCAGCTCTGCCTCCAGTGCTGCAAGCACAGCAGCTCTGCCTCCAGTGCTGCAGGCACAGCAGCTCTGCCTCCAGTGCTGCAAGCACAGCAGCGCTGCCTCCAGTGCTGCAAGCACAGCAGCTCTGCCTCCAATGCTGCAAACACAGCAGCTCTGCCTCCAGTGCTGCAAGCACAGCAGCTCTGCCTCCAGGGCTGCAAGCACAGCAGCGCTGCCTCCAGTGCTGCGAGCACAGCAGCTCTGCCTCCAGTGCTGCAAGCACAGCAGCTCTGCCTCCAGTGCTGCAGGCACAGCAGCTCTGCCTCCAGTGCTGCAAACACAGCAGCTCTGCCTCCAGTGCTGCAAGCACAGCAGCTCTGCCTCCAGTGCTGCGAGCACAGCAGCTCTGCCTCCAGTGCTGCAAACACAGCAGCTCTGCCTCCAGTGCTGCAAGCACAGCAGCGCTGCCTCCAGTGCTGCAAACACAGCAGCTCTGCCTCCAGTGCTGCAAGCACTGGGATGGATGGGGACTGTGCTAGTTTGAGGCTAGAGGGAATGGTTTGGCGAGAAGAATTAGATTCTAGGCTGTGAAAAGGGAACAATGTGGATGTCTGCTGCACTCATAGGCTTGCTGAGATGGATAAAAATGAGAGCATAACTATAGGTAACACAGTGGCTGAGTGTCTCTGGCTGCCTGTCCCTAACCTGCTGTCTGTGTAACCCTTCTGCTTTCTAACCGCCCTGGCCAATGCTCCCAACTCACCTTGCACATAAGGAAAACCCTGGGATAAGGTCGAGGGGTGGAAAGGAGGTGGAAGGGTGGTTGGGAGCCCCTCCTGGGGATGCTGTATTTGATGGGAGGACCACGAGATGGATAAAGAACTGCCTTGATGGCTGCACCCAAAGAGTGGCAGCCAATGGCTCCATGGCCAAGTGCAGGCCAGTGAAAATCAGAGTCCCTCAGGGTTGAGTCCTGGGACCAGTCTTGTTCAACAGCTTTGTGGGTGCCATGGACAGAGGCACTGAGTGCAGCCTCAGCAAGTTTGCTGCCCACACCAAGCTGTGTGCTGCAGCAGCCAGGCTGGAGGGCAGGATCCATCCAGAGGGAGCTGCACAGGCTGCAGAGATGGGCACAAGCCAAGCTCAGGAGGTTCAACAAGGGCAAGGGCAAGGTCCTGCAGCTGGGTCGAGGCAATGGCAAGCACCAATGCAGGCTGGGCAGTGCCAGGCTGCAGAGCAGCCCTGAGGAGAGGGACTTGGGGGTGCTGCTGGAGGAGAAGCTCAGCAGGAGCCAGCAGTGTGCACTTGCAGCCCAGAAAGCCAAGCAGAGCCTGGGCTGCAGCAGCAGCAGTGTGGCCAGCAGGGCCAGGGAGGGGATTCTCCCCCTCTGCTCTGCTCTGCTGAGACCCCCCCTGGAGTCCTGCATCCAGCTCCTGAGCCCCTGGGACAAGAGGGCTGTGGAGATGCTGGAGAGTGTCCAGAGCAGGGCCAGGAGGATGCTGAGAGGCTGCAGCAGCTCTGCTGTGAGCACAGCCTGAAAGAGTTGGGGCTGTGCAGGCTGGAGCAGAGGAGGCTCCCAGGGGACCTTCTTGTGGCCTCCCAGCAGCTGAAGGGGGCTCCAAAAAAGCTGGGGAGGGACTTTGGAGGGTGTGAGGGAGTGTCAGGAGTGGGGGGAATGGAGCAAAGGTGGAGGTGGGGAGAGTGAGGCTGGAGGTGAGGAGGAAGTTGTTGAGCAGGAGAGTGGTGAGAGGCTGGACTGGGTTGCCCAGGGAGGTGGTTGAGGCCCCATGGCTGGAGGTGTTTGAGGCCAGGCTGGCTGAGGCTGTGTGCAGCCTGCTCTAGGGTAGGGTGTCCCTGGGCATGGCAGGGGGTTGGCACTGGCTGCTCCTTGTGCTCCCTTCCAACCCTGACTCATTCCATGTGCTCCGCACTACTTTCACCTTTCTGTCCCTAGCTGTACCTAATGTTACTACCTGTTTGTATACTGTGCCCAGCTGTAAATACAAAGCTTCATGCCTTAATTTGCAGCCCAGCTGAGTCTGGTCTGGGTGATTTCATAAGGGGGGGGGGGGAGGGGTGGGTAACACCCAAACCATCGCAGAGACACAGGGCATTTCCTGGGGATTAGGGACCAGCTGTCTGAAATGCTGCGGGCTACTTACCCCAGCCAGGCACTAATCCCTTGGAAATGCCCTCTGCTGAAGTTAATATAAACCAAACCACGCTGAGAGGAGGAGGAGGAGGAGGAGGAGGAGGAGAAGGAGGAGGAGGAAAAGGGCTTAACAAAAACTCAGCTGTGCAGCCTGGCACTGCTCGCCTGCTTTTTGATTCCAAGAGAGTGCTTGGTCTCAGGAGGGCCAGCTCCACGACGAGATGACCTGGCTTTATCTTCAGGCAGCAGAGCTGGATGGAAGGAGCTTTTTTATGAGCTTTATGGATAAATTCTTTGTTTCATTTCATGGAGAATTTTCAAGGCCATATAACAAAAACCCATAAGCATGGCACAGAATTGATGGAACCGTTTTGGTGGGAAGAGACCAAGTCCAACCATTCATCCTGCAGTGCCAAGTCACTGCCATGCCCCTCAGCACCTCATCCAGGTGTCCTTAGAAACAGCTCCTCTAAATAATCATCACTTTGAAGAACTTGAGGCTTTTCAAGCTGTCCAGCCCCTGTGGAAAAGCACAATGAGACCTCTGACAACGTCCACAACTGAAGCCAAACGAGAGGGCTCTTCCCTTAGAATCATAGAGTCAAGCAGGTTGGCAGAGAGCTCCAAACTCAGCCAGCCCAACCTAGCACCCAGTCCTGCCCAACCAACCAGACCATGGCACTAAGTGCCCCAGCCAGGCCTGGCTTCAACACCTCCAGCCACGGCCACTCCACCACCTACCTGGGCAGCCCATTCCAATGCCAATCACTCTCTCTGCCAGCAACTTCCTCCTCACATCCAGCCTAGACCTGCCCTGCCACAACCTGAGGCTGTGTCCCCTTCTTCTCTTGCTGCTTGCCTGGCAGCAGAGCCCAACCCCACCTGGCTACAGCCTCCTTGCAGGCAGCTGCAAGCAGCAATGAGCTTTGCCCTGAGCCTCCTCTGCTGCAGGCTGCACCCCCCCAGCTCCCTCAGCCTCTCCTCACAGGGCTGTGCTCCAGGCCCCTCCCCAGCCTTGCTGCCCTGCTCTGGACATATTCCAGTACCTCAATATCACTTCAGGAACCCAGAAATGGGTTTCCAGGTGGAAACCTCTGTCGGGCTCCCCTGCCTGCTCACCCCACCTCGGTAGGCACTGCCACCCTTAGGCATCACTTGGAGAGCAGATGGAGCTCTGTGGCAGAGCAAAGGAGCAATCACCCTCCTGACACCCTGCACCGCCTCGACGCCTGCGACGGCAAGGAGCTGCTGCACCCCAAGCTAAGAGCTGCTGTCTGCCTTCTCAGCATAATTGGATCTAATCAAGTTTCATTTGCTTGGTGCAGTAACTCTGAGGACTTTCCTAAGTGGATTACTGTGGGCTCAACGGTCATGTGCCATTATAGCTCCCTGGTCAAAACAGAAGCCAGAATAAAACCAGATGCTTTCCCTCCCACTCCCCCTCCCAGTGACACTCCTTTAGGATATGAGCTCCTGCTGTCCAGGCAAATAATGAACTACAAATTCTATTAGGGGGAGGAAGTCATTGCTGGGGCATTACGTTCAGACCTCTCCTAGAAAGTGTAAATTACCCAGAGGATGGATCTCTGCATCTGCATGGGGCACTTAGTGCCATGGTCTGGTTGACTGGATAGGGCTGGGTGATAGGTTGGACTGGATGAGCTTGGAGCTCTCTTTGTTAGCAGAGCTGCTGCAGCCCTCTGAGCATTTTCATGGGCTCCTATGGACTCAGCCCAACAGTTCCATGTCCTTCTTGTGTTGGGGGTTCCAGAACTGCACACAGCACTCCAGGTGGGGTCTGAGGAGAGCAGAGCAAAAGGGCAGAATTCCTTCCCTTGCCCTGCTGGTCACACCACTCTTGCTGCAGCCCAGCACACAGTTGCTGGGCTGCAGCAAGAGCAGTGTGACCAGTAGGACCACAACTGGGATGATAGGTTGGGATGGATGAGCTTAGAATCATAGAATCAACCAGGCTGGAAGAGCCCTCCAAGATCATCCATTCCTACCTAGCACCCAGCCCTGCCCAACCAACCAGACCATGGCACTAAGTGCCCCAGCCAGGCTTGGCTGCAACACCTCCAGCCACGGCCACTCCACCACCTCCCTGGGCAGCCCATTCCAGTGCCAATCACTCTCTCTGGCAGGAGCTTCCTCCTCACATCCAGCCTAGACCTGCCCTGCCACAGCTTCAGACTCTGTCCCCTTGTTCTGTTGCTGCTTGCCTGGCAGGAGAGCCCAAATCCACCTGGCTACAGCCTCCCTGCAGGCAGTTGTAGACAGCAATGAGCTCTACCCTGAGCCTCCTCTTCTCATCAACCCATACCCCCAGGTCCTTATCCTCAGAGATGCTCTCAGCCATTCCCCACCCAGCCTGGATTTGTGCTTGGGATTGCACTGACCAAGGTGCAGGACCTCACACTTGGCCTTGTTGAATGTCATGAGTTTGGCTTAGGAAATGAACACTCTGTGATGCTCAACCTCAGAGGTTTTAGCTCAACCTTTCTTCCCTGCCAGCACTGTTACAAATGGTACTAGGTTTCAGTCAGGGATGGGAGTAGCCCAGTGCCTGAAACAGTGTTTTAGCACCTACCCTAAGGAGCTGCCAACGTAATCCTGCCCAGCAAGTCAGCCACTAAGTTCATGAATGTGAAATCTGTTCAGTACTTCAAGCCTCCACTTCCTACATAACCCCAAACACTAAGAATTTATTAATGCCATCAGTAATAACAGAATTGGAAAGACTGAAGCAGGCCTCCTGAGTTGATTCCTACAGCTGCTTGGGCTCTGTGGGTGGCAAAGTTCAGAGGTGCAGGACGATATGGAAAAGCCCCACCCAGGAATGTTTACAGAGAGGCACCTAAAGCACAGCCTGCCCAGCACTTCAGCTGCTGTGCAAAGCCCCTTCTCAGTGGGATTGCTGTGAACATGCTGCAGGGCAAGGCTGAGCACACATAGAGAGAGTGATGTGCCACTGGAATGGGCTGCCCAGGGAGATGGTGGAGTTGCCATCCCTGGATGTGTTGCAGCCAAGCCTGGCTGGGGCACTTAGTGCCATGGTCTGGTTGGTTGGGCAGGGCTGGGTGCTAGGTTGGGCTGGCTGAGCTTGGAGCTCTCTTCCAACCTGCTTGATTCTGTGATCTCCATGGAAGGGGCCTCAACCATCTCCCTGGGCAACCTGTTCCAGTGTTCTACCACCCTCACAGTAAAGAACTTGTTCCTGACATCCAGTCTAAATCTGCTCTGCTCTGATGTGAAGCCACTGTCACTGGACCTATCACTGCAGGTCTTTGTAAACAGTTGCTCTCCATCCTTCATGAAGGCTCCCTTCAGGTACTGGAAGACTACTCCAGGGAGGTCTAGGGTGTAAGGGTGGGTGCCCAGCTGTCTCCTGTTTGGATAGGCAGCCTGTTGCCATGCACTCATCACCAGAGCAGCAGCAAAGCTGAGGGACAAGCAGAAAACAGGAAACCTGCACTTCAGAAAAACATGGATCACAGCTAAATCACAGCACTGAGCACTTCCAGCCCAGAGCCTTCCAAGGGTCATAAAGATAGCAGTGAATTAATGCTCAAAGATCACTTGGGAGATAAAGACACCATAGAAGTGTCATTAGAGAAGCATGGTGTGAGTGAAACACAGTTATTTCCCCCTCTGGTTGGAAATGGAGGCTCTTTTGGAAGTCATGGCAGACAGCAGAGAACAGACCAAGGCAGAAATTTATGTGTTGCTGTGATTTATCAAGGCCAGCTCCTAGCCCAGGCCACGATTTCTTCTGAGCAGTTTGTCCGTGCCTTTGCCAGCAACTCATGATTGGTGACCTCTGAAAACACAGACTTCATTTTAGCAGCACATTAAGCACATAGCAGCACATAAGGAAAAGCCTTTTCACTGTGAGGGTGCCCTGACTGTGCCTGAGCAGTGGAACAGGCTGCCCAGAGAGGCTGCAGAGTCTCCTTCTCTGGACACATACAAAACCTGCCTGGATGTGTTCCTGTGTGACCCACTCCAGGTGATCCTGCTCTGGCAAGTGGTTGAACTGGCTAAGTGCCACTGGTGAAGATGAATATTTGCTGCTGATACTCACAGAATCAAGCAGGTTGGAAGAGAGCTCCAAGCTCAGCCAGCCCAACCTAGCACCCAGCCCTGCCCAACCAACCAGAGCATGGCACTAAGTGCCCCAGCCAGGCTTGGCTGCAACACCTCCAGCCACGGCCACTCCACCACCTCCCTGGGCAGCCCATTCCAATGCCAATCACTCTCTCTGCCAGCAACTTCCTCCTCACATCCAGCCTAGACCTGCCCTGCCACAGCTTCAGACTCTGTCCCCTTCCTCTGTTGCTGCTTGCCTGGCAGCAGAGCCCAACTCCACCTGGCTACAGCCTCCCTGCAGGCAGCTGCAGGCAGCAATCAGCTCTGCCCTGAGCCTCCTCTGCTGCAGGCTGCACACCCCCAGCTCCCTCAGCCTCTCCTCACAGGGCTGTGCTCCAGGCCCCTCACCAGCCTTGCTGCCCTGCTCCAAACACCTTCCAGCACCTCTACAGCTCTCTGCAGTTCAGGAGCCCACAACTGGACACAGCACTCCAGGGGTAGCCTGAGCAGTGCTGAGCACAGGGGCACAAGAACCTCCCTTGTCCTGCTGCCCACACTGCTCCTGAGCCAGCCCAGGATGCCATTGGCTCTGCTGCCCACCTGGGCACTGCTGCCTCAGCTTCATCTCCTCTCTACCAGCACCCCCACTCCCTCTCTGCCTGGCTGCTCTCAGCCACTCTGGCCCCAGCCTGTAGTGCTGCTTGGGGTTGCTGTGGCCAAAGTGTAGAACCCTGCACTTGGCCTTCTTCAATCTTATCCCACTGGCCTCTGCCCACCCACCCAGCCTGGCCAGGTCCCTCTGCAGGGCTCTCCTACCCTCCAACAGCTCCACAGCTGCTCCTAGCTTGGTGCCATCTGCAAACTCACTGATGCTGGACTCAATCCCCTGCTCCAGCTCCCCCCTTACAGCATTTTTGCTGAACACCTTGTGCAGGACACTGAGCCCCAGCTGTAGGACAGACAATACCACATTTCACAGCAGCAATAAAACAACGGGAGCCATAATTTCTTTGAACTGTGGGGTCAGACTTGTTGTTAGCCAAGTCTGTAAGAACTCATACAGTAAATCAGATATGTCTCTTTACCAGCAGGACCATAAAATCAAACTTTACAATCCTTCTGAAGGTCACAGCTCTGCAACAGTCTGTAAGAGAAAACAATAAATTCACCCCTGGGACCACCACCTCCTGGCTTGGGCAGCTTTGTTTATGCCTGAGAAAATCAGAACTTCTGACAGTCTTTACACAAAGTCTTTCCCATTTGAGGTGCTGGAAGGTGTTGAGAGAAGGGCAGCAAGGCTGGGGAGGGGCCTGGAGCACAGCCCTGTGAGGAGAGGCAGAGGGAGCTGGGGGTGTGCAGCCTGCAGCAGAGGAGGCTCAGGGCAGAGCTCATTGCTGTCTGCAGCTGCCTGCAGGGAGGCTGTAGCCAGGTGGGGTTGGGCTCTGCTGCCAGGCAAGTAGCAAGAGAAGAAGGGGACAGAGTCTGAAGCTGTGGCAGGGCAGGTCTAGGCTGGATGTGAGGAGGAAGTTGCTGGCAGAGAGAGTGATTGGCATTGGAATGGGCTGCCCAGGGAGGTGGTGGAGTGGCCGTGGCTGGAGGTGTTGCAGCCAAGCCTGGCTGGGGCACTTAGTGCCATGGTCTGGTTGGCTGGGCAGGGCTGGGTGCTAGGTTGGGCTGGCTGAGCTTGGAGCTCTCTGCCAACCTGCTTCAATCTATGATTCTGTGATTCTATGATCTTGGAGTCTTTTCCCATCCTGGCTTACCCTATTCTACTCCTACCCTATTCTATTTTGTTCTATTCTATTCTATTCTATTCTATTCTATTCTATTCTATTCTATTCTATTCTATTCTATTCTATTCTATTCTATTCTGTTCTACTCTATTCTATTATTTTCTATTCTATTCTGTTCTGTTCTATTCTACTGTATTCTATTCTGTTCTATTCTACTCTATTCTAGTCTATTCTATCCTGTACTACTCTGTTCTATTATTTTCTATTCTATTTGATTCTATTTTGTTCTATTCTACTCTATTCTATTCTGTTCTACTCTTTTCTATTATTTTCTAGTCTATTCTGTTCTGTTCTATTCTACTGTATTCTATTTTGTTCTATTCTATTCTATTTTGTTCTATTCTAGTCTATTCTATCCTGTACTACTCTGTTCTATTGTTTTCTATTCTATTTGATTCTATTCTGTTCTGTTCTACTCTATTCTATTCTGTTCTATTTTGTTCTATTCTACTGTATTCTATTCTGTTCTATTTTATCCTGTTCTACTCCATTCTATTCTGTTTCTCCTTTGGATCCATCTCTCCACTCTCCCTAAGCATGAAGCAGAGGAGAAACAAGCAGCAACCACAGCTGCTACTGCTTTCAGCAGCAGCAAGGCCACATTTATCTCTATACACACACACTGAGTGGAAACAATGACCAAAGTGTTCCTTGGCAAAGGAGTCCCCTTCTCCCCACCCCCCCAAAGCAAAACACAGCTATAAGCCATTTCCAAAACAATCAATACTGGCCCAGCAAGCTGTAACTGTACCTTACACTTCCCATCAAAGTCTTGGCACTCCCTCCAAGGAGTGATGCTTTATAAAGCCCAGAATCACAGAAGGTTAGGGGTTGGAAGTGACCTCAAAAGATCAGCTACTCTAACATCAGCCCCTCCTCTCTGCCCCAGCAGCATCACCTAGGGCAGATCACACAGGAACAGATCCAGCTGGGTTTGGAATATCTCCAGAGAAGGAGATCTTTGATCACATTCTGTGATTCTGTCATCCACAACCCCCCCTGGGGAGCCTGTTCCAGTCTTCTGCCACCCTCACAGGGAAGAAAGTTTTCCTTGTGTATATATGGAACTTACTGGAATCACAACTACTGCCAAAGCAAGCAGAGAGAGAGGACTGCTGAGCTCCACACCTTGCTGCTTTCACCTCAAGTCTGGAGGGCTGAATGCAGGTAGCTCAGCTAAAACCCCCAATGCTGCTCTGCTGATTTCTCAGCATCACAGAATCACAGAAACTCCCAGGTTAGGGAAGCCCCTCAGGATTAGCAAGTCCAACTTACATCCCTACTCTACAAGATTCACCTGAAACCATATCCCCAAGCACCACATCCAAACCACCCTTAACAGAATCACAGAATCAGTCAGGGTTGGAAGGGAGCACAAGGAGCAGCCAGTGCCAACCCTCTGCTATGCCCAGGGACACCCTACCCTAGAGCAGGCTGCACACAGCCTCAGCCAGCCTGGCCTCAAACACCTCCAGCCATGGGGCCTCAACCACCTCCCTGGGCAGCCCACTCCAGCCTCTCACCACTCTCCTGCTCAACAACTTCCTCCTCACCTCCAGCCTCACTCTCCCCACCTCCACCTTTGCTCCATTCCCCCCACTCCTGACACTCCCTCACAGCCTCAAGTCCCTCCCCAGCTTTTCTGCAGGCCCCAGGAAGGGTAGGTGGCTCCACCACCTCCCTGGGCAGCTCATTCCAGTGCCTGAGGACTCTCTCCATGAAAAACATTTTCCTAATGTCCAATCTAAACCTACTCAGTCTCAGCTTGAGGCTGTGCTTGTACAGAAGCTGGTACCACAGCCCCACATCTAGACACTGTCTTAACACCACAGTATAGAAATCATGGGTTCAAGCCAAGCCTGGATGAGGCACTTAGTGCCATGGTCTGGTTGGTTGGGCAGGGCTGGGTGCTAGGTTGGACTGGCTGAGCTTGGAGCTCTCTTCCAACCTGCTTGATTCTATGATTCTAGGAAAAAAACCCTATGGATATAAATCAAACCCATAAATGATAAGGGGGAGAGCAGCAGACTCTTCTGCTAGCTTCAGAGACAACATTTACTCTTCTATGGCTTTCAAAGAGAGAAGATTTGAGATGTGATGTTAGCTCTCCAGGTGTCATTTATCCTAAGCAAAAACTAGGGCACTTTGGGAGACTTTGATCCTGCAGATTAAAAAATGAAGTGAAGGAATCATCTGGAATTCCTGCAGCAGAAACACAAGTTTTCTTCTAAACACTCTTCTGAGAGGCTGGCATTTGGTTGCACAGGATCCCTGGCTCACAGGATGTTAGGGGTTGGAAGGGACCCAAGGAGATCATCCAGCCCAAGCCCCCTGCTGCAGCAGGACAATGCTGTCTAACACAGATCACAGAGGAACACATCCAGACAGGCCTGGAAAGGCTCCAGACAAGGAGACTCCACAGCCTCTCTGGGCAGCCTGTGCCAGGGCTCTGGGACCCTTACAAGAAAGAAGTTCCCCCTTGTGCTGAGCTGGAACCTCTGTGCTGCAGCTTCCATCCATTGCTCCCTGTCCTGTGCCAGGGAGCAGTGAGCAGAGCCTGTCCCCCCCTCCTGGCAGCCTTCAGATACTTATAAACATTTATCCAATCCCCTCTCAGTCTTCTCTTCTCCAGACTAAGCAGCCCCAGGGCCCTCAGCCTCTCCTCAGCAGGCAGTGCCCTCCAGTCCCCTCATCATCCTCATAGCCCTCTGCTGGACCCTCTCCAGCAGATCCCTGTCCCTCAGCCCAAACCTGAACACAGTACTCAAGATGAGGTCTCAGCAGAGCAGAGCAGAGCAGAGGGGCAGGAGAACCTCCCTGGATCTGCTGGACACTCTCTGCTCAATGCTCCCCAGGACCCCATTGGCCTCTTGGCCCCCAGGGCACATTGCTGTGCCATGGATGTTCTCCCCCAGCACTCTCAGCTCCCTCTCCTTGGGGCTGCTCTCCAGCAGTCACCTCCCAGTCTGTCCTGCTGCAGTTTATTATCCCTCTCCTGGTGCAGGACTCTGCACTTGTCCTGTTGAACCTCATCTGGTTCCTCTGTGCCCAGCTCTGTCTGTCCAGGTCTTGCTCCATGACCTCACTACCTGCAGCTGTCTCAGCCAAGCCTCTCAGTTTGGTGTCAGCATCAAACCTGCTGAGCAACCTCTGTCTGTCTGTCCCCTCATCAATGTCATTGATGAAGATGTTGACCATTATGCAAAGTCCATGGCACTGCACTTTTATTTGCAGCCCTGTTGCTGTCCTACCACTGCCCTAATGCTGCAAAGCCACAGGTGCAGTGACTATAGAATCACAGAACCATAGCATGGGTTAGGTTGGAAGGGACCTCAAGGATCAGGCAGTTCCAACCCCCTGCCATAGGCAGGGACACCTCCCACTAGAACAGGTCACTCAAGACCTCATCCAACCTGACCTTCAACACCTCCAGGGAGGTTGTGGAGCACAGAAGCACCCAATGTGATCTTTGATGCTTTGTGCTCCACAACCTCCCTGGGCAACCTGTGCCAGTGTCTCACCACCCTCACTGCAAACAACTTCTTCTTAACATCTAGTCCAACTCTCCCCTCTGCCTGTTCAAACCCATTCCTCCTCATCCTGCCATCACAAGACCTTGCCAACAGCCCCTCTGCAGCCTTCCTGCTGTCCCTGGCGACACTGATTCTTCTGAGGACAAACCTGGGAAGGGGCAGTGCTAGCTGAAAGCAACTGAAGCTTCAAGAAATACTCACCACAAGGATGCTAGCAGAGAGTGGGCTGGGGAGCTGACTGCTTCCCACCCTGAAAGCTCTGCAGTGCATATTCAGGCTGAGAGGTGATTGCTGTGGGCAAAGAGCAGGAGCTTTTTTGGCTGAGAAGCTGTCAGTTTTTAGCTGGGTTCAGTCCCTGCCACACAGCAGAGCCTAAGCAAAGACACAGCAAAGGAAAAGGGTTTAAATCTAAGAAACTCTTGGGGAGTTTCCCTGTCTGCATGGCCCAGAGGAATGACCTCCCCTGTGCTCCAGACTGGCTTCCGTTGCATTGAGCGAGAGGAGACCTGAAGGAAATGCATGACATTCCACATGGAAATCCCAGGGAAAGCACACTGCATTCCTTGGCAACACCAACCCTCCTTGGATATGCACAGCAGGAGGTGAACACAGGGCCCCAGAACCACTGAAACCTTCAGGTTGGAACAGCTCCTCAGGGTCACCAAGTCCAACCAACAGCCCTGCTCTGCAAGGTGCACCCTAAACCCTATCCCCAAGCACCACATCTGGATGACTTTTAAACACACCCAGGGTTGGTGACTCCACCACCTCCCTGGGCAGCACATTCCAGTGCCTGACCACTCCTGCTGGTAATTTATTCTTAGAATCACAGAATCAAGCAGGCTGGAAGAGAGCTCCAAGCTCAGCCAGCCCAACCTAGCACCCAGCCCTGCCCAACCAACCAGACCATGGCACTAAGTGCCCCAGCCAGGCTTGGCTGCAACACCTCCAGCCACGGCCACTCCACCACCTACCTGGGCAGCCCATTCCAGTGCCAATCACTCTCTCTGCCAGGAACTTCCTAACAACATCCAGCCTGAACCTGCCCTGCCACAGCTTCAGACTCTGTCCCCTTCTTCTCTTGCTGCTTGCCTGGCAGCAGAGCCCAACCCCACCTGGCTACAGCCTCCCTGCAGGCAGCTGCAGGCAGCAATCAGCTCTGCCCTGAGCCTCCTCTGCTGCAGGCTGCACCCCCCCAGCTCCCTCAGCCTCTCCTCACAGGGCTGTGCTCCAGGCCCCTCCCCAGCCTTGCTGCCCTGCTCCAAACACCTTCCAGCACCTCAGCAGCTCTCTGCAATTCAGGAGCCCACAAGTGGACACAGCACTCCAGGGGTGGCCTGAGCAGTGCTGAGCACAGGGGCAAAAGAACCTCCCTTGTCCTGCTGCCCACACTGCTCCTGAGCCAGCCCAGGATGCCATTGGCTCTGCTGCCCACCTGGGCACTGCTGCCTCAGCTTCAGCTCCTCTCTCCCAGTACCCCCAGGGCCCTCTCTGCCTGGCTGCTCTCAGCCACTCTGGCCCCAGCCTGCAGTGCTGCTTGGGGTTGCTGTAGCCAAGGTGTAGAACATGAAGTATGAAGAACTCATGGTTCATCCCTGGCTGCAAGGCTGAGAGTTGGGCTTGTTCAGCCTGCAGAAGGCTCCATGAAGACCTTATTGAAGGCTTCCAGTACTTAAAGGGGGCCACAAGAAAGATAGGGGCAGAGTTTTTAGCAGGGCCTGTTGTTACAGGACAAAGGTGATGCTTTTAAAGCAGAAGAGGGAAGAATCAGACTAATCATTTTCCAATGAATGTGGTAGAAGACAGGCCCAGATTGCCAAAGAACATGGTAGAAGATTAAAGGCCAAGCTGGGTGGAGCTTTGAGCAACCTGCTCTAGTTGAAGATGTCCCTGCTGACTGCAGGGGAGGTTGGACTAGATTGCCTTGTAAGGTCCCTTCCAACTGAAATCATTCTATGATTCTGCCTACAAGGCAAAGGTTAAACCTTTTCCTTCTGTCCTCCAACAACTTCTTATCAAGCCAGAGAATGAAGGGTGGATCAGAGCAGTTCTTGGTTGCTGCAAAATGTCACCTCATGCAAAGCCCTGCCAGCCAACTCTGCAAACCTGCTACCAACAGCTCTGTGGTCCTTCCCTGCAACTTCTGACTCACACCACCCCATGACACCTTGGCATCTTCTACTGTCTTCCTTTCTGCACCTCGTTTTTCACCTGCTGCTCTCAGCCCCACCCTGCTCATTAGAGCTGGCACCTCACAGGCTTAACAACCTCCCTCTGACTGTTGTCTGCTGATGCTAAAAGCAACACAGCTAGCCCTGAGCTGCTGCAGGGGTGGACAGGGCATGGCTTTGCCATCCACCCACTCTGTTTACAGCAGGTGGGCTTCCAGTTCAAGAGCTCTCATTTCCATCAGCTGTGGCAGAACCTGTGATTAAGGATCTCAACAAGGACACCTGCTCACCACAAGTGATTTAGGAACGTGGCAAGGATGGGGCTGTTTGGCAGCTGCACTCTTTCCACATCTTTCTGCTGAGAGAAGTAATTCCAAAAGACAAAAGCCAGCAGGAACATTTGAGACAACAGATTAAAAGGAGATATGGTCCAAACACAGGAAGTTATCACAGGGGTTGAAAGGGACTTCTGAAGATGATCAAGTCCAAACCCCCTGCCAGTGAAGGCTCACTTAGAGCAGATCACACAGGAACACATCCAGACAGGTTTTGAAAGTCATCATCATTATAGAAGCAAGCAGGTTGGAAGAGAGCTCCAAGCTCAGCCAGTCCAACCTAGCACCCAGCCCTGCCCAAACAACCACACCATGGCACTAAGTGCCCCAGCCAGGCTTGGCTGCAACACCTCCAGCCACGGCCACTCCACCACCTCCCTGGGCAGCCCATTCCAATGCCAATCACTCTCTCTGCCAGCAACTTCCTAACAACATCCAGCCTAGACCTGCCCTGCCACAGCTTCAGACTCTGTCCCCTTCTTCTCTTGCTGCTTGCCTGGCAGCAGAGCCCAACCCCACCTGGCTACAGCCTCCCTGCAGGGAGCTTCAGACAGCAAAGTGCTCTGCCTCTTCTCCAGGCTGCACACCCCCAGCTCCCTCAGCCTCTCCTCACAGGGCTGTGCTCCAGGCCCCCTCACCAGCTCCATCACCCTTCTCTGGACACACCACCCCGGGCAGCCTGCTGCAGTGCTCTGCCAGCCTCCAAGTAAAGAAGTTCCTTTTCCTGGTTAGCTGGAACTTCCTCTGTTCAAGTTTATGCCCATTACTTCTTTTTCTGTTCATGGGGGACCCCTGAGAAGAGTCTGGCCCCATCTTCCTGCCAGCCAGCCCTCAGATATCTGTAAGCACACTGCAGTGTGTGCTGCAGGCACAGCTCAGTGGTTTCAAGGGCAAGGCAGCTGCCTGAACCGTTCCGTGGAACCAGACTTACCAACACAAGGCTGCAGCAGGAAATGCAAACCAGCAGAGGCACAGTTAACACCTGCCTGATCAAGCAGACCAAGGAGGCACCAAAACCAAAACATCTTGATATGCAGAGGATGTCTCAGTGCATGCAACAAACAGCCCCCAAGCAATGACCTCGCAGTGACGCTCTTTGCATGATGGCAACATGTAGGAGTCCCAGGCGTGGGCACAACTGAAGCATGGCAGGTGCCACAAGACATCAGTGTGTATTTTTAGACCCTGCAGGTGCACTATTACACAGCCCCTCCAGAGAGAACTGTGACTGCAATGCTGCCTGATTACTGCTTTTCAATCTCTACTTGGAAAAGAAGCCTCCAGGGCCACGCTGCAGCCACTCCGCAGTGTCTGCGGCAAATCACAGGAGGTGATTAGCAATAAGGACATTACCTTAAGTCACAGAATGGCTTCAGTTGGAATGGACCTAAAAGAACATTTCTTAGCTCATTCTGTACTCAGCAGCACTG
The DNA here is from genome assembly GCF_015220805.1 of Pogoniulus pusillus. NCBI lineage: Eukaryota > Metazoa > Chordata > Aves > Piciformes > Lybiidae > Pogoniulus > Pogoniulus pusillus. The sequence continues at coordinate 2,091,199 of NC_087266.1, forward strand.
GTCAGGCCACACCTTGAGTGCTGTGTCCAGCCCTGGGCTCCTCAATTCAGGAGAGATCTTGAGGTGCTGGAAGGTGTCCAGAGAAGAGGTACGAAGATGGGGAGGGGCCTGAAGCACAGCCCTGTGAGGAGAGGCTGAGATCTGGGATCTGTGCTAGATTGTGTGGTCAGGCTCTGGCAGGGGGCTTGGACTTGATAATCAACTTGGGTCCCTTCCAACCCCTAACATCCTGTGAGCTGGCATTGTTTAGCCTGAAGAAGAACAGGCTCAGGACAGACCTCATTACCATCTACAACTACCTAGAAGGAGGCTGTAGCCAGGTGGGGTTGGGCTCTGCTGCCAGGCAAGCAGCAAGAGAAGAAGGGGACAGAGTCTGAAGCTGTGGCAGGGCAGGTCTAGGCTGGATGTTGTTAGGAAGTTGCTGGCAGAGAGAGTGATTGGCATTGGAATGGGCTGCCCAGGGAGGTGGTGGAGTGGCCGTGGCTGGAGGTGTTGCAGCCAAGCCTGGCTGGGGCACTTAGTGCCATGGTCTGGTTGGTTGGGCAGGGCTGGGTGCTAGGTTGGGCTGGCTGAGCTTGGAGCTCTCTGCCAACCTGCTTGATTCTATGATCTTGAAGATATCTTGCCCAGGCTGAACAAACCCAACACCTTCAGCCAGTCCTTGCAGGAGAGGTGATTTCTCTCTATATATTGTTGACACTGCAGCCACCTTGAGGTTCAGAGAAGTAAGCACTACACAAATGACCACTTGTTGGATTGGGGTAATTTGGAAAGGAAGAATCATAGAATCATAGAATGAGTCAGGGTTGGAAGGGAGCACAAGGATCAGCCAGTTTTAACCCCCCTGCCATGCCCAGGGACACCCTACCCTAGAGCAGGCTGCACACAGCCTCAGCCAGCCTGGCCTCAAACACCTCCAGCCATGGGGCCTCAACCACCTCCCTGGGCAACCCAGTCCAGCCTCTCACCACTCTCCTGCTCAACAACTTCCTCCTCACCTCCAGCCTCACTCTCCACACCTCCACCTTTGCTCCATTCCCCCCACTCCTGACACTCCCTCACACCCTCCAAAGTCCCTCCCCAGCTTTTCTGGAGCCCCCTTCAGCTGCTGCAAGGCCACAAGAAGGTCCCCTGGGAGCCTCCTCTGCTCCAGCCTGCACAGCCCCAACTCTTTCAGGCTGTGCTCACAGCAGAGCTGCTGCAGCCTCTCAGCATCCTCCTGGCCCTGCTCTGGACACTCTCCAGCATCTCCACAGCCCTCTTGTCCCAGGGGCTCCAGAGCTGGATGCAGGACTCCAGGTGGGGTCTCAGCAGAGCACAGCAGAGTGGAGGGATCCTAGAAACTCTCAACTCCAGTCCCAAATCAGCCACTGGTTTCCAATTGCCTTGAGTAAGTGACTTGACCTTCCACAACCCCATCTTGGAAAGAAATGAAATGACTTATTCCTTTACCTGGCAAAGAAGCTGAGAGCATAAAGCCATTAAAGGCTGAAAGTTGTTCAGATCCAGTGGTGATAAGCAATTACTTAACACATCTGCAATGCCTGAGAGCATCTGTCAGTTGCTTCCAACTACAGACAAAACTGCTTGGTCTGATGAGCACGTGAGAGATTTGCTCAATAACAACCCCAAAATGGCAAAGCAACAACAACAAAACCAAAAAACAAACCCAAAACCAGCACCAAGAAACTGCTAAGTTGGCTCTGGAGAGATGAATGAACTCTCCTTAACTGTGTGCTCTCTCAGAGACAGAAAGCAGATTACCTCCTGCAGGAGCTGTGCAACAACTCTGGGTTTACAGCAAAGGAAACATCTCCCCACGACACTGAAGGGAACACTTCTGATGCTGAGTGCTAGCAGTTTAAAGCAGAAGAAGAAACCATCCAGAGTTACAAAACCACCCAGTGGGACAGCTTTATTGATGATCCACAAAACATCATTCACCTAATTCCACTCCAGCAGTTGCAATAGGACATTTTCCCCTGCTAGGTTTGCTTGACTTTCCCAAGGTGAACCAGATTGGCTTTTAAGTGAGGGTGGGGGAGAACTCATGCTGCCGTTTCCTAAGAGCAAATGCATCACAGCCAGGACAAATACTTTGCAGTATTAAAACACTCAATCTTCAAATTAAAGCCTATTAAAGCCTCACAGCAGTCCTGGCTCCCAGTCTGGTTTAGGTCACACCTCCTTATTAATATTTCACATAAACCCCTCCCCAGTAAAGTTGATTCAGAACTCTGTTGGCTTGGAGTATCTGACAATGACCTTAACCCTTAGTCAAGAGGGATTTAGGGTTCCTGAAGGAACCAGGAACTGGTTCAAAGCTGACAAATTACCTGCCAGTGTGCTTCCACAATCTGACCAGAACATAGCTTCTTATCATCAAGCCAGACTTTCACAGGTGTAAAGACAGTTCTAACATCCCACTAAACACGCTCAAGTCGCATCCTAGAGCTAAGTGAGGCACAGAAAGCCACAGCAGCAGCAGCAGGTTTCTCCAGGTGAGTCAACTGCTGAGCTAGAGAAGGCAGGAGTGAGAAAACCTGGGGAAAGGGATGACATCTTTGATATTGTCAACTCCCAGGATGTACTGCAGGTAGCGTTCAAAGCCCATCCCGAAGCCTCCATGAGGAGTGGAGCCGAATCTGCGCAGGTCTAGGTACCTGGAATTCAAAGAGACAGTTACACTTGCAGCATGGCTGGGCTGAGGTCACTGCACACAGGTGACTGGCTGGGCTTTTGCTTTCCATCTTAATTGCTTCCCTTTGGCCCTAACCACCAGTGGATCTCTGCCAACACAGCTGATGTCGGTCAGGGGTGCGAAGAGGAGAGGTTCCCTGACAGGCAGGATTGCATTAGCAAAAAGCCCAAGAGCAAATCCATTTCAAACCAGCACAGCTATGCTCAGCCACTACCAGAGGATCAGAGACTCATAGAATCAGCCAGGTTGGAAAAGACCTCCAAGCTCATCCAGTCCAACCTAGCACCCAGCCCCGGCCAAGCAACTAGACCATGGCACTAAGTGCCTCATCCAGGCTTGTCTTAGACTCATAGAATCATAGAATCAAGCAGGTTGGAAGAGAGCTCCAAGCTCAGCCAGCACAACCTAGCACCCAGCCCTGCCCAACCAACCAGACCATGGCACTAAGTGCCCCAGCCAGGCTTGGCTGCAACACCTCCAGCCACAGCCACTCCACCACCTCCCTGGGCAGCCCATTCCAATGCCAATCACTCTCTCTGCCAGCAACTTCCTAACAACATCCAGCCTAGACCTGCCCTGCCACAGCTTCAGACTCTGTCCCCTTCTTCTCTTGCTGCTTGCCTGGCAGCAGAGCCCAACCCCACCTGGCTACAGCCTCCCTTCAGGTAGCTGTAGACAGCCAGGCCAGGATGCCATAGAGTGGCTGGGAGCAGCCAGGAAGAAAGTGACTTGGGGGTGCTGAGAGAGAGGAGCTGAAGCTGAGGCAGCAGTGCCCAGGTGGGCAGCAGAGCCAATGGCATCCTGGGCTGGCTCAGGAGCAGTGTGGGCAGCGGGACAAGGGAGGTTCTTATGCCCCTGTGCTCAGCACTGCTCAGGCCACCCCTGGAGTGCTGTGTCCAGTTGTGGGCTCCTGAATTGCAGAGAGCTGTTGAGGTGCTGGAAGGTGTTTGGAGCAGGGCAGCAAGGCTGGGGAGGGGCCTGGAGCACAGCCCTGTGAGGAGAGGCTGAGGGAGCTGGGGGTGTGCAGCCTGCAGCAGAGGAGGCTGAGGACAGAGCTGATTGCTGCCTGCAGCTGCCTGCAGGGAGGCTGTAGCCAGGTGGGGTTGGGCTCTTCTGTCACAGCAGCCAAGCACCACAGGAGAAATATTCTCTCCAACCAGAACCTTTAGCTTGAGTTTAGCTGGTCTGAAAAGAGGCAGTGTCCCTCAAAGGGAACAAGCAAGGCAGAAAACACCTTTTAAGGCCAGGCTGGCTGAGGCTGTGTGCAGCCTGCTCTAGGGTAGGGTGTTCCTGCCCACGGCAGGGGGCTTGGAACTGGCTGCTCCTTGTGGTCCCTTCCAACCCTGACTGATTCTATGGTATGGGTGCTGGCCATGGCCAATCCATTAGTATGAGCTCAGTAGCTCTGAGCAGAAGTGGCAAACCAGCTGGTGACAGTTCTAGCTGCAACTAGTAACATAAATAACAGCAGAAGCACTTGTGATGACGTCTCTGAGCATCTCTCAGTCTGTGCAGAGACAGCTGAGACAAGCCCAGCATCTTTTCTCCCCTTCTGCTGGCAACAGTTATAAATCATTGTAAGAAGATGAAATAATTCAGCTCCTTCCAGATGAACAATAACAATAAATTCTACCCTTGCTCATCCAGGGCTTTCAGCTGTAGATCTCAAAGCACTCTGAGAGGCCACCCTGGCAAAAGGGAGTGAAACCAACCCCATTAGAGTTAATGGGGAAAGTCCACCCAAGGAAACGTGCTGGGGAGCAAGACTCTGAATCCTTTCTGATGGCTGTGCTCAAAAGCAGCAAAGGAATTGAGAATCTTCTCTTTCTTCCAAAATGAAAGAAAAAAGCCTACAGATGAAGAGAAAATTCCCTTCAGGCAGGAAAATGCTCCCTGAGGGATTTCTTCTTTCAATAATCACCAGACACTGGATGCTTCTCACTGCAAAAAGAGTTGAGAGCTGGTCTGGGTATTTCTCCTCATAGCTCATATTGAAGAGGAGAGCTAAAGACTCCATTGCCAGCTGGGGGACCATGAAACATTATTCCATGTAGGAAATAAGGTTCTGTGTCCTCATCTAGAATAGAATAGAACAGAATAGAATAGAATAGAATCAAGCAGGTTGGAAGAGACTTCCAAGCTCAGCCAGTCCAACCTAGCACCCAGCCCTGCCCAACCAACCAGACCATGGCACTAAGTGCCCCAGCCAGGCTTGGCTGCAACACCTCCAGCCATGGCCACTCCACCACCTCCCTGGGCAGCCCATTCCAATGCCAATCACTCTCTCTGCCAGGAACTTCCTAACAACATCCAGCCTAGACCTGCCCTGGCACAGCTTCAAACTCTGTTCCCATTCTTCTCTTGCTGCTTGCCTGGCAGCAGAGCCCAACCCCACCTGGCTACAGCCTCCCTGCAGGCAGCTGCAGGCAGCAATCAGCTCTGCCCTGAGCCTCCTCTGCTGCAGGCTGCACACCCCCAGCTCCCTCAGCCTCTCCTCACAGGGCTGTGCTCCAGGCCCCTCCCCAGCCTTGCTGCCCTGCTCCAAACACCTTCCAGCACCTCAACAGCTCTCTGCAATTCAGGAGCCCACAGCTGGACACAGCACTCCAGGGGTGGCCTGAGCAGTGCTGAGCACAGGGGCACAAGAACCTCCCTTGTCCTGCTGCCCACACTGCTCCTGAGCCAGCCCAGGATGCCATTGGCTCTGCTGCCCACCTGGGCACTGCTGCCTCAGCTTCAGCTCCTCCCCCCCAGCGCCCCCAGGGCCCTCTCTGCCTGGCTGCTCTCAGCCACTCTGGCCTCAGCCTCTAGTGCTGCTTGGGGTTGTTGTGGCCAAAGTGTAGAACCCTGCACTTGGCCTTCTTCAATCTTATCCCAGTGGCCTCTGCCCACCCATGCAGCCTGGCCAGGTCCCCCTGCAGGGCTCTCCTACCCTCTAACAGCTCCACAGCTGCTCCTAGCTTGGTGCCATCTGCAAACTCACTGATGCTGTACTCAATCCCCTGCTCCAGATCATCACTAAAGATACTTAACAGGACTGTGCCCAGCACTGATCCCTGGGGCACACCACTGGTGCCAGCTGCATGTGGCACCATTCACCACCACTCTCTGAGCCCAGCCTTCCAGCCAGTTCTCGACCCATACCAGAGTGAATCTGTCCCAGCCAGGAGCTGCAGCTGTGCCAGGAGCCTGTTACGGCAGAAGGTCCCAAAGGCTTTGCTGCAGTCCAGGCAGACTCCATCCACAACCTGCCCCACACTCACCAGGCAGGAGCCTGATCACAAGAGGAGCTGAGGTTGGTCAGGCAGGACCTGCCTTCCTAACCCCATGCTGGCTGGGCCTGAGCCCTTGGCCATCCTGTAGGTGCTGTGTGATGGCACTCAAGACCACCTGCTCCATGAGTTCATGAGCTGGACCTGAAGGGCTGTGGATGTTTCAGCAGTGTGGAAGTGCACTACAACAACATCCCCCAGCAGTGAATTGCAGGACATTGTTCTGTGCCAAGTTAGAAGAGCATTTCTTTTCACCCCTTTATAAATGCATACCCTCTTATCATCATCCCCATCCCCTGCCCAGCAAGGCACTGGGAAGATCAGTGCTCTCTTAGTGACCATTCATAAGCAGAATGTATTCTTCTCAGTCTCCTTTCAAAACAAATAGCATCTTGATCTGTCCTCTAACCCTCCTGTTCTACCTGAAGCCTCTGCAGCCTGTAAGGCTGGAAGAACAAAGATGCTGCAGTCCACAGAGCTGGGTATTCTACTAGAAAGAAAGAACAATAAGAGAGCAAAAATGAGGGTAAGGAAAAGCTACCAATGAAGTGACATCTGAAAGGCTCCTTTGTTGGACACATCAGGACAGAAACATGTGAAGCACCACCAAGTTCTGATTCTTGGTCAAACACTGACTTTGGTTTCAGGCAGCTTCAGCTTTACTGCAGCTTCTTTGGGAATCAACACAAAAAAAAAGCATTCAGGGAGGTCAATCTAAAACACTCTCATTGGTAAGCAAAGCCTGGATGAGGCACTTAGTGCCATGGTCTGGTTGGCTGGGCAGGGCTGGGTGCTAGGTTGGGCTGGGTGAGCTTGGAGCTCTCTTCCAGCCTGCTTGATTCTATGATTCTATGACCCCAGCAGAAACACAGCTGGGGAGACACCTTTATTTTCCTGACCTAGGGGGTGCTAGGACTGACCCTGGGGTTTGGGTATGTTTTGGCACATGCCTGCCTCTGTATGGCCCAGCACAATGCTCTGGTTTCTCTGCAGAGCAGGACTACCAGGACCAGGCACCTGCTTCCTGTTTTGGCTAGGCTCTGAAGGAAGTTAAAATCATAGAATGAACCAGCTTGGAAGAGACCTCCAAGCTCAGCCAGTCCAACCTAGCACCAAGCCCTGGCCAAGCAACAAAGGACAATATCACAGAAGGTTAGGGGCTGGAAAGGACCTTGAAAGCTCATCCAGCCTAACTCCCCTGCAGAGCAGGACCACCTAGACCAGATCACACAGGATTGCACCCAGGCACTTCTAGAGTATCTCCAGAGAAGGAGACTCCATGGCCCTCCTGGGCAGCCTGTTCCAGTGTTCTGGCACTCTCACAAGGAAAAAAAACTCTTTCTTATGCTTCCACTGAACATACTATGCCTCAACTTCCACCCACTGCCCCTTGTCCTGAAGCTATTCAGGAAGGAGTCAGCCCCCACAATATCCTCATGCTCAGGGGGACCAGAAACCAGGTAAAAATAGAGATAGAGCAATAAATAAGAGATTTGAGAGAGGACCACATCTCTTCCAGCTGCCCATGCTGAAGCCAGCAAGTATTATATCTAAAAAGGAATGACTCAACTGTTCTTCAAGGAGTGTGTGAGCCAGCTTTGGAGACTCAATTCAATCACTAAATTGGAGGAGACTAATTTCAGTCTCTCCTTCCACCTCCACCAAAAAGATGGATGCTGGCAAGCCAGCAGCTGTCTTCTGGCAGATTCTAGACTGTAGTCCAGAAGCATCCAGGGTTACTCCCATCCTGCATCCTCCTAGGACACCAGACTCTGCTAAAAGCAAGGGGTAACAAGTTTTAATCTTCTCTGGGGACAGACAGGCTGAGAGCAGCCAGGCAGAGAGGGAGCTGGGGGTGCTGGGAGAGAGGAGCTGAAGCTGAGGCAGCAGTGCCCAGGTGGGCAGCAGAGCCAATGGCATCCTGGGCTGGCTCAGGAGCAGTGTGGGCAGCAGGACAAGGGAGGTTCTTGTGCCCCTGTGCTCAGCACTGCTCAGGCCACAGCTTGAATGCTGTGTCCAGTTCTGGGCTCCTCAATTCAAGAGAGATCCTGAGGTGCTGGAAGGTGTTGAGAGCAGGGCAGCAAGGCTGAGGAGGGGCCTGGAGCACAGCCCTGTGAGGAGAGGCTGAGATCTGGGATCTGTGCTAGATTGTGTGGCCCTGCTCTGGCAGGGGTGTTGGACTTGATAATCTCCTTGGGTCCCTTCCTACCCCTAACATCCTGTGATGCTGTGAGCTGTGGGTGTGCAGCCTGCAGAAGAAGAAGCTCAGGGCTGCTGTCTGCAGCTGCCTGCAGGGAGGCTGTAGCCAGGTGGGGTTGGGCTCTGCTGCCAGGCACCCAGCAACAGAAGAAGAGGACACAGCCTGAAGCTGTGGCAGGGCAGGTCTAGGCTGGATGTGAGGAGGAAGCTCCTGGCAGAGAGAGTGATTGGCATTGGAATGGGCTGCCCAGGGAGGTGGTGGAGTGGCCGTGGCTGGAGGTGTTGCAGCCAAGCCTGGCTGGGGCACTTAGTGCCATGGTCTGGTTGTTAGGTTAATGATTTGACTCAATAATCTGAGAGGCCTTTTCCAACCAGAACAATTCTATGACCTAACCACACAACTAATCATCCTTGGTGAGGATAATCCTTGCCTCAGATGAAATGGAAAGGTTGTAACCATCCTTGGTGAGGATTATCCTTCCCTCACATGAAATGATAAGGTGTAGCCTGGCCCATAACTGCAAACAATAAAGGAGGACATCTAATTCACTTCACTTTCAAATGGATGCTATACAGGTCTGCCATGAATTGGGAACACTAAAACCTTGCTGTCATTGCAATAGGTTAAACCACAAAGGTTGATCTGTCTCCTTCACAGGACAGTTCTAATTGCTTCAATCACTTTGTTAGGGAAGACTTTTCAATCCAATTGCCCTGGGAGTTATTCATAGAGCAGCTAAAGGTCACAAATGCTTTGTGGTTCTGCAAGTTGCTTATCTCATGCAATGGTGGTCAGAATCTATTCTGATCTAGTTGAGGATGCTTACTGCAGAGGGGGTTGGAATAGAAGACCTTTGGAGGTTGCTTTCAAGCCAACCCATTCTATGATTCAACTTCAAACACAGCCTGATGATTTCATACCCTATGGGTTGTATATTCATCTACTTCATGCAGTCCTAAAGAAGGAACCTCTGCTGCAAGGGGACAAATGGGGAAGGTTAACTAAAGAGCATTACACTTTGCTTAAATGGACTGCCTGTTCCCTTCAGACTGGCAGTGATAGTAGGGCAACTGAGCCAAGAAATGGTCCCTCAAGAGGAGGAGCACAAAAAGGAGGTAGTTGTCTAAAAGACTCTCTAAAGAAGAAACAGAACCATAGAATGGTTTAGGTTGGAAGGGACCTCAAGGATCAGCCAGTTCCAACCCCCTGCCATAGGCAGGGACACCTCCCACTAAAACAGGTCACTCAAGGCCTCATCCAACCTGGCCTTGAACACCTCCAGGGAGGTTGTGGAGCACAGAAGCACAGAATGTGATCAGAGATCACATTTTGTGCTTCTGTGCTCAACAACCTCCCTGGGCAACCTGTGCCAGTGTCTCACCACCCTCACTGTAAGGAACTTCTTCCTAACATATAGTTTGAATCTCCCATCTCTCAGTTCAAACCCATTCCCCCTTGTCCTGTCATTACAAGACCTTGTCAGTAGTCCCTCCCCAGCCCTCCTGCACTTCCCCTTCAGCTACTGGAAGGCCACTCCAAGGTCTCCTTGAAGCCTTCTGTTCTCCAGGCTGCACAGCCCCAACTCTCTCAGCCTGTCCTCAGAGCAGAGCTGCTGCAGCCCTCTGAGCATCTTCATGGCTCTCCTGTGGACTGGCTCCAACAGTTCCATGTCCTTGTGTTGGGGGCTCCAGAACTGCCCCCAGGACTGCAGGTGGGGTGTGAGGAGAGCAGAGCCAAGGGGCAGAATCCCCTCCCTTGCCCTGCTGCCCACACTGCTCTTGCTGCAGCCCAGCACAGGGTTGCTGTCTGGGCTGCACTCACACTGCAGGCTCCTGTTGAGCTTTTCATCAGCCCAGAACATGCAAGCCAAGATAGTGACTTACCATTGGTAGGCATCTGCGATCCCTAACCTGTGGAACAAAAAGAAAACTCCTTGTAAGTAAAGGAAGAGAGGAGATCTGCACAGGCAGCACTTGTCTGGAATCAGAGAATCAGGCAGGCTGGAAGAGAGCTCCAAGCTCAGCCAGTCCAACCTAGCACCCAGCCCTGCCCAACCAACCAGACCATGGCACTAAGTGCCCCAGCCAGGCTTGGCTGCAACACCTCCAGCCACGGCCACTCCACCACCTCCCTGGGCAGCCCATTCCAATGCCAATCACTCTCTCTGACAGCAACTTCCTCCTCACATCCAGCCTAGACCTGCCCTGCCACAGCTTCAGACTCTGTCCCCTTCTTCTCTTGCTGCTTGCCTGGCAGCAGAGCCCAACCCCACTTGGCTACAGCCTCCCTGCAGGCAGCAATGAGCTCTGCCCTGAGCGTCCTCTGCTGCAGGCTGCACACCCCCAGCTCCCTCACAGCCTCTCCTCACAGGGCTGTGCTCCAGGCCCCTCCCCAGCCTTGCTGCCCTGCTCCAAACACCTTCCAGCACCTCAACATCTCTCATGAATTCAGGGGCCCAGAACTGGACACAGCACTCAAGGAGTGCATTCAAGAGGAGAACTTAATTAGATATGGCTGGACTGGATGATATTGATTGGATAGGTTGGACTGTTTGGATAGGTTGGACTGGATGATCTTGGTTGGATAGGTTGGACAGGTTGGATAGGCTGGACTGGATGATCTTGGTTGGATAGGTTGGACTGGATGATCTTGGTTGGATAGGTTGGACTGTTTGGATAGGTTGGACTGGATGATCTTGGAGGTCTCTTCCTGCATGGTTCATTCTGACTCTATAAACATTTCAAGTGAAAAGTGCAGCTGGCAACATAGTACTTTGCTTCAGCTGAAGCCAGCCTACCTTGGGAGAGCTCACAGGGAGAGGAACAGGAAGCACAGGGAACAATATCATCCTACACCACAAATTGAGAACCAATGTTCTGGTGATTTTAATGGCCCTGTGCCTTTTGGGTACATAGAAATGGATTTTGTTCCTCTCCACTGACTAGATACATTTATGTGACTATGTGGCTGATTTAAGCAGATTCATTGCCAGCCTGTAAGTGATGTTACTCTGGGATCAATCCTCCTCCAGAACTGCTTTGCATATGAGTATGAGTGGTGCAAATGAGCTCGTCTGAGTTACGAAAGGCTCCTTTGTACACTCAGAGCAGATCCAGGGAGTAATTGTCTGTGGAGAATTACCCCATCAATAATGGCAATTATTGTTAACTAAACAGCTGCTTAGAATCACAGACTCAACCAGGCTGGAAGAGACCTCCAAGCTCATCCAGGCCAACCTAGCACCCAGCCCTAGCCAGTCAACCAGACCATGGCACTAAGTGCCTCAGCCAGGCTTGGTTTCAACACCTCCAGGGACAGCGACTCCACTTCTCCACTCCAGCTTCAATACTCTAACAGTGAATGTAGCCTAAAATTATTCCAAGTCACATGATCCAGCAAAAAAATGGCAGGGAAAGAGCCATGACACTCAGTAAAGGTCCCAAGGACTCCCAGTGAAGCTTCCCACCCAGCTGTATTCTCTCCACTGATGCCACTGAGGCCAGCTGCATTGCAGCCAGCAAAGCTTTCAAGTGAAGCTGCAGTTGCTCAGTTACACAATGCAATGACAAACACAGCTAAGCTTTCTCTATCTGACAGCTTCCACCTTCACAATCCAGGCCTGGCCACAAAAGCTGCAAGAAAAAGGCTCAAGGATGAAGTGCCTCACACAAAGACACTGATCCAGGCAGTTCCAGCAGAGCTGAGGCTTTCTGCCACTTTGGTCTTCTAACACAGAATAAATTCTTCGGTGATGAGCTAAAACAGAGAGGCAGTTCCCATTTAGGGTATCAGGGAGTGACAGGACCAGGGGGGAAAATAAAAACCCCTCAATTCAAGAGAGATGTTGAGGTGCTGGAACATGTCCAGAGAAGGACAACGAAGCAGGTGAGGGGCCTGGAGCACAAATCCTATGAGGAGAGGCTGAGGGAGCTGGGGGTGTGCAGCCTGCAGCAGAGGAGGCTCAGGGCAGAGCTCATTGCTGCCTGCAGCTGCCTGCAGGGAGGCTGTAGCCAGGTGGGGTTGGGCTCTGCTGCCAGGCAGCCAGCAACAGAACAAGGGGACACAGCCTCAAGTTGTGCTGGAGCAGGTCTAGGCTGGATGTTGTTAGGAAGTTCCTGGCAGAGAGAGTGATTGGCATTGGAATGGGCTGCCCAGGGAGGTGGTGGAGTGGCCGTGGCTGGAGGTGTTGCAGCCAAGCCTGGCTGGGGCACTTAGTGCCATGGTCTGGTTGATTGGATAGGGCTGGGTGCTAGGTTGGACTGGATGATGTTGGAGGTCTCTTCCAACCTGCTTGATTCTCTGATTCTATGAATGGAGTGAAGCTGGAGGTGGGTAGGTTCAGCTTAGACGTGAGGAGGAAGTTGTTGAGCAGGAGAGTGGTGAGAGGCTGGACTGGGTTGCCCAGGGAGGTGGTTGAGGCCCCATGGCTGGAGGTGTTTGAGGCCAGGCTGGCTGAGGCTGTGTGCAGCCTGCTCTAGGGTAGGGTGTCCCTGGGCATGGCAGGGGGGTTGGCACTGGCTGCTCCTTGTGCTCCCTTCCCACCCTGACTGATTCTGTGATTCTATAACTACAGCAGAAGCAGAAGAACTTCTTCACCAGCTCACAGCCATCTACTTGGATAGTCAGATATCCCAAACCCACCAAAACCAGCATTAGTTGCCATTCCACTCCTCTGTCCTGCCAAGTGAAGCACTCCCCTGGTAGCCCTGGGGTCTGCATACCTCTGTAAGCGTGACTGCAGGAAGGGCAGGCGCTCCTCTCTCAAGCTGCCTCCACACAGCTCCCCTACTCCTGGTACCAGGAGATCAACAGCTGCAACCTTCAAAGAGAGAAACCTAAGTCAAGCCATGCAGCCATACAGTCTACAGCAGAAGTGCAGCTGGGAGGGAACTTCATGATACAACAGACCTATAGAAAACCACAAGATCATAGAATCAACCAGCTTGGAAGAGATCTCCAAGATCATCCAGTACAACCTAGCACCCAGCCTCTCCTCACAGGGCTGTGTTCCAGGCCTCTCACCAGCTTTGCTGCCCTTCTCTGGACATGTTCCAGATGTGCAGTGCTGTTCCAGACTAAGGAGAGGCTGAGGGAGCTGGGGGTGTGCAGCCTGCAGAAGAGGAGGCTCAGGGCAGAGCTCATTGCTGTCTGCAGCTCCCTGAAGGGAGGTTGTAGCCAGTTGGGGTTGGGCTCTGCTGCCAGAAAAGCAGCAACAGAAGAAGAGGACACAGCCTCAAGTTGTGCCAGAGGAGGTCTAGGCTGGGTGTTAGGAGGAAGTTCTTGGAAGGAGAGGTCTGGGCTGGATGTCAGGAGGAAGTTCCTGGCAGAGAGAGTGATTGGCATTGGAATGGGCTGCCCAGGGAGGTGGTGGAGTGGCCGTGGCTGGAGGTGTTGCAGCCAAGCCTGGCTGGGGCACTTAGTGCCATGGTCTGGTTGGTTGGGCAGGGCTGGGTGCTAGGTTGTGCTGGCTGAGCTTGGAGCTCTCTTCCAACCTGCTTGATTCCATGATAATCTAGTTCCATGGCAGGGGGGTTGGACCTAGACAATCCTTGTGGTCCCTTCCAACCCTGACCGATACTATGAGTCTACAACAGGAAAATGACTGAAGGAGATGACCTGATGGCCACATCTGATCTTGGACTTCTTGATGGGAGGTCCAGCAAGAGACTACCCTTACCTGTCTGTCTGTGAGTAGGCTGAGACACATATCTGGCCAAGACAAAAGAGGTGGTAAGGAGACCTCTGGACTCACCGTGTGCTGTGGTCCATCCTCATTGTCCCGCATGTAGAAAGGTTTGAGCTCGTATGGGTAGTTAATCACAAACACAGGAACTTCACCACAGTGCTTCACCAGGTATTTCTCATGCTCTGTTTGGAGGTCACAGCCCCACTGTAAAGACACCAAAAGGTTCCTGGCATCCTGCCTTTGTGCATCTTGCCTGTGGCAAGAGACAAAGCAAAATCCCTCCACGGTAGGGAAGGGAAGCTTTGAATAACCTGAAATCTCATCACGCTGAGAACAGCACAAGGCAGGGCCAAGCAATGAAATCAGCATGGTTTAACTTCCACAGAACAGGGGCAGATCATGCCTGCATCAAGCCCAAGCATCTGCTATCAAATCAGACCTAAAAAGCCAAACAAACAAACAACAAACCCAACCCAAAGCACTCCCTGCACACCTTAAGGGCAGTAGGAATCTATCCAAAATCGGCTTGCTCAACCCAGCCTTATTTCAGTGCTATCTTGGGTATAGAGAAAGCTGCTTGCCTGGGAGAAAAGACCAACCCCACCTGGCTACAGCCTCCCTGCAGGCAGCTGCAGGCAGCAATCAGCTCTGCCCTGAGCCTCCTCTGCTGCAGGCTGCACACCCCCAGCTCCCTCAGCCTCTCCTCACAGGCCTCTGCTCCAGGCCCCTCCCCAGCCTTGCTGCCCTGCTCCAAACACCTTCCAGCACCTCAACAGCTCTCTGCAATTCAGGAGCCCACAACTGGACTCAGCACTCAAGGGGTGGCCTGAGAAGTGCTGAGCACAGGGGCACAAGAACCTCCCTTGTCCTGCTGCCCACACTGCTCCTGAGCCAGCCCAGGATGCCATTGGCTCTGCTGCCCACCTGGGCACTGCTGCCTCAGCTTCAGCTTCTCTCTGCCAGCACCCCCAGGGCCCTCTCTGCCTGGCTGCTCTCCAGCCACTCTATGGCATCCTGGCCTGGCTGCCTACAACTCCATGAAGGGAGTTGGGCTCTTCTGCCAGGTATCCAGCAAGAGAAGAAGGGGACACAGTCTCAAGTTGTGGCAGGGGAGGTCTGGGCTGGATGTTGTTAGGAAGTTGTTGGCAGAGAGAGTGATTGGCATTGGAATGGGCTGCCCAGGGAGGTGGAGGAATCACTGTCCCTGGAGGTGTTGCAGGCAAGCCTGGCTGGGGCACTTAGTGCCATGGTCTGGTTGGTTGGGCAGGGCTGGGTGCTAGGTTGTGCTGGCTGAGCTTGGAGCTCTCTTCCAACCTGCCTGATTCCATGATTCTGTGGTCTAGTTGAATAGACAGGGCTGGGTACAGAGGCAGAATAACCTCCCTTGTCCTACTGGCCACACTGCTCCTGAAGCAGGCCAGAATGCCATTGGCTCTCTTGGCCACCTGGGCACTGCTGCCTCAGCTTCAGCCTAATGATCTTGAAGGATTTTATGTGAAAGCCACACATGAACAGGCACAGGGTCAAGCCCCCAGTGAAAACCACCTACCTCTGGCTTGAAAGTGAAAGTCTGAGAAGCTTGCTTTAAAATTTCCACTGCCTCATTGTAGGAAATTCTGCAAGAGAGGAAGACCAAAAAAAAAAAGAAGCCTTGAGATAACTACCAAAGGAATAACAAGGAAGTGTTCAGGCCAAGTGCTGCGCTGGAAAATCGGGGAGGCATTTCCTCACCACCATGCCAACTTGTGCTGTGATGTCAGACTTCCCAGCAATGCTTCTCTGGACAGAAACCAAGAGCCATTTAATATGGCAGGCATCCTATGCTCTCTCCTGTGCTTCAGCTACTTCAGCCACACATAGGGCAGGAAGTGCCAAGCTCTCAAGATGCTTTTGCAATTGCAACGCTGCGCTTCGGCCAGAGGTGAGCTCTGCAGAGAGCTGCCTCATAGAAACCCCTGGATGTGCTTACAGAAAACAACATGCCCTCAGTGGCACAGCTCCACTGCTCAGCATGGAGTCAGGCACAAATAACAGCTCAGAGTGCAAAGGGTTTGTAACTCAAAGGTTTTGCTTTCTCCTTCTTCTGCAGCCCTGAGGAGAGGGACTTGGGGGTGCTGCTGGTGGAGAAGCTCAGCAGGAGCCAGCAGTGTGCACTTGCAGCCCAGAAAGCCAAGCAGAGCCTGGGCTGCAGCAGCAGCAGTGTGGCCAGCAGGGCCAGGGAGGGGATTCTCCCCCTGTGCTCTGCTCTGCTGAGACCCCCCCTGGAGTACTGCATCCAGCTCTGGAGCCCCTGGGACAAGAGGGCTGTGGAGATGCTGGAGAGTGTCCAGAGCAGGGCCAGGAGGATGCTGAGAGGCTGCAGCAGCTCTGCTGTGAGCACAGCCTGAAAGAGTTGGGGCTGTGCAGGCTGGAGCAGAGGAGGCTCCCAGGGGACCTTCTTGTGGCCTTCCAGCATCTGAAGGGGGCTCCAAAAAAGCTGGGGAGGGACTTTGGAGGGTGTGAGGGAGTGGCAGGAGTTGGAGGAATGGAGCAAAGGTGGAGGTGGGGAGAGTGAGGCTGGAGGTGAGGAGGAGGTTGTTGAGCAGGAGAGTGGTGAGAGGCTGGACTGGGTTGCCCAGGGAGGTGGTTGAGGCCCCATGGCTGGAGGTGTTTAAGGCCAGGCTGGCTGAGGCTGTGTGCAGCCTGCTCTAGGGTAGGGTGTCCCTGGGCATGGCAGGGGGTTGGCACTGGCTGATCCTTGTGGTCCCTTCCAGCCCTGACTCATTCTCTGATTCCATGATTCTGTGATTCTATGAAGTATCAAAGCACAGTTTCATAAAAAAGAAGTCAGGGAGTGAAGTGTGAAAGAAGGCAGAGCACCAATGCAAAAGCAGGCATGACAAGAAGCAAAGCACTGCACAGGTAGGTGCTGGGGGGAGGCTACTGTCAGACAAGAAGTATTCTGCCCAGGGAAGCAAAAGCCAAAGGCCACCAGAGTCAGAGGTGAGTCGCATGCAGAGATGAAAGGGTTCAGTGGCAGCAGTACAAAGGGAGTGGATCTCATGCTCTTTTGGAGATGAGATGCTAACCCACAAGACATTTGGTTAGGAAAGAAGGGGACACAGACAAATTGGGAGCCAATTAAAAACCAGAAGTACTTACATCACAAACTTGTGCTTCAGAATTCGTTCCAACCTGTCCTTGGGCAAAACAAGAGAAGGCACACACTGTAAAGCTACTTTCAAGGGTTCTGGGGCCCAGTAGGAACTCAGAGAAGCCTCCTCCCCCCAGCTTTTCATTTGTAGGTCTGCACTGTGGGCCAGGCAGGCTCAAAATCTACTCCCTGACTTTCAGTGCTAAAAGGATACCAAATTATTGGAGTCGGTAACTCAGAGGTCTTTGGATCCCAGGCTCAATGGATGCCAGGGGGTGGGAGGGACTCAAGGAGGTCATCCAGTCCAACCCCCTGCCAGAGCAGGACCACACAATCCAGCTCAGATCACACAGGAGCACATCCAGACAGGCCTGGAAAGGCTCCAGAGAAGGAGACTCCACAGCCTCTCTGGGCAGCCTGTGCCAGGGCTCTGGGACCCTTCCAGGCAAGAAGTTCCCCCTTGTGTTGAGCTGGAACCTCCTGTGCTGCAGCTTCCATCCATTGCTGCTTGTCCTGTGCCAGGGAGCAGTGAGCAGAGCCTGTCCCCACCTCCTGACCCCCAGCCCTCTGTTTTTTATAAACATTGATTCAATCCCCTCTGAGTCTTCTCTTCTCCAGACTAAGCAGCCCCAGGGCCCTCAGCCTCTCCTCAGCAGGCAGTGCCCTCCTGTCCCCTCATCATCCTTCTAGCCCTCCTCTGGACCCTCTCCAGCAGATCCCTGTCCCTCTGCAACTGGGGAGCCCAAAACTGAAGGCAGTATTCAAGATGAGGTCTCAGCAGGGCAGAGTAAAGGGGAAGGAGAACCCCCCTTGATCTGCTGATGTTTGACAGCTACACTTCGTACCATCTACACCAAGTTGTGTCCTCTTTCAACTGGTTTGAACAGTTACTTAAGCTCAGACTAACTTTTAGCTCTTCATAGTTTAGCAACAGAGGACAATACAGTAAATAAATCCACAAGCCAATCTCAGGAGGCTCAAAACCACCAAGAGCAAGGTCCTGCAGTTGGGTCGAAGGATGCTGAGAGGCTGCAGCAGCTCTGCTGTGAGCACAGCCTGAAAGAGTTGGGGCTGTGCAGGCTGGAGCAGAGGAGGCTCCCAGGGAACCTTCTTGTGGCCTTGCAGCAGCTGAAGTGGGCTCCAAAAAAGCTGGGGAGGGACTTTGGAGGGTGTGAGGGAGTGGTAGGAGTGGGGGGAATGGAGCAAAGGTGGAGGTGGGGAGAGTGAGGCTGGAGGTGAGGAGGAAGTTGTTGAGCAGGAGAGTGGTGAGAGGCTGGACTGGGTTGCCCAGGGAGGTGGTTGAGGCCCCATGCCTGGAGGTGTTTGAGGCCAGGCTGGCTGAGGCTGTGTGCAGCCTGCTCTAGGGTAGGGTGTCCCTGGGCATGGCAGGGGGTTGGCACTGGCTGCTCCTTGTGCTCCCTTCCAACCTTGCCTGATTCTGTGATTGTAAAATTAAGCCTTCCCTGTAGCAAAGAAACCCAAAACGTGTAAGAGGACTGCAGGTCTTTTCTGTCCCATTTATTACCTTCTGGGCAGGAGCTATGTGTTTATGAAACAGCTCAACATCACGAGGGCATCTGGAGAGCACAGTACTTGTCACTGTCTTGAAAAGATCTTCCATAACCTAGCAGAGAAAACAGGAGTGCATGAAAAATCAACACTGCTTAGGTGTCCTAGATCATAATTAAACCAAGGCACACATCAGCCAAAGGGTACAGAAGGAGCTTCTGTCCTTCTGGAATGGTCAGACTGCATCAGAGAGTATCAGCCTGCTAATGTTCCTAATGAGAAGGCTTCCTTGGTAGCTGGAGGGGACTGGGACCTGTATTTCTGCTGTAGGTTGAGGGCCTTAGTGTTTGCAGATGGCCTGAGAATCTTCAGTCAGGTAGCTGCACTGCAAATGCAGCAGCATTGGTCACCCCCAAACAGAGAATGAAGCCCTTTGTGGTGACTGGTCTCAGATCAATCATTAGTGTCTGCCCGCTAATAAGCAGTTGTAGCTTTCTGCTTTGCTGTTAGAAGAGGCAGAACTAAAGGAGAGGAGAATAAATGTGTACTGCATAGAGCCAGCCAGATTTATCTCAAGATAGGCTGGAATGGATGAGCTTGGAGGTCTCTTCCAACCTGCTTGAGTCTATGATGAGCCCATGTGCAGCCCAGCCTGCATTGCTCTGTGCCTGACAAAGGAGATGAGAATAAGGGAGTGGTTTGTGGAAGAGCTGGGATCATCAATACCACACAGGTGTCTACTACCTGCTTTGTACAGGGAGAAAACTACCAGGAGTCAGGAGAACTCTTTAATTGCACAGAATCATAGAATCAAGCAGCTTGGAAGAGAGCTCCAAGATCTTCCAGCCCAATGTAGCACCCAGCCCTGCCCAACCAACCAGATCATAGAATCATAGAATCAAGCAGCTTGGAAGAGAGCTCCAAGATCAGCCAGCCCAACCTAGCACCCAGCCCTGCCCAACCAACCAGACCATGGCACTAAGTGCCCCAGCCAGGCTTGGCTGCAACACCTCCAGCCACGGCCACTCCACCACCTCCCTGGGCAGCCCATTCCAATGCCAATCACTCTCTCTGCCAGGAACTTCCTCCTAACATCCAGCCTAGACCTGTCCTGCCACAACTTGAGGCTGTGCCCCCTTGTTCCATTGCTGGTAGCCTAGGAGATGGGATACACACATATTGAGGCCATGGCCCAGAAGGGAGATATCAGGACCTCAAGGTTCAGTGAGCTTTGGGCATGTGCAGCTGATGGAACAGTACCAGGACCCTCAAGTCTCAGACTTGCACAAAACAGAACACTGCTACACTTGAGCTAAGTCATAATGGAAAAGCACCTGACAGAAGTTGTTGACTGGACAGGGCTGGGTGCTAGGTTGGACTGGATGAGCTTGGAGCTCTCTTCCAGCCTGCCTGATTCTCTGATTCTAAGTTAGTTATCTCAAACCCTACAAGAAGTGCTCCAAAATGAGACACTTTTAGCTCTCCTGGCTCCCAGTAGGCTGCCTCCAGCACCCTTCTCAGTTGGGATGCCTCACAGAATCTCTGACACCAAAGTTGACACAAGGCCTGGGTGAGACAGGGCTGGGTGCTAGGTTGAACTGGATGATCTTGGAGATCTCTTCCAACCTGGTTGGTTCTATGATTTAAGACTCAGCTCCTGCCCACTGCAAAATGCTGATGCCCTGTGAGGATTTAAACTCAAAGAGGAAAACATTTATTGTGGGCTGGTCTCTTTTACCCACCTCTCTACCTTCCCAGGCATTTGCTTTTATGCATTTGCTTTTCTGAGCATTTACATATTCCCCTGGCCAAGTATTCCTGTGTCTGGATGCTTTGTTTCTGTATGCTTTGGTTGAAGAAACCTTGTAGTAAGTTGTCATCTTCTTGTCCTTGAACCTGTAATTAAATCACTGCTTCACTAAATCATCTGTTGCAGGAAGTGCTGCTAAAATCAGCCTTTGATTTATTCCACCTTGGTAATAAATCCTGAACTGCTGACAAATCAAATCGTGTCCAATGTGCTCATCTGTGACATCAAGGCAAGACTTGGGGCACATTGTTCAACCTCCTGTCTTCATCACCTGTCCCAAACTGATGAACAACTCCTGCACCTCACCAGGCCTCCTGCATCAATCTGGGCTCTCTTTTTCAGAAGGGAAGACCCAACCAGAGGAGCAGCATTATTGTATGGCACCAAGCTGTGTGGCACAGTCGGCTTGCTAGAGGGCAGGGAGCCATCCAGAGGGACCTGGACAGGATGCAGAGGTGGGACCAAGCCAACCTCATGACATTCAACAAGGCCAAGTGGAAGGTCCTGCACCTGGGTTGGCACAATTCAAAGCACAACTCCAGGCTGGGTGGGGAATGTCTGAGAGCAGCCCTGAGGAACAGGACCCGGGGGTCTGGGCTGATGAAAAGCTCCACAGGAGCCTGCAGTGGGAGTGCAGCCCAGACACAACCCTGTGCTGGGCTGCAGCAAGAGCAGTGTGGGCACAGGGCAAGGGAGGGGATTCTGCCCCTTGGCTCTGCTCTCCTCACACCCCACCTGCAGTCCTGGGGGCAGTTCTGGAGCCCCCAGCACAAGCAGGACATGGAACTGTTGGAGGGAGTCCAGAGTAGGGCCACAAAGTTGCTCAAAGGGCTGCAGCAGCTCTGCTCTGAGGACAGGCTGAGAGAGTTGGGGCTGTGCAGCCTGGAGAACAGAAGGCTTCAAGGAGACCTTGGAGTGGCCTTCCAGTAGCTGAAGGGGAAGTGCAGGAGGGCTGGGGAGGGACTATTGACAAGGTCTTGTAATGACAGGACAAGGGGGAATGGGTTTGAACTGAGAGATGGGAGATTCAAACTATATGTTAGGAAGAAGTTCCTTACAGTGAGGGTGGTGAGACACTGGCACAGGTTGCCCAGGGAGGTTGAGGGAGCTGGGGGTGTGCAGCCTGCAGCAGAGGAGGCTCAGGGCAGAGCTCATTGCTGTTTATAACCACCTGAAGGGAGGCTGTAGCCAGGTGGGGTTGGGCACTGCTGCCAGGTATCCAGCAACAGAACAAGGAGGGACAGTCTCAAGTTGTGCCAGGCAGGACTAGGCTGGATGTGAGGAGAAAGTTCCTGGCAGAGAGAGTGATTGGCATTGGAATGGGCTGCCCAGGGAGGTGGTGGAGTGGCTGTGGCTGGAGGTGTTGCAGCCAAGCCTGGCTGGGGCACTTAGTGCCATGGTCTGGTTGGTTGGGCAGGGCTGGGTGCTAGGTTGGACTGGCTGAGCTTGGAGGTCAACCTGGTGGATTCTATGATTCTATGACATTAGAGAAGTTCTTGGCAATTCATCTGGTTTCACCAGCAGGGACAAAGGATTTTACATTAAGCTTCCTCTTTCTAGAAAACGAAAGTATCATCTGCTGTCAGCAAAGCATGTTGGTTAATTAGCACTTTAATTTCCCTCCCTCCCCCCCTCACTGTACGACAAAGTAACAATGAGGTTCCCACAGCAGTCAACATCAGCAGCTTCCTCTCATGGAAAAAAAAAAAGCTGTGGGTGGTATGGGAAAAAGAATCTGAGAAACATTTCCAGGTTTGAGACTCTGAGGTCTTATGCTGGCAAAAAAAAAAGAGGCAGACACGTGGGTCATGCATTGGCCTCCTCAGTGCTGGCATTTATGCCAACTAAACCAAGCACAAACAGTGAAGGGGAAGAAGGAGGAGTTGGGTGAAAAGAAATGGTAACTCTTGCACTGAGAACTTACAGCTTTAGGTAGATAGAAGAGAATCACAGAATCATAAAATCAACCACCTTGGAAGAACCTCCAAGCTCATCCAGCCCAACCTAGCACCCAGCCCTGCCCAACCAACCAGACCATGGCACTAAGTGCCCCAGCCAGGCTTGGCTGCAACACCTCCAGCCACGGCCACTCCACCACCTCCCTGGGCAGCCCATTCCAATGCCAATCACTCTCTCTGCCAGGAACTGCCTCCTAACATCCAGCCTAGACCTGCCCTGCCACAGCTTCAGACTCTGTCCCCTTCTTCTCTTGCTGCTTGCCTGGCAAAAGGGCCCAACCCCACCTGGCTACAGCCTCCCTTCAGGGAGTTGTAGACAGCAATGAGGTCACCCCAGCCTTATCCAATCAGGTAATATAATCAATGTTATAGGTAATAATTCAAGGGTGAGAGGCTGGACTGGGCTGCCCAGGGAGGTGCTTGAGGCCCCATGGCTGGAGGTGTTTAAGGCCAGGCTGGCTGAGGCTGTGGCCAGCCTGACCAAAGGCAAGGTGTCCTTTCCCATGGCAGGGGGGTTGGAACTGTCTGATTCTTGTGCTCCCTTCCAACCCTGACTGATTCTATGATGGAGGAGTAGAAAGCAGGCCACAAGAAAACATAGTGGAGAAGCACAACCCCATCGCTGTCTACAGCTACCTGCAGGGAGGCTGTAGCCAGGTGGGGTTGGGCTCTGCTGCCAGGCAACCAGCAACAGAACAAGGGGACACAGCCTTAAGTTGTGCCAGGGCAGGTCTAGGCTGGATGTTAGGAGGAAGTTGCTGGCAGAGAGAGTGATTGGCACTGGAATGGGCTGCCCAGGGAGGTGGTGGAGTGGCCATGGCTGGAGATGTTGAAGCCAAGCCTGGCTGGGGCACTTAGTGCCATGGTCTGGTTGGTTGGGCAGGGCTGGGTGCTAGGTTGGGCTGGCTGAGCTTGGAGCTCTCTTCCAACCTGGCTGATTCTATGCCAGCTGGATGTCACTCCAGGGAAGGAACCCACAGCCCTGCAGAAACCTCAATGTCCTGATGCTGCAGAAGACACTTAGAACAAATTTCCCTATGTAGTTACCAGAGTTTGTCGCCTTGAGAATGCAGCCAGACTTGACCAACTTCCTCAGCCTTGGCACTGAAGACAGAAAGTATTCTGAATGCAAATTATTCTGGAAGTCAAACCACACAGAATCATAGAAACATAGAATCAGTCAGGGTTGGAAGGGAGCACAAGGAGCAGCCAGTGCCAACCCCCCTGCCATGCCCAGGGACACCCTACCCTAGAGCAGGCTGCACACAATCTCAGCCAGCCTGGCCTCAAACACCTCCAGCCATGGGGCCTCAACCACCTCCCTGGGCAACCCAGTCCAGCCTCTCACCACTCTCCTGCTCAGCAACTTCCTCCTCACCTCCAGCCTCACTCTCTCCACCTCCACCTTTGCTCCATTCCCCCCACTCCTGCCACTTCCTCACACCCTCAAAAGTCCCTCCCCAGCATTTTTGGAGCCCCCTTCAGATGCTGGAAGGCCACAAGAAGGTCCCCTGGGAGCCTCCTCTGCTCCAGCCTGCACAGCCCCAACTCTTTCAGTCCTGAACCTGGCAGCCAAAATCACTGCTGACTTCATTTCATGCCTCAAGTCCCTTGTGTAAAACAGAGGTAATAATGCTCCATGTCACTGGGCTGTAATGACAGCAGATTAATTTTGATCAAGTACATAACCAATGGAAGACAATGCTGCTGCCCTCAGGACAGAGCTCAAGTTCTGTGCTTCAAATTGCCTTCCTCAGCTTCAAGAGATGTGTTGCCTACCTCTTAAAGAGACAGTGCTGCTAGGATATGATCTTGTTAAAAAAGACTAGCAGTATGCATGGCATGCCAGAAAAAATCCCTCAGGCAAACTCCCAGGGCCTTGCAGCATCTGAAGGGGGCTCCAAAAAAAGCTGGGGAGGGACTTTTGAGGGTGTGAGGGAGTGGCAGGAGTGGGGGAATGGAGCAAAGCTGGAGGTGGGGAGAGTGAGGAGGAGGTTCTTGAGCAGGAGAGTGGTGAGAGGCTGGACTGGGTTGCCCAGGGAGGGGGTTGAGGCCCCATGGCTGGAGGTGTTTGAGGCCAGGCTGGCTGAGGCTGTGTGCAGCCTGCTCTGGGCATGGCAGGGGGGTTGGAACTGCCTGCTCCTTGTGGTCCCTTCTAACTCTGTCTGATTCTGTGATTCTAAGCTTCTTCGCAGCACTAAGTCATGCTTTGGCTCAGAACAGAACCTGAGATTGCCTGAGCAGTGATGAATGAGAACTTCACAAGCACTGTGCAGCTAACTGAAGAATAACTGAGTGCCACTCTGTGCAATTACAGCAGGAGAAAAGGATTTCAAGCTCTTTGCTCCCAAATATATGTAACTTTGATACCAAAATCTTTTCCCTTCTATTTTAGGCACTGTCCCTGGAGGTGTTCAAGACTGGATGAGGCACTTAGTGTCATGGTCTAGCTGACTGGCTAAGGCTGGGTGCTAGGTTGGACTGGATGATCTTGGAGGTCTCTTCCATCCTGGTTGATTCTATGATTCTATTTTCTAAGGGAAACTCTGCTTCTTTTGGAGCTTTGGCTGAGAGACTGATCTCAAACCTCACCAGTGAGTGGTAAACATGCAGCTCTTTGGATCATGGCTCTTCTGAAGAGTCTCCAAGCAAACACTTCAAGATGTCCCTGAAGAAGCTGAGCTTTCCCAGCACACTAACTCGCTGAAGTTGGAGGTATTCAGTGCAAATGTTGAATACCAGCTTTAAAAATAAATGTTAAACAATCCAGCTCTTTATGTGAGGACAAAGTTCAGATGCTAACCCTGGCTAAGAGCCCCCAAGGCTTTCAACTGGGCGTTTTGCACCAAACAAAGAACTTGCAGATGACGACCAGCAGACAAATTGTCCAACAGGCAGGGAAGAGGGAATTTAGGTCAGTCATGTGGGGGTGGGGAGGGAAAAGAAACTTAACTCAGGCTTTAGAGCAGTTGTCAGCTGTTTGTTTTTGCTTTAAAAAAAGAGAGAGATTGCTCAATGGTTTAAAAATAAACAAAATGGGAACTCCACTTCTGCAATGAAAACATCACCGGAGTGGAGCATGTTGCAATGCAGGCTCAGTATGAGGCATGTGAAACGAAGGCTGCTGGGAGGCTTTGTGTCCTGGGGAAAGATGCTTGGCAGAGATCCGAGGACAGAGGGAAGAAGTGAAAGAAGAGAGGCCAAATGGAGGCTTCACAAGGTATTTAGTAACAATAAAAGTCAACTTGAAGGGAGAAGTTCCTCCTTCCCCTACAAGTAGAAGCTCTTCACATTGCAGACCAGTTCTTAAATCTAATTCTCTGGATTGGCTGTACTTCAAAAGCCATGGAATTAGGGTTCTCAGCACAAGAGTACAGATGTGTTCTACTGTGCTCAAGGGCTCAAACATCACTTAACAAGACTTAATGAGATCCTGCTTATTACAGTAGATAAAAGCAGTGAAGATTTCAATCAGCCTCTGGTCACCCAGAGAAATAGGGAAGTAAGGTGTAAACACACACACAGAATCACAGAATCAAGCAGGTTGGAAGAGACCTTCAAGCTCAGCCAGCCCAACCTAGCACCCAGCCCTGCCCAACCAACCAGACCATGGCACTAAGTGCCCCAGCCAGGCTTGGCTGCAACACCTCCAGCCACGGCCACTCCACCATCTCCCTGGGCAGCCCATTCCAGTGCCAATCACTCTCTCTGCCAGCAACTTCCTCCTCACATCCAGCCTAGACCTCCCCTGCCACAGCTTGAGACTCTGTCCCTTTCTTCTCTTGCTGCTTGCCTGGCAGCAGAGCCCAACCCCACCTGGCTACAGCCTCCCTGCAGGTCTTGTACATAGCAATGAGGTTACCCCTGAGAATATGCTATGCTCTGAGAATAGAGGTTGCCCTAGTGGAAAGCAGCTCCATGAAGAAAGACCTTGGAGTCCTGGTGGACAGCAAGTTCTCCATGGGACAAGAATGTGCTCTTGTGGCCAGGAGGGCCAATGGTATCCTGGGATGCAGCAAGAAAAGTGTGTCCAGCAGGCCTAGAGAGGTTCTTCTCTCCCTCTGCTCTGTCCTGGTGAGACCATACCTGGAGTGCTGTGTCCAGTTTTGGGCTCCCCAACTCAAGAGAGACAATGACTTGCTAGAGTCAAAGAGAGAGCCATGAGGATGGCTGGGGGACTTGAGCATCACCCCTATGGCAAGAGGCTGAGAGCCCTGGGGCTGTTTAGTCTGGAGAAGAGAAGGCTGAGAGGAGAACTGATCCATGTGTACAGATAGCTGAGGGGTGGGTGTGAAGTGGATGAGGCCAATCTCTTTTTGATGGTGCACAGTACCAAGACAAGGAGCAATGGATACAAACTGGGACAGAGAAGGTCTCACCTCAACATGAGAAGAAACTTCTTCACAGTGAGGGTGAGAGAGCCCTGGAACAGGCTGCCTAGGGTGGCTGTGGACTCTCCTTCTGTGGAGACTGTCAAAACCTGCTGGGATGCATCCCTGTGCAGTCTACCCTAGGGGATCCTGCTTTAGGAGGGGAGTTGGACTCAGTGATTTTTGGAGGTCACTTCCAACCTCCAACATTCTGTGATTCTGGAGAAAAGGAGAGACAAAAGAAAGAGCAGGATGCTGCTAATGACAGAGCAGAGAGATTCTCCACAGGTCACTCTACATAGCCCAGTGCCACCCAGACCTTCAAGATGCAGAAGCAGGACACACAACAGACAGAGTATGTCAGCTCTGACTCAGCAGACTCTGTGTGACCCAGGCTGAAGAAGCCACCACCTGGATGTTATTTTACAACTCTGTAGCCAGTGCCTCAGGTCTTTTTCTTCTTAAAACTATTTCTCCAAGAGATTTCCTTGGAGCTGATCTGATATATGAGAGTGTGTGTGGATGGTTATTCACAAGTCTTAGGGGAATAAGCTGCCTTATATGCTGAGACCAGTGAGATGTATTAGCATCCATCATGTGGCTAGACTGCAACTGAGAGGTCAATCCTGCAAAATCAAAAGCTAGCTGACTAAGGAGTTCTTTCACAGCCAACAGTGAATGCCAGGAACTGTTGTTTCTACTTGTGATTTCAACGTAGCTTTCAAGGAGCTCTTTAGAGAGCACACCAAGTGACATGCTGATTAAAACTGCTTAGCGTCACTGGAGAGATGCTGAAGGTTTTGAAGGGGAAAGTGCCACTTTCCTTAGCACCAGTCAAGCACATTTACACTTCTCCTGGCAATACAGCAACTGTGCAGCCTCCCACTCAGATGAGGGTTGTGTGTGCACTTATGTTTTCCCTTCCAAATACCTGCTGTGGTCTCGTCTCTGCTGAGCAAAACCTGATCCTTGGGAAGCCCTTGTGCAACCTCTAACCCGAGAGGAGTTGTGACCACAGTTGAGGGCAGGGGGCACTGCTCAGGCAGGATGAAGTTCTGGCACCAGCTGTGGGGTCCTCTTCTTCTCTGCAGCCTGTCTGGATGTGTGTTCTGCCTCTGCATCTTGAAGGTCTGGGTGTCTTTCAAGGCCTGTCTGGATGTGTTCCTGTGTGATCTGTGTTAGACAGCATTGTCCTGCTCTGGCAGGGGGGTTGGACTGGATGATCTCCTTGGGTCCCTTCCCACCCCTAACATCCTGTGAGCCTGTGATCCTGCATACACACTTGGCAATACCCACCTGCATGATGTCCTGGAGGCTTTCAGTGAAGGACAGCTCAGCCTCCACCATATAGAACTCTGCCAGGTGCCGGCGGCTCTGTGAGTTTTCTGCTCGGAAGGTCGGGCCAAAGGCAAACACGTGAGTGAAAGCCCTGCAAGATGACAAGGAGCAGGTAAGGCAGGCCCAGCACACAAATGGGTCTCATAACTAAAGCACTCACTTTACAGCCAGGAGCTAGAATCGTAGAATCAAACAGGTTGGCAGAGAGCTCCAAGCTCATCCAGCCCAACCTAGCACCCAGCCCTGCCCAACCAACCAGACCATGGCACTAAGTGCCCCAGCCAGGCTTGGCTGCAACACCTCCAGCCACAGCCACTCCACCACCTCCCTGGGCAGCCCATTCCAATGCCAATCACTCTCTCTGCCAGCAACTTCCTAACAACATCCAGCCTAGACCTGCCCTGCCACAGCTTCAGGCTTTGTCCCCTTCTTCTCTTGCTGCTTGCCTGGCAGCAGAGCCCAACCCCACCTGGCTACAGCCTCCCTGCAGGCAGCAATGAGCTCTGCCCTGAGCCTCCTCTTCTGCAGGCTGCACACCCCCAGCTCCCTCAGCCTCTCCTCACAGGGCTGTGCTCCAGGCCATTTTCATTTAATTTTTGACTAGTTTAATGCCACTGCTGAGTACACTACACCGAAGGCTTCCATTCCTTCACCCAGGCACACAGAGGGGTTATTCACACCTCTCCATGACTCACAGAGCTTGCACAAAAATGCTGTTCAGCTTTCACTGAGCACCACTTGTGCTTGGGACACAAATCATAGAATCACATGGAAGGGACCACACAAAACATTTAGTTCCAAGCCCCCTGCCATGCCCAGGGACACCCTACCCTAGAGCAGGCTGCACACAGCCTCAGCCAGCCTGGCCTCAAACACCTCCAGCCATGGGGCCTCAACCACCTCCCTGGGCAACCCACTCCAGCCTCTCACCACTCTCCTGCTCAACAACTTCCTCCTCACCTCCAGCCTCACTCTCCCCACCTCCACCTTTGCTCCATTCCCCCCACTCCTGACACTCCCTGACATCCTAAAAAGTCCCTCCCCAGCTTTTTTGGAGCCCCCTTCAGATTCTGCAAGGCCACAAGAAGGTCCCCTGGGAGCCTCCTCTGCTGCAGCCTGCACAGCCCCAACTCTTTCAGGCTGTGCTCACAGCAGAGCTGCTGCAGCCTCTCAGCATCCTCCTGGCCCTGCTCTGAACTCACTTCAGCATGGCCACATCCCAGCGAGATCAGTGCAGAAGCACACAGACATCACACCACTCAGCCTCTCCATGTGCTTCACATTTGCTTGCCGGCAGTGCCTGACCCTTACGGCTGCTGTGACACCCCACAGCTCCACGGAAGGGAGCAGGACCCTGTGCAGAGCCGCGGGGCAGGAGGTGATGCAGCGAGCGGGGCCGGGGCGGCACTGCCGCAGGCTGCGCGGCGCACGGATTGCAGTCGCCCTCTAGCGGCAAGACCAAAGACTACTGCTGAAAGAGCCTTCGAGATGCAGTTGGGCTCCTTCCACGCAGCTGACAACGGTTCAGCTAAAAGGTCACAGAGCACATCTGGGATCGCGTTTCATGCCGAAGCAACCAATTCATTTCCTATTTGGAAGCTACTTCTCCAGCAAGCTTCTGGAGAGTTGACTTAAACACATCACCTCCTGTTCTGCAGCCACGTCATGCAGTGTGACACAGGATACAACCTGCTTAACTCCCCACTTCATGGAGTCAGAGAATCAACTGGGTTGGAAGAGAGCTCCAAGCTCAGCCAGTCCAACCTAGCACCCAGCCCTGCCCAACCAACCAGACCATGGCACTAAGTGCCCCAGCCAGGCTTGGCTGCAACACCTCCAGCCATGGCCACTCCACCACCTCCCTGGGCAGCCCATTCCAATGCCAATCACTCTCTCTGCCAGCAACTTCCTAACAACATCCAGCCTAGACCTGCCCTGCCACAGCTTCAGGCTTTGTCCCCTTCTTCTCTTGCTGCTTGCCTGGCAGCAGAGCCCAACCCCACCTGGCTACAGCCTCCCTGCAGGCAGCTGCAGGCAGCAATCAGCTCTGCCCTGAGCCTCCTCTGCTGCAGGCTGCACACCCCCAGCTCCCTCAGCCTCTCCTCACAGGGCTGTGCTCCAGGCCTCTCCTCAGCCTTGCTGCCCTTCTCTTGACACTTCCCAATACATCAACATCTCTCTTGAATGGAGGAGCCCAGAACTGGACACAGCACTCAAGCTGTGGCCTGAGCAGTGCTGAGCATAGGGGCAGAAGAACCTCTCTTGTCCTAGTGGCCACCTTCCTGTTAAACAGCAACACAGCTTTAGAAGTTTTGGTTTTACTGTGGGGGACCTGCACTCAAAGCAATACCTTTTACAGCAAGACCAATGAGCACTTGGGCTCCTGGACATGCTCAGTCCAGTGACAGCTTCCCAAACAGATGCTGTGACAGCTGCTTCCTCTCATGCTGCATGAGAAGCAAACTATGATCAAGGAGAGAGCAAGCTGCTTTAGAAAACAGAAGTGGACCAGGTAGCTTCTATCTTTGGTACTTAGAATCGCAGAACCAGGCAGGGCTGGAGGGGACCACAAGAAGCAGCCAGTGCCAACCCCCCTGCCATGCCCAGGGACACCCTACCCTAGAGCAGGCTGCACACAGCTTCAGCCAGCCTGGCCTCAAACACCTCCAGCCATGGGGCCTCAACCACCTCCCTGGGCAACCCAGTCCAGCCTCTCACCACTCTCCTGCTCAATAACTTCCTCCTCACCTCCAGCCTCACTCTCCCCACCTCCACCTTTGCTCCATTCCCCCCACTCCTGACACTCCCTCACACACTCAAAAGTCCCTCCCCAGCTTTTTTGTAGTCCCCTTCAGATGCTGCAAGGCCACAAGAAAGTCCCCTGGGAGCCTCCTCTGCTCCAGCCTGCACAGCCCCAACTCTTTCAGGCTGTGCTCATAGGACTTCTTTAGCTTGATACTGTTTGTAGCTGCAGACAGCACATAGGAAGAAGAACCTGATCAGCAGAGATTCAGCATAGTTTAGCACTCATGAAAGGATGTGTGCTAATTGCTGGGGCTGGCATTTGACCTGCATCTTGCTCTGCAAGCCTCCAACATAAAGAGGATGTTCACTGAAGTTTCTGCAGAGAGTAATTTAGTTACACTGCAGTTTAAACAAAGGACACTATAAAGAGCAGCACTTTCCCTTTGCCCCTTACGGAGGCATCTGCACTGCAAAGAAAGGAACACACAGATTCAGCTTCCCTCATCTGCTCCCTGCTGTCACATGATGGTAAAAGGTTATGATCCAAAGAAACAGCACTTTCTTTTGCCTGGAGTAAACATGGCAGAGGAAAGTTCCAGGTCCAGACTCAATACACAGCCTGACTGCAGGTTTCTTCTTCCTGTTGGCTCAGCTTTCCTTGCTACAACAAATCCACTTTTTGTCCTTACTTTACTCCCATATCTGTACTCTCTCATACATAGAATCACAGAATTAATCAGGTTGGCAGAGAGCTCCAAGCTCATCCAGCCCAACCTAGCACCCAGCCCTGCCCAACCAACCAGACCATGGCACTAAGTGCCCCAGCCAGGCTTGGCTGCAACACCTCCAGCCACGGCCACTCCACCACCTCCCTGGGCAGCCCATTCCAATGCCAATCACTCTCTCTGCCAGCAACTTCCTAACAACATCCAGCCTAGACCTGCCCTGACACAGCTTCAGACTCTGTCCCCTTCTTCTCTTGCTGCTTGCCTGGCAGCAGAGCCCAACCCCACCTGGCTACAGCCTCCCTGCAGGCAGCTGCAGACAGCAATGAGCTCTGCCCTGAGCCTCCTCTGCTGCAGGCTGCACACCCCCAGCTCCCTCAGCCTCTCCTCACAGGGCTCTGCTCCAGGCCCCTCCCCAGCCTTGCTGCCCTGCTCCAAACACCTTCCAGCACCTCAACAGCTCTCTGCAATTCAGGAGCCCACAACTCGACACAGCACTCCAGGGGTGGCCTGAGCAGTGCTGAGCACAGGGGCACAAGAACCTCCCTTGTCCTGCTGCCCACACTGCTCCTGAGCCAGCCCAGGATGCCATTGCCTCTGCTGCCCACCTGGGCACTGCTGCCTCAGCTTCAGCTCCTCTCTACCAGCACCCCCAGCTCCCTCTCTGCCTGGCTGCTCTCAGCCACTCTGGCCCCAGCCTGCAGTGCTGCTTGGGGTTGTTGTGGCCAAAGTGTAGAACCCTGCACTTGGCCTTGTTCACTCTCATCCCCTTGGCCTCTGCCCTCCCATCCAGCCTGGCCAGGGCCCTTTGCAGGGCTCTCCTACCCTCCAACAGCTCTACAGCTGCTCCTAGCTTGGTGCCATCTGCAAACTCACTGCTGCTGGACTCAATTCCCTGCTCCAGATCATCACTAAAGATACTGAACAGGACTGGGCTCATGACCACAACATTTATGATGCTCACCAGATTTGGCAGCAAATATCTTTCCTTCAGCATCATTAAGGCTGAGAGATGAGGCTGTTTAGTCTGGAGAAGACTGAGAGGAGATCTTATGGATGTTTATAAACACTGGAATGGTGAGTCAAGAAGAAGGGGACAGTCTCTTTTCAGTGGTGTCTTGTGATAGGACAAGGGGCAATGGATATAAACTAGAACACAGAAGTTCCACTTCAACATAAGGAACAATATGTGTCACTGTAACAGTGATGGAGCAGTGGAACAGGCTGCCCAAAGAGGTTGTGGAATCTCCTCCTCTAGAGACGTTCAAGGTTCATCTGGATGCATTCCAGATTCAGGGAGAGCAGTGGATGTAGTCTACCTCGACCTTAGCAAGGCCTTTGACACCATCTCTCATGGCATTTTAGTGAGCAAGCTAAGGAAGTGTGGGATGGAAGAGCAGACTGTGAGGTGGGTTAGGAATTCCTTACAAGATAGAGTTCAGAGGGTGGTGATCAATGGTGCCAGGTCCAGCTGGAGAGCTGTGACCAGTGGTGTCCCCCAGGGATCAGTGCTGGGGCCAGTCCTGTTCAGCATCTTCATCAAAGACATTGATAAGGGCACAGACAGACAGAGGCTGCTCAGCAGGTTTGCTGCTGACACCAAGCTGGGAGGCTTGGCTGATAGACCTGGAGGCTCTGCTGCCATCCAGAGAGCCCTGGGCACAGAGGGACCAGATGAAGCTCAGCAAGGACAAGTGCAGAGTCCTGCATCTGGGGAGGGATAATAAACTGCAGCAGGACAGGCTGGGAGGTGACTGCTGGAGAGCAGCCCTGTGGAGAGGGAGCTGGGGGTCCTGGTGGCTAACAAGTTCCCCATGGCACAGCAATGTGCCCTGGGGCCAATAGGCCAATGGGATCCTGGGGTGTATTAAGCAGAGTGTGTCCAGCAGATCAAGGGAGGTTCTCCTGTCCCTCTGCTCTGCCCTGCTGAGACCTCATCTCGAGCACTGCCTTCAGTTTTGGGCTCCCCAGTTGCAGAGGGACAGGGATCTGCTGGAGAGGGTCCAGCAGAGGGCTAGGAGGATGATGAGGGGACTGGAGGGCACTGCCTGATGAGGAGAGGCTGAGGGCCCTGGGGCTGCTTAGTCTGGAGAAGACTTAGAAACATTGATCAAATCCTCTCTAAGTATCTGAGGGCTGCCAGGAGGGGGGTACAGGCTCTGCTCACTGCTCCCTGGGATAGGACAAGCAGCAATGGATGGAAGCTGCAGCTCAGGAGGTTTCAGCTTGACACAAGGGGGAACTTCTTGCCTGGAAGGGTCCCAGAGCCCTGGCACAGGCTGCCCAGAGAGGTTGTGGAGTCTCCTTCTCTGGAGCCTTTCCAGGCCTGTCTTGATGTGTTCCTGTGTGATCTGTGTTAGATTGTGTGGTGCTGCTCTGGCAGAGGGGTTGGACTGGATGATCTCCTTGGGTCTCTTCCAACCCCTAACATCCTGTGAGCCTGGGATCCTGTGATTCCTGTGTGACCTGCCCTGGGTAATCCTGCTCTGGCAGGGGGATAGGACTCAATCTCCAGAGGGCCTTTCCAACCCCCACCACTGTATGACTCTGTGATCATTCTGAGCATGTCTCATTTCCCCCTGCTGCTTTCCCTGCTCGGTGCAATGTTACTGTAAACTTCTGCAGTCCTTCACATTGCCCTTTGCTATAGCATCTATAAAACCTCAGCAATGTTTAGAGAAGTGATGGACCAAGACTATTACTCACTGCACAGGTCAGTGTTACCTCATCAGTTCCTTTTGCTCTCCCATCTGCAGCCATCTGTTGTCTTGGGTCACACAGCAATGCACATTCTTGCTCAGAAGCCCTTTTTTGTGTTGTGTTGCTTTTTCCATGTTCATACAACACCTGGCACAACAACCTCTTGGATCCAAAACCTTAAGAGCCTCCACTGCTATAGCAATCCAAACAACAAACATGAAACAATGAGTCACTTGGCCAAAACTGTTCAGTGGTTAAGGCAGAAGTGGTCAAAAGCTTTGGCTTGCCAGGCCATGGAGGTTGCCTTGCAGTGGGAAACAGGAGATGCATGGAATCAGTCAGGGTTGGAAAGGACCACAAGGACCAGCCAGTTCCAGCCCCCCTGCCATGCCCAGGGACACCCTAGCCTAGAGCAGACTGCACACAGCCTGGCCACTATTACAAGAGGGTTTAAAGGAGAGTGTCCAGAGCAGGTCCAGGAGGATGCTGAGAGGATAGCAGCAGCTCTGCTGTGAGCACAGCCTGAAAGAGTTGGGGCTGTGCAGGCTGGAGCAGAGGAGGCTCCCAGGGGACCTTCTTGTGGCCTTCCAGCAGCTGAAGGGGGCTCCAAAAAAGCTGGGGAGGGACTTTTCAGGCTGTCAGGGATGGATGTGAGGAGGAAGTTGTTGAGCAGGAGAGTGGTGAGAGGCTGGAGTGGGTTGCTCAGGGAGGTGGTTGAGGCCCCATCCCTGGCAGTCTTTCATGCCAGGCTGGCTGAGGCTGTGTGTAGCCTGCTCTAGGGCAGGGTGTCTCTGGGCATGGCAGGGGGTTGGCACTGGCTGCTCCTTGTGCTCCCTTCCAACTCTGACTGATTCTATGCTTCTACAAAATAGGACAAGGGCTGATGATATTAAACTAAAGTGGAGAGATTCAGATTTTAAACTAAAACAGAGAGATTCTGACTAGATAGAAGGAAGACTTTTTTTACACTGAAGGTGGTGAAACACAGACCAAAGAGGTGGTAGAAGCCCCATCCCTGGTAACATTCCACGTTTCCAGGTACTTAGTGCCATGGTCTGGTTGACTGGATAGGGCTGGGTGCTAGGTTGGACTGGATGAGCTTGGAGCTCTCTTCCAACCTGGTTGATTCTATGATGCTGTGATTCCATGTCAGGTTGGATGGGGCTCTCCAAACCTGCTCTAGTTAAAGATGTCTCTGCTCACTGCAGGGGGGTTGGCCTAGATGAACTTTAAAGGTCTCCTGAAACATTCTATGCTTCTATGAACTTCATGGACTGTCAAGAGGTGCTCAACAACAGCAAGAATAAGGGCTTTGTGATAGCCTATAGAGAGCATCACTGGTGTCAGGCTGAATTGGCCTGCCTGCCCCTTGAGTGAAGGGGAAAAGAAACCCCAACCCCCCAAGCAAATTCTTATCTGGAGGGAGAGGGGGAAAATAAACCCCAACCCCCCCAAGCAAAATCTTATCTGGAGGGAGAGGAGGAACAATTCATTCCTCAAGCTAACAGTGAAGGGGAAAGATAGATCCAAATAACTGTGAGAACTTCACCACAAGCCCAGGACCCTGGCAAAGGGAAACTAAGCAGATGTCCTGTTGGCCAAGTGATCAAAGGAGCACAATAAACACAACTCATCTGGTAGTGGTAATGCAACACTGGCCAAAGACCCAGCTAAAAATACCTCCAGCCACTTGCTCAGCTCCAAGCGTGAACAACTCTTTTTCATCCAGCCACCCATACCCTCTTTGCTGTGCTCTGCCTTTTGAACCATGAATCAAATGTCCACCACACAAACCTGACCTTCCCTTGTACTTCATCTGCTACTCAAAAGCAGATCTGTGATAGGATAGACTGAGCATGTATAAATATATCAGGAGAAGAGGGGTTGGGAGCTGCCTCTGCTCCAATTTCATGGCACAGAGGGCAAACGCAGTCGCATTGTTCTGTGTGCATTCAGCACCTAGCACAATGGAGCCTCAGTCCAGGGCTCTATCATGTCAATAATCCATCATTTCACATTCCCAGACCACTGCAAAGCCTTCCAGCATCCAAAAATAGCTTGAAAATTCTGCCTAGACTCTCCCAAAGTGCCTAGGTCAGTTGGGGTTGTGGGCACAAAGGATAATAATTATCAGGAGTACTAATTCCTCATCTCCAAGAAAAAGCACACAGAGGGGAGGGGGGAGTGAAAGAAGCAAGCCCAATAATCTGTTGAGCCCTTGTCCTTAGCCATTACAGGCAGAGCAGTAATGTCTCTGACACTGTCCTTGTACGTGCTAGCAAAGGACACAAGAGAGCCTTTGAAATGAGGTCCCTTTGCAGTCAGCTTCACCCAGATCAGAGCTCTGGACAGCAAGCCTGAGTGCCTTTGTGCAGCTCACAGGCACTGCCAGGAGAAGGCACAGAGCTGCTTTAAAGAATTGCTCTCTTCCTGGGACTGGATGTTGCACTTCCCACTTCTCTGGGAAAATCTAAAGCTTAATCATAGAATGAAGCAGGTTGGAAGAGAGCTCCAAGCTCAGCCAGCCCAACCTAGCACCCAGCCCTGCCCAACCAACCAGACCATGGCACTAAGTGCCCCAGCCAGGCTTGGCTGCAACACCTCCAGCCACGGCCACTCCACCACCTCCCTGGGCAGCCCATTCCAGTGCCAATCACTCTCTCTGCCAGCAACTTCCTAACAACATCCAGCCTAGACCTGCCCTGCCACAGCTTCAGGCTTTGTCCCCTTCTTCTCTTGCTGCTTGCCTGGCAGCAGAGCCCAACCCCACCTGGCTACAGCCTCCCTGCAGGCAGCTGCAGGCAGCAATCAGCTCTGCCCTGAGCCTCCTCTGCTGCAGGCTGCACCCCCCCAGCTCCCTCAGCCTCTCCTCACAGGGCTGTGCTCCAGGCCCCTCCCCAGCCTTGCTGCCCTGCTCCAAACACCTTCCAGCACCTCAACAGCTCTCTGCAATTCAGGAGCCCACAACTGGACACAGCACTCCAGGGGTGGCCTGAGCAGGGCTGAGCACAGGGGCACAAGAACCTCCCTTGTCCTGCTGCCCACACTGCTCCTGAGCCAGCCCAGGATGCCATTGGCTCTGCTGCCCACCTGGGCACTGCTGTCTCAGCTTCAGCTCCTCTCTGCCAGCACCCCCAGGGCCCTCTCTGCCTGGCTGCTCTCAGCCACTCTGGCCCCAGCCTCTAGTGCTGCTTGGGGTTGTTGTGGCCAAAGTGCAGAACCCTGCACTTGGCCTTGTTCAATCTCATCCCCTTGGCCTCTGCCCACCCATCCAGCCTGGCCAGCTCCCTCTGCAGGGCTCTGCTACCCTCCAACAGCTCCACAGCTGCCCCTAGCTTGCTGTCATCTGCAAACTCACTGATGCAGGACTCAATCCCCTGCTCCAGATCATCACTAAAGATGCTGAACAGGACTGGGAGCCCAGGGAACACCCTCAGCACAGTGTTCCCTCTGTCACACTGGATCCCTGCAAAAGCCAGGGGTCCTGTTCTGAAAAACACTCAGCTTGCTTGCCCCAGCCCAGTGAAGGGATTAGCCACCACCTAGCTACAGGCTCCAGAAGTCTCCCTTTGGCTGCTGAGAGCAGTGCTTGGATGCACTGCCAGAGCTCAGCCATTCTCTACACCAACAATCACCTGCTGGATGCTCCCTCTTGCGGAGGCTGCAGTTGTGATCTTCACCCTAAGAACACCCCAGAAAGGAGAAACTTTGACCTTACCAACACCCAGAAAAGAAGAAACTTCCCCTTTTTCATCCTTATTTTACCCACTATTGCACCCTCTCCCAAAGCAGCTACCTCTCCTCCTCTGAGAGCTTTAAGCCACACAGAATGAAAGCTCTCTTCATTTGAACTTGTTGACAACTCATTACTGAGGCAGTGACAGAAACCAAGAGAGAAGCACAAATTATCTGTGTCCAAAGCTGCTTAAAAACCATCCTTGTAATTAAACCCAGGCAGTGTTTGCAGGCCTGAGCATCTCTGACAATTTTAACACTGCAATTCAAACAGAATTAATTGTGCTGATGGTTCCCAAGACAGGAATGGATTCTGCTCTTTTTCTGAGCCAGGACTCCATGCTGCTACCAGAGGAATAAAGACCTCACTTGTGCTGCTGGATCGAGGGGATACAACTCTGAGCAAGGCTATTAATCAACAAGATGCAATCCCTGCA
Organism: Pogoniulus pusillus; assembly: GCF_015220805.1. Lineage (NCBI taxonomy): Eukaryota > Metazoa > Chordata > Aves > Piciformes > Lybiidae > Pogoniulus > Pogoniulus pusillus. The sequence continues at coordinate 2,129,518 of NC_087266.1, forward strand.
CAGTCAGCTTACAGCTCATGCCAAGGAACTTCTTCAGAGTGAGAATGGAGAGACCCTGGACTGGGTTGCCCAGGGAGGTGGTTGAGGCCCCATGGCTGGAGGTGTTTGAGGCCAGGCTGGCTGAGGCTGTGAGCAGCCTGCTCTAGGGTAGGGTGTCCCTGGGCATGGCAGGGGGTTGGAACTGGCTGCTCCTTGTGGTGCCTTCCAATCCTGCCTGATTCTACGATTCTAAAGTCACACCACACAGTAGTGAGACAAGTGGAGGCAGGAGCTGGTTGCAGTGACTCAGAGCTGAGCACTAAACCACACCAGCACAGGCAGCTATGGCCTCCTCTTCTCACCCCAAAATACTACAGGTGCCTGCACAACACAAGCACAGCCATCACTCTGACGTGGTCTGCAGGGAAAAGCTGAGCTGCAAGGCCATCTGTGCCACATCTCATCTTTGGCCAAGCTAAATCATCCAGGGTGGGGTGTCCTGATCTAGGGTAGGGTGTCCCTGCCCATGGCAGGAGGGTTGGAAGTATAGAATCATAGAATCAACCAGGTTGGAAGAGAGCTCCAAGATCATCCAGTCCAACCTAGCACCCAGCCCTAACCAATCAACCAGACCATGGCACTAAGTGCCTCATCCAGGCTTTTCTTGAAGACCCCCAGGGACGGTGCCTCCACCACCTCCCTGGGCAGCCCATTCCAATGCCAATCACTCTCTCTGTGAAGAACTTCTTCCTAATATCCAGCCTAGACCTACCCTGGCACAACTTGAGGCTGTGTCCCCTTGTTCTATTGCTGGTTGCCTGGGAGAAGAGGCCACCCCCCACCTGGCTACAATGCCCCTTCAGGTAGTTGTAGACAGTAATAAGATCACCCCTGAGCCTCCTCTTCTCCAGGCTAAACAGGCCCAGCTCCCTCAGCCTCTCCTCATAGGAGCTGAACCTTGTGGTCCCTTCCAACCCTGACTGATTCTGTGATTCTAAACGTGCTTGATTCACATGTTCACAGCATGAGACCCTTCAACACAGGATGTTCTCCCAGCACCACCATCCACCAACCCTCCCCACCACACAGACACACACACTAAAATCTACATGGCAGGGGAAATCTAGAAGCATGAGTTTCTCACCCAAGGGCAAGGGGGTTGGACTAGGTGACTTTAAAGGTACCTTCCAATCTAAACCATTCTATGATATCAGCAGAGGAAGGAAGGTGGGCAAGGTGACTCTGAAGCCCAGGAGTTTAGCTTTGTCAGCTGCACTGTCCTTTCCCTTAGGAAGGGAAGAAATGAACAAAGAGAGCCATCTGATTTAATTCCACTCTGGTCCACCATGGCCATATTCATTCATGGAATATTGATACCACTTCTTAGGAGAGGAATTGGAAGATGAAGAAACATATTAGGAATCACTGCCTCACAGCAAAGGTGATTAGGGGCTGGAATGGACTGCCCAGGTAGGTGGAGTTGCCATCCCTGAAGATCACAGTATCACCAAGGTTGGAAGACACCTCACAGATCATCAAGTCCAACCCTTTACCACAGAGCTCAAGGCCAGACCATGGCACCAAGTGCCACATCCAGTCCTGCCTTGAACAGCTCCAGGGACGGCGACTCCACCACCTCCCCGGGCAGCCCATTCCAGTGTCCAATGACTCTCTCAGTGAAGAACTTTCTCCTCACCTCCAGCCTAAATTTCCCCTGGCACAGCCTGAGGCTGTGTCCTCTCATTCTGGTGCTGGCCTCCTGAGAGAAGAGAGCTCCTGGCCACAACCTCCCCTCAGGTAGCTGTAGACAGCAATAAGGTCTCCCCTGAGCCTCCTCTTCTCCAGGCTAACCAATCCCAGCTCCCTCAGCCTCTCCTCACAGGGCTCTGCTCCAGGCCTCTCCCCAGCCTTGCTGCCCTGCTCCAAACACCTTCCAGCACCTCAACAGCTCTCTGCAATTCAGGAGCCCACAGCTGGACACAGCACTCCAGGGGTAGCCTGAGCAGTGCTGAGCACAGGGGCACAAGAACCTCCCTTGTCCTGCTGCCCACACTGCTCCTGAGCCAGCCCAGGATGCCATTGGCTCTGCTGCCCACCTGGGCACTGCTGCCTCAGCTTCATCTCCTCTCTGCCAGCACCCCCAGGGCCCTCTCTGCCTGGCTGCTCTCAGCCACTCTGGGCCCAGCCTGTACACATACAACCATTGAAACACACTGACTCAATGCCTCCAGGGTCTTCTTTTCAGGAGGGCTGGAGATTCAGTGCTCCAAATGATGCCAGTGAGGTCTGGGTGCCCAGCAGTTTGGAGAAGAGGGAGAATATTTCACAAGCTTGAGCTGGGTAGACTGTTCTAAAACAAAACCTCAGAGTTGGACAGCAGTATTTGGGTTTTAACCTCAGTGTAAAAATAGTATTTCCATTACTCCTGTTTGATGCTTTGGATTTTGCACAATGAAAATGCACACTTCTGTTGGAAAGGTGGTGTGAGTGGTCTGATCTTCACCCAGAAAACAGAGAAAGGAGTTTTAAAAGCTTCCTCACAGAACACAGGAAGCACAGATGAGAAAAGCTGTGACTTGACAAGAGCATTTCTAGCAGTAAATGAGGCTTAGGCCTGGGTAGCAGCAGAGCTGAGGTCCCAATTCATGCTGCAAGGAGCTGGGTTTCATTTCATGCTGCAAGGAGATGGGACTGTACTTCCTTTTGCAGGCAGCCAAAAATAAAGACATAAATCAAACCCAAGAAAAGAGCTGTCTAAGTTCCCAGACAGGGACTGGGAAGTGCCAACTTCCCCCTCCAGTCAGTCAGACTGAAGCAGCACAGCAGTTGCCCTCGCTGCAGCCTCCAAGGGGTAGAGTTCTATCATGCCCACGAGGTCTCCTGCACAGCAGCACCCTCCAGCCATGTTCCAGCACCAGCTATCCCCCTGCCACATCCTTTGCTCAAGCTTCAAGACCAAGAAAAGAAGAAGGAACAAGGATCCTCCCCAGACCAGCCACCTCTGCATGAAAATGATCCAGGCACGCGTGAGTAATTGAACGTGACCCATAGACCCCAACCAGCTGGCAAAGCACCTGCAGTCTGTTTAGGAAACCTCACAGCACATCTAGGTGCTGCTGCTCAATTAGAGAGGGCAGAAGAAGAGGGAGAAATGGAGACAGAGCCATACCATCTCTCCTGCTCCAGCCTCAAAGGCCTCATCAGCATGGGTCCCCTGCCCTTTCATGTGACACTGCTGTACTTTACTCGCGGTGGAGTCTTGCTCTGTCCTAGCTTTGAGATCACTAATTGAAGTCAGTAAAATGAGTGATTAGCAATGGTAAGTCAAGCTGGGCTGAGGAAAACCCCAAGAGAAGTTCAGCATTTCTCCAAATAACCATTTAGATTAGAATAGGAGCAACCAGCTTGGAAGAGAGCTCCAAGCTCAGCCAGCCCAACCTAGCACCCAGCCCTGCCCAACCAACCAGACCATGGCACTAAGTGCCCCAGCCAGGCTTGGCTGCAACACCTCCAGCCACAGCCACTCCACCACCTCCCTGGGCAGCCCATTCCAGTGCAAATCACTCTGCACTCCTAGGAGTGAAGCCTAGACCTCTTATGGCACAACTTGAGGCTGTGTCCCCTTCTTCTCTTGCTGCTTGCCTGGCAGCAGAGCTCAACCTCACCTGGCTACAGCCTCCTTTCAGGTATTTGTAGACAGCAATGAGCTCTGCCCTGAGCCTCCTCTGCTGCAGGCTGCACCCCCCCAGCTCCCTCAGCCTCTCCTCACAGGGCTGTGCTCCAGGCCCCTCATCAGCTTCATCACCCTTCTCTGGACACCTTCCAGCACCTCAACATCTCTCCTGAATTGAGGAGCCCACAACTGGACACAGCACTCAAGCTGTGGCCAATGTGAAGAACCCTCTGTGAAGAACCTCTGCTATGAAGACAGGCTACAAGTGTTGGGGCTCTTCAGTCTGGAGAAGAGGATTCAAGGAGACCTTATAGTGGCCTTCCAGTAGCTGAAGGGGACCTACAGGAAGGCTGGGAAGGGACCATTGACCAGGTCTTGTAATGACAGGATGAGGAGTGGGTTTAAATTGGCAGAGGGGAGATTGAAACTGGATGTTAGGAGGAAGTTCTTTACAGTGAGGGTGGTGAGACACTGCAACAAGTTGCCCAGGAAGGTTGTGGCTGCTCCCTCCCGGGAGGTGTCCAAAGCCAGGCTGGATGAGGCCTTGAGCAACCTGCTCTAGTGGGAGGTGTCCCTGCCTACAGCAGGGGTTTGGAGCTGGATGATCCTTGAGGTCCCTTCCAACCTAAACCATTCTATGATTCCAACGCCCAGCCTAGACCTCCCCCGGCATCACTTGAGACTGCATTCCCTTGTTCCCTTACTGGTTGCCTGGGAGAAGAGACTGACCCCCACCTGGCTACAACCTCCCTTGAGGGTTGAGGTTCCTTCCTCTAGCCTCCCAGTGACACCAAGTCATTAGCAATCACTGCAGCAGCCACGGAGCAGACTGAAGTATGCAGTAATTGATTAAACCCAGACATGTCGCGGTTGCTTTTTATAGCTCCAATTAAGTGTCAGCCTAATTAATGGAAGTTAGTGTGCTAATTATAAGAGTCTGCCTCGTGACTCAGACTCAAACAAACCTTGTGCAAGAAATGTCAAGAGATTTTTTTGGGCTTTAGAGGGTTTTTTTTAATGTCTTTCAGGCACCCAAGATAAATAATCACACTTATTTTTGCTACCTCTTAGCAACAGGAACGTTAGACAACTGGCCGCGGTTGCTGCAGCTGCATTCACAAGGAGCTCCAATTGTACAGTGCAAGAGCAAATATTTGCTTTAAGACAATGCAATCTGTTCCATCATCAGCCACTTCTTTTGGCATGACATTTTAAAGCTGTGTTTGCCAGCCAGACCTGCTGAAAATGAAGATTCTTGTCTGGAAGATGGCCTCAACCGCGTCTCGTTTTCTCGCGCACCGACCCAGAGTGGCAGCTCTCCCTCTCCATCTCTTCCCAGGGAACCACTGGCATTTGAAAAGTGAAATCAGTGTTGGGTTTTTATCCTTTTTGAAAGGGGAAATTCACTGCCTTCAGCTCTCTACAAATTCCAGCAGACACAGCTGAAATGGTCTGCATGATCAAGATGTTTTTTAGAGCCTCTCTGCAAGGTGATAAAAAAAGGAGTTGGCAGGGAGTACTGCATCCAGCTCTGGAGTCCCTAACACAAGGACAGGGACCTGCTGGAGGTGATCCAGAGGGGCACAAAGCTTGTAGTGGACTGGATAGGGCTGGGTGCTAGGCTGGACTGGGTGATCTTGGAGGTCTCTTCCAACTTGGTTGATTCTATGATTCTCTGATTGATTCTATGAAAGGTGATTAGAAGGTTGGCTGAGAGAGTCATCAAATCACAGAATCATAGAATCAAGCAGGTTGGAAGAGAGCTCCAAGCTCAGCCAGCCCAACCTAGCACCCAGCCCTGCCCAACCAACCAGACCATGGCACTAAGTGCCCCAGCCAGGCTTGGCTGCAACACCTCCAGCCACAGCCACTCCACCACCTCCCTGGGCAGCCCATTCCAATGGCAAGAATGGCATTCCAATAGCATTCCAACTTCGAAGAGAACATGACATGAACAAGAAAGAAGAAACCTCCTGAAACTTTGACAATGGAATAAACACAGCTAGAAAGAGCAAGGAATGACAGGACATCTTGTTCACAGAATCACAGAAACATTTAAGTTGGAAAAGACTCTCAGGATCACCAAGTCCAACCCAGAACCCTACTCTACAAGGTGCACCCTAAACCCTACCCCCAAGCACTACATCCAAATGACTTCTAAACACACCCAGGGTTGGTGACTCCACCACCTCCCTGGGCAGCACATTCCAGTGCCTGACCACTCTTGCTGGGAATTTTTTTTCCTCATATCCAGTCTAAACCTACCCAGTTGCAGCTTGAGGCCATTCCCTCTTTTTGTATCATTAATTATGTATCAGAAGAGATCATAGAATCACAGAATCAGCCAGGCTGGAAGAGAGCTCCAAGCTCATCCAGTCCAACCTAGCACCCAGCCCTGCCCAACCAACCAGACCATGGCACTAAGTGCCCCAGCCAGGCTTGGCTGCAACACCTCCAGCCACGGCCACTCCACCACCTCCCTGGGCAGCCCATTCCAGTGCCAATCACTCTCTCTGATAGGAACTTCCTAACAACATCCAGCCTAGACCTGCCCTGCCACAGCTTGAGGCTGTGTCCCCTTCTTCTCTTGCTGCTTGCCTGGCAGCAGAGCCCAACCCCACCTGGCTACAGCCTCCCTGCAGGCAGCTGCAGGCAGCAATCAGCTCTGCCCTGAGCCTCCTCTTCTGCAGGCTGCACCCCCCCAGCTCCCTCAGCATCTCCTCACAGGGTTTGTGTTCCAGGCCCTCCACCAGCTGCCAGCAGCAGCAACCTCTCCACAATGTCCTTTCAGGCAGCTTTAGGCAGTGATGAGGTCTCCCCTCAGCCCCCTCTTTTTCAAACCAAGCAGCCCCAGCCCTAGCTCCTTCAGTCACTCTTCATTAGATCTGTTCTCTGACTTAGGGAGGGGCCAGCCCCCAGAGCTGCAGCAGCAGGTCTGGTTAAGCTCATGATCCAAAGAGCAGAACAGACAGCACCTGAGATGAAACATGGCACAAAACAGTGACGTAACCCACGAGCAGGAGGGCCCCAAAGGAGAGCAGCAGGCAGAGCTCATGGGAAGTGTAGATTAGTGAAAGGAGGGAAAAAAAATGACAGCAAATCAGATGCACTTCTTCAGCTGTCACAAACCCTTCAGCCTACTTCAGGTCCCCAAAGGGGCCTTTATCCTCACAGGAGAACCATGGGGCATGGAAATACCACAAGGACGTCACAGCAAACCAGTGACATTTAAGAGCAGTTAGCAGGACACAGAGTCCTCCAAACTGCTACCACATACATTGGTTACTGACTCATCTGAGCCTGACAAGCCTGAAGGGGAGAGCTGCAAAACTGAATAAACACTTTGCTGGAGACCTTAAAGAGCCTGCAGATTTACAGCAGCTGACCCTGATGCAGCCCTCGGAGCAGGCAGCTTAGATGCCATCCCTGCAAAGATGAAGCACAATGAATTCTGCAGTTGTGCCAACTGGGCCATGGGTGTCACAGTGGGAGACAAGATGAACTTCTCTGTCCTTGCCTTCAATACCAAGCACACACAGTACAGCAGACAGTCAAGCATAGACTTGCTTTTCCCATACTTTGGTGGAAGGTTGAGTATTGCTTCCAGGACCAATGTGAGCTTCCCTGCAGGAACTTTGCAGTTCCTGGAAGCAATACTCACCTTTCCACCAAAGTATGGGAAAAGAAAACAACAGCTTTCAGATATCATAGAATCATGGAAACAGACAGGTTGGAAGAGACCTCCAAGCTCATCCAGTCCAACCTAGCACCCAGCCCTGGCCAATCAACCAGACCATGGCACTAAGTGCCATGCAGGATACCTCTCTTCCTACTCCTCCTCAAAGAAAGAGGTTACAAACTCACAAATTAGAACCATAGAATCAGTCAGGGTTGGAAGGGAGCACAAGGAGCAGCCAGTGCCAACCCCCTGCCATGCCCAGGGACACCCTACCCTAGAGCAGGCTGCACACAGCCTCAGCCAGCCTGGCCTCAAACACCTCCAGCCATGGGGCCTCAACCACCTCCCTGGGCAACCCACTCCAGCCTCTCACCACTCTCCTGCTCAACAACTTCCTCCTCACCTCCAGCCTCACTCTCCACACCTCCACCTTTGCTCCATTCCCCCCAGTCCTGCCACTCCCTCACACCCTCAAAAGTCCCTCCCCAGCTATTTTGGAGCTCCCTTCAGATGCTGGAAGGCCACAAGAAGGTCCCCTGGGAGCCTCCTCTGCTCCAGCCTGCACAGCCCCAACTCTTTCAGGCTGTGCTCACAGCAGAGCTGCTGCAGCCTCTCAGCATCCTCCTGGCCCTGCTCTGGACACTCTCCAGCATCTCCACATCCTTCTTGTCATAGGGACTCCAGAACTGGATACAGCACTCCAGGTGGGGTCTCAGCTAGAGCACTGCATGCAGTTCTGGAGCCCCTATTACAACTACAAATGGCTCATCCTTCTCTGCTTTAAATCAAGAACAGCAGCAAGCAGCCCTGCTGCAAAACTGAGCCCTGGACAACAAGAACTCAGATGGTACCTTGTGGGCTGCTGAGGAGCTCTCAGCAAGGACAGAAGAAGGTCTGGCTCCAGACACAACTAGTAAGTCTTGTCTAAATCTCCCCTGGCCAGACTTTTCCACCCACAGCTTGAAGGTTGCTCATGAGCACTGTAAATCTAAATGCTAACTCCAAACAGACATGACTGCCTGGATGACTTTCTGTTCTCCTCCCCCTCTCCTCTGCCCTGGTGAGGCCACATCTGGAATATTGTGTCCAATTCTGGGCTCCTCAGTTCAAAAAGGACAGGAAACTGCCTGAAAAAGTTCAGTGAAGAGCCATAAAGATGATGAAAGGAGTGGAATGTCTCCCTTACAAGGAAAGGCTGAGGGAACTGGGGCTCTTTAGCTTGGAAAAGAGGAGACTGAGAGGTGATCTCAATCATGTTTGCAAACATGTGAAGGGCAGGATGAGAAGGCAGGAGCCAGGTTCTGCTCAGTGATGTCCAGTGATAGGACAAGGGGCAGTGGGTGCAAGACAGAGCATGGAAGGTTCCATGTGACCAGAAGGAAAACCTTTTTCATTGTGAAGGTGACAAAATATTGGAGTGGGCTGCCCAGTGGAGTCCACTTCTTCAGAGACTTCAAAGCCCCCCTGGAAAAGTTCCTGTCTGACCTACACTCTGATGATCTGGACGAGAGGATTGAGTCCATCAACAGAATGTCTGCAGATGACTCCAAGCTGGGAGCAGCTGTGGAGCTGTTGGAGGGTAGGAGAGTCCTGCAGAGGGACCTGGTCAGGCTGGATGGGTGGGCAGGGGCCAAGGGGACAAGACTGAAGAAGGCCAAGTGCAGGGTTCTGCACGCTGTCCTTGGAGGTGTTGAAGCCAAGCCTGGCTGGGGCACTTAGTGCCATGGTCTGGTTGGTTGGGCAGGGCTGGGTGCTAGGTTGGGCTGGCTGAGCTTGGAGCTCTCTTCCAACCTGCTTGATCCTATGACTTTATGATCTAAATTTAGAGGCACTGGATCCATTCACAATGCCTGTAAGAACAGCACTGTACCATAAAACAGGAACGTGCAGCTGTAATGCAATGTCCTGCAGGCTGAAGGTGACTGCTGGAGAGCAGCCCTGTGGAGAGGGAGCTGAGGGTCCTGGTGGCTAACAAGTTCCCCATGGCACAGCAATGTGCCCTGGGGGCCAAGAAGGCCAATGGGATCCTGGGCTGTATTAAGCAGAGTGTGTCCAGCAGATCAAGGGAGGTTCTCCTCCTCCTTTACTCTGCCCTGCTGAGACCTCATCTTGATTACTGCCTTCAGTTTTGGGCTCCCCAGTTGCAGAGGGACAGGGATCTGCTGGAGAGGGTCCAGAGGAGGGCTAGGAGGTTGATGAGGGCACAGGAGGGCACTGCCTGATGAGGAGAGGCTGAGGGCCCTGGGGCTGCTTAGTCTGGAGAAGAGAAGACTGAAAGGGAATTTAATCAATGTTTATAACTATCTGAAGGCTGCCAGGAGGGGGGGACAGGCTCTGCTCACTGCTCCCTGGCACAGGACAAGCAGCAATGGGTGTAAGCTGCAGCACAGAAGGTTCCAGCTCAGCACAAGGGGGAACTTCTTTACTGGAAGGGTCCCAGAGCCCTGGCACAGGCTGCCCAGAGAGGTTGTGGAGTCTCCTCCTCTGGAGCCTTTCAAGGCCTGTCTGGATGTGTTCCTCTGTTACCTGTGCTAGACAGCATTGTCCTGCTCCAGCAGGGGGGTTGGACTGGATGATCTCCTTGGGTCCCTTCCAACCCCTAACACCCTATGATCCAATGACATTGATCTATTTAGTCATCCTCAGAGGCACCTGAGTGACATCATGGAAAAACCATTTAGCAGACAGGCCTTGCACCTGCCCAGTTCAGCCTTCTGCTCCATCCCTGAGCAGGCTGTATGCTATTTAAAGGCAACAGACTGATGCAGGAGAGAAGAGAGTGACTGCGGTTCAAGTCCATCATTACAATCCATACTTTTCCTCTGGGCTTATTTGATTTGTGGAATTCCATCTCTCAATAAAGGTCACAGTGTGTGATGGTCAATTAAGCCTAACACACAGAGCTGCATCACATCTCTCCTCCTTTCAGGTGCTCAGAAGCTCCTTCACCCCTACAGTTCAGCAAAGCTTTTCTTCCTCATTAACTCTGCCCAGCTAAGGCTGGGGATGACGCAGCAGCCTTTGGCTGCCAAGTGACCTATGCTTCTGTCACAGCAGCCAAGCACCACAGGAGAAATATCCTGTCCAACCAGAGCCTTTAGCTTGAATTTAGCTGGTCTGAAAAAGGGCAGTGTCCCTCAAAGGGAACAAACCAGGCAGAAAACACCTTTTAAGGCCAGGCTGGCTGAGGCTGTGTGCAGCCTGCTCTAGGGTAGGGTGTCCCCGGGCATGGCAGGGGGGTTGGAACTGGCTGCTCCTTGTGCTCCCTTCCAGCCCTGCCTGATTGTATGATTCTGGAGAAATCTATAGCTTGTGATTCATAGGCAAAGCTTGTCCTTTGAATAATGGCACTGTGGGTATTTGCCAGCAGCCAACGAAACTGGGCAATAGTGATTAACTGAAGAAATATTGGCTCTTGACAGTGCAGGAGGCATGGGCAGCAAATGCTCTAAGAAACACTCATCAGGACCTTTACATGAAAAGGCAGATCACAGAATCAAAGAAAGTCAGGGGCTGGAAGTGACCTTGCAAGATCATCTAGTCCCAGCTCCCCTGCCAGAGCAGGATCACCTAGAGCAGATCACACAGGAAAGCATCCAGGTCAGCCTTGAATATCTCCAGAGAGGGAGACTCCACAACCCTCCTGGGCAGCCTTTTCCAGTGTTCTGTCATCCTCACAGGGAAAAAAATCCTCCTCGTGTTTCCATGGAACTTCCTATGCCTCAGCTTCACCCACTGGCCCTTGGACTGGCACTGGGCATCACCCAGCAGAGCCTGGCACTCACCCTGCATGTATTTATAAACACGACTGAGGCCACCTCTCAGGCTCCTCCAAACTGAAAAGCCCCAGCTCCCTGAGCCTCTCCTCTCAGGGAAGATGTTCCACTCCAGTTCTGTGCCTCTGCACTGGACTCTCTCAAGCAGCTCCCTGAGGTCCTTCTCGGACTGAGGGGCCCAGAACCGGACACAATATTCCAGATGTGGCCTCACCAGGGCATGACACAAGGGGAGGAGAACCTCTCTCAACCTGCTAACCACATCCCTCCTAATACCACCCAGAATGCCACTGGCCTTGGCCATCAGAACACACTGCTGGCTCATGGTCAACCTTCCATCCACTCTCTCTGGCAACAGCTTCCTCCTCACATCCAGCCTAGACCTGCCCTGCCACAGCTTCAGACTCTGTCCCCTTCTTCTCTTGCTGCTTGCCTGGCAGCAGAGCCCAACCCCACCTGGCTACAGCCTCCCTGCAGGCAGCTGCAGGCAGCAATGAGCTCTGCCCTGAGCCTCCTCTGCTGCAGGCTGCACCCCCCCAGCTCCCTCAGCCTCTCCTCACAGGGTGTGTGTCACAGACTAGAATTAAAAAGCAGCCTAATTTTCCCCTGCCTAGGCTGGCCTCTCACAGCTTCATCCAGCCACTGCTGGCTTGCTACATTCCTTGACACTGATGGGCTAAAAATACCAACCAAGACAATTGCACAGACCAAGCCATGAGGTCCTCTTTGCTCACCCTGCCATCACTTCCAAGTGGAGCTGGCCAGAAACTGTCAGGAAGGCAGGCACGTTGAAGAACTGAGTCTTTTCTGAAGGTTCTCTTGCCTTATTTGAGGTCTGCAAGTCAAAAAGTGAGCAAGAAGTCAGACTGTTGGCATCTGAAACAAAACCATAGCTCCTAGCTCATGGAACACCACAGCTCCCACCTCCACATTCAGGCACCTATGGGGATACAGGCTGTAGTACCACAACAACTTGCAGCACAAGACACTAGATACATATCTCCAGCAGCACAGAATCACAGAACCATAGAACTGTCAGGGCTGGAAGAGACCTCAAGGATCATCTAAGTTCCAACCACCCTGCCACAGGCAAGGACACCTCACATTAGATCAGGTTTCCTTCTGCTTGCCTGGCAGCAGAGCCCAACCCCACCTGGCTACAGCCTCCCTGCAGGCAGCAATGAGCTCTGCCCTGAGCCTCCTCTGCTGCAGGCTGCACACCCCCAGCTCCCTCAGCCTCTCCTCACAGGGCTCTGCTCCAGGCCCCTCCCCAGCCTTGCTGCCCTGCTCCAAACACCTTCCAGCACCTCAACAGCTCTCTGCAATTCAGGAGCCCAGAACTGGACACAACACTCCAGGTGTGGCCTGAGCAGTGCTGAGCACAGGGGCAGAAGAAGCTCCCTTGTCCTGCTGCCCACACTGCTCCTGAGCCAGCCCAGGATGTTAGGAGGAAGTTCTTCACGGAGAGAGTGATTGGCATTGGAATGGGCTGCCCAGAGAGGTGGTGGAGGCACTGTCCCTGGAGGTCTGGATGAGGCACTTAGTGCCATGGTCTAGTTGACTGGATAGGGCTGGGTGCTAGGTTGGACTGGATGATCTTGGAGGTCTCTTCCAACCTGGTTGATTCTATGATCTTCTTCTTGTCCTTATTGAGATGTTGAGGTGCTGGAAGGTGTCCAGAGAAGGGCAAGGAAGACTGGTGAGATGCTTGGAGCACAAACCCTATGAGGAGAGGCTGAGGAAGCTGGGGGTTGTTTAGGCTGGAGAAGAGGAGGCTCAGGGCAGAGCTCATTGCTGTCTACAACTACCTGAAGGGAGGCTGTAGCCAGGTGGGGTTGGGCTCTGCTGCCAGGCAAGCAGCAACAGAAGAAGGGGACACAGTCTCAAGTTGTGCCGGGGGAGGTCTAGGCTGGATGTGAGGAGGAAGCTGTTGGCAGAGAGAGTGATTGGCATTGGAATGGGCTGCCCAGGGAGGTGGTGGAGTGGCTGTGGCTGGAGGTGTTGCAGCCAAGCCTGGCTGGGGCACTTAGTGCCATGGTCTGGTTGGTTGGGCAGGGCTGGGTGCTAGGTTGGACTGGCTGAGCTTGGAGCTCTCTTCCAACCTGCTTGATTCTATGATTCTAAGAAAGAGTCAGACTGTAAGCAGGAAAAGAGCAGAAATCAGCATGAGTACTAATAAACATGCAAACATTCACACATCACAGTCCCAGAGCCACGGCCAGAACCCTGATGAACCATGAGCCACTCCAGTTTCTCCTACTGCAAGCTTAGTTCAGCTACACTCCCTGTTCCACCAGTGCAAAATCCCACCTAAGCCTGTAGGATGCAACTTCTGAACACCAAGAAAGAGTCAGTCTGGGAGCAGGAAAAGAACAGAAGAAATCAGCCATGAGATCTTCCCCTCGAATCCCCAACCAGGATACAGCTGCCTCCAGGAGCTGGAACTTGGTTTCTCTGCAATGCCTCTGTGTCACTTTTCACTCTCCAAACCAGATGTAATCTCAGGGATGCAAGGGAAAACAGACAGTGCCTGGAGGAAGTGTGAGAACTCTTCCTCAGTGCTCAACTAGACTTCTAAACACCTGGAGCCAGACTGGGAGACCACAGAGAGCTCCCAAGATGCAGGTCTGCACCTGTAAGCAGCTCCTGGATGGCTTCCAGCAGGTGGGGAAGTGACCATAGCAATACTGAGAGAACATTTTACTCCTCCTCCATGATGTGATTGCCTGCTGCCCACATCTGCTCCCTCATTTTGAGACAAAGCCTGATGAACAGGTGTTGTGAGCTGCAAAAGCCAATCCACCTGCTACATGGCCTCCTTTTTCCTGCAGGAGTCTCTTCAGCAAGGGGATATCCCATAACTAGCAGCTTTATACTCCACATGTATAAGTTTGTTGGCTCCTCCACTTTACAGGACAGCAATTTCAGGTATGTGTGCCCCAGATTTAACCTCATGTTTGCAGATCAAACTTGCTTCTCTATGAGAAACAACCACTGGTTGAAGACAAGTAATAAATGGGTTGATTCAGACTGGATGTTAGAAAGAAGTTCTTCAGCATGAGGGTGGTGAGACCTTGGAACAGGTTGCTCAGAAAGGTGCTGGAAGCCTCATCCTTGGAGATGTTTAAGGCCAGGCTGGATAAGTCTCTAGACAGCCTGACCTAGCATGAGGTGTCTCTGCCCATGGCAGAGAGATTGGAACTGGATGATCCTTGTGGTCCCTTTCAACTCTGAAATGGGGAGGGACTTTTTAGGCTCTCAGGGAGTGACAGGACTAGGGGGAATGGAGCAAAGCTGGAAGTGGGGAGATTCAGCCTGGGGGAAGAGAAAGACTCATTGTTTTGAAGGTCAGCACACAGGGCTGGGGTGGCAGGACAGGTCCTTCCAGGAGCTGAAGTGGGCCAACAAAAAAGCAGAGGAGGGACATTTAGGCTGTCAGGGAGAGGCAGGAGTGGGGGGAATGGAGCAAAGGTGGAGGTGGAGAGAGTGAGGCTGGAGGTGAGGAGGAAGTTGTTGAGCAGGAGAGTGGTGAGAGGCTGGACAGGGTTGCCCAGGGAGGTGGTTGAGGCCCCATGGCTGGAGATGCTTAGGGCCAGGCTGGATGAGGCTGTGGGCAGCCCTGATCATTTAGGAACTAGATGATCCTTGTGGTCCCTTCCAACCCTGACTCATTCTGTGATTCTAAGTAATAGGTGATGCTTTCCCTCTTCAGAGCTGGCACTGCGATGGTTTTGTTAGTCATGGACATGAAAAACAAAGTGACAACACTGTGATGCTTTTATTTCCATAGATGGGACTTCTCTTGCACTTCCCAATCCCCAAATACCTGCTTGATAAAAGATTAGAGGAGAATAATCTGTTTGCTTTCAAGTTCTCTCCATTCTCTAGTCAAAACCTACTCCAATTACAAAGGGGAAAGAGGGAGGGGGAAATCTGTATGAAGCATTTTAGTGCCTCAGAGTAAACACACCAGGATTCAACATCAAAGGCTTTTTACTCCCATTCCAAATACAAGAACAACTGGATTGAGTACCTGTTTTGTTTCCATCTCCTTAAATGTCTAATGGTTTAATTTAAAAGGATTCCCTTTGGTGTCAGTCTTGGACTAACTCTGACTCGAGGCAAGAAGCTTCAGGAGAGCACAAACTGCTTGATGCCACCTTTCATTCCATGCAAGCACAAAGGGATCAGAGAGGACTTAAAAAGCTCAGAGAAATCAGTGCTGGAGTCCTAGCCCAGACCCACAAAACCAAGCTGCTGAAGCTTCACAGCATCATATCATTGGACACTGGAATGGGCTGCCCAGGGAGGTGGTGGAGTCGCCGTCCCTGGAGCTGTTCAAGGCAGGACTGGACGTGGCACTTGGTGCCATGGTCTGGCCTTGAGCTCTGTGGTAAAGGCTTGGACTTGATGATCTGTGAGGTCTCTTCCAACCCTGATGACACTGCAATATCTTTAATCTAGACCTGTCTTCTGCATTGGTGAGGCTGCATCTTAAATAGCTTAGTCTTGAGTGCCTCACTATAAGAAGGACATTGAGGTGCTGGACAGTGTCCAGAGAAGAGCAAAGCTGGTGAAGGGTCAGGAGAAGAGGTTTCATGAGGAGCAGCTGAGGGAGCTGGGATTATTTAGTCTGGACAACAGAAGCTGAGAGTAGATCTCAATGCTCCCTATAATTCTCTGAAAGAAGGCTGGAGTGAGGTGGGGTTGGTGCCTTCTCCCTAGTAGCAGGTACTTCCCTGAAGGTAGTTGTAGACAGCAATGAGCTCTGCCTTGAGCCTCCTCTGCTGCAGGCTGCACCCCCCCAGCTCCCTCAGCCTCTCCTCACAGGGCTCTGCTCCAGGCCCCTCCCCAGCCTTGCTGCCCTGCTCCAAACACCTTCCAGCACCTCAACATTGCTCTTCAATTCAGGAGCCAGAACTGGACACAGCACTCAAGGTGTGGCCTGAGCAGTGCTGAGCACAGGGGCACAAGAACCTCCCTTGTCCTGCTGCCCACACTGCTCCTGAGCCAGCCCAGGATGCCATTGGCTCTGCTGCCCACCTGGGCACTGCTGCCTCAGCTTCAGCTCCTCTCTGCCAGCACCCCCAGGGCCCTCTCTGCCTGGCTGCTCTCCAGCCACTCTTTCCTCAGCCTGTAGTGCTGCTTGGGGTTGTTGTGGTCAAAGTGTAATCTCTGGAAGCATTTTAGAGAAGAATTCCTGGGTTATTCACAGTAACTGCATTTGGATTTACTGTCCAGTGTCCTTTCAAATACTGAAACAGCATGGTCCAGACTCTGGGTGCAGTCAAACAGCATCCAGATGCGTGGGAAGAGACAAGCATCATGCAGACAACATATTACCTCTGATGGAGGCAGAAAATAAAGTCATCCAAGGGACAACAATGTGCCTCAAATGGCCAAAGGGGTATTCCATGCCATATAACATCAGCTTAGACATAAGACCAATGTGAAAGAAAGAAGTGTGGCCAGCAGGGCCAGAGAGGGGATTCTCCCCCTCTGCTCTGCTCTGCTGAGACCCCACCTGGAGTCCTGCATCCAGCTCTGGAGCCCCTGGGACAAGAAGGATGTGGAGATGCTGGAGAGTGTCCAGAGCAGGGCCAGGAGGATGCTGAGAGGCTGCAGCAGCTCTGCTGTGAGCACAGCCTGAAAGAGTTGGGGCTGTGCAGGCTGGAGCAGAGGAGGCTCCCAGGGGACCTTCTTGTGGCCTTGCAGCAGCTGAAGGGGGCTACAAAAAGCTGGGGAGGGACTTCTGAGGCTGTCAGTGAGTGTCAGGAGTGGGGGGAATGGAGCAAAGGTGGAGGTGGGGAGAGTGAGGCTGGAGGTGAGGAGGAAGTTGTTGAGCAGGAGAGTGGTGAGAGGCTGGACTGGGTTGCCCAGGGAGGTGGTTGAGGCCAGGCTGGCTGAGGCTGTGTGCAGCCTGCTCTAGGGTAGGGTGTCCCTGGGCATGGCAGGGGGGTTGGCACTGGCTGATCCTTGTGGTCCCTTCCAACCCTGACTGATTCTATGATGTGTTATCCATGGCACAGCAATGTGTCCTTGTGGCCAAGAAGGCCAGTGAGATCCTGAGGTGCATTAAGAAGAGTGTGGCCAACAGGTCAAGGCTGTTTCTCCTCCCCTTCTACTCTACCCTAGTGAAACCACATCTAGAGTATTGTGTGCAGTTCAAGAGGACAGAGATATACCAGCAAGTGTCCACTGAAGGCTATGAGGATGATGGACACTGAAACACCTCATGAGGAAAGGCTGAAAGACCTGGTGCTATTTAGTCTGGAGAAGACTGAGAGGAAATCTTATTGATGTTAAGGAAAGATCTGAATGGGGGATGTCAAGAAGGCCTCTTCTCAGAGGCATCTTATGTTAGGACAAGCAGCAATGGATACAAGTTGGAACACAAGAAATTCCACATCAACACGAGGAAAACATTTTTACTGTGAGGATGCCAGAGCACTGGAACAGGCTGCCCAGAGAGGTCTCCTTCTCTAGAGACTGTCAAGACCTGTCTGGATTCATTCCTGGGTGACCTGCCCTAAGTGATCCTGCTTCAGCAGGAGATTGGACTCTATGTCTGGAGGTGCCTTTCAGTCCCCACCACTCTAAGATTCTATGGAGCTAACAGAGTGCAGAACTTCTTACACATAGAGCCAGGTCCTCAGGAATGAGTAAGGCCATAGGCAATAGAGAACACAGCTGAGATTTGGTTTAAGGAGTCATGAATGCCAATGCAGCTGTTGTGCTTTGTAACTCATTGTATGCAGAGCTCTTCCAAAAGGCTGCAGCTGGGCCACAGGAAAAGTGGCTGTCCAGGGCCTCCTCATACTGGCTGGAGCATCTTGGGTCAAAAAAACTCTTTCAGAGAGTAGAGGAGCCTCCACCTTCTCCACAGCAGCTGAAGACAGTCAAAGAAGGAAACTTTCCAGGGAGTGAAGTGGAAAAGACAGAACAAGACACTCAGAAAGCAGGGAGCCTTCAACACTGCAGACAGAGTGGGAGGCTACTGAAAATAGCAGGGAACAGACATGCAGCTGGGTCACAAAGACAAAATAAAGGCAGATTTCCTAGGAAGCAGCCCCAAAAGGGGACTGGGTAAAGTTTGCTGCAATATACAAAGCTGCTACAGAATTGCAGATTTCAGAGAGAAAAAAAAACAACCCCCCAAACAAAACACACAGGCAAGGAAAGGAGGAAAGGATCTGCCCTGAGGTGCAAAGACTTCCTTCAGAGGAATGCTTTTCAGCTTAAAAAGGGCTGTCTCAGCCTTACTGATCTGCCTTCCCCACTGCAAGAACTAGCTCCTCCTATTTTGCATTCTACTAACACTCAGCTTCCAATGTTCAAAGCTGTCTTGGAGTTCTCAGTAAATTTGCTTTAAAGAAAGCAGCACAAAAGCAAGATACTTCTCCTCTCCAGGCTTTCACCACAGACATATATAAAGGTGCAGAAATCCACAAGCTGATGTTCTCTCCATGGGTCAGGGTCTGCCTGCCTGGCTGCCTTCACACTTCCAGCAGTTTCTTTCCAAACAGTTCCTCAGGCCTACAGTTCTCAGCTGTAGAAAGTCTCAAGCAGTAAGTCTGTATTGACACCAAGCTAGGAGCAGCTGTGGAGCTGTTGGAGGGTAGCAGAGCCCTGCAGAGGGACCTGGCCAGGCTGGATGGGTGGGCAGAGGCCAAGGGGATGAGATTGAACAAGGCCAAGTGCAGGGTTCTACACTTTGGCCACAACAACCCCAAGCAGCACTAGAGGCTGGGGCCAGAGTGGCTGAGAGCAGCCAGGCAGAGAGGGCCCTGGGGGTGCTGGGAAAGAGGAGCTAAAGCTGAGGCAGCAGTGCCCAGGTGGGCAGCAGAGCCAATGGCATCCTGGGCTGGCTCAGGAGCAGTGTGGGCAGCAGGACAAGGGAGGTTCTCCTGCCCCTGTGCTCAGCACTGCTCAGGCCACCCCTGGAGTGCTGTGTCCAGTTGTGGGCTCCTGAATTGCAGAGAGATGCTGAGGTGCTGGAAGGTGTTTGGAGAAGGGCAGCAAGGCTGGGGAGGGGCCTGGAGCAGAGCCCTGTGAGGAGAGGCTGAGGGAGCTGGGGGGGTGCAGCCTGCAGCAGAGGAGGCTCAGGGCAGAGCTCATTGCTGCCTGCAGCTGCCTGCAGGGAGGCTGTAGCCAGGTGGGGTTGGGCTCTGCTGCCAGGCAAGCAGCAATGGAACAAGGGGACACAGCCTGGAGCTGTGGCAAGGGAGGTCTAGGTTGGCAGAGAGTGACTGGCATTGGGATGGGCTGCCCAGGGAGGTGGAGTGGCTGTGCCTGGAGGTGTTGCAGCCAAGCCTGGCTGGGGCACTTAGTGCCATGGTCTGGTTGGTTGGGCAGGGCTGGGTGCTAGGTTGGGCTGGCTGAGCTTGGAGCTCTCTTCCAACCTGCTTGATTCTATGATGATGACTACATATTAAAACATTGTGAACTGTTGCCTTTTAACAGCTCTCTTCTCCTGACTGGCACAGTTTTAATCCTCTGACTAATGTCTGAGGGCTGCACAGGCTGCTGCATTCCTTAAACATGGTGGCAAGTAAAGAGAGCAGGAATCTGGTTTCACATGAGACTTGAAGAGATGAGTGGAACAGTAACTTGAGTTGGAAGAAAAAGGCTTTTTAAAAGCATATGATCTTTGATTCCTAGACCTCCTAATCCAGTAGGATTTGTGTCTGTTTATATGTTCAGCTTCCTCATTATCTTTGTTTGGTTTTGGGTGTACTGATTAGTCTGTGCATAGCTCTGGAGGGGATGTTCTCACACCAGGACTTTGGATGGGAGGAGAATCTCCTCCATCTCTTCTGGGTAAATCAATTCAGCTGAATTTGTTTTTTAATGAAGTATTGTAACCATGAAAAGAGAATGGTAATAAGTAGAGGAGATTGTAAAAACTAAATCACAGGATGCTAAGAGCTCCAAAGAAATATTTACAGTTCACAGAATCATAGAATGAAGCAGGTTGGAAGAGAGCTCCAAGCTCAGCCAGTCCAACCTAGCACCCAGCCCTGGCCAAGCAACCAGACCATGGCACTAAGTGCCTCATCCAGGCTTTGCCTGAACACCTCCAGGGATGCTGACTCCACTTGAGTTGTGGCAGAGGAGGTCTAGGCTGGATGTTGTTAGGAAGTTGCTGGCAGAGAGAGTGATTGGCATTGGAATGGGCTGCCCAAGGAGGTGGTGGAGTGGCTGTGGCTGGAGGTATTGAAGCCAAGCCTGGCTGGGGCACTTAGTGCCATGGTCTGGTTGGTTGGCCAGGGCTGGGTGCTAGGTTGGGCTGGCTGAGCTTGGAGCTCTCTGCCAACCTGCTTGATTCTATGATTCATCAAAGAATCTAATTTGCAGGTTGCTGTCAGTGATTCCCAGCACCATCATTCTCAGCTGCTGCTCAAAGAGAAGAGGAACAGGAATTTATTTCCTCTCTCAGCCTGTGCAATTTAAGAGCTGATATAAAGGGACTGAATATAGCAGACAGGGAATGTCTTGCTGGTTGGTATGATTAAAACCACATAGAGATTCCTGGCTTTGTAGCAGGTCCCACACCCTCAGTTTTACATCTGACACTCTTCTGTCACCCTTTATTTTCTGTCTGACTGTGTCCCATGCCTGGCTTGAGAGACAGGCTTAATCTTCCCCAGATTTCCACTGTCAAAACCCACTGTCACAGCTCCAGTGGAGTGAGGTGGTCACAGCAGGATAACAATTGATATTGGGTCTCTGCTAGCCAAGACCAATTCTGAAGAGAGCTTTGCAAAAACAAAACAAAGACTTAAGTTAGGCCAGAGAATGAAGCAGTACTCAGAGGAGACTGAGGGGAGATCTAATCAATGTCTAGAAGTATCTGAGGGGTGGGTGTCAACTGGGGCCAATGTCTTTCCAGTGGTCAGCAGCAACAAGACAAGGAGCAAAGGCTACACAGAACCAACCAGGTGGGATGAGACCTCCAAGCTCATCCAGTCCAATCTAGCACCCAGCCCTAGCCATCTGACTAGACCATGGCACTAAGTGCCTCATCCAGGCTTTTCTGGGTTGGATTGGATGAGCTTGGAAGTCTTTTCCAACCTGCTTGATTATATGGTTCTTGAACACCTCCAGGGACAGCCACTCCACCACCTCCCTGGGCAGCCCATTCCAATGCCAATCACTCTCTCTGCCAGGAGCTGCCTCCTAACATCCAGCCTAGACCTCCCCCAGCACAACTTGACAATGTGTCCCCTTCTTCTGTTGCTGCTTGCCTGGCAGCAGAGCCCAACCCCACCTGGCTACAGCCTCCCTTCAGGGAGCTGCAGACAGCAATGAGCTCTGCCCTGAGCCTCCTCTGCTGCAGGCTGCACACCCCCAGCTCCCTCAGCCTCTCCTCACAGGGCTGTGCTCCAGGCCCCTCCCCAACCTTGCTGCCCTGCTCCAAACACCTTCCAGCACCTCAAAAACTCTCTTGAATGGAGGATCCCACAGCTGGGCACAGCACTCAAGGTGTACTCAAAACTGGAACATAGAAGTTTACACCTCAATATGAATAGAAACCTCTTTACAGTGAGGGTGACAGAGCCCTGGAGCAGGCTGCCCAGAGAGGTTGTGGAGTCTCCTTCTCTGGAGACCTTCAAAACCTGCCTGGATGCATTCCTGTGTGAACTACCCTAGGGGATCCTGCTTTTGTAGGGAGGTTGGACTCAGTATCTCTGGAGGTCCCTTCCAACCTTTAAGGTTCTAGGAGTCTAACACTCAAGAAACAGAAAACCTGGGAGAACTTCTCACCAGCAAGTGAGGCTTTGAAGCTGTTTTTTTTTGGCCCAGGCCATTAAGCAAGCTCCAACTCAGCATTTACTCCTCACCTTTCAAGCACAGCTGCCATTACATTTCTGCAAGACAGGTATTACTTACACCTAAGGAATCCACACTGGAGACAAAGAGATGTGCCTTGAAGATTTAGTTAGGCTCCAGTTCATCCAAGTTTCAGACTCACAATTTAGCACCTCCATCAACATTTGCATCAGTGCTTCTGTTACCAGCAGCCACCTACGCGGCAGTCCTGCACCCTCTACAGCTTTCAAGTGGATACAATTTGTACCAGAGATGTAGCACACTGTACAGCTGCAAACCCTGTAATGTTCTCATCATTAAGTGCCACTTGTTTTCACATCTTCATTTGCATGCAACAGCCTGGAACGAACCTTTGGTAGCATTAAAGAGGAACAATTTAGTTTAGCTAATCAACTCTATTGTCCCAGCAAGCCAAAGGCTGAGCCACACGTACTGGGCTAGAAGGGAATCACCAGGAGCACAGGTTAGACCTTGTGGATGCTGAAGAATGAGCACATGGAGGCATTTTTTGTCATAAGGCTCTGTAGAGGGTGGAAGAGGCAATCTTGTAGCAAACTGCTGCCTCAACAGCTTGACTTTTCCTTGCATATGATTGACAAGCAAGGTTGGAGCCAACAAGCTTAAGTGGCATTGGATGAAACTGTGAGAGAGGAGAGTGGATTTCAACTACAGCCAAGGCTGCCAACAGCTTCCTGGCCCAAATCAGGAAGAGTGGGGCCAGAAGAAGCAGGGAAGTGATTGTCTTCCTGTAGTCAGCACTGGTGAACCCATACCTCAAATGTTTGGTTCACTTTCAGGCCCCTCACTACAAGAAAGACATTGAGGTGCTGGAGTGTCCAGAGAAGGGTCTAGAGAACAAGCCTTATGAGGAGCTGCTGAGGGAGCTGAGATTGTCTAGTGTGGAGAACAGGAGGCTGAGTGGAGATCTCACTGCTCTCTATAATTCTCTGAAAGGAATCACAGAATCAAGCAGGTTGGCAGAGAGCTCCAAGCTCAGCCAGCCCAACCTAGCACCCAGCCCTGCCCAACCAACCAGACCATGGCACTAAGTGCCCCAGCCAGGCTTGGCTGCAACACCTCCAGCCACGGCCACTCCACCACCTCCCTGGGCAGCCCATTCCAATGCCAATCACTCTCTCTGCCAGCAACTTCCTAACAACATCCAGCCTAGACCTGCCCTGGCACAGCTTCAGACTCTGACTCCTTCTTCTCTTGCTGCTTGCCTGGCAGCAGAGCCCAACCCCACCTGGCTACAGCCTCCCTGCAGGCAGCTGCAGACAGCAATCAGCTCTGCCCTGAGCCTCCTCTGCTGCAGGCTGCACACCCCCAGCTCCCTCAGCCTCTCCTCACAGGGCTGTGCTCCAGGCCCCTCCCCAGCCTTGCTGTCCTTCTCCAAACACCTTCCAGCACCTCAAGATCTCTCTTGAATTGAGGGGCCCAGAACAGGAGTAGGAGCAGCTTGCAGGGAGGAGCACATATATGGTTGGAAAGGACTTTAAGGCACTGCTGACTTTAAAGATCCATCTCACAGTCAATTACAGTCTTCATTTCAAAGCTGAGAAATGTTTGTGTGTAATAGACTGTCCTGACTGTCCCCTCCCATCACTTGGGCTCTTGCAATCACATCTCTCTGTTTACAAAAATCTTTCATTTCCCTTTGTTTTTCTTTGTACACTTTTCCACAATTCCAAAGACAATAAAGCCTCATGTAAAAGCTGCTGATTAAAGCACAAAACAGCCACTTAAAAACTGGTAATGCTTCTGTTTGTGTCTGAGTTATTAGCTGAGGCAAAGGACTGCTATATTACCCCAAGCAGCACTACAGGCTGGGGACACAGTGGCTGGGAGCAGCCAGGAAGAAAGGGACCTGGGGGTGCTGGTAGATAGTAGCTGAACACAAGGCAGCAGTGTGCCCAGGTGGCCAAGAGAGCCAATGGCATCCTGGGCTGGATCAGGAACAGTGTAGCCAGCAGGACAAAACTTCTAAAGGTGTGTTGCTGTTCAACAGGAAGGTGGCCACTAGGACAAGAGAGGTTCTTGTGCCCCTGTGCTCAGCACTGCTCAGGCCACAGCTTGAGTGCTTTGTCCAGTTGCGGGCTCCTGAATTGCAGAGAGCTGTTGTGCTGGAAGGTGTTTGGAGCAGGGCAGCAAGGCTGGGGAGGGGCCTGGAGCAGAGCCCTGTGAGGAGAGGCTGAGGGAGCTGGGGGGGTGCAGCCTGCAGCAGAGGAGGCTCAGGGCAGAGCTCATTGCTGCCTGCAGCTGCCTGCAGGGAGGCTGTAGCCAGGTGGGGTTGGGCTCTGCTGCCAGGCAAGCAGCAAGAGAAGAAGGGGACAGAGTCTGAAGCTGTGCCAGGGAAGGTCTAGGCTGGATGTGAGGAGGAAGTTGCTGGCAGAGAGAGTGATTGGCATTGGAATGGGCTGCCCAGGGAGGTGGTGGAGTGGCTGTGGCTGGAGGTGTTGCAGCCAAGCCTGGCTGGGGCACTTAGTGCCATGGTCTGGTTGCTTGGGCAGGGCTGGGTGCTAGGTTGGGCTGGCTGAGCTTGGAGCTCTCTTCCAAACTGCTTTATTCTGTGATTAAAAGAACTAAACAAACACAGGAGTAACTAAAGGAAAGGTTTTGTAAAGACAAACATTCCCTCTAGCTTTCAGCAACGCCAGGACTGCTCTGCAAGCAAAAAGCAAACCAGATTTTAGGCAAGGCAAACTTACCTCAATGTGAAAGAGCTCCCCAGCCCCTTCACAGTCATTGGATGTAATGATAGGGGTATGAATATGAACGTAGCCATTAGCCTGGAACAGACAGAAGGCTGAAGTTACAAACCAGCAGCTTCAAGGATGGTATCAAGCAGCACACTTCATAACTCAGCAACTAATGCCCAAGCAGGACACACACATGTCCTGACAGGCAACTTCTGCCTCACACAGCCAGCCTGATCTAGGGTAGGGTGTCCCTGGGCATGGCAGGGGAGTTGGAACTGGCTGCTCCTTGTGGCCCCTTCCAACCCTGACTGATTCTATGATATGGACAGAGGACCTTCTTGTGGCCTTCCAGCATTGGAAGTGGCCTACAAAAAAGCTGGGGAGTGACTTTTTAGACTGTATGGGAGTGGCAGGAGTAGGGGGAATGGAGCAAAGGTGGAGGTGGGGAGAGTGAGGCTGGAGGTGAGGAGGAAGTTGTTGAGCATGAGACTGGTGAGAGGCTGGACTGGGTTGCCCAGGGAGGTGGTTGAGGCCCCGTCCCTGATGGTGTTTGAGGCCAGGCTGGATGAGGCTCAAACAGAGCCAAACAGAGGGAGACAATCATCTCCCTGGCCCTGCTGACCACACTTCTGCTGCTGCAGCCCAGGCTCTGCTTGGCTTTCTGGGCTGCAGGTAACACTTTTTTAATCAAGAAGCTGTGTCATGGCCTGAGCCCGAGTTAATTTGGAGAAATAAACCTTGTATCACAGGCTGCTTTCCTTGGATCTCAGCTGGCTTCCTTCCCAGTGTCTGAAACTACTGTAGGCAATGCCATCTAGTGGCTCCACATCAGTAAAGACCTACTCCAAACTGAGCTGGCTTTTGTCCGACCAGCTGACACAAGGCTGACACCAGCAGCAGCTTCACCTGACAGCTCCAGCAGCTTCAATGCCATGGTCTAGTTGACTGGATAGGGCTGGGGGATAGGTTGGACTGGATGAACTTGGAGGTCTCTTCCAACCTGGTTGATTCTGTGATTTTATGATTCTATGAGGCTCTTAAAATCCCACATCAACCTCCCCAAAAAGCCTTCCAAGTGCCATGTGGCTCCACACAGATATCCCCTAGAGCAGGTAAGCCTTCTCTGCCACTGCAGGTGACAACACCAGCAATATCTGAGACCTGACATTCAATCTCAACCTCCTGACCTGTGGAATCACATCAATTACTACACAGGAATTCTGAACCAGAATGCTCTGATTATGATTCCAACCAAGGTAAAGCCAACTTGTCTAAACTAAAACAAGTTTATTTCAACAAAGACCTTTAAAAGAAGGGACTCAGGTGCACTTGAGGACTCTTCTACCTTTCTTTATCTACTTATGCAAAGAGTTGCCATGACCTGTAGGTGGTATCTGGAATCAGAAGTCAATCCACTGCCCCCTCTGCCTGCACAAAGCCTGTACCTTGATATCTTGGTTCTAGTTTAAAATTCCCAGAGACTCAAATATAGTTAAGAGAACCAATAACAATTCAGAGGATGCCTTTTCCTCTCCCCCCCTTTTCTTTCTCTAAGAAAAGGAATCAGATGTAGAGAGGAGAAGGTAAACCACACCCAAATACACAGCCTTACTTTGATTTGGAAGTTAAAAGAGACTTTAACAATAAATAAAAGGTATTTGAGGTAGGGGAGTTACAAAGAGGTATAGGGAAGGGAAAAACCAGATACAATATATATATATCACCAGATTGATGGCAATGGGTTTGTCCACCTCCTGCACTGTGGTAAAACAAAGAGCAGCAGGAACAGGATGGTGATGCTGGCAGGCAGGGAGGCAGGGCAAGGGAGGACAAAAGAGGCAGTACCTCTGTTTTCATAGGGGGCTAGACAGAAAGTGGGAGTGGGCTAACCACTACACCTGGAGTAAGGCTCAGATCCACCCCTGGGAAGGAGTCAGGACCTGGGGTCAGGGTGAAGACCACTTCCCCAGTAGGGTTAACCCTTCAGACTTGCCCACAGCTAAAGAGTAACATGTTCATAAAATCATAGAAGCAGAGAATCCACCAGGTTGGAAGAGAGCTCCAAGCTCAGCCAGTCCAACCTAGCACCCAGCCCTGCCCAACCAACCAGACCATGGCACTAAGTGCCCCAGCCAGCCTTGGCTGCAACACCTCCAGCCACAGCCACTCCACCACCTCCCTGGGTAGCCCATTCCAATGCCAATCACTCTCTCTGCCAGGAACTTCCTCCTCACATCCAGCCTAGACCTCCCCTGGCACAGCTTCAGACTCTGGCCCCTTCTTCTCTTGCTGCTTGCCTTGAAGAAGAGCCCAACCCCACCTGGCTACAACCTCCCTTCAGGTAGCTGTAGGCAGTAATGAGGTCAGCCCTGAGCCTCCTCTTCTGCAGGCTGCACACCCCCAGCTCCCTCAGCCTCTCCTCATAGGGTTTTTGTTCCAGGCCTTTCACCAGCTTGGTCACCCTTCTCTGGACACCATCTCTCTTGAATTGAGGGACAAATGAAGGTACCTTCCAGCCAGCAGTTTGAAATGCATCACTTCCCATGTCTCTCTTGTACTGGGGATGCAAGGACATCATCCAGCAATCCTGGTGACTCACCAGTGCTGTGCAGAGGGGAGGGATTCCCTCTCTTGACCTGCTGGCAGTGCTCTGCCTAATACAGCCCAGGAGGCTGGTGACCTTCTTTGCCCCATGATGACTCTTTCCTGTTCTAGATAGAAGGAAGAAATCCTTCATTGTGAGGGTGGTGAGACACTGGAAAAGGTTGCTCAGAGAGGTTGTGGATGCTCCAATTCCTGGAGATGTTCAAGGCCAGGTTGGATGCAGTTCTGAGCAGCCTGGTCCAGTAGAAGTCATCCCTGGTCACTGAAGGGGGGGAATATATGACCTTTAAGGTCCCTTCCAACTCAAACCATTCTATGACTCCAAGAAAAGTCTCTTAATCTCATCTAACACCATCCACACAGATTTATAACACAGCAATAAAAGGTGAAGAACAACGTGAAGGGCTTATTAGATTGGTAACCTTCCTGCATCACAGATGTGGGAGGAGGCTTCTATCCAAGGACCATAAGGTCACTGCTGAGGATGGGTTTAAACAACTCCACATTATTCTGTTCCACAGACCACACACACTGGCAGGCAATTATACTGCAGCTTAATCAAAGGGATAAAATAACAGGAAACAGGTGGAAAGATCACAGATGTGCTAATGTGCTCAGAACAAACAGTCTGGCCAAAGCCTCAGGCAATCCCAGGACTGAAAACAAAACCACCCTGGTGTGCTAGTTTGAGCCTAGCTAGGATATTGTGGTGAGAAGAATCAGATTCTAGGCCGTGAAAAGGAAACAGTGGTGATGTCTGCTGCACTCACAGGCTTGCTGAGATGGATAAGAATAAGAACACAAACACAGGTAACAGAGCTGCTCTCTGGTTTTTGGGCTGCACTTCTCTCTCTAACCTAACTTGCTGCCTGACTAATCCTTCTGCTTCCTAACCCCCCTGCCGACCCTAAAAACTCACCTTGAATGTAAGGCTAAGACTGGGGTAAGGTAGAAGAGTGGGAAGAAGGTGGAAGGGTGGTTGGGAGCCCCTCCTGGGGACTCTGGTTTCTGGGAGGGCTGCTGTGTTTCTGTGTTACTTTTTAACTTGTCTATTTCTGTCTACAGAATCACAGAATCAGGCAGGGTTGGAAGGGGCCACAAGGAGCAGCCAGTTCCAAGCCCCCTGCCATGCCCAGGGACACCCTACCCTAGAGCAGGCTGCACACAGCCTCAGCCAGCCTGGCCTCAAACACCTCCAGCCATGGGGCCTCAACCACCTCCCTGGGCAACCCACTCCAGCCTCTCACCACTCTCCTGCTCAACAACTTCCTCCTCACCTCCAGCCTCACTCTCCCCACCTCCACCTTTGCTCCATTCCTCCCAGTCCTGGCACTCCCTGACACCCTCAAAAGTCCCTCCCCAGCTTTTTTGTAGGCCCCCTTCAGATTCTGAAAGGCCATAAGAAGGTCACCTGGGAGCCTCCTCTTATATATAGCTGCAGAGATTGTCAATACCTGCTTGTATATTGTGCTAAGCTGTAAATAGAAAGCTTCATTCTCTCGTTTCCAGCTTGGCTGAGTCTAGTCTGGGTGATTTCATACGAGTGGGGGGGGGGGGTGGCTAACACCCAAACCATCACACCTGGTCAAAACTCACACCCTGCAGTAAAGATGTCACACTCCCATCCCTCCTGACATGGTGCCATGAAGCCAAAGTGGAGCCAAACTTCTCTGGAGCCTTTCAGGGCGTGTCTGGATGTGTTCCTCTGCGATCTGTGCTAGATTGTGTGGTCCTGCTCTGGCGAGGGGGGGTTGGACTCAACGATCTCCTTGGGTCCAACCCCTAACAACCTGTGATCCTGAGAGTGTTTTGCAGCTAAGGCTGAGTGCAGAAGGGGTTACCTGGAAGAAGGAGTGGATGGCTGCAGTGGCTTCGCTGCGGATTCTCAAGAGGGAGGCGAGGGTGTTGCTCCTGCACCGCAGGTGAGGGAACTGTCGGACATACTCCAGTGGGTGCCTCTCCTTCATTTTCAAAGGGAATGTCTGAAAGCCAACAAGGAAGTGAAATGAAGAGGATGAGAACTCAAAATCAAGGAAGTTTTATTGCTATTCATGAAACAGAATCATCAAATCAACCAGGTTGGAAGGCACCTCCAAGATCATCCAGACCAAGCTAGCAGCCAGCCCTATCCAGTCAATGGCAAATCACTCTCTGGGAAGGACTTCTTCCTAGCATCCAGCCTAGACCTCCCCTAGAACAAATAGAGACTGTGTCCCCTTGCTCTCTTGCTGGGTGCCTGGCAGAAGAGACCAAACCTACCTGGCTACAGGCTCCCTTCAGGGAGCTGTAGGCAGCAGTGAGCTCTGCCCTGAGCCTTCTCTGCTGCAGGCTGCACACCCCCAGCTCCCTCAGCCTCTCCTCATAGGGTTTGTGTTCCAGGCCCCTCCCCAGCTTTGTTGCCCTTCTCTGGACACCTTCCAGTATCACAGAATCATAGAATCAACCAGGCTGGAAGAGAGCTCCAGGCTCAGCCAGCCCAACCTAGCACCCAGCCCTGCCCAACCAACCAGACCATGGCACTAAGTGCCCCAGCCAGGCTTGGCTGCAACACCTCCAGCCACGGCCACTCCACCACCTCCCTGGGCAGCCCATTCCAGTGCCAATCACTCTCTCTGTGAACAACTTCCTCCTAACATCCAGCCTAGACCTCACTGACACAACTTGAGACTGTGTCCCCTTGTTCTCTTGCTGCTTGCCTGGGAGAAGAGACCTCCCCCACCTGGCTACAGCCTCCCTGCAGGCAGCTGCAGGCAGCAATGAGCTCTGCCCTGAGCCTCCTCTGCTGCAGGCTGCACCCCCCCAGCTCCCTCAGCCTCTCCTCACAGGCCTCTGCTCCAGGCCCCTCCCCACCTTTGTCACCCTTCTCTGGACACCTTCCAGCACCTCAGCAGCTCTCTGCAATTCAGGAGCCCACAACTGGACAGAGCACTCCAGGGGTGGCCTGAGCAGTGCTGAGCACAGGGGCACAAGAACCTCCCTTGTCCTGCTGCCCACACTGCTCCTGAGCCAGCCCAGGATGCCATTGGCTCTGCTGCCCACCTGGGCACTGCTGCCTCAGCTTCAGCTCCTCTCACCCAGCACCCCCAGGGCCCTCTCTGCCTGGCTGCTCTCAGCCACTCTGGCCCCAGCCTCTAGTGCTGCTTAGGCTTGTTGTGGCCAACGTGTAGAACCCTGCACTTGGCACTGCTAATAGAATTGCTGTCTGCTAAAACTCAGTTGTCATTACAGGGCAGAGAGGAACTAGATGCTTCTGCCTATTTTTGCTGAGTTCTCTGTGGATTTTATAAAGCTTTTAGCAGAGGAAGAGCTGTGAACACAAGAGAAGGCATCAGCACTCTGAAATGCTCCACCTTCTGGATGCTGAGCCCCCTTGCAAGCCTGCTGCTCATCTCACTGCTGCCACAGACAGTTCCAAACATGCCTGTGGCAGATTCAGCTCTTCCACCTGCACCAACCAGACAGTTCTGCCTCTCTCACCGCTTCTCCAGACTGCATCCCAGCCAAACATAACAGGCAAAACACCTGGCACAGGGAAGCACTTCAGGGTGGGATAAATGCACACACTTAGCTGCCAGCATGTGCATCAGTTTACACATAGAAACAGCTCTGCTCCAGAGAATCACAGAATCAACCAGGTTGGAAGAGACCTCCAAGCTCATCCAGTCCAACCTAGCACCCAGCCCTGTCCAGTCACACACAGAATCACAGCATCACTGAGGCTGAGAGCACTGAGGACAGCCCTAACCCAGCTACCATAAGCACTAACCCATGGCCTGAAGCCCCTCACCTCCAGAAGTCCACTTGCTAATGGACCTCTGATGCTCACCCAGCCCAGTGGTGCTGGAGCTGCCCTGACAGCAAGGCTCTGGCACAAAGCTTTGTCCCAGGGGCCAGGAGATGAGATTCACTGGCAGGGTGAGGAGGAATTGCTGTAGTCAAACATCTGAGATCAGACCAGCCCTAACTGTACCACTTCCCTTCTGCTCCTCAAAGCTCTGGGAAGGTTCCATGAAGGGGAGAATGTCCTAAAAAAGCAGAGGTGATTATTTCTCTTATGGCACTAAGTGCCCCACTGAGGCTTTTCTTGAACACCTCCAGGGACAGTGACTCCATCACCTCCCTGGTGGAGACTCCCTCCAGAGAAGAGCTTTCACAATGCTCCTATGTGTCTCCCTTGAGGCACCCTACAGACATTGCTGACTTATCAAAGCCTGCAGCACCTTTCAGACTCAAACAGTCTGAAGAACACTTTGTTGGCTATTGGACCATATGAAATTTATTGCCAAAGGAGTCCTACCAGCTGGACTCCTGCTGCAGTGACATACCCAAATATCACAGGGTCCCACCACGTGGATGGCTTCAGCTTGCAGTTCCATGTTCTGCCTCCGGTGAGGACTTTTGACCAGTCTCCCTCGCACTTCCACTGCACTTCCAAAAGTCAGCTCTCTAAGAAACCAAGAAGAAATGAACAGCTTAGCTAGGCACTGACACAAAGTCATAGAATAGAGGTCTCTTCCAATCTGGTTGATTCTATGATCTCCAAGCAAACCCAACAGCAGCCTAGAGTTAAGAAAATTAGGTCCAAATTAATCTCACAGGACAGGCAACTGAAACAGAAACACAGAATCATTAAGGTTGGAAAAGACCTCTAAGATCACAACACTCTACCCAACACCTCCATAACTTCTAGACCATGTCCCAGAGGGTCACATCTACTCCTTTTTCTAACACCTCCTGGAATAGTGACTCCACCACCTCCCTGGGCAGCCTATTCCAATGCTTCACCCCTTTTTCAGGAAAGGATTTTTTCTTAATATCCAATCTAAAGCTCCCCTGGCACAGCTTGAGGCCATTATCTTCTCCTGGCATTTGTTACTCTGGAGAAGAGGCAAACACTGACCTCACTACAAGCTGCTTTCAGATAGCTGTAGAGAGCAATAAGGTCTCCTCTTCTTAAGACTAAACAATCTCAGCTCCCTCAGCCTCTCCTCATAAGACCTTCTCTCCAAATCAGCTTTGCTGCCCTTCTCTGTACCCACTCCAGCACCTCAGTGTCTTACACTGCAGTGCCCAGAACAAGACACAGTACTCAAGGTATGGTCTCACCAGTGCTGAGAACAGGGGCACAAACACTTCCTTAGAAGCACCTCAGCTTAACTAAGCTAAGAAAGGCTCAGCTAAGCAGAGACAGAGTAAGCACACTCTGCATCCTAAAGACACACCCAGAGACCCCAAGCTGAAGTAGTTGGTGCCTATCCTGTGGCCAAGCGCCAGCTGCTGCTGAGCCCTTGGCACAGGAAAGGAGGCTTGAGCAGACCCCTCCAAGAACTGCTCAACACAGACATATTTCCAAGCATCTCCAAGTGACCAACCTATTTTCCAGGCTGGGATCAGCAACCACTTGGAGGTGTTCAAGAGAACTCCCATCGTTTATATGCAGGAACAGGACTTCCTTCTGCGATCGGACAGAACGGACCCAGCCCTAGAGGGGAAAGAAAGAACTCTTATTTCTTGGAATGGGCTGAGCAGAGCCAAGCTCTTCTTCCTGCTGAGCTGCACTTGCTGCTTCAGGCCCAATTCAACTCCTTACTGGAGTGAAAAGATATCATACAATTCACCAGGCTGGAAGAGAGCTCCAAGCTCAGCCAGCCCAACCTAGCACCCAGCCCTGCCCAACCAACCAGACCATGGCACTAAGTGCCCCAGCCAGGCTTGGCTGCAACACCTCCAGCCACGGCCACTCCACCACCTCCCTGGGCAGCCCACTCCAATGCCAATCACTCTCTCTGCCAGCAACTTCCTAACAACATCCAGCCTAGACCTGCCCTGCCACAGCTTCAGACTCTGGCCCCTTGTTCTGTTGCTGGCTGCCTGGCAGCAGAGCCCAACCCCACCTGGCTACAGCCTCCCTGCAGGCAGCAATGAGCTCTGCCCTGAGCCTCCTCTGCTGCAGGCTGCACCCCCCCAGCTCCCTCAGCCTCTCCTCACAGGGCTCTGCTCCAGGCCCCTCCCCAGCCTTGCTGCCCTGCTCCAAACACCTTCCAGCACCTCAACATCTCTTCAATTCAGGAGCTCACAACTGGACACAGAACTCCAGGGGTGGCCTGAGCAGTGCTGAGCACAGGGGCACAAGAACCTCCCTTGTCCTGCTGCCCACACTGCTCCTGAGCCAGCCCAGGATGCCATTGGCTCTGCTGCCCACCTGGGCACTGCTGCCTCAGCTTCAGCTCCTCTCTCCCAGCACCCCCAGCTCCCTCTCAGCCACTCTGGCCCCAGCCTGCAGTGCTGCTTGGGGTTGTTGTGGCCAAAGTGCAGAACCCTGCCCTTGGCCTTCTTCAGTCTCATCCCCTTGGCCTCTGCCCACCCATGCAGCCTGGCCAGGTCCCTCTGCAGGGCTCTGCTACCCTCCAACAGCTCCACAGCTGCTCCTAGCTTGGTGCCATCTGCAAACTCGCTGATGCTGGACTCAATGCCCTGCTCCAGATCAGGTACGCCCCAACCTCCCCCTGACACACCTGCACTTTAACCTCGCCAGCGGACTCCCGGGCCCCCAGCGCTTCGCTGACCCGCAGCCGCACGGCCCGCGGCAGGGAGGCGCAGCGGCGGAGGGCCTGCCAGCCGCCCCGGGCACACAGCATGGCAGCGGCGCAGGGGGGTGCCGGCCGCGGCCGCCGGACAGCTCCGAACGCTGCGGCGCGGCCACACCGCTCCCCGCGGCTCCCGAGCGGCACCGCGGCCGCCGCCCCACGTGACCGCCGCGTCCAATGGCCGCAGGGGCCGCCCGGGCAGCCAATGGGAGCGGGAGCGCGCCCGGCGCTGAGGCGGTGCCACCGCCCCGCCGCAAGGGCCGCTGGGAGGCGTAGTTCTGGGGGCTCGGAGCGAGGCGGCTGGGCCGGGCGGGGGGCGGCCAGGCGGGAGCCGGCGGGGGGCAAGGGCAGCAGCGGCTGCTGGGTGCGCTCCTCCGGGCACCTGCCAGCGCCTCAGCAGCTCTCTGCAATTCAGGAGCCCACAGCTGGACACAGCACTCCAGGGGTGGCCTGAGCAGTGCTGAGCACAGGGGCACAAGAACCTCCCTTGTCCTGCTGCCCACACTGCTCCTGAGCCAGCCCAGGATGCCATTGGCTCTGCTGCCCACCTGGGCACTGCTGCCTCAGCTTCAGCTCCTCTGCCAGCACCCCCAGGGCCCTCTCTGCCTGCCTGCTCTCAGCCACTCTGGCCTCAGCCTGCAGTTCTGCTTGGGGTTGTTGTGGCCAAAGTGTAGAACCCTGCACTTGGCCTTCTTCAGTCTCATCCCCTTGGCCTCTGCCCACCCATCCAGCCTGGCCAGGTCCCTCTGCAGGGCTCTGCTACTCTCCAACAGCTCCACAGCTGCTCCTAGCTTGGTGTCATCTGCAAACTCACTGCTGCTGGACTCAATGCCCTGCTCCAGATCATCAACAAAGTTATTGAACAGGACTGTGCCCAGCACTGACCCCTGGGGCACATTGCCAGTGCCAGCTGCCAACTGGCCGTGGCACCACTCTCCACCACTCTCTGGGCCCAGCCCTCCAGCTGGCATGAGCCATCCTCTAGGGATGAGACCTCCACAACTAGCCTGGGCAACCTGTGCCAGTGTCTTACCAATCCATAGCAGAGAATTTTTTCTTACATCCAACCTAAATCTGCTCTCTTACAGGCCTTAACTCCTGTCCCTTGTCACTACAACCTTAGTAAAGCATTTATTGCCTTTGTAAGCCCACTTTAAGATCATAATATGGGCTTGGCAGAATCTTCTGGGGTGTTGAGAGAGGTTCTTCCACTCTACTCTGCCCTGGTGAGGCCATATTTGGAGTCCTGTGCCCAGCTCTGGGCCCCTCAGTTCAAGAGGGTCGTTGAAGTGCTGGAGAGAGTCCAGTGCAGAGCCACAAAGGTGATGTAGGGAAGGGAACAGCTCTCTTAGAAAGAGAGCCTGAGGGAGCTGGGGGCTGTGCTGCTTGGAGAAGAGAAGCCTGAGATGTGATCTCATCAATGTTGGTAATGATATAAAGCTGAGTGCCAGGAGGCTGCAGCCAGGCTCTGCTGGGTGATGCCCAATGCCAGGCCAAGGGGCAATGGGTGGAAGCTGAGGCATAGGAGGCTTCATGTAAACATAAGGAGGAGTTTTTCCCCTGTGAGGATGACAGAGCACTGGCACAGGCTGCCCAGGGGGGTTGTGGAGTCTCCCTCTCAGGAGATATTCAAGACCTGCCTGGATGTGTTCCTGTGTGATCTCCTCTGGGTGATGCTGCTCTGGCAGGGGGGTTGAACTGACTGATCTTTTGAGGTCCCTTCCAGCCCCTGACATTCTGTGCTTCTCAGGGCTGAACAACCCCAACTCTCTCAGCCTGCCCTTGCAGCAGAAGTGTTCCAGCCTTTGGGTTACTTCTGCGACCTCCTCTGTACTTGTTCCAAGAAGTCCATGTACCTCCTGTGCTGAGGACTCCAGAGCTGGACTGAGCACTGCAGGTGAGAGTCTCACCAGAGCAGAGGGGCACAATCCCTCCAGCATCTGAAGGGGGCTGCAAAAAAGCTGGGGAGGGACTTTTTAGGCTCTCAGGAAGTGACAGGACTGGGGGAAATGGAGCAAAGCTGGAGGTGGGGAGGAAGTTGTTGAGCAGGAGAGTGGTGAGAGGCTGGAGTGGGTTGCCCAGGGAGGTGGTTGAGGCCCCATGGCTGGAGGTGTTTGAGGCCAGGCTGGCTGAGGCTGTGGGCAGCCTGTTCTAAGGGTAGGGTGTCCCTGGGCATGGCAGGGGGGTTGGAACTAGATGGATCCTTGTGCTCCCTTCCAACCCTGCCTGATTCTGATTCTGTGAATCCCCTGCCTTGACCTGGTGACACTGCCTTTTTTGCAACCCAGTCTACGTTTGGCACTCTGGGCTGCAACCACACATTGCTGGCCTGTGTCCAGTGTTTTGCCAACAGTACCCCCAAATCCTCCTCTGCAAGCCTGGAGACTCTTGCCTTCTTGATGGATACTTCTGCCTCTCCACTCAGAGAGGCTGGAAGAGGGGAGAGGGCCACAAGGCTGAGAAATGGAGAAGAGTCATAGAATCAAGCAGGTTGGCAGAGAGCTCCAAGCTCAGCCAGCCCAACCTAGCACCCAGCCCTGCCCAACCAACCAGACCATGGCACTAAGTGCCTCATCCAGGCTTGGCTGCAACACCTCCAGGCACAGCCACTCCACCACCTCCCTGGGCAGCCCATTCCAATGCCAATCACTGTCTCTGCCAGCAACTTCCTAACACCCAGCCTAGTCCTCTCCTGCCACAGCTTCTGTCTTCCAGCAAGGGTTGCAGAGCAGAAGTAAATCCTGAGTTCCTGATTAGGAAAATCATGGACTTACATGGGGCATTTCTCCACAGAGAGAGACCCAAGAGTACAGGAGGGAGACAGATGGTCCCTGAAATCCTCAGCACACTGACCACTGCAGCTGAAGAAGATGTCTCCTCCCCTCCTTGTCCTCCCACTAGCATTCTCAGGGCTGTGGTGCCTTTTACTGAGGCCTGAAGTGACAGGGTAAGTTTTGAACTTCAAAATGTTGGGTTTAGATTGGATGTAAGGAAGAAATTCTTTCCTGTGAGGGTGATGAGGTAGTGGAACAAGTTACCCATTGTGCTAGTTTGAGCCTAGCTGGAATATTCTGGTGAGAAGCATTAGATGATAGATTGTGAAAAGGAAACAGTGGTGATGTCTACTTCTCTCATGGGCTTGCTGAAATTGATAAGAACAAGAACACAAATGTAGGCACAGAGGAAGAGGATGGGTTTGAAGCAGAAGATGAGAGCACAGAAGGGTGTGCTTGGGTAAAAGAAGGGCAAGAGAGATAAGAGAGCAGTGGCTCTCTGTTGCAGCTGGTGCCTGTGCTTATCTCCCTACCCTGCTTTCTGTCTAACTAATCCTTCTGCTTCCTAACCCCCATGCCTGATCCTCCAACCTCACCTTGCACATAAGGCAAAGTCTGGGATAAGGCAGAGGAGTGGGGAGAAGGTGGAAGGGTGGTTGGGAGCCCCTCCTGGGGACTCTGGTTTCTGGGAGGGCTGCTGTGTTTCTGTATTACCTTTACCTTGTCTATTTCTGTCTGTAGCTGTAAATATTGCAACTCTCTGCTTGTATCTTGTGCTAAGCTGTGAATACAAAGCTTCATTCCTTAATTTCCAGCACAGCTGAGTCTAGTCTGGGTGATTTCATAAGGGGGGGGGGGGGTGGGCAGGTAGCACCCAAACCATCACACCCAGAGAAGTTGTGGTTGCTTCCTACCTGGAAGTGTTCAATGCCAAGTTGGATAGGTTGGACTGGATGATCTTGGAGGTCTCTTCCAGCCTGGTTGATTCTATGAGTCTATGATTCTATGACTCTGTGCAACCTGATCTAGTGGAAGCTGCCCCTGCCCATGGATGGAGGGTTGGAATCTGATGATCTTTAAATGCTCATCACAGCCAAACCCATTCTATAGTTCTATGAGGAAGGAGTAAAGTCAGTGCTGGTTCCCAACACTGCCTGGACTTTCTTGCTCCATCTGTTTCCCTGCCACTGAGGTCAGGCTGACAGGTCTGTAGTTCCCAGGTTCCTCCACCCAACCCTTCCTGTGGATGGGGAACACCTTGGCCAGTTTCCAGTCTCCTGGGACCTCTCCAGTGAGCCAGAACTGCTGGACAATGACCTTGTAGATCTTTTCCAGCCTCAGTGATTCTGTGTTCCAACCAGCACCTGTGAGCAATGTCAGAGCTGGAATTGAGTTGGTCCCTACCTAACCGGGGGGCCAAGCAGGCCCCCCGGCCTCTGGATCCCCTCCACCACTCACCCAGTGCTCACCACAAGGACTCACCGGGGACGATCCGAGGAGGATCCCTCTGCCCAGTTGGGCAAGCTAAGGGCTTCTGCCTTTCCCGGGGCCCATTATAGAGGGGAGTGGGGAGGGAGGGCTAAGTGGTCACACCTGGGGTGGGAGGAGACTCTAGCAGAACCCAGGTGCTCTGAGTTTGGGGGAAAATGAGTTGTGGGGTGGGAAAGGGGCAGATAGGGTGGGGTGACCTTATTGCTGTCTACGACTACCTGAGGGGAGGTTGTGGCCAGGAGGAGGTTGCTCTCTTCTCTCAGGTGGCCAGCACCAGAACAAGAGGACACAGCCTCAGACTGCACCAGGGGAGATTTAGGCTGGAGGTGAGGAGAAAGTTCTTCCCTGAGAGAGTCATTGGACACTGGAATGGGCTGCCCGGGGAGGTGGTGGAGTCGCCGTCCCTGGAGCTGTTCAAGGCAGGGTTGGACGTGGCACTTGGTGCCATGGTCTGGCCTTGAGCTCTTTGGTAAAGGGTTGGACTGGATGGTCTGTGAGGTCTCTTCCAACCTTGGTGATAATGTGGTACTGTGATACTCTGCCTTTTGCCTTGTCCATGTGCATTCATCCCTCTTTTGCTCAGTCACACTGTGGGAAGGCAGCAACTGACCATGTCTGCTGTGCTTGTGGTCAGAGGCTGTCTTATTCCTGTGCATTGATCTTTGGAGTAAAGTGGGTGAAAGAGGAGACAACAGCAGTTTGATGCCCCAGGGCCAGGAGGTGCTGGGAGGCAGCTTTGGTTGTGACACTGCTTGTAGGGAGGCAAATCCCTGCCTCACTTCAAAGCCTCAGTTAAGAAAGGAATTGCTGGCCAGAAATCTCATTGAAAAGAATAAAAGCTGGACTCATGGGAAAGAGAAGTGGAAAGCTTTGTAGATGCCTGGGTTTGACTTTTCCCTTGTGGTCTTTTTCATCTGTGCTTGAAAAGATTCTTGTCCCTGAAGTCCTCATGCTGCTTGCCAAGGCTTTCCTTCACCTCTGCCTTTGCTCCCAGTAAGGCCATTGTCCCCACCTGTAGCTCTTAGACATGAGCCTGAGCTCCAAGATGCCTTGAAAGGCCATCCCAAGGAATTAGAACTGCAGAGTAGGGGCACAGCTATAACCAGGTGGATGAGAAGGACATTGGGAGGAAGGACAGGAGACTGCAAAGAGGGAAGATGCAAGCTGGGCTAGAAATGCATCCTCAGCTAACAATGACTGCTCAGTCTGAAGCAGAGGAGGCTCCCAGGTGACCTTCTAGTGGCCTTCCAGCATCTGAAGGGGGCTACAAAGAAGCTGGGGAGGGACTTTTGAGGCTGTCAGGAGTGAGGGGAATGGAGCAAAGGTGGAGGTGGGGAGAGTGAGGCTGGAGGTGAGGAGGAAGTTGTTGAGCAGGAGAGTGGTGAGAGGCTGGACTGGGTTGCCCAGGGAGGTGGTTGAGGCCCCATGGCTGGAGGTGTTTGAGGCCAGGCTGGCTGAGGCTGTGTGCAGCCTGCTCTAGGGTAGGGTGTCCCTGGGCATGGCAGGGGGTTGGCACTGGCTGCTCCTTGTGCTCCCTTCCAGCCCTGACTGATTCTATGATTCTAAGGACAGCTTGTCCAGTGTCCATCCTCCACACCACTGCAAGGAACTGGGCAGATCACTTGGACACAGGCAGGTTATTGCCTCATTTCTTGGTGGAAAAGCAGGGACACAGAGGTCTCGGTGCTGGGGAGGGAGCAAGATTAGATTTGTTTTAATGTCAGCCACCATCCCCTCCTGTAAGGGCCAGCACTGAGCTTTGCTGGGCGTTGGCACAGCGCTGTGATGTGGCTTCTCAGAGCAGGAAGGAGCTGGTAGTGCTGCAGTGCCAGGCAGAGATTCAGGATGTAAATTGGTAGGGGATTAGGGCTCTGTCGTTCGGGGAGTGCCTGGCTCAGTGTGAGAGTGAAATGAGTGTGTAATGACTGTTCAGTGCCACTTTGGGTGCTCTCTCTGCCCACTCGCAGATGCTGCACTTATTACTGCTCTCAGCTACAGGTTTTCCCTCTCTTGTTCAGCCCATACTGCC
This sequence comes from Pogoniulus pusillus, assembly GCF_015220805.1. Taxonomy (NCBI): domain Eukaryota; kingdom Metazoa; phylum Chordata; class Aves; order Piciformes; family Lybiidae; genus Pogoniulus; species Pogoniulus pusillus. The sequence continues at coordinate 2,169,642 of NC_087266.1, forward strand.
CAAAATGTTTTCTTTCAGGGCTACTTGACTCATAAAACCCTCTCCTGGCCAGATAAACAATTAATTTAGGGAATAATTTGAGAGTAAAACAAATGACAGTGTGTAAAAGCACCAGGAAGGGAAAAGGTTTTTCCCTTCAGACCTCTCTGCTCCAGGGCCATCTGTGGGTACTGGAGGGAAGGGGTAAGCCAGGAGAATCTCTCCTCAAACTTCTGGAACTGGACTCAAGCTCTGCCCATCTGACTGAATATTCTTCCATCTAAAGACTGAAAGGAGAGGACAGGAGTTTGGTCTGTCAGTCTCCAAAAGAGAATCCTGGTAAAGCAGTAGCAGAGTGCAAAGCTGGCAGCCTCTCAAATGTTTTTTCTGCCCTGAGAGCTCAACTTTACATCAGCTGCTGCTCCTCATGTCCTAACCTGCTCCATACTCCCTTTGCTGAGTTCCTTACCTGAGGCTGATGCTGTGGAGACTTATGTTGCTGTGAATCATTCCATCCTCCTGGGCTGCAGGCAGTGTTTGTGTGCTGATAGGCACAGTCTGCATCAGTATTTTAAGCTGGCAGAGGAACAGGCAGGGGTTACTGTGTTCCAAGTTCTCCAACAAGCATTGATTTGTTCCCAACAGAGCTGACCATCTCCTTTCCACTGCTGGGTGCTGTCCTCAATGACTTGCAGGATGCTGTCCTCAATGACTAGCAGGATCATGAACCATAAACCTAGTGATGACTTCAGCTCTAAAGCAGTTTCCATGCTGGAACATGTCCAGAGAAGGGTGACAAAGCTGGTGCAAGGCCTGGAACACAAACCCAATGAGGAGAGGCTGAGGGAGCTGAGAGTGTGCAGCCTGGAGAAGAGGAGGCTCAGGGCAGACATCATTGCTGTCTACAGCTACCTGAAGGGAGGCTGTAGCCAGGTGGGGTTGGGCCTGTGGAATGTTTTGCCATCTCTCCTTTTGAGAGCTCTGAAGATGTGTTCCCAGCAGTGGCATCCCTTTCTCTTTTTAAGGGCTCTTTCATGAGAGGGCTTTTATCACCATCAGCATCCACTGTTCATGGACCTCTGATCTGGAGTCCTGAGCATCCCCAGAAGAATCCAGCATCCTTTTGACTACTGTGCCAGGATATCAACTTGTACCTTCTATCTGAAGCTCAACATGGTTCCTTCTGTGCAGATAAAGGACTATGCATGCAGGGCATGAGCATGTGCTCCCAAAAGGAAGAAGACTAAGGCAGATAAATCCTTGTTAACCAGAGCATAATATGCAGCTCTTCAATCTGTCAGACTCCCCACAGTCATGAAGTCTTCTCACTGTGTCAGTGAATGCCCTTTGGTGTCCATGAAGGTTCTAGTTTGAAACTCAGATACATGAGATAGTCAACACCCTGCTGTGTCTTAGATGTAGGAGTGGGGACACTGTGATTAGAGAGTGCTGACCTTTTCTTTCACTGATATCTTGGTAACCTGGAATGAAGCACATTTGTCTTTATTCCAGAGCAAATAATTTCTGTTTCTTTGCTTCATAACAGCAACTTTCTACTCAAGTGAGACACAACTTTCCTTCCAAGGAAAGAAAGCTGATTTTCCTTAAGTTTAGATCATAGAATCACAGA